>NC_047542.1:1766527-2966527 GCF_012275295.1 Melopsittacus undulatus
AACGCTGCCCCCCACCCGCCCCTCACTCTCTGCCCCCGGCCCCCATGGCCGTTGCCGTGGGCAACAAGGCCCCCCCCCGGCCCCGGGCGCCCTGCCAACCCGCTCAAACGCCGGGCCCCCGCGCCCGCGGCCGGAGGGCCAGGAGGGGGTACTGGTGCTGCGCCTGTTCAGCGCACGCCTGGCTTCGCAACGCTGCCCCCCGCCCGCCCCTCACTCTCTGCCCCCGGCCCCCAGGGCCGTTGTCGTGGGCAACAAGGCCCCCCCCCGGCCCCGGCCGCCCGGGCCCGGGCGCCCTGCCAACCCTCCCGAACGCCGGGCCCCCCCGCCCGGGGCCGGAGGGCCAGGAGGGGGTACTGGTGCTGCGCCTGTTCAGCGCACGCCTGGCTTCGCAACGCTGCCCCCCGCCCGCCCCTAACTCTCTGCCCCCGGCCCCCAGGGCCGTTGCCGTCGGCAACAAGGCCCCCCCCCGGCCCCGGCCGCCCGGGCCCGGGCGCCCTGCCAACCCTCCCGAACGCCGGGCCCCCCCGCCCGGGGCCGGAGGGCCAGGAGGGGGTACTGGTGCTGCGCCTGTTCAGCGCACGCCTGGCTTCGAAACGCTGCCCCCCGCCCGCCCCTCACTCTCTGCCCCCGGCCCCCAGGGCCGTTGCCGTCGGCAACAAGGCCCTTCCCAGCCCCGGCCGCCCGGGCCCGGCCGCCTTGCAGGCCCGCCCGAACGCCGGGCCCCTGCGCCCGGGCCCGAAGAGCCAGGAGGGGGCACTGGGGCTGCGCCTCTTCAGCGCACGCCTGGCTTCGCAACGCTGCCCCCCGCCCGCCCCTGACTCTACGCCCCCGGCCCACAGGGCCGTTGCCGTCGGCAACAAGGCCGCCCCCGGCCGCCCGTACCCGGCCGCCCTGCAGGCCCGCCCGAACGCCGGGCCCCTGCGCCCAGGGCCGAAGAGCCAGGAGTGTATTGCAGCAGAGCCATCTCCGTGTCAGGATGAGACCCAGACAAGTGTCACCGTGCCCTGGGCTATTTTGCAATCTGGGTATTGGAAGATGGAAACGATAGAATCACCCATTGAGGACATTTGCTCTGCATGGTACAGCTGAAGGGTCCAGGTCCTGGATTCAGCCACGCACCGGAACACTGCTCATCCATCACCGTGATCTGTCTCAGCGCTGGACAAACTACAGATGAAATACCATTTCGATGCAGTAAAGACACAGATATCTTGTACTGCCACTGCTCCTAATTCTGATTGCCTGTGGCCATGTGGCATCTCCATTCCTCACAAGATGCCAGGGATGAGTACCTTGGCAGCTCCAGCCTGCTCCTGCATCCTTTCCAACCTCCCCAGGCACACCATGACCCAGGGGCAAATCTCTCCCCTGGTTTAACACGAGCCTGTCTGAGGAAGACACTGAAGCAGAGCTGTGATAATGAATTATTTACTGTGCAGCAACAGGAGCTGTGCTTCCCTCTGCGAACCAACGGGCAGAAAGGCCCATAGGGAAGATAAACAAGGCGTAGATGAGATTAACTCAACTGCTGCAATCTCAATGTCAAAGTAAACAGATAGGATCCTGTTCAGGCACAGCCCAGAGATTGCAGGAGAAGGGGGAAGGTCCAAACCTCCCTTATTATTGCAATAAACAAAGAGGTTTCACTCTCCTAAGTTACAGACGCATTTGTGCCCCAAACTGGGAGCCCAGCAGAGCTACCAGCAGCTCCTGGGTTAGCCCAACAGGACAGGAAAGCACTTTAAAGCCGTTTAATACCCCCGTTGTTTTATAAGGATGCTTCCCGCAGGCTTTCCGGGTGATGAAAGGAAGCCTTGGGTAATTTCTCTTTCTGTTCCTAGCAGATAAACTCTCCTCTGCAGTTTGCTGTGCTGGTGCTGATACACAGGCTTAGGCACGCTTTTGTTCTAGACCGGCTCAGGAAGCCTATTCTAATGGAAATGCCAAGGGACACAGATCTAAGTCCACTGGAATCCACTGATAAGGATCCTTTATTGTAACAGCACCACAGCAGTGGGGAAATCCACTGAAATTCCCCAGCTGCAGCCTTAGGAATCCCAAACTGGGCTTCACCACAGCCCTCGGTGCACGTCCACTAAACCGACATGAAAGTCAACGAGGAATTTGGCTCCATGTCAGGGAAACCAGCTTAACGCTCCTCTAATCACCTCGCTGCTTTGTCCTAACGGAAGCTCTATTCACTTGCAGGCTCCTCACTTGGTGCTGTTGGTAACTAAATGCTCCAGCATGGTCTCAGTGCTAAAAACAGCCACGTCCTGGGCAAAACCTAGGACTCTGCCTTCGGGTTTGGTGACAGCAAGGCTCTGTGCACCTCTGCTTGTGGGTAAGCTGAGAGCAGTGAGCCCTTCAACAGGGAAAGAGCCCCAGTAAGCACTGAAATACCAGGTTTAATGATCACCACTCTTTGGTATTCCAAGCTGGCAGCATTCCTCAGTAGTGCTCAGGCAGGTGTGAAAGCCATTGGTCCTCTGGGGAAGCTCTGACCCTCCCAGTGGGGTGCCCCATCCATCAGCAGAAGGAGGGAAACACATTAGCACCAATAGGAGCCTTTTGAAAAGTCATTTATTGCCTATCACATCTAATGATTACAGCAGAGGCCACTTCCACTGCAGATGTGGATTACATCACACCCATCCATCCATCCATCCACCTGCCCTGGGTAAAGCCAAGCGCATGTTTCCCAGCTTGGGAACCACTTGATGAGCAGATGGAGTGCCCAGACTGCTCATCTGTAGGGAGCGTTTTGTGAACTCCATTAACCTGATAACATTTGCATTGTGGTGCTGTGAAGCCAGCTCCTGCCATATCTCCTTAGGCGTGGTGAGGAGAGCAGAGGGGAGCAGAAAGACAGACTCTGCCATTGGTGTCCTGCTTGCTCTGCAGCTGAACCAGCTACAGAAGAGCTCAGGACCTCATCTCCCAGCCGCTGTAACAGACACATCCCCGTGTTTCCCAGTGCCACTGCAGCTCTGGCAGCATGGAGGAGCTCTGTTCCCAGCTATGCAAAGATAAACTCATCCCTGAAGCTGTGCAAGAGTGTTCAAACCAGGAGGGGTCCCTTTTGGGGAGCGTTGGCCAACTGATAACCAAAGGGCAGCACTGATCTTAAAGAGCATCCCCCCTCCTCTCCAGGACCAGCCAAGCAGAGCAGCGCTCTGTGTTCTGGGCCATGGGAAGCGATGTCTTTGGGCAGGAGAGCCCCTGGCATCACCGCGGCCGGAGCAGCCACTGGAGCTGGCAGTGGGAATCCTGGCTCCCAGCAAACACAGCCTCCAGGAGCGGGGTTCAGGCGAGGACACGGCCACTGCCAGCGCCGGGATCTGCGGAGCCCCATTAGGGAGCTGGAAACCACAAGAGCTCGGCTGGGCTGCAGATAAAGGCACCCAGGGAACAGGCAGCCGCTGATGAGGAGGTGAAACCTGGGCAGAGGGAGCAGGCAGGGGCCTCCCACAGGAGCAGGAGGAACTGGTGGATGCATGCAGTGAAGAGCAGGAAGGGAGAGTGCCACAATGCACTGGTCAAAGCACTGGGTGTACTGAAATGTGATCCCGTTTCAATGCAAGGCTGAGAGCTAATACAGGTATGAAACAAGAAGAGATAGTACAGAACATTGGCAATCCCTTCTCAGGGCTGCTGGTGAGCCCTCTCCAATGCAGGTCATATTTACTGTGTGTTTTGGAAGGAAAGTTGGGTTGAAGCCCAGTTATTTTCTATTTGGTTTGTTTTCTAACAGATTCCCTTTGCACCAGCATCCACAATTGAAAGGTTCAGCAAACATGCTTTGAGATCAACAGGTCTTCCATGCCAAGATATCCCTTAAATATACACCTGAATTGGCATCAGCGGTGGACAATGCTCCAGTGGGAGATGAGGGTGGCAGCTCCCTGAGCTCCCTGCCTTGAAGAGCAAACACCATGGTTGTTTTTGGGTGGCTTTGGGGAACACTGCCCAGTGTCACAGGACATTGTTTGGACAAGGGCCCGTAGGGACAGGACAAGGGGAATGGCTTTAACCTGCCAGAGGGGAGACTGAGCTGAGCTGAGCCTGGGGCACTGAGAGCAGATTCAGCTCTGCCATAGCTACTGCAAGGTGTTTGCAGTCAGAGGTGATGCCTGTTCGTGGTAATGAATTGCTGGAGAAGATGCACAACATCCTCACATCGAACTGTTTGCTGGATCCTTATTAGCCAGGATCCCTGCACAGCCCCACAGTGGCATTTGGGAGCCAACATCTCCATCCCCCTGCCTGCCGGGAGGTGCTGGTCCAGCCTGGGCTCAGCCCATGGATGCCATCTGCCGTTCAGAGCACTGAGAGGAGGCCGGGAGCCCATCCTGCACTGCTCAGCCCAGCTGGAAAGCAATCCCCAACACACACACACAGAGGCAGGGTGCGACTGAATCTGCTCCCCAGCCTTGGCTCAGGGTCCTCCATCACCCAGAGGGCAGCACAGAGCCGCTGGCTCTCAGAGGCTGCGTGGCTGTTGCTGAGTGCCACAGCATCTCCTTCCAGGCTTTAATGAGCCTATAAAGGACTTGCAATGACCTGGTGCTGCTCAGAAGCTGGGCACCCATCATCACCGTGGGAGATGTCCTTGGTCCAGAGGAGTCTGTGGATGAACCACCAGAGAAGTCCAGCAACAACAAGGAAGCCCAGGAGAGGCCGGGGGTCAGGAACAGCATTGATCAAGCCAGCGTTGGTGTGCAGTGAGTGCTGTAGATGGGACACACAGAGCCTCTGCCTTTCCCAGCAGGATCTGGGGAGAAGGCAGCAGACAGAGCAGGACACGGCTGCAGAGCACACTGCCCAGGAAGCTCCCAACCCTGGAACTGGGATAGACCTGGACACAAACTGCTGGGGGAGTTTTACAGCCAGGGAAAACTTGACTGTGCAGAGGGAAAAGCTCCCTGAGGCAGGAGCACCCAGCACCACAGCATCTGCTGGTGGGGCCATACCAGGCATCCTGCTTGGTGATGGGAGCTACAAAGGCAGCTGACTTGGATCTGCCCCTCAGTGCAGAGCTGCTCTTTCTCTCCCTCTCTAAATGCTGGGCACATCCCCAGCTTTGATTACCAACCGTCTCCCCCCAGCCTGGTCCCCAGCCCCTGACATCCCTTCATTAAGTCCTGGAGCGGGTTTATTCCCATGACACTGCTTTGTCTGTCACTCTCTCCAGCCTTTCTGCACGGAGAAAGCAAAGGATCAGCCTCCAGCTGTGCTGCAGCCAGACAAAGGGAGCGGATTCCTCCTCCCCTTGCTCCAGCTTAAAAAAGCCAGCACAGCAGCACTGAACCCTAAGCCCTGGCCAGCAGCCTCGCTGCAATAACAAGGCTTAGTGCTGATGAGAAAGGAGAGCGGAGCAGCATCAGGCTGTGCTGTGTGTGGGAAAGGTTCCTTAAGGACAAAAGGAAAACCCTTCATTAATAGCCAGAGACTCTCATTGTGCAGAGGCAGCAGGAACGGAGATTGGCTGTGCTGGGAGACATGGGCTTGTTCTGGAAGAGAAGGCTCCCTCTTCCCCTCCATCCTCCTCCAGTTCAAAGGGATGTCTCACGGGGGCAGGGAGGCAGCACCCCCAGGGCTGCACGCTAGCACAGGGATGCTCTCAGCGCCTTCCATCCCCCAGGGATGCTCTCAGCCCCAGACGCTGGGTCCCGGCGCCCCGTTCCCTGCAGCCTCAACCCAGAGCCCTCCGTCGGGCTCCGTGCTCCTCACCGAGGCTGGAGCACGAACACCCCCCCTCCCCATTCAACCGGTGCCGTTGCCGCAGCCGCCGCACGGTGTCCTCGGTGCTCCGCAGCTTCCCTCGGCACCGGGATCCGGCTCCTGCGGCCAGGAACGGCTTTAAAGGGAGGATCAGAGTCAGGGAATGGTTTGGGTTGAAGGAACCTTAAAGCTCCTCCAGCTCCAACCCCTGCCACGGGCAGCGACCCCTTCCACTGGAGCAGCTGCTCCAAGCCCCTGTGTCCAACCTGGCCTTGAGCACTGCCAGGGATGGGGCAGCCACAGCTTCTCTGGGCACCCTGTGCCAGCGCCTCAGCACCCTCACAGGGAAGAGCCTCAGCGATGGGGCAGCACCCAGAGCATGGGGGACCCCACTGGCTACAGCCACCTGCACTGCCCCCTCTCCCCCTTCCCAGTCTGGGTCCCACATTTCCAAGCAATCATAACCCCAGTGGAGCCCATAGCACAGACAGGGCTTTTCTGAAGACAGTATTTAATGGTGCAAGAACTACAAGCTAGAACTGGTGCCCAACAGTTCTGACACCCCTCCCGCAAAGTACCTGGGAAGCAGGAAACCAAAGAGGAGGTGATAGCCAGGGAATTCTGGCTCTGCTGAGCAAACCATCACCTCCCTTCTCCCAGGGCTGACAGGAGGATCCCAAATCACTAACGCAGCTAAAAACCAAATTGGAACATTGTAGGTTGAGGGCATCTTTGCATGAAACCCAGCAAAGGCAGTACTTGTGCTAGTCCTGTGCCAAAAGGAAGGTCTTATCTCTGGCCGAAACAGTCATTTGGGTATCCATCCCTCCCAGGAGCATTGGCAGCTCCAGCTTCTGCCAAACTGACAGTCAAATGCTACAGGTTTGCAGGAAAAGCCTTGCTATGAAGGCAAAAGAATGATCCCCGGAATCTGGCTGCAAGGTAGGGGTTTCCCTTGTTGCCAGCCGAGAGGATCCGTGCCGGGAAGCACACAACAATCCCAGGATGCTCAAAGAGGACAACATCCCCCCAGCTCTTCCTGACCCACCACTGACCTGTCCGGATGCTCCCAACGCAGCTGTGAGCGGTTCCTTCACCTGGGATTGCCCACAGAGCTCCACAGACAACTGGAGGGGCCAACGTGCTCCTCCCCTCCATGGGGCTGGAATGGCAGCACCCGGGAAGGGAAGGACCATGCGCCCTGGCTCCCAGGGTGCTGCCCAGCATCACCTCCACTGCTGCGGGCAGGATGCGGTCAGGGGTCGGAGATGCACAGAGCCTCCACAGCACTGCTCAGGCCCTGGCTCACCCCCCCCACGGCCAGCAGGCAGTTGTGGAGCACAATGCTGGAGCAGGCGCAGCGCGGGGTGGGCATGGGGGGGAGGCTCTCCCACTTGTTCTTCTCGGGGTGGAAGGCTTCTGTGGACTCCAGGACGGTCGGCTGGTTTCCTGGAAGCACACAGAGAGGGATGGGGTCAGCAGGAAGCATCCTCTGCCATGGGACAGGCTCTGTGCTCTGGACACCATCCCCTATGGGGTCTCTTCTCCCTGCTCCCTCAGGCCAGCATCTCCCCCCTCTGTAATGATAACACACGACAAACATGCACTATTAAAGCATCACCACTGTGCCCAAAGCCTTACCGAGTCCTCCTGCCACGACAACTCTGCCTTTCAGGTAGCCAGCCACGAAGTCCGCTCGCCTCTTCTTCAGGTAGGAGGAGCGCTCCATCTTCATCCAGCCACCTGGAAGGGATGGGACAGGGCATTACAGCAGCATCCACTCCTGGGACACCATCGGCCTCTCTGACACATGTCCTTGTGGAAGCACTGTTTGCTGCTGCATCCTGGGGCAATGAAACCCCGGGACACAGGGCTCAGCTTCCTCACTGCCCCATTGGCATACCCAGGACCATGGGGTTCTCCTCTGCTGCCCTCAAAGCACCAGCCCAAAGCAAGCAGGAAGTGACAGAACCCAGCGGATGAGCGCTCCGTGGTCTGCAGGGACAGCAAAGCCCCATTGTGTGCCCCCCATCCCGCTCCTTCGCACAGGATGGAGATGGAACAACCCCCACCTTGCTCCATGTCAAACATGTCCACGGTCCTCATGAACTTGGGCTGCCGGTAGAGCCGGCCCTGGCGCAGGCCACCGAGGCTGAAGAGTTTGTCTTCAGTGGGCACGAAGCTGGAGAAGGCCCTTTTGTTGGGGATGTTGGGAAACTTGGTCCACGACCGCGTCTCAGTGTCAAAGACCTCGAAGGCATTGATGGCGTACTTGGACTGCCTTCCACCTGCGGGACAGGCAGAGGGAGGCTCAGCTTGGCTGACAGCACCAAGGCAATAGCAGCAGGAACCAGAGGAGCCTCCCAGGGCAGGCCCAGAGCAAGAGAGCTGCTGAAATGGGATCCATTCACAGCTCGGATGCCTTTGAAGGCAGAGCCTGGGCTTGCTCCCGGCCCCACAGGCTGTTTGCCAGCAGCAAGCAAAGTGCAAAATACATCAGAGTCCTTTCTGGTAAGCCCTAAGGAAAGGCAGGGCTGTGGAGGCTTGGAGCGACCAGGGCTTGTGCATCTTGATCCTGAGCCATGAGCAAACAGCAGCGGTCCCCTGCCTTGGTTTCCCTTTCTAATGAACATCACTGGCACAGGGCACCCAAAGAAGTGGTGAATGCTCCATCCCTGGCAGTGCTCAAGGCCAGCTTGGGCAGAGCCTTGGGTGACATGGTCTGATGTGAGGTGTCCCTGCCCATGGCAGGGCTTGGAACTGGATGATTTAAGGTCCTTTCCAACCCAAACCATTCTATGAGTGTCCCCTGCAAAAGGCTTGTTCCGACATTGCCCACCTATGGCAGCCTCCAAAGCAGCTGCAAAGGCAGAGCCTCTGTGAAGCTGGGGGTGCTTGGCTGATACATAACGTATAGAAGCATTTAACACCTTGCTTGAGCCCAAGGGCTTCTGGTGCAGCTACAGGACTGAGAACGGAGCAGAGACCAACTGCACCTTTGGCTGCTGTGAACCCAACCCCAGCACCAGCCCCTCCATCTGCAAAGGTCAGGGTGTCTGAATGCATGAGAGAGCAGCAGAGATGGAGGAGAACGTCCCCAAAAGCCTCCTCCCAGTGCCCAGAGCAAAGGAGCTGCTCCCTGAGGAGGAGGAGGGGAGGCAGGACTGCTTCTTACCCAGCACGTAGATCTTGGTGCCTCGCAGGAAGGATGTGGCAGCGTACCTGGGTGTGGGCATGGCTGCCAGTGACACCCAGATGTCCTTCAGCATGTCATAGTGCTGCAGGTAGTTGTGCGGCCGCAGGTCGGATCCCATCCCACCGGCTGCATAGACTCTGTAGTCTGGACAGGGCCAAGAAGTGAAGAGAATCCCACAAAGTTATTATAGGGAAGCATCAGAAATACCCCCCATGACACAGAACTGGTCACTCCTTGGAATCCCAGCCTGGTTTGGGTTGAAGGGACCTTAAAGCTCCTCCAGCCCCAACCCCTGCCACGGGCAGGGACCCCTTCCACTGGAGCAGCTGCTCCAAGCCCCTGTGTCCAACCTGGCCTTGAGCACTGCCAGGGATGGGGCAGCCACAACGGAGCTCACAGCCCTGGGGCACAGGAGGATGATGCTGGCCCTGCAGCAACGTGGATGCTCCTCCCTGACCCCACTCCCTCATCCAGGCCTGCTGCTCCCATGCTCATCTCTGGCACAGGAGGCAGCTCCGCAGGCTGGGACAGGGGGCTCAGGGCCAACACAAGGCAATGAGGCTCCTTGTTCCCCACCAGCTCCATCCACCAATGGCAAACCTGGCTCTCCAAATGAACCCCTACCTGCACAGCACCCGCATCATCTCCAACAAGCATCTCATGCTGCAGACAAGATGCAGGAGAGCAGCAAAAGCAGCCTTGGCCTTGCAGCTCTAAAAGCAGAGACCAGCCTGCATGTTGCAAGGATAGGAGCAGCGCTCTCTGTTCCTGGCCTCTCACAGCACATTGACCTTGCTCTATCAGTCACACAAGCTTATAGCCAGAGAGAAATCCATCTCCAGGATGGTAAATATTATCTTTAAGCATTCCTTGACAGGAGCTTTTAAACCCACTTAAGCAGAGAAGCCAAGCAGCTCTCCAAGATGCTCCCTGCAGATTACAGTCCTAATCCCAGGCAGGGTGGGAAGCTCCCTGAGCTCAGCTCCAGGCTCAGAACAGGGCAGAGCGTGCTAAAGGAAATCCACATCCACATCTCTGCTCTGCAATGGAATGAATGGGATGGGCTGGTAAGGCAGAGCCTGGCAGGGATGGAACCAGCCCCGCTTGAGACAGGAGCTGAGCCACAAGAGCAGTCCCTTCCCCTCCTTCTACAGTGATTTGAGCCCCTGTGAAGCTGACTCTCTCCTGGCTGGTTCTGGGTTTGGACCAGAGACGTCTCTTCTGAGAGCTGTTCTGTGGCTCACAGAACAGCTCTCCGAGGCAGCAGCATCATTCCTGCTCTCCCAGCACCTGCAGCACGCAAGCTGCAGCAAGCAAGAAAGCTTTTGTGCCTGATGCACCAACCGATGGGACCCCTTCTCCATCCCACCACCCGCAGGCATCCCTGCCTGGCCAGGAAGGACACAGCAGGAATCAGGATGCTCCTTGCCTTTTGCCGTCACAGAGATGCCCATGGCCGCCTCCCTCAGCGAGTTCCTCTTCTTCCACTTGCCCTCATCGGTGTTGTACATCTCCACTATCTTCACCGGCAGCTGATTCACTCCGACCCCTCCGATCACCATGATCCTCTTGCCCAAGGTGGCCACGGCCACCCCAGCCCTGGCCGTGGGCATGGGGGGCAGCGATGTCCACTGGTCAGCCTCGGGAGAGTAGACCTCGAAGCAGTCCATGGGGACCCCGTTGTCATCGCAGCCCCCGATGGCAAACACTTGCCCCCCGGCTTCCACCAGTGTGGAGTAGACCCTGCGGCTCGGGAGCGGGGCCAGGGTTTTCCATTGGAAGTCTTTGCTGTTAGCGAGCTCCATGGTGGCTGGGGGGGGACACAGAGCATCGGTGCCTGCCAGTGGGATGGGGCTGCCTATGCTGTGAAACAGAGCAGGGAAAAGCCATGGAGAAACATGAGGTGCAAACAGTGACTGTGGCAGGAGCATCCCTGCCTGCAGCCTCCGTCCCTTCTGCCACCCCCCGACACACAGCAGCTGCGGCCGGTACCTTTCATTGTGCCTCCATGACTCCTGCAGCTCCGGATCTGCTTCAGAAGCCTGTGCTCCTAGAAAGGAAACAAAAGGATGGGGTAACAAGGAAAGGCAGGAGAGGTTGGAGCTGGTTTGCTCCCGGTTCCCGAGCATCCCCAGGCTACCTTCCCAGTGAGGGGGCTGCAAGCATCTGCTCACTTCCCCGCCTGTTTCCCTGCCTGCTGGGGACCTTTCCCTTATCCTCCTTCTCCGTCCTGGTCATTCTCCCTGTGCCCATCCTGGGGCAAAGCTGCTCCAGCAAACCCTGCCTGGGGAAGGCAAGAGCCAGCCCTCACTTCTGCAGCCCAAGCACGGAGCTGGAAGGGACCAGAGCAGCACAGGGAGGGGAGGCAGAGGCTCCAGCTGGATACCCACAGTGTTCCCTTCACCTCCTCTCTCGGGAGCATGCAGATGAGGTTCATTAGAGCAGGAGGACAGAGAGAGGGCAAACAGAAAGGAACAAAGGCAGCTGCTTGCCCGCTCGCCCAGCACAGAATGTGTTTTGCACTGAGCATCTCCACCTTCATTGTGTAACTCGGTGCCCTTAAAACCAGGTGGGGTTTATTCTACCCTGGCAGAGGCAGCAGCCTCTCCAGCATGGGAAGGTTTGACACAGAACTGTAGGACAGAGCCAACACTTGCCATAAAAGCCCCAAAGGCAGCAGGCTCCTGTGTGAGCGCAGCCCTGTGCTAGGACAGCATCACTCCCCCTTCTCCCCATGCAGACCCCTTGCTGTGGGCTCTGCAAGACTCCTTGACCCAGGAACAGGCCTTGTCCCCCCCCAGGCTCCCCTTGCCC
This sequence comes from Melopsittacus undulatus, assembly GCF_012275295.1. Classification (NCBI taxonomy): domain Eukaryota; kingdom Metazoa; phylum Chordata; class Aves; order Psittaciformes; family Psittaculidae; genus Melopsittacus; species Melopsittacus undulatus. Next base: position 1,778,262 of record NC_047542.1, read on the forward strand.
TACCATAGTCCTGCAGCTCCCCGAGCCCTGACAGTCAGAGCAGGCACCGCTTGTAGCTTAGCAACAGCCACCTACAGCCGCCTGCCATCACCTGTCACACTTGGGATGCTGCCAGCGGGAATCCTGCTGCTGTCACAGACCACAGCATGGAGCAACGTGCAGGGGTGCACACACATGGGCTGCTGTACCCCAGACTCACCCTGTGTGAAGCACACGGGGTGCCTGTTGTGTTTGTCAGGTAAGCAGGGAGACAGAGGCATCCCTCAGAGCAGGGTGGTTGCTGTTAGCTCAGGTAAAAAACATCACCCCCACAGACTCATCTCTGCCGTGGGGCTCAGCCTGCAGAGCCCATCCGAAGGGGACATCATTTTTGCACAGTCACATTAGTTCCTGCATCTCCTCTGAGAGTGGGATGAGAGGAGGGCGATGGAAAAGCATCACTGAAATAGGTCTCAGACCACTGGGCTGGAATCCATCAAACCCATTTCCCACATGAGTGAGAGCTGGCACCAAACCCAACCCATCTGAGCAGGGCCTTTTATTGTCATTTATTCTCCCAAATAGTCAGCTAAACACCATTTATCACATCAAGAAGGTGGTTAATAAATGACACCTCCATGGGCTGCATCCCCCCAGCCACAGGCACATGCACACAGCACAAAGGAACACAAAGCTATGATAAGGAGGAGGAGAAAGGGGCAGACAATGGCTCAGGTCACCAGCTGCTGCTCTCCTCTCCCTTCAATCCCTTCTCATCTGCTGTGCATCACTGCCCGCAGCTGGATCAGCTCGGGGAGCTTGGGCAGCTCTGGAGCGGGGCCTTCATGAATCACTGATGCTCTTTCAGGGGGGTTTCATGCACGACCACTGCCACATCCACGGATGAGATGAGAGGAGCCGGCTCCTGCTTCCAGACACCAGAGAACTCATCTTCCTGCCCTTCCTTCCCCAGCTATAACATGCAGCCCTGGGAGGAGACCCCAGTGCTAAAGGCACTGCTGCCTCGGGAGGCAAAGCTCCTGGACTCACCCGAGCGGCAGGGTCAGACAAGCACGGGGGCTGCAAGGCTGAGCTGAGAGCAGGCTGCCACCCGGCAGCACCAGCAGTGATCCCCACTGCTCCGGGCGTCACAGGAGAGGCAGGCACAGGGACAACAATGTGCTGGAAATAGCACACAAACCCGAGATGAAATCACAGCAGGAACCAGCAGCTTCAGCTCAGCTCTGCCCTGCCTGCATCTATCAAGTAAAGAGCAGGGAGAGATGACACAGCACAGACAAAGGCAGCTGAAAGAGGCTCAGTGCAGGGGACCCGTGTCTGTCCCGAGGAGCATCCATGGCACAAGGCCAGGAGCAGGGACACAAAGAGATCCCCAGGAGCCAAGGAGGGGTGTGAGGCACAGCCCTGCCCCCCCCCGCCTGCTCCTGGTTCTCTTCCCAGTACAATTCCAGGTCTCGCAGCACTCTGGTGCTTTCCTGACCCCCAGGCACAGAATACAACACAATCCCTTTGGCTCAGCCCTTCTGCTCCCAGTGTGGCCTCGGACCACTCAACGCTCATCACTTGTTTCAAGAGGCAGAGATGGAGGTGGTGAGAGGTGCCAGGTATGGGATGCTGCCACACAGCCCAAACACACCTGGCATGGGCAGGGATCTTGGTCCTGCCTGGGTAGTACATGCCATATTGGCTAAAATCAGGGATTTCACCCAAACACACAGGACAAGTGACGAGAAAGGATGGGAAACAGGGATAACGCTCTTTGTGCTGCCTTCACCTTCACTAGAAGCTGGGTGGACATGGTGCACCTCGGATAACACAGCTTCCAATGTGGGAGCAGCACCTAAACCTCCCCATCAATCACTGGGACTGAAGTGAGCTGGTTTTCCTCCTAGAAGCACATAAATGTCACCTTTGCAGTGCAGGATAAACACCAGCACGGTGTGAAGAGGCCCTGAGGGCTCAGGTACCAACCTCTGCTATCAAGAAACATTCATCTCAGCAAAGACACAGCCAAACAGGACACTGGGGAGGGCAGAGCTGCCAGGAAGCTCCAAGTCCATGTTTCTCCCTGCTCAGCACCCAGAAGAGACCCCGAAATCCCTCCCCAACAACCACAGACACCCTGTCTGCAGGCTTTGGCTATTCCACAACATCAGTAGCACCACGGCTGGATTGCCAAAAGCCTCCCACTTTTAAGCAGAAAGGCTTTAAAGAAACGCTCTGAAACGCAGGGGCTCCGTTTGCTGCTCCCTGCTCACCCCTGGCAGCTGAGGCTTTCAACAGAACAGGCATGAAATGTTGAGCCCAGCATTCCTGACCCCCCTCGCACTGAATCGAGTTTCCTTGCCATAGTAACAGCTCCCCCGAACAACAACAACAACAAAATCCACTGGTTCCTCTGCAAATACCCACTTGGCAAGAAGAGAGAGGCAGAAGGGAAGGGCAAAAACATGAATTCATTGTGGCAAGCAAAGGAAAAGCAGCAGCTCACAAGCAGCTCGCTCCATTCCTTCTGTTTCCCAGCATCTCCCTTTGCAGACATAAGTAGGTGCAGTTTGAAGGTGAAGAGGCTGTGACCGAGCTGACCTCCCCCCAGCTTCTCTCCTGCCCCCTCAATACCAGTCCCCTGGGATCTTTTCCATGCCAAATGCAATTCCCAGTGTTTGCTAACAGGAGGAAGGCAGCGAGGTCGTAGAAGGAAATATTCCACAGCAGTTGTGCATCAGGAGGGTGCCAGGAGCTTTAGCAGGCTCCACGACAGCAAGAAAAGCTGCTTAATCTGTTGGCGCCCATGAGCACAAGGAAGATCCCAGCCCATCCTTCCTCCTGGATGGGCTGAAGAACCAGCAGAACAAGATGCACATCCCAGTTTGTCTCCAGGAGAGAGCTATAAATCCATCAAGAGGAAAGATAACCCACCTGCGAGACTAAGGATGCCCCTTCCCTGGTCCAGCTCCCAGCGGCATCCTGCATCTCCTCCCCTTGCCCCAGCTGCTGCCTCTGCTCTCCCCACAAGCAGCTTCTCTTTGGCACAGGTCAAATGCAGAAGGTCCTTTTCAAGCCCTGCAGCCTCACTGGTGACGTTCATAAAGCTCCTGTTACTCTGTACTTAGGCTGCATCCCTCTGCAGGGAATGGAAAGAGCTTGGGTCAAATCTCAGCTGGGGGCAGCTCAAGGCAAACACCAACGCTGCTGAGACAGGGCCTGGCCTGGGAGAAGGGCTGAAAATGTGGGATTTGTGACTATGGGGGTGGTAGGACAGCACCCTCCTTAACCCACTTCTAGCACAGCCTCAAAGCTTTGTTTCTGGTTGTTTATTAAAAGCCTGGCCTGACGGTGGGAGAAAGCAGCTCCTGCTTTAAAGCACCCTGCTCCCTTCCCCATCACCCACTGACCTCCAGCAGAAACTCCCTCCCTCCTGTCAGGAGAGCTTGGGAAGTACAGGGATGTACTCACAGTGCTGAGTCCAGGTGGAGCATGGCTCTGCTTAGAGACGCTTTTCAATGCCCGAATCCTCAGTGCCTGTAGAGCATCCTCCTCCTCCCTTCCTGCGCTGGTGGCAGGGATGCGAGCAGCGCTGGGAGCAGCCGGGCTGGGATTGCTGTGTGGGAGGGATGCAAGGAAAGAAAGGAATCAGCATCAATCCAGCATCCCTGATCCTCACCCTCCCGAGATGTAGGACAATGAACAGGGAGCGCGTTTCCCCATCTGCTCTGGTGCTCGGCGCTGCAGCCGGGCTGTGCGTGCCTGTGTGTACCCGGCTGCACCACCAGCCCCATAGTTAAGCCTTTTATGGCTGCCTGTGCTCGCACAGGATGTTCTGTAACAGCAGCTCTCCCTCAGCCCGCCCTCCCCGCCTGCGAGCACAGCTCCGAGCAAAGGACGGAGATGGGCAAAGGGAGGGGAGCAAGGAAAGCAGGAGATGCCTCCAAGAGCAGCCGCTGGCTCTGTCCCAGTGGTGGCTGGAAGCTGGGGACCCCACACTGCATGAATGTAGGACCCTTTGGATCCCCGCTCCCAGCCTCAGTCAGCCCAGGCTTTCCCTTCCCTGCTTTGCTTCTCCACTCTTCTCCTCGAAGCACCACAGAATAACTTTGAGGAACAAATCCCTTCTAAGCTGAAGCCAAAAGAGAAAGATCCTTTCCACCACCTTCCATGGAGCTTCACAGCTCCTCCCCAGGGATGCGCTTGCAGTGGAGCACAGCAGACGTCCCCAATCCTTCAGGAAGTGCTGGAGCTCTGGAAGTCCTCAACACCCTCAGGGATTCCTGCTCCTTTCAGCATTGGACTCAGCTCTTCCCACCAGCCCAGACCCCCCAGCTCAGGCCATGGCTGGTACCCACGCAGCGGCATCGAGTGCTTGAGAGCCCAACAGCCCCTGAACCTGCATCTTCCAGAGCCCCCTTTCCATGTCTTGGTCCCCTTCCCTGAACCAGGGACAGGCTCCAGAGGTGCTCAGAGGAGTTTCCAGGTTGAGCCCTGACAAAGAGCCCCTCGGGTGTTGACCCCAAGCTCAGCCCTGTACTGATGCAGACTGGGTTTACCCTTCCCCATAGCTCCTAGTTGAGATAGGGAACTAGCTGAAAGCAGCTCTGGCCATAAAGGAAGAAAAATGAGGAAATCAACAAGAAGTGGAGTCAAATGACTCCCCATAAAGCACATTCTCATCCCCTGGCAGCTATTTAAATCTCCTGTTAGCTTTCCAGTGGGAGGATTCAATTTGCATTTAAATAAAAACCTCAAGCACAGGGGCAATCCAACCCCAAGATGTTCATTACAAAGGCATTCACTTAAGAGCTTCGAAAAGACCCCATCAAGCTGGATTTTAACAGGGGGCTGTGAACACTGGGGCATGATTGGACACTTGGCATTGGGAAGCTGCTGTTATTTACCAGACTGGTCCCAGCTCTGAGCAAAGGCTTCCAATGAGCTCCCTGCTTACAACCAGGGTAAATCACAGGAGGTTGTCTCAACCCTCCTGGCTGCAGAACGCTGGTTCCCGGGGGTAGGAGGCCTGGGGAACGAAAGGGGCGGCTGCAGGACAGGGTTGGCAGCTCCTCTCCATCCCCACATCAAACCATGGAGCTCCGGTGATGGACACCATAGAATGGTTTGGGTTGGAAAGGACCTTACAGCTCATGCAGTTCCAACCCCCTGCCATGGGCAGGGGCACCTCACACTGGACCAGCTCAACGCTGCCTGGTACTTGGGTGACCTTTATGGGTAAAATAGAAGCAGAAGCCTTGATACCCCTCATAGTCCTACACACCGATGCTAATAAATTATTAAATACTCTTTCATTTTCATAAGCAGTTAATTCACCCATTGAAAACCAACCAAAGTACCTCCAAGCCCCCCTGCATCACTTCTTAGCTCAGCACAGGCAGCTTCACCTTCCCACGAGGAGCAGTCTGCACCATGTCAACACCTGCAGGAGTGTCGTGGTTTAAACCAAGTCCCCCAACTCCCGGAGAGTTAGGAAGGAGAATCCAAAGAATGTAGCCCCCACGGATTGAGATAAGAACGGTTTAATTGCTAAGGCATAACACAAAACCCCTACTGCCATTTACTACTACAAATAATAATGATACAGCAAACAGCAAGTGAAAAGAATACAACACCCCACCAGCCACCGACCCATAACTCACTCCACCCTGCCCGGCCGAGCACCATGTGCTCCCTCCTCCATTTTCCTCCACAGCTCTACCCTCCAGCCTTCTCTTTCCCAGTATGCATCCTGGGCATCACGTGCTATGGTATGGAATACCTCATTGCCTAGCCTGGGTCAGGTGTCCTGTCTCTCCTTCCTCCCGGACTCCCCTCCTCCACCTGACTGGAAAAAAAACTTGAACAAAAACACCCTCAAAACATGCTCAAACCATGACATTATCCACCCCTTATTCCATACCATTCACGTCATGCCCAGATCTCACATTTCCAATACACAATCACTCTTAAGTCCACCCCTCGATCATGAGACATCTCTATGTTGCATCTCTGGACTGATGGCCTGAAGTATCTGGGCCCACCAGGCTCAAAATTATTCACCGTCCCCTTCAGCAGTTCTACAGCTTGCTGCTGGGGACTCCATACAGCTGCCTTCCACCTCCAATGCTTCCAAAGCACTGGAGGGGCCCAGTGGATTAGATACCTGGCCATACTGTCCCACATGCCCTGCCACTCATGACTGTCCAGCCTTGGGAACAGTCTACTGGTGCTCCTATGTACTTGTCTAAACTTAGACAAGACCCAGACCTGACTCTGCTTAACTTTTGGGATCAGACAAAATGGTTGTGGATGGAACACACTCTGTGTGTGTGCCACCATGCTGAAAACCATCACAATCAGCAGGCAGGTCCCAAGGGCACCCAAAAGCCATTCAAAACAATCAGAACTCTCAGGTGCTGCTGCTGCACTTGTCACTGGGGCTGATGTAGCTGCCGTGCTTGCCAGTTCTCCCACTATCAGCTTCTCTTCTCCTGAGTCCGGATCTTCCTTCTCTGCCTTGCTGGGAAGTGCTGCGTAGTCTCCTGCATCCTGCTGGGGGTCGGCGGGTGACTTCCGGGGGACACTCTCGGCCGTCGGAGGGTCGGGAACGGCGGCGGGACTCGGTTCCTTCACTGCCTGATCCTGCTGCTCAGCTACCGCCCTGCTCCGCTCCTCCCCCGCCTGCTCCCGCTGCTCTGCCACAGCCGTTTGGCTCCCCGTGCCGCTCTCCCTGGCAGCCTCAGCTGCCGGCAGCTCCCGGGGCCGCTCCTTCCTGGCTTCACGCAGCTCCACACAGACGACGACGAGGATAAGGACAAGGACGGCGAAGAGCAGCGGGACGGCCTGGTACAAGTCCAAGTCCACGGCCACGTCCATCCCCCCCTGCTGCCGGAGCCCCACCGTATTACAAGCCTCCAACACAAACACATCCAATCCATACACAAAGTACCCGGCAAAATCCCGAAACAGCGAGATCCAGAGAAAAACCTCTAAGAGCCAATAAATCAGCATTGTGACAAGAGACCATAAATCCGCTCAGATCTGTTCTTATCTCAAACCCTCGGGCCCCACGTTGGGCGCCAAAAATGTCGTGGTTTAAACCAAGTCCCCCAACTCCCGGAGAGTTAGGAAGGAGAATCCAAAGAATGTAGCCCCCACGGATTGAGATAAGAACGGAGAAGTGGAAGATGAAGGCGAAAAGAGTGAGTTTAAATGGGACAACAGCAGTGAAACAGGGACAGCAGCTCGGCCATGGAGCCCCAGGCACTGCCCGAGCAGTGCAGGAGTCAGACCTGACAGGCTGGAAAACAACTGGGAAGGAGGGAGCTTGTGCAGTGCCCTACAGAGACCCAAACCCTTCCCTGCACAAAGGCAGCGTTGGCTTCACTCAGCAGATGCTGTTTGAGCAGTGGGAACTGCACAGGACCGGATACCTTGGAAGACGAGGAAGGCTGAGGGACACTCGGATTTGTGCTCAAAAAGAACTTTTCCAGGCTGCTTGGAAATTATAAAGGTGTCACTTAAAGAATAACATAATAGTGCTGGAAAAATGTAGCAGCTTCCTGCAATTGCACATCTGTTTCCATGGGAACAGCAGGAGAGGTGCAGGAATTCCTGCAAATGCCACAAGCCAAACAGGGAGCAAACACCTTCTGGCAGCAGGGTAAGGGGCAACAAGCACAAACTGAAACACAAGTTCCATCCAAGTATGGGGAAGAACTTCCTTAAGGGTGGCAGAGCACTGGAGCAGGCTGCCCAGGGATGGGGGGATGCTCTGGAGACACTGAACTGCTTCAGCAGGGGTTGGACTGGATGCTCCCCAGACATCCCTTCCAATCCCAACCGTTCTGTGTGATTGTGGGATATCATTTCCCTCCTTACCTGCATCCCTTCAGGCTGAGCCAACTCAACCCAATGAGCACTCAGCCAAGTGCATGGGAAAGGCGCATTGGATTGCAGTGAGTAGGCCAGGAGCTAAGAAAACAGGGAGAAAGGATTAAAAAGCACACTCAAGCTTTTAAGCAAAAGGCTTTTCCTTCAGAAGAGCTCAGGATCTCATAGACAAAGGGCTGAAAACCCTGCAGGAGGACCAAGACCTACCCATGCATCTCTGCCCCAAGAGAGGGCTGAGCACATCAGCACTGCTGATGATGGAAGAGAGCAGCGCAGGGGAACCAGAGCCAGCACTCAGGCCTCTCCCCATCATCCCTCGCAGAGGTTTGGCAATCTGACAGTTCATTAAGTAGTTAATTCATTAATTCCCCCTCCCGCAGGGCGCTGGTTACAGCACAGACAGAGACCATAATGTGTGGAGACAGGAGCCAAGAGCTTCAGGAGCTCTCAGGCAGCGTTTGACCCAGAGGGAGAAGTGCACCAGCTGTGTCTGCCCCTTGGCAGGCACAGAAAGCCTCTCACTGAGTTGCCTAAGGCCTCAATGCCGCAGGACACAGCCCATGTCCTCGTTATTCAGACTGTAACCAAGACACTTCCCCTGTGACGAGTCCACACACGCAGGGACAATGCATGAGTTAAAGGTATGTATACCTTGTATACTTGTATGTATACCTGATTTAAAGGTATGTAACCGAAAGCCTCATACAATTTACATTCAGGAAGCAAGGAGTAAAGCAATCCTCAAGACAGCTTTTACTTTATCACTCAGTCATCCGATGTGTATCCTACTCTTTATCAACCCTTTATCTAATTATTTTCTATTTAAAACCCTAAAGAGAGATGTCCCATCATGAAGTGGCACCAATTTTCATTTGTTAGCTGCTATTTCATAGTTACCCTTATGAATGTATTCAAAGCTACAACATCAGCTTAGGAGATTGAGTACAAGGAAGCGGTTTAGTTCTGTTGCCACAAATTAACCTGGCTTCCTTCAACAGTCATTGCTAGAAAGGCAGAATGCAGAGACAGCAAACAGTGCTGGAAGCCCCATTGAAGTTCACTTCCCCAGGGATTGCCAGCTGCAAAGACATAACAAAATGAATGTGGAACAAGTACAGATACTTCCATTTCCTCCTTGCTATTATCTTGATTAACCTGAATCAGGCAACATAAGCTTCATTTGATGCTCAGGCATTTGCAGGTGTGAAGGCAACAAAAGAGAGCAGCCAGATGGACTGAGGACACACCAGTGACTTTCACTATGGCATTAGAGGGCAATGTCTTTTCTAATAGCATAACAAGGAAGCATTTCCTCAGTGAAGCAGCCAGAGAAGAGCTCTGAATGGAACAGCTTCTCACTCCTCTTCCAAAAGAGAGCTCAAGCAACTGGAAGGCAGGTCACAGAAGGATGCTGTAATTAACTGATTAGAGGTAATTGCTGCATTTGTCAGGAGCTCCTACAAAGCACACCAGTTGATATCAACTCCCAATTTCCTTCAGTTAGCTGTAGAGACATCAAATATTCATGCATTAGCAGATTACCTACTTCAGTATCGCCAGAGGCTCAGGCTGCTGTCACTTTGAAGTCTTTTGTTCCAAAGGTTACTCCTGGAGTTCTGAGTGAGGAGAAAGGGAAAAAAAACATTCCTTAAACCACAAGTGAATTCACCTGAAACTCCTACACCAGGTTGTATGGTGTGATTCTCAACAAGGCTACAGCGCATCAGTCACATGGAGCTCTTCTTGTGCAGGCACTGGAGCCCTCGGTGGTCACAGATGTGCTTTGCCATCAACCAAGCAGCATCCAGGCAGGCACCTACAGACCCTGGCTCCAGGATCACAGAGGGGCTGCAAACGCAGCCACATTGGAGCCTGAGGATCGCACTCACCTGTGAGGGATCACCCACCAAACCCCAGCGAACAGCGACGGATCCAGCCCCGCAGCCCAACGCTGCCCAAGCAGCAAAGAACCTTTCCCTTTAACTCATTCCCAATCCCTGCACAAAGAAGCTGTGTTTGAACCAGCTCTGCCTTTGTGATGACAGCTGCTGCATGGTCAGATTAGCCCCATGCACAGCCGGTGGCTCCGGGGGGGTCACAACGTGTCTGAAGCATCTCCCTTTTAAAGCAGCAACAAACTTACCCCGCTCAAGTCACTGCTGAAACAAAGCTGGATCCTCATTGCAGGCTCCAGCAGAAACGGGAAGTTTGGCTTTGTCTTTGAAGGGAACTTCAAAGGACATCACAAGAAAGAAAAGGTGGGGGCAAAGCAGCTTTGAGTGGAAGGAACTCCCCAAAAGGCTTTTGGAGATTAAAGCCCAATGCTCCACTCGAGTATGAACCCCTTTCAGCTCTGATTTTTCAGGTTAGGTGACCCCCACAATGGTCCCCCCACTTCATCCTCTTTATTCTGCCTTTATCTGTTGAGGCACAGTGCTTCTGCAGCAGGGTTTTGTTTGCTTTCCATACAACTCCCTGCTGCAGCCTTCATTTAGCCAATGCTTTCTGTGCTGGAACTATTGCTCTGTCAGTCTGAAAGCAGCACACACATACAGATGAGCACAGGGAAGTAATGCTGCCTGCTGTAAAGGTAGATTGCCCGTGTTTATTTGCCATACCGAGAAGGAAAAAGCCACGTCAGGTCCACAAATCAAGGAGCAGCACTGTCAGGGCTCTAGGAACACAATGGGTGGGTTCCAGCGATGCTCCTGCAGCACATTTCCATATATATTACACAGACCAAATGAATCATTGCTAGCACAGAAACCCTGTGCACGGCTGCATGCAACAGCTGCTCCTGCACCCCTTGGTCTCTGGTGACCCGATTTTGATTATCACATTTGCCAGCCCCATGAGGGGGGAGAAATCAACTCCGGAGATCAGAGGCTGTTTGTTCTAAAGGGCAAAACTGCCTCAAGCCGCTCCTCTTCTGCCTCCCCTCAACAGATCCTGCTCTTTAATGTCTCCTTGGGCTGTTTGCTGGAGCAAAGTTCTTCCCTTTCTCTGTGCTATTAACTAAAGCAATTGGGGAAAGATAAAATGAGGTGACCTCAGCGACATTCCTGATGTTGTTGTTTCTATTCCTGTGTGGCAAGTGACAGGTACCTGTCTCACAGGCCATAAAAGCCAAGTCACTGCTATAGACAAACATCTACAGCAAGCACTCAGGTGAAAGGGGTTTGAAAGAGGAGTCCATGTTCATTGAGAACAAAGGAAAACAAAGATCACACAAGAGAACCTTTGACTTCCATGGGTTCTGTCCCACTGGTGTTGTCCTCTAACACAACAGTTAAACCTTACCCACTGCTGGGTGTTAGCAGCTCCTCTGATGTAACTTCTGTGGTGAAGTCACCTGCAAAGGAATTTCACTTTGATGTAGAAAAACCCTTCTGGAAGAGTGAAAGCTGGAAGTGTCCCAGGAGCTGAAACAGAAAAATGAGATCTCCTATTATTTAAATTAGTTTATCCAAGAAAAACCTGAGTCTCACCTTTTACGGGAGCAAACCTGGAGAGACAGCACCAAGCACTGCTGGGACAAGCCCAAGTTAGTGCATCATCAGACAGAAGTGACTAAAGGGGCTTTGCCAGAGCCTGCCAGGGAAGAAAACACTGAACAGCACCTTGGAGGGCTTCTTTTAAACCATAATAATGATAATGATGTTAATAATAATGGTTCAACTATTTAATAGTAACAGACTGAGATTAGAGAAGATGCTTGGGTTCTAGGTGTTATCCTCTCAAGGGTTCCAGTCACTTGCATGAAGCCATCCCATCTCTCCCCACAGCACAGTTAAACACCAACCCAATTGCACACCACATAGCAAACACATGGGAAATTCAGGATTCCAAGGGGAGGTTTGGACACATCCTGCTGTCACCTTACAACTGGCTTTGGTACCGCCCATGCCAGTGAGCTCAGTGCTTGGGATCTGTGCTTCCAGATAGGAGGTTGTTTTTTTCCCAGCCTTAATTAGAGTTGGAGCAGTGAAAGCAGGGCAGTGATTCAATTCCTCTTTCTTTTAGCCTAGTACTGTTTTCAAACACAAAGGTAATCTTTGTGGCAGCAGAAGCTCAAGGCATCATTCCTATGTGCTGCTATGAAGCAATGAGGCTCAAAAGAAAAGCTAGCCAAGACAAAAGGCATTTAATGGAAAGAGATCAGGATAGCAGGAGCTCAGGTGTACACAGCCCATCAGCTGCTGAACAGGTTAAAGCAGTTGGAGTTAATGAGCACTTAGAGCTTTCTCCAACCTCTAATCAGACTTGGCCTCCATCCTTCCTTCCAAACTAGCTTAAAGTGCATGCCTGAGTCAAAGCTAGAGCTGCTTCTGCTGCTGTAAAGGCAGGAGAAGAGCTCTGTGTGGAAGTACGAGCTTAGCAAGAAAAAAGGCACCACTTACTTCCCACAGCACCACAGGAGATGAGCATCAGCACAAGCTCCAGCCCCTGTTGGTTCCATGAGGTCCACCCGCTCCAGTCCTGTTGCCAGAGCTGCCTCTGAGGCTGCACAAGTGCCTGAAGACAAAAACATTCCTAAGCCATTACTTACATTACTGAGATCCCGGCTTATGCCAACACTCCCACCACACGGTTCCCCAGCATCCCCAGGACCAAACACCACTCAATTCCCAAGCCCTTTTGAGGTCACAGCTGTCCATGATCAGTGCATTGAGTACTCCTGGTGCCAGGGACATGGAGGGAACCCAAATCCTGCGATTTGGCACTTCCAAACCTTCCAGAACCATGGAATGGTTTGTACTGGAAGGGACCTTAAAGCTGATGCAGTTCCAACCCCTGCCACGGGCAGGGACACCTTCCATTAGGTGAGAAGCTGCTCGATTTATGTGGGGTGAAGCAGGACCGTGCCCCAGGTCCATGAGCTCTGGGTGCGGGTCCACAAGTCCCTTCATTTGACTGCAGCACCCAGGGGACCACTGGGACATCGCACACCACCCACAGCAAGAATTAACAGCCGAGGAGAGCGCATCATCTCCTGCATCCCATCCCATCGGCTCCACCACCCCGCAGCTCCCCGCGGTACCCCCGAGGCCAGACCCGGCTCTTTGTGCCCTCACGCCGCAAAAAGCGAACCCCGAAGGGAGCAGTGACCCCGACGTGATTCGAACACGCAGCCTTCTGATCTGGAGTCAGACGCGCTACCGTTGCGCCACGAGGTCCCGGCAGCCGCAGCTTCCGTGTGCCAACAAGAGCCCGCGTAGCGCTCCACGCATGCGCGCACTGACGGGGGTGCCCGGTCCCGGTGCCCGGTTCCGGTCCGGCGGGGGGAGCCGTAACCCCCCCTCCCGCCCCGCTTTGAAGCCGCCCCCTGGGTTAGCCACGCCCCCATGGGCTGTACCACAGAGCTGGGAGGGGCTCACCCGCACCCCCCCCGCCCCGGGGGTGGGACCTTCCCCCTCCGCCCCCCTCCCTCCCGCTCTGCTCTGTCCCAGCCCTGCGGATTTAAAGGGCCCGGCCCCAGAACGGCAGCCGCGTTGCGTGCGCTGAGCTGGGGCGGACGGCAGTGTCCGACGGCAGCCGTGGGGAGGGTTCAGGTGCTTTCTGATGCCTCCTCCTGCAGCCACAGTTTCGGCTGCTGTTGTGGGTGTCACCTTAGTTTGTACCCGCGGACATCTCGGGGCTCGGGACCTGGCACCGCTTCCGTACCCATCGCTGGGCTGTGCTGCAGCTGCTGCTCGGCGCTCCGCTCCGTGCACGTGTAAAGGGGTGACCCTACAGCAGGGCTCGGTGGGAAGGGATGGGACCTGTCCATCTCCTACCGCAGCATCCCCAACCCCCCCTCCCTCCCTCCGGCTCCCACCCGGCTCAGGACCACCAGCATCACATAGGAAACCAGACTCATGTCTCTGAGGGGTATCATCGCGCCGGTTTATTGCAACAGCTCCATAGCTGCTTCCCTGCGTGCTCGGACAGGGAACGTTCCTGGTCCAAGTGCAGATGCACAAGTACCCTCTACAGCCCGCTGCTTCTATGCGCAGGGCTGCAGTGGTCCCAACAGTAACCAGCAGGAGACAGATCAATAGGCGAGTCTCTGGGTGCAAACCGCAGCTGTGATTTGCATCTATAATTTATAGGACAACCTTGTAAACGAGACCCGTGCCAGCAGAAGCCGTCGGATTAGGGTGTTTACAACTCCAGGGTACCCGGCAGGCATCAAAAGGACACAGTCTCCATCACCTCTGCTGGATTGCTGGTCCCAGAGGATACAGGGATGCTCCTGCATCCCCAGCATTGATACCCTGAGGAGGGCAGCAGAAATGTCCCCATGGGCTTTGGGAAGGGCAACATCCCTGGAGACAGTGGTTTGCAAGAGCCCTCCAGGGCAATGCTGCTCTGCCCCAGCTCCCATCCTGCTGCATTACCCGGGTTGCTCATTAGTGTGTACTGAATAATCCCCCAGACAAATGAGCTTTTCCACCTTTGGCTGCGAGTTTTGCAGCTATCCCAGAGAGAAGGCATTGCTGTGCGCTGAGTTTTGCCCCTAGTATTGCTGTTACCCTCATTGATCCCATTGCCAACCATGGGTAATTGGATTAGGGGCTCTCCTGAAGAAGGAAAGGAGGAAGCTCGTTGTGTACCTAAAAAACCCTGATCTCCGAACGCCTGTAAAATCCATGCTCTAAAAGTCCTTATGGATACCTGCTCTGGCATGGGAAATACTGGAGGAAGCAATGTCCTGTGTGTAGATAGAGGTGCTTATTTACAGCTGCCACATTCAGTGTCTGTGCATGGGAGAGGACGCCGCCTTGCTGGAGATGCTCATTTACCACAGGAGCCTGACGGGGTCTTCTCTCTGCCCAAAGTAGAGGAAAGTCATTTACTGGCATCATGAAAACGGGCTAAAAATAGCCGGTTTCTATGGCTACTGGGGCTGGGAGACTCCTGAGGAACACGTCTGGGTAGGTCCCTCCGTGATGAAATCCAGACAGAGGGATGAAAGGAAAAGGACAATAAAAAGAGGTTTAATGCTTTGCTCCTTGCTCGGCAGCACAAGGGAGATGCTGCAGGGATGGTTCTGTGCTTCCCCTCTGCTTGGTGCTGCACGCTTCAGCAGGGCTCAATGGGGGTTTATTATGGGGGGGAATTAGGCAGATTTAGTGAATGGAGCAAAGCCCCAGAGCAAACACTTTGAGCTGAAGCAGGGCTCCCACAGCCTGTCCTCGCCTGCTTGTGCTTGTGGTTGATGCGCTTTTGCATAGGGATGGGGCTGAGCCACACTCAGGAGCAATCTGAGCCCTGGGGTCCAGTCCAGGCTCGTTCCTGTAGAGCTGATGCCTCTGCAGACGTCTCAGTCTCCCTGCCATAAAACAGACTCCAACTTGACCTGGATCTTTACACTTGCGATAACTTCAAAGCAGTGATTTATTCACCCCTAGGCTCGTGTGTTCCCTGTTGGTCACCACGCGTTACAGGGCAAAGCTAAACCTACATTTGAGCACTCCAGTTTGTGTTTCACCACCTTCCTCTTTGGCCTAAAGATAAATCCAAGGTCCTCATCAAGGACAGCCCCGTGGCTGCAAACCCTGGGTCCCGCAGGCTGTGCTCATGTGCAAAACCAGGAACAGAACCGGGTCAGCATCTTTCCTAAACACCATTGAGCTTGCCCGTGCCCACCTGGAGCTGCCTGATGCTGCCTGTTCTTTGTCCTCTGAGTACCAACAGCCTGACAAACCTGGTGTTCTGGGGCAGCGGCTGTGTTCTGAGCTATGGGAAAGCAGATGCACAGGGAGGACTGAGCCCAGCCATGGACTGAAGGCGTTATGAGGCTGCTTGAGATACTGCTCCATGCAGCGGGTCAGCACGGAACATGGAGCAGCTGGAAGAGCATCCTGCCCGTGGGCGGGAGGAAGGAGGCTTTGTCTTGTTCTCTTCTCTCGGGTACCACCTGGGATG
Organism: Melopsittacus undulatus; assembly: GCF_012275295.1. Classification (NCBI taxonomy): domain Eukaryota; kingdom Metazoa; phylum Chordata; class Aves; order Psittaciformes; family Psittaculidae; genus Melopsittacus; species Melopsittacus undulatus. Next base: position 1,794,054 of record NC_047542.1, read on the forward strand.
CAGAAATAGCCCTGCCTGTGCAGACACAGCACTCAAACCCGAGCTGACGCTTGCAGGGTGTTTGGCAGAAGCTGCCCATCCTGCTGCAGTGCCTGCATCAGGATAGCCTGGGTTATTCCATAGGATCACAGAAGCACAGACTGGCTTTTGGGTTGAAGGGACCTTAAAGCCAGGCAGGGGTGTGGGGAGAGAGAAGACAGAGTATTTGCACTGTGACAAGAGCTGTCACATCCCAGCCTTCGGGAGCAGACGCTGCCCTGTTCAAATGCTGCCACTGGAAAGAGAGGAAAACCCCCATTTGCCCACTGCGGATCCATGGAAATGAGCGGAATGGGGCTTGGCTCCAGGCAGGTTTGCTACAGAGAAGGCTGGAGGCTGATGGGAAACAATGTGGAGATGAAAGGAGCCTCAGCCGTCAATCCAGAGGTCAAGTCATTATGATGGGGGAATCAAAAAGCACCGCAAACCGTTTATGAACACAATAGAGGTCAACCCAGGAGCAAAGCATTTTGCTCGGAGCCATGGTGGAAAACATATTGCTGCTTGGAGAGCTACATCCATCTGGGAGGTGGGAAAATAACTGCAGCTCCAGTGCTTGAATGTGCACGCGGGATGTGTTCCATGCACATGGAACAGGTGTGGGTGAGTGGTGCCTGTCTCAGGTTTACATGACAGGAATATCTGGGACACAAGGAAAACCTGAGCAGGGCAGAACACGGACAGCGGCTTCCTGGAGCCCCAGGCACTTGCTTTAAAGCACAAACCAACCCCAAACCAGCTTGGTTCTGATGTTCAGCCACTCCTCACCAGCCAGGGCCAGGCTCTGCAGCCACAGAACCGCAGGAAGGACAGGATCTGGCCCCGGCTTTGGAAACCGCTCCATGTTTGTGCTGGGACTTGCTGGAGCAAGGGCAGGCTCGGTTGCTCAGGAGGGAGTCTCTACCCCGCTGGGATGCAGGGTCCCTCCATCAGTGCCTGCTCAGGGGCCCAGGGTGCAGCACAAGGGTAGTGTCCACAGCATCCGCTTCTGCCTCTCGGCAAGGTCGTTCCCATGCTTTTGGCCACAGAAGAATCTGGGAAGAGGGAGGGGAAAGATGAGAGAAGCCACAGAATAAATGTGTTGGAGCAGATCAACACCCACAGAACCATTGCTCAGCCCCAGGCTCCCCTTCCCCTGCCCAGCACCATCCCTGAGCCCCAGCCCCTGTGAGACCTCCATGCAGTGCAGGCAGAGGGTGATGCTTGGAGGGGAACTGGTCCTTGGAGAGGGGAGAAGAAAGGAGGCAGAAAATGTCCCCCCCCAGCGTACCAAGGGGAAGGGGATGGGTCCCAAGGCACCGCTTGTTGGGATGCACACAGGAGCCTGCTCCTCACACTGCTGTCTCCTGCTCTGCGCTGGACTCTTCTTTCTTCCTCTTCATCTTGCAGAAGCCATGGAGCCCACAGAAGCAAGCAAAGGTGAACTGGGGCATCACCTGGGCAGGATGAGAGGGTTGGGAGCACCCCCGAGAGACCTGGATGGGGACAGGGAGAGGAGTCAGGGCAGCTCCTGGGTGATGGTCATGGTTTGACTTGATCTTCAGGGTCTTTTCCAGCCTGGTTGGTTCTGTGATTCCATGCACAGAGAAGATGGAAGGTGTGGACCAGACCCCCCCATCACCAGAGCATCACCCTGCAGGGGCACACATCCCATTATCCAGCCCCCCACCCACTGGAACACGAGGAGGTCAAATCCGCTCCCCTCAGCAGTGAACAAGCGAGACAGACATGGGGACAGCTTGCAGGCCATGTGCGTGTTTGAGGGCTGGAGGGAAGCCCCTGGGAGCCCCTGGCACCAGCGGTTATGGCACAAAGAGGCAGAGCCAAGAGCAGGGTTCACTGCCTTTGTGTGCGCTGGTGCCCCAGGGCACAGCCCACGTCATGACCCCACGGTTGCAGTGTGATGCACCCTGGTCTGGCACAACCAGGTCTGATCCAGCACTGCCAAAACCAGGCTGGGCAAACGCTTCCCTTGCCTGTGCAGGTCTCTCACCCAGTCTTTGACACCCTTCATATTAACCAGGCAAACACGTCTGCAGCAGACACCCCAGGTGCCCATGGGGACCCGTCCCCACTGCCACCCCCTGAACCCCTATGGCCATCCCAGCCACCCCCCTTGCACAAAGCCCCCCATGAGAGCCTGGGCGGTGGGGCTGGGACCCCGGCTTCCATTAGGAGCTATTGATGTGTTTAGAGGAGCCTGTAGCACGGAGGCTTTTCAGGCTGAGCCTCTGCCTCCCATTCAGGCAGCAGACAATGATGAATGGGCCCCGGAGAGCAGAAGCAGCCCAGCTGAGCCCAGCGCTCCCGTTCTTCTTGAAAAGGTAGGAAAAGGGGCCAGGAGGAGCAAGGACTGATTCAAAATAGCAATGAACTGGCTTGGGCAGCGCTGATTTGCAAGGGCTGGGCCTGCTCCATGCTCTGGTGCTGCCCTTTCTATGCAGGGAGATCGGTTCGGCTGAAACTGCTGCAAACACGAGGAGCACTGAGAATGTGAAGCTGGAGAATTCCCTTTAGCCAAGTGCATCACCCCGGGCCGTGTTTGTCACTGTCACAGTGATGAAGTGGGAGCTGTCTGGAATGAGCACGCTCGCTTTAGCAATGGCACTGCTCCCTCAGCCCGAAGAGATGTCTTTCTGAACCAGCTGGACACAGTCTATTCCTTGAGCCAGCAATTACCCACTTCCCTGGGCAGGCAGGAGGCTGAGACAGGGCAGTGTCAGCAGGGAGGTGCAGGCAGAGATGCTGGCGGTGGTACAGGCAAGGATGTAGGCAGAGGTGCAGGCAGGGATGCAGGCAGGGATGTGGGCAGGGATACAGGCAGTGGATGTCAGTGGGGAAGGGGTGCTCAGCTGCTTTTCTTCCCCTGCCCCAGTGTTTCCATTGCTGAGCAAGGGCATTGAATCCACTTTTAGCTAGTTGGTTGGAAGAAAACCCACATGAAGTTTTGCATTTTAAACCCCACATTTCAAAGCTGCCTTTTGCCACACTGGGGTTTGTTTTCCTGGGAAATGAGCTCATTTGCAATGGAAATCGCTCCCATGGTTTTGCAGGTAACCAAATAGGATGAAATAATTCATAGTGAAATGTAGAAACGTACCCAGAAATTCATCTCAATTGCCTGTCGTGATAGCGAGTCAGCATCGTCCGCCTCTGCAGCCAGGATGCTCAGGAGGGTCTGGGGATCACCAGCCTGGTTCTCTAAGATCCACTTAGGAGACACCCTTGGAGAAGCCCAGAGCTCGTGGGACTTTCTTCCCATAATATAGCATCAAATCACAGCCTGGCTTTGGATGCAGGGACCTTAAAGCTCCTCCAGCTCCAACCCCTGCCACAGGCAGGGACCCCTTCCACTAGAGCAGCTGCTCCAAGCCCCTGTGTCCAACCTGGCCTTGAGCACTGCCAGGGATGGGGCAGCCACAGCTTCTCTGGGCACCCTGTGCCAGCGCCTCAGCACCCTCCCAGGGCAGAGCTTCTGCCTGAGAGCTCAGCTCAGTCTCCCCTTGGGCAGGTTCAAGCCGTTCTGCAGGAGGTGGATGTAGCCCTGTAGCTGTATTTCAGTTTAATGCCAGTTTCACTGGTGCTCAGCCAAGCTTTCACAGTCATTATTTCCTTTATTTCCCCCCTTTTTCCTCCCACAAACCTTGGCCATCTCGCTGCTTACAACCAGCCCGACGAGAAAACCGCCTTCAAAGCACTTTCTGTAATGAGCAGCGCTGCATTAGAAACCCAACAACGCCGAGGCCGGGCTAAAACTAACCTGCAAAGCAGCAGCATCCCTTTAAGGGGAGATAATGAAGGGCGAAGATGCTGCCTGGCGTGTTTGCAGAGCAGCAGCGCTAATTAAAACCCGGCTCCTGTAAAGTCTGCTGAGCCCATTGGTTCTTCCCCCCCGGTTCATTTGCCGGAGGAAGGCAGAGTCGCCAGGGTCCTCATTAGAGAGATTTCACTGGCTGCACCTAATGGTTGTAATTAATAGGTGCAATAAATTTGCAATGGGCAGCCGGGGTGTTCATTAGCCCTGGGCTGACTCAGCACCGGTGGCCTCCCCGCTTACTTAAGAACCCATTCGCAAGCAGGAGGGAGGAGGAAGGTGCTCCATGGCACACTCGGCATTCCCTGCCCAGAGCACAGCTGGATAAATCATTCCCATCCCGTCCCACGTTTGTCTCCTTTTTGTCCCGGCGGTGACTTGTCCGCGTTCCGTGTGGGATCAGCGCTCGAGGAACTGAACCCTCTGGTGCAAAGCGGGGGGTGAATACCCAGGGATAATGTCATGGATCAAAGCCTGCTCATGCAAAGCGCAGCCCCACACGTGGATGGCTCTGCCTGCTGTGGGTGTGGGGTGCACTGTGATTTCTAGAGCCCTCTGGGCATCCTGCGCGTTCAGATCTCCCCAGGCTCCCACTGAGCATCATTCCCTCTATAGGGGATCCCAGTGCTGCTGGTGAGGTGCTGGGGGTCCCACCGTGTCCCATTAGGGCTGGGGGCTGTCACAGCTTTGATTAAGGCCCCAGCTTTTCAGTTCATTATCATCTGGCTGTAATTAAACTATTAATAATTGGCACTCATCTCCTGGGACCAGCATCCATGGGGCTGGGTGACCCAGCGCTGCTCCTGCTCCTCTTCCAGCACACAGAGGCAAATCCCATCCTGATTCCCACACAGGTTAGCCAGCAGGCAGTGATCCCAGTGGGATGAGAGCCCTGCTCGCCCCAGAGCTATGTGGGAGCTGTGCACAAGCCTCTTGGTTCTCACATTGCTGTTGCCACGAGGGATGCTCGGGATGCGGATACAGGATGGGGGCTCTGTGTCGGGACATGTGGCTGTGATTTCCCATTCCTGCAAGGCAGCAGAGGACAAGCCTGTGCCTCATCCACCGGCAGCTCTGGAATACGGTGGATGCCTCACTCATACAGAGCAGTTATTATCTGTAATTAGCATCTTGTCCCGCTCTGCACATTTGCTCCTGGGATTTCAGGAAGGACCAGGGACTGCTGGAGGGGTCCATCTGCTCCAGCAACTTCCTTTGCGGGTGCCTTTGGATGCAGCTGGCCAGGAGCCACCTTTGCAGTGGCTCTTCCTCAAGCTCACTCCTCTGGAGCTGGGATGGGATTTCAGTCACTGCCTTTTCAATAATAGGTGTGTGCCCAAGTTCTCGAAGATGCTTTGGGAATGCTCATCTCCTGCTTTAGTTAATGCTGTGAATGCTGTGTAAGCACTGCAGCCAAGGGGCTCTGCTTTGAGCAGTAATCACAGCCACAGGTAGAGCCTGTGCTAATTGAAAGGTGCTGGAGCTGCTGCTGGGAGGTGGATGCCAGACAAGCCGAGAGCTCACCTGGTGCTGGCAACACCTCCTCTTGGCCATGGGCCTTTTCCAGCGGTCCCTGCCAATGCCTTCCGCACGGCTCCCATCAGAACACTTGTCCCATGCACGGCTTCCAGCCCACGCTGGGGTTGGACACTGAACACCACAAATCAAACCCTCGTGCATTGCTGAGGGAGCTGGAGCTCAGCAGGGAATGGCGAGAAAGAGATTGGGTCCCCTGGCTCCTGAGCACAACCACCCCATCCAACCCCATTCAGTTCATCCCATCCTGGCTGCTCCCAATCACAACCCCATGGAAACCCAGCCATGGTCCCTCCATCTCTTCCCTGCTTAATGCCTGCATTGCTACAAGAAGAATCAATGGTGTACAAGGCAGTGAGAGCAAGCCTCAGGGGTGGAGCATCTCACAGCCAGCACAGTGCAGACAGGCTGCCCATCGCCCTGCTCTCATCAGCTGGTATCTGCCCAGCAGCCACCGAAACACTCACGGGTGTTTGCATCCCTCCATGCTCTCTTCACCGTGGGCAGCCACCACCAGAGATGGGTTCTGAACCCCTGCACCAGGGTGCCCAATAGCTCTTCCCCCAGTGTTTGCAGGAGCCTTGCTGGGGGGCTTGAGGCTGGCCTGGGGTTTTATTGCACCCACTGGCCCACCAGGAGCATCCAGAGGGGGGTTTGCTCATTGCTTCCCCTGTGAAACGTTTTGGGTTGCAAAATGAATGGCAAAACCAGGCATTTCTGGTTAATTTGCCTTGTTCCCTATGTCTTGGGGGTTAATGGCACCCTCACACCAGGATCCCCATCCTGCGATGGGAGCAGCAGGACCAAGCCATGCGTGTCCACCAGCATCAATGGCTCTGGGCAGCCATTGTCAGGGGTGAATTTTCTGAATGAGTAAATCCTCATTAAGAAATAATTAAAGCAGGCTGTGGAGGTTGGCTCCATCCCTTTCGCTTTGAGGGATGCTGCTTGGTTTTGCTGCTCTCTGGGCCCCAGCCTTGCCAGCTCTCCTGCTTCCATTGTTGGAACTCGGGGGATTTCGTGATTCTCTTCCTTCCACACCTCCCTGAGTCATGGGATCGCAGCTGAGCCTCAGCTCCAGGCTCTTTTCAATCACTGCTCTTTTTAAAGGTGCATTCCAGGCTGGTGAAATAAGCATGGAAGCCTGACACCGGGTGACCCAAAGTGCAGGAGGGGAGAGCACAGGGAAAGAGGAAAGAGAAATCCCTCGTTCCTGCTTGGCAAAGGTGGTTTGGAAGCCCCACCACTGCTTGGGTGCTGACAGAGGCAGCAGGGACTGTGGTGATGGGGTCTGCGGTGATGGGGTCTGCGGTGATGGGGTCTGCAGTGATGGGAATCTGTAGTAATGGGGTCTGCAGTGATGGGGTCTGCAGTGATGGGAATCTGTAGTAATGGGGTCTGCAGTGATGGGGTCTGCAGTGATGGGGTCTGCGGTGGTGGGGTCTCTTCCCACCCCATCCGCCCTGCTCTCCAGGCTGCTGTGCTCACAGACATTGATCTGTGTTTAGCAAGCACACACTGTTCAAGTCCTGCTCTCTAATTAAACCTGTCCTTCCCAATGCTCCCGGCCACACATCCTTGGTCCATGGGCCAGCTGCGGCTTCATGGTCACAGCAGGGTTGGATCCTGCCCCGTCTGCAGCACCCCTGGAAGGGTCACGATTGGTGGGGAGATGGGACTGGAGGTGCTGGGCTGTTCTCAGCCCCCCAGGACACCCAACAACAGCAGGAAGGGCTCCTGCCATCACCTGCAGGTGTTTCGGTGCCGGGTGAGGCAGCGGCCTCAGCCCTTGTCCATGCCCTTGGTCTCTGCCTGATGCTTTTGTTCCATGGGGCTGCAGGTGGGGACGCTTTGAACCGTGTGAGAAAAGCCCTCGTTGCCAAAGAAAAGCAGCTCTGAATGGGGACGACGGCGCCTGAAAGGCCGAGCCCCCCCATCCCCGTCCCCCTTTGTCTGTCCCTGTGCTCTGCAAGGCTTCAATGCCCCCTTTCACTTGTTATTTGTTACCAAATACATATGAGTGATTAAAAAGGGATCAGGAGTCCGGGTGGGTGCGGAGGTGCCTGGAAGGTGCAGTCCCTCCTCTGTGTAGCCCATGGCTTTTCGCCCTACATGAGTTAGGCAAAGCAATCACATAGGAATAAAAAGCCATAGACCACAGCAGAGGGCTTACCCAGGATAAGCCAGCGGTCTTTGGGGAAAGAAAAGGAAGAAAGGGGTAAAGGAGGCGGGAGGGAAAGCAGCCCTTCCGTCTATGTTGTCCTCCCTCCCTGCTTAAAAGACAACGTGCCGTAGCCTGGGTCAATGGCAGCATGGCCAAGGAGCAGGCAAGGAAATGGTTTAGCTTCACTCTACAGTGTCCTGGCCACAGCTACACCTTACCCCTGCCCATGTATTCCCCATCACACCTTTCTATGCTGCTTTTAAGTATCCCAATAAACCCGCTAAACCCTGAGCCACAAACCAGAGTCACCCTGGCTGCCAGTGGAGCAGCACAGATGTGCACAAGGTGACGTGTTCCATGGGGAGCTCCCATCCCCATAGCCCCAGAAGAGGCATCCCAGGACAGGGCGATGTCCATGGGGAGAACATCTCCAGCAGCTCCCCCAGGAGCTGGACACAGACCTTACCCTTACCCTTAGCAGCAGCCTCTCCACCTCCCTGCACCCGGTGGCACCAGAACTGCCCTGGTTATCCCTGGGGAAGCACCAGCCTCTGCCTTCTCCTTTTCCCTGCCAGGACTCACTCATTGAGCAGCAGTGACTGCTGATTGCCAGGAGCCCATGAGGTCAGCTCCGCTATTGAGGGTAGGAAACTCCCTTTCTTGTTGCCCTAGCAAGAATCCTTGGGAAATTCAATGTCTCTAAAGCTATACAGTCGCTGGGCTCGAAAGGAGGAAGGAATTTGTCCACTGCGGTTCATAATAGCAGCAAACGTGACTTTGACCGACAAACTGAACTTCTGAAGCACACGGGTAGCTCTGAGCTGCCGTTTCCCAAGGTTCTGCCTCTTTTAACTCCCATACGGGAATGGGAAGGGGAAAAAAAGCCAGTTTCTGACACAGCCACGCTCCCAGCCCTGCCCCTGCACCGTGCAGCAGCTGCAGGAGGATGCATCCATGTGCAGCCCCATGGCATGAGCATCATCTGGCCTTGGTGTTGTGTTCTTAGGTACTCGGGGGAGGTCCTCCAGCAAATATCCTGGGGTCCTGCGTGCATGCAGGACCCCCACCTATGGGTCTGCCCCCCAGCTCCGGCACCAACCAACCCCTTGGTCCCCAGGGGTACACTAAGGATACAGCCCCAATTTCGTTGCGCATCGAGGGGTAGATCTGAACTTAATAACTCCTTGGGTATGGCCCTCTCTGCTTTGTGGCTCTGCTTTGGCACCCAAGACCTTCCCAAGGAGGCTGCACCCGGCACAGGGCAGCTCCAGTGCCCACATCAGAGCACAGGGACACGTCCCCATCCCAAAACCCCAGCCCCACACCACAGGGACCCGAGGACAGTGCAGAGCACGGCTGAGCTCACCTTTGGCAGCGTGGCATCCTCTCCATGGGAAGGCACCAGGATACCTGGCACTGGCCTTGGGATGGCATCACCTGCACCATCCTCTCCTGGCCCTGCCAGCAAACCCCAGCACGCAGGGATGCGCAGGGTGCTCAGGGATGTGGGGCACCCGCATCCCATCCCCTCCAAGCCCCTGATGCTTACGGGAGGTCCCGTGTGTGGATCCCAGGCTCCTGCTGCCATCCCCATGGCTCTGCGGAGCCTCACTGTGTGTTGCATACTTGAACCAGTTGAGCACCGAGGGGCTGGAGGGAGGGAGGGAGCGGGGGGTCAGGTATTTCTCCATCCCCAGCTCCGGAGAGCTGGTAACAAAGGCGCTATTGAACTGCAGCCTCTCTGGTCTGTGAAGCAGAAACCTCTTGTATCTACTTCACTGCCTTTGATCTAACTCCCCCAGTGGGATGGATATTACTCATGTCCTGCTGCTCGGGTACTGCTGCCAGCATGGGACGGGGGGGAAACAAGCCCCCTCTTGTCACCCTGGGTTTGGGAAGCATCCTGCCTGCACCCAGCGCCCATCTCCGCTGCTGTCCTTCCCTCTGGCCCCTCTCCTTCCCCTCTCCATCCTTCACCATCCCAGACCCCAGACCTCCTGGTCTATGTGTGGGCACCCGAGCATAGAGCTGGGAGGAGCAGGGCTCTGCACTCGCATTCCTCTTCTGTAATTAAAGCCGGTGCGCTGGGTGGAGGGGGAAATTCCCAAAGGGTTTTGCTGGCATCTGGACAAGGGTCAGACAATGAGAACATTTGACAGGGAGCCCAAATCCGCTCTATCTTGGATCAGCGCTCAAAGCCTCCCCCATGCGCTCCGTCCCGGCTTGGGGAAGGTGGGGGGCTCTTTGGTGGGGAAGGGGGGTGAGACCTTGGGGACTCTTCCACCCCCCCCAAGCCTTTATCCCAGCCTGGATGCCCAGAATCACAGCACTGAAACCGCGTCCCCCCTGGGATCCCCAGGAGAATCCCAAGTAAAGGCACCAAGAGCAGACCTTGGTTTTACCGGTGCTGGGGCACTGGGATGCTCTGACAGCCTGGTGCAGCCGCCCCAGGTACCTGAAGGCACTTGAGGGCCTTTGGAAACCTCATTCTCCAGTTCGCAGGAGCCCTGCTCCCACCGGCACTGGAGAGGAAGGAGAGGGCATCGCCTCCAGGGGTACCTGCATGACAGTACCCAAAGTGAGAGCACCCAAAATCACAGCGCCAGAGCCAATGGCTCTTAGCTCTGCTTCAGCTTTCCCAGGGTTCATCCCTTCCTTCCCCAGCTCCCTGCCCATGCCTCAGGAGTGGGAAAAGCCTCTCCAGGGCTGCCTCCATCCCCACTGCAAGGTGGAGAGAAATAACATGTACCTTACAAGTGGGAAGGATGGGTGGACAGATGGATGGACAGATGGACGGATACTCAAGAACAGAGACTGACCGAGCTGGGCACACCTAAAGGATATAGTTTTCCACATAAATCCATAGTAGTTGCATCCCTATTAGCCTTTCTTTTAGGGGATTATCTGCAGTCTCCCCTCTCCATCCCCTCTCTGGCTCGTGCCCCAGGGCAGGGAGTGCAGGACCCAACTCTCGCTTCACTTTTAGACAGTAACTGTTAGAACTTGGGGAGCAGTTGAAGTCAGAGCTGGGCAATGATCCATTTTCAAGCTGTCTTGACAACTGGCTCCAGCACAGCAAGATTAGATCTACTAATCACATTTATAAGGCGCCCAGGATCATGAATTGGGTATTTGGAGAGTATTTGTCATTGTAACAATGTCATTTGCCAGCCTTCAGCAGGCATTACCTTCTCCTCCAAGCCATTATGGGTGGGCTTTTTGGCTTGATAGAAACATTTACATGGAGAAGAGAAGGCTCCAAAGCAGCTCTGGTCGCAGTGCTCTGTACAGCTGAAGGTGCACATTGTCTGTCACTTGTGTGTCCCATGGATAGGGTGATACTGGGGTTCTTTATGGATTTTAACCAGCTTTCTCATCACCTGCTTTTGTATTGTAACAGAATGGATATAACCCAAATCTTTGCTGGATGCTCTATAAACCCCCTCTTAGAGGCAATAGGAGGGAGGGCAGGTGAGCTGAGCAACACCTGGGATCACAGTGCATCCTTAGTGCTGAGCCTGGGGGAAAGCCACGGATCTGCTTCCCTGTTGCGCCTGAGGATGAGACCACACTGCCTGCAACACCCTGTCCAAGACATGCCAGAGATGTGCTCACCGAGCCCTGCCTGCAGCAGCAGTCACAGCCTGTGCACAGACACTGCAGCAGCGCATGGAGCGGAGAGCAGACAGACCCCAGGCTCCCTGCATGGGGTGTTCTGGCAGCCACAGCAAAGGCAGAGGCCAAAACAGCCGTGGTTCTGCAGGTGCCAGTGCACGCTCCTTCAGGACACAGCATAAACCTGCTCTGTTTGAGAGAGGGAAGAGGAGGAACCCTGCACCCAGCTCTGGGGCAGCAGCACCGGAGCGACTGGAGCTGATGGAGCGAGGCCAGAGGAGGCCATGGGGATGCTGCGAGGGCTGGAGCAGCTCTGCTCTGGAGCCAGGCTGGGAGAGCTGGGCTGGGGCAGCCTGGACAAGAGAAGGCTCCTGAAGGGGAGACCTGAGAGCAGCTCCAGTGCCTAAAGGGGTGCAGGAAAGCTGGAGAGGGACAGGATGAGCATCACCCCTGCACATTCAACTCCCCTGCGGAGACACTTCCCTGAGCTCAAACCTGCCTCCGGTGACTCCAGTGGCTTGAGGGACATCACCCTGGGCACAGCCTTGGGAAGGAAAGAGCTCAACCCATCTCCCACCATCACAGATCAGGGCTGAATCCACTTAATCAGACCCCAAATCCCCTTTGCACATGGCTTCACCATCCCAGGCACAAGCTCAAACAGCACTTTTAAAGCCACAGACCCAGCTTCCTCCTGGGACAGGAGCTGGAGTTTGCACCGGAGCCTCACATTGGGTTTGAAGAGGGTTTAAGCACCCATATCCATGGAGCCTCCTTTTCCTCACTGGATTTGCACTGGCACAAACAAGAGAAACTGCAGCCTCCTTTACAAACACCACTGCCCCCCATGCTGTGATCCCTGCACTCACCAACCGGCACCTACAATAGAGCATTCCTGGCAGGTATTCCCATCCAGGCTGTGCTCTGGTTAAGCCCCATGCAAGCTTCCACCAAACCCTCCCAGGGGCGGGTGAACCAAGTCAAGGCACCAAGAGGTGATGCTGGCTCTTGCCTCGGGCTCTGCAGGCTCTCTGTGTGGTTGTGTGGGGCTGGCAGCCCCAGAGGGACCATCTCCTGAAAGCCCAGCTTGGGCTCACCCAGCTCCTTGTCCTCTGCTGTCATCAGCAGCTCAGTGCAACAGGCAGGGTGCAGGGACAGCAGCACTGAGGGGATGAGATGTGGGGCTGGAACAAGAGACAGCACAGGTTAACCCTGGAGAGGGGACCAACAGGTTTGTATGGGCTGAGTGGGGAGGTCTGGGGAGCATCGGGGGTGCATCCTCTGTGTCAGAGGAGGTATTTGTGACATGAGGTATTTGTGTTTCGTCTCCTCCTGGCCCTGTTGTTCGCTGCTGCCAGTGATTTCTCACATTCTGCTGACAAGTCATCAGGGACACAATGTGATATCCATTAGCATGAGGTGAGATTCTGGTGGAGAAAGTGTCTCTTGCACTTTGGACACCTTCCCTCCATCGCTCCCCATGCTGGGCAGGGCACCAGGGTCCCATTGCTCCTTCCCAAGGGAGGAGAGAAGACCCCATGGGGAGACCCATAAGCACAGTGGCCCCAAGTCCATACCTGAGCCTGTTCTCTCTGCCTGGAGCCATCCCAGCCCTGGTCCCACCCGACCCTGCTGCTGCATCCCACTGCTCCCCGGGGATGCACAGACACAAACCAGGAGGGGACATCCCTTTGGTCCCTTATTCTCTAATAACCATAGGCTATCACAGTGCAGACCCAAGGGTGCACCCGGGCTCATGGGTATGCACACAGAGCACCCAAATCTCTGCACAAGCCAACAGGAACTGTTTGGTGTCTCCAGACCCCGCCAGCCCTCAGGTCCCTCTGGTTTCACCACCCCAGCACATCTGAGATAACGGCAGCAACCAAATGACACCAAAACCAAGGCAATTCCTGTCTCCAAGTCATTAATTTCCTCTCCCCTCGCTGACATCACCGCTCAGGTTAATACATGCAGCACTTCCCTTATCTTTCCTTGGGATTACCTCATCGGAGAGCACCCGGCGAGCCTCCCTCTGTGTGCCAAATACCAGCACTGGTGTCGGAGCTGCAAGTTTGCAGCCGGAGGAAGGACTGCTCAAATGCAGCTCCAGCAATCCCGAGCACACCAGCCCCTCGTGCTGTTCTCCTGCAGGATTCAGTGGTACTCAGCAAGGCACAGGCACCAACAAATCTGTTCTTTGCCCTTCAGTTCCCACTCATCGCAAAGCAAAACACGCTCTGCACCAGGCAGAGTTCCTCCTTCTCCGCAATCGGGGCTGGTGCACGGGCTTTATATCCATTGCCATCAATGCAAAAGTGTTTGCACACACCCCCCTCCCAGTCCTACAGAACACCCCCACTTCTTGTGTGTGATACTTGAGTAAGACAAAAACTTAGCATATGCACATGAGCATGTATTCATGTACAGGACCACTCATACAAGGGCACGCTTCATCCTGAAATCCAGCACTTAAAGAGCTCACGTGTAATTTAGCTGGTGAGTACATTAACATGTGTTGCATGTAATTGTGTGTCAGCATAAGTAACATGATTACACGTGAATATGTGTATATACATATATACACACGTATATACACACATATACACACCTATATAAACACATATATACACACATCCCCACAAACATTCATATAGTGATGGATTTTGACCAGTTGGTGATTATTCTCACCTAAACCAAAGAGAATTCATTTTTTCCCAGCTAATTACATTTATACCCACAAGAACATAACTTCATCTAACAAGAATATAGGCAAGCAAATGCCACACATTAGCTACAGCACCGCGTGAGCAGCTGTTAATGTACATACTCGCATCCACACACAGAACACACTCGCAGCACACACAATGAGCAGATGAAGGACCTGACTTGCTTTGGGGTGCCCGTAGGCACTGCCTGGGGCGGGGAGCAGCGCAGGTAACACACGGGGTGGCTGCGTGTGGTTCCCATGCGCTCATGAGATGCCCATCGCACCCGGAGCGTGCACACACTCCTGCTGCCTGCCCCGCTCCCCCCATGCACACACACAACTCCAGGCAAGACTTGAGACAAAGAAAGGAGACAAACGCTGCCTTACTTCGCTTTCCTCCTCCTTCTGCTCTCCTCTGTCTCTCCTCTCGCCGCCTCCACCGCGGGACGTCAGCGGGACGGCGATTCTCTGCTGGGGATCACGGCGAGCAACTTAAGGCAGCGGCGCGGGGGGAAGGAGCGGCTCGGGCAGCACGGGAGGAGGAGGAACAAAAGCCCAGCAATGCTCAGGAGGTGTCTCCCCAATTGCGGAGGGGCTGTGAGGCTGTGTGTGGCTGCAGGGCGGGAGGAGGCGGGTGAAGGGGCGATGGGAAGAGGCCTCCCCACAACCCCGAGCTGAGGTTAGTGCATAAACGACCTCCCCATTGAGCAGCGCACACGGCTACACTCCCGCTGCTCCGCTTCCCGTTCCCGGCTCAGCCCTCCGCCGAGGCACCCGCTGCCCCCCGGCGCGGGGATGCCGGCTCGCCCCATCCCGCCTCTCTCCCGCTTTCTCCCTTTCTGCTTTGTCTCCAGCCCCGTCTCCCAGCCAGGCAGACACAAAAGAGCCCCTGACCTGGGAGGAGAAATGCCCATTTCCAGGAGAGAACCCAACTCCCGAGCGCTCCGGTGCGTGCTTTCGGCAGGCAGCGGGATGAAAAGGAGCTGGTAGGGCTCGCGATCGGAGGCAGCATTCCTTCCCTAATGAGTGTAATTAGCAGAGTGAGGATAGGAGCGTGTTTCCCTGGCTGTTCCCCGCATCTTTCCATGTCTCCGAATCACCGAGCGCCAGCCTCCCTGTGCTCTTCCACAGGCTTTTGGGAAACGGCGTTTTTCCACTTCCAGGAGCTGCCGGGGCAGGAGCTGTCCTTGGATGCAGCTACCAACATGCACTCCAGCTGCCTGAAGCTCCCCCTCCACCTCCGTCTCAAAATAGAGGGGTTCAGACAGGATTAAATCCCAAAACACACATCCTGAGTCTTCCGGAGCTGCCGAGGGGAAGACAAGTCAGATCTGGGACTTGGCTTTTTCACTTGCTCATTGCCATCCATCCACTTCAGCTCTCATAAATCCCGAGCTGTCAGTGGAACAACGGGTGATTCAGTGGGGATTTAGCCAAGCTTCAGACCCGTGGAGCGAGCCAGATCCTCCTCCCGCGGCAGTGCCTGACCCAACATGAGCATGGCATTACCTCACCCCGTGCTCTCTTGGGATGCTCTCCCTGGCGGCTCCCATAGAAGGGGCGAAGACCCTCTTCATCTCTGCCCTGTGGATACCCCCTCAGCGATCCAAGCAACCCAAATTCTGCCTGGGATTAGCCTAAGCACTGATTTGGCTGCATCGGTCCAGGTGAGCACAGCGAGCGCCTGTGATGAGAATGAGGATGCAGCAGGCATCCTGCGCACCCTTCTCCCAAACAGGGAAAAACTGCAGCGGACATCCCATGCATCCTTCTCCCAAACAGGGAAGGGGCAGCAGGCACAGCCCCACAGCAAAGCAGCAGCTGGGAGAGGTGTGGGGCCCATGGGCCTAATGACCTGCTTGGTGGGGTTGACTGCACAAGCTGGAGGAGAAGCAGGAGCATCCGGATGCAACGTTGGGGGCTGCGTCAGGGCAGGAGCGGGCAGGGAGGGCTGTGCTGTCTCTCAGCATCTGCTCGGCTCTGACATTGTGCTCACTTGGGCTTTCTTTTAATTGCCTTGATGTCCCTGATTTGCATAATCCCCAGAATGCAGCAGGACTTTTGCTCTGAGCTAATAAATAGATGACAAAAATAAATGTGTCATGAAAGATTTGCTTCCATTCCTTCCCTCTGTGATCAGCGAGAAATGATGCTGGCGGCATCGAGCTCACTGGAGCTGTCAGCTTGGCCTGCCATAAGCACCGACGTTCGTTCTGCCCCTGGTGCACAACTTGCCCAGATGCTAAACTGAAGCCACGAGCTGGGAGCAGGAGCAAAACGTGGCTATGGAAGGAGACGATGTGCTTCTCATCCCCATTGTCCCTCCAAAGCCCTTCCCACCAAAGTCACCCTAAAGCAGGCTGGTGAAGCGGTGGTGGAAGCACTGCAGAGCACACAACGGTCCATCGTTGTGTTCACAGTGTATTTGCAGCCAGTAACAGCCAGGCAGGTACCTGTGGTGCCCTATTTTTAGATGTATTTCCTTCAAAATGACAGGGCACTGTGGTTTCCTCTCCTCCCTATCACAGCAGCCAGCCCTCTGCTCACAGTGGAGCTCCACTACTCATGGAATTAGTTTCCTTAGCTGAGAAAAAGAGCAGTTGCTCTGCTGTGAGTATCCATGAGGCTGGGAAAAGCACCATGTGTTTGCTGCAGGGTGATTTTCCCCTTGGTTTTATAAGGATTTGGCTGGAGGCACGGAGCATCAATGGGAATGCCACAGTTTCCACCCCAAAACAGCTTTAACAGGCTCAAAGGTTTAAAGCAGAGGTTCCCATTATCCCTGGAAATCTTTGCTCCAGTGTGGGGTATCTTCCTGGGCTGGAGCTACGGAGCATCACACCTGCATCTGGTCAGAGCACAGGATCCCTTCTGAGCATCAGGGTTTGGATGTGGTGGAAGGCAGCAGTGAGACCCTTTAGGTCATCATCTGAAGGTGTAGTAGAGATGGGCACTGTACAGATGGTGTCAGCAGCATCTGGAGATCCCACCTCGTGCATCCAACAGTTGGGATTGGTTGTTTCTTCCAGCAGCCCTGTGATTCTGGAGGATTCTCAGCTCTTCTCTAAAAACTCCTTGACATTTCCAGCTCTGTTTGTTGGGAAAAGCCTGAAAACAGGAATCCTAAAGGGTAACAACCAGAAGAGAAATAAAAACCTGGTAATATATGAGCTTCCTTTTTCTTCTTTGAAAACCCTGACCAATTGTAAATCATTTTTATGACTGTACATAACTGCCTCCTGCATGGGAATGCTGGAGCTTGGGTTTATGGTAAATATGGATCCTCAGCTGCTGGACAGTGGAGGGAAAAGCACTGCTTGTGGCTTCCAAAAGACTCAGATCAGGCTGTGAAAGGAGCTCATCACAGAGCTGCACTTGGTTGATGTTTAGGGGGTCCTGGGATGAGCCTTGCGGCTCAGCACAGGTCTCCCCATGCTGGAGGTGGGATGTGTTCGCAGTAAGCAGGGCTGGCAGCCGGGATGCTCGGGGCTGCAGATGTAGATGGCAGGGGGTGAAGAACAAGAGAGAGGGAACAACAGCAGAGGAGGAGGGAGAGATGAGCTGTGGTAAGGCTGGATCATGGCTCTGGATGTGAGGAGAGCTTTCCACTGAGCCTGCAACAAGTCCTCTCCCCATTCATCCCAGTGCTGCAGTCTGCACCCCTCATGGTCTGGACCAGGCTCGGCTGCCTCCCAGCCTGAGCACCAGATCCGTGTGGTGGGGTGAGACAGAGGGTGCTGGGATGAGGGAAGCAGAGAGCCATGAAGATGGAAAGAAGAAAAAGCCATCCAGAGAGGCGGAAATAAGATGAAGTACAAGAGCAGGCGCGATGGACCACGAAGCATCCTTCTAGGATGCTGCGAATGATTTTCCCCTTCCCCAAAGCACCGGGGCGAGGGGATGGGATCATCCATCTTCATTACATCCCCAGAATAGGCTCTGTCAGGTTACACTGTAAAACCAATCGATATTCCCTGCGGCATTGCTGGCTGCAGCTCCCGGCACAGGAGCAGCAGGGCACCGGGTGCCACGCACCGGTCCTAGGCACTGCAACAACACCCCACAGAAGTGCATTGATTCAGGGAGCAAAACTCCCCACCAAGCCTCATTTACCCCATTGCAATCACACAACCCCACTTACACTGCAAACCTGACTCATGCACAGAGACCCTGAGCTCATGCACACAGCAAGGAGCTTCCCTCCACAGGGATATTCTGGAGCAAAGGGAAGGGAAGGGCTGTGCTATGGACATTGCTCTGCTCTTCAGTGCAGTTTGGTCCAGTTTGGTACCCAGCGCCTTGTGCCCAATGTATCCAGTACTGCTTTACCCTGATGCTCCTTGTCTCTGCCCAGCCCTGCTCAATCCACATGTACAGGGCCATGGAGTTAATACAGCTGGGAAATAAAGGTCAAGATTCAACCATGGGGTGCTGCTGGATGGCTTCTGAGAAGCACCAGCAGGAAGACAGACCCCTGGGATGATGGGAGACCCTCAGGGCAGACACAACCACAGGTCTTTGGGTTTTCACTGGGGGATGCTGCAAGCAAACTGGGCTGGGGAGCTGCCATTGGAGGTAACTGCCCAGCAGCAGGCACCTCGTAGGGTCCATGCCCACCCTATGGACTGGTCCCAGGGCAGGAGGGAGCTCCAGGGAGCTTCACCCCATCTGTTTCCACGGCAGCTTCCAAAGCAATCACTGCTGTGCCGTGCCCGGGCTCCTGCTGCCAGCACAAGGCTCTGCAAGACAGCCCCATCCATCTTGCTCTGAGCCTGGCTAAAAATAAGCCAATAAAGCAGCAATCACCTTGGAGCAGCAGCGGCTCCATCAGCACAGGGCGAGAGGTGGCACCTGAGCCCCGGCTCTGCCGGCTGAGCTACAGCCCCTGCCTGCTCCCTCCACCATAGCACAACATGGAGAGAGGCAGCATGGATGCACATGGGGCTGCCCCATGCTCCTGCCAGCCCTGGCTCTGCCTCGCTGGGCTTCTGATACAGAACCATAAAATCAGCCAGGTTGGAAAAGCCCTTTGAGATCCAGTCCAACCATTCCCAGCACTGCCAAGGCCACCCCTAACCCATGGCACTGAGGCCTCGTCTCCACGCTGTGTGAACACTTGCAGGGACGGTGCCTGCAGCCCTGCCCTGGGCAGCCTGTTCCAATGCCTGAGCACCCTGTGGGGCAGGAATTGTTCCTCAGCTCCATCTAAACCTGCCCTGGTGCAGCTTGAGGCTGTTTCCTCTTGTCCCATCCCTTGTTCCTTGGGAGCAGAGCCCAGCCCCTCCTGGCTCCATCCTCCTGCAGGCACTTGGAGGGAGCCATCAGGTGCCCCCTGAGCCTTCTCTTCTCCATCTGAACCCCCAGCTCCCTCAGCCGTTCCCCATCTCTTGTGCTCCAGGCCCTGCTCCAGCTCCAGTGCCCTTCTTTGGCCTCGCTGCAGCACCTCAAGGTCTCTCTTGTAGTGAGGGACTCAGAACTGAACACAGGATTTGAGGTGCAGCCTCACCAGTGCCTGCCACAAGGGACAATCCCTGCCCTGGCCCTGCTGCCAGACTATTGCTGACACAGGCTGGGATGCTGCTGAAGATGCTCCTCACCGCCCCATGGGATGTAGGATCTGAGCTCTGGCACTGCTGGGAGGAGCAGATGAGATGTGTTTATTGCAGCATCGGTCGCTTTGCCTCTCTCCCCTGTCCCAGCAGCTCCCGTAACCTGGATCTGTCTCTCCTCCACCCTGCTCATGTGCCTCTGCCCATGCAGATGCTGGCCAAGGGGCAGCTCCACCCTGCTCCCATGCACTGGATGTTTCTGTTGCAGATGCTCATTTGTCATGTACATCTCCTGGCATCTCTGTAAAGGGTAGATTAATTTCGGGGAGCTCTCAGATCCAATTTCCTCTGGCAATGGCTCTATTAGGCCGTGCACAGCAGAGATACCAGCTCCATCCTCCTGCTGCTCCTGATGGAATTTGATTCTGCGCTGCCAAATCTGCAGGGCTGCAAACACATTCTCACTCTTGATTAATGTGAGTAATTTCTGCTTGAAAGGAGGTTGAAATGAGCAGCGGAGGGGAAGCGAGTGGTGAGGGTTCCCCAGCCCTGCTCCTCCTCCTCCTCCTCATCCCTCGATGCTCTTTGCTTTACATGGGCTGGCAGAGAAATGCGACCACTGGCCCCGGTTCAAGAGCAGCAGAAGGTGGTGGGGCGGGGGGGGCACCTCGGCGCAGGTGGGATATGGGATGTGGGATCCGGCTGGGACACGGCTCTGGCTGGGTGAGAGGTGATGGGATCACCCCACACCCCCCGGGGTCAGGATCGGGGGTTACACGAGAGGGGCACAAGGGGGTGCAAGTGGGGGGGGGGGGGGTGTGAGGGAAGAGAGGATCCGGTTGTGAGGGAAGATGGGCATGCAAGGGGAAAGGGGAAAGGGGAAAGGGAAGGGGAAAAGGGAAAGAGAAAAGGGAAGGGGTGAGGGGAAAAGGGAAGGAGAACATAAGAGGAGTCCCCCTCACCGGGTGGGGGAGGCCCTGCCCCCAGCCTGGCTCCAGCTGCTCCCGCTGTGAGGGATGATGCCATCAGCAGGGCATCGATCCCAGCTTCCCATCCCCACCCTTGGGTGCCCAGGGCCCAACCTGCCCCTGCAGGGCAAGGACACCCTGCCCCCAGCTGAGCACCCGCACCGAGCCCTTCTCATTCCCTCAGGCACATCCCTTGGGACTGCTGTGGGACCTGAGCTGCTGCCGGCCCCTCTGCATGGTTCTGCTGCGGGAGAGCCCATGGCTCCATGGTGAGTACTCCCTACCCCGGCACTGAGCACACCAGAGCCTCAGCCAGGGTCTCTGCAGGATATCACTGGGGGTCCTTCCCCATAGAAACCCTGTCCCTGAGGAGCAGCCGTGGCTCCGTGGCTCCTTCCCGATGTATTTTCATGAGGAAGGAGGGAGTCGCATCCTAATCTGGCAAAATGTCAGCAGTGATTCAGAGGCAGGCGAGCAGCGGGGAGAGGCGGCCCACACGCGAGAGATGCTTCTGATCTCCAAATGTCAGCGTGTCCTTTCATTAAACACTGATTAACATGGGACGTGCTCCCGTGTGCCGGGACCGGCGCTGCTCCTGCGACCAACACACTGCCTCCAGCCTGCCCGCTCCCATGGGATGCTGCCAGAGGCTGGAATGACCCTGCCGGAGCCATGGTTTGCACCACACTGAGGGCACCAAAAGGTGCTGCGCAGCTTGGCAATGGCATTCAAGTTTCCTACACCCAGATCCTGCTATCTTGCTGAGCTGGGATCGTGCCGCTGAGGTTGTGTCTCCAAGTGGAAGTTGCACTGGATCTGGTTTAGTGGAGCTCGAGGGGCCGTGGATGCTCTCTGGTTTGAGCAGCTTTTTGCCTCCTCAGCTCCCCAGGCTGCACAGATCCTTTTGCCTTCCGAGCCCTGTGTCACTGCATGCACAGAGCCTCTCGCACAAGCAGAGCCTGCCAAGGAGGTGGCAGGGCTGAGCTCACAAGCCAGACAAAGAAATAGCCTGTAATTACAATCACACCTTTGCCAGAGCTCAGAGAAGCAGCGTTCCATGCTTATCCTCCCATCTCCACGCTGTGCACATCCCTGCCAGCACCCACGGAGGGTCTGTGCTCCCTTTCTGTGCTGCCTCCCCGCAGTTGTAGGGCTGGAGATGAGGCTTTGGGTGGCCGGCAGCTCCGGGGGCCACCGGTCCCCGCTGCAATGTGCAACAAGTGCTCCACAGCCACGCTGCCTATTCCCAAGCGCCACCTGATGGCATCATCTCCAGAAAGCATTTGTTAGGGCTCATCCCAGCACAGCCACAGGAACCGGGGGGGTGGGAATGGGACATGGGACCCCTTGAGAGCAGCCTTGCTCCCAGCACCCAGCTCGGGACGGGGCAGACCAAAGCCCCAGTGAACGCATCAACTGCTCTGCTCAGGACCACAGAGGTTCCTCCAGGCTCCCCGGACCCTGCTGGCCCTGCCTGGGACATCCCAGCAGCTCCTCTCCCCCCCCCCCCCCCCCCCCCCTTATCTGCCCTTGAGGAAGCAGCTCTGTGCTGTTACACATGAGTGTGAACTGCACAGGAATCCCGGGGGCAGCGAGCCCTGAGCACCTCCCACACGGCAACGGGAGGAAAGGCACGGTCTTGTGCTGCCAGACAAGGGGGTTTTCCACCCGGAGTCACCTCCACCACCCTTTGCCTCCTCTGTGGGGTCCCTTCAGCAGCAGCTCAGGTCCCCTCCCAGCCGAGAGGGTCTCCACGACAGCAAACAACCCTGCAACAGAGCATCAGAGGCAGCCTGCATCCAGGCCTCCCCTCTCCCCACACCAGTGCCTTTCAGGTCAGGGGCCTTAGGTGAGCGATGGCAGTGCTGGCTCAGGGTCCTCTTTGAGTGGGTGCTATCCCTGCTCCCCGCCTCCCACTGCCCCTTCCCTTCTTTTCCCTGGGAGCCAGAGGAAAGGCACCCATTTGGGTGAGCCCCCATAGCATCCCAGGTACCTGTGTGCTGAGCAGGGCAGTGCCTGACTCCCCATGGTTGGATTCCAGTTGGGATCCCTGCTCTGCATCCAGCACAAGCCAACCCCGTATCCATCCAGACCCCACCAGCTCAGAGGTGCCACCCCCTGTCCTGCTGCACTCCCAAGTCATGCTGTGGCCTCTGCTCCCCATTTGGGCACACCAAGACACCCAGCCAAGGCACCCAGATAGAGAGATGCAGCAAAGTGTTTTGTGCTGGGAGGGATGGGGCAGGATGCAGGGGAAGGGAGGTGGTGGTGGTGGTAGGAAGAGGGGATGAATCATTTGGAGGGAGCCAGATTTCTGTATTCCCCCTGCTGGAAGATTAAAGCCTGCTCTGAGTTTGCATCCCAAATGTGATTGCTTTCGGATCCCTGCCTTGGAAGGCACGTACCTCTCTCAGCAGCCAGCTCTGCCGGGATCAGGGTCCATGCTGTCTACCTGTCAGCAGGCTCTTCCTTCTGTTCACGCTGAGCATCCTATTTTCTTTGAACACCGAGGTAGTAAAAGCTGCAACTTAAGGACTCGAAGGAGGGGTAGAGGTGGACTGAGCGTGAGAAGCAGCTATTGGCTGTGCCTCTCCGGCTGCTCTGCCACTGGGTTGGGCTGAACATGTGTCATCCTTCCCCTTGGTTCCCCTCTTTCCCCATCACTGTCCTTCCCGCTCGGTGCCGGGAAGGAGGTGAGTTGGTGCTGGGTTATGGTCCATGCAGGCAGATGCTGCTGGAGCTGCCCCACTCCCTGCCTGTGCCATGGCATATGGTGCCTGAGGGCTCATTTCCTAGGGCTCATGTGGTGACTGGCAGGTTTCTCACCATGCTTTAGCAGGCCCTTGATTAACCCCAGCCCTTCCTTAGTGCCAAGTGTCCGTATGGGCTGAGCAAAGCACTTCCCAAGCCCTACTTCCTTCTTATTAAGAGGAGCTCTTCCTTTAAGCCCCAGCCAGGACAGAGAGATCCATGTCCTGCCTTTAGAGCTGCCTCTCCCCTCCTTACAGCAGGTGAGATGCATGGCTGGGATGAGGAGCTGGGCCCTAATCTTTGTTCACACCCTGCCTCCCTGTTACCTGTCAGCCCCATGGAGGGTGGCCCTGCTCAGTGAAGCAGCTGAATGTTTCAGTGTCCATGCGAGGACCCGGCTCTCCTGCAGGGCTGCAGGCAGAGGTGGAGTTGTTGAGTTCCCTTTAGGTCCAGCTGGGAAAGCTGCTCCTACAGCCACAGCCCCTCCCCTTGCAAAACCTGAGGTCCTGAATGTGATGAGAAATCAGTGCCCCCCCATTGACAAGTCCCTGCCTGGTGACAGGAGCTGCGCTCTGTCTCTTGGGTGACAGGCACCATTCCCAACAACACGCGTTGTGCTTGCAGATCAGTTGGTTCACTCTTCTGCATTCATTACTGGCTCCTCACGGGAATAGCTTGGAGTCTGCAGGCTGTTCCGACTGAGCCCAGGTCGGGGACTGTGTGAGCACAAACAGGCTCCTAGCGCTGGCTGTGACAGCAGGAATGTCACTGCTTTAACTCCATCTGCTGCCAGCCAGGCCCTGCTGCTGCTGGGGGTGGTCCTCAGGCAGGGGCAGCACAGGGAGCAGGCAGCCCCTCACCTGGTGGCTTGTGGTCAATGAATGATTGTGGAGAAGCAGCTGCTGGAGGATGCGAACAGGCTTCCCACCTCAAATCCAGCTCCGCATCTCGCTGCGGCATCGCCACAGCATCCCGGTCCTCTGGCTGGCATCGGAAGGAACAATCACGCTGCGTTGCGCACATAAGGAGCATGGCAAATGGATTTGCCATCTTCATGGGCTTTGTTTTTCAACAAAAGGCAAAACTACTGGAGATGTAATCACTTTACATCGCTGCTGTTACCAAACAAAGCTGAGCCTCGCTCAGGCCTAGCAAACACTCCATCATTCACCTTTGTTCAGGCAGAGAGGGGATCCTTAGGGCAGCAGATGCCATCAGGGAAATGCTTCCGTTTGTTTTGTCCTTCAGCAAAGAGCATCCCATTAGCTGTGCAGGAACCAAACACTCAGCTGTTCATTTGATCACAGGATGAAGATTCTGGCAGCACCTCTGGACCTGGGACACTGCTTCCTATAGATCCTGGCTAGAGGAAACCTCCAAGAACAGGTAAAGCTGCTGACAAACAGGCACTGGTGCTGGTGAGGGGCTGATCCCATCAGCACAGCACTTGGGCGAGCAGGATGGTGAGTGTAGTGCAAGAAACCTGCTGTTCACAGATGGGTGTTTGCATCCCTTGCAAGCCACAGGAGAGTTGTGTCTAAGTTGTAGTTAATGTTGAGAGTTAATTGTAACAGAGCAATTACATCCCCTAAGATGCACATATTGAGCCAGATTTCTGTTTGTCCATCCCTGGGGATACTTCAGGGGGATAGAGCTGCCCTGAATCACACTGTTCTCACAACCCCCCCATGGTTCCTCTATCAGTGCCTGGTTTCAGAACGCTTTATCAGAACCCACCCGCTAGCGGGCAGCAGGACGAGAGGCCGCTCATGGGAGCAGGGAGGGGATCGCTTGTCTCAAACCCGTTTAATGTGCAGTGACCGTGGGCAGTAACCAGGCAAAGCCTCTGTGTCCCAGCAGCAAACCTGATGGGTTTCTCTAGAGCATCAAAGCCCAGGCACCCCCACAGCGGAGCAGAAGGAAAGTGCCCATACTGGGGATGCTGTTGGTGGCAGAAGCGGGAGGGGGACCCACACAGGGATCTGACCCCCCTGCCCTGCAGGGTTCCGCATGGACCACGACGGGCACACGGCTGTGTGCACAAGGCTCTTGCACCCCTTCCCCACCCTGCTGCCCGAACAGGCGCACAGTGGGGGGTGATGCTGTCCTCCAGCAGAACAGGTTCAGCAGCTTCAGTGCCCCAGGTTGAGCTTTTGCCAGCACTTGTGTACCTGAATGTGTGCACACGTGGGCTGGGAGGGAGGTTTTTAACACACCAGGGGCTGCTTTAACCCCTCCCCAGCCCTGCAGCAGCTCCAGTCCATGCCCCATCCCTGGCAATGCTCAAGGCCAGGTTGGACACAGGGGCTTGGAGCAGCTGCTCCAGTGGAAGGGGTCCCTGCCCGTGGCAGGGGTTGGAGCTGGAGGAGCTTTAAGGTCCCTTCCAACCCAGACCATTCCATGATTCTATGCTCATCCTATGGGATACATCAGTGCTGGTCCCTGCATGCTGGGAAGCCTGTGCTCCGCTGCCTGCTGTGTGCACTGGGGACAGGATGCTCTGCGCTGCCCAGGCACCCAGGCAGCACCACGGCTGAGCAGAGGCGCTGGGTTTCCCGGTCCAGCCTGGATGAAGGCAATGGAGGCAGCAGTAAGGGTGGCCTGGCCCTGTCCGTGTCCGTCTCATCCGTGTCGCATGGGAGCAGGCTCGGGAGTCATTTCTCCAGAGGACCACGAGGTGGAAGCATTTTCCATCAACTCCTGAGGTGATCCCGGATCCTGCGGGAAACCTGGGTCTGACTTGAGAGCAGTGGGGGACAGGGCAGCCCAGGAGCTGTGCCGTGGAGAAAAGAGAAGGGCTCAAGCAGGGGCACAGACACAAGGGGAATAGGTTCCTGTAGCTATCCCTGATGCTCGCTGCTTGCTATGCAGGATGCACCTCAGAGGCAGGAATGCAGAGGCCCACACTTCACAGGCCATGCATCATGCTCCAGAGCATTGCTCCATGCAGTAGTAACCCCTGGACCACAGATGCTGAGCCCCGACTTCCCGGGTTCCTCCTTCCCTTCCTCTAAGCAGAACTCCAGATGTGTGGAAGTGTGGCAGCTCTGTGCAGCCCACTCCCCCAGCACAGGAGGGCCAGCACAGACATCCCTATGCTTGTCCATCCCCGTGCACCATGTCCTGCTGCTCATGGGGCTGTGAGCCGCATGGGACCTGCCTCTGCTTGCCTGGGAGGCTTTCCCTAGGGGCATGGCAGTGGCCAGGTAAGAGCCAGGAGCAGGGCTGGGCACGGTGTGGAGCTCAGCTCTTGTTCCTTGTGCCTGCCATGGGGCGCTGAGTCACAGCCCATCGGCCATGCCTTATCTAGGCAGCAGCAGGGATCACTGGAGCCAGGCACCGGCCTGCATGGAGGCTCCCAGCTCATGGGAGATGTTTGATGGTGCTTTTCCCTGTCAGCCAGGGTCTGTCCCACGTTGGGAACAGAGCCACCGTGATGCCATTCCTCAGAGCCATCAGCCTATGCTGTGGTACCGTGCTCTGTGGCAGAGCCTCAGTGCCTGTGCTGAAAGCACTCATCTCCCTGAAGTACTTCATAAGTGAGGCATGGAGAGGATAAAGCAATGGGCAGCAGTGAAACATCCCTGGGATTCACCTGTGTGTGACGAGGGCTCTGCTCAGTGCTCCGCTCCACCACATGTCCCATCGACCTTCACCTCTTCTCCACTTGTGGCTCTGGACTTGGGCATTTCCTTGTTAGCTGCAGGTGTGGAAAGCTTCAACATGGTGAAACCAGGGAGGAGATCACACACAGAGCCAGCTAAATAGAGATATCCAGCAGGCAATCCCACAGCCAGGAGGTGCCTGGCTTCCAAGCAGCACCAGGACCCACACCCCTTGCCTGGCTCCAGAGCCAGTTTGGTCCAGCATCCCTGTATGTGACAGGATTAATGTGCAGAGCCCAGCTCGGTATGCAAACCTGCCTTGATATTTCACTTCCCTTGTGTTTGTTTAATAAGTAAACAGCTAAAAATAAGCTGGTTTTGCCCAAGGGGCTTTCGAGTAGCACTAAACCAAGAGAGTGAAGGCTATATGTTGTGTAACAAAGCTGGACACTGGGGAAGAGAACTGGTATTTCCCTCTCCCTGTCAGTTTTACATCAGAGTAGTCTGATGGAAGGTGGAGGCAAAAGTGTTGCATTCAAGCACAGATTTCCATAGAGCCTGTTGGGATGAAGATAGGAGCTGACACTGAGGAGCACAGACCTCAGCAGCTCACACACAGCCCCATCAGGGGCATCCCATGCCCTGGGTGTTGGTGGCTGCCATCCCCAACAGTCCCACTGGGAGTTTTTTGGGGATGCTGTTGCTGCAGCAACAGACTGGTCAGTGGATGGTGTGGAGTGAACAGCAGCTCCATGTTCACCCATCAGACCCACAGAGGCTGCAAGGGCTCCAGCTTAGCTGGCACAAGCACCAGCATATCCAGGAAGGTGGGACTGCACCCATTCCACTTCCAGTTATCCAAGCATCTTTCTTGGGCATATCCCCATCATTCCTGCCCTCTCCAGGATGCTTTGCTCTGTGCTCCACCATGCATGTGTCTGGCACTGCAGTTCAAGCCCTTTCTTCTTGGTCTCACATTTGTCCTCCCTCTAATACCTGCTGAAGTTTATGCCTGCATCAATGTTTTGGGCTGAAAATAGCTGCAGACTGAGGCAAGCAGCAGATCCTGGCTTAGCATCCCAAGGCTGTTGCAGCCAGCAGGGAGGGAGTCCCTTTCTGGTGCCACCCAAGCTGTTCTTGCTGAGCAGTGCCAGCCTGCTGCCAGGGCTCCTCCTCTTCCATCCTTCCATCCAACCCTGTGGCCAAAGGCTCTGTATATTCCTTATCTGCTTACACAGAAGATTGCATCCTGCTTATTAGGGGTCTTACTGATTTGGGCTGTAAAACCCCATCTGAGGCTGTTTTTAATCACTGGTCCCAGTCCAAGTGGGGACTCCCACTTCCCATCAGCAGGAAAGCACCAGACACTTTGCTGGTGTTTCTGGTGTACACTGGTGCAGAGAAGGATCTGGGCTGTTGGGTTTGCCCAGGCACATTGCCCTGCAGTACTTTAACCCCAGTGCCCCTTGCTCCCAAGAGGAAACAGGGATTTAAGCCTTTGTGTGCTTGCTCACCTCTTCCCAGCAGAGAGGACTGTGCTCAGCTGCAGCTCACCCTCGCAAAGGGGAAGCTGTGACACTGAATCAGATGGGCTGTCCCATGACAAAAATAGGCTCTCGCCGCCCTTGCTTCATGGGGGGTGAGGAGGGACAAGGTCCACTCCCAGGAGCAAACTCCTTTGGGGATGCTGTTCAGCTGCTTTGGAACTGCAGCACTGGCTGCAATGACAGAGCCTGAACTCCCCTTCCAGCCACAGCACTGGCAGGGCAATGGATGCTTTTGGTCCAGAGCTACTTGCTGGGAGAGAAGTTCTGGTGTCTGTTGTACCCTGTGCATGTCTCTGGCTTTGCCCACGGTGCTGCTGGGTTCTGTTCACTGACAGGAGCATCCTGCAGGAAACACTTGGGACACAGTTTGGACTTTTCTCCCTCATTTGGCAGCTCCTGGTTGCTACGTGCGTGTATCTCTGGTGTGGATTGGTGGATCTGTTGTTATGGTGATGCTCCATAGAGATCTGCTGCTGGGTTCACCAGTTTGCTGTTGGCCTGATGGCTGCTAGGGTCAGCCGTGCTCCGTCCAACTGTACTGTGTTAATGTCACACAGCATGGCAGCTTACACAGCACTTTACACTGAGCTTAGTGCAGGGTGGTTGGTGCCCACAGGGAGCTCTTGTGTGGGACAAGAGCAGGCTGCAGTTCTTCTGGGCTCAGTTATGAATCCCAGTCAGGTTTGGGTTGGAAAGGAACTTAAATCTCATCCAGCTCCAACCCCTGCTACGGCCAGGGACACCTTCCACTGGAGCAGCTGCTCCAAGCCCTGTGTCCAACCTGCAGGGACAGCATTGGGTGCCTTTGGCCTCTAGCAGTGGCCATGAGCAGAGCCGGATGCTCTGGGCTGGGCTGGAGTTACGCAAGGGCTCATATCCCAGTTTTCCTTGACTTAGCAGCCAGCCTTTAAACTGAAGCAGTCTGCTTACTGCTGAAATGCAGTGCTGGTCTCCAGGCAATGATTTCCACATGCCTGCCTGTGCACAAGAGAGAGGGCCATGGGCAGGGGAGGCATTGAACACATTCTCTTTCCATGACTCGGTGCCTGTGTTGCTATTGAATGGCAGGGCAGCAGGAAGGGAGCTGCTGCCTGGATGCAGTCACTGTAAAACATCCCCTGCAGACCTACACACAGCAGCACACATGCATGTCCATGTGAGGGTGGTAGGGGGAAAAACGTGCCTGTGAGCTGCTGGGGATCTGGAGGGATCTGCAGACCCTGCTCTGTGGGCTGCAGAATGAGGATGGAGGAGCAGGGAGAAAGCAGGTGAAACCCATAGGAGCTGAGCTGTGATTCCAAGTCAAGCACATTCCTGTTGCTGCTGTTTCTCTATGGCTCCAGTCTAAGCTGTCAGGTTCAATATACTTCTGTATTTCCTGGGATTGCCAGGACTCTCATGTGAGAGAACTGGGTAGCAGACTGGAGCTCCTGGACCTCTCTCAAGGGAGACAGTGATGCCCACTGGGTACAGACTGTTGGGAGGCTGTATCTTCATTAACTGTCTCTTACTGGGCCTGGCACATCATTGCTCAGTTCCTTTTGACATCTTCATTCCAGTCAGCTCCCTTCTAAGCACATCCAAATGATTCCCACTTAGGCTTTGATTCCAGCCTAGAGATGGTGTAGGGGAGCTCCTGCCTCTCACAGGGCACTCTACACAAGGCACCTGCAGTGCGCAGGCAGGCAGGGTGCCCCAGTCTGGGCACTGGGATTAAATTACAGCAGAAACTGTGTAGGAGGACAGGCTCCCTTCCACTTTTATGCATTTGGAGCCTTGATATCACCTCAGCTCTTTGTCCTTGCGTCGGCCATGGGTGTGAGGTGCTCTCCCCATCACCCTGAAACTGTGCTGGCTCCTCGGCATCCACAGTCCCTCTCTCACATCTCTGCAGTGGTGTTTGCTGACAAGGAGGGTTCTGGAGAGGAGCAGCCCTGGCAAACCCCTTGGGTCTGTGATTGAAATGCTGCTCAGGATGCTGCTGCTCCTGGAAACCACTGCAGCCTGCTTGGTGCCTGCAGCCCATGGAGCAAGGCACTGTTGCCTCTGGCTTAGCACAGGAGCACCTGAGCACCTCTGGCTGCTGTGGTTTCAGGAGGGTGAGGAGGGATGTGGTGAGCAGCAGAGATGGGATCTCTTCTACCTGGAGGATGCCCCAGCACTGTGCCAGTGGCATGAGCAGCCCAGAGCCACCATCCCGGGTTACAGACATCACAGCCCTGTTCAGTTCCAGTCTCCATCAAGCCTGACCCCTGCTTGCTGCAGCTTTCCCTCTTCTCTCCCCTCTCCAAAGGCACAGCTGGGCTGAGGTGCTGTTAGCAAGGAGGTGACAGCAGATGGGCCCCTAGGGGAGGAACATCTTCAAAAGATGCAATTCCTATCAAGAGGAAGAGCAGGAAGGGATCCCAAGGCAAGGGATGTGCTGGGAACTGCATAACTGGGAGGAGGAGAAGGATTTGCTGAGCAAAGTCTCCCTCAGTATGAGCTGAGGTGATCACAACCACAGACTTAGACAAAGTCTGCTCTTAGACTCAGGATTAGGAGCAACTCTTTCTTCTCTGCCCCTGTGTTTGAGAAGCTCCCTGCAGGCTCTGCCTTGCAAACACTGCTCAGCGCTGCAGAGGCATCCGCTGCTGGGTGCCAAGTCCAACACCAGCGACCTCAGCCTGCGCTGCCTTTCACAGAGCACACATTAAGGGACAGTTTGCTTTGGGCTGTTCCTGGTGGAACAGACCCACCCCATTACGCAGGGCAGAGTCTGGCACGGAGATGCTCTGTGCTCCTGTCCCATGTGCTGGTGAGCACTGGGCTGTAACGCAGCTCCCTCCCACCACTCTCTAATGTGCATGTTCAGGGGTCCCTGCTGGGGGCTTCCCTTCTCCACACCCTCCTCCCAAAGCCACCCCTGCCAGGCTTACAGCAACCCCTTCCTGCTGGTTATTGTCAGTTATGTCTATGAGGGTTGGTATGCACCAATAACAGCCACTGAGCTGTCTCTGTCCACTAATGGCTTGTAATGTTCTTGCCCCTTGCACATCGCTTTCTCTTAGAGCTGGTTTCTCTGTCCATCTCCAGTTTGGAGGCTTCCTTCCCTTCATCAGCCACAGCTTTTGCTGGAGATCTCCTTTGCTTTTTGATTTAAAATGGACTCAGTGGTCTCACAGCTGTGGCACGGAGCGTGTGGCAGCAGTTGTTAGGCTGAGGGCTGTGCTGTGCTGGGAAAGGCACGTAAGTGCTTGAGATACCTCCCTCCTGGAGACATCTTCCCTTTAAACAGAGATGGGCAAGGCTGGAACCAGAGCCATGCCAGAGCCTGCAGGAAACATGCTGGCTCCTGCAGCCAGGGCATGAAGGGAGCGTGACGGTAACGTCACCGCAGGCTGCGCTGACTCTGCAGCACACATGACCGGGTACTCATTGACCAGGGTTAGGGGAGGGCCTCTGGATCTCCCCCTTTACTGCTCCTCCCTGGTGCAGGGCACAAACCAGCTGCTCCCGTGTCACAGAGCCTGGGCCTCACCCCTGCTGCAGTCATCGTGCCCCAGCTGGGGCAATGTGCCTTAAGCCCCAGCTCTGCAGGGGCAGTTCCAGCCCATTGAGCCCTGTGAGCTGAGCTGGGTCCTCGCTCACGTGCTCCCGGATTGCGTTGGCTGAAGAGCTGGTGTCAGATGCTTGACCCCAGTCACAGAGCAGATGAGCACGACCCAGGGCTTCAGGTCCGGGCTCGGTGTTGCCATGGGACAGGCTAAAGAGGACAAACAAAATGGATCCTGGTAAAACTTCCCTTTCCTCCACGGGGGCTCAGATTTTACACTTCGGCAATGCCATCTGTGAAACACTTCCCTGTTTTTCCAAGTGTCTCCCAGCAAGCTTGATGGTTCCAATATAAGAAATGAGAGTCAGCAAGTCCACCGAGACTCCCACATACTAAGGAAAAGGGAAAAAGGAGTTCTGCCAGCAGAAGAACGAAGGAAGCCCAAATATACATCTTCTGAACAACCTTCCTTGTGGAATCTATCTGGGGAGGAGAAAATCCTGTATGAGAAGCTCCTATATGCTTCCCTGCAATAGCATTTCCTGCAGAACTTGTGTCCCCTTTCCTCTTCCTCACCAGCTCTGTGTTCTCGAGCTTCCCACTCTCCATACTCTGTGGAGATGGATTTTGTTCCTTCCTTGCTGAGGTGTCCCGGGGGCATCCCTCTGCCTTCCCCCTCCCCATGAAACCTCCTGCACATGCCCCAGATTTAGGCATAATACCCACTAATTACAAACACTCTCCTGACAGACAGGATGCTCTGTAGGGGGAAGGTGAGGAGGATTCATAGAGCTGGGGATAGAAGAAACTAATTAGCTTCAGCCAGGCAGCGTTGGCACCTCCCGTCAGCCTCTTTCCATGGCTGCTCTATTTTTGGCGAACTGAGACTGTTTGGCTAAATATAAGACAACAAATCGCTGGGATGGATGGTGAAGCCACCTCTGAATACATAACCCCACCGGAGTGACGGAGCCCGACGTCCCCGTTCCCTGCGGGGGGGAGCTCACTGAGTGGGGCGCTGAGGTTGGAGCCGTGGGCGCGCGTGTCCGCGGCTGCTGCGCGCACCGCTCCCGGCCCGGCTGCAGGGGCACAGCGGGGCCGAGCTCATCCCGGGGCTGCGCCGGGGAGGAGCCAGCGCCGCACGGAGCCGAGCGCCGGGTCCCGCACCGCACCCGCACCGCTCCAACCCCTTCCGGCTCCGGCCCCGCTCCGGCTCCGCCGGCCCCGGAGCGGCCCCGCAGCGCCCGTTGCGCCGCCCCTGCCCTTCCCCGGGACCCGGAGTGGCGGCCGCAGGAAGGAGGAACCTGCTCGGCGGTCGGTGAGTGCCGGTAACCGCTGCCCAGCCCTGCCCGCAGCCCCGCCGGCCGCGGAGCGCTGGGTCGGGGAATGTCGCTGCCTTCGGGACTCTTTGGGCAGAAAGTGCCGGGGAGGGGGCGGCTGAACTTGGGGCTCCGGCTCTGGACAGGCGCAGCAGGGGTTTTACCTGGCTGTGCCGTAGGGGGGGAGAGCCCTGCGCGTGTTTTCGTCCTAAACGTGGTTTAGGAAGCCCTTGGTCAACCCTGCGCTCTCTGTCGACTGAAACACGCACCCGTCGGTGGAATCCCCTGGCATGGGTCCGTCTGGGAAGGACCTGGGGGCCTCCGGTGTGAAAGGTTCCAGGGGAGCTGGTGGGGACTGTGGTAGGTTCCCAGGCTGGGATCCTGCTGCCGGTGGGTTCCCAGGCTGGAATCCTGCTGCCG
The DNA here is from genome assembly GCF_012275295.1 of Melopsittacus undulatus. Classification (NCBI taxonomy): domain Eukaryota; kingdom Metazoa; phylum Chordata; class Aves; order Psittaciformes; family Psittaculidae; genus Melopsittacus; species Melopsittacus undulatus. The sequence goes on from NC_047542.1 coordinate 1,827,626, forward strand.
GTGGGTTCCCAGGCTGGAATCCTGCTGCCGGTGGGTTCCCAGGCTGGAATGCTGCCGCCGGTGGGTTCCCAGGCTGCAGTGCTGCCCCTGGCCGGCAGCTTGGCATTCTCATTGTGCTGCATTGGTTTGTGGTTGTCAGCCTCAGCTGCATCTCTCCAATATGCCTGTTGCTCTGACAAGTTCCCAGGGGCGTGCAGAACTTGCCCCCTGGATGCTGTCCCCCTCCTCGCTGGTAAGATGCTCCCCTAAATAAGCCTGGTCTCCCTGCCATGCCAGCACTAGCTCCTCTAAAGTCAGGCTTTAATACACTGGCTCTGTGAAAATCAGCTGGAATGAGTGCCCTGGCTGGTGGGCACAATGGTACCATTAGCTCTGATAAGAAGAAAGCATCAGGGTCTAGCCTGGGGCTGCTGGGGTTGGGTTTTAGTGCTCTGCATCAATCAGATAAATGGTGTGATGTGTGCTGGGGTTGGAGAAGGAGCCTGAAGGGGAAGTGCTTTGAACAAGCAGCAGGCAAAAAGTTAGTGCCTCTGGATGAGGTTTGTGAAGGGGCAAGTGCCTTCTGACAGGACTCTCTTCCTGCAAGGAAGTGGGATTCATTTCCTCCTTAGTGGTAATGGGGCAGCATGTGCTAACACAGAGAGCTGAGATGTGGGAAATGCAAACAGAATCTTGTTGTGCAGTCTCACGAGGCATTGCCATGGGATCTGGTCACCCCATCTGTGGATAGTCATGAAAACCGGTTTCCATGATCCTTAAAAGATTCCCTTGATGCAAACAGCAGGCCATGAGCTAAGTGGTCAGTTCGTGTCGGTGGGAACACATCAGTGGTGAAACACAGAGATTTCTAAGTGCATTTGTAGTCTAGAGCATCCTTTCCTCCCTGCAGAAGGCACAAGTACATTTATGGGACATGATATGTCCGAGAGCCTGGTCAAAGAAGGAACACACCAGGTTCACCCCATCCATGAAGCTTTATTTGTGTGTGCAGATGTGAGGCCTTTAGCCCACAGTTTCACAGGTACCATGTCCAGTGAGGGCAGTTCCTAAACAAGCAGTGGAACAACCCCCCCAGCAATGGCTGGGAGTTCCTCCTCTCTTCTCCTGCTTGGGAAAGGGGGGATTTTGTGACTAAAGATCAGGACTCTGCAGGTGTGACCCTGTCCCTGGCCTTGCTGAGGATTCTGTCAGACCTTGGACATGTCAGTGTATCCCTATGCCTGAGTTCCCCCATCTGCTAACACTTGACCTTGCTTTGTTCCCTGAGCTTTGCTCCCCGAGTTCTATAGAGCTTTGGGATGCTGGCAGAGATAGGCATGGAAGCACTAAAATCCTTGTCTCAGTGCTGTAAAGGCCCCTTTCACTACACAAGCACTCTTTGTGGGCCCCTGAATGGACCCTTCAGACAGGCTTGGAGTGACAAAGAGCAAAGTGATGGTGTCACACATTCCTCCCTTACAGGTGACTGGATGCAGCTGACGAACGTGCTGGCTGCTGTTCACTGCCTTCCAAAGGAGCTGCTTTCAACCTCAGTGCATCTCTTGCCATTGGTGCTGCCGGGTTTAGCACAGTTGGGCTGGGGACAGCCAAGAGCACGGGTGCAGGAGGAGACAGCTTTTGCCTTCTGTCGCTGGCACTGAAACCAGACAAGATAGATGAAGGCAACTTCATTTTGCACACAGGAAAGTGGAGAGAGAAAATGGCTTGTTCAGGGGGCTGCAGGGAGCCTGTGCTAGCGCAGGAATTGAGATTTGAGCTCCCAAGTGCATGAGGAGCCTCCATCCTCTCTGCCCTACGTGCTGTGCTCTGCCACTTAGTGAGACAGAAACCCGTGTATGCGCTGTCTGTACGTCCTGTGTGCATTCAGGTATCCACGTTGCAGATTCCACTGAGCCCGTGCCCTTGGGCTGGCCCTTCTGGAGAGAAATTAATGTTTGTCAATGCTTGTAAACCCTGCAACATTCCTCTGGCTTCCACACGGACCTGAGCTCTGGGCCAGGAGCTCCGAGAAGCTCCAGAGAATGTGGACCATGTGTTTGGAGTCGGGTCCAAGTCATAGCAAGAGTTTCCAGGAGGGAAGAGCCTCCTGAATTCTCCTTCCATGCTCAGGGAAATTGAGGCAAACATAAAGCAGCTGCTCCAGGGGTCTTGGTTCACAGCTCAGAGAGATCCCAACCCAGGCTCTGCACAATGAAGGGGTTGGAAGCCTCAAAGGTCAGCTCTGGCTTATGGCATGGTCTTGGTTTACATCTTCACAGGTAGAATGCCAAGAAAAGGTCTCTGTTTGCCAAAGGCCCTTGAAGAGCTCTCAGCAAACTCCGTCCATGCAGAGAGTTGACCTCCTGGGTTTGCTTTCCTCTGAATTCCTTTGCTTCTGCTGTTTGTCAAGGGCAATCTGATAGCAGAAAGCAACCTGTTGATGGATGTAGATGTGAAAGCCCCGATTGCAATCTGGTGCACAATTAACTCTGCAGAATCCTCTGTAATCAGAGGGAGCATCTTTTGCTCTCTTTACATTTCTAAGCAAGGGGGGTGTGTGGTATTTTTCGGGTAGCATTTTGCCTGCAGCTCATCTGCTGCTTGTTTGCTCTCACAGTCTCAGCTCCTGTCTTTGGCTGGAAACGGAGCTGCTGTGGGATGGTTTTCCAGCCCCAGAGCAGAGCCAGCAAGGCTGCAGAGGTGGCTGGGGTTCATCTGTGCTGCCAGCACTGCTGCAGTCTTTCATCAGTCTTGATCTTTCTTTGCCTCCCTCCTTTTGTGTGCTTGTTCTTGCTGTAGCTCCCATCACAGCCTGAGCTCTGTGTTCTGCTGCCTTCTGGGTTTCCTCACTCTTTTAGGGGTGAGCTCCAAGCCACCACAATTAAGGCCAGGTTTGTGCAGTTAAGTCTGGGCATGCTGCATTCCCACTGGGAAATGGCCCCAGATCCCCCAGCACAGCCCAGCCCACTGGGCTGAGGATCTCTGCTGAGGATCTGACCATTCCTTTGCACACCTGAGCAGCTCTTGTTGGAATTCTCACTTGTGCTGAATGCAGATGCTCCAACATGGAAGCAGGCTCTGCAGGGATACCCCTTGGAACTGGATCATCTGAAGGTCCTTTCCAGCCCAAACCATTCTGTGATTCTATGGATGCTCACTGCTTTTTGGGAACAAGGTCTCCCAGAGCAGCTCAGGTGGAGCCATTTCAGAGCATCTCAGGCTGTGCTGTGCCTCAGTTCTGCTTCCCTTTTAGCTTCCTGTGTGCATTTAAATCAGGGGCGCCTTGAAGCAGGGGTGATTGTTGCACAGCAAGCCCTTGAGGGGCCAGTGGACACAACCATAACACAACCAATACATCATCCAGGCAGCACATCCCTGGTGCAGCACTGTCAGTGCCTGGTGCTGTCACCTCTGGCAGCCGCAGGAGCCCATGGTATCATTGGAGCTATTGCTGCTGTGGTTGGGGTGACAGAGATTCCATTTATCCTTTGGACACCCGTTGCTCCCCCTGGCATGTTTGTATCACTGCAGACCTCCATGTGAACCCTTTCCTTCCTTGTCTTTCTTCCCCATCCCCAAACGCTCAGCTGTATCCTTCAAAACAAGCCAGGTTTCCCCATCTGGGGGGTTGGAATGGGGCTGGGTTGGACAGTTTCATGGGGTGCTGCTGTGGTGACTTCTAATTGAATTGCTAAGTGAAAAAGGAGAGGCTGTTTGAGCTCACCATAAACATGGAAACATCCAAAGAGATCAAAATGTGCCTTTTTTGGGGAAGCGCAAACATTCCAAGCGTTCCGGTTATTTCTGCTGCTTCTCTATTTTGATTTAAATACTTTCTTTTTACTGGCTCTATTGAATTACCTTGGGAAGTGTCAGGATGCTGCTCCCTCAGGGGCTAGGATTCAAGATCCCACTTAGATTTAGCAGCAACCCCCCCTCTGCTGTCTCACTGCCCACTCTTGGAGCTGTGTCTTTTTTTAGCTGCTAAATATGTCAAGGTTTATGAACAAGAGCCTTAACTCTGCGCTTGTGAACATGCACATGCATTTAAATTCATCAGTGTTGGGGGTTCTGTCTGTATTCCAGCATGGAACATCGCCTGGAGCTCAGGTTTATGCCTTCGAGCATGATTAGGTGGAAACCCTCTGAGACTGGGGGCTTATACACTGAGATGGATACCCCAGGATGCAGGCAGGGTCCCACAGTGACCTTCAGTAGCACTTTGGGTTCCTTTCTTTTTCTTTTGGACTTGAAAAATCTGGTTTGAAGACAATGATAGCAGCTGAAATGGTCTCTTTTCACCCAGCAAGTGCAGCTACCATTGTGGTAGGTAAATCCCCCTTTCTGCCTTACCTCACCAGATGCGTGAGTGGTTTAAATCAGCATCACTCTGCTGAAGGCAGGAGACCCACAGCAGCACAAACACAGGCCTTTTGTCACCAGCCCAGGCTGTGAGTGTCACAAATCCTCTCTGGTTTCATAGTAGGACATCTTACAACGTGAGCTTGTGTCATCTCTGCTGTCACCCAGATAACACAGAGAGCTAGAGACTACCACTCATTCCTGCAGCACCAGCATCCCAGTGACCTGATAGTGTGATCCAGGATCCAGTCCTGATCCAGCAGATCCATAAACAGCTGACCACAGGAAATGGGGTAGGATCCAGCACCAGATCTCCATTGACTTGCTTTGTGACCTTGGGTGAGTCCCATCCCATCTCTGCACTCCTGCTTTGAATACTAGGGTGGGTGACAGCGGAATTCACAGCCAGTACAGTTGCTATGAGTGAGATGCTTTGTTCCATCCTTGACCAAACAGTGATCACAGAAGGGTGAGGAACCATCCCTGTGTTCCTGTAGGCATAATCACCTTCCAGCATCTGTTCTCCATGCCTCAAACTGGAGCAGTGATTTAAGTGCACAGGAGAAGCAGTAAAGGAAAATCTGCATTCCGCCTAAAGCACATTGCTCCTTCTGCTCCAGCTACCCCTGAGGCTTGGTCAGCTTGTAATTATTAACTAATTAAGAGTGCAGTAATGACTGTGCAGCAGGATGCAGGAAGTATTGGCAGTCGGGAACAAGCTGTATCTCACAAATCCCAGCCTTTTCTTATCTGTCCTTTGTATTTTGCCCATGTTGTGGTAGCTGACTTCCAGCCCTGCCCGTCGGCTCTCAGAAGGGATAGAACAGGTCAGCCTGTGGCTGGATACCTCCCTGTGCTGTTTGCTTTCCATGTTTGCAATTAGGGGACTGAAGGGCAGTGTTAGTCCAGAACAGGCAGCAGCTCCACCCCGGGCTGTGGTTGTGAGCAGGACCTCCTTTGCAGGTCTGCCAACGTTCCCCATCCTGCTTGAAGAAGACCACATCCAGGGGCGAGCCTTTGCAGCCCTCATGATCTACTCAACAATAAAGGCATTGAGATGGTGTTTCCTCAGCATTACACTGGCCAGGGGAGGTAGTTTGGCCACTCCAGAGACTGAAAGCCCCTGTTTATCCCAGGAGCAGACAGGCTGTGATGGAGGCATTGCCCATGGGTACAGCTGCCTATCCTTGGGGGTCTGGGGGACCTGGGGGACCATGCAGAGCCCTTGTCACCCCTTGGAGCAGAAGAAGACCCTTAGTCCATCAGCTGTATTCTCTTTCTTGAGGAAGAGCTAGAGGCTGAAGCGCTGCCCAGTGCAGAGGAAACCTCTGCAGGGCCAAGTCTTACTGCAGGCTTGTGTGATTGATGCAAGAAACCCTTAAGGGTTGCTTGAAGCAGCCAAGGGGTTTGGTTTTCTGCCTGTTTGGTGTTTGATTCAAGGGACAAAACTGGGTCTGAGATGGGGGGGGGGGCATCATAAACCATCCTCAGCATCAGGAGCTGAAAGGAGATGGGGATACAGGGACCTGAAACTAAAGGAGTGGTCATTTGAGCCCCACGATCCATGCCTGGAAAGGTCCCAGAGGGGCTGTGGATGCTCTGGGCAGCCTTCCTGGTACCTGGGGTTGAGGCAGGAATCTGCAAACACCATTTGCAATGTAAATGAGTGTGTGGGTCAGAGAAGCAGCATTACCTGCCTGGGAGTCTTGGCAGGAGGCAGAACCAGTGGGTTTAATGCTCTTTTTGATCATACCCAGAGGTTGTTTTCTGTCTCATGCCAAAGATGCAGAGAGTGTCCCCAGACTGCTCTGTCCATCATAACACCCCAGTTACCACCTTCACATCCCTCCCTTCCACAATCCTCCTGCTTTACCAATAGCTCTCAGTGGCCCAGGAAAGAGCAATAGCAGGGAGGAGCTTTCCCATCCCTTGTGTTGCTGCCCTGTCCCCAGAGCCATGGCTGGGGTTCACAGAGGTGCTTGTGCTGTGGGATTCCTCCCAGCGCCCAGCAGTGATGGAAACAGGTATTTCCTCTGTGCAGGAGGAAAACACCACAGCATCTGAGGGTGAAGACATGGTTTAATACATCCCCATTAGCAGCATGTGTTCTGTTTAAGTACTTAATCCTTTTCAATCCCTTCTTATTAATGATTAATTGTGCAACTAATTGCACCATGATAGCAGCACTGCAAGTGCAGTGTGTACAAGCAACCCCACCACTGTTAAGCCAGCTCAGGATCCGGTGTGGTGCTGCGAGGGGGACACCTGGGCTCGGCTGATGCTCTGCTCTGTGAACGCAGGCCAAGTCTCCTGTCTCTTTGGGTTTCAGATAGATAATCCTTCCTTATCTCGAGCATTGCCTGTGGAGCACACAGCTTATCAGCTGGTGAGGCAGGAGAGGAGTAGAATTGAATACAACCAAGTGAGCTTTGGACAGCCCTGCTTAATGTAGTCCCTGTTCATCTCTCGCTTTCTGAGCTTTGGGTCTCCTTGACTCTCATGGCCTGGAAATCCACCTGGAAACACGTCCGTGTTTGGCTTCGGGAGGGGGATGAGGGCTCTGTTTCAAAGCAGTTCCAGACGTGCTGCTGGTGTCTAACACAGGGCAGAGCACGGAGGCTGGGGTCAGCGCATGCAGCAGCACAGCACCCATCTCCTCCTCACAGCAGCCAAGTCCTGGGGAGCCCATCCCTGTGTTTTCCTGCTCTCTCTCGCTCCCTTTCACTCTCTTTATCTCCTGCCGGGCTCTGTTATCTGCCCCAATTGCCAAGTCTTGTGCAGGAGCCCATCAGGCTTGTCAAGGACACCAGAGCCATGTGGGGGATTCTGCTCTGGGCAGGTTATCAAGGGGGTTGGGAGTGAACAGGGAAGTGGAAAAATGAGCTTAAACCCATACACATCTCTATACAAATTCATTCTTTAAAACACCAGCAAATCCACTCGCTTTGGCTGCCGTTCCATGCCTGACTGCAGCCTCCAGGCCACGGCGCAGGGCCTGGGGCTTGGTTTACCTGCGTGGAGCAGATGTTATTTACAGGTTAACAAGGAACAAGGTTTATCTAAACTGCGTGCGCTTGCAGGAAGTGGTGCCCTCCATGGGGAGGTGAGCAGGGCTTTGCAGGCACCCAGGCGTGCTTCATCTCTGGATGTGTTTCACCTGAGGTCTCTCTGGTACCCAGACTTGGCCACGGTTGGTGCAACATGAAGGTGTTGGGGCTGTGGTGGTGCTGAGGGTGAGGATATGAGGGATGTGGGTGCCTACAGGCGGTGCAGGATGGTGGAGGATGCCATAGCAGGACAGGCTGATCTGCAGGCACATCCTGCCCTGCGCTGCCCAGAAGCAGGGAGGTACCAGAGGACATCAGGATGAGGAACATCTCACACCAGGCTCCCATCTTTCTGCTCTCCCAGCTCCTTGAGGAAGCTGAGACAGTTACTGAGAAGCTTTTTGCCCTGTGAGCACACATCTGAGTTGGTTGACAGCTCTCAGGAGCTTCCCTACATCTAGGGGAGCCCCTCTCTTAACATTGCTTGTGCTAGTCAGATCCTAAGTGGAGCATTTGAGGATCATTTGCTTTCAGTAGTTGTTTCCTGAGACGTTTGCTGCTGTGAAAATCCCTTCTGGTTTGTTTTTGCATGATTCCTTCCCTGCATGTGGCCCAGACAATCTCAGTTTTTCACTCTGTTGCCCAGTCCCTGGCTCTTTGCTTCCTGTGCAGAAAGGAGAGCAGTGTTATGGTATCAGTGCTGAGATCTGAGAAGCCAGAGAAGGAACAGGAGGACACTTGGCTCCCTTCAGTTTATGGATCAAAACCTGAACGTTGAGATGGGGAGCACAGGGACAGGAGAGCAAGTGAAATCCTTCTGCACTGGAGCAGCTTTAAGGGTTTGCAGTCGTGCATCCCCCCAGGGCAGGCAAAGCTGATGGCTTTTGAGGTCATGCATGTGGAGGAGCCAGGAGCAAGGGAGAACCATCCCTGGAGGCTGTTCATGCTGGTACAAGGGTGTCTCAAAGCCTGGCATTCAAGCAGCAACACAGAGCTCTTGCCAGGTTCACCACCTCAAAACAGTGCTGCTATCGCACCGGGATCCCTGGCAGCCGCCTCTTGGCTCAGCAAATCTGCCTTCCTCCAGCCTTGACAGCAGCTTAATAGAGCAGAACTCCCTCATCCCTGCCTGCAGCAAGGGCCAGAGCAATCCCTTGAGGGTGAAGCCTGGGCTCTGGGTCTGGGAAGCAAAGCCAAGCCAGGGAGATCACCAGGATGCCCGCAGAACATCTCACCCCTCTCAGCACAGGAACTGCAGTAATAGTGATAAGGAAGGGTCTGGGTAAGAGCTATTTCAGCATTATCTTTATCACGATGGGGAGACGGGTGCCAAAAGCAATTACAGCTCGTGCTGTGCTTTGACATCCTGTGGTCCCTGGAGCGCTGGCTCCTCGCACTCCCTACCTGTGTGGCTGCATCTGAGGGAGGATCACATCCGCACACGTGCACAGATAGGAGCTGAGTGCAGCCCTTGGCAGGGCAGGGGACCTGCAGTGTTTGCCTTCCTGCCACGTGGCTGTTGCAGAGCCTTAAACAGATCCGAAACCCTGCTGCAAAGGGGTTGATGTGCTGGATGCCAAGCAGTGGTACTGGTGCTGCACAGCATCGTCCTGGGGGCAGCCAGCCTGTAACTGGTGCTGTCAGCTGCTGGAGTGGGCAGGAGGAGGTCCCCTTTCATTCATCTGGTTTCCTATTGCTGTCTGAGGGCTCTTTGGGGCTGGTTTAGCGGCAGCATCAGCTCCAAGGAGCTGCTGGATGAAAGCTGGGAGCTTCCTGGAGGAGGAAGAAGCGCTCATTCCCTGTGGAGCTGCTTGGACGGTCTCCCCAGCTCCTCCTCCCATTGCCAGGGCTGGATGGCACAGAAATCCATGGCTCTGTGGATCAGGGTAGAGCAGGACAAGCCTGGACTCTTCCTAATCTCCTAGAAAACATGTGGCCAAGTACTGAGCTCTGAGTGCCTGCGGTGCTGCTGCTTCCTATCAATTCTGTGCTTCTCTTTGAATTAAAGCTCTTTCCTTCCTTCTGGGAAATTGAGGGCTGTCGAGATCCTTTGGCACATGGTCCCTTTCAGAAACCTCTTCCCAAGGATCTGCCTTTCGTTCCTTCCCCTTTTCCTTGGGAGCTCCTGTTCTTTGCACCAGAGGTAGCTGCACGTCACACATTCCTCGTGGCCCTGGGGTGCACAGGATGGCATTGCTGCTTCTTTAAATACCCTCCTTAGGAATGCCTTTGGAAAGGGGACCCGGGCAGCAGGTTCCTGTGCAGCCTGATGCCAGCAGAGCCGTGATCACGGCCCTGGCAAAGCTGACTCCTTCTGGCCTTGTTCTCCTGTGCCAGAAAGGGGAATAAATCCCTGGGTCCTAGGGGAACATTCCAGTGTCTTGTGTTAGGGAAGGAGACGTCTCCTGGCCACGGCAGGGAGAGCGAATCCAGGCTTTCCATGAGCGCTGGTGTGCTCGGCAGCTCCGGGAGCAATGTGTGGGCTGGGCACAGAGTGAAAGCTCTAATTAAACCAAAGGGAAGGGAAAGGAGGGATGAAAATAGCAATTAAGAAAGCAGCAGCAGACCCTACATTGCGAAGGCGTGGATGGCAGCATTGCACAGCTTCATCCCATGGGATGGTGCTGGAAGAGGCTCGGTGGGACTTGGGCTCTCCTGTATCAGGGATCTTCTCCCATAAGATGGATCCTGCTTCCCAGCCATCAGTAAAGGAGGGGCAGGTGCTGACAGCCTCACCCACAGGTTAAACGCTCCTGAGACAGAAAAGAAGAGGCTTTGTGCTATGGGGAATGACTTTTGTTGGCAGTCAGAACCTGGCACCCTCTCCTCTGTCTCTCCCAGCCAACTGGGAATGCTAGCTGCCAGCTGCAGGGGTGACAGGGCTTGGTCTGTCTGCATGGAATGTCCTCAGCAGGATCCATGGACACTTTCTGGGTTGTGCTTCTATATTCAGGACCCTCTGCTTGGATTGTGTTAGTTAATTGCAAGGAAAGGCAAGGACCAGGCTGGCCTTTGCTGGGAACGGCCTGTGTTGATTGCAGTGCTTGGAGCTTGGTGTACACACAGCGGCATGCTTGTTGGGAAGGATGTGCCCGCTGGGTGATAAAAGGATGAAAGGAGAAAGTGAAGTAATGGGAAGGGGAAGAGAATGGCAAAATACCAGGTGGTGGATTCCTGAGCTGCAAAGTGCTGCTGTCCTCTCAATCCCAGCACAGCTCCTTGCTCCCAAGCATCCCATTCCTTATGGTCTAGCTCTGTCCTATGAGTGAGACAGTGCTGCCATTGTGGGGAGCGCTGCAGTGGGCCACACTCCCTGAGCGACCATAAAGCAAGTCTCAATAACCTAGATAGCTGCCCTAGCACATGGAATAGCAAAGGGAGCAGAGGGTGAATGTACCATAGGAACACTGACATGAGCACCTGTGGCCCAGGGCAGCAGACAATGGGAGCACTGAGCTCCCAGCAGCACTGGGCTGTAGTTGCTGTCTGCAGTGCATTGTTCTTCCAGCCAAACCCTGGGCACCAGGTTAGCATCGGCTGAGGAATAAGTGCCCAGTGTTTGGAATAATGACGACCATTTTAATGCCTTCCTCACTGCCCTGATCTCACCAAGAGCCGAGAAGGGAAGAGCCAAGGGAGAACTGCTGACTGCTCTGCACTGGGCTGTGGACACAGAGAAAGGCAAAACACACAAAGGCAGAACAAACCTCCCTTGTGTGCTCTTGTTACTGGGTTCATTGTCAGCACCGGGACAAGCAAGAGGAGGGATGTGCCTCTGGCAGAGCAGCTTTCCTTCGCACCCTCAGCCATGCATTGAGCGCAGCTTAGGACATCTCCAAAGGCTGGCCTGGCGGGACGTTTTCCAGAGCATTCACCATTCCCAGGTCTGTTTGAGGCTGAGATCTGGATGTGCTCCAAGGCTTGGGGGAAGCTGCTCCAGTGGAAGGTGTCCCTGCCCGTGGCAGGGGTTGGGACTGGATGAGCTTCAATCCAAACCATTCCATGGTTGTCTCTTAACAACTTTCCAAGGGGTATTTGCAAGGCTGCAGGTGAGGGTTGGGAGCCCCGCGGTGCTGGGTGCTGTACACCCATGAACCAGGTCTCCCAGCCAAGGGCAACACCAGCAAGCTGGAGAGAAGGAAGGATGTGTCATCATCCCTGATTTATAGCTGGGAAAACCGAGGGATGCTGGAGCCGGAGGGGAAGCCAGGCTCGTGCCCAGTGCAGTCCCTGCCCTGAGGTCCTGCTGTTTGCTGCAGGGCTCCTGTACGTTCATAGGAATTGAATGCCCTCACTTCCTGCAGGATCCTGACCTCCTGGCAGGGGCTTTGCTCTCCCATAGGAGGGAAATGTCAGGCTCAGAGCTGAGCCCGATGTGGAGGGAGGAGAGAGCTGCCCTGGCTCTGCCCTCATCCCTCACCTTCTGCTGCAACCTTCTGTGTGATGGGCACATCATTGCCCATCCCAGAGCCTGTGCAGGATGTGACCCCCGCTCTGCAGGGCCATGCTGCTCCTTGCTGCATCTCTGTCCATTGGGACCAACTTACCCCGAGCGCTCACTGTGCTTTGCAGCATCTGTGCTGGGCAGGGCCCAGCTGGGAGCTTGGTACGCAGAGAGGATTCCATCCTGACAGCTGAGCAGGCTGCTGCCTGGGCCCTGGTCTATGTGAGAGTAACCCCACAGTGCTGGAATTCCCTTTGGCTTCCCAGAACAGCCTCAGACCTCTCCCCATCCCCTCAGTGCCCACCCCCAGGACACGGCTCTGGCCCTGCTGGGGCAATATGGGGCATTGGAGGAGCCAGGGTTTGCACAGGAGGGTGCTCCAGGGATGGGGCAGCCACAGCTTCTCAACTGGTTGATGGGGCAGGTTCAAGCCATTCCCCTTGGCCTGTCCCTACAGGCCCTTGTCCCAAGCCCCTCTCCAGCTTTCCTGGAGCCCTTTAGGGGGTCTCCTGCCTTGCAATGTGAGGAGGGGCATGATTGAACTGGAGCTGGGACTCCTTGTTTATGTAGCTCTGTAGCCACACACAGCGATGCTCGTGGGCTGTGTTTGCAGAGCAAACAGGGCTCCCTGAGCAGGATCCATCCTTTCCCTGCCACTCGCAGGAGTGAATCCATGCTGCCTCATAGCCGGGAGCTGCAGCTGCTGAATAGGGCTGTTCATTTTGCCTGGTAAACACAAGTGCGAACCTCTTGGCTTAAAACAAGCATCCAAGGCCCTCCAAGGCTCCCACCCTTCCAGCTGGGAAATGGGGGCAGGAGTCTCTTGTAATGGGAAGGAAAAAAACGAGTCACTTATCATCTGTGAAAAGCAATGAAGTGGTTACTGCTTGAAAGCCTTTCTGAGCCCCTGCAATGTGCTGAGGAAGAGAAGGGGCAGCTCCAGACACTGCTGATGGTTTGTCTGTGCCTAAAATACCTGCCTCTTGAATGCCATAGCAGAGAGCAGCGGGGTTTGCCATACAAATGCAAGAAGGATTCATGTGGGTAGTCCCATCCGGAATGCCTCTGGGAACAGTTCACTGTGAAAGAGGGAATGTGGTTATTGCAGCTACAGCTTCAGACACAGTGTTTAAGGAATCGTTAACATCTTGTCTTGATCATGTGATGGGTTTTCCTGATGGGATTCAGCTTTGGGCTCTTTGAAGTGTTTCAGCCAAGTATTTACTCTCTGACTGTATTACAGCAAGTGCAGATCATTCACACTCTGGCTTTAATCCCTGGGCCTTGGCCAAATCCCAACCGGAGTGATTTCATTTTTGCCTACCGATGCCTAAATTCCCTGTTGGCTCTTCAGACTGCTTCTTCCTTCGTGTCCTGCCATGCAGCTTCGTGTTCCTGCATGTTGTTAAGCAGCCAGGTTCTTCCATCCTGTATGACTACTGCTGAGGGCTTGCTGTGATTCCCTTCGAGATCCCGCAGGCTGGAAAACCAAGTGATGTCACTGCTTCACTTTGCAAGTGTCACTTTCTCTGGGAAAGTCAATAAATGCCTCCATTTACTACACTAAATGTGATGGGGAACAAGAGGCAGCCACTAGCAAGTCTTCCTTCAAAATCCACTCTGTAGAGAGGGCTGCGATGCTCCCTTCAGCTGTTAAAGGGATGCACCCAAAGAGACAATGAGGATGGAGCGGGTTTGGGGCAGCTACCAGAGTGCAGAGATGGGTGGAAACCTACTTATGTTCTCTTCTGAAAGAACAATCACTGGGGACTTACCTGAGCATTAATGTGGAAAGATTGGCTTTTGTTTGAGTCTCTGATGTACCTGCTGGGAGCATCAGGGATTTTATTCTTTGGACTTTATCCTTGGCCATGAGGACAGCACCAGCATGGAGACTTTGTTAATGCTTAATTCACTGGTGCCAGCATCTTTGTTTCTGTAGTGCCCAGGAAACATTGCAGTGTCAGAAGCCTCAAGTGGATGTGTCTAGCATCCTCCTGCCTCTCTTTGCAATGGAAAGCAGCCTCCAGCCTCCCTTCCCACCCCTGGCCAGACACCCCAGCCCTCATTCCAGGTACACAAACACTGCTGTTGAGCCTTCAGCTTTAGGCTTTTGCAGCATTAAAGGTGGGAGATGAATGGGGATGGTTGAGGGATTCAGGTGAATTCCCGGGATCCTCAGGGGATTGCACCCACAGCAGGGTGCCATGCCTCACCGGAGCCTGGCAGACACCCAAACAGAGTGCTTTTATTGCTGACAGATAATCTTTTAAGCTTTCAGATGCAGGCATGTCAAGCCAAGTGTTCCCGTTGCCCTGGCGACGCGATGCAGCGGCTCCCGGATGCTGTGTCTGATCGCATCAGTCTGGAATGTGATCACTTTGTGCTGATAAGCCCAGGAGTAGCAGAGCCAGGGAATTAGGCTGCTCAGCTGTAGCAGGAGCACCCAGGTGCAGGGGGTGACCTGCTCCAGGAGGAGCTGCAGGGTGTGTGTAGGAAAGGACCCATCTTGTGTAGATTTTGGTGCTTGTTTGGTACCCAGGGATGATGTGAGGCACTGGCACAGGGTGCCCAGAGAAGCTGTGGCTGCCCCATCCCTGGCAGTGCTCAAGGCCAGGTTGGACACAGGGGCTTGGAGCTGGAGGAGCTTTAAGGTCCCTTCAACCCAAACCAGGCTGGGATTCGGTGACTTTCCCCTTAAGATCCCCCCTGGGCCGGTGGCTGAGAGGAGCTTTAAAGCAGCCCAGTGCTGTGAGTGGAAAATCCCCTGCCAGACAGGTTAGAGGATTGGGATGATCAAGGCTGGTGGAGGAGCATCCCTGTGCTCATCGGATTGGGAAGGGGAGGGGGACAGACCTAAACCTCCTGGGGCCTGGGACTGGAAGGGGCAGAGCTGTGGCTGTTTGGCTCAGAGGCCTGGCAGGAGCCACAGTGGGAAAGGCAAAGCCACGTGTGGCTTGCTCAGCTCTGCACCCTTTGCCATGTGTCCCTGGCACGGGGGGTTCTTCCTTTAAGAGTTTTATTGCTTTAATCAGATCCTTGGCTGAGGCCATTCTAAGGCCTCTACAAGATGAGTCACTGGGGAGCCTGAGGGCTGGAAGCATCTCCCCTTGCTGTGGCTCTTGGGAACTGAACTTGCCCATCACTGTTTGCTCTGCTTTCCTTCTATTTCTGCCCTGTTTCCTGGAGTTTCTGAGGATGCTGTAAGGCACAGTCTGTATTGGTACAGGTGATGGAGCGGGCACAGCCCTGCTCTGGGCTCACCGCTGGTAACTGCCTCCAGCCTCTCACCCTGCTCTGTCCCGTTCCCCGCAGGGCTCTGCCATCCCTCACAGCACGAACCACCATGAACAAGATGAAGAACTTCAAGCGGAGGTTTTCACTCTCGGTTCCCCGGACAGAGACCATCGAGGAGTCGCTGACGGAGTTCACGGAGCAGTTCAACCAGCTCAACAACCAGAGGAATGAAGGTGAGGAGCCTCCGGGCGCCTGCGCCGTGCTGGGGCTGCTCAGGAGCATCTGGGGTCGGTGCTGCCTGCAAACATCTCTGCTCCAGCCCTCAGGCCTTTCGCTGGGTGTGTGGGAAGTTACTGCCCCCATGTCTGTGTTGCTCTCCTCATATCCAGCAGGATTAATAACACTGTGTCGTTAAATCTGGTCTGCAGAGAGATTTATACTTGCATAAGGAAAGCGTTATTGGGAGGGAAAGGTGTTTGCGCACAAGGAGAGGAATGATACAGCTGTGGTTAAGGTGAGATTGGGAAAGTGTGGGATCTCCTGTCTGCCCAGAATGAAGGTGGTTGAGCCCTCTCCAAGCTGACACCTCCACCAAGAGCAGGAGGGCAGCAGGGGCTCCATCCCTGATGCTCCAGGGAGCCATCTCTGCCTCCTGGACCCCACTGCTCCTGGGAAGCAGGGAGCAGGGAGGTTTAGGGTTAACACCTCCATCAGCCAAACAGGGCACATCCCTTCTGCAAACAGCAGCCTCCCTGCAGGCTGGGGCAGGCTCTGCTGTCTGCTGTGGGCACATCAAGGGAGGGGCAATGCTGGAGGCACAGACGGGAGCGCATCACACCGAGGTGCCTGTGCATGGGCAAGCAGGCAGAGCACTGCCAGGCCTTTGGAAACCGGATAAAGTCAGATCCGATTCATCCAGGGGCAGATTTGCTGCTGCAGGAGCAAGGCTGGAGCGCTCGGGGCCATCATACCATGTGCCTGCTGCTGCCTCCTCCCCAAACAGCTCACTCGTGCCGGTGCCCTCAGCATCACTTGGGTCACGTTCAAGCTCTTCCTCCCCTCAGCCTGCAGCCCTAAGTGCTGGATGCTTTGGCTGCACGTAGGGGCTGAGGCCCTGATGTAAGTGCCTGGCATCGGCAGGGAGGGGTTGTCCCTCTGCCAGCAAACCTGCTTGAAAGGAGGGATGAGGCAACCTCATTTAGAGCTGGCTTCCCTCGCTCCTGCAGCTCCCGATGTTCCTCTTTATCCCTCCAGGCTGCCCTGAACAGCATCCCTTCATCCTGCCCTGCTCTGACCCACGCACACCCTAGCAAGCTGTCAGGGCTATAATTAGACTTGAGCTCTTAATTAGATGTGCAGAAGCTGTGGGGATAACATGGTGCAAGGCTAAGGCCTGGGTGCTGACTCCAACATGGTCTGTCCGTGGGACAAATCACACAGACAACCATAGAATCCCAGATGGTTTGGCTTGGAAGGGACCTTAGAGCAGGGACCCCTTCTACTGGAGCAGCTGCTCCAAGCCCCTGTGTCCAACCTGGCCTTGAGCACTGCCAGGGATGGGGCAGCCACAGCTTCTCTGGGCAGATACAGCCTCAGTCTTCGGGCTGCACAGGGTAAGTCCCAGTTTGCAGTGGCACAAATCAGAGCCAGACCTGCCCTTTGGAGAGCAAGGCCGCAGGGAAGCGGTGCTGAGGGGGAGGAAGGAGGATGGATGATCCCAGGTCTGAGCGTAACAGAGCCTTGCGAGGAGAGCTGCTGCTCAGCAGAGTAATGAGAAGCTGTAAGTCAGGCAAGCAGGGAAGGGTTCTGGCCCCTTTCCTTGGGACATCGAAGCTTGTGTTGGCAGAGGCCGGGGTTCAGTGTATTTATAAGGAAAGGCAGGAGCTGGTGGAGCAGCCGCTGTGTCTGCGGCCTCCCTTCAGCTTGCTTTGATATCCCAGGCAGCCTCATTGCCCGCAGTGCCGGGGCTCACCCTAATCCACATGAAATACCGGAGCAGAATCCAAGAGCTCCTTGCCTCTGCGTGCCCACAGCTTCCATCTCCTGCTCTGAGCACCCAGCAAGGTCTGAGGGGACCCTCAGCATCCGTGCGGGATGGGCACCTCACGACAACAGGGATGCAGTGGCACATCCCACCTTGCCCCTCTGTGTATTCTGACATGCTTTCCCCAGCCTGTGGTCCTTCATCTCTTCTGTGTGTGTCATTCCCATATTCCTATATCCCCAATCCCATATTGTGTGCAGAATGTCCAGGTGTTGTTTTACCTCTGGCTTTACATCTGATGCTCTTGTGGATGAGGAGGCTGACACTGATCTACCTGCAGGGCTGCTGGTTCAGAGGCACTGCTGCAGATTAGCACTTTTTGGGGCAGGCTGCATTTTTGACCACCGTTTTGGGCTTGTTTCCCCGTGGAAACCAGCACAAATTCACCCAAACTCTCAGTTCAGGTGGATTGGTTGAACTCCTTCACTCGGATTTTCAGTGGCCTTTGGGTCTTTTCCAGATAATTTGCTTAGGAAGTGAGCAAGTTAAAAAGATTGGATCCACTTTAATTGATCCACGTTAATTTCATACCTGTGATTAATTCCGGGTAAGCTTCCAAACCTTTCCTGCACAAACAGATGGTGAGCAAGGGACAGGGACCAGAGTCCTGCAGCGGCCCTGGGAGAAGGAGTCACTCTGTGCCTTGGTCTTTTCTGTGTGCCCAACACCTCCTGCTTGTTTCAGATGCTCCCGAGCCCAGTGGCTTGGGCTGATCCCATCCCTTAGGTGCAGGCTGTCTGTCGAGGACACCCTGCATCCCTGAGCTCACAGGGTCCCACAGTGACCATGCCATGGCAGCACATCCCTTCCCAGGTCAGTTGCCTGCCACCTCTCATCCATCAGCCGAGCAGGCTGCAGCCAGGTCCCAGCCCTGCTCACTGCCCCGTGAAAAGCAGCCTCCAGCAATGAGCTCATCCCTGGCTGCCTCAGCCCATGAGTTAGGCAGGACAGGGGATTGTGTCTGTGCAGCCCAGGGGGAGGGCTTGGCGAGGGGCAGGGCTCCGAGGCACAAACTGGGGCATCACAAGAGACCTGGAGAGGGGCTTTGGACAAGGGCCTCATTCCTTGCTCTTTTCAGGGTTTCTTGGGCTCCGTGAGGCTTCACACCTGCGGTCCCTGCGGAAGTTGTTTATCTGAGCTGCTTTGGTTTCCAAGAGGGTTTTTGTGCTCTCAGGGTTGGGGCAGGAAAGCCTCGAGGGTTTCCCCAGAGGCAGGGCTCTTTCCGGGATGCTTTCATACAGACCTAGCACAGAGCTAGGGAGGGGTTCCAAAGTGCAAGTCATGGTTTGTCTGATGTGATGCTAGTGAAGGTACTAGGAGGTTCGGATGAACACTCACCCCTGTGGTGATGCTGCAGCAATGCTGCTTGGTGGCTTGAGCACTGGGCCGGGACATGGGACATCTGTGTGGCCTTGGGTATGAAGCAGTTCCTGTCTCTGCATCCCCCTCCCTGCCTGCCAAAAGGGACCCTCATTGCAAGGGGCTGCATGAGGGATGCTGCTGAGCGGAGCTGTGTGCATGGTGATGCTCAGGAGGCTGCAGCAAAGAGCAGGTATTCCCTGTGCCTCCTGGGTACAGAGGAGGAAGGAGGTTTTCCCATGGCCCCAGAGCATCCCTGCCTGCTCTCACTCTCCTTTCACCAAAGCAGTGCCTTGGGCTCACTCTCCTTTCTCTTTGTCCCCAGACCTGGCTCAAGGGCACCTGCAGTTGGGACACCTTGGCCGGGACTTCCGAGCAGACACCAGCCCCATCTCCCCATCGGAGGGGGAAGGCCAGAGCCCAATGGCCGTGCGCTACCGCAACAGCACCCAGCGCCGCTTCTCCATGGAGGCAGGTTCAGCTGTGGGATGGGGCGGGCAGGAGGGATGCGGCCGGTGCTGGTCATCACCTACCAGCTGGCTGGGGTTTGACCTGTGGGGACCTGGGCCCTGATGTCCTCTTGGATGCACTGGGCAGGATTCCCGCAGTACCTGACAAAGCCCCGTGCACATCCCTGTGCACACCTCCCCTTCCCCTTTTCCTTTGTCTGAGGGTCCCACAGATGCTGCCCCCATTACTAAACCAGCTCCGTTTGAAGAGCATTTCTTCCTGCATCACCAAATGGTTTGGGTGGGAAGGGACCTTAAAGCTCCTCCAGCTCCAGTCCCTGCCACGGGCAGGGACCCCTTCCACTGGAGCAGCTGCTCCAAGCCCCTGTGTCCAACCTGGCCTTGAGCACTGCCAGGGATGGGGCAGCCACAGCTGCTCTGGGCACCCTGTGCCAGTGCCTCAGCACCCTCCCTGGGAAGAACATCCCTGTCCAGTGCTGTCACCAGGTGCATTCATGCCCTGCTGCTCCGTCCCTCCCTGCAGGATGTCAGCAAGCGCCTCTCCCTGCCCATGGACATCCGCCTGCCCCCCGAGTTCCTGCAGAAGCTGCAGATGGAGAGCCCGGAGTTCCCCAAGCCCCTCAGCAGGATGTCCCGACGCGCGTCCCTTGTAAGTGTCACCGTGCGGTGCCAGGCACAGCATCCCAGGCCATGCACACAGCCCCAGCCAGCCCCGTGCTCCCTGCCCATGCCATGCTGTGCAAGCTCCCTGTCCCCGTGCCTCTGACGCACCCATCTGTGCCCATGCAGACCCCTTTCAGCACACATTCCCCCATCGTGCACACTTGCATTTCTACCGTGCAGATCACTCACCTCTGCACATCCCTGCCTTGCCTCTCGGCCTGGCTTCTTCCAGATGGGAGGAGGTAGAAAACCCCCAGTGCTGGAGCTGCTGCTGCTTGAAATGCAGATGCTGATAAATAATGCATTTGCCTTTGCATTAGTGTTGGCATCTCAGTTTCTTTACTGCAGAGCATCAGCACATGTAGGAGTATAAACATGGTGCCCTATTTACAACGGTGCAGGTGCTTGTCCTGTTGCCCAGGGGTGCTCAGTGCTGTGCAGAGACAACAGCAAGCTCTCAGCAGGCCTGTTCAGGTCTGATGTGCCTTTCCAGGGGAGGGAGGAGGAAAGGAGAGCTTGCCTCTACCTGCCTGTTCTGTCTAGTCAATAAACCAGACACAGCCAGAGCAATGTGCCATCAATATTCACGGCCCCTCCATGAGTGAGGCATGGTCCTGCCAACCTGTGGCTCTGGGGTGTGCACAGCACCTCTGGTTGCAGCAGCCACTTCAGTTCCCTGCTCAGGACACGGCTGTTCCCAGGGTATGCAGAGGATTTGGGGCAGCCAACATGGGATAAAGAGATCCAGGCTGTTCCCCTGGGATTTGCTGGTCCATCTGCAGCCTGTGTGAGCAGGAAAGCAGCATCCCTGCTGCCTGTGGCAGCTTGGGAGAGCTCTGTGGTCTGAGCAGTGGCTGTGGCAAGGAAAAGCCTTTCCATGGGGCAGAGCTGGGGAAGAGGGGATGCTGTGAGAGCATCCCAGCCCTGGGGCTGCTGGTTCTGCAGGCAGGGCCCTGGGCACAGTGCAGGTGCTCCTCCAGTGCCTCCCTTCCCTGCAGAGCCCCTGCTGATTGAGCGCTGTCCATCCAGCTCCATCTGGTGATGGTGAAAGGCATGGCAGTGGTTTGCCTTGGGAGCCATCCCCTACCCGGCACACAGATGTCCATGGCAGGGGGTTGGGACTGGGTGATGTTAAGGTCCTTTCCAACCCAAACCATTCCATGACTTTATATTCCAGACTCACCAAAGAAGTGTCTCTGTTCCCACAGAAAGCAGCAAGGAGCAACACCTAAACCTGTGGCCTTGCAGTGGTGCCCTCTTTCACTGGGAGCAGGTCTCAGCAATGCATGAAGGAGTTACTGTTCCCAATGGGAAAATGTCCCTTTCATGCTCCATTTGACCAGCACACAATGAACAGAGTCCTGGTAAAGACCAGGATATAGGAAAGCACTGGAGGAAAGGCTGATGGTATGGCAGGGAGGTGGCTGAGAGGAGAAGGGAGCTGCAGTGGGAAGGGGCAGTCATGCAGCCTGATGCTGGTGCATCCGTGATCCCTCCCAGTGATGTTTTCCTTTCTCTCTTACAGTCAGATATTGGGTTTGGGAAGCTGGAAACCTATGTTAAACTGGACAAACTGGGAGAGGTGAGTAGACCATGAAGCTCCTGCATGGATCTGAATTAAGTTACAAGGGCAGAATGCAGCCACATTCCTTCAGTACCCTACCAATTCCTAGAACAAGTCTTTCTGTGGGCTTCTGACTTGGCCCTGTTGCTTCAAGTGATCCAGTTATGGAGCACACCAGTGTTGTGCCATTGGTCAGGGGTCTGCAGGGCTTGTGCTTTCTCTCTCCCCATGCAGGGCACTTACGCCACTGTCTTCAAGGGGCGCAGCAAGCTGACCGAAAACCTCGTTGCCCTGAAGGAAATCCGCTTGGAGCATGAGGAAGGGGCACCTTGCACGGCCATACGGGAAGGTGAGGCCAGGAGGGGCTTTCCCCATCACAGGAAGCAATGCTAGGTGATGGATGGCTTTGGGGTGGGTGGTGTGGGGTGACTGGTGCAGTCACACAGAGCAGCCCCAGCTCCATCCTGCCATGTCCTTGCAGTGTCCCTGCTGAAGAACCTGAAGCACGCCAACATCGTCACCCTGCACGACATCATCCACACGGAGCGGTCCCTCACCCTCGTCTTCGAGTACCTGGTGGGTCTGGGGGGACTTTGTGTGGGAGTGAGGGGATGGCCCAGGGCAGGAGAGGCTGACGTGTGCCTCCTGTTGCAGGACAATGACCTCAAGCAGTACCTCGATAACTGTGGGAACCTGATGAGCGTGCACAACGTGAAGGTAGGATGAGGAGGTCTGTGTGGGGGAGCTCAGCTGAGTGTGGTGCTGCAGGGCTGGTGAGGCTGGACACCTCTCTGTGCTTCATTCTTGTTAGCGTGATGCTCCACCAGCATTGCTCCAGTCACTGCACCCTCAATAGCACTACTGTGCATGCAGACGTTGTTCATCCCCTGGCGATGGGTCTGTAGCGCATCCCACCCCAGGCCAGCTTCGAGGGGGCTTTCCTCCCATGAGCAGACTCACTTTGGTGCCCAGGTCACCTTGCTAAATGCAAACCCCTTCTCCTCCCCACAGATCTTCATGTTCCAGCTGCTGCGGGGTCTGGCTTACTGTCATGGGAGGAAGATCCTGCACCGAGACCTCAAACCCCAGAACCTACTCATCAATGAGAGGGGGGAGCTCAAGCTGGCTGACTTTGGTGAGTGGAGCTCACTGGGGAGGAGGCAGCATTGCCAAGAGGTGCAGCTCCTCAATGCCCATCCCTGTCATCCTCAGGACTAGCCAGAGCCAAGTCAGTCCCTACAAAAACATATTCCAATGAGGTGGTCACGCTGTGGTACCGGCCCCCCGATGTCCTGCTGGGATCTACCGAGTATTCCACACCCATCGACATGTGGTGAGCTCCAACCCCAGCTCCCTGAGCTCTCTGAGTCAGTGGGTTGGCCATTTCCACCTCAGTACTGTACATGCCCAGCGTTGGTTACACTGGAGGGTGCTGAGATCAATCTGGTTCCATGTCCCCTGGGCTCAGGTCCTTGGAGCCACATTGGGGTGAATGGTCTCCTGTAGCAGAAAGGGGATGCAGCTCCTGGAGCTTGTTTCCTTCTCCCAGAACCTCAGCCCTGGCCAAGGGGTAGGGGGGTGGCCACAGGAGCTTCTCCATCACTCATCCCGGGGTCTCTGCTGCCGCTTTAGGGGCGTTGGGTGCATCCACTACGAGATGGTCACCGGGCGGCCCATGTTCCCCGGCTCCACCGTCAAGGAAGAGCTGCACCTCATCTTCAGGCTGCTGGGTGAGGCTCGGCTGGTGCTGTACCCCCGGCGGCCACGAGAGGGCAGTGCCGCCTGCGCTGCGGTGCGGGGTGCGCAGGAGGGGGAGCTCCTGCCCCGTCCGGCCGCTGGGTGCATGGGGCTCTTCCCTGTGCACCGGTACACGTGGTGCGGTTCCCTCCCCAGGAACTCCAACAGAAGAGACCTGGCCTGGGATAACGTCCAATGAGGAGTTCAAGGCTTACAACTTCACGCAGTACCGAGCGCAGCCCTTAATAAATCACGCCCCAAGGTACCTCCTTGAGCAGGGATGTGGGAGGCATGAGGTGGTTGTGCTTTTGCGGGAAAACCAGTTTCATTTGCTCCATACGGTGGTGGCAGCTTCTAATGCAGCTGGGCATGGAGGTCCCGGTGCTGCTTGTCTCTTGTATTGACCATTGCAGTGTCCTGGGTGCAGTAATGCTCCTTTCTTTATTTCCTCCTTCTCTCAGGCTGGACTCAGAAGGCATTGACTTGCTGATGAACCTCCTTCTGGTGAGTGGTAGAGCACTTCACATGGATGGCAAAGGGATTTTGGAGCCAGGCAGGAGAGGAGCTGTGACTGCAGAATAAGCCATGGCCCTAGATCTATGGCCTTGTAGATGCTCTCCCAAACCACCTCCCATTCAGGATGGAGAACCAACCTTTGCACTGTGTCCTCTCAGACACCAGTGAGAGGACACAAACCTGATGATCCGTAGGGTACAAGATGAGCAGTGCCCCTGTGTGCTCACACAGCGTGCGCTGTGCCCCGTGCCCGTACAAACAGCACTGGCAGCTGCCTTCAGGGTGCACACAGTGCTTGGACCCACAGTCACCACTGTATTGCTTGGGTAGATGTGCACCCCCCCGTGTGTGTGCTGGGTGCAACCCCCACGGGCAGCCTGTCTGTAAGTGCCTTTCCCTGTGTGCAGTACAGAGCCAAGGGCCGGATCTCGGCGGAGGCAGCTCTGCGGCACCCGTACTTCAAGAGCCTGGGGGAGCGAGTGCACCTCCTGCCTGACAGTAAGTGCCCATGGGGGGGAGCGTGGGGGCTGCGAGAGCAAGAGGCAGCCTGGGTGGGACAGGAGCATTGGGCATGAGGGAGCAGCTCCCATGAGCTGCAGTGCATGAAGGGGGCACCGCTGTCCCTCCTGGACTGACCCCCCCTCTCTGCCCCCCCTGCCAGATGCCTCAATCTTCTCCCTGAAGGAGATCCAGCTCCAGAAGGACCCTGGCTACCGAGGCTCAGCCTTCCAGCAGTCAGGTAGGACTGGGGAGAAGCATGGACCTCTCCCACGTGGTGCCATGGGTGCACTGGGGTTGATCTCAGTGGGTCCCACATAGGAAAAAGCCAAACCTCCTCCTGCTTCCTGCTTTAGTACATAAATCACCCCTGGGGCATCCTTGCTTGTCATTTACCACGGTACCAAAGTCACATCTCTGTGTCCTGAGACACCGCTCCCTCCTCCAGGACTGATGTGGGCTCATCACCTCCTCTGCAAAGTGCTGCTCCCCCTCTGACCCCTCTGACCCATCTTTCTCTCTCTTCCTCAGCCCGAGGGAAGAACAGGAGGCAGAGTATATTTTAAACCTGGATCTCGTGTTCCCCTCGTCACCATGGAGATCAGAGCACTGAGAAAGGAGACGCAGCTCCCTCCCGACCCACCGCACAATTACTGACTCCAGCAGGACGATGCTGAAGCGCCCTTGGCCTTAGGCTCTCCCCTGCCTGTCCCCACCACCACAGCCCCTAATAGCTGCTGTTGAGGGTCCTGTTGCCTTTCTCCCCTCTTGTTGTCGTGTTACCTGCACGTGAAGCACAAAACCCAGGGCAGCCCTTCCTTATTTGCCCTTGCCTCTCTAAAATCCCTTTTTCTCTCCCCATCTTTTGTACCTGAATCCTGACTAGGATGGAGCAGCTGGGAGGAGGGGGTTCCCACTGCTTCCCCCAACATCTCCCCTTCCTTGCCTCCATCGTGTTTCCAAATTCACCCAGCTGGATGCTCCCCAGGGATGTCCTGAGCTGTGAGAGCAAGGCCTGGCTTATCCTGCCTGGGGAGCAGATACCTGGTGGTGGGGCTGTGCAGAAGTGGAGCCTGATGTTGGTGCTGTGCTGCCTCCAAGGCCTTCATCCAGCCCTTCCCAAGCACCGATGGAGCAGCCCCGTCCTCCTCTCGGATCCTGCACCCCACCACCCTCTGCCAGCGTCACGAGGGGCAGGACACGGCTCCCAGCCAGCATCTCCCCCATGCTGAGCATCCTCTGCACAGCAGCGTGTTGCACACACCCACCTCAGTGCGGCTCTACCCAGAGGAAGGGGGGAGAGGTGCCAAACCTCCCACAGCTCAGCTGTGGGGACCAGAAATAGACCCGCAGAGAAGCAAAGCCTCCCTCAAACCTCTCTGCCTGGCCTCTATGTTTGCAGCCAGCACCAGATCGCACCAGCCCTGACTGGGACTGATGCTGTGTGACCGGGATGTGCGCTGAGGAATGAACGTGCTCTGCTGGCCAAGGACTGCTCCTGGTGTGTTTTCCCCTCTGTACTTCAGGAACGTGCCAAATCCACCCCGAGTGAAGAGGTCCCTGCTGCACCTCTCCCCCACAGCCCACAAACAGCCTCAAACGTCTGCGAGTGTGTGAGCGTTGTCTCCCCACTGTATGATATCCACAGCCCTTTATGGCTGTCTCGGCTCACTGGTCCTCTCCCCCCCTCCATCCTCCAGCCGTGGATGTGGACAGGACACTGGGGACTTGGCAGGTGCTGTGACCATCACCTGGCGCTGGGACTGGCAGGACATGCTGATGTCTTCATCCCTCATGCTCTCCCAGGGGAGCAAGGGCTGTTTCCTGCTCTGCTCCTCTTGTTTGTTCTGTGATCCTTGGAAAATGCAGAGTGTGAGGATAAACGTGGAGACCCTGGAGGTCCCCAAAGCTTCTGGGGCGGCTCCTCCCTGTGCCAGTGCTTGCTGCGCCCTCTGAGCCCCCCCCCCGGTCCAACCAAAGCTGTTCATTCGGGTTTGTCCTAGACAAGCATCCAGACGTCTGCATTGTTTGAGGTTTGCCCATCCCTGCTCCGTTCCTCTCGCGCTGTGTCCAGCACAGAGCAGGCTGAATAGTTCATTAATTGTTTCCAGTTGATAGGGAAGAGCATGAGCAGCCACCAGTGATGCACTTCACCCCATGGCAGGGGAGTGACTGCCTGGTGCCTGCACCCGGCTCCTGCTCCATGGGGCTTTGCAGTGGGGAGGCTCACAAAGGGAGGAGGAAGCCTCAACCCTCCCGTTGTCATCTTTTCTTTCACAAAGGCATCTTACACAGGAATCTCCTTGGCATGGCAGGGTCTGCAGGGCAGACACACACTTCCCAGGGCAGCTCCCAGCAGGAACGAGCTCAGCAGACAGGCTCACAGACACAGCATCCTCTGTGCGGGTCCATGGGGTGAAGAGTGCTGATGTGCCCGGGGAGTACAGCCCCTGCCGTGCTTTGTGGGCAGGGAGAGCAGGAACCCCCTCCCCACACCCTGGAGGAGCTCATCCTGGATGTCTGACCTGTCTCTGTGTGCATTGCTTGCTTGGCATTGTCATCCCCATGCACGGAGATTGCCTCTTGCTGGGGCTGTCACAGTGGGAGGATGGGGGCACAGCACAGCCCAGCACCACCTGGTGCAGGCTCAGCTCTCCCCGCAGGAGAGAGAGATTCCTTTGGAAGGTCAGGGTCACCTCCAGAGCGGAAAGCCCTAGCAATGACCATGCAGACAGACCTGCCTTGCCTGGGATCAGATAGGAAAGCCCAAGAGCCTCTCAGCTGCTGTTTATTCTTTAGTAGCCTTTGCCTTTCCCCATACAAAGGAAACACTAATATTTATTAGCCCGGTGAGCTACTGACAGCCCAAATACAAGATAACCCCTTTTGTTGAGTGGGTATTTGATTCCTGTGTGTCAATATTTGGTGTCCCACCGAGTAAGAGTTGATCTCCCAAGCTCCTGTTGCCACTGCCCTGGCTCATGCAGGGCCCTTGAGGACCATGGGTCTGACAGGGATTGTGATGGGGATCTCTTGGACTAAGGAAGTAATAACCCCTGTGCTGGGCACTGCAAGTGCTGCCAGGAGGATGGAGCCAGGAGGGGCCGGGCTCTGCTCCCAAGGAACAAGGGATGGGACAAGAGGAAACGGCCTCAAGCTGCACCAGGGCAGGTTTAGATGGAGCTGAGGAACAATTCCTGCCCCACAGGGTGCTCAGGCATTGGAACAGGCTGCCCAGGGCAGGGCTGCAGGCACCAGCCCTGCAAGTGCTCACACAGCATGGAGACAAGGCCTCAGTGCCATGGGTTAGGGGTGGCCTTAGCAGGGCTGGGAATGGTTGGACTGGATGAGCTGGAAGGGCTTTTCCAACCCATTTGATTCTGTGATGCTCCCGTCTCAGAACCCCTGAGCTCTGCCCCCCCTGCTTGCAAAGGGAGCAAACGTGGTGGGGCTGCGATGCCCTCGCTCCCTGCCTGCTCCAGCAGCTCATCCCATGCAGGCTTTCTAAGCTGGATGCTTAGAGCAGCATTAATGAAGATGCTGGGAATGGCTGTGGCTCTCCAGCATTTCTTTCATTCCATGGGTTCTCCCATCCTGGAGCTTTGACAAAAGAAAACTGTTGTTTTGTCTTTCCAGACATTTTTCTTGCAAACACAGGGTTTTGTTCCCGGTTCTGGTGGAAAATGGAGGTTTTGGCTGGTCCCTCAGGAAAGGCCCTGTTCTGTCTCCTCTCCAGCTGATAGCTAGCTAAAGAAATGTAAGTAATGGCACGTGTAAAGCAAGGTCAGTGTTACAGGACAACAATAAAGAGGCAGAGCTGTTTAATCTCACCCTCTCCATGCACGCATGCACACGCCTTTCCTGGCCAATGCAGTGCCAGATCTATTTAAGACTTTACATAGCAAAACCACATCGTATCTTGGAGACTAGGGACAAAATAAGTGGATTTTTTCCTTTCCCTTTACACATGACGAGAGAGAAATAATGAAAGCCATTGGAAGGCTGTTTTCCCAAGCTCACATGTCCTGGTTTGGGAATCTGCCTGGCTCTATGGAGCCCAACTCCACTTCCACCAGTGTGCATCTGGTGTCCCGCATGGAGCTGGCTCAGAGCATGGAGCTGGTGGTGGAGCAGGTCCTGCCGGGGCTATCAGGGCTTGATCCTGAAATCCACAAGGTTGGAAGTGGTGTGGTCTCACTGCCTGTCCCTATGTGCTCCATTGGATGTCCCCTTTGTGCTTCCCACTGTTGTGTCTGGGCACGAACACCGTGATACCCACTCTGTGGAGCCTTCACTGCCTTCTTCTTCCATCCTCAGCATCACGCTTGTCCTGCAGCAGGAATAGCAGATCCGAGCAGCCGGGATGCACATACTGTGAATGTTCTCTGGTGTGATCCATTTGCAGAATACCAATAATATATTTAAGTAGTGTTGGACAAACGGAAGATGCGTTTTAAAAAGAAATGATTTTAAAGATTTATTCCAAAAGAAGCAATGATTTTATATATATATATAGAGAGAGAGAGGAAGGTTTTTCTGGAATAAATGGAAAGGTACAAAAAATGTTAAAAAAAGAATAAAAGATTGTATCCATCTCTCGATCTTGTGTCTGAATGTTTTCTATTTCAACTTTTGTATTTCAGATGTGACCTGGACTGTTTTGTGGATGTGCTTATTTTATTGCTGAGGCTTCTATTCCACTTGTGTTGTGAATGCTCCGAGGCCAAGACTGGACAATAAACTTCACTGAATTCAGGACAGTTCTGTGCAGGATTTAATTTCTCTCTTTTCTCTTCTCTTTTGGTAGGAGCAGGAGCTGCTTTGGGGCTGAATGTCAGCTCGGTCGCACTGATGGCCCAGGCTGTGCGTCCCTTGCGGGGCTCCAGAGCGGTGAGTTGCTCCGTGCTGAGCAAAGAAACCCCAGGCACAATGCACAAGGACTTTCCCACTCCCTGACCTTGGCAGGGGGCTGAAGCACAAGACCTCAGGAGCTTGTGTGCAATAGGAAAAGGTTCCTGTGGTCCCTCACGCAGATCCTAAGGCCCTGAGCAAATATTGCCATAAGGCTATCGGGTAAATAGAGCACGGAGCTGTGACCTGCCCAGCCCGTTGCAAAGCAACTGAAGGGCAGAGCTGGGGAAGGGACAGGGCAACCAAGCTCCCCACAGCTCTGGCAGCTGAAAGCCTCCCCCAGGACAGAGCTGCTCAGCACAGCAGTGCCCTTACATGGTCCCATGCTCTGGTCCATCAGTGCTGCAGAGGCTGCAGCCACACGGACCTGGGAAGAGCCAGAGGTGGGATTATGGGGGCACCTGTGGGATGTCTGGGACCAGAGCCATGGTGTGAGCCCACGGATGATGGGAAGGGGCCATGCCCTTCACCCCCTGCCCTGCTGCACCTCGGCCGTGCCCAACCTGCCTGAGCCACGTCCAGGCCCTGGCATGGGCAGGTCCCTGGGAAGGACCTGTTTGCCAAACCAGTTCCTCCATCTGCCACTCTCATTCCTCCAGTCTCACTGGGGCGGTGGCCAGTGCCAGGACCAGGGAATGCACCCAGTGTCCCAGCACCCATGGAATCCCAGCCTGGTTTGTGTTGGAAGAGACCCATCACACCCTGTTCTATCCCTAAAGTCCTGCCCAGGGATCCAGCCAGTGCCCAGGTGTTCCCTGCTGCCCAGATAGCTGTGACCTCCCTGCTCCATGTCCCTCCATGCTCACAAGGATGCTCAAGCCAGGCCTCTGATTGCTCTCCCGGTCTCCCAGTGTATCTGCAAAGCAGGGATGATACCAGCAGCCCTACATGGGGTGGTTTGTGTGTTGTTAAATTACAGGTCCAGGTGGGGAAGCTCAGCCTGGTCATGTCCATTGCAGCCCACCCTCCTCTGCAGCAGTTTTAGTGCAGTAAAGGAGGAAGCACATTGACTCCAGCTCAGCCCGAGTGGGTGGTAGGAAAACGTGTAGGTGAGTGCTTCCTCCTCTTAGACAAGTGTTACAGGATCTGAACCAAGCCAACATCTCAGGCTGGTGTTTGACCTAGAAGTGGAGCCAAGCTTTCCACATCTCACAGGGTGTTCTCAAACTCTTGACTCCAAAACAACATGAGGTGAACACCTCTCTTGTGCAGCCCAGCCCATTCGTGCTGGGTTGTTGAGCTTCTTCCACGCAGCCTCAGCCCATATGGAGAGCTGACCCTGTGCTGTAAGAAGCATCACGTCTTGCCTCAGTAAGGTTCAGTGATTCAGGGTGCTTATTTACTTATCTGCCCAAACTTGGTGCTGGGTTTGGGGATTGAGTTGGAGCTGTTGAAAAGCATCAGTGCTCCTGTCCCCAAATGCACGCACAGCTCCTCAGCCCTTCACCCCAGCTCGGGGCATCACTGGGATGATGTGTTGGGATTTCTGAGGGTGTCAGCCTGCATGTGCCATTTGTGGTCTCGTGGGGAGAGAAGGAAACTCTTTGACAGTATCTCGGCCCTTGGCAGGAAACCTGGAGAGGGGCTTTGGCCAAGGGGAATGGCTTTAACCGGCCAACCCAAACCAGGCTGGGATTCAGTGTTAGAGAAGTAATTGCTCCACTGGCTGCAAGGATTAAACCTGCCCCAGGAGCATGCGAGGACACGGGCAGCAAAGGGAAGGTGTTCCTGGAGGTGGGATGGCTGTGATGGACGCAGCGGGTGATGCTGCCGCCCGCAGTCGCGCTGTGCCTTCATTCAGGAGCTCGCTGTGCAGCAGGCGCAGGAATGTGGGTGTTTAATTCATTGCAAGTATAACCTTGATTTCAGTTTGGAAAACAGCCTCAAGTGCCTCCTCGTGAAGCTAATTCGGGTATTGCCTATC
The DNA here is from genome assembly GCF_012275295.1 of Melopsittacus undulatus. NCBI lineage: Eukaryota > Metazoa > Chordata > Aves > Psittaciformes > Psittaculidae > Melopsittacus > Melopsittacus undulatus. The sequence goes on from NC_047542.1 coordinate 1,858,381, forward strand.
CTAGTCCTGTGGCTTGCATCTCTATGAGGTGCCTCTGAGGAGCTGCGCTCCAGTGCGTGGAGCCGGAAAGGATCGGTGTGTTCTCATGCTGACGAACCCACCTACGCTCTGGTTCTTATTTGCAAGCAGATCTCTGCAGGGTTTGTGTTATTCCTGATAAAATGGCTGATATTCCTGGAAGGAAGAGTGCTGATTAGGCCATGGAATAGCAAAACAGGGTCAGCTCTTGTAGCTGGAGTAGGGGCTGTGCTACCATCTGTAACACAGGCTGTACTACCATCTGTAACCTCTGGTGCCTGGATGCTGCCTTTTCACCTGGCAGTGGATGCAGTAAACCTGCAAAGGTGGGCGAAGTGTTGCTCAGCCATTTTATGGTTGGGGAAGTCAAGGTCCAGAGAGCTGATGCTATTAAGTGCTGGTGATGCAAGAAGGGAAGCCAGGAGCAGGGTGCAGGTCGCCTGACTCCCTGCCTGGTAAAGGGGGAACCAAGTCTGAGATCAAGAATGTGGTCCAGGGGAACCAGTTAAACCCATGTCAACCTTCTTCTTGGAGCATGGCTCTTGGTGTGTGGATCTGCTGTTTCATCAGGTAACTCCATGCACAAGGAGATATATGGACAAGGAGGGTCGGGAGATGACTCTCCCAGCAGTGCTTTGATGGAAAGGCTTTCCTGTCATAATCCTGCCTCCCTTGTGCTGTTGTGTCCCCATTTATGGATGGGGATAATGAGGGATTCTGCAGTGGTGTGACCTCTGGAAGCTGGTTATTGCCTGGCAGGGAGAGCCAGAGGCCATGGCTCCCAGGCCATGGGTCAGCCTCTCCCTCCCCTCCATCAGGCTGTTAAGGGAGATGCTTTATCACGTCATGATACAACCCAGTTTCCGGCCATGCTGGTGACTCACTCCATGTCCGTGGTTCATTCCTTTCTGACCCTCAATTTCCTCATCAGTAAACCAGATCAACAACATTACCCTAGCCCTGCACCAGCTGAGCTGGTCTTTTGATTGCTTAATGGCTCCAGGTGCCCCACAGGTGCTGCACATTAGGGCAGTCAGGGCTTTGTTGCCCACCACCAGCCCTGTGCTGTTCCCCACAGTTCACTTTGGTGGTGGAAGAGGATATGATTCTGCTCCTTTTACGATGGGAAGACTCCAGTGGATACCACAGACAGGGAGGAACAAGGACTCGGATGCGATTCGGATTAGCTAAACATTAAGCTATGGCCAGGTGGAAATGAGCACCTGCAGCCTGGAGCAGCATTCCTGAGGTCACAGGATGTGTGAGTACGTGTGCAAGGTCCCTGGCACTGCCATGGGAGGAGAGGTGGTGCGCAGGCCTGCAGCCAGCCCTGAGCCATCGATTCTGCTTTGCCTGGAAAGAGTGTTCTAAAAATTGCCTTAGTCTTTCCTAGCTAAAGTAGGTGAAATATTTATAAACCCAGCCTCTAGAGGAGACCTTTTGCGTAAGCATCAACTGCTCCGGCTTCCGAACAGGCACCCCCATCCCCCCTGAGCCATCTTCTGCTTCTCGGCCACAGAAGGGGCAACTTTAATTGCGTTTGTCTGGAACGCCTGAGCCTATTTACGGGTACGGGAGACCGCAGAGACGGTCACAGCAGCAGGAGCAAAGGGATTTGGGGGCTTCCTTCCTTGGCTGTGCTCGGCTGTGGCCGGAGCGTGGTGTCCGTGTGGACGGCGGGGGGGAGGGGGGGGTACAGACCCCTATAGGGGTCCTGGGAGTACCGGGGTGGGGGCAGTCCGGATGCTCTCGGTCCCCGGAGGGATGCGCTGGGACGGGGATGCTCCGGGGCTGAACGGGGAGCTCGGGGGGGCTCCGCCCGGCCCCGGGAGGCGGCGGCGGTCCCCGGTCCCGGAGGCGGAGCCAGCGCCCGGCGGCACCGCGGGCTCCGGAGCCACATCCTGCAAGGGAGGAGCGGGGCCGGGAGCGGAGCCGGGAGCGGGGCCGGGCGGCGCGGGAGCCGCATCGCCGTGGCCGCCCCGCGCCGCCGCCCAGGATGTGGTGGGACGAGCGGGTGTCGGCGCGGTTCCGCAGGAACCTGCAGCCCACCCTCACCTACTGGAGCGTCTTCTTCAGCTTCGGGCTCTGCATCGCCTTCCTAGGGCCCACGCTGCTGGACCTGCGCTGCCAGACACAGAGCTCCCTCTCCCAGATCACTTGGGTCTTCTTCTCGCAGCAGTTCTGCCTCCTGCTCGGCAGCTGCCTCGGAGGGGTCTTCAAGAGGACGTAAGGCGCCTCCCGCAGACCCCCCCTTCCCCTTCCCGAGGCTTCGCCTCCCCCCCCGCATCCCTCCATTGGGTTGCCGTGGCTGAGCCGGGATGCTGCGGTCCGCGTGGGAAAACCCGAGTTGGAGCGGGAGGGGAGGGAAAACTGCCCCTGGGATGCGGGGCTGGAGCCGTGCTCCCCGCTCCCGCATGGTCCCGTACCCCGCAGAGGAGCCACCGGTTCCCCCGGAGCTCAGCGTGGGGGGAGCCTCGGTGAAGTTCCAACCAGAACTTCCCCGAGGGGATTTGCCTTAAACCGGTTTTTGATCACGGCAGTGTCATTGGAAGCCGGTTTTAACAGCCTCGGTGTCGGGGATCGAGGCACTGCCGTGCTCCCTGGGACCAAACACGAGGCAAGATGCGAGTGGCCCTCGTGGTCCCACTGCTGGGATCCAGCTGCGCACTCCATGGGCCAGCGTGAAACACGGGCAGGGATTTGTTCAGGATGTGTTTTAAGTCCCACACAGAGGCTCAATCCTGACGATGGCCAAACAGGCGTTTGATTTGCGGCTTGATGACGACTGAGCTTCAGCTGCTTATTTACCTTGTCCCTAGTTCTTCGGGCAGTGATGTAACGTGCGAGCTCGGGGTGTCTCTGGGGTACACGTCGTGTGTGTGTTTATCAGGGAGAAAAGGGGGGAATTTTGCATGAAGCCTTCACTGTAAAATGCCGATTAAAGGTGGTGAATTGTGGCTGATGAACATGGCTTTAGAGCACCTGTTACATTGCTAGCCCTGGTACATTGAACCCCAGTCTGGACAGAGCCTGGGGGTTCATGGAGCACCTCCTGGTCGGGCTGTGCCAGGAGAGGTGGCTGCATGGGAATGGGGACAGCACGTGGGAACCTTGCCCTGGGTCTGACACGGATCTGAGGCTTCCGAGTGCCTCTGCCAGCCCTTGCTCTGTTCACGTGTGGTTGAAGGAGCAAATGCACGATTGTTTCCTGCTCTCTGCTTCCTCCCTGGTGCTCTCACCCTCACCCAGCCGGTTCCAGGCACCCCAATGGGGCTTTGTGCTCAGAGACTCCTCAACTTTGAGCTCTGGGGAGAAGTGTGTTTGCTGCTTGTACCAAGACGCACTTGTGATCCCGGCCTCCAGAGCAAGGGGCTTTGGCAAAGTGGCTGCGAGCCTCCCTGCAGAGCAGCAGCCAGGCAGGAGGGCATGGTTTGGGTAATGGTAGCTTGTGAGCACCATGGTACTCAGAGCAGTGTGATGTACAGAGTGTGGGTCTGGGTGAGGATATTAACTGGTCAGAATGAGCATCTCCTCTCGGGGGATGGACCCATCGAGCTGTCCTGTTGTGGGTTTCTACTTCTGAGCCACGCTGCAGGCTTATAAATCAAAGCCTGCCAGGCAGGGAGGAGTGCTGGACAGGCTGTGTTTTCCAGTTAGGAGGTGGATAGCTGCTGGTAGAGGATCCCAATGCCTTGCCTGCCTGCAGGCTGGCCGAGCCAAGGTCTGGCTGCAAGCTGTGCTTCATTTCTGATGCCTGAGGAGCGTAGGCTTTGCTGCCTGCTTGTGATTAAAGGCTGTGCTGGTCTGAGCTGGCTGCTCCGAGTGATGGACTCCACGCTGTGGCAGTGGATTCTGCAGCACAAATGGGTGGTGGGACCTAAATAATGACCTGGTTCCTCTCAGCAGAGAAGCTGCTGAAGGCTGGGCTGTAGTCTCTGTGCTCTCAGCCCTGCTGGAGTCCTGGAGCACTGGGAGGATGGAGCATAATGATGGCATCCGTCCCTTCCGTAACTGGGCACGAGCTCCGGCATTCCCTCTGTGCGGGATTCCAAGGAAGAGCAAAGTTTGCCATTGTGCCTTTCCCTCAGTGGTGTGGAAATGGGATGGGTGCTTGTGCTGGAGACCCAGGTTTGCTGCTTGCTCCCTTCCCTGGCTTAGCAGGGAGCTATGGGAAGCTCTGCTCCCTATGGAGCTGCAGGACCCATTGAAGCTGAGGTTCCCATAGGACTGCTCCTCTCTGATAACTCCTGCTTGGGGTTTGCAGGGTGGTAATGACAAACTCTGCTTCGGAACACAGCTTTACAGAGGGTGCTTGCATGGTCCATGCTGGGAGCTGCTGGGATGGGACCCTTTTGCCCCTCTTCCTTTCACCATTACCCAGGCACACATCGCAGGATATGGCCCTGCCATTCTCCCTGCTCTCTCCCTGCCCTCCAGAAGCCCATCCTCTGAAGGTTCCTGCTGGAGCACATGGCTGGTGCATGCAGGACACTGCTCACTGCAAGTGACAGCAAAGCCTTTTGTATCAGAGAGCAGAGGGCACAGTGACTTGAGCATGAGCTCCTCTGCTGGGGCAGCGCTACCTGAGCCCCGGCAGTGCTTCCTGCTGGGGACCTGGAGGCAGATGTGGGATAATCCATGCAGCTGCCTTCATCCCTGTCCTCGCTCCATCCCCTCAGGGCTCTGGGGTTTTAATGATCAGTTTTGCAAGTCTGAATTAGCCTGATTAGCATTCTTCTTCTTGATCTGAGCCACTTAGAAAACGCTCCCTGGGGTGGGGGAAAAACACACTTGAAGTCAAAGAGTTCCTGCTGCAACAGGAACACCAAGGGGGGGTTCTATGCGCTGCGTGGGAAGCAGAGAGGGGGCTTTGCTGACTATAGGATAGCATTAACCATCCTAATCCTATAGGGATCAGGCTAGAACTTTTGCAGGGAGCTGCAGAGCTTCCCTCCAGCCTTATGACGGAGCCAGGGCATGCTCTGTGTGATCCCAGAGTCCATGACATTCCAAGTTTTATATCACCAGGGGTTCAGCCCCGCTCTGAACGTCACGGGGTACCTCACTGGAGGATGCTTAAAGAGCTGGTTGCTGGGTGCTGAGCAGTGTCCTGCAACTGCATCTTGGGGCTCTGGCATGGAAGGCAGTGGTTTCTTGGTCCCATTAATGCCAGAGGCAGGGAAGGGGCCGCAGGGTTGTGGCATCTTATTGATGTCCTATGACTGGAGCAGGGATTTCTGCTCGTCGGGGAGGAGTGAGGTGATGCTTTTTAAGGACATAACTTGCAATTAATGTTTAGCTCTGGTGGTGGATGCGCTCCCTTAGCCGTGCACAAACGGTGCTGTGGTTGCTTTGCTGGGGCTGCAGAAGAGATGAGGGATTGCTGGGATACCCTGGGGGATGTTTCCCTATCCCTCCCAGCCTTGGATTCCCCCATTGCTTGTGTCTCTGCCCCTCTCCCCACTGCTGTACCCCAGAGAGTGCTCAACGCTGCTTCTCCAGGCTCAGAGCTGCTTCTCTCCCATTTGCTGGCTGGTTTTCCTGCCGTGACTGTGCACATCTCACTTCACTCCCTCCCTCATCCCTCCCCCAGGAATCCCACGCTGGTTCCCCGTTTTGCTGTCAGAGGGAGATGAGGCCTTGCAGCTGTACAAAGCATTGGCTTCTCCAGTGTGGACTGGGAGATGCAAGCACCCAGCAGGGCTCTGGTGCGGGCAGGGCAGAAGGAGGTGGGAGACCTGCCCTTGGCCTGGTTTTCTCCCGGATGCTGTTGTAAGCAATGAGCAGGATGTGGAGGGATAAATCCCTGCGGGGCTGCAGATGAGCAAGGGCTGTGCACAAACACAGGGATGTGCCAAGGGCAGGAGGGTTGGCACCAGCCACTGAGGCTCTGCTGCACCTCCAGCCGGTGCCTCCATGGAGCCTCTTTGGGCAGAGCAAGGCGATGTGGGTGTTAGCGGGGAGATGAGGGTGCTTTGCTCATGGGTTATGTGTCCATGCTGAGGACAGGCAGCTGTGTCCCACATCCCCAACTTATTATGGGAATGGGCTTCTCCCAGGGTCCGGAGCCGGCGCTGGGGCAGTGTCTGTGCTGCTTCTCTGCTGACTTCAGTCCCATCTTTCTGGTTGTTTCAGTGCTCACTGTCTGGTCCCTGTTTCCTTCCTTCCTTCCTGCCTTTCCACTTGGCAGCTCGGGAGCAGCGCGGTGCCAGCCCCGGCGCCTGCTCCATGGCTCGGCTCGCACCGGGAGCAGGCGCGGGCAGGGCTGTGCTGCTGCCAGCCTTGGGGGGCCGGGTACCAGCGGCACCTCTGCCACACAGCCCCGGGGCTTCTCCAACGGGTGGGAAACCACTGCCTGCACCGGGAATGGCAGTGGTGCTGTGGGAGAGGAGGATGCTGCCAGCACAGGGATGGTGCAGGGCATGGGGAGGGAGCCTCAGTGGTTCCTTGTGGGGCAGGATGGCACCTGAGGGCAGGTTTGGGGTGACAGTGATGCAGATGCTCTGCTGGGAGCTGTGATTGCCCAGCAGCTCTCATGCCTGCTCATGTGATACAGATCAATGTCCCTTTCCCATGCCCAGATCTGCCCAGGTAACAACGGGAGGCTGTGGGGGTTATTCTGCAGAACAGGGGTTTGAAGGGTGCAAAATGTGTCTCTTTGAGGTGTCACTGTCCCCACAGGACATAGCTGTGGCTGTGATGTGGAGACACGGGGGTGCAGGGTGTGTAGCATCTCCTTGCATGCACTGGAACTGAGTCAAGTTGGAGCTACAGCCTCTGGGCACATCTGCTAATGCCTACCCTGACCTGGGGCTGTGGGGTGGGTGCTGCTTTCATGTGCTAATCCCGTCCTGTCTTTCCCTGTTTCAGGTTGTCTCAGTCCTTGTTTGCACTCTTTGCCTCGTCCTTGGCAATCTCCTTGGTCTTTGCCATCATCCCCCTGTGCCACAATGTGGTGGTCCTGGCTGTGGTCATGGCTGTGGCAGGGCTGGCCATGGGCTGCATCGACACCATCTCCAACATGCAGCTGGTCAAGATCTACCAGAAGGACTCTGCCATCTTCCTGCAGGTGAGCAGGGAGCCCTCATCCCCCCCGGCTGAGGAAGAGGAGCAGTCCCCCCCCCCCGGCTTTACCTCCATGTCCCATCTCTCGCAGGCCCTTCACTTCTTCGTGGGCTTTGGGGCGCTGCTGAGCCCCCTCATTGCTGACCCTTTCCTCTCGGACACCAACTGCATCCTCTCCAACTCCACGGCCAACGCCTCCAGCAACCTCCCTCACATCCGCAAGTCCCTGGTCCCGCATCACCCAGGGAACCTGTCCCATTATGACCTGCCCATGAAGGGCATGGTGGTCACACGTGTCTCCTACGCCTTCTGGATCATGGCCCTCATCAATGTAAGTGCCTGAGCTGGTGCTGGGGACATCCCTGATTTTTGGCTTTGGAGGTTGCTGTGGTGTTTGGGGCGTGTTGGTGCCCATTAGATGGGTCCCAATGGGAGGTGGGGGTGAGGATGATGGACATCCTAATGGTGAGGATGGTTGTGCTGGGAGCAAGTTGTACCTCCAGCATCCCCCAGGCAGGAGGTGCACCACAAAGAGCCACATGCTCAGCCTGGGGAGGAGCTCTATGGGGCTGACTCAGTGGGAGGTCATTTGCACTGATATTAATAGCAAAGTGCCATTGATGAACAGAGTTATGGGGCCAAAAACTCAATGGAGGTGTCTCTGCCTATGTGCTGGTACCCTGGTGGTTTGTGGCAGATGCAGAAGCCCTGTGCCCCTTCCTTTGTGAGTGAGATGGTTTTTGTCCTCTTCCTTTGTCCCAGAGCTGCTCTTCTGCTGTTGCCCTGTTCCTTACACCCCAGTGAGCATCCAAATCCCAGCGTGGTTCAATAGGGCTGGTCCCTTGCTGGGCTGTGCCTGTCCCACTGAGGCTGAGCTGCTGCTGTCACTTCCCCAGTGGCAGGAGCCCCATGTGTGTAACCGTCCGCATGGATCTGGAGCAATGACACCGGATCACGTTGTTGCAGTGGTGCTGTTGGTGCCAGGAGTGATGCTGAGGGCAGCGCTGCTGATGGGGTCCCCCCAGTGAGCCCAGCCCTTGCTCTATAATCAGCCAGGCGGGTGCTGGAATGGGCTCCTTTGCACAGTACCAAAGGGAGCAGTCCCTGCCCAGGAGGAGGAGGCAGCTTTAATCACCTGGAGTGTGCCAGGGGAGCCGTGCTTTTAATTACACCGGAGCCTTCTCTCTTGTGCCAGTCAATGCTGAGCAAGCTGATGGGTTCAGAGCTGCTTCGGATGCAGTGATGAGGCTGCCAGACCCCCCTGCTCTGTTCCCAGCAGTGTCCCAGGGATGGGCAGTGCTGGGGTCGCCATCCCTGGAAGTGTTCACAGCCCATGTGGACGAGGCCCTCGGTGCTGTGGGTTAACGGTGGCCTTGCTGGGAGGCTGATGGGTGTTGGGATGAGGGCTGGGAAACAAGCACCAGAGGAGCGTGGAGCCCCTGAACGTGTCCTCTTGGCAAAGCCTTTCCCAAAGCCTGGCTGAGGGAGCTGACTTGATCCTTGTTAGAGCTGAATAACCCATCCCACAGCCCGGAGGCGCTGGGAGCAGCTCAGCTCAGGGCTGCTGCCCCTTCCTTAGGCTGTAAACGTCAGAGAAAGAGGGGGATGATTTAAACCCCCAGGGAAACAGATGGAAGGAGGGAGCTGTAGGAATAGGAACCAGGAGCAGCAGCTTGGTTATGAAATGGTCAGAGCCCCCGTTCCAGCCCGGTTTTCCCAGGGCTCTGTGTATTCTGACAAGACACCAGCTGAAATGATTCATTTCCATGTCTTGCTTTGTTTAAAGTGGAAACGTCTCAGTTTGGCATCGCTGCAGCGGGTAAAGCTGACGGAAGCGTTGTTTTGATGTGATTGAGGCAAAACGGTTTTGCTTTAGTGCCATGAAGTGATTGAGCATTATCAAAATGAAGAGCTGGGACTTCTCCTGGCCAAAACCTTTCATTCTGAAGAGCAGATTTTGGGGTTTTCATCCAGATTTGGAATATAAATGTAGTTTTCAAATCCAGTTTTCCCACAGAACGGAAATTTCATCATCCAGCCCGTTCCAAGGGGCTGGAAATGAGGAAAATGTTCCTCCGAGAGAGCCGTGTTTGTCCGGAAGGTGGTTTCCCAGGGGAAGTGTGGGATACTCCATTGTGCTTAGGTTGCTTAAAAGTAGCCTGGACACAATAGCAGGGAACAGCCCCATGCTCCTGGGGGGAGAGACCAAAATAGAAGGGGGAGGGAAGGAGCCTGGGTGATACCCAGGCTGCGCTGCGTGAGGCAGCAACTGCTTGAGCTTATAATAATGGGATAATGCTGGGATGCTCCTCATCCCCCTTGGAAAAAGAAAATCCTTCCACTGAAAATGGTGAGGCAGAGGAAGCCCAAAGCAAATGGTTCTTGTAGCAAAACCTCTGCCTGCTCAAAGGGGTGGGCACAGGATCCCAGCCTGGCTTGGGCTGAAGGGACCTTAAAGCTCCAACCCCTTCCACTGGAGCAGCTGCTCCAAGCCCCTGTGTCCAACCTGGCCTTGAGCACTGCCAGGGATGGGGCAGCCACAGCTTCTCTGGGCACCCTGTGCCAGCGCCTCAGCACCCTCACAGGGAACAGCTTCTGCCTCAGAGCTCAGCTCAGTCTCCCCTCGGGCAGGTTCAAGCCATTCCCCTTGGCCTGTCCCTACAGGCCCTTGTCCCAAGCCCCTCTCCAGGTTTCCTGCAGCCCCTTTAGGCACTGGAGCTGCTCTCAGGTCTCCCCTTCAGGAGTCTTCTCCTCTCCAGGCTGCCCCAGCCCAGCTCTTTGCCTTGTCCCAGGCAGCCAAGAGAAGTGGTGCTGCCCTGGATCTGGTGAGGTTGGATAAAGGAAAAGGGGCTTTGGTGCCATTGCTTTAGAGATGAGGATGTGGGGAGCATGTATAAGCCTGTCCTTTGAGTGGGAATTGCAGGGGTCTGGAGCTGGGGCCCTTTTCTGAGTGCTCCATAAGGCTGGAAGGGCTCAGGGATGTTATCATGGCCCAGGCCCCCTGCATGGGGATATATTTTTGCCAGATCTGCAATTTGGAAGAATAAAACCAGGTCCTGCCCTCCGGAAGGATTGGAACTATCAAGCAAATGCCTTTCTCTTCCATGGGACCGAACTCACTGTTCCTATTCCCATTGTTCCCAGAACAATGAAGTCCTCAAAAATGAATTCAGGCAAGAGGGGCGGGATGGGGTGGGGGGGGGGTTAGGGAATTCTCCATACATTTAAATGGTGCCCTGAGCCAACAAAAAGCAGGAAATTTGGAGCTGGGGCTCCCACTTGCTCACAGGCATGGAGAAAACAAGCGCTGGGCGGCCGCAGGGTGAGCTCTCCCTTAGGATTTCCTGGCTTTCTCCCACGCCTTGCTGCAGGATAAACTTGGCTGTGATGGGAAGACATGACAATGGGCTCCAGTGGCTTCCCTCTGCTGTTCCTCCCCCCAGAATAGGGAAGTTCCCTTGCTGTAAGGCCCCACTGGGCTGTGGGGGTGCTCGGGGTGCAGGGGGTGATGCTGCGGTGCTGCTGTGATGGATCCAGCCCTGAGGCCAGTCCAGGTCCCTCGGTACCAAGAGGCTGTTTGCAGCTGTGGGGCTGCTGCTGTTGGCCTGGGAACAACAAGCTCATCTCTTAGGAGATGCTGAGCAACCTCTGCTAATGGCTGGAGATGGGTAGAGCAGGTCTTGGGCCTGCTGCTTCTTCCCTCACACAGGGTTGCAGGTGCAGGTCCCCTGCTCTCCACAGGCAAAAGCTGCTTCGTTGTTGTGTTCTCTGGGCAGATGCTTGGAAACCAGAACACTCGGTGCTGAAGGACTGGTACGGTGCTTCGTGAGGGTTGTATTTAGGTGCCTTCTGTTGCAGTGTCCCCATTCCTAGGTGAATTGTTCCCATCCCACTGGACCCTCAGGAGATGTGTCCATCATGTTTCACAGCAGGAGTCTTTGCTCTCAGCTTGTCTTCATTTATCCTTTCCCCTTTCTTACCAGCTCTCCCAACAAACCCCCATCCCTCCTGCAGTAGCTCCTTACCCCACTGCTGCCCTGTCCTTGCTCTTGGAGGTTAATCCAGGCACAAGGAATGGTTTGAGTTGAAAGGGACCTTAAAGCTCCTCCAGCTCCAACCCCTGCCACGGGCAGGGACCCCTTCCACTGGAGCAGCTGCTCCAAGCCCCTGTGTCCAACCTGGCCTTGAGCACTGCCAGGGATGGGGCAGCCACAGCTTCTCTGGGCACCCTGTGCCAGCGCCTCAGCACCCTCCCAGGGAACAGCTTCTGCCTAAGAGCTCAGCTCAGTCTCCCCTCCTTTATCTCCATACAGGAGCTGCTCCAGCCCCTGAGCATCTCTGTGGCCTCCTTGCTCCAACAGCTCCATGTCCATGTGCTGGGGCTCCCAGAGCCACACGTGTGAGCGGAGTAGAGGGGTGCCCATTGCAGGTGCTCAGTGCAGTGCCTACAATGCTGCTGGGGGGGAGCTGAGCTCTGCGGTGCTGAGCGGTGCTGAGCTGCCCCTCTCTGTCCCCCCAGCTGCCCGTGCCCATCGCCGTGTTCTTCCTGCTGTACAAGGAGCGGATGGTGCCGTGCTTCAGCAGCAGCAGCCACCCGCTGCTCTCTGCCGACGAGCTGGCCATGGAGACGCGCCCGGCAGACAAGGACGAGCTCAGCACCACCGTGCAGCGGCCGCAAGGGGCAGGAGGTGAGCGGGGATGGCTCCAGTTCCCCTCTGGTTAGGTGGGACTATGACCCCTGCACCGGGGTCCTGCTGCTGGGGCTCAGTGGAAGTTGTGCCCCTTGGTCTCCCTGCTGGGTGCAAGTGTGATGGTGCAGATGGATCAGTGTGAAAGGCACAGGGACAGTGGCTCTGCTCGGGGGAGAACTTAAACCCCAGCAATAGTTTGCTCTTGACCTTGTGACTGCCCCTGTTCTGGGGGCAAGAACGTTGTTCTTTGCTGCCCAACAGAAACCTGTCGCAGGAGACGCATGGTTTAGGGCTGTCAGAAGCAGCGGCTTTACCTGAAGGGGAATTTTAGGGAATGCTTGCAGGTTAGAGATGTGTTGAGGTGCTGCAGGGAAGGATCACGGGTGTCCCTGACATGTGGGTTCTCTGCTGTCTGGTAGGGTTGTGCTCATCTGATAGCATTTCCCGTAGCTGAGACACTGATGGTTCCTTTCCTCAACCCCGCTGCCCTTTCCATAAAACCCATTGGAGCTTCACATTCTTCAGATCTCAGTCTTCCTCTTAGAAGCCGTTGGGATGAATCCTTTGGGAAGCAGGAATAGGCTGCATGGGGAATGCTGCTGTCTTTGACAGACACATCCGTGCTGGCAGAACCCCTCCTTCCCCATACGAGTAGTGAGGATTTCATCTTTGCCACTCAGGAGCATCTCACCCGCACAGGACACACCCCGGAGTGGGGCAATACAAATGGGAGAGTCGGGAATTCCAGGGGTCCTGAGCCCCGGCTTTGCTCTGTTCCAAGGGGGTGACTCGAGCTCTGCATCCTCCCTCTCTTTCCCACAGTTGGCTTGGTTGGGTGTAAATAGCATTTAGACGAGGAACAGCTACATGTAAATAGCATTTAGCCCTGTGCAGTGCTGCCGAGGACCAGGGGCTCTGAGCACGGGTGCTATGGGCAGGTGGGTTTGTTTCTGTTGGCCATAAGAGCACCATGGAGCTGCACAAGCAGCTGCAGAAAGGAGCACAAACCCCGGAGAGCGAGGATCCCAACCTATGGCCCGTAACCAAGCCCATCTTCCTTGGGGTAGGTAAAGGCAGAGGCAGTGCCAGCAGAGGTTAGCAGCACTCCACTGTTGTCCATGGTCCTCTATGAGTCTCTGTCATGCAGCTGAGCACAAACCGAACCCCCACCGTGGGCTGGCAAGCACCCAGCCCCAGGGGGATGTTCCAGCTAAGTTTGCTTTGCATTGTTTCTCACCAGGTCATGATGACTTATTTAGCTGCTGCCAAAGCAAAAACTTCAGAGGGGCTTCTTACACCTACTTCGCAGTCCACATCACTGGGGCTCTTGTTCTCTTCATGACTGATGGGATTGTGGTGAGTTCAGCTGATAGAGGGATCTTCTCTGAGCAAAGCTCTGTGGCTTTCTTCCTTCCCAACCACTTAGAACAGCCCACAAAGCTAATGCCAGTCAGGCTGATAAGTACCCCGCTTCTTGGGAGGGTTTTGTGGCTTCTCCTGTGTTCCGGGCTCTGTGTTGGTGCAGCTAGGGTGCTGCTAACCCAACCGGTTCAGGGTTGTGATGGTGTCTGCTTGTACGCAGGGCAGGTCTCTTCTCAGGTCAGCCAAGAGGCAGAACAGCTTCCTTTTAGTTCATGACAAACGTGGCTCTTTGTTCTGTGGGTGTCCTGAGCCCTCCAACCCGAGCTGAGAGCACGTGGGGATGGTGCGGGCTTGGCAGTGGCCCTGGCTGGGTGCACCGTGTGGAGCACTCCTGTCCGGGTGAGCAGGATGCTGGCAAGATGCTGCTCTTTGTCTTTCCCCAGCTTCAGCTCATGGTAAACACTGCTGGGTCTTACCAGGGCATTAAACAGGGTCTGGAAGAGGAACGGGGTTACACACAGTAGCTGTCAGACACAGGCACTCTGCAGGGCTTCCATCATCAAGGTGATCAACTCCAGGTTCTTAATGTGGTGTGCTTGAGAGCGCACAGTTCCAAACGGACGAGGCAGCCCCTAGAGACGAGAGCATCTCTACAGGGAAGAGCTGAGCATGCGTTTTACCCAGTCCTAGTGCGAGTCTTGCCCTTTGGGACAGCTCAAGTCTTGTGTTGTGCTCCTGGTGGAAGTCTGTCTCCAGCTGCCAACCCTTGGGAACAAGGCTCGGTGCGGTTCGGTAGCGCATCCATAGGTGGGCTCTCCAGCAGTGCCACAGCGTTGGGAATAACTGAGGGCAATGCCTGGAGGTCCTCACAGCACCATGACTGCTCTTGTGTTCCCTGCAGGGAGAGTACTCAGGCTTCATTTACAGCTACGCGGTGGAGGAGCCGCTCTCTGTGGTGCACAAAGTGGCCGGGTACCTGCCCAGCCTCTTCTGGGGCTTCATCACGCTGGGCAGGCTCATCTCTATCCCCGTGTCCTACCGGATGAAGCCAGCTACGATGGTCTTCATCAACGTGGTAAGGCTGGGTTTACTGTGGGTCTGATCCTGCTTGCCTCCAACATGCTGCCTGGCTTTGGTGTTGATGGGCAGAGCTAGGGTAAAGCCTTCCTCTGCATGCCTGTAGCTGATGCCAGGGCATGAGGGAGCCAAGGCTTGCTCACCACTTGATTGCATTGCTTTGCTGAGCAATCCTCAGTTAATCTAACCATAGAAAGCACCTCATGAAGTGCCTGCCAAGGTTATTGTACATTCTCTTTGGCCTCTACAGGGGGATTAATGCCCATGTCAGCCATGGGAAAGGGAAGGCAGAGGTCAGTAAATTCTCTACTTGGACTGTAGCAGTTGGCAAAGAAGCCAGTGTGATGGGAAGATGCCTCACTTAACCATACACATTCACTTGGAGGGCAAGGAATCCTTTCAGGATATGTGAGGAAGATGAATGTCAGGATGTGGCAGCCAACAGGGAGGGAGCTGTGCCCATTCATGCTTCTTGCACCCAGAGAGGAACCGAGTGAGAAGGCAGAGAATTTACAGGTTCTTACAAGCACAAGTCCTTTCTGTAGCAGGTCTCAGCTAATATTGCAAAGCCAAGAGCAGCCAAGGGAGTGGGGACAGAACAGGAGCCACAGCTCTCGTGGGGATGCTCCGAATGGTCAGGCTGATGTGCAGACAGGAGGCGAGGCCCCTGCATGGGCACTTAGGGCTTGGATAGCAGCAGATAGAGCTAAATGAACCGGGGTTGGGTTAAAACTGAGGGCAGCTCCCACTGCAGCACACCGGCACTACGTACAGGTGAGCAGGGGATGCCTGCTACTGACCGCATCCCTTGTCCAACCTGCATCCTTGCCCCATTAACAACCCTGAGGGGACAGGACTGCTGCTTTAGCTGCTGCTAATAGGGGGGGAGAAGAGGGAAGAGTCTCCAGCCTTGGCTGGAAGCTGCCTCATGACCCCTTAAAGCCAAGGGTGGCAGCACCATCATTTACCTGCCCCCGAGCCCCTTGTGCTGCTGCGTACAGGGAGGTACAGATGAGCCTTACAGCAAACTGCAGGGGGAATTCAGTGTCCTCAGACCCCACATGGCTCTGTCCATGCCCGCACCCATTCTGGGGGCCTACCAATGAAGAATTAAGGTGCTGGTGCTGTAGAGCTCCCTCTGGTGACTGCCGTGCTGGATGCTGCATTCGGGATGGCTCCGCTGGGCCGAGGCAGGTGTTTAAATGGAGCTGGTTCTTCGGCTTTGCTGCTGTGCCTGGTTTCTGAGTGAATTCATTCCTTAACCTGCTCAAACAGGGCTAGCGGTGATCGAGATGTGATTATTATGGAAGTAGCGGTATTGCTGGGTTTAAAACTGCAGAGAAAAGGTTAGTTTTTCTGCTAGAATCAGCTAGTCTCTACCTAGCGAAGCTGAGACTCGGGTACCACGTTATGGTCTAAAGCCCTGTTATAAAAAGTACCAAATTCTTGCCTTAAAGGCTTTTATTTGTCAGGTTTCTCCAGTTTCTCGGAATGAGATCTTTCTGTCAGCACTTATGTTCCTTTTCCGGACTATTTTCTACATTAAAATCAAGTCTAGGTCCTATTCTTGCTGCTCAGCATTTTCCATCCTCCTGTTCGCAGGTTGGAGTCCTGATAACCTTCCTCCTGCTCCTCATCTTCTCCTACAGCGTCGTCTTCTTGTTCGTGGGGACAGCATCTCTGGGGCTGTTCCTCAGCAGCACCTTCCCCAGCATGTTGGCCTACACCGAGGACATCCTGCAGTACAAAGGTGAGCAGGGACCAGGCACTGGCAGCAGGTAGATAGTCCAGCCCAGAGCCAGCACCTCCTTCCCTCCATCCTCAGGGATGCTGCCTCGGAGGCCTGGAGGAAAGCTCTGGTTCTGAGCAGTGTTTATTCAAGCTGGAGGAGCTTTAAGGTCCCTTCCACCCCAAACCAGTCTGGGATTCTATGATTTGCATGGAGACCCATGGAAGATGTGAGGCCGTCCATGCAGGTTGTGCCAGCATCACCTGTGCTGTTTCTTTGCAGGCTGTGCCACAACCGTGCTGGTGACTGGAGCTGGAATTGGGGAGATGGTGCTGCAGTTACTGGTGGGATCGGTGAGTGTGGACAGGGCACAGCACAAACTGACGGCAGCCTTTACGCAGGAACCTTAGTCCTGGCTTTGGGCAGCTGCTGGGGGAAAGCAGTGCATTACCTGGGAGCTATCAACCAGTAACGCTCTCACCGACTGCTGACTGAGGCAGTTGATGACATCTGCTCCCTTTCCCCCTTTTAATTGCAGATTATACATGATCAGGGCAGCTACAGTTTCCTGGTCTGTGGGATGATCTTTGGAGGCTTGGCCTTTACCTTCTACGCCTTCCTCCTGTTTTTCCACAGGATGTACCCCAAGCCCTCAACAGGTAAGAAAGCCCCAGTGCTCAGCACTGCTTTAGAATGAGAGGAAGAGCAGCACACGCAGCACTCCAGAGCCAGGCTGCAGGGCCTCAGCAAAATGCAAGGAAATGGTTATTTTGCTGCTGCTTCCCGTCCCCTCTTCCTGCTTTGCCTTGCCCACAAAGCCTTGGCAGCCACAGCTCGGGGTTTGCTTGCTTTGCTGGTGGAGAAGCAGGGGATCAAGTAGGACTCACACAGGACCCGTAAGTGCCATGGGCTGGCTGTGTGAGCACTGGGCAGCAGGGACTGCGTGAGCTTCCCCTGTGCTGTTCCCTGGCAGGATCCAGGGAATGAGCGGGTCTGCCATCCAAAGGGAAAAGCCTC
This sequence comes from Melopsittacus undulatus, assembly GCF_012275295.1. Lineage (NCBI taxonomy): Eukaryota > Metazoa > Chordata > Aves > Psittaciformes > Psittaculidae > Melopsittacus > Melopsittacus undulatus. The sequence continues at coordinate 1,875,340 of NC_047542.1, forward strand.
ACTGATAGGGAATTCTCTTACCTGTGTCCTCAATCTACATATGCTGTGTGTGGTCCCTTTGTAAAAGGTGCTTTGTGTGACAGGCAAACACTTGTCCAGGTTACTGGAAATGGAGGCCTGTCTTAATGGAATGGTTTGGGTTGGAAAGGAGGTTAAAGCTCCTCCAGCTCCAACCCCTTCCACTGGAGCAGCTGCTCCAAACCCCTGTGTCCAACCTGGCCTTGAGCACTGCCAGGGATGGGGCAGCCACAGCTTCTCTCGGCGTTGCTGCTCTTGTGATGCAAACCTGATATCAATGTTGCAGACATGGACGATGCCTCCCCTGACAAAGCAGCAGTGACAGACAACACTGGACAGTACCAGCGCTAAAGCAGCAGCCAAGCCCCAGCCAAGCAATAAACCACCACACAATGAAGCGTTGCTCTTAGGGATGATTTCACATTTAATGACTGAATCATGTAAGTCTTCTGCAATCAAAAGCACACGAGATTGGGTAAGTCAGAATCAAGACAACATCCTAAAACACTGCGTCAAGCTAAGCACAAGCTGCCCCTGTCACACAAACCAAAAGGACCACCAGCATCAGTGTGACCCTTGCATCTGATGGCCGTGTATGGAGGGGTGATGGGAGCAGCTCCTCCTGCCAATGAACCTTCTTTCTTACCAGTTCAGGATGAAGGGGACAGAGGAAAAGGTTCTCTGTCCCATAGGTAAGACTGAGCATCTCCTGGCTTAGACATTGAACAGAAGATGTTTCTTTTGGCCTGTAACATACAGAAGCCCCACCACTTTATAGCACAATACTGGATTGGATTCCTTTTTGTGTAACACTGACTCTAGTATGTGTCACCTCCATGTACACTGCCAAAAGGGAACGCCTACACCATTGGTAGAGCCAGCCCACCAAGTGCACAGCGGTAGCAGGACCTATCTATATTTGCACAGTTGATTCTTCTCTCTCATGCACTATCATCATCAGCCCTGTTCACTAAGACAGTGTCTTATGTAGCATGCTAGGGCCTCTTGATTATTAAAATCATTAGCTTTCTCTTTGGTTTTGAGTCAAGACTGACTTGTGGTTTGTTTTGCTTTCAGTCACTAGTTTAGCTGCTATGGTCGCAGTGTCTTTTAGGGTGGTTTTATTTCTAGCTTCCAGTTGAAGCTTAAACAGAGGTATTTGGGAGCCAGCCTCCAGCTGCTTAATCTGTGCAATACTTATTATCCAGGTGCCTTCTTTAAGGTACTCTCATAGCCCACGCATGACCTATTACAAGCGATGAAGAAAGGACTGGCTTCAGAAGAGTGTAAAGCCCCATCCATCTATTTCTTCAGTGAGTGATTGGACATGTACTTTATGCTTTAACTGCTGTATGTGGGTGTACATATGTACGTGTGTATATAAAGCAGTGTTTAATTAAAGGTGATTGATTGCTAGATTCTCAGCATAATTGGACTTGGATAATTCAGCTCTTTCTGGCCAAGACTATCAGCTGCTACCTAAATCTAACAACTCTTTAACTTACATTTGGTTCCAAGCAGATCTTACCTTCCCAAGCTCCCAGGGGTGGTTCTATAGGGAACAGACTCCTTGGATTGCCTTTGTTAGACCTAAAGCTCAGTGAGCATCAGGCCACTGCTGGAGATGAGGTGAATTCTGGGCTAAACTCATTGGCTGTTTTCAGGTCCCCTGCAGCCGCACAGCCCGGCTGCTGCAGTTCTGCTCTGGCACCAGCGGATGCCACTGTTACTCTCCTTGAGCTACCCAGGATGAAAAAGCAAAGCCCTTGTGCAGCAACCCCCCATAATCTGTCATTAATAGAGGAGCCCCTCCCACTATGACAGCATTCTCTCCATCCCTGTGCAGAGGAAGCGAGCATGGAACAATACAATGAGGGAGCTGATTTGGAAAGGAGCCTGCACAATTCCATGTATATCACACCAGAGACTGTCAGCTATTCAAAACCACCTCATGACGTCCTTGCAGCTTGGGAACATGCAGCTAAATGTCAGGGTCCCAATTCTTTATGGGAGGGGTGTATCCGACAGCTCCAATCTCCACCCTGAGAATGGAGCTACTCACACAGCAGTACCTGATTTGGTACCTGGTACTGTATATGGTCCTGGCTCCAGGCAGGTGGGCCACGGACCAGCTGTGCTGTGGAGAAGGGACAGGTTAACTCAGGGCCCTGCAGCACTGAGCCAGCAGCGCTGCAGCTGGGGCTCCGCGTTTCCTCTCTCTGGTGCCAAAAGGAAGAGGCCAAGAGAGCAGGAGCTTTGTTAAAAATATTTATTTAAAAAAATACAGTTGTTTTGCATGTCTGTTGCACATAACTATTAACATAGGATTGACTTGGATAATCTGCTACAATGCTTTTGGAAAGCCAGCCTGCATTATACAAAGCAAATCCCTCGGTCAGTTCTTACACAAAATAGTTTTCTTTAACTGTTCCCACCCCGCGTTTAAAAAAGGTTGCAATACAGTCAGGGGTTGGGGTTTTTTTCTTTCTTTTTTTCTTTTTTTGCACAAAAATCGAAGCAATAGAAAAGTCACCTGATTCCTCAGGACAGACCTTCGTGATGCTCGAGGAACAACAGCCAACGCGCTCCAACAGCAGCCCCTGCTAGTGGAAGGTGTCCTTGCAGTGCACTTCCTCCACAGTCACTTTGCACCTTAGAACTTTGCCCCCCAGAACGCATTTGAACCTGAAATGTGTCCCAATAACTGCAGAGGTCCTCTAAGCAAAGGGATCAGCCGTTGTTTTCCTATCTGCTATCGCCACGCTGAAGGTCTTCCTAATATGTTATCTCAGAAGGTTAAATAAAAGCAAATTTAGTAACACTGAACAATTACTGAAAACTTTGGCTATTTATGTACTTGCATTACATACCAGCATTTGTTTTAGAAACACAATGGCATTAAGATACTCTTCCTATAAGGTATTACTTTAAAAAGAAGTTAGACTGAGAAGCTATTCTCTCCCAGGTGAGTTCACCCAACTGCAACGCGAGCACCAAAGCGGTGCCAGATTGCAGCTGGCTCTAAAAGACTGGGTCTAGAAATAAAGTCTCCAGTGTAGGAAGTTAAGACACTCACTACAACTTAACGTGCTTTGTCTCTTGACTTGGTGCTATAGATATATATATATATAAAGATAAATGCAATTCTGGTCTGGAAAGAGCAACTGAAAGCGTTCACACTGCTGCTTTCAGTGTTATTTTTACCACTGATGGTTCTACTAAAATGACAGGAAAGCAAAGAGAATCCATTCCAGATTAAAGAGTGAGTTCACTGATGTGAATGTCTGCACAGCCTGCCCCAGGCAGAGCTGCTGTAGGATAAAACCACTGCAGACATCACTGCAAAGGACCCAGGGTCACCTGAACATTCAATTGAGCAGTGAAACACTAAAGGCATCAGGAAGTCACTTTCCAAAGCAGATGTGCACTTTAAAGCCAAACAACACCTGCCCCACGTTACCGCAGCTGATTCGGTTGCTTTAAGTTCTCTCAAATGGAACTTCAAGCTTCCCTCCCCTGACTTCATCCGAGCCACAGCCGGGGTAAGTGAGACCAGTTCCAGCGAAGCCAATGGATCTGCTCTGATTTACAAGCTTCTGGCATGGGACTCACATCTGCCAGCAGCTGGCTCAAGGAGCTGCAGAATTCCCAAGACAAAGTCTCATGCTGGTTACGATCCCTATTCAGCGTCGTTTCAGTCCCAGATTAATTCCAGCTGCCATCATAGATGGTACAGGAGACAACCACTATATCCTTACGTGCACGTTGCTGGAACTTTCCCTTTTATTCATCTCTATTATAAAGAATATACTTCTCAGCTATAAAAATGGAGGGGGGGGGAGATAAGCATTAAATGTGCTACTGTACTTATCACAAACACTGTGACGTACATAAGGCCATCTGGTAACACTGCAACAGAATACAAACAAGGTTTTAAAAGGGAGGTTTAGAATACAACTCTCTTTTTAACTACACGGAATAATCTCAACCCTGTTCACAGAGCATGAAGGTTAGAACTAGCACATCATATATAGAAACCTCTGTGCAACTGAACAAGAGCAGAACAAAAAGTCAACACAAGTCTAGAAAGCCGTTTCAAAGCCTGAAGATTTAAGACATGCCAGCCCCCAATAAAACACAACACAGCTCAAGGAGCCGAGAGCAAGCCCAGGTATTTAACCCCCCCCAGCACACAGCACACACACGGAACCATGCAGAGCCCATCCTCAGAGCCTTCCTGTGCTCAAAACATAGAGAAAAAGGAAATAAACCCCCAAAAAGAATAAAAAACAGCTTCCAGTTATTAGTACAGCACCGCTGCATGTGCTGCCCGCAGCCAGAACCCGCTCCGGCCACAGCACTTCCCTTCTCCTCCCCTCTCCTGCCTGCGCTGCTCACAGCTCATCCACACCTCCACTAAAAGAGCCCTGATTCCCAAAGGTTCAGCATTATTCCTATAACTCCCTGCTCAAAGCCCACCTCTGAGACGAAAACCTCCTGCAATGCTTGGTCTCGACAGAGAAGCATGGGCTTGAAGTAAGAGAAGTCCAAACTTTCGTTCCATGACCATAAAACTATTCAAAGACACAGTTAAGACATTTATGAATGTCAAAGGTGCAGTGAAAAATAACCTTTGGCAACCAATTCATGCACACTGTGATATAATGGAATACTAGAAACTAAAAGGCCTCCCAATAGCTCAGCAGCGTGTGAGAAGTGGCACTGCAGAGCGCAGTGTCTGCTCTGGTGGATGGGGCAACATTATTTAATGTGTTATTTCCACGCATGCAAAGCCAGACTCTGTGAGAACACGCATCCTCTCAGGCAGTGAGCACGTGTGGCCACACTTATGTTCACAAGAGCTATTCCAGTCTCAGCTGAATCTACATCTACACACGAGTCTGCAGTTCTCAAAGCCTGGTTTTTAGCACACATCACAGAGCTCCACAGTCAAATCTTCCACTGCATCCTTTGGGAGGGGGTGAACAAAACTAAGCTCTAGTCAGCTGGACTTTGTTGTGTGGAATAATGGAGATGAAGTGGACATCTTGCTATCCTGAAAGGTAAGAATACTTCAGCACACTCATTCAAGAGACATCGTCGGGTCCTGCCCAGCTTCCTTACCTTGTTTTGCAAAGCATGGTTATGGTCAGCAAAGCTGCATCCTCCAGAAAGCATCAATGTTCTGTAGTGAACACACTCCTCCTTAATTGTGCTTGCTCTTTGTACACAGGCAAGGGTAACACAGTCCTCAGCTCAGGATCCCCAGGCACCCAAACCCAAAACTTAACCCTTCTGCTTTTGGTGGCACCAGGACGGTCAGGCCATGTGGACAGAGGGGCTGGTGATGCTAAACACAGGCTGCAGAAACCAGGCAGTGCTGCTGTGGCTCCTCTGTTACATCGTTGTGCCCTATAGCAGCCTATGGAGAAAAGAGCCAGTTTTCCTGTCAAAACTCCTGTCTGGAATCAGCTTTCACCCCTGGCCCCTGCACAGGCAGCACTACCAAGTGGAATGGTACATCCCCAGGTGTTGAGGCAGGAGGAACAGCCCTGAGGGACGGTGTAAAATGGTGTCACTGCCTTTTTATCTTTCCATCTTGCTCCAAGAGCAGCTGATCTGAGCAGATGAGCTGCAGCAGGGCACACACCAGCCACCACTCAGCCACCATAGCCAAAGGCTTCTGCATTAAGCAGATCTGCTTCATTCAGACTCAACAGCAGCCATTGCCCATCACTGTTTAATTAAATGCAAATGAAACCGTAAGCAGTCCTGTTTAGGCAAGGATACCAGAGCTCATGAAATCATCCCAAAGAGCTTCTAAGCTTCATGATTGCAATTGCAATGGATTTTCAACTTATCCGCTGAGTGTAAGAGCCCGTGGGGCTCAGGCCTTTGGCTTGCAATACCATGGTTCTGAAGCTCTCCATAGCCAGGACCTCAGCACCCAGAAGGTACGTGTGGCTCTGACACAGGAGAACAGGAATGGAACAGAACAACGTTGTGATGGAGACCAAAGCTCAGCCATCAAGTTTTAAAATACCTTTGACAATGTTCCTTAACTACGGATGTAGTTTGATTTCATAGCTGACAATACCAAGATAGCCTCTTGATAAACACTGAGATGTGTCTTGTAAACAAATATGCATTAAAAATGGAAGAGGTTGAATCGTATCGAAAACACGGGTACATACAAAACTGCTATAAACCAGTAGCAAAAGGTAACTAAAAGATGCATGAAGAAAGCATGGGGCAGGCAACAGATCAGATCCTCCAGCCCTGACCTCAGCACTAGACATGGATCAGAACTGGGCCTGTGCTCACCTGAGACACCGCATCAGGCTCCAGGCTGGCTCTTCCACTGCTCTCACCCTGCAGGAGATCCCACATGGAAGCTGAAGTCGTGAGGGAACCTGGCAGCACCGCAGCTCACTGTTTCTGTAAGCTGTGTGCAGGAAGACGGGTGCAGAAACAGCCTCCACTGCTGCAAGTGAACACTGAAACCCCAGGAGAGTCCATCAGCTGGGTATGTGAGGGCTGAGAACACAGCAGAGGGAGAAACCCTCCCAAACCCACCACTGAACAGCACAAGCCTTTCATATGACAACGCACGCTCCATTGCACCAGATGGGTACTGAAGCCTTAGGATGCTCTAAGTGAAAACAATGAATTCTCAAATTCAAGGAACTTTATCACTTCCTGACCTCTTGCAAAGCAACTTGGATGTGGCCAAAGCCAGTGCATGGGAGCCACATTCAGCATCTCTGCTGAAGACTGATCACTGAAACAAGCAGCTGAACTTAAGCTGTTAAGAGAACAAACCCAGACCTTCCCTCCATCACCCTCAGCACAAGGATCACATTCTCTGAAAGAGGTAAGACAGAATAAGAAGGGTTCTATAACCACGGGGTATTATTAACACCTTTCTGCTTCCCATGGATGGTTTCTGCCTGCAGCACGTGTTGCTGATGGCATCCTGACAGCTCAGCATCTCAAACAAAGCCTGACAGGGCTCACACACAGCAACAGCAACGCAAGCTTTCGAACCCTGCAGTACTATTATAGAGCAGCAATGACACATAAAGAGATTTCCAGAAGCAGGGCAGATGTTCAGTTCCAAGCTCATCCAGCCTAATTCTACCAGCACTGATGAATTCACTGATGCAAGTGTTACCAAGCACTCAGCAATACCACTTCAGCAACATGAGCTGTGATGAGATGCTTCTGTAAGGCTGCATGATGTTTTTAAACCAACACAGTGCTATACCCATACTACAGATAATCCATGATTACCAAGAGAGCCAGTATTAACCCCAACCTTCCCTAAATGGAAAACAAGTTGCAACGAGCTGCAAACTGCTCCTGAAGTGAGCTTGTGGAGTCCCAGCAATGCACAGAACCAAGCTCCAAGAAGTCACAGGAATGTGATCCCAAAAAGCTGACAATAATACAATTGTTAGTAAATGTGTGCTTAATGAGGCAGCATATATACAAGATAATATTATCTTAAGTGACCTGAAAGTTGTAATGGAGAAGAGGTGGCAAACGGCTCCTCTCCCACCTCCCCAGCCCTCTCTGTGTGCTTTCCCAACTGCCTCCTGAGATTATGATCCTGTCTTTTCCTAGGCGAGTGCTTAAGAAGCCAAAGCAATGCTCTTCTCAGTGCTATCTGTGAGGAAGCTGGGTGTTTCAGACTAAAACAACACATCCAGGCTGCATATTCATAGTCATTTCCTCTAGGATGGCATCCCCAGAGGTGAATGTGTGTCTCCAACCAGCTACACAGAGGGATCTTAGGAAGCTGTGAGGAGAAGAGCATGAAACCAGACCAAGCACAACGAACAAGCTACGTTAGCACTTGGCTCTCCTGCATACCTATGCTGAAAGTTTACACACAGTTAAGTGCATGTGTGCACATACACAACAAATAAACTTGGCTTTTCTCCATAGGGGACAAGGAAAGGGAAGCAATTAAATTGCAAGTCTTTAGTGCTCATTAATTCTGTTTTAAACTCTAATCCTAGTCTGCAACGTTGCTCACACTTGGTGGGCAATAAAATTGGCCAGCCTAAAACAACCATTAAAAGTGCTGCTATTTATACATAGCTATATATATATTTTCTAGAGCAGACTCACAAGGCATCATGCAAACCAGAGAACTCCCGGTGCCTGCTCTTGGTTAAGATCTGCAGCTTGCTTTCTGCATTCAAAACAAAAAAGGTCAATATTGCACATTGTCATCTGAAGAGCTGCTGGCACAGGAACCTCATCCTGCATCTGCTGATATCTAAACACGAAGCAGCATCATGCCTCTGACGCAACGCAACAGGAAGACAGTTCACCACGAGCTCACTCCCTGCTACCTCCACCTCCTCCCTCCCACCTCCCACGGGCAGGGGACTTTGGGGATGAACAATGCCCAAAAAGCAGCTCCCTCACCCCCCGTCTCGGGTGTTCTGTCGGGAACACACCAAGCGCTTTACAGGTTTCAATGCCAGAACACAGAAGATAACGTCACTGCAGTAAAGTCTTGGGTATTTAAAGTGAATTCAGAGCCTGCAAAAGTGGCAAAAGGAAAACTCTGGAAAGCTCGAGTTCACCACTTCTGCAGAAGATGGGTGCAATTTACACAGCGTGCGCTGTCAGCTCCTCTTGTGTAGAGGTACAATCCTCCTCTGCTCATCACCACTGTGAAGAGAGCCAAAGGAAAGAGATGGTCTCCATCTGGTTTCTAGCAGGTGTTTTACACAGAGGATCACCTTTTGTCACCAGCTCAGTGTGCACACACAGAGGTTGCTGCCTCATGTCAGATGCCCACAGCAGAAGGGCACGTCACCCCACACCAACAGAGCACAGCATCAGCCTGCGAGAGTAGAGCCTCTCTCCTTTGATTCCTCTTAAATACTCTCTTAAAAGGCCTCCTGAGGTGTAAAAATCTAACTACAGATTCCATTCCACCCATGTTTCATGCCTCTGGACACCAACCTTGGGTTAACCCATGCACACATGGCCATCAAGAAGAGCAGCCCAGGCACAGATCTCCTCGGAGGCGGACAGGCTGTGGTACCCTCTTGGCTGCACAGACTGAGCTGAACTTGTTCAGGCTCCAGTGCTTCCTCAAATGAAAAAAGCACCGGATCCAATGCAAAACCTGAAATAAGAGTGGGCAGAAGAGGAGCTTCTGCCCTCCAGCTTTGGGGCAAGAGCAGGAACGTCAACGCTCAGACATTACTGTTCTCACCCACTGCTGGGGCTGCTGAAACTCGAGCACCAGGCAGCAACCTCACAAATCCAGAGCCACCCTCAAACCTGCGTGTGGAATCCACCAGCCTGGTGCTGTTCCAGCAGGGCTCTCTAACAGGTCTCTGGCACAAGAAATGTTTGGACTTGAGCATTCAAACCTTCTGAGAACTGGAAGGATCTAATCCCACCACTCCTTCGGCTCCAGATCTTGCCTCCTCACCGAAGGGAGGGCAGGGAGAAGCATCCAGGAGCTTTCCAGCTCCCTTCCCTGAGGAGCTGGGCTGTGGGCACACAATGCCATTGGAAAACTGTCCGGATGTCAGTGACACAATCACTGGGTACTCCTTGAAAAGCTCTCCCTGCAGAAGGACAGGCTGTTTTTACAGCAGAAAAGACGCCGGCTGCTCTGTTGCTGCACAAGTTATCAGGCCCCAAGGCAAAGCTGAGCGCACACACCCCTTTCCCAAGCATTTCCTGGAATGCCAGCTTCGATCATGATTAGATTTCTTCTTGCCAAGCACAGGAAGCAGAAGAACAGAGGGTTTCTCCAAGAGTCCCAGAGAAAAGACTTCTCTGACACTGTTTGACTGCAGTCAGTGCAGACTCAGTTACTGCAACACCAACCAAAGCTCCCTTTAAGCATAGGGAAGTCTTCCAATCCGAGGAGGGAAGAGAAGTGACTGGAGCCGCAGCTCCTATTAAGGCGTTTGCATAAACATTCCCAACCTGGGTCTTCAAAAAAAGGGAATCTTGCAAAAAAGGCATTTGATTTGGGAATGGCAAAAACTATGATAACTGCTGATCACCTCTGGGGAATTACAAATTGCTCATTTAAAAAACATGGTTTCATGTTAAGTGTCCTGTTTTTCCCTTGCTTGCCAATCTGTCCTTCCCGTCAGTTCATGTGCTATGTCTTCTGGAGATCAGGGGAAAACGGGCCAGGGGTAGAGGGTCCATCCAGTCCAGAGAGAGTAAATGGGCCATGACTGTTCAGCACTGATGGGAACTAAAGAGACAAAACACAACTGTTAGGCAAGAGGCCATTTCCATTCACCATTCCTGTCCTATCTGTGCCTGTGGAGGCTCCCCGGGAAAGAAAAAGACACCTCAAAACACAAAGGAAAACACCTTTGGCTTCCCCCAAGCAATTCGCTGTGATGCCCCTGCATCAGAGTGCAGCAACCCAATGAGGATAACCTCTGCGCTGAGCACTGATGCCATCCTCAATAAGTGACTTTAACACGGGTTTTTCACATGGTCTGAATTGCTCCTCAGTTCATTCTCAGCTGTACATAAAATGTCCAATACATTTCCCCTCTACTCACGGTACATACAAAGCTACCTCCTTCTCCTCCAAAGAGATCACAGCCCAAAAGACCAATAGTTGAATTCTACCCTTTGCCTAAGCAGACTCAGGCAATGGATGTGGTTATTCCACCTCCAAAGCAAAAGGTGAAAGAGGACCATGAATAATTATAAGGATGTATTTTTTCCAAACAGAGGGGACTTTTTTACCTATCTATCGGGGACAGAAACCAGACCCATCACTGCCTGGGTCCTACAAGAGGTACTTGGGCTGGAGCCTGCAGGTCTCTGAGGAAGGTACCGCAAAGCACAGTGAGACTGCCTGAACTTACCTGGAAGAGGGTGTTAGCACCTTGCAACCTGGCAGGACTCAGAGGAGCAACAGGGCTCAGGGTGCTCCAGAAGTGAATGCTGGAGAGCAAGGGACTGGGGGTCAGCAAGATGGGAGTCTGCAAAACACAGGGAGAGAGCAGCTGTGGGAAGCGGCAGTGCCAGCAACACGGAGCCCACGTCAATCCAGAGCCACCATCCCGGCTCCTGCAGCTGCACAGGGCTGGCTCCAGGGCCCAGGAACTCCCATTCCCTCCTCCTCCCCACAAACCCCACAACAGCCACCCCCAGCCAGCTCTCCCTCCCCTTGCTGAGCAGTTGGCCCCCTTTTCCCAACAGCTGCCAAATCCTGCTGTAACCTACAGCAAATCGGCTCCTCCTGCAATGCAGCACCTGCAAGCGGCCATGGAAAACTCAGCCTGCGAATCCAGAGCAGGTCGTGGGCACCCACATGGTCTGGGTGGCACTGACAGTGTCCATCCAGCTTCCGAATACTCCGGATGCTCCAGATTCACCGGCCAAACACACCCAAGGATGCCAAAAGACCAACTCCCCTCCATGTTTTCCCTGCCTTCAGCCATTTCAGTTTGCACTCAGCAGTTTCCCTCCAACTCGAATGAAAGGAAAGAGATTCAACCCATCCAGACCCATTTAACAGCCCACTTGGATCTGGTTCTCCTCCGAATTTTCCATAAGGCATAAAAACTTTCCTTTCCCACACAAAGATAACAACTAAATTAAGCAGCTGCTGCAAAGTCACAATACTCTGGTCTGCAGTAACTGCCTCTTGAACCCAGGAAAAGCAAGCTGCTAAGCACACACCTCCGTGCTTCTCTATTTTTAAAGCAGTTTCAGAATCAGCCTGAAGGAAAATGGGAGGGTTGAGGGCTTTGGGAATAATTCAGGAGCACCCTGGCAAGATGCACAAAGGATCCTGCTGGTGCTGCTTTGGGTTTTGCCTCCACACGCCAACACCGCACAGACGTGCAGAGCTGACACACCACTTGGGCACACTCTGGGGGAGAAGCTAATCCCAAGTATGAACAAAATGGGAGTGCCAGACTGAGTTTCCAGACTCCAAACACAACCTATGGACTATGTGTTTTTCCACTTGCTTCCCTCTCCATTTTTGACGAGAACACAACCACTATTGTTCCTTTAAACACCAAAACCAGGAAGGGAATTGGGTTACCTGAGAGAAAAGTGCTGGAGTAAGAGAAGCCGTTGGGAGAGAAGGACTCAGAATCCCCAGCGGACTTGGATCGCTGCCTGTAATGACAAGAGTAGGAGCCAACTCCAGCCCCTTGGGTTTTTTGGATCTGGAGAGGTGATTGGCAAATTCCTTCTCCAGCACAGATGAATCCTGCTCTTTGGGCTCTGGGGATTGATGCTGAAGGCTCTGAGCCTGCTCCAGCTGCTGAGAAGCCACGGATTCGATGTCCGTGTCAATGTCCAGGTCAGGATTAGAGCTCAGGGGTGGCGATGGGGGCGTGGAAGGAACCTGCAGACTGGGGGACACCGAGGATATGGGTGGCGTTGGGGTGAAGCTGGTGGTTAGGTTTGGCAAAGGGGCTGGAGCTTCAGGGACAGGTAACTTGGGTAGGACGAGGGTCTCCAGGGTCTGGAGAGTGTCTTCTGTTGCCATGGGAAGGGAGGATACAGTTGAAGTGGCAGAAGCAGTGGAAGTGGCAGCGACCGTGGAAGTGGTGGAGACCAAGGGGACAGATGGAGGCTTTTTGGAGGGCATGGTCACAAACTTGATGACGGAGGGTGTTGTGTCCTGAGCTGGTTTCTTCTCGGTCAGTTTCTCAGCTGGATTCTCAATCTTGATGGACCTGAAGAGTTTGACGCTGGAAGAGTTGAGGGAGTTCAGAGTGAAGGAAGAGTACAAGCCGGAGTGGATGTAGTCATTGCGGCTGGAGGACTTAGCACAGGACTGAGCCTTCTCCTTCCCGCAGTTTTCCACATCCTTTGGAGCACTGCTGACTTCTGCAAAACCACTCATCTCGGGGTCTCCTTCTATCCGGCCCACGACAAGTGGATCCATGTTTAAAATCTCCGGATAAGAAACAAACTTGTACACAAACTTCTTCCCATTCACTTTCTTAATGATATTCTGTGGGTAAGAAGATATAAATATGCATTGAGACCTTCTCCAGATTAATTTTCTTCCTACAAACACTGCCTGAAATAGACAGAGGAACCCAGGAGTCTGTAATCTTCCATCAAAAACTGTTCCTTCTTTCTTTATTTAAAACCACCCTGCTTTCTTGCAAGGCAATTCTGCTCCTCAAGTGCATCTCCAGAGCTTGCCGAATAAAGACTCTAATAGGTGAGCTTAAGCTGACATTAAATAAACTAACAGCAGCCTTAAACCTTTTCATATGTTAAAGAAGCAAAAACCCATTCCCCCCAGCAAAGATCACTGCCCTGGGTCCAGTGAGTGCAATCTGACAGCAGAACCTGCAGAGTTAAAGCTATGGGGTTTGCAGAATGGAGAGCTAATGCTTCCCATCAACCCACCTTTATTCTTAATAAGATGATAATAAAGGAAAGTAGGTAGCTGAACTAGTCAGCAGAATGCAGGCAAACCAGCTATTTCAATACCACAAAAGAGCAGATGCCAAACTTGTTTTGCTCCCAAGTGAAACGCCACACACAACCTGGGTCTAAGAAGGCTCTTAATGTCTCGTACAATTATCATCACCCAGACCTCTCAGTACAAAGTCAGATTTGTGCTGCCCAGCAGTGAGCCCCACACAACAGCACCAAAGGGGCAGGTTCTTCAGAAGAGATCTTGTACCTCCTATATCCCCCCAGCAACAGCAGTGGGGTAAATGGCTCACTGCAAGCGAGGTACAGCTCCCAGGCTGTGGTTCTGGTTCAGCTTCCTGACACCACCTCAGCACTAAGTGAAAGGCTCTCCAAGTTATTAGAAGACATCAGCTCAGTAAGAGAAGGATCTCACTCTGCTGGACCAAAGCTGCTGACCACATCAGAGGTGCAGTTCTGAATACATGAAGCACCCTTGGGCTGCTTCACTGCAGACCCCTGATTTGATAACCCCTTCTCAGAGACACTTGCAGACAGATCTCAAGGTGGTTCCACGTTCACCATCTCATAGAACCAGAGTGGTTTGGGTTGGAAGGAACCTTAAAGCTCCTCCAGTTCCTGCCACAGGCAGCAACACCTTCCACTAAATCTCATTCTGCTGCTTAAAGTGGAGTGTTGAGGATTTTAACCCTTGCAAGGGCGTGTATTTTTGGAAAGGGGATTAGTATTCAAGGACAGATTTGTCTTAGCAATGACACAAATCAAAGAAGGTAACGTTCTGCACACAGCTGCCTGGAACCTTAGAACAACCACTGGGGAGGAAATGCAGCAAAGTGAAAACCAGAGGGGAAAAACCCCTCTAAAACTAAACTAACACACCTTAGTGAAGTCTAGGAGACAGAAGTAACACCCATCCCCTTGAAGGGACTGAAAAAGGAAACAAAGCCCATTAGGCAGAAGCTGGTAAGATGGATAAGGATTTGAGGTGGCTGTAAGGACTTTGTTACCTTCACATAATAGTATCTGAGAGCACGGCTGAGTTTATCATAGTTCATACTGGGCTTGTTCTTGCGGATTCCCCAGAGTCTGGCCACCTCCTCTGCCTGCAGCAGTTTGAACTCCCCGTCGTTGGAGGTCCAACAGATGATGTTCTTGTTCTGAGGCTCTTGGAGGAGCTGGAGGAGGAACTGCCACAGGGTGATAGCACTGTCCATAGCAGTAAGCTGGAAGGCAGATAAGAGGCAGCAGTTTAGGAGCAGTGCATTTTCTCAGCCTCCCTAGAAGGGGGTAATGGAGCAGAGATGTTATTTCCAAAGCCAGCAAGAGTAAAAATTATTAGTCACCAGTCGTGAAAGATGTTCCCTGCAGAACAGGGGCTGAGAGCCAACTGCTGTCGTCTCCTCCCACATGTCAGTACTTTTCACATGGGTTATATTTAGCCTCATTTAACTAAATCAGGTCACTTTGGGTAAGTTGCAATGAGTCACAAGCCAAAAAATAACTTTCAAAGTTGTTCCATGCTCACCCACTCCGAGCTGTCCCGAGACCAGCGCAGGTGCACCCAGGTGACACCCAACCAGCCCTCGACACCTCCTGCCCCTGCCTGCACCCACCTCGGTACCGCTACGAGAACAGAGGGGATCAAGGAATCACTTCATGGACATGAAGTGCAGAACAGCTCAGTTCTCCTTCAGTTCCCGTTCCTCCTGCCTCTTGGTGCACGGCCCTTTCAGTCAAGGCCCCATCTCCCTTTCAGATCTCCTTTCTTCTTTCCAACACATCATCCCTGTCTTTTCTAAGAGAGCAAACATGAAAGTAAAGACAATGATAACAAATGCTGCCTGTGCTTATCTCCTGACTCTTGTCATGTCTTTCCTCCACCAGCCATTTAGGCTGGGACATTCTAGGACCAGGCCCTTGACTCATGCACTTCCAGCACGGTTTTCCTGCACTGAAGCTGTCAATGTATCATCTCATCAAGGACGGACAAGGCAGCAGAGATGACTTCTCTCCTTGACCATATCTGACCACATGAATCTGTATTTCCACAGCTGCTTCCAAGCAGAACACTAATGATCCTGTCTGCACAAGGGAAGTACAAGACACACTATGAATTAAAACAGATTAAATTATATTAATGAAGTATCCCATATGGATTCT
Organism: Melopsittacus undulatus; assembly: GCF_012275295.1. Taxonomy (NCBI): domain Eukaryota; kingdom Metazoa; phylum Chordata; class Aves; order Psittaciformes; family Psittaculidae; genus Melopsittacus; species Melopsittacus undulatus. The sequence goes on from NC_047542.1 coordinate 1,890,949, forward strand.
CCTATTCCACAACAGAACAGCTTCTATTAATGCAGCTTAGATGTCTTCCAATGAGCTACAAACAAAGCAAATCACTCTGCAATACCAACCATCATGAGGAATTACACTAAAAGTGCTTGGATATGTGTAACTATGAGGGGCTTTTTGCCCACACAGAGGCAAACTCAACACAGGCAAACCTAGAGAGCACTGGGGTGATCTAAAGCCCGAGCCACCAAACACCATCCACGGGCAGAAGCTCCAAATCAGAGGCATCAAGTCCAGCTTCAGCCAGCAGGACCCACACTAGTATTGCTTGAGGTCCATACATACACATGGGCAAGTAAGATTTGGTCGGGGCTGCCAGTTCATCTTCATTACCAAAGCCTTTTATTCCAATCTCATTAGTGCCCAGCACTTATCCAGCCCTATATAAGGAAGAGAACGGTCTGCAAGTCAGAGCTTCAGAATTCACTCAGCCCTGTAACAGGATTACTGCTGACAGTTTACACAGGCCTGCACATTCTTATTTAAATAAGGTGCCCCAGGGCAGGTACTTTTTTGGGCCCAGCCCATTGCATTTAACCTATTTTTATGACTCCCTGCCTAATGGCAGCTTACCTGGCTACACAGGGCTGCTCCATTGATCAAGGCAGCTAACTTGCTCAATTACAAGGAACAATCTCCAAGCAGGACACCCACACCACCCCTCTACGCTGGCCTAAGGTGCTTCCCTTGGTAATTACTATCTGCACACAACTCCATGCTTGCCCAAAGTAATTGCTCAGTACTCTAAGAAAATCCCAGCTGCTCAATGCAGCGCTTTGAGACTCTTCCCCCTGTGGCAGCTGAACCGTAGGGGAACTGCAGGCAACCACATGAAAACCCTTCCAGGACTTCTCCTCCAGCTTGGATGTGGATGTGCCAACACCACCTTGTCTCTGCCTGCTGGCAGCGCAGAGGCCGTGCACGCTGCGGAGCATCATTATCCTGTCAGGATGATGCACACGCACAGGGCCTCGCTGCTGCCATCCTGCCGAGCTGTCAATACCACTGATAGGTGTTAACAGAGAAAGAGCAGGGAAATGAAGTTGAGTGATTATTCCCACGCTCCGTTTAGCTACAGCACTCTCAAAGCCCAGCAGCAGCACTGCACCAAGCAGCGCTGCCTGATGCAACGGGAGGCAATCACGGCGCAATTGGATCAGCAGCAGAATTTGAGTGGCAAAAGCTTTTTTCTCCCTCCTCCTCTCTTAAAATCCATGCGGATTTCATCTCAGGATTTAACCCCGTTATTTTATCAGCCTGCTTCCCATTAGGAAGAAGCACTTTGCCACTAACTCAGTGCTCACCAGCCTCTGCCAGGTGCCAATGCAGAGTACACACGGAGTGATCAAAGTGATGGAAAAACCCCACCTTTCCCAGTGAAGAGCTCTGTTGTTCAGAGGAGCCATTACCAAAACAAGAGGTCAGGCTGCCTAAATCCCAACTATTGCAGCTTTCCAGCTGGAAGGATCCTTCTCCCAGGAGTAGCCAGAGACTGTACTGGAGTGCTGGGTGAATCAAGTTACCAGTGACGTTTGACATTTACAGGCTTGAGGATGTCATGATCCTGCACATCACTTGGAGGATACAGAGCACATCCTCGGCATCTTCTCTTTTTAAAAGTCTTATGACACGTTAACAGGGTGGGAAAGGCAGAAAGCACTTTGGAATTGCTAATGGATAGGTTACCCTATGAAAGAACAAATGTTTCTCTATTACATACTTGTGAACAATGGAGAGATACCGCAGTGCAACTGGGAGAATAGCTTTTCTGAAGCTTATATACAAAGGGAAGACCAGAAAAGAACTCTTCAAGTTGGCCAAAGCAATGGAAACACAGGTGGAACTTGTCACTTCAGAGCCCAGGAGCGCACTGTAACTGGGGAAGAATCTGTACATGGGAGACAACGTGCTATGAATCAAGACACTTCATTTAACTTTAATAAAAAGCTGCTTTGATTTCGCCAGAGAACACATGAAAGAACTGTTGCTTCTTCAGGAAGAAGCACAATAAAAGCAAACATCACACAAGATGTAAAATTAAAGCCAGCAGAGGCAAGATGAGCACTTCTCTTTGTTTAAGAACATGGTAAAAAGGTTCCTCCTTCTTCAGCACCTGGGGCAGGAGGCGGCTGATGCCTTTCATGAGCTTTTACCTTGCAACCAGGGGACTGAGCAGCAGTGGAAGCTCCCTGTGCTACCCATGGTCTGCAGGACATCCTCAGCTGCCCTGGCATGGTGGGATCTGCTGTTACAGACATCACAGCCATTTCCAGGGCCATGGACTCAAAAGCATCAGAATTCAGAAGATTCTCTTGTCCTTTCCATTCACAAACACACCTCTGCAGTGAGGGGTTTGGTGCTATGGACCCATCAGCTGGCGACACTACAGAGATCAGGGTGAGGACAGGACACAGCAGAGATGTTACTTCTCTCGCCATCAGTAAAAAGCATTTCAGCTCCTTTCAGAACAACATCTCCACTTATGAGAGGGCATCAATCTCCCAACACAGTCCCCACCAGCATAGAAAGCCCAGCAGTTTAGTTGCTTTGCCTTCAAACCGAACACACCAATGACTACAAGCACACTGCTTCTAACTGCCTTTTTCTGCTGAAGGTTATTTTCCTTCTAAGAGTCCACGGAGAAAGGTCTCAGTTGAGAAGACCATGAGGGAATCAGGCAGAGAGGCAACAACAGCCCTTCCAACCCTGCACCAGCTGAGTACAAGGCAAAAATAGTTGCTCGAGGCAGAGGGCAGTTACACTTTGTAATGAGGATGCTAAAATAGAGCACTATTATTGTCTTGAGAGCTTCTCTGACGCCTACAGATGACCCTTCAAGTATACTGAGGAGCTGACAGAATGTGGCTGCAGCATTCCCAATCCGAGCACTGCAAACTTGGCTGCTGCAGCTTCAGCTGCGGTGGCTAGAGCTGGGGTTGAGGCCTGGACTTCACAAAGCTGGGAGCTTCCAGAAAGCATCCGAGATACGGATCTTTTCCGGTGACTTCTCATCATTACCTGTGCCACAACGGCCCCACGCAGTGCAGCTGATTCCAGAGCCTCCAGGCTTTGCATCCCGTGCGGAAGGAGTGCGCAATCCGGGGTGGCACAACAGGAATGCTTTAGGAAGTGGTGTATGGGAATCTCTGTGGCCAGCAGCTACATCACTGCCGCAAACAGAGACAAGGGCTCACCCCTTGGTGCTCAGAGAGGAGAGGGGCACCTTGAGATGCTGAGCAGGACAAGGGACCTGCCCTAACCCCCCTCTTCAAGCTCTTCTGGCAGTTTCCTGCGCTTGGCCTCAGCACCACGCACAGCTCGAGCCATCTCCCACCTCAGCTTGCTCCCGCAGCCTCTGAACAAGCATCTGCAGCCTGATGACTTCTGCAGCTGGACTGAAGGAAGCAGTGAGGTCCAGAGCCCTGTCAGAGCCCCCACAGAAACAAAGGATGGGGCAAAGGGAAGAAGGGATGTCACAGCAAGGGCAAAGTCAGTGCTACCACCTATTCAAATGGCATGGTTACAGCTGCCTGGGTACCCAACGCAGAAGTGACATCTCAAAGGGTGACTCTGGAAGCAGCAAAGAGCAGAGACAGATACAGAGGGTGACAGAGAAACCTCCAATCAGAAACACTCTGTTAACAGGGGCAAAAAAGGCAAGCAAAGAGGCAGCCACAGTACCACTGAGATGGTCTTGGGGACTGCGCACTGAGTGCAATGCAGGAGGTGAGCAACAGCACTCAGGCACTCCCCTCGTGTGCAGCAAAGCTGAACTGAGCACACTTCACTGCACTGCTCCATGCCTTTCCCTGGTTTCGGATGGCCATGGTGTGTGAGCAGGAGGAATTCATCTACAACAGCTCTTGCTGCATTGTGCAATGTTCCTGCAGACACAGGGCCTTGAGAGCTGCTCCAGGGAACAAACAATGAGGTAGCGTTGGTTGAAAGAGATTTGTGGAGGTCACGGGCCCGGCTCCTTGTTCAAACCAGCGTTAATGCCAAGGTTGGATCAAGTCTTTGCCCAGCACTGCCTGAACCAAGGGCTCAGAGGTGAAACATGGCTGGTAAAGGGTCCACAAGGCACAGCTTCCATCCGAACCCAGCCTCTGCAGGCTGGGAGTAGCTATGGACAGACTCTGACCTGGTAGGAAGCATGTGAGGGTGCTCAGTCCTCTTCCAGCACACACAGGGCACTGCAGGAGTAATTTTACTATCACCATGTCCTGTTTTCTTAGGTCACCTCCTCAAGACAGGTGAATCACCAGGCAGAAGCCTGCTGTCTGTGTGTAATAAAGGTCTATTTATAAGGAATCAGAAGTCAAGATGCAGGCATCTACCTCGGCACCACCATCATCAAAACACTCCAGACCCCGGCAGCTTCCCAAGGAGCAAACAACTTCAACCTGCTCCAATGCACACTGAAACCAGGCAAGAACAAGGGAAAACCACCCTAAACTCCATTGAATTCCTGTCTTCCCCTTGGCTCAGGCACTCACTGAGCCGCTGCTTCCAAAGCAGCCAGGAAAATCAGCTTGTTCTGAAGGAGAAGCCGTGGTTACGGAGGCAGGAAACTCGGTGGAAGGAAATGCTGGAGGATGTCCTGGTGATAAGAGCAGCTCCAGAGCTTTCACTGCCCAATCCTGCTCCAAGCCTGACGGTTCTATTTGCTTACAACAAACACTGTTGTGAATCTGGGGTTCCTGGCTCACGAACTGAGTTACTCCACCTGAAACCAGGGCTGAGCAAACATTTGGCTTCCAGGAGGAAACTGTTTCAGCTTTTTACCTCCGGAGAAATAAGCGTTTCCTTTCCTTCAGAGGCATTTGCTGGTGCTCACCTCAGTGCCAGCCCACAGAGACAAGCCACAAAGGAGTGCAGTGCCCCAGGATTCCCACCATACTCATGGCTGAAGCCCCAGGTTAGCAGAAGCAGACGAGCCAAACAGCTCTACTGCTCTGTGGACCTTGATACAGAGACAACGGTGCCAGCTCTGGTGTCCAATAGAGATTTGTCCAGCACATCCTGACCCTTAAAACCCTTTACCCTGTTTGACCTCCCAGCATGGTCCATGTACATCCCGCACTGCTACAACCATTCTGCTCCCTCATCCCTGGCTATGGACAGCTCAGTGCAGCCTCTTTGATGGACAGCAGACCTCATTCCCGCTTTCCGTACTTAGATGAAGCATCTCCCCTTTTCCACCTCTCCTTTTATAGGATGCCAGCCCAAAGAGCACAGAGGAAGCTTTAGGACAAAGAACGGGAATGTTAAACTTCGGAACATCTCTGCTCAGTTCTGCACCTGGCTCCTGGCACTAATGGGATGGTTTCTGTGTAAGCCATAAACCCACCGGTCTCTGCAGCAGCTCCTCACTAATGACGTTTGCTTCCTCCTCCTCTGCCACCACCACGGGCTGAGGGGCGAGTTTACCCACAGCAGCTTAAATCAGCTCCGAAAGGCACAAGGCTCTGCTGAAAGGCATCCTTGGGTAAGCGTGAGGGGCCGGGTGTCTGCATCCCGCTCCGGAGCGAAGCCCAAACAAAAGGGTCAGCGTTTGCCGTCGTTCCTAACTTTATTATGGAAAGGAAGCCTCGCTGACGATGGAAAAGGTTTCCTTTAATAATGTTTATCACAAACTCAGCCCCGTTGCCATGGCGATGGAACAACCATTCCCTCCAAACAGGCGCTAAGCCCCTAAAAATAAACAGGCCGGCGAAAGGCAGGAACACGCAGCAGCTCCTGCCGCAGGGATCGCGCCTCTTCCCGACAGGATGAGCACCAACAGGGATCCTGCACCCCCTCAACAGCGCGCTGGGCTCCGAACCCATCCCCGGCTGTCGGCACCAACGCGGCCCCCACTGCAGCAGCACCGCGGGGTGCCCGGGGCAGCGCAACAGGGGAATCCCGGGAAGTTCGGGCTCGGGAGCAATGGGAGGTGCGGGTGTGCGCGGAACGCGAGGGTAACGGCAGCGACCCCGCAGGCTTCCCCCGGGGAGCCGCGCACCGACGGGGGCAGCGCCCGCCCCTCGCACACGTTGGGGCACCCGAGCGGTAAAGAACAACAGGAGCGGGGCCGGGCATGAAAACAACAACCGGGCCCCTCCGGTCCCGAGCCCCGCGGCGCTGCCGCTCTGCAGAGCGGCTCCCGGCGCTGAACGTCCCCCCCCTCCCCCGCTCCCTTCGAGGCGCAGACCCCGGACCGGCCCCCCCCAGCCCTGCCCCGCGGCCCCCGCTCACCGAGGAGGAGCCCGGCCGGTCCCCGGGAGTGGCGGTGCCGTCGCGGCGGGCAGGTGCTGCAGCGGCTCCCGCAGCCGCCCGTCATGGCCGGGCCCCCCCGCGGCGGGCCGGGCCCCGGGCCCCCATCCCGGCCGGGCGGAGCGGGGCGAGCAGCGAGCGGCGGCGGAGCGTTACATGGCGGGGCGCGCAGCGCCCGTCCCTCCGCCGCGTCCCTCCGCGGCCGCCGTACCCCACACTTCCGCCCACGGCCCCCACGGGAGCCAATCCCCGCCTGCGCTGAAGGCGCCGGTGACCAATGGGGTGGCGCCGCTCCGCCCACGGCGCGCAGAGCATGCTGGGGGCTGTAGTCCCCCGGGGCCTAGCGCCCGCCCGCGGCCATGTGCCCTCGGCCCCGGCCCGCAGGGAGCCGGGCGCGTCCGGGGGCACCGGGAACGGGCCGTGGCTACAGCGAGGAAGGGGCTGTGGCCGCAGAACGGCCCCAGGGCTCCGGATGGAGCCATTCATTAAAACGGAATTCAGAATTCGGAAACTGAAAATTAAAAAGGAAAAATAAATGGAAAATACATTTAAAATAGTGAAAAAAAAGAATTAAAATAATTAAGAGCTAAGATACAACTTAAAAACATAATTAAAACCTAAATAACAGAAACATCCTGCAGAGCCCGCACATGCAGCAATGGGACCGCACCGGGACCCCGTTCACCTTCACTGTAGCAGCTGCTCCAAGCCCCTGTGTCCAACCTGGCCTTGAGCACTGCCAGGGATGGGGCAGCCACAGCTTCTCTGGGCACCCTGTGCCAGCGCCTCAGCACCCTCACAGGGAACAGCTTCTGCCTAAGAGCTCAGCTCAGTCTCCCCTCTCTTGGGCAGGTTCAAGCCATTCCCCTTGGCCTGTCCCTACAGGCCCTTGTCCCAAGCCCCTCTCCAGCTTTCCTGCAGCCCCTTTAGGCACTGGAGCTGCTCTCAGGTCTCCCCTTCAGGAGCCTTCTCTTGTCCAGGCTGCCCCAGCCCAGCTCTCTCAGCCTGGCTCCAGGGCAGAGGAGCAGCCAGTTCTGAGCCGTCTCCTGTACAAGCCCTCGCTCTCACACCAGTCCCCTCCATCACATCAGGAGCACTGAGGGAACTGAGGTGGCTTTGGAGCACAGAGGAGTCTCACAGGGTTCCCCCCAGGAGTGCTTAATGGAGGGGAAAGAAGTTTTTGACCATTCTTTACATATTTACAGATGTTATCTACCACATTTTCAGGTAAAATTCAGGTTCCATTTATCCTCACTGCCAGTTTTAAGGGAAAAACGTGTGAAAAGAATGGACAGAGCAGGGAAGAAAAGGGGACAAGAACAAGAAAACCCTCCACAAAAGCCCAGAGTCAGCTCCTCAGCTCCCACATTCATTAAAGCCCCTTCACAATGCTCCGTGTGCTGCTTTCCTCTCCTTTTTCCTGCACAAAGCATTGTATTTCCACAGTTCTCTCCAAGTTATCACAGCAGCTTCCCCTTGGGAATGCCCAGAGCAGGAAGCAGTGACCCAGGCACAGAGGAGGCCCCTTTTCCTATGGCTCTGAGCAGCAGCCTCCACACCTCGACCTGATCTTGTGCGCTGAGGATGCCTGAGCCCAGCCAATGGGTGAGCCACGCTCAGCAACACAGCCACAGCCTTCGGTCCAGCATCTCCCCCTTACCCCCTGCTCCTCCTCATCCTCACCTCCTGCTCCCTTTGAAGCCCAGGCTCCTCCACCAGATCAGAACAGGAGGACAACAAAGCCTCTTCCTGCAGCCCCAGTGGGAGGGCTGCCAGCACCTGCACGTGGTGCCTCCAACAGAGCCAAACCCGGCTCCTGGGGAAAGGCCAGCGCTGGGATGCTCACAGCTGGCTTGGGATGCTCGGTTTCTGCACTGTGGGGATGGACAGTGCCGAGGACCAGCACACGCTGTGCTACTGCCTTCCCCTTGGGCACCGAGCATCCTTCACTCACAAAGGGGAGAGTGACAGAGCTCCGAAAAGGAGCATTTCCCAAGACCCACGGCCACACAAAGGTGGTGTTTCAGCACCTAAGGGGGGCCTGGGCACGCTTTGCAGGGCGAACAACAGAGCTCCATTGCATCCCCATGACTCCAGCTTCTTCCCTGTCTTGGTTTCCCTTTACCAGCAGCAAAACCTCCCAGCACCCCCCAAACTTCCTAATTCCTGAGCATTCAGTTAGGAAACAACGCATGAATGAACCCAGAAGGAAGCCCACGATGCCATGGGAGAGGGCCAGCAGTGAGAGGTGCCACCTCCTGACACCCAAAGGGCTCCAGCTACAGCCATCAGAGCCAATGCATCAGAGCATCTTTAGAGGGAGAACACATTTCCTGCTGTACTCCGCTTCCCCGGCTGTGGGTTTGCAACCCAACGTGGGCTTGTTCCTATCTTCGGCAACATCACAAGGGGAGAAAAATATAGGACAGACAAAGGGCTGGAATCCAATGGAGCAGGCAGTGAGGCTGGGCTCAGGCGCAACAGCCCTGCTAAAAAAGCAGCTCCTGCAGAGGCATTTAAAGAGAAAGAGGCAGCGCAAAAAGGAGATCAAAACTGTTCCAGTGGGGATTTCGGGTGAATGAGACACCGGTGCCTGGACGTAGACTGGGAGCAAGGAGAAAGGGAAACAAACCTGCCCCTTGTGGGATGACACAGGACAAGCGGGTCAGGGAAGCGCAGAGAGGTCCAAACACAGAGCACAAGCCGAGGAGCAAAAGCCCTGGGAAGGATGCAGCAGCTGCCCAGGCCTTGCTCCATGGTGATGCTGCTTTAATCCAGAGGTCCCAAGGATGCTGCAGGATGCCCACAAGGCACAATGGGGACCTGCACTGGATGTCCCAGCACCCTGTCCAGCCAAATCTTAATAGTGTCCAACCGTGGGTAACCCACCTCTTCCCTGGGGAGGTGATTCCAGAGACTGATGTTCCCAGTTGGAATCTCCCCAGGGAGTAACTGGCACCCATCACCCCATATCTTTTCCATGGGACTCCTTGTAAAAAGGGAGTCTCCATTGGTTTTGTAGCCACCCTTTAGACACTGGAACATGGTAGGGTCTCCTTTGAGCCTTGTTTTCTCCAGTCCCAGCTCTCTCAGCCTTTCCTCACTCAGCTTCCCAGCCTTTGGATCATCTCTGTGGCCCTTCTTCAACCTGCCCACATCTATTGTTGTGGGAGAAGGAACCCAACTGAACCCAGCATTCCAGATAAGGCTGGGTACCTTCCAAAGGCTTCATTTCCACTGACTCACATGGACTTGGAGGTGGTTCCAGGTGCTTATGAAAGTTAAGCCCTAAAGCTGTGCACCAGGTCTCTGGCTATTACACAGCGTTGCCAAACTAGTTCCTACCATGGCATCTATGTGGTCCTTCCACTAAAAGCACCGTTCCTATTGTCCAATTCCCACATCCCAAATAGAATTCCTAAGCACAGCTCCTCAAATGCACTCTGGTCCAGCCCAAAGTGTGTGGTAACAACAGGGGAAGGCAGGAGCCATCCTCCCCATTGAGATGAACCCCATGCCAGAGGCTGCCCGCACCAGGGTCTGCAGCAGCAGAGGTGAGGAGCAGACTGCAGCACGTGCTGCTCTCCCTGCATGTGGGAAGGAACTGGTGTCATCCCAGCAAAAAGCCAACACTTCCAAAAGCAAACGTGGATCTGTGGATGTGGAATCGCATCCCTGATCCCCCTGCCCCGTGCTTCCCAAGCCAAGAAAAGCCTTTCTCTGGGTGGATTTTCCCAGGGAAGGATCAGCCCTTTCCAGTTCCTGGATCAAACAACAGGAGATGGCTCAGGCAGAGCAGATACCCCCTCCTCTTCCACAGGCTCCAGGCGTGGATTCACCACCCCATCAGCAGGGAACCTGCCCCCAGCAAGGCATCAGAAAGCAAAGTGTTACCTGTAATGGAGAGCAGCTCCCAGGAAAGGGACATCCCTGCAAAAGAGCCAGGCCCCAGCCCACACTGAAAACAAGCATCCAGCCTGGGAAAGATGCTCCACAGGGCAAGGGATGAGCAGCAGCCACTCACCCATTGCCTTATTCCTGCATGGGGATGCTTTGTCCTTCTCCAGCCTCTTGGTGAGTGGACTCATGCCTGCTCGGAGGCTGGTTCTGAGCGGGGAGACACCAGCAGGGCCAGGGCAGGTGACTCCAGCACCTGGTTTAATTGAGCTCCTCCACTCATTAAGCTTCACTGAGCCCTTAACCCCTCTGTCCCCAGGTTGCTCCCCACGTGTGAGCTCTGGCAGCCCAAGGCCGTGATCTACCCCACTTCTTTGCAAGGAAAACATTGGATATGTGCTCCGGAAGAGCTCGAACCCATCCCAGGACACCACTGAGGGGCTCTCATCCCTTTTGCTCCCAGCTTCAGGAAGTGCTGCTGAGCCAGCAGAGGGTTAACACCTCCCCACAGGGCTGCAAAGCTTCCCACCTGCATCCCTTCACCACCTCTGGCTCCTCAGGGCTGCCTGTGGCTGGGGAGCACCCAACTGACCCCATGATTCTGTGATCTTACAGATGTGCTTCCAAAAGGGCCCTAAACCAGGCCCTGGTTTGCACTGGTCTTACCTGCTCTGTGAGGCATGAGCTGCCCATGGGCTGCAGCTTGGGAATGCCACTGCTGTCACCGAGGATGGGGGGCTCCGCACCACACACAGCTCCATCCCCAGCCCCGGCTGCACATGGAGAAGCTCTGCCTGGGTTTCTCTTTGTGCTCTCCCACAACTCCTCTGCTTGCCCTGCATTGCTTAAGCAGCACTGCTTAGCAACCTGACAGTGTGAGGCAACCGGTCCCTCCCATTCCCACTCCTCCAAGTGGGATCCACGGGAGGCACGAGGTGCCACTCACTCACTGGCACCCTCTGAGATGCAGCCAGGGTTATGGCCCCGCAGCTCGGTGGTGTGATGTGTTTTTGTCTGTGGGGAGGCACAAGTCCCCATCCCAACACCATGGATCTCATCCGTACTTCCACAACCAACGCTTCTGCTCCGGAACAGCATCCTCACTGGAGCAAAGGAGAGGCAATTACAGAGCCTTTTAAGCCGCTCACCCCAAGTCCCCAGAGGGAAGCAGGTGAGGCTCTGATGTGCACTGCACAAGAGATACACATCTGGGTGTTTGATTTCAGAACCATCCCTCCCCTCCCTTTGTGGTTTCTTTAACAGGAATGGCAAAACAAACGTGGGGAGCTGCAGGGCACCAGCATTCCCAGCACGGATCCACCCCGGCACAGCCTCAGCAGATGGAGAACAGCGAAGCACTAAGGATGAGGCAGAGCTCTTCTTGCTCCACAGCTTGGAAACACGGCACCTCCCTGCTTGCCTTGGGCTGAGAGCAGAGGGAGGCAGGATGAGGCAGGCCCAGGGCGAGCAGGGAGGCTGGGGAGGAGCTGGGAGCAGGGGAGAGGAGCAAAGGGAAGCCCGAGATGGGCCTGGGTCCATGCTGCAAAGGGAGGGCACAGAGCACATCCCAGGCAGGCAAGAACCCACCCCAAGAAAAGGCAACCCCAGAGAGGCTTTGGCTCTTTGCTGGACAAACCTGCCCTGCGCAGGGGCTCGTTTCCCTCTCCCCATTTGGGTACCACCCAACACTAAAGCCAGCTCAAGGGCAGCTTCAGACGAGCGCATGAGGTCCTGCTCTGGGATAACACTGGGATAACAGCAGGGAGGCACAGCTGGAAAGAGCCTGCAGGTGCCAAGCACCAGCCTGAGGCCGCCAGCAGAGCAGTGCTGGTGCTGTTGCTCAAACATCGTGTGGGGACTGCTCTCCCCTGCAGGATGCCAATGGGCTGCAAGGAGCTGGATTCCCCTCAGCAGCAAACTTCTCTGGGGAGATTATGACGGTCAAAATACACAATTAAACACTTCAGCCCTCTTCCACCTATGCCACAGGGCAGCTATTGCTGCTATGGCACATGTGGCTTACAACTAGGAGTAAACTGAGATCCAATCCAAGAGGGGGTGCTGGCTTTGTCACAGTGCAACCCTGGTGCAGAGCTGTCACAGCTGGATTGAAGCTACTTTGGGAACAGGACAGCTTGGAGCCAGCCTGCCTGGGGCCATGGCGAGGGCTCAGCAGAGACCACACTGTGGTTACAGTGGCTACTGGTGCCTCAACAAGTGGGTTTAGAGCAGCCCAGGCAGTCACACCTCCAGAGAGCATCGCACACAGAGCGTGTGGGGTCAGCTCACAGGGCCCTCAAGGACACAAACACCAGGTTTCCAAGCCCAGCATCCCCTGTGTGGTCTCCAGAAGGTGACTGGTCCCACACATGGAACCCCCAGGCGCTGCTGTGGCTCACAGGGATGCGAGCGGTGCCTGAGCACCCACAGACCACCCTTGCCCTTCCAGATGCAGTGTGGAGGCCGCATCCTGCTCCTCCAGCACCTGAACCACCCCAGGGGGAAGCATCTTCTAACGTTTAATGCAGAAAGGAAGTTTCCAAGAGTGCAGAGTGAGTCCATGAGGTTTCTGCAAACCAGTCAAGCCAGTCCCTGTCAGCAGTGCTCCGCAGGGTCCTGAGAGCCGGGAAAGGGAATTCTGTATCCCTTTGGATACAGGCTTCCATTTGCTGGCATCCTTTTGGATAGAGGCTTCCATCGTGGGAGGAATGCTTCTGGCAGGGCCATAGTGTGCAGATGCTGCTGCAATAGGAGCTGTGTGAGGTCTTCTGTCCTTGCTGGGGCTCTGCAGGTAACCTGTAGCTCTCCAAGGGATTCCTTGGAGGCTGTGCTCGAGGAAGGCCTCAGGCCCCATGGAGCTGCAGAAGAGCAGACCCACAGACTGCCTGGGAGCAGTCCCCAGCAGCTTTCCACTCTGGTGTTCCTTATGGCATCAGGGGAGCCGCACACCCTGCGATGGAAACAAAGCGTGAGTGACAAAGGTGACAGTGTCCTGCCCAACACATCCATCCAAGGGAGGAGTCGTGCTCCAGCCACCTCTAGGGTTTGATGGTGGCAGTGATTTGAGGCCACGTACTCCCTGGCCACCCCTTAAGCAAAGGGATTTTCTCTGCTTTATGCCGGGCAGCGGGCACAGAATTCCTGTGCTCTGGAAGAACCGTGAGTGTCTGAGCCCGAACGAAACCTCCCAGCCCACAGCAAGGCTGTCAAACACCCCCAGCAATGGAGGTGGATGCTGCCTGGGAAGCGCCGCCCGCAGGTCCCCGCACGCCACTTACCCCGTGTGTCGGCCTCAGTCTCGAAGCGCCGACAGAGCGGAGCTGCGGGCAGGGACGGGAGAGCCTCAGCTCGGGGAGCTCCTCGGGTCCCCCCTCCTGCGGCACCGCCCGGGTGAGGCTGGCTCAGCCCCGGGGGGATGCTCAGGGCACAGCCCCACGCGTTAGAGCACGGCCTGGGGACAGCGGAGGCTCCGCTCCTGGAGCCGGGAACCGGAGCTGAGAACCGGAGCCGGGAACCGGAGCTGAGAACCGGAGCCACGGCCGCTCACCGGCCCCCACGCCCGCCGGAGGGGCGGGGCCAGCGCCGAGGCCACGCCTCCTTGTGCGACCCAGACCACGCCCCTCGCCGCCGCGGTGGTGGCTCCGCCTAGCGGCGAACACGCACAACATCATAGACCCACAGAAGAGTCGATTCCCTTTTAAAGACCTTTTAATGCCTTTTTCCATACAAATCCCGAGCATTCCGGCTCCTCCCGCACTGCACACAAAATATTTCCTCTACCGAATAAATAAAACGTGAATCTCGCGCAGACAGGAGGTGATCTCGCACAAAAACCCCACATCCATCCACACATCCCTCCCCACGGCAGGGACTCAACGTTCAAACAACACTCTGCATCCTTCCTCCCGCTCCTCATCAAACAATCCCAACGCACATCTCGCACAAGGGGAGGCACTGCATGATTCACTGGGAGAAGAAAGCAGAATCACAGACACACGGAACAGTCTGGGTTGGAAGGGACCTTCAAAGCTCAACCAGTTCCAACCCCCTGCAATGAGCAGGAGCATCTTTGACTGCATCAGTTGCCCAGAACTACATCCAGCCTGGCCTCCAATATCTCAAGTGCATTCAATCACCTCTCTGGGCAACCTGGTGCACCTACTACCTGGAATGAGAAGCTCATGAGGAGCTTGTACCTATATCCACAAGTGGTGGAGCAGGACCAAACCCCAGAGAGGTTCCATCACTAACAGCACACAAGGGATGTGCTCACCTGCACTAGGACATGCCCAAGTCCCCAGCTGGTCCCTGTGTGATACACGTGTGCTCAGCAGAAGCCAGGGAGGACAAATTTAAGTCTCTCAATAGACACTCTAGAGCTGCTGCTTCATCACTTAGGGGTCTGTAATGAAACACCCAAGGTCTTTATCATCAAGCCCATGCACCTGTAGCTTGGGGTGGAAGTTCTCTTTAGGCACTTAAATGGCTCAAAAAGCACTTTAGCATCGTAGCAGCCTCCATGTGCTGTGTTCCCCAGTTCTACACAATGTCCAGCACTCAGGTAGGGACCTGCTGGGAAACTCCTGCCTCTGAGGTCACTGATCACTAGGAGCATTTGTCCAGCCCACCTTTGGCATTAACACTTTGCCTTAAAGACTTACTCCAGCAGTGGACGGTGACCAGGGGAGGGAGGACAGACAAAACACTCTTTCTGTAGGTGGTTAAGCAGCTGCCAAATCCATCCCCAAAAGAGCTGCAGTTCAGCACACAGACCTTGTTGTGGGGAAGGGAGGCATATAATTTGAGAAGAAATAAACCCAAACCAGTGACCCTTTACGGGAAAGAAGAGCTTAAAAAGCCTGGGAGAAACCCTGGCAGGACCATCTGCAGACAGCAGGGGAGTAGATCTGCTTCCACGCCAGGGAGGAAGGCAAATATAGCAACACTTTGCCCTCCAGCAGAACCTCACAAGTGCCCCTCGCTGCCCACACAGCAGCAGTCACAGACACTGGGTTTAGAGCAGCCAATGGTCCACACCAGTTAAGGGCTGTTGAGCTTCCCCTCCACACTCACAGCCTCCAACAGACCAGGGGATGCTTTTCCTCTGCTGCAGAGGGAGCTCTGACAAGGGCATGTAGGGACCCTTGGAATGGCTTGAACCTGCCCAAGGGGAGACTGAGCTGAGCTCTTAGGCAGAAGCTGTTCCCTGGGAGGGTGCTGAGGCGCTGGCACAGGGTGCCCAGAGAAGCTGTGGCTGCCCCATCCCTGGCAGTGCTCAAGGCCAGGTTGGACACAGGGGCTTGGAGCAGCTGCTCCAGTGGAAGGGGTCCCTGCCTGTGGCAGGGGTTGGAGCTGGAGGAGCTTTAAGGTCCCTCCAACCCAAACCATTTGGTGATTGTGAGTTGAGTTGGGAGCATCTCAAAGTTCAAGCACTGCCTGTGGGCCAGGCCCTTGACTCCTATTGGGGTATGGGTGCTCTCTGAGTGGCTGAGCCACTGTGCTGGGGACCTGCTGCAGCAGTGACTGCTACCAAATGCAACTGTCTGGCAGGAGGAAACCCCTGCAGCTTCCTCAGGAGAGCAATTCCTGCTCCCTCCCAGTGTCCCAGGGCTGAAAACCCTCCAGGGAGTGATTTTCCTTGTGATGTGGCAGCATCGGTGAGGGGCCAGGTCTAGATCTGTGAAGAGAGAGCAGGAAGGAGCTCTGAGCAGTGAGGGCAGAGGGACGGCAGAAAGCTGAACAGAACCATTAAAGCAAAGCAGGGAAGAAGCCCTTTCCATCTGCTGCCAGCTGGTACATAGGTAAAAGATAAGTCACCTTTTGGAACTGGTCCTAATGAAACTTTACCTTGTTTCTCTGAAACAAGACATAGTCGCTTTTCTGCTGCTGGTTTCTCCCAGGCAGAGCAGAGCAGAGCAGAGCAGCGGTGGGATGGAAGCGTATGTGCACACATGGCCATACCTTAGCCACCCATCCTATGTTTTTCCCCAAGGAAATCTCCTCCCAGTGTCCTATTTGCAGAAGTATTGCTCAAGAGGTTAAGTAGAACTGCAAGAAGCTGAGGAAGAGGGTACAGCTCTAACTGGAGAACAGGAGAGCAAATGACTCCTTCCCTCCCCTCTCCATTGCCTCTCCTGCTTAGAAAATGACCCGTTATTAAAGGAAAACTCCATTTCCTTTCTCCCCCCCTGAATAACCCCTTTGGTGCTGGCTGTGCAATGCTGTCTTTTGATAAAGGCACCTTTGGAAAGCACTGATGGCCCAAAGCACAATGCCCCAATGCCTCCTCTTTACACCTGAGATTAGTGCTGCTGCATCTCTCCTGCCCTCAGCCCCAGAACTACCCCTGGGGCTACAGCAGCAGCATGTGGAGAGCAGGAGCCACACGAGGCTTTGCACCATTGGCCACGTGAACACACACTCACACACACACACATGCAGAGGACTCATCTGGCCACGTGCTGCCCGTGTGCCTCCACATCACACTGCGTACTTGGCCATGTCACTCTTATCAAAGACAACTTTGGTTGCAAAGTAAATGGCTATGAGGCCGAAAGCAGCAGCTGACACCATGTAGGCAGTCACTGACTGTGTAAACTGGACGATGGAGCCCATGAAGAGGGAGGGGACAACCTGAGAGAGGAGGAAGGCACTGTCCAAAATAGCCAGGTCCAGGCAGATCCCTCGGCTGGGAGCCACCGGGTCCGGTTCTCCCACCATCATCCTGAGGGAGACGTCACAGGAGGAGCTGACGCACAGAGCTGAGCTGGCAGCCGGGGCCGGGGAGGAAGAGGAGGAGGAGGAGAAGAGGCTGCCACTGTGTCCGTTCTGGTAGGACAGCTTCTGGCTGGGAAGCAGACCCTTGGAGAAGGGTTTCTTGTCCGAGCGAGCTGCAGCCTCCTCCTCTTTGCTCTTGTATTTATGCAAGAACACCTGAGGGAAAGAAGGAGGCAGGTGAGGAGGAGCGGGCGAGTGGTACGGAGCCCAGCAAGCAAGGTGGGAGCCCACTGCCTGCACAGGACAGAGCCATGCTGGGCTTTGTGTGTGCTGGGCTGGGCTCTCAGAGGTGCGGAGAGCCCACTCCGGGGTAGGATCTCCAAGTGAGATGGTCCCCAGGAGCCATCCCGATGGTCCCCAGGAGCCATCCCGATGGTCCCAAGGAGCCATCCCAATGGTCCCCAGGAGCCATCCCAATGGTCCCCAGGAGCCAGCCCAGCTCTTCCTGCCTGCCACAGGGTACGAAGCAGCCCTGACTCACCAGGGGATGTGGCCGAGTGGTGCCCTGGTTGTGCTGGAGCCCAGAGCCAGCCCAGGTTCTGCCTGGGGACACTGAGCTCCCTCAGGTCACCTTCCTTTTGCCACCTCTGCAGTGGGTGCCAAGGGGACTGGGCACCGAGCACAGCTCACCCCATCCTGAACCAGCTCATCCTGCAGGACAGGAGCAAAGGGCCAGCACCCCCCCTGGATGCATCCCAAAGCTGGAGAGGCCACTGCAGTGCGAACAGAAGCGTTCAGAACTTCACACCAGCAAACAAAGGGCACTCAGGTGTGAGCAGGGGAACCGGTGCAGGAAACCTGGGGCATTCTGCACAAGCACCAGTCTGCATGGGGCAGAGCAGGCAAGCAAGGCCATAGTAACCCATTCTCCACTGGGGAGGCTGAAGCCAAAGGGGGATATGAGCACGTGTCTGAGCGCAGAGCAGCCTCCTGCTGCAAGGGGCCACAGAGAACAGGAGCTGGGGCAGAAGTGGGGGCACCCCATCCCTGCTGCAGCCCCCCCAGAGCTGCCAGCCCTGCCCCTGGGTGTCAGCTGCCCCAGGCCACGGCTGTGGGGCACAACCAGGTTCAGTCAATCACAGAACAGGAGCCAGATGAAAAGAACCTCACTAAAGAGCAGTCACCCCCCAAAGGCTTTACCTGGGCTCTGCTCCGCTGCTCACTGTACCCTTCAGGTCTTTAATTCATGCCTTTACGCACCAATGCATCCATCCAGGACCGGCACTTATCTTCTGTGGAGCTTAAAAACCCTCCCACATGCCTGCTATTGCCATCAGACTTCAAAGCAGCTCCAAACCCAGCACAGACAGGGCATTGTGTGAGCCAAAGGAGGATGTCCCCCACAGCTCCAGCCCTTCCTATTCAACACTGATGTTCTCAAAAGCCTGCTCAGCTGCCCTCAAGGCTCAGGCCATGTTTTCTTGGTTTCTATAATGACCCAGGCTGGGACTTCAGGGATACATGTTCTGGCAGGGGGTCAATACCCAGTGTGGAGAATTAATGTAAATCCAGAGCAAGTGACTTAAATCCATACTCACAGGAATGAGCTTAGTGAGAACTTCTGCTTTAAAACCACCCCTTGCAAGAGGATACAACCACAGGAGGCACAGGAGCCTCAATCAACAGCTTCGTCTCAAAGAATCATGGAATGGTTTGGGTTGGAAGGGACCTTGAGACCATCCAGTTCCACTCCCCTGCCATGGACAGGGACACCTCACATTACACCATGTCCAACCTGGCCTTGAACACTGCCAGGGATGGAGCATTTACCACATCTCTGGGGGACCCATTCCAGTGCCTCAGCACCCTCACAGGGAAGAGCTTATTCCTTATCTCCAACCTGAACTTCCCCTGTTTCAGTCTGAACCCATCACCCCTTGTCCTATCGCTCCAGTCCCTGATGAAGAGTCCCTCTCCAGCATCCCTGTAGCCCCCTTCAGACACTGGAAGCTGCTCTGAGGTCTCCATGCAGCTTCTGTTTTCCAGGCTCAACAGCCCCAATGTTCTCGGCCTGGCTCCATACGGGAGCTGCTCCAGCCCCTGCTCATCCCCTTGGCCTCCTCTGGACTTGCTCCATCAGCTCCATGTCCTTGTTATGTGGGGGACACCAGAACTGCACCCAGTGCTGCAAGGGGGGACTCCCAGGTCTCCTCTGGAGTCGCTGGGCAGTGGTGGGAATGAGGAACCCAGCAGTCCCCACCTCCAGCACAAGGTGGGAATGCCACCACACACCTCCAGCGAGCTTCCAGGTGTGCCAGGACATGCGGATGTGTTCCTCCTGCCCCAGCTGAGCTTCAGTGGCCGTGCTAAGGATGCATGCAGGGGAAGAGAGTGACTTACGCAGGCTGTGCAGAGCAGGGAGCTCCAGCGCAGGTGGCCGCACGGGGGGGCAGCAGCAGCCACTGTGGGTGCCCCCTTCTGCTGCTTCCCTTCAGGAGCAGTGGGTAAAGACAGGAGAAAACAAAGAAAGTAAAAGAGGGGAGGGAAGAGAGGAAGCAGGAGCGAGGGAATGAGGGGAGGCAAACAGGAGGGATGGGAGGTTTCAACAGGAAGAGAACAGAAATGGAGCAGATGGGGAATCCAAAGGCACTTTAGGATCTACCTCTCTGGGGTCTCCCTGCAGCCTGCTGCAAAGTGCTCGGTGAAGGAAGGAGGAACGTTCAAGGCAGGGCAAAAGAAATGAAACCCAGCTGTACCCCACAGCTCACTGCGCTTGTGTCCAGAGTTTCACACCCTTTATTTCTCTTGGAGCGAGGGGAATAGGAAGAACCTCAGTTTTCACAGTACTGATCATCATGCTATGGACAACAACTGCAAAGCAGGACCTCAAAGGAAGGAAAATGAGGATCTTAGCACATCTCGGATCTGCAGATGTGACAGATGTTGCAGAATGCACACAGCTGGAACTAACCTGCACCACTTTCCCTAGCAATATGCAGGACACAGAGGAACACAAGACATGTCTTTTGATACACCAACTCCAGCTCATTTCTCCCATCTTACCCACTCCTCACTTTTTAAACCTGCATAACACTTGTTGGGAGCAGGGGATGCCTAAGGAAGGAGATGCCAAACTCTCTTATCAGCTCCATTCCAGGTGAATCTCCAGAGAAGACACAGCCTGGAGACAAGAGGCCCATGTGGAAAACCTTTGCACAAAGGCATGTGTTCCTTTCCCATGTGCTGAACTGAGTGGACCGGCTACAAGAGGCTCCCAGGCTGTCCCCACAGCACCCTGCCCTCTGGAGCTGATCCCTACCTGTTTCTCATGGTGGTACAGTGATGCCAGTGTGTACGGCAGGATCTGGAGTGCAGAGAAGGTGAAGCCGGTCAGAGCAGCCGAGATGGTGACAATGGTGATGCTGTGGGAGAGGCACATGACGATGGCAGCCCCGGGGAAGAACACCACACTGCTCAGGTACACTGCGCGCGCCCCAAAGCGCGTCACCAGCCGGTCCATGATTGTCGAGAAGAGGATGGATGTGATGCACTGCAGGAAGAGCCCCAGGCTGCCCATGCGGACCCCTGCAGGGAAGCACAGGTGGTGAGACTGCACCCAGGCTTCACCCAACACATCCCAGGCCTGCAGCAGCCACACTGCAGCTCCCACCGTCCACCAGCAGCAAGTGGTGCCTACAGATGCTCCTGGGCACCCCAGTCAAAGCAGAGGGGCAACGGGAGATAGGAATCCAAATGGCATCCTTGTCTTTGGAAGCTGTTTGCACCTTCCTACTTTTACGCCAGCATGTGTCACCTGCTCATGAACCAGGATCTGTTGTTATCTGATGCCAAAACCAGCAACGGAATGAAAGGAACAAGGAATTGTGCTTAAGCCAAGGTAAAGTATACAACATGCACTGAATGACTGCAGTATCCGGTAGCAATCCGGACCTTACCCTTTGCAAAGCTCTATCAGATTTCAGGGAATTAAAACCATTAACTCTTTGGAGCAAGGATCATTACTCAACATATGTTCCTGTGACAGCCAGCACAATGGAGCCCTGACCTGCTGGCAGCTATACAGTGCAAGTGTTAAATAATAATTAAGCTCCCTCTAAGTTAAACAGACACTCAGCACAAAGAGGCAGTGTACTGCAGAGCTCACAGAGGCAGCGAGTGGAAAAACCAGAGGGCAAGATGTACAGCTGGAGGAGGACGAGGGCCAGGAAGGTGCCTCCAAGGATAAAAGACTTGGATCCGGGAGAGGAGAAGGGCCAGGAGGCACACAGCAGCCAACATGGGACAGCAGGCAACAGGAGCAAGCAGGTGACATGCTGCAGTGAGAGCATCCCATGATGTGGACGTGGCAGCTACAGACTCCAGTGGTGAGCACTATCAGAAAGCACTGGAGAAAGGGGTGAGAACTGGGGAAGCTGCCTGAGGGCTCCCAAATAGTGATGTGAGATGGGAATCCCACCATAGAACAACTGCAAGGTTGTTGTGCATCACCAGCAGTGCTGAGCCCATTCCAGCTCCCACTGACTGCTCCTGTCCCAGGGAACAGATGCTGCAGCCTCAGAGCAGCTGCTTCACTTCTCACCTTCATCGTAGTGGCGTCTGGCATCCGTGCCTGGCTTGGCCCTGGGGACACCATGGTACAGCCCTTCCCCAACAAAGTCTGTGTAGAACAGCATGAAAGTCATGAGAGCCATCCAGCTGCAGAGCTCGGCCACGAACAGGCGCCGGATGACCTTGGGGATGCGGCAGTAGAGGCTGTGAAGCCGCGGCACCAGCGTGCAGAGGTTCCGCAGAGCCTGCATCAGGTGCCTGGCCTGCAGGAGACACGAGGCCCTGGAGATGTGGCAAGAGCAGCAGGCAGGGGGTGAGGGTTTAGGGGGAGCATCCTTCAGTGCTGGGCCTTCCAGAGCATCTGCCTGTGTGGCTGCCTCCTCTGTCACAAAGAGCGTGGCCAGCACACAGCCGAGGAAGATGATGGCAAGGAGGCTGAAGAGGCAGGTCTCCTGCCCTCCCAGGTACGGGGCCAGAAAGCTGCCACCCCAGTCTATGGCTGGAAGCAGGTAGCCAATGCAGCCCCCCAGGCTGATCATGAAGGCATACATGGAGAAGGCCTGGCGGCAGTTGTCGGGCTCCTGGAAGAGGTCTGAGAGCAGAGCCTCCAGTGGGGTGAAGCAGACCTGGCCACAGAAGTCCAGTAAGCCAATGCCCAGGATGAGGAAGGCAATCTCCAGAGGACGAGGGTTGAGGGCGAACAGGCTGGCCAGGCTGCTGGCATGTGGGATAAGGAAGAGGCTGAGCAGGACTCCCAGGCAAAGCATCCAGATGAAAGGTCTCCTCCGGCCATAGCTGCTGTGCCAGTGGTCACTGGCGTATCCTATCAGCGGGACAAAAACCAAGCCAAGGACAGGTCCTATCCCTGGAAAAGAAAAGAGGTGGTGTTAAGGTCTGGAGCACACTGCTCTGTATGCACTGCAAAGAAATAGCCTGGGGTGTTTCAGGAACTCAGCATGCTTCACTGGGACACAGCCCCCTCCTCCAAACAGGCTGCCCTTGATGTGACAGTAGACACCCCTCAGAGACAAGCCCCCATGCCCTTATTTGCCCTCCAGAGTCAAAGGGAAAGCACTTCAAAGGTGAGAGAAAAGCTGCCTACCCAAAACCATGGTCATGAACTTCTCCTCCACTCCCACTTCCAGCAGCAGAGGAGGCACATAGGTTATCCCTGCAGCCAGGCACACCTCCAGGCCGAACGTCAGGGAGTTCACCAGCAGCAGCTGGGTCTTGCTGTTATGGAAGAGCATGCTGGCCCCGGCTGCCTGCCCCGTGCTGGCCCCGGCTGCCTGCCCCGTGCTGGCCCACAGCCCTAGTGCCAGCGAGCTGCTGTGCTCCAGCTGCGGCACAGACAGGGATGCCCCACAGGCCAGGTCTGGAGCTCCCCTGCCTGCTCTGCTGCACAGATGCTGCCTCCCATCTTCAGCAAGGGGGAATGAAGTGTTTTTTCCTCTTCCTCTTTGTGCAAGATGTGACCCCAGTGATGCTGAGTCCAGGCGTGGGCACGCACGGATCCCACTCCAGGCTTCCCCTTCTGCTCACATGCTGTGGTCTGTAAGGAGACAGAGCTTGTTAGACACAGCGGGGTCCAGGGCAGGGGAAAGGGCTAAAACCAAGCACCACAGACACATCATTGCTGAAAGGGACAGTCACACAGGAGGGTGATGAGAGGACATCTGTGAGAGCAGGATTAAGAGATCCAACCACATTGGTGCTGGGTTCCTCTCCAAGGGCTTGTGACAAATGTCAGTCATGGTTTGGGGAAATGGAACTCTGCCTTTGGGCTAAGGGAGGTCTGATGTCCAGCTTCATCTCAGAGATGGGCAGTTGTAGCAGACAAACAAAGGACTTAGGGTCCCCTCTCCCAGTGAAATCAATTAGAAGCCCCTTCAAGGCTCAGGGCTGCAGTCACACGGGGTCATCCCCAGAGACCCACTGCCTAATGACAGAGCATCATCCACACTGCTCCGTTTCGCCCAAATCCCACCTCCAGCCCAAGACAGGGCACAGGGAACAGATGGTGCCTCCATGGAGTTTCACAAACAAACCTGACCCACTTTAGCCTCATCTAACAGTGAACAGCAATTACCTTACTCATTAGGCTGAGTCATTTACTTGCCCTGTAACGTGCTCCCTCTTTCCAGCCTTCTGCAGAGGGGAGAGGCCACCGGAGCAGGACAGGGGCCAAGCAGCTAAGGCAAGAGTAAGCAGATGCCTCTGTAACCTGTTAGGACCCTGCCACGTCAGCCCCCAGCATCTAGTCCACCAAAGTGCTGACTTGCTATAAGCACCTACTGCTCTGTGGTTATGCTAGGGAAGGTAGGGGGGTTAGCAGGACACGAAGCTCCCTCACAGCCACTGATGCAAGAGTAAACCAAATTGCTGCCTGATTCTCAGGATTCATGTTCCCACTTCAGCCTCCTGTGCCTCCAGGGTGCTTTGGGTCCTGTGGATGGAGGAGGCTGAACGCTGATGAAAAGGAGGTGAGAATCCAGGTGTGCAGCCTGCTGCCCCTCCAATTTCGTTTTCTTCGTTACAGGGGAGAGGAATGAGAACAGGGAACTTCCCCAACACTCCCCTTCCTCCTCAGCAGCAGCTGAACCAGCAGTGCTGGACCACAGCTGCACTGGGCAGAGAGAAAACCCCATGTGAACACCAAACGCGGTGCCAGTGAGCATTCCCTAACCTCACTGATGCTTTTGATGCCATCACTGCACAAGTAAGCAGACAGGTACAGCTGGGACTGCTTCTACAGTCTCACTTTTCCTTGCCCTCTTCAAATAAGCCCCATGGAGATGAGTAGGTGAGGATGTGTGGTGATGAGGTTGCTACAGAGGTGCAAGCATCACTCCTTGCCTCTTGCTGCTGTAGGGGGAGGCACCTCCTGAGCTCAGGAGCTGATGGGCTGCCAATGACAGGCAAAAAGGACTGATTATTTTCCTTCCTATCTCTCAGGTCCCCCCTCCCAACAGCTTAGACCCCAACTGGCACAACAGATACCTCCTTTTAACAAGTGTGAACATTCAAATGACTTGCCCAAGGTCAAACAGCAAGGGAAGGCAGGCGGGAACAGCAACAGTTTTCCTTTCATCACTAGACATGGCTTCAAAGGCACGCTCAGAGGCCCCAGACATGCTCAGCCTTACTTCAGATGCACTCTATCTGCAAGGGCTGGGGGCAGCAAGCACCGTCCTCAGATGTGGGCCACACACAGGATGCTCAGCCCTGCTCACGGATGATGGGTCCCCAGCTGGCTGACAGCCCTGGGATAGGAATTCAAGCTCCAGTAGTACAAGCCTTGGTGCTGTTGGCTAAAGGGAGCAGACTCCCAAGCCCAAATGACCCGAGCCACCATTGCTCTAAGATAGAGCTGGGAGGGAGGTGTAATGTCCACTGACTGCTGCATTCAGGCTCTTGGAGGGCTTAGGGAGGGGGCTTATCCCTCCTTATCCCAAGGTAATCTCCAAACATTCAATAGAAGATGTCTTACACACACACAGAGGATTTCTTATCAGGAGGGAAGACAAGACCTGTTTCTTCCCTCTCCACACCCTCACAGGGCTTTAAGGACCAAAGAAATCCCTACGTATCCAGAAGCAACACTCATGTACAGAGATGAGAAGCTGCTACCAGCAACCAAACTGCAGCTCCAGGTGAGCCCTTTCCTGTTTAAACTGCATTTGGTGCCAATCCCCATCAATGCCTTGGTTTTCACTTTGTTCACAGCACAGAGGGATGCATTGGCTCTGCTGGACAGAAACAGCAGCGCAGGGCAGGGAGGACGGGGGCAGAGGGATGGGAGAGGAAGCTTCGGGAAGCGCTGCAGGAAGGGAGGCAGGAGCCAGGACTCACCTCCCGCAGGCAGCGCGGCCAGAGGCGATCCCCGCTCCTCGAGCTGCTCCCCGGGTCCCGCAGCCTTCGGGCGCAGCCCCGGAGCGCAGCGGCGGCCCCGCGGCAGGTACAGGTACAGGTACACGCACACAGACACACACACACACACACAGACCGGGTTTGGTTTCAGGGCCCTCCCTGGTGGGGTGTGCTCAGCACCGCGGCCACGCCTGCCCTGGGCAAACAGGCACCGGCGCAGCGATGTCGCTGTGCCAGAGCGCGGCGCCGGCAGCGCCCTGCCGACGGGCCGGGGTCAGGGCATGGACCGGTGTTCGCTGGCTCCAGATGAGGCGTTCCCGGCGGCTTTGCCTCTGAGTAACAGCAGCGAGACCGGAGACTGCGCTTCAACCTCTCCTCTCTTCCAAGATAATTCCCCGGCAAGCTCTGGCTGGTTTGGTTCTGGAGCTCTATAAGCTTTGTCTGGATGTGGAAGGAGTCAATCACCGCGTCCTACGGGGGTCCTGGGCTAACTGCACCATTTACACCTCACACACAAGGGAGCTGCCAACAGCCTGCCCAGCCCGGGGGGATTTGGCATCTTGTGATGGGGAGGCCCTTTCACAGTCAGACAGGTCCAAAAGCTGCAGGACAAGAGGAACTTCTTCCCCCCGGCCTCAGTTTCCCCCAACTTCTACAGCAGGAACAGTACAGAGCACAGTGCCAAGCCCCTTGCCACAGATCCTCCCAAAAGGGACACAGAGCCCTCCTGTGAAGGGCTCCTGCACACAGAGCAGAAGGGAGCCACATGGGGGGCTCCTTCACAGCTGCTCCCCGAGCTGTCGTGCCACGGGGACATCGCCTGCTGCTGAGCTGATGACGCCTCCCTCTGCTCTTCCTCTCTCCGTCCCCGAGGAAGGGGAACGCATCTTTAAACACGGCGGTTTGAAACGTGAAAACCAACCTGTTCCTGGCCTCCCTCTGCAGAGAAACAACAGCTCAACGCCAGAGGCTGGCTCAGCCGCAGCAGGTAGGAGGCGGGTCCTGGGGCAGGGGCAAAGCAGCAGGATGCGGACAAAGGCATTGAGAGACCAGAGGAGAGGGCTCTGCTCCCCACCTGCTCTCCAGCAAGGACAGCCCAAAGCAGAACGCACCGCAGCTCCTCCGCTCTCACCCACTGCAGCAGGCAGAAAGGCAGGAGGAAGCAGGCAGTGCCCTGCAGAGCACAGCTCCCCGGCAGCACTGACAGGGAGCAAGAAGGGGTGAAATCAGGGGAAGGTGCTTCCCAGAGCCCGTTCCTCTAAAGGCAGAGCAGCAAGAGCTGCAGTCACGCATTTCCCCTGCTCACAGGCTCCAGAAGCAGCTCTGACAAACACCTCCCTGCAGTGCCGAGGCGCAGCCGGGCCCCACATGAGGAACCCCAGGATGTGCACATGAGAAGAGAAGCAGCAAGTGCACAGACACGCACTGGAGTCAGCACGGAGGGTCCCGGAGATGTCAGCGGGACTGATTCACACACAGCAGCACCAGCACAAATTCACTTCCCATTTCCCCTCCACCGGTGCAGACACAGCTCTGAGCACCCCCAGGAGCAGACCCTGGGGCTCATCTTTCACTTCTAGAAGAAACCAACCCCAAATCCCTGCAGAAAGAGGACTATGTGCACTGATGGACATGCACAAGCAGAGGCTGGAAGCAGTTTCCCCTTCTCCCCATCTTGCCAATGTAGGATCTTACAAGTAACCACCTCCAGATAGTGCTTAGCTAGAATGAAGATTGAGGGATGTGGCAGAGAAAACCTCATTTATTCCTCAGAGGAATCCATATCCTGATACTCCATAATACTTCCAGTCTCTCACATGGATGCAGAAGGAACAAGAGGTGTTATTAAACGTTGTAGCAGCCCCTCTGATTTATGGCAGTTGTGCACCTACCCCATGGGTCAAACAGCCACAGTAATGATCACACAGCAGAGAACTGGATTCATCAGCTATTTCTGACCTGCCAGGGCTCTGCAATAACCTGAGCCCTGTCTTACATGAGGCAATGACCCTCATTACATGACCCCACAAAAGCCTTGTTCTTAGCAAAGGAAAGGCCTTGGCTTTTTGGAGAAGCTGGTCCTGGCCAGTGCAGGAGCTGTGGAGGGCTCCAGTCCAACACTTCACAGGTGATACAGACCCACATCACCACAGGCTGGGTGCAGAAGCCTATTCCCCTTCAGGCAGCAGAGGGAAGGGAGGGCCAAGGATATTGCCAGCCTTTGGCTTTCCATTCATAACCACAGCGGTCCATTTCCAACCTTCCAAGGGGCTCTTTCTGAGTGTTATTAATTCCCTGCTCCCTGGAAGTCCTTTGGAAGAAAGGGTGGGAGAGAGCACAAGAGCAAGTGCTTAGGGAAGGGCTGTTCATCCAGTGCCAGATCCTTTCACAGCTATCAGTGTCCATTCACTGCAGCTGAATGGGAAATACACCATGGAGAATAGCTCTGGCAGGCCCGGCGGGATGAAATGGAAACCTCACCTGACCTCTCCTGACCCTCTCCCCTTCCCCCTCCCTTCCCAAATCTCCTTGACCCCATTCCCAGTGTGGGGAGAGGGGAGTGCTCATTAAGCAGGGATGGGAGAAGGGTGATTGAGTCCCTCTGCATTAACTCTGCACTTCCTTTGAGCTCCATTCTATCAGCTCAGCTTAGGGGAAGAGCAGCAGCGGGTGGAAATACCCTGGATGGGAACAAGGAAGACCCAGCTTGGTTCAAAGGATGCAGTTGGCTTGGAGGGACCAGGGCTGGGTTCTTTCCTGTCACGCTGCAATGTTTCACTGCAGCACCTTCATTGCCACCATCCTGCTGCCTCAACCTTGGAGGCTGAACAGTCCTGACCACGAGTAGGGCTCGTTCCCAAGCCCAAGGGAAATGGTTCCCATCTGCAGAACCTTTGGGAAGTGTTCCAGGTTCCTTCAGGTAAAGGTGTAGCTGGGAGGGCAAGAGGCTGTTGAGTGTTTGCTGTGGGTTTTGGCTGCCTTAGCTCTGGTGTCAGCCTGACTGACCAGCAGCTCTTAGGCAGAAGCTGTTCCCTGCGAGGGTGCTGAGGCGCTGGCACAGGGTGCCCAGAGAAGCTGTGGCTGCCCCATCCCTGGCAGTGCTCAAGGCCAGGTTGGACACAGGGGCTTGGAGCAGCTGCTCCAGTGGAAGGGGTCCCTGCCCGTGGCAGGGGTTGGAGCTGGAGGAGCTTTGAGGTCCCTTCCATCCCGACCCATTCCATGAGCCTCTGAACGGGGCTGCTCGTGCCTGCCACACGGTGGGACAGTCTCACAGTGTTTCACCTGCTCAGGACTGGCACAAAACCCCCAAAGCAAACAGAAACCTCACGCACTCCCAAACACACACAATGCAACCAAGGCAGCAGCACTTGCAGCGTCTGCTCTCAAGGGCCCCACTTTGGTCACCCCTTCCCGTGCCAGCATCAGGTCTGCTACAAGCAGCTCCCAATAGGCTTGGCTGCCTCCCCAGCAGAGCTCTGCTTGGCTCCTGCACGCCCCAGGCTTCTGCTTTCATTCATGAGAGAAGCCCCTGCTTTGGAGCAGGAGGGGAGGTGCGACAAGACCTGGTCCTGCTTTGCACTTGAGCTCATCCGGGCTTGAGCCCATCACCGTGGCATTCGGGCTGGTTCAAGCCCTGAGCCACCCTCTCCCCCCAACCTCCTCTTGTTATGAGTTTTAGCAGAAGAATACAAATGTAAATGGAACTGGAAAGGGGGGACCCCCCCCTCTGCAGCACACTCATGGGCACAGCTCCCATCCCCACCACCAGGTCTGTATGGATGTGGCAGTGTGTGACCCCCCCGCTGAGCTGCCTTTTCTCTGCCCGAGCCCGGGGGCTCCTGCACCGCGTCCGCTCCAACCGGCCCACAAAGGGGATTAGGGGGCAGAGTAATCCATCCCATTAGCCCTTGCTGGCGCTGCTGTCCTCTTGGCGAGGGGGGGAGAGCCCTCCAAAGGCTTTTAAAGGCGCTGAAATTACACTTGAGCCTGAAACACTCGACCCAGCTGCTGCGGCCCCCAACAATGGGCTGCTTGTAAAGGGAATACCGGGAAGAGAGGAAAAAGGGCTGGATGCTGCTAAAAAGGGCAGCGGCCTCCCCACGGCTGAAACACCGAGAGGTGGCTCAGACCCCTCCATTGCATCCATCCACGCGTGTTCCCTGCGGAGCCAGGCCCTGGGATGTGTTTCATAGACTCATGGAATGGTTTGGGTTGAAGGGACCTTAAAGCTCCTCCAGCCCCAACCCCAACCCCTTCCACTGGAGCAGCTGCTCCAAGCCCCTGTGTCCAACCTGGCCTTGAGCACTGCCAGGGATGGGGCAGCCACAGCTTCTCTGGGCACCCTGTGCCTCAGCACCCTCACAGGAAGAGCTGAGCACCCACAACAGTGACACAAACACCAAGTATTAAATCCCCGGAGCTGAGCAGAAGGAGAATGATTTCCCCATTTGGTAGAAGAGACGGGAGCTGCTTCACTGTTCACAGGACTGGGAAAATGGGAAGTGAAACTGGACCTTCTTGTTTCCCACACACAACTGCTGTGTAATGGGACATCTGACTCCTCAGCAAGCTAAGGTCATACTTGGGCTTCTCCTCCTCTAGCAAGCTGCAGCTCCAAGGCAGCTCTAGGACTTCTACCCCATCATGGAGCTTCCTCATTCCTGGTTTATGTGGCAGCCATGGGGCCAGCTGAGGCTCCAGATCAGCATCAGTTTGGATGGTTATAAAGTAGGAGTGAGGGCTCTGACACAGCACAGGAGGAGCTGCTGCCTCCTAACACTAAATCTCACCTCTCTTTTTGGCAGCAGTCGCATTTGCCAAGGTCTCTGCAGAGGAAAGAGGGAGAAGCCAAAACCCCACACATGGCAGTCATGGAACCAGGTTAGAAAAGCCCTTCCCCAGACAGCAACGGCACAGGCTTAGACAGTCCCTTTGGCTTCAAGTTTTCGGAGTGTGAGCTCTGTGCTTTGGCTCCCGGACACACACAGCAGCAATGAGCAGTTCTGTGAGCACACGGTAGTTGGGCCATTTCTCTATGGGCATTCTGTGGTCTGCAAGCCCAGTTATCTGTGCCCCTGCAGCTGATGCTGCCATCTCTGCAACAGGTTGGGGGGGTCCTCCCGCTCCGTTTCTGTCTCTCAGATGAGCTCATGGCTTCGATGGACACAAACAAAGACCCTTTGCAGGGTGAGGAACAGCCCCAAGAGAGGCGTGAGGACAGAATCCCCCCCCTCACATCAGAGCCTGAGTGCAGGAGCCCACAGCCCTCCTGGGCATGGCTGGGATGCTCTGGGAAGAGATCCTGCAGAGCAGGGGTGGATGTGGGACAGGCACCACCCGTGGTGGAAGAGTTGGGAAGGGAATAAGGGAAAACCCCACAGTGCCTTGGACTCCTGCTCCACCTCCTGCAGCCAGCACAGGGCCCTGTGCCCATGTGAGAGGCTGCCAGTGAGGCACCTGCTGTCACACCAGCACCGGCTGCCAAAAGGATGGGTGAGGAGCACGTGCACGTTGGCATAACAGGGTTCCTCTGAGTGCTTTAAGGTCAAAGACCATGTATCAGAGTCCTGAGAACTTGCCACAGCAACAGCTTTATGTGCCCCTGGTAGTAAAGCCTGCGCAAGCAGACTCCTGTGCATCAAGTGACATCCCTGCGCTCATGAAGGCCCTCAGATCACTGCTGGAGCTGGGAGAGTCTTCTCCTTATTGTGTCAGACCAGTCATGAGGCTGGCTCTGCAAACAGCAGATTCTGGGGTTTTCCTTCTGCCTGACATTGTCTGTGTAATTGCAAAGATCAGGAGCAATCAGATTGTTGGTGTTTCAAACAGATAACTTCCACTGGAAGGTCTTTATGGGAAACTGGAAGCCTTTTGCTCTCCCCATTCTCCCAGTTTCACGTCTTACAGGCCCTGAACATGCCAGGACTCTACATAAGCTGCAGCCACTCTCACAGACCCCACAGCAGCATCCAGCACCTCAGGGGCAGAGTTTGCCACTGTTCAACAGCCAAGGCTCAAAGCTGCCCTTTCCCCAGGAGGGGATGCAGCCACTGCCCCTCCTTAGGAACAGGAACCTAACTTCTGCTTTGAACCCAGAAAGGATCTGTCCTAAATCATGAGCTTTCCAGTACCTAAGCATGGGGGTCAAGTTCAAAGACTGCTCACTGAAAACCTCTGCTGGAAGAGCAGAGGGTAAATGGCAGTTTGTGCAGTTCAGACCTGGAGCAGAGGCAGGATTTCCTCCACACTGGGCTCTCTCTTGCCTCCATTTACTGCAGAACAGCTCAGTGAGCTCCAGATGAAGCAGCAAGACCTTGGCTGTATCCACACCAGGCTCCAGGCTGCCTTGGGCAAGCAGCCAGGGCACCTCAGCCGGCACGGAGCTGGCTCTGCCCAGTCAGAGCTGGGGAAGGGCTTATCCCAGCACGGTGCTGGGGCATTGCGGCTGTGCACCAGCCCCAGCCACAGCAGCACTCCCTGGCCGTGCCCAAAGGCTCAGGCACTGCTATCAGCATCGGCCACAGGCAGGGCTGGATGGGGGTAGCACAGCTGCAGGCTGTGTTCCCAGAGATCCAAGAGGAAAGAGGCCCTGTGGGATCATCTTCCCCCCGGCTGCTGGGGACTGCTCCCAGGAGCACATCTCCAGTGCTTTGTCCAGTCTGGATGGGTGGATCTGCAGCACTGAGGCTGCAAGAACCTGCCCTGAAACAATATCCATGGGCTAAGAGATTTAATAGCTGAGAAGTGTCCATCCTTCCTTCCCTCCCCCTCCAGATCTTCCCTATGTAATCCCACACTTCTCAGGTCAGACCCCCCTCCAGACGACATCCAGCCGCTCTCCTGGACCTGCCACCCCTCCAGGCCCATTCACTGCTCCATCAGCCTTGGCTGGAGCACAGCAGCCTTTTGTTGTAGCCCTGCTCCAGCTGCTCCCACCGCCCTGCACACACAGGAGCCGTTTGTCACAACCATTCCCAAATCCACCTCTGGAGTCCAACAGCAACAAGTGCCCGCACAAAGCCCTCCCCTGTCACAGCACCAGCGGTACCTGGTACACACACTGAAGCCACTGGCATCTCCCTGCTCCTTTGTGCTCCATCTCTTTGTATTTAGGAGCTGCCTCTCACCACAGACCTAGGCGGAAGCTCCCTCTGTGAGCAGAACAATCCTCCATTCTCTTTGCACAACCATAAGCAATGGGAATGTTTTCCAGAAGCCAGCCCATGGTAACGCAATGATAACCACAGCACTAACAGAGGATGCTCAGCACCAACAGGGCTTGCAGAGCACCAAAATGCTTTGGGTACCCTGCTTCCAAACAGAAGATCCCAACAGAAGTGGCACTACAAGGCCTGAGAGCAGCAGAACAGCCTGGATCAGCAACAGATGCTGCTCATCACTCCCAGACAGAGCACTGCTGATGGAAAAGGCACCAGCAGAGAACTCCTGGGCAGGTTCCAGAGCAAGGTAAAGGCTTCTGGTCTGTGCAGAGAGGTCAGAGAACAGAATGAGCACACTTACACCCTGCAAAGCCAACCAAAGAACCAGTTCTGTTCCCTTGCTTCCAGAAGCAGACAACTGAGGGGAGATGGCAGAGTAGTGTTAGATCTGGGGGCTGATCTTTGCAAGCCAGATCCCAGCAGGAAGTGCTCTCATGTTTGGTACAGAAAGCCCAATGCACAGATTTCACTGCATGCACCATTTCACGGGAAGCCCTAAGCCATAAATCTGAAGCAAGATTTAGATGTTATCCACAACCATGTACACACAATTCCTGGAGCTGGCTCTAGCCTGCTCTGCAGGAACATTCACATCCTGGGAGTGCTGACAGCTCACGCGGATTCCCCTCACTGCACTCAATCCATTTGCCTTTTCCCGAAGCCCCAGCTCCTGGAGACAAACCATCCCGGAGAGCTCCGGCTTCCAACAACAGGAAGGTGGGAAAAGCCCTGCTCCCCTGCTGGAAGGACCCTCACAACCCCAAGCAGTGCCCATCAGTGCTTAAGTGTCTTTTTGTCCAACCTCCTTATTATGCCAGGGCCATACTTGCACCTTCGCAGTATTCCGAACCTGGCACCTGGGAGACCTTATCTGTGAGCTCATGGCACTCAAACAGGGCTTCCCTGGCTGTAAGACAGGGCCAGGTCCTCCAGATCTGGACTAGCAGCGTGTGCAGCAAGGGAAAGGCAACTGAGAGCCCCAAATCAAGCACCTGCTTGTTGCTGTGTGTGTTCCAGCCACCCTCCAGCACCGACACAAAGAAGCCATTGGGGCCACATTCCTCCATCCCAGTTCTTATTTTGCCAGACAATATTCCCGGGGCTCTGTTTCTCCTCTGCTGCAGGCTGGCAAAACCTTAAACTAATATTTGGGCACTGCAAGAGGAACTGACATGTTAGGGTATGAAAACAAGGAGGAAGGGCCCCAGTTTGAGGACCTCCAAGGCACAGCGTGTGTACACATCATCATAATGAAATGGTGACTGTGTGGCTCCACTGGGCTGTTTTCTGAACAAGCAACCCAAGAGCAGAGCTGGTGGCCACATCAGCACCTTCTGCAGCTCTGCCATCCACGATCACACTCAGGTTCCTACAGCAGCACAAGGAAGAGAACAGGTTTCAAGGGATACATGGGTTCTGTCAGCCTCAGATACAAGCAGCAGGACACTGAAATGCAAGGCTAACCCTGCGCTGTGCTCTCTTCCTAGCCTTTGGTTTGTGCCGAGTGCAAGATTGCCTTCATGCTGTGCAGCTCCATGCTTACAGGCAGTCTATGAGCACATGCATTGCTTGACTGCCTTGCAGAGGCTGCTTTAACATTTCCCCCCCATTTTGTAGGAGCAAGGATCCCTCCATGCATGGCTCTATCCTGCCTTAGCTGAGCCCTGGGGCTCTGCTTTCACATGGGGCTGTGGTGTCCGATAGGAAGCGTTTGGGAACCAAGTCAACATTGACAATAGTTGACAGCAGCTCACAAGCTTCTCATGGGCTCAGACTGAAACAGGGGAAGCTCAGGTTGGAGACAAGGCAGAAGCTGTTCCCTGTGAGGGTGCTGAGGCGCTGACACAGGGTGCCCAGAGAAGCTGTGGCTGCCCCATCCCTTGCACCATGCAAGGCTCTTTGGTTTCTGCATGTCCCTCTGTACCTCTACTGCCTAATTCTATTGAGGTACAAGGCTCTACAGCTACTGTTACCTGGTCCCCCACTATTACCTGCAGTGCTCTCTGTCACCCTTTGCTTCTGCTCTTATAGCCTTGAATCCATCACAAACTCCACAGCTTTCACCCTATGGGTCAAGCGATTTCCCTTGATGTTGCCTTAGCCAAGGTAAGGCCATGAAAACCCAAAACAGTCAACTGCCAAAACAAGACACTCCTTGGGTGAAGGGCTCCAGCATGGAGAAAGGTGAAGGATAAGCACAAACAGAGGTTACTCACACTGCTTATAGCTCATCTGAAAGCTCTGCAATCCCACTGTGACACCAGTGGTATAAACCTTGTTTAGAGGTTGCAGTTTTTGCCCTGTCAGCTCATCACGCAATGGATTTGATGTTTTTCAGAGCAGCCCAGTGATTTCAGCATCTCACGCTATGGATGTAGCATTAAAAAGCTGACTTCACAAAGATGCTGCCTGTAGAGTTTGTCCCGAGGACACTGTGCTGTCTATTATATTACAGTGATGATCATCTTGGAGCCTGCAAGATGCTCACAGATAATGTTACTCTTACCTCCAGGCAGTTTCTACCCAAAGCCACGTGGCTTGGGCCTTCTGGCAGCAGCTCAGTGTTGGGAAACACCCTGAGGTTCAGGTGGTTCAATTGGAACCTCTTCAAGAGGACAAGACACAGAGGACACTGCACAGGGAACACACACAAGAAGCTGTAGGGGCAGACACCCTCCAGCAGACAGCACAGGAAAAGTCCACCTACATCCCACCCAAAATCCACCTAAATTTCCTACTGGACCCAAGATTGGCTTATGGCCCTGAAATAAAGGGATTTACATCCCTTGTAAAGCTCTCATTTACTTGGCTATTAACTCTGGAGTTTCTAGTTATCCATATCCGATTTCTAAGCCTCTTTTCAAATCCCACAGCCACAAGCTTCCACGGGGTTTTGGAGGCATAAGTTCCAGAGTTTATGGCACTGCCAGGAATGGAGCTGGCAGGTCCTGGCTCCACCACCACTCCCCACCGAGTGGAAAGGTGGTAGTAGGAATGGATGAGGGAAGAAAGCCCAGGTAGCATCACACATTAAAAAGGGAAAGAAAATTGCTGGTGGGGTGAATAATAGAAAGTGTTCAAAGGCTGGTGCGTGTTTTTCAGGAGTGGCTGCATGACTCCAAGCCCAGGTCATTTGGGTGCTTTTGAAGTCCTTCCTCATGCTCTGTTTCTATACACTTCCAGTTACTCTCGTGTTACAGGTGCAGACGCTGTGCTCTTGAACTCACATCCAGAACCAGCCCAGTGCCAGGAGGGGACATGGTTTGAGCCTGGACACTTGCTCTGCGCTGCTTATGAGCCTGACAGAGCAAGATGAGGACCAGGAAAACTGCTCCTGACACGTTTCCCTTCCAACTTTTAGCTCCCTTTAAGACACCAGCATGAAAACCAAGCGTCTTGCCAAGCCTGGTCATCACCAGTATTAGTTTATTCTAGCGCTTTTCTCTGCCTCCTAAAGCCGTCATCTGGGGGATGACAAATGAACCTTTCAGTTTATGTTCATCATAAACAACTGAGGCATTTGCCCACCACAGCCTCCAGCGATGACACGGTCAGTAACCTACGGAACGTCCACGTTACAACACTCAGGTACCGCCTCCTGCTCCAGCTGGAGGGGACAGACACATGAACCTGAGCGGAGCCCACGGTCGGGTGCAGTGAAAGCCTCCGGATGGGCAGCACCGGCTCCTTCACCGCCCGCAGTCCCTGCAAGCCCACGCTCACCTCGCGCTGCCCGAGCCCTGCTCCTGCTCCACGATCCTGAGAACGAGCTCGGTCCCGGCAGCCGCGTCCGTACCGGTGCGGAGCGGGGGCAACCCCACCTGCAGCCGGGTCCGTACCGGTGCGGAGCGGGGGCAGCCTCACCTGCAGCCGGGTCCGTACCGGTGCGGAGCGGGGGCAGTCCCACCTGCAGCCGGGTCCGTACCGGTGCGGAGCAGAGGCAGCCTCACCTGCAGCCGGGTCCGTACCGGTGCGGAGCAGGGGCAGCCCCACCTGCAGCCGGGTCCGTACCGGTGCGGAGCAGGGGCAGCCCCACCTGCAGCCGGGTCCGTACCGGTGCGGAGCGGGGGCAACCCCACCTGCAGCCGGGTACGTACCGGTGCGGAGCGGGGGCAGCCTCACCTGCAGCCGGGTCCGTACCGGTGCGGAGCGGGGGCAGCCTCACCTGCAGCCGGGTCCGATGCGCTCCGGCTCCGCAGCATCCGCAGGACCGGGGCGGACGCTGCAGCTGCAGCCGCCTCGGCCCGGCCGAGCCCCGCTCTGCTCCCGCCTGCAGGCGCTGCGCTGAGCCCCCCCCCCACCCGCAGCCCCCTCCCCCGGCCCCGCAGACCCCGGCCCTACCTCTGCGGCGGCTCCAGGGCTCTCCCGGCCCCGCTGCGGCGCCTCCGCCGCCGGTTAAATGGGCAGGTTCGGGCCCGGCAGGGAGCATGCGCTGGCCCGGCCGCCCCCCCCCCCCCCCCCCTAGCGGGGCTGGAGCCGGGGGGACCCCGCGGTACCAGCGCTAATAACGGGCTCTGTAACCCAGGCTTGGCCTTTCCGTCCCCCCCCCCCCCCCCCCCCCGCTTTCTGCTGGAGAAGCACCCGCAGGGACGAGTCCTTTCCTTGCTCTCTTTGGGTTTGACTAATGTGTTAATTACTGGTAATTGCTCGTTGTATGCAAATGAGCTGCCGAGCTCTGGGAAGCTTGTGACCTGCCCCTGGACATCCTTGATGGGAGATGAAATCACATGCGTGCGTGTGAGAGACACTGTGTGTGCTCATGCAGCCAGCAGCCCGGTATCAAACTTGTCCACAATTGTGGCTGCAGGAGTGAATGCTCCCATTCATCCACAGCCCTCGAGATGAGAGCCCTGAGGAAGAGCAGCTTTCCTTAAACATCTGCATCAACAAGGAGCTGGTTCTGTGTGTGAGCAGAGAGGAGAAATGATCAAGACTGTGGCTGACAAAAACATCAGTTCTGCAGTGAAGCTTGGGCTGGTCCCTCAGTTGATCACTCATCAGACACTCAAACTAGTTGAGACCTTTGAATGATTTAGCCCTGTGTTTTGCAACATACCCACCCAGCCCTCCCATAGCTGCAGCAGCATCCTAAAGTCCTCATTCTTTTCCATCTTCAAGGGGTCCCTCCTTTGAGCCACTTTGTACCTCTCAAGGTCAAAAATCCCATTTCCATGTGGTGTTTCCCTGGGATCAGCAGGATAAGTCTTGTTTTCACTGTGAGGCAGCTGTTCCCTCCCAAAGTTTGCTGGAGGGACTCCCCCAGCATAGGAAAAGCAGAGGAGCACCTGCATGTGTTGTCACTTGGAGTGATGGGAACTCGCTCCCCAGCAAGGAGAAATGACACCGCTGTTGGACATGGCTGTTTCCTGGAAAAAGAACACTCACACAAGCTGGTTTTGGCACTGCAGATGCAGCCATGAACTCACTGAAAGACGAAACAAAGCCCAGACCAAACACGGCAAGAGCCACTGAAGAGCAGGGCCAGGACCTGAACTGGGCAAGTGCCAGAGTCCAAATCTGGCTGGGGAGAAGTGCCCCTGTTTTCTGGTCAGGGAAGTTCACAAGTGATGGAACAGCCATTGGTGCCTTGACTGGGGGTAGGTGCATTCCCCAGGGCTGTGGTTAGACCAGCAGCATGAACTGGAGTTTCCATCTATTCCCGGCTCTGACTCACCGGGTGCTCTTGCTGCAGGCACAAGCAGCCAGTTTTAAACCAGCAATTGCAGGCTGTGGTGATGGACACTCCTGGAGTATCCACTCCTCCCACTGGACACACGGTGCTTCAATAGGCCAGAGCTCTGAAAATCGTGGAATGGTTTTGAATGGGACCTTAAAGCTCCTCCAGCTCCAACCCCTTCCACTGGAGCAGCTGCTCCAAGCCCCTGTGTCCAACCTGGCCTTGAGCACTGCCAGGGATGGGGCAGCCACAGCTTCTCTGGGCACCCTGTGCCAGCGCCTCAGCACCCTCCCAGGGAACAGCTTCTGCCTAAGAGCTCAGTCTCCCCTCTCTTGGGCAGGTTCAAGCCATTCCCCTTGGCCTGTCCCTACAGGCCCTTGTCCCAAGCCCCTCTCCAGGTTTCCTGCAGCCCCTTTAGGCACTGGAGCTGCTCTCAGCTCTCCCCTATGAAAAGGGCACTAGAAAAGTTAGGTGCTGCTCCAATATTTCAGTATTTGAATATGTATTTTAATACTCAATTTTCCCCTTTCCTAAAGCTGTGATAACAACATTTACACACCCTCCCAAGCACTTTGCAACGTGTTGATAAAGGCTCCAGCTGATGCAATGAGTCTTTAGTGCAATAATCTCTTCCAATTCCAGCCACTGTCCCTCCATGGAAAGGAAGCAGCGCTGGGCTCTCTCTGCAGGGGAGCACAGCCCCAGCCCCTTGCTCTTCATCCCACCAAGAGCTTCCACTCCTCCCTGCTCAGGTCCTCTGTCCTTCCACACCTTCACACCTCTCACACCTACCAGAGACAGCTCCCCACAGCTGAGCAAGACCAAAGACAAGGCCTTTCCTGAGCCTTCCTATAGCTCATCCACTGACCAGCCAAGGACTTTGGAGCACGTTGCTGTTGTTGAGCCATTGCGGGTATCTAAGCAGATTGATTTATCAAAGGAGAGAAATAGAGTCAGCTGCCATCTCAGCTGCTCGTGCCTGATTAGATCAGAGAATAGATTTGCCCTTGTCTTATCTCATGTACCCAGACAAGAGGAACTCATGGGATGGGCTAAAGCCACAACAGCCCCAGAGTGGCCGAAGGTGGCTTGAAGCCCATTTGTGCCTGATGGCAGAAACCTCAAGTCCTGAACTCGATCACTGAGTCACAACACAAACCTTCCAGTCTCTGTAAGCAGGGAAAGCCAAGCCATGGCCAGCACCCCACCCAGGGAGGTTCAGAGTCACTGTTTGCACAGCACTCCCATGCCAAGGTGGGAAAGCTCAGAGAAATGCAAAGCAGAAATGGACCTTAGTGGTGCTTTAGTGCTGCTGCCTCCAGAACAAATTCATGCCGGGTACTTGGGGCTTTTAGAAGGCTCTTGCTTGACAAGCCAACAGCTCCAGACTTCTCATGCCATGATGGCCTTTGTCTGCCTTGTGCCTCATGCACCTTGAAAGGGGAAAAGCCACGAGAAGAAACCAGAGCAGGGCCCGGCTGCGCAGGGTGTTTATGCTGGAGGCAGCCAGAGCAGGCGGCTGCACTTTGGGGCTTATCTCCTCTCTCTGTCTAAACAGGAAGTGTATTTTTGTCTCCAGCATTTCAGGAGAAGCCACCAGACTAAAACGTTCAGAACGAGGGTGCCAAAAATGAGCCTTTCAACTGCCTGGGAGCAGAGAGCAGGGATGGCTGGAACCCCGAGGAGAGCAGCATCGCAGGGCACCAGGTCCTCCAACACATCCAGGGGTGGCAGTGGGGCTGTGTGTGCAGAGCTGCCACAGCCAGCAGGGCCGAGCAGGGACAATGTGGGGCAGGGCAGCTACAGGAGCTGCATTTGCCATTGCAAGGGGGGTTCCTGTAGAGGTGTCACCTCCCTGGAGCAGTGCTGGGCTGCTCCTGAAGGCTGAGGAACATGAACGCATGTTCTTGCTCCCTCTCCAGCAGCAAACACCCTACAGGGTTACTGCCTCCTACTAATGGTGCAAGAAGCTGTTTTCTCCATGTAAGACTGCAGGGAGGACACTGTAGCAGCACTGCATCAGCTTGGCACAGTTTTTAGCTCCCCCAGTTCTGCCATCAGTTTCAGGATAATCTCAAAGTCGTGGATTCAGTGAGAATGGGGCTTTTTTGTTGTTTTCTGTTCGTCTTGAACAGCTCCATTTCCACGTCTCTTGGTGGCAAAGCAAAGCCTGGAAACGTGACTGGCCCCAGACTGCCAAAACCAAAAGCAATTCATCTGCTTTTCTTTAATCTGGAGTCTTGAGACTTAAACAATCTCCTGGGTTTTGAGACTGCAAAGCCCGTCTCAAAGTGGAAGAGTGGATTTGGTCAGAGAGCTTGTCCTGTTTGGTGGGGAGATGGGGTCACCGTGTACCACTGACTGGATTCCAAGGCCTCTGCAGCCAAGCAAACAAAAGCTGCTCCCTGGTCAGGATCCTTATTGATACTGGAATGGCTCCCACTGTTTGCTGTTGAGCGTCACCATTCCTGTCCCTGCAGGCAACGCAGGAGGATAGAAGCTGGCCCTGCAATGCGTGTGCGAGCGCTGGAAAGGGGTTTGGAATAGGGCACAGCTGCTCTATTTACAGAGTGCAGGACAAGCAGTTTAGCCTTCCCCCTGCTGTTCCCTGGGCTGCATTCTTAACCTCTGCCTCTTCCAGCTCCTTTCCCCACACACAGCATCATGGGCTCAGTCGCCTTCTCTGCCTGTCAGGAGTTGTGAGCTGTGCCAATGGCCAAGCAAGCTGTGGCTTCCCCTTACCCTGCCAGGGGAACACTGCAGCACATCCGTGGATGGATGGACAGGGAGAAGCAGCAGCAGAGAATCCAAGCAGTATCCCTAAGGGGAGGCTCAGGAGGAACTGAGCAGCTCCACTCAATCCTCTTCCCCTGCTGTTGCTCTGGTGTGCAGGTAAGGCTGAACCTGCCCTGCAGGCAGGAAGCACTGCACTGCTCTGCTCCCCTGCCCCACAGCAGCCACACTCCAGCTCTCTGAACCTCTGGCTACCCTGAACTTTAATCCTCAGCACTGCACACCCCAGTGAGCTCTTTAACCCTCTGCACCCCAAGGACAGCCGGGCACCACTGTAAAGATCAGGATCACTGTGCACCACCTTACTGTGCAACCTACAACACAGCTCTGCTACCACCTGCCTCTCCTCCCCTAATGCATCGTTCCTGACCCTCTCAGTCCCTTTCTGAGGCAGGGACAGCAACAGCCCCATAGATGCCAGGCTGGAAAGGTCCCACTCTCCTCAGCTGTAGCTCCAGCATTAGGGAACTGCTCACATCCTGCCCACTTCTCACCCTTAACCCAAGGGGGTTCCATTTCACTGCAGCCAGAATCATCACCATGGGCAAAGCAGACACCTCCAGTGTCAGTTTATCATTTCCAGCTCCCAGGATAAGATTTGGGGTTTTCCTTCTGAAACAGCCTATTCTGATTCCAACCTGGGTAGAGAAATCTGCCTCTGATTGAGCTTGTTCCCACCCTGCATGTTTGGTACCTGCAACTTCAAGCTACCCTCTGCCTTGCAGCCCTTTAGTTCTGGCTAAGCTAGAGACAAAGCAATGGCATTTCTTTCTGATTCGGGTGCCAAGGAAACTGTCAGCTCCCATTCAGACCCCAAGCCATTCCCTGCAACACATTTGCTCAGTCGCTTGCAAATGATGCACCCCATGAGCCATCCACTCGATTTCCCAGGACAGCTTCAGTGACCAGCACGGGCTGCAGGGCGAGGCGGGGAACGGATGGAACCAGGGGCCCTGGTATGCAGGAGGCTCATGACCCTCACTGAACACCAGCTTACCAATACCAGTCCCTCCTGAGCAAGGACAACCAGATGAAGAAGCAGATCTTGCTGCTTGTTGCACCTGATTTCTTTAATACAATTGTACTTACTTGCAAAGGGACATAAGAAGCTCCCCATCCTTGACTAATGCAGGGCCTAAACAATGAGAAATGCTGCCTCTGATGACAAATCCAAACCCTTTCTGCAGGCAGTACCTAATGCCACAGCACTCAGCTCACACAGGACATGTCCCAAGGCTTGTTCTGACAGTGCCCTTGGCTTTTCTGTCCCACTCACCTTTTTTACTTCCCATCCCACATAGGCACAACTGCTCCAGTCCGCATCCTTCTGCACCAGCAAGCGCTGCTGCTGCATGGCAATGCTCAGCTTTGCCAGAGGGGTTTGTGCAGAACTTGGAGCCAACTCTTTCATTCTTTGGCTCCATCGCAGTCTAAACTGTTCCTGCAGGTGTCCTGAGAGGAAACAAAAGGTGGGCACAGGCCTAGATCTTGACATCTGAGTGCAGGAGATAGGACAGA
The DNA here is from genome assembly GCF_012275295.1 of Melopsittacus undulatus. NCBI lineage: Eukaryota > Metazoa > Chordata > Aves > Psittaciformes > Psittaculidae > Melopsittacus > Melopsittacus undulatus. The sequence continues at coordinate 1,933,492 of NC_047542.1, forward strand.
TGGGACTAAACAAACATGAAGAAGGCAAGTTCTTCACAGCCTGGGATGTGGTCCCAGTACCCCGTTGTACTGGGCCCACTGTAGGCAATTATATATGTCTGAACACACATTTTAGGGTATAACCCCAGACCAAACTCCATCCATGAAGTGAAGAACTGGGCACTGTCGTGGATCCCACCAGAGATCTGCAGGCAGATTTGCTCCAGCAGCTCAGCCGTTAAGAGCAGTACTGAAGGCAGCAGAGCTGCCACAGTTCATCCTTGGTGGGTGAAGCAGGAAACCTGGAACAGAAAATAACCAGAAAACACTTATGGAAAGTGCCCGGTCCGTGTTTGCTGAGGAGGAGGTTTCTTGTCCAACCAGTTGATCCAGAGCAATTTATCTGTGACACTTCCAAAGGCTGAAGCTGTCCCTTTTCTTGGAGATACAATTGATGGGCAGATGTTTGCTGGAGGTAAACAGGGCGCACCCTGTTTACAGCACACAGTGCAAATACTCCCCAGCATGTTTATTCTGCAGTACGTGTACTGCACAGGCAGGAAGTGACTGTTGAAGAGAGACACCCAAACCGTGCTCCTTCCCAAGGCACTGGTTGGGAGCAGCTGTTGGAGAAACGGAATCTTTATGGGATGATTATAGACCCATGGAATGGTTTGTGTTGGAAGGGACCTTAAAGCTCATCCAGTTCCAATCCCTGCCACAGATAGGGACACCTTCCATTAGAGCAGCTGCTCCAAGCCCCTGTGTCCAACCTGGCTTTGAATGATGGATCCTGCTTTAGAGGAGGTGATGGGAAAGAATGCTGCCATACACTTGCCTGCAAAGAGACATGGAAGTTATCCTGTAGGACTGGGAGAAGCTCAATTACAGTTCATTCATTAAATAAACCCAAAGCAACAAAAAGGAATCATCAAAAGAATAAGAAGAGAGTTTTCCATTCAAATCTCACAGTGGCAGCAACAGGGCAAACACTCTTTCATTTGCTTACCATCATCCCAGGTTTCTGTGTCTTCACAGGTCCTGCCCTTCTCTCCCTTTAATCCCTCTAAAAGCTATTTTCCAGTGTCCCACTTCTCTAGACTGTTCACTGCTAGTCCCAGCTGGGAGGCAGGAAGGAGACATCAGCTCCTTTGCTTCTGCTATTCCCAAACAAACACAGCAAGGCAGTGATGAATGTGCATTGATAACTGTAATTAATTCACCTCTCTCAGCCTCCCTTCTCAAATCCCAGGGATGGCTTTGACCTGAATGTTAAACTTGTTCCATGATGACCCCTACAGATACTGTTGTTGACAATCCCATGTCATTCCCAGCCACAGCAGCTCAGGAGACTTCCTCAGGGGTCACTGCCATTCAACAACTCATTAACAGAGGAAGAATTGCCTGGGGTCAACACACACCAACGTCACTGGAGACTTTCCCCAGCAGTGATCCCAGACAGAGTCACCCTCTTGCTCCATATGGCAGAGTGAGTGCTCAAATCTGATGTGATGAGCACTGTCACAATGGGATCAACTGCAGAGGACAACCTATTTATTTACCTTGTGTAAGAGGGGCTTAGGCCCCTCTGAAAGTAGAGCTCACAGTGCTCACACACAGCACAGCCATCCAGCAGAGACCTGGTCAGTGGCAGGCAGAGTCCATGGAGTTAAACCAGACTGAAGGCAAAAGGAGATGGGAAAAGCTGCTTTCCAAGTCCCTTCACTGGTGTTCGAGACTGAAAGGTGCAAAACCAGTTTGATGTGAATGAGACGGAAAGAACCAGAGTCGCTTCCAAGTGTGAGACCTCGGAGAAACGTGGCACCTATTAGTTTAAAAGTGATGTCATGAACTGGTTTCTGGGAACAGAAAGAGCTGTTTCAAGCGCAGTCTCACTGCTAGCAGTGAAGTAAAATTAAAGGGGGAAAGAAAAAGCCAGTTTAGAGGGGAAAAAAAGCAATTTAGGGAAAAAGAAATGATGGCTCTATATAATAAATAGGATTTTACTCCAGCTATGCCTTCCCCTCCTTCATCTCTCAGGAAGTGAAGCAGAAACACAGCACATGCTTTATGAGAGACTACAATAATATCCTCTGTAGCAAACCTCCATTAGGCCATTTACCCAAAACCAGGAAAACCTAAGCAGAGAGAGACATTTTCTTCCTAAAGCAGCACTGCCTTCATCTCGGAGAGCAGCAGCACACGAGCTCTGGGGCAGAAACCACTGCAATCAATCCCAAGTGTCTGCAAACGTTTGTCATGAGCTGAGCTAACAGTCCCCACTGTTAAGGAAAGCTGCTATTGCTGATGGTAACCAAACCCTCGTAGCCAGGCCAACTGCTTAAGGGGAAAAGATAGTGTGACAACAGGAAATGTATTGCTGCTGGAACTGTTATCTGCTCACAACACAAATGTTATTCAACCTGAGAGACAAGAGATAATCGACATAAAGTACCGGCATCTCTTCAAGCCACGGAACTTGCAAGCAAATACAAAGCAAACCCTGGACTATAACCCAAACCTTATCATTTTGAAGGGTAAATGAAATATTATTGAAGAGACAGAGTAGGAAACGGCTTTGGCTTTGTGCAAGATTGTTTTCATTGATTGTCCATCAAAACCCACGCACACACAGGGCAGTAAACTGCAACCATGGGTCAAGGCCAAGGGCTGAATTTGACCCAGAGACTTGAATTCAGCATTGAAGAAGGAGCTATCTTTCACTGGTCTTTTCACCCAAGGCGGATGAGTGCATTCCGAAGCGTGCCCACAGTGGGATAACAGCACTTGAACTTGACCTGCATCTGTGGGAAGAGGCAAAGCCACCCCAGTGCACACAAACCCATTTCCTGGTGCAGGCAGCAGCCTGAAGCTGGAGCCGTGTGTTAGCCAGGATGTGGTTCTGAACGAGCAAGCAGCACTCCCGGATCGAATGCAGGTCTCTCTCCCACATCACACGTTAGAGACGTTCAGTGCTTTCCAATCAGTGCACAACCAACAGACACCGTTCAGAGCTCTGCTTACTCCTTACCCTGCAGGCTCATGGCTGCTCTGCACCGACCCTGCGGGAGTGGGGGTTATTACTGGTATCGCTCTATACTTGACTTACCATATAACATGGTACAGAGACCCCGAAACAGTGAAAGAAGTAAGAAAACCCTGTCCGCTTTGTGGTCTGCTGCATCAAAACTGTACCTTAAAATGTGCTTTTGAAGTATAGGGAATTAGCTGGGAAATATCTTCATTTCTGCCACTTTTCCAGGTTTCCTTCAACATGCAAAGTGGGAAGGGACAGACCAGCAGCTCTTTGAATCAACTTTGTCCCATTTTCTTAGTATTTCAAGGCCACCTATAGAGCCAAAACAAGCTGTACTGCAGAAAACAGACCTAATCTTGAATTCCACCTTTGCATTTGATTTTCACCCTATAACCAAATACGACCAAAAGAAACACAAACAGGATATTCCTGAGGCAAAATTGTGCTAGATTAAAACTTGACAGCTGGTATCCTTTGCCAAGGGAATCTTATCCCCCTCCTTTGGCAGCGCTTGCTATAGTTACAACCCCCTATGTGCGTGTCCACTTCTCGGATGCAGAGCCATTAAAGATGAACGCAGGTTGTTTCTGGTATCAATTCCCTGTGGATACTACTACAAAGACAGTGGGAACTTTAACTTCTGCTGGCACAGCATCTGCCTACAGGATTGAGCAGTCAGTACCTAACCTGGCTCCAACAGAAAAGGAGCCGAAGGCTGCACACACTAACAGGATGGGTCAAAGGCAGTGGGGAAGAAAGAGCCCAGCATTGAATCAGATCTTAAAGTGAGTAGTGCTTATCTGTGGGGACAGAAGCAGCGCCAGCTGTGCTGGGTACTCGGTAATCCCAAACCCGAAGCAGTGCAGCAGTACTTAAGGTAACTGTAGCTGTTCCCAATAAAGAGTCCATGTCAACAGTGCAACGTATAACTGCAGGTACCACAGCAGGGAAGTTGGAATACCTGTTAAGGTTGACTGCCTGGTATGTTCAGAAAGAGAGGAATTCCATAAGCTGTGCTATTAAACCACTGCATTCCAGAAGCCTGGAACATCATTGTTTCAGCAGCTTCCAACACGATGGAATAAACCAAATGGGAGAGGTAGAGAGGCAAGAGTCGGCAGCCTGGCACCAGCTGCCAAAGCCACTTGCTCGGGAAGGTCACAGGGGCCGTTTTACAGTGAACCATTGGTACCTCAGCATCCAGGAGCAGCTGCATCCGAACCCTGGTGGAAACAAACACTTCCAGGGGTTGTTCCTGTTGGAGGGAGCCCAGAGGCCATGGGGATGCTGCGAGGTCTGGAGCAGCTCTGCTCTGGAGCCAGGCTGGGAGAGCTGGGCTGGGGCAGCCTGGACAAGAGAAGGCTCCTGAAGGGAGACCTGAGAGCAGCTCCAGTGCCTAAAGGGGCTGCAGGAAACCTGGAGAGGGGCTTGGGACAAGGGATGTAGGGACAGGCCAAGGGGAATGGCTTGAACCTGCCCGAGGGGAGACTGAGCTGAGCTCTCAGGCAGAAGCTGTTCCCTGGGAGGGTGCTGAGGCGCTGGCACAGGGTGCCCAGAGAAGCTGTGGCTGCCCCATCCCTGGCAGTGCTCAAGGCCAGGTTGGACACAGGGGCTTGGAGCAGCTGCTCCAGTGGCAGGGGTTGGAGCTCTGAGGTCCCTTCCCCACCGCCCACCCCAGGGCTCCGGAGCTCCTCAGCTGCCTCAAACCCTCCCGGCCCCTCGGACCCACGGCACCGGCCCCACCGGAGCCCTGCGGGAGCCCCGGCTGCGGGGCGCCCCCTGCTGGCGCAGCGCGGGCACAGCCGGGGCCGCCGCCTGCGGGGACCGCCAGGTAAGAACCGACCCCACGGCCATGGGCATCCTCCTCCCTCTGACACCATAAGGGAGAGGCTGCGCATCTCCAGGCACTGCTGGCCCATAGGAAGGCCACGGAGGACTGAGGGAAAGTCCTGGGGGCGAGTGTGACACGGGAAAAGCTTCATCTGTCCTCATCACTGCTGTCTGCAATGGGGTTGTGGACCAGGAAACAACTCACACCCCTCTCCCGCATCAGCCCTGCGATGCCGAAGTTGTGTTCCTTACGGCAAACACAGCTTCATTACTTACATGTTCCCAAGTCTGCCACTCAACTCACAGGCAGCACCGGGAAGATCAGCACCAAACTGCTCTGTCCAAAACCTGACTGATGCTCCTCAGGACAGCACACGAGCTCCATGAAGGAATGAACCCCGTGTGTTCTGATGCATGTTTTCATATCTAATATGCACAAAACCACTGCAGAAGACCCTTAAATAGCAGAAGAATTACACAAGTCATGTTTATGGGTTATAAAAGCCCTTTTATAAAGCCATTTTTAAACAAAACCAAAAAGTTTACAAAAGAAAATAAAAGATACAGAAGAATGAGTTGCTTAATATATTCCAAAAAGGAGAAAAAATAAGAGGGGACACAATTCCAACATGCTGAACAATAAAGGGTTCTTTTTCTTTGTGGTTTCTTTTAATACAAAATACAAGCGAAGGATACACATACTTAAACCAGAGCTCAGGAGCAGGTATGCAGTCCTGGGAACCCTCTCAAGAAAAGCAAAGCAGGGGGTTGTTTTTGTGGTTTTTTCTCTTTTTTCTTTCGTTGCAGGTACATACAGAGACTGGAATATGTCAAATTAAGTCGCACAAAAGACCATCACACAACTCTACCAATGAAGGTTGCAGCTAGAAAGCCATGAACATGGTCACCAGGCATGGCCACTTCAACCCCTTTCATTAGAATAATTAAAAATAAAACTGTTGCTTTTATTTTAAATAAAGCATTAATGTTACATTCAGACTTCACTGCGAGTACCATGCCGTAGATCTCAGCGTTGTCAAGGTATTGCAAGCACCAGGCTGATGGAAACAGCCCCCCCTCTGCCAATGGCACCAGAATGCTGTTTGCAGTAGCCCCTTCCTCTCTCTGCTACAAGGCATGAGAGGGGGACTGCAAAGAGCTTGGTTTTGGGCCAAGCTCACTGGGGGATGGCAAATACTCAAGACAAGTAGTCACTGCATCCCATCTAATGCTGCCTTGCTGACGGCCAGAGGCCCAAGGCCCTACCTGGAGTCTCCTCCTCTACCTTCCAAGTGATCATTCAGGGTTTGCTGTGACTCGATGTTCACGGTTCAAACAAAAAAGTACGTAGCTCTTATTTACAATTTTATTCTGGAACAATTGCTTCTGCGGGGAAAGAAAAGTCAAACTCACAGATCTGCAGAACACAAAGGGAAGGAGATGGCAGACGCTCCCATGCGCGCACTCACACCCGCGCACTCACACACAGAATACTTTGGGGGGCTTTTACACACATTAGTCTGGCTTAAGCTGATTTGAGTCATTTTCTCCATCCCACCCACGACCCCTCCCAAAATATATATATAAAAAACCCTCGCCCCAATATACAAAGCATATGCACAATGGTGTTTGCAGTCACACTGAGCATGCTCCGGCGATGGACCCGCTCGCGGTGAGGGGGGCAGGCAGTCTAGAGTCAATCCCGATAGTGGTCGAGACACAAGAGTCAGCACATGGCGAGAACTTGACTACACTTAAGAAACAGTTGTGGTTTGGTTTTAATAGAAAGAGTTCAATGAAAAGACATTCAAATGCCAGTCATCTACTGAGGTGGGAAGTCTAAAACAAGGATACACTTGATCAGGGGAGGTCACGGAAGGACACTGTCATCTTTCAGAGCTCTGATGCTCCTCAAGAATACTTAAACCAAAAGTCACCTTGGACAGTAAGAACAGAACAGTTAGTGTTGCTTACTATTGTCATGAGCAGAACTTGTATTTCAACCTCCCAAAACTGTAGGAAAATAGTCAAAGTTCAGGGAAAATTGTCTATTTGATCATATACATATAGAATATATAATTTCCACATATAGATGTGACCCACCCCCCCCCCAAACTAACATCTCCTATATGCCAGCAACTATTTTGTGACAGTGTCCCTTTAAACATCCATCTGCTTACATTATCAGATCCTGCCTCCCCCAACAGATGAACATCCACTTCTCAACTATTAAACTCATGGATCAGTTTGTAGTTTTTAAGAACCATGTGTTCAACAATATGATCTGTTATAAAAATAAACACTTCACAAACAAATTACATAAAGCAAAGCACCAGTTTCTACAGCTCAAAAGCTTCCAGCATGTTACAGTTTACTTCCCTCCCTCCTTCACCTGGGTGCCTCAGTGTTCATTGTACCTTTGGGACCATCACCAGTGGAGGGGAAAAAAAAGGAAAGAAAAAAAAGGGAAAAAAGAAAGGAATTCCAGCACATCTCCTGCCACTGCTGATGCTGCCCTGGGTGGCACAGGAGCTGAGCACACTCAGCACAGAGCCCTGGCGGTGGCCAGGCTCCCAAGCAGAAGCCATCTAAGGTGTGCTGCTTCTCTCCCCACATGCTCTTCTGCTTTGATGAAGCTAAAAGAGAATGAAAAACTTCTTGGCTGCCTCATTTCCAAGTCTTGCTCTCCCCTACAAATCCATTCCGAAACCCCATTTTGCTTGGCATGTTTGGCATTCCTGTGCTGATCAAATAGGATGTGAAGCAAATAATCCTTAGCATGAAATTCCAACTGAAATTGCCAGTGTTCAAGACTTGTGGCCTACTAAAGGCAGGACTATTGACAGAGAGCTGCAAAACTGAACGTGGTGCTGCAGATTCAGAAACAGAACGGACAAAAGGCTATATAATGGAAGTTAGTTCTGGACTACCATTTAAAGACTAAGAGCAGGGCACTACTTAACTGAACTTTGGAATAAATCCATTTACCTCTCTGCAAAGGCTCCAAAACTACAGCTGTGGAACAGAAGAGAATCTTTCTCAAAGGCTTCTTCTGTGACTGAAACTATTCCCACTCCTAAAGAAAGGCGTTTTTCACAGCTGCCCTTCAAGAAAACAGAATGCTTCACACAAATTAAGTAAAAAGGACATTTAGAAATGGTAAGTGCCACTAGTGAAAAATGCTGTCTGCTATAAACAATAAAAACTATCAACCTTCACTATTTTCTTCTACCTGTAAAAATGGAAACCTACCAGAGGAGCCAAGAAACCATTTGGGCTTAACTTAGTGTTTGCACAAAACAGTCAGATACAGCAAAAGGTACAAAACCCCAGCAGCAGCACAGGGTTGCCATCGTGTTTGGGTTGTGACAAACTCCAAGAGAAGCATCAAGCAGCCTGTACCAGCTGTGAGGTGAACGGATGAGAAAGCAGACCAGGTTTGTTAGAGCAAGGGCTGAAACTGCCAGGCAGGAAAGAATCCAGTCCAAAACCTGAACTGAGAACAACAGGATCTCGTTTTTCACAGCCTTCACTTTAGTTACCTGTGTTAGCAAAAGAAGATCATAAAGCGGAACTTACAAAAGACACTCTTCAGGGAATAACCCCTGGTCTGGCAGGTAAAGAACCAACCGTTTGACCAGTCAGCTAGAGGTATTCTACAGTTAATAGCAAAAAAAACTGCCTAAGAAGCCAATAGACAATAGGTTGAAATAGTCTGGACTGAAGGGGAACAACCCCGTGGCCCAGACAGTCACAAAAGTGTGTTCTATCCCCAGTTTTAATCCAACTGCTTTTGAAAACATGGCCGCTTGTTTTCCCCGTATTACCCAAGAAGTGGAGGTAAGAGACTCTGCTCTCCCAGAAACCTGGAAAGTGGGAAGAGGGGTGGGAGAGGAGAGGGGATTACATTCGCTTCTTTATCAAGAGCTGATGCTTCAGCTCCAGCCTTAAGCTGTTCTACAAAATTAAACCACTTAAAAAAGAAGATTTACAATGGAAACACTGATCATCTTTATTGTAACGGCAACAGTAGTTTCATTAGAGTAAAGAATATTAGAGAACTTAATTCTTTATAAGCCAAGGTAAAGTAATTTACCAGCCTCAATAAAATCCATGGCTATGAATCACACAAGACAATCACTCGGCTGTTAGATTAATAGTCATTCCACATTTTAGGCTCCACACTGTGCTCATCAGCATCTCCAGGCTTCCTACGCCATTCAGCCCAATGTCCTTCCTGATCATATTAGTGTCTCTCTCTACAATCCAGATAGGATTAAACACCTGGTAGCACGTGCACCAGCAATCCAACTGATTAGCTGCCTTATGTTAACCTTCAAGAGGCTGGTTACAAACTGTGTAGTCCTGTGACAAAAAGAAAGGATGCAAAGCTTCTCAGCTATAGATAACTGTGAGCGACACAGAGAAAGCACAAAGGGTTTCAAAAAGAGAAAAACGGCAGGTCCAGTTTTGAGTACTTCCACCAACAAACATGGCAGCAACCTCTGCATTGGGGTTTGAAACCCAGGGCTTGGGTACTTTAGAAAACAAGGATATGGCTGCTTGGATAAAAACACATTTAAATGCCACCACACACATCTCAAGTGTCTTGCATTTTGAGGGGGACATCCTGCTTTTTTATTAGGGAACAATAGAGCCCTGCTACACTGCTTCCAAACTCCACTTCCTCCTAACTTCATCCTTTACCACTGTTCCCTAGTCAGCACTGCTCAGGCTTAGGGAGCAGAATGACGACCAACAGTCAGAAGCAGCCAGGTCAATGTGAGAGCAAAGCCTCCCACACTGCAGGATGAAGACATGGAAGTGGGATCATGGTGATGTGCACTACCATGGAAGTCTGATGTCCAGCACTGGAGCTGGAGAGGCTGAGCTCTGACTACACAGCCTCCTGAGGCCAGATGGAGGGAGAGAAGAGAAACACTTCAGCGTGACTCATGGGATCCGAGACTGACAAGAGCATTACAGGAATCCTTTGCTTCACATTTAGGAAAGGACATCCCTCGCCCCAAAAGCTAAAGAATTTAGTTTTAGACTACCCATTGATTGTTTTGTTTCCTTGGGAAAACTTTACAGACATTTGCCACAATCCCAAACTGGAAACCAGAGGTTTTCAAATGGTTTGCAATTTTTCTTCCCTATCCTGCCCACCTATAGCCAACTGTGGAAGAATTAAGGGATGGGAGAAGCTTGTAGGCTGTCTATCTGGATTTGTAGAGAATAAACTGCAATTCTCCTATCGCAGAACAGTATTCTCTCCAGCAAACACAAAAGATCTTGCATCCTGATCAGAGGGTCTTTGCTAAATAGAAGACAGTGGCCCATCTTCAAGTCTCATGATTGCTTTCCATGAAAAGCATGCCTGAATCCAAGAAACACAGGTTTCCTCCCTGTGTTTCCTCTTCCTCAATTGGAATTCCTACCAGAAGTCTGTTAAAGCATAGCTTCATTTTCCCCACAGATTCAAACACAGAAGAATAGTTTGAAAGAACTCTTACCAGCACTGGGCAATCTACTCTAACAAGGATTTGTAAGTATGGTTTCCATGTATCAGCCTCAACCCTTATTGCTTCACAACTGCAGTTATCCCTTGAAAGAAAAATATATATATATATATATATTCAAAGGTCTGTTAATTTTGTCTCCAATGGCTTTCCTGGGGGAGGGAGAACAGAATGGCCAACAGAGAACATTGACTTCAAAACAGGACTGTGTAAGGGTTTCCTCTTATTAAAAAAAGGATACACTGTATTAAAGAGCTGAAAGTAAAGACAGCATTCAAAGCCCATGAGTCAAGCCACAGCCAAAACCGTGTTCTACCCCTAAGTGTGTTTTCTTTTCCTTTTTCTTTTTTTTGTTGGATTTTTTCTTTTTTTCCTTTTTTTTTTTTAAACAAAGACTTCCTCAACTGCCATTTAATCTTCCCCAGAGGGTGCTTCATCTTCAGAGCCCTCATCCCCTGACTTCTCTGGTGCAGGGCTGGCTGATTTTTTCTTTTCTGGGGGACTTTCAGGCTCTTCATCCTCTTCTTTAGGGGATGGGGTCTTTTCTTTTGTTGCCTTGGAAGCTGTGGGGCGGCCTGCCTTCCCTTTGCCTTTCACTGGGCTGGGGGTCACTGAAAGAAGAAAGAGCTTATAAAAGTTATGATCAGCAGCAGAGATGAAACTGTCACATGGCTTCATATAACCAGGACTGACCAACACATGGTGTGTTTTACACTAAGTGTTACAAGAGACCTTCCAGCTCATCCAGTCCAACCATTCCCAGCCCTGCCAAGGCCACATGGCACCAAGGGCCTTGTCTCCATGGTGTGAACACCTGCAGGGTTGGTGCCTGCAGCCCTGCCCTGGGCAGCCTGTTCCAATGCCTGAGCACCCTGTGGGGCAGGAATTGTTCCTCAGCTCCATCTAAACCTGCCCTGGTGCAGCTTGAGGCTGTTTCCTCTTGTCCCATCCCTTGTTCTATCCCTTGGGAGCAGAACCCAGCCCCTCCTGGCTCCATCCTCCTGTCAGGTAGTTAGTAAAGCTGAACTGACAAGTTAGCTTATGATTTAAGAACTGTTTAATTCCATGTCCTGATCAATCACTATATGATACCACAAGCACAAATTGTATTATTTGGCTACAACAGATAGAAATTAAGACTGCAGCTTCTCAATAGGGAAAATTTTGCTATCTGTGCAGTTTTTCCAACAAGGCATAGATAATAAGTCAAACTCTTAATTAAGAATTAAAGCCACCACATTATTATATAGTGCTGCTTTAAATCACAGCCTGTTGCATGAATTACATTGCCTACAAGAAACCTGGAGAGAGGCTTTGGACAAGGGCCTGAAGGGACAGGCCAAGGGGAATGGCTTGAACCTGCCCGAGGGGAGATTGAGCTGAGCTCTTAGGCTCTTCCCTAAGAGGGTGCTGAGGCGCCGGCACAGGGTGCCCAGAGAAGCTGTGGCTGCCCCATCCCTGGCAGTGTTTAACGTGAATGCTCCTGATCCCAAGATTTCTACCAAGTCTTCTAGAGCAGAAAAAGGAACTACTAACCTCTAAAGCAAAGGGAAGAGTTTCCTTTGCATACACTCACCTGTAGCCTTTAGCCTGGGCTTTGGCATTTTCTTTTCTTTCCTCTCTGGCTTGGATTTCTTGGAGACCTTTTTGTTTTTCTTTTTTGAACTGCCATAGTCACTATCATCATCATCTTCCATGAGGAAGTCTTCGTCGCTTCCTGAATCTGCTGGAAGCATAAGGAGATTTAAGTTTTTGTTGAGAAAATAAAGGGAAGCAGAAAATACAGCTGAGGGATGTGCCAGTTCAACTGTGGAGACAGGAAACCAGGACTCTGTGACCTTAAGAGCTTCCACCTATGTGCTAAATGACACTGCAGATGACTTTACACTGTTGGGGATAAAGCACTACTGAAAATGACACAGCAAGTGTTTTGAGGTCCTCTACAGATGCTCCATCTCCTTAGTAAGAGAGAAGTGATCTTCTCAATGGTACTCTTAACTCCATTGTGAAATAATTCATGCTCAGTATTTCAGATTTCATTGCCAGCAGAACCCATCTCTTCTGAAACAAACTGTCCTTCCCTGATTAGATCAAGGATAAAAAGTACTTTTATGTCACCTGAAAGGAGCATGAATGCTTCAAAATCAACTGGATAGCAGCAAAAAGCATGAGGAATTTCACAAGTGTTAAAGCTTGGTCTGTTGGGCAGACACGCAGTAGTAAGTTACTGAGAAGAACAAGTTACGTCTTCACTGTCACAGTCAAAAAGTAAATTGGGTTCCTTCTGCTGTCTGACCAAACCCATAAGATTCTGTTTAACTATATCCATGTCACATTGATTTCAACCTTTTACAATCCCATTTACTCACTCTCCTGGAACTGTGCTTCATCATCCTCTTGTTCTTCCTCCTCGCTCCCCACATCATCCATAAGCATCTCCCGTTGTTTAGAGGCTGCTTTGGACGCTGCCTGTCGTTGCTGACGCACGTTTTTGTGGTCTTCTTTTTCATCCTCACTGTCCTCTGCAGCAAAAGTCACCACGTTATAAGGAGACAGGGGATAGAGATCACCTCGAGATAGCACAAGCACAAGACACAGGTCAAGGCAGTCATGAGAAAGTCAATCAAGATGCTCACTGACTGGTTTTTACCTGCAGGCCTTTTCCTGGATTTGGAGGCTGCCCTCTTGTTCTTTTCTGGTTTAGCCTTTTTTCCTTTTTTGCTTTTTTGAGAGCTCTCATAGTCACTGTCAGCTTTGCCATCATCTGCTCCTAAGTCATCATCTTCGCTGCCAAAATCTTCATCTGGAAGGAAAAGGTACAACTATGAAGTTTCTTGTATCATTCTGAAAGAGGGACAAGAACTAGAAGGAAGAGATTTACAGACACCTATCTGCTGCATATTACAACACAAAACCAAGTTATCCCAAACCAGAATGGGAAGTAACAGCAGCAAGAAGCAGCATCCAGCTGAAGCTGGATAATACGGAAAGTGCATGCTTCCCTAAGCAGAACAATTTTTTTCCTATGCTAAATCCTACTCTTGTAACTCTTACAACCTGCCCTTCACTTTGTAGGTACACTATCTGCACAATGTAGTTAGTTACCTGCCGAGTGTGAATCATCTTTCTTAGTCTTCACATCTTTTTCTTCTGAATCCTCACTGAAAATGAGAGAAAGACAGGGTTTGGTTACTGTTTTAACTTTGGTTTCAGGCACTGACACATGGAAACACCAATATGCAGAGAGCAAACTGATCTTCAGGCTGGGAACAGGCACTTGTCCCTGGACATCACCATGTTATACTGCAGAATTACTCAGCTGTGAATGGAGCGATCATGGTTGGAAAGGTAATGTTCAACCTTTGAATCACAGACAAACTTAAAGCGATCCAACTAGGAAATAATAAGGTTGAGATGAATCATGCATTTCACACTTAACCCTACCAATGATACAGGTCTTGCATTTTACAGTTAGAAATTAAGTTTTATACAATGCATGGCTGAGTCTATAAATGGAATAAAGTTTTATACTGAATATTATAGTCACCACTTGATGTCACTGCTTTCTTTGGACCCCTTCTTCCTCTATTGCTGCATAGCACTTGACTAGCACATATATGGTTTATAGTCTCTCGAATTATCTCATTTCTGAGGGAGTTTCACCACTCTTCACCAGAGGGCATCCCTATCCAGCAGGTACTCATGCTCTTATCCAAACCCCCATCATTAGCCATTCCCACTGGCCAGAGAGGGCTTTCCTTCCAGCATGTAAGAATGTGCATTGCAATCAGGGAGTAAGACAGTGTTCTGTGCAGGAGTGGTGAGGACTCTGGTAAAGGCCAATGATATACAACATGTACAACAGATCAAACCTCTGCTGCTTTCCAATCTGGCAGTTGGAGCTGCCACACAACACTTCAAGAACTCTCATAGTTTAGGTAACTTGTCCCACCACAGCCCCTCAGGCCTGGATGTTTTCTGTGTGGGTTTCAGTCCCTTAAAGACATGAGCTGGTTTTCCATGCAAGCCCTCCCTGAGTTTTGCAAAACATACAGAACTGTTCTTATAGATTTAAAAAGCCCCAAAGCTAAAAGGACATCAAGGTCAGCCTCTAAATTGCTTTGGGAGCTGCCCAGCCCTATCTCTTTACAGGTCATACCCATTAAATCCTTGATTTCAGGTATTCCAGGCATTTGCCAGGGTGAAAACAGTCTCTCCCACTCAGTTCACAACAGCAGGTGGACCATGGAAATATTCGCACACCTGCATTCATGGAACAGGAAGATGATGGGGAAGCCTCCTAAGTGTACAGCGCAACAGCATCAAGAGACACCTTGGGCTTACAGAGTATGAATAAACTCCATCCCTGAAGCTGATGTTTCTCATGAGGGCAGTCAGCTGACTTAAGAGGTGTTATGGCAATCATTTGCTTGACCATAGTCACTGTAAGCAGGAAGATACCTTCACTCTACAGGAAAGACTTCCACTGTTCAGTAGGACATCACTTAGAAAGGAGCCCCTTCATACTGCTGGAGCAACGCAGTTATCAAAGCAGGTTACTTTGGTTATGAATTGGACAAAACTAGGAATGAGAAACAAAGGAATGTAACAAATGGCCCTAGCTCCTAACCACCACTGTAGTGTCACATTTAATCTTTAACCAAAAGGGGGAATGGCTTCAAACTGAAAGAGGGGAGATTTAGATTAGATATTAGGCAGAAGTTGGAGAACTTCTGAGGGTAGTGATGGCAGTGAGGCACTGACACAGGGTGCCCAGAGAAGCTGTGGCTGCCCCATCCCTGGCAGTGTTCAAGGCCAGGTTGGACACGGCTTAGACAAGCAGAATGTGTCCCTGCCCATGGCAGGGGGTTTGGAACTGGAGGAGCTTTAACGTCCCTTCAACCCAAACCATTGCATGATTCTATGAATAGTCCAAGCATATGGACAAAAATGGAAAACAGAATGCATCTTGCCACTGACTTACCTGGATAATCGGAACAGTTGCCAAGTTCTGTAACTCTGATCATATTCCTTCCCATTCCCACCATCTAGGTCTGGAAATTTCAGTGGCAAAGTACTAGTGACAAGTACTTTCCACATGATTTCTCTGTCTATTCGAATGAGAAAGAACCACCTCAATGTCCAAAGTGATTATTCAAGCTTTGTGATTGAGAGTTCTGAAACTTACACTGTAGACCTTGAACTCCACTTATAATCACTCTTCTTAGGATTTACTCTCCCCAGACAC
Organism: Melopsittacus undulatus; assembly: GCF_012275295.1. Classification (NCBI taxonomy): domain Eukaryota; kingdom Metazoa; phylum Chordata; class Aves; order Psittaciformes; family Psittaculidae; genus Melopsittacus; species Melopsittacus undulatus. Next base: position 1,949,108 of record NC_047542.1, read on the forward strand.
GGGACAAGGTTTGGAGCCATGTTTGTAGGGGATGAAGTGTTGTTTTTACCTGTCCTCCTGAGAGTTCTTCCCAGATCTCCTCTTATTTTTAGCCTCCCGGGGAGATGAACGGATTTTCTTGGATGGGGGACCTGAATCTCTTCCATAATCTTCATCTGGATGGGACAGCACAAAATGGCTTTGAGTCAAACTCCTAGTTTGCAGCAAACTGACTTCTTCAGCTATCACTTAAACTGCCCATTTCATGCACATCAAAAAGAAGCCCTTAAAAAAACCCAAACCAACACAATAACAAAACCACAAAGCTTCAAATAGAACATTCTAAAGCAAAGTCCTGTCTTTAACCAGTGACTTACCTTTTCTTCCACTGGCAGCACAATCAATGCCCCACACAAACAAGTCTGCCATAGGAAGATGAGCTACAGAAAGCCCCACAAGAGGACACAGTGTCTCATTTCACAGAAACAGAGGTGTTATCCAAACCTATTACAAGTTAACATCCCTACATATTTCTACATGCTTTTAACAGCACTTTATTTACTGTGCTGTGATGGGAAAAACACATGTCATTGTGGAGCAGTTTACACAGTAACTTTTTACAACTATTACACAATACCTTATACAATATGAAAACAGGACTGCAATGAAGAACTATGCACATTTGTTTCCATTATCAGTGCAGCCTCGTTGAGCAAACGGTAGCTCCATGAGTGTTTTCTAAGAGCACAAAACGTATTCCATATGGCTTCCAGAAACATTCCATTAATTCACAGGCACATAAAGACTGGGAGTTTGGAGATGCAATTCCCAAAAATGCCTCCTGACATTATGGGATTAACTGAAGTCCCACTAAACTGGAAACATATTTTATGGGAGGAAAAGTGGCATCAGGGAGATGCTGCCCCAGAACATAACGTAGACCAAGGAAGAAGACAGTTGCTGCCAACAGCCTCAAGGCACTACAACAATACAAGCATTAAATAGTAAGATTTCTATCACCATTGTTTCCTTAATACAAAGCATATGAGGATCATTATATTTGCAAATACTTATTAAAAGTTCAGGCTGTGAAGAGCAGAAAGTCCTTCGAATGTAAGTTAAAGATGTGACCAGAAGCAAAACAGTTGATACGCAAAGCAATAAATGAACTAGGCCCACAATTATATTGGTAAGAAAAGAAGTCATTTACCAGCATCATCTGATTCCTGAAACTGGGAATAATCGACCACCTTCCTGTTCCTGTTCAAAAGCAAGGGGAAAAAAGAAGTTAGTAATTTGAGATGCAAAAGCTTTCTGCAAGTACCAAGAAAGTGCCATATCCTTGCTTCCAGTGCAGGATTTGCAGCCTGAAAACACTCCAAGCAAACTCTCCTAAGCAAGCCACCTACACCTTTGAAGTCAGAGATGAACACTCAGTATATTCGAGCATTTTCCTAAGGAGCTGTTATAATAGACTGGATTATAGTCTTGGAGTTGAGAAGTGCTTTGTGATAAGCAGCACTCTCTTATGGCTCATGGCTGCAGTGAAGAAGAGCCATCTTAACCTGCACTATGTGGCTCTTTCATTATTCACACCGTGGAGCTATCATTATGTATCACCACACTAGCAAAAGCCTATTCTAAAGCAGCGTTTCCACCCCAAGATTAAAGATGCACTTCAAGAAAGCATCAGCCTGAGCTTTAAGCCAGATCTTCCCCTAACACCCTGTGGCACAGCTGTGTTATTTAAGACCAGGTGTAAAAGAAGCACACAAACATTAGCATGAATTAGAGAAGCATTTCCATATTGTTTCCCAACCCCTTTGACTCAAAGCCAGTGGCAAAACTGATTTTGCAGCAATCACCACCCACGCTCACCTCTACAGCCAGAAAAGTCAAGCAAGGGGTAGGACCTGGAGGACCACTGCAAAGAGAAGGCAACACAAGCCCCCTTCCAGCACATGAACCACAAGGCCCTTCCCCTCTCCTCCCCTGCTGAATTCCACATACAAACTGGACTGTACTTTGCAATTAACATCATGCACTGCTGCCAAGAGCATCGAGCTGAAAGATGTCTCAAAGGCCATTGCTGCCTTCTGGCTGTTGATCCATTTGAAATCAAGTCTGAGTTGCCCTCCTCAGTACCTCTGCTCACGGCTTGCAGCAACAGGCATCAGAAGATGAAGCACAGTTGGTTTATTTCAATCCTGCACCAAGCCTCCTTAAAGAACTCCCCCAAAACCCCAAGCTCTCAATGAAGAAAGCCCCAACAAGCAAAGAGAAGGGAAGTAAAACCAGTCATTAGATAGCTACAGGCTGAATCGCATCCAAGCTGCAGAGTACGCGCAAGTGGAACAAAGTACAAGAGCAACGTGCTCCCGAGCATAGGAATACACCAGTTCAAGAACACAACCACTGGCAAAGCTTGTTACAGTGCACTGTCCAGGAACTCCAATCCCTATTCCAACAGGCAGCCTTCCTGAAGATGGCCTCCTGACGAGCCCCCATGTGAAAGCACTGATTTCATTCTAGTAAGCATGTGAAGAACAATGAAGTTACTAAATAGGATGTTCAATCACTTCTCTAACATGCAAGATGGAAGTTGTAATCTTGCCACCTTGTAGTAACTTGGTCACACACAGCTTTATCTTCCTTATTTCAGAGACCCAGATTAAATCAGGCCCTGAAAACATAGCACAGACAATAGAACCTTAATGAAAAACACGGTCCCTATGGAAAACATCCTTCCTCTTTCTAAACTCTGTACCCTGTGTTCAGCAGACAGTAAATCCTGCCAGGCTCTCATTACCTGCTGAACAGGAGCAGCGATACTAGTATTAAAAACCAATCACTATGGCAGAAGGACACTAGAGAGAAGGCAGTTTGTCTTGTTTGATCTGATTCTGCAGGGCAAGAAGAGCAGAGGAAAAGGAACAACCCACAGTGAGATTCCTGCAGACAGAAACGTGCAAGTCTTCCCAACAGAGCCGGAGAAGATCCCAAGGGCAGAACCAGCAAACAAACTGCTCCTGCCTCTGCCATTCTCCTCACTCTATACTCATCACTCACCCCATGGAGATCAACTTACGCTTGGCTGTAGACCTGTCAACAGCACTGATGTGCAGTGCTTAGTAACTACAAGCTTGCAGAGAGAGACTGCATCTTTTATTATGCCAAGGTGATAAAAACAGCAGATAAGTACACTAGGGCTTACAGCCAGAGAAAAAGTAGTGCTGGCTTTGTCAAAAACTAGAAGCTGTTAAGGCAAGCAACCAGACACAAACCATTTCTTACATTCAGTTAGACTGAACACAGGAAGACAATCTTGTAGGAATCTGGGACTTTAAGGTTTCACTTGCTAATTCAGCTTAACATTTACAGTGTGTATGTGAGAAGGAACCAGGGGAGAAAAGGCAGAGAGAGAAGTTGCCATAGTGTCAGTTTTATTTAACAGCAGTCAGGCAGTACTGCTTGAATGAAGAGTAACTCTTCTAGCAAGTCCTCAGCACTCACTGAGCACAGTCATGCTCAAGTCCTTTACTAAGACCTCAGAAATACCTAATGGTTCTTATAACCCATACTCAATGCCCACCAAGCTGAGTAAGGATTGTATAGGAATACCCTATCTTCAGCTAGTAAATTCCCTAAATCCTCAGCCTTTGGAAGTCAACATGTCAGATTCCCATCATTCGGGCTTTGTAAAGGGACTGCTCAGCTCCACAGGTATTCCCACAGGTATTAAAATCCACCGATCAAGTCCCAGTTTAAACAAAGTAACACATCTGCTCCTGAAAAGCAATGGTAGGAGTCTTCAAAAAGCTGGTGACAGATTAAGTGGTTACTGATGGGGTTTTTGGTTTTAACTCCAGCATTTAACCACCACCACCATCAAACCAAGCATCGTGAAGAACATCAGGGCCCTTCCCTCAGTGCAGGTCAAAGCGTTCTCTTTCCCACCTGATAAAGATGTCCCACTCTGATGGCAGCATCTTGTCAATAAGTATTGCCATTAAAAGCACCCCTTTAGTGCCTCTCTTACCCAGAGATAAGATAGCCAGGAAATGTTTTTCCTACAAACTTTCAAAGCTGTGCAAAACAAACACCCAGTGCTGCACTTAGGCCTTAAATGAACATTCACTTACAAGGACACAGCAGAAGCTGAACCATTGAAGCCCAGTGACAGTTCTGTACATAAAGCACATGGCTATGGTGTGTTAGATGGTCAAAACCAGCACAACTGTACTCAGACAAGACTCGAGGAGAGGATCCCAGTTACAGAGGTCACTATTTGGGGCTGGACTTGGGGTAACTCCAAACATCTCTAAGACTAAGCACTGCTCATGGCATCTGTTTTTTAGGAATAGGATTTTTTAGGAATTTTTAGGGATACACAACTTGGAACCCCATAAAATGATTTATGCAGCAACAGTTTTGGGGCCATCCTCCCTTTGAGCCTACCTACAATTACTAAATACGATACAGAAATGGCCTGATGCAGAGGCAGGGGGAGGAAAACCACAAACCCCAAAACACCCTCTCCCAAATCAATTCTGCAACCTGTGCTGTTCCTGGTATTTCAATTCCTATTGTACCTTTGCCTTGCTCTGTTTCTCTTCAGGCTGAACGTTTCCAGAGCAAGGATCAGACCTTTTTGCTTATCTGGAAAGCATCCATAGCTTATCTCTGGACACAACCACACATTATTCCTTAAGTTAAATCCCCCAGGAAGAGCCGTTTTCCCTGCTACTCCATGCAAGAAATCACAATATTTATACTTCACATTGTCCAGGTACAAGACTGGCAACAAGTCACATTTACAGAAATACAGCTTTTCCTGCAAGCAAAATGTCAAAGGTTCCCCCTCCCCTGTGCTGCCAGCAGAAGACTGGGATTCAAGTGTTACTAATAGCGAAAAATTAAGTGCCTTGAAACGCTGAGATGGATCAGTTCCTAACTGGCTTTAATCTTAAAATGAACAAACACAAACCCCTGTGACTTCTCTACTCACCCAATGCCTGCAGGGAAGGAATTACCGCGAGTGAAAGCAGCCAGCAAGGAAAAGCAGAAGCAAAGGCCAGCCAATGGAGAGCCAAAATTCTTCCTTGAAACACGTTAACTGATGTTCTTTACAAAAACAGTGCCTCAAAACTGGGTATTTCAGTTGTATGAAGGAACAGGAAGGGATGGCACGATGCAGCCACCAGCTCCAAAGGCTCTGCAGTACTTGAGTGGAAGCAGCCACATGAAGCAGAGGTTCAGTGACTGGAGCTTCCTTTACTTTCCACTTCTTGCCATTTGCCAACAATAGTGCAGATACCGTCACTACCCACCCAGGAGCAGTTTAACTGTGCAGAAAGCACTTGGGTCCAAGGGCCAGGCAAATGAAGCCTGTAAATACCAGGACTTCACTACCACTTCACACCAATTTTAAAGGAACCAGAGTATTAAGGCAACATGCTACCAACACATGGAGGAGAAACAAGGCCACGGGCTGGATTTTACGAAGTTCCTCGTTTTAAACACATGCAGATCCATCAGAAACTGGCAAACACAATAAATTAACTCAAAGCCCACTGAACACAGGAAAACTTTCCCAACACTCAGTATTATTCTGATAAGAAATGCTTCCCCAGACTTCCATGTCAGCAAGGAGCCAAGACATCCAGACAACCCCTCAAAGCCAACAACTGCAGAAGTTTCTGCTGTAAGCCTATAAAGGCAGTTCTCCAGTCACTCCCCAGCAGAGCAGCACGCTGCACAAGCCACCAAGGAGTGACATTTCCCCCCCCGGAGGGCTGGTTAAAACAACTACACAGTGCACTGCCAGACCTGCTCCTCACCCTTGCCAAAGGGTTTGCTGCTGCTAGCAGCCTGCTGGACTTTGGCACCTCGTTTTCCTGCCTGTCCGCCGGGGTGACCCAAGGCAGCTCTTTCACAACTCTGCAGGGCTGGGCACACTTCTATGCATTGATTATTTCTGTCTAGAAATGGTGGCTTAGAAAGTTATGGAATAGCAGAAAGCTTGGGAGCTACTTGGGAAGACACAACACCTCCCTTACCTGTAGCAAGCCTCCAGGGCTAGCAAGTTCATCACCAGCAGAATACACACTCAAGTGTCACCCTGAGCAGCAAAGTCACATCACCTCTGTATTGCAGTGACTGCACTGTCATTTAAGATCAGACCACCAGTCCATCTCCTCCACCATCCTGCCTTGCGAAAGACCAAAGCCTGATGCTGCAGAGCAGGGAATACCCACTACTATTAACCTACCTTTTGGACCCAAGACAATTCCCTAAGACTGGAACTTGAGCTTTACTTGCCTTTACCTTTGCATGCAGGTATACACACTACTGGGGCAAAAAAAAAAGAGCTATGAAAAAAACAACTGTTTTCCTAAGCACTGTGCCAAACTCCCCCACTTTGCACAGTCCTAGCTTTCAGTTATTTAACTCTTGTGTGCTAGAAACATTACCTAACTACAAAGGCTACCACCTATACACGTGCATATGTCAGTTTTTACAGCCATTATTGATTTCATCTTGATTATTCCACAAGACCCAGGATCCATAGAGCAGGCTCACTGGGAACCACAGCACAACCAGTTACTTCAAGTACCTTGAGAATGAAAACATTTCAGAGCATTCAAACAATACCCGATGAAACCTCTTACTTTCACTATAAAGACAACTCAAATCTCCAGTTTCCTCTTCCCACCTCAGATACACGCCCTGGGATGTCAAAGTTCCCGATCCAACACCGTGGCTCAGGTTACCCTACAGCCCCCCAGCTCCAGGTGCAGCCCAAGCCACAACCACCCGGACCTACCTCCCCTGCAGCTGACAGCACAGCCCGCTATGTGAACGCCCCACGGCTTCCTCCTTCCACGGGCTAAACCCAGCGCTCTCGGAGGGGAAGGGGGAAACACCCGTAGGAAACGGCCCCGGGGGCCGCACTCAGCGACCAGGCGAGAGGAAAAGGGCGTGCGCTGAGCGCTGCTCCCACCAGAGGGGGCGGCTCCTCCCAACTCCTCCCCTAAACGTGGTTTAACTCCATGCACAGCCCCTCGGCCCGGAGCCTGCCTGGGCCCGGCGCTGTGCGTGCGGATCCCCTCCCCCTGCGGCGTGCTCCGCTTCTCCCCGCGCAGGGGCTGCGGCCCGGGCCGGCTCACGGCGGGGATGCGCTGCTCCCGTTCCCGACCGCAGCGCGCAGCCTCTCCCCGGGCCTGCCGCGCACCAGGCCGGGCCGCTCGGAGGGAGCGAGCAGCGCACCCGGGGACGAACAGAAGGGAAACGGGCCCGAGCTGCGGCCGCGCCGCCTCCATGCCCCTCACCCCGCCCCTCCGCGGCTCGCCCGGGCCTGGGGCTACCCCTTCCCCAGCACGGCCTGCGGCGAGGCCTGCGGCGGGGCGGGCGGCAGGGCCTGCGGCGGCGGGGGCCGGGCCCGGCAGGGAGGGAGGGAAGGAAGCAGCGCTGGCGCCGCGGGTGGGAGGGGAAGCGGGAGCGGGGCCTCCGCGCCCCACCAAGGACTCACCTGACAGGCCTGGACATCTTCCCCGGCGGTTGGGGCCCGGCGCGGGCAGCGGGGCCCGGAGCGGAGCGGAAGGAGGAGCGGAGCGGTCTCTCGGTGCGGGCTCGGCGTCGCCCGTCCCCTCCCCGGAGCGAGCGGGAGCCCTGGGCCCAGCGCCTCGGGCCGCGCCTCCGGAGCCGCCTCTCCCCCCCTGCTCAGGCGCTGGCTCCGCCGCGGCAGACACCGGCTGCGCTGCGAGGCCCGTGCGGCCGCCCCGGGCCCGGTCTCCGCCGCTCCGCCGCCGCCGCTCGGGCCGCTGCTCAGCCGATCCCCCCCGCAAAATGGTCGCGTTCGCACCGCCGAGAGGATGCGAGCGGGGGGGGGCGGCGCAGCCTAACCCGCTGGTACCGCCCCCTCCTCCGCTCATTGGACACGGCGGGCGGAGCGCCGCTCCCCATTGGTCAGTTCGAACCATCACGGCGGGCAGAGCCTGCCCACTGGCCCCGCGGGAGAGGAGGGGGGCGAGGACGCCCCGCACGCTCAAGCTGCTGTGCGCGGCACAGGAGCGGCCCGCGGCAGATTCGCCACCGGGCCCCGGTGCAGCCGCCGAGCTCCGGGCAGCCCCGGCCCGGCCGTGCCCGCTCCGCCCGCCCCGGGCAGCCCCGGTCCGGCCGTGCCCCCCCCGCCCGCCCCGCTCCGCCGTGTCCCGGGGCGCACGGCACCGGTGGGGCCGCGGAGCCACAGCCGCAGATTCGCCGCGCGGGGCCTGACGCCGTTTTGGAGGGAAGCGGCCGCCGGGCCCCGGCTGCCGGAGGCCGGGCCTGCCCCGGGGGGGCCGTGCCCAGCGCGGGTTAGGCAGGGCGGTTAGAGCCGAGGGGCGGCCCTTTGTCATGCAGGAGGCCGCCATTGAGGGACGCGCTTCTGAAGCGCTGCCGCCGGGAATGCGCTGACGGGGGGAGCGGGGAGCTGCGGGACCGGGGTCCCGAGCGGTGCCCGCTTCATTCACGGAACGGTTCGGGTTGAAGGGACCTTAAAGCTCCTCCAGCTCCAACCCCTGCCACGGGCAGGGACCCCGTTCACCTTCACTGGAGCAGCTGCTCCAAGCCCCTGTGTCCAACCTGGCCTTGAGCACTGCCAGGGATGGGGCAGCCACAGCTTCTCTGGGCACCCTGTGCCAGCGCCTCAGCACCCTCACAGGGAATAGCTTCTGCCTAAGAGCTCAGCTCAGTCTCCCCTCTCTTGGGCAGGTTCAAGCCATTCCCCTTGGCCTGTCCCTACAGGCCCCTATCAGGTCAAGTTGTGTGATGGAATCTGCAATAAATGTACAGATTTCTTTATAACTCATCACTCCCCTGTTACTCGGATCCGCTGGGCAATGCTTCTTCTGAAGAAACACAGAACATCAGCTTCACCAGGAGCTGACCTCATTCCCAGCACCAACTTCATCACTTTTCCCACAGATACAAAGACCATGACGACTTCTCCCAGGCCCAGGGAAGGTTTTGGGGTCTTTAAATTCCCTAAAACTCCAAATTACTCCTTTTGTTTAGAAAAGGAGCTGCATTGGCCAGGGAGAAATAGAACCTATTCCACAGTCCATTAGAACAGCAGCTTCTGCCACTGCAAGTTAGCTTTGCTTTGCCTTTAGAGAGGCTCACTCTTGTTTCATTAAAAACCACCTGAACCCATGTTTTTAAGACGTTAGATTACCTGAGAGTACAACCATGGCCAGCTTTTTACCACATTATAGGAGGAATTTGGGTTCATTTAATGCCCTGCTTGAGCTTCATCTGCCTCCGTTGGAATTGCTGCCATTTTCCTGTCCCCTTCAGTCGTGCTCTGTCCTCGGTGTGAGTCAATACTGGTGACCAAGCGACCGGGAACGAGAGGGGAGCTCTCAGAGCCAGCCCTGAACCACCTGTGGGAATTCCTGAGCCCTAAGCAAGGTGCGTAACCAGCAACCACATCAAGGACTCCTCTTCCTCCTCCTTGGATTAAAAGCCGCGAGGCCTGACTCAGAGATGAGTTCTGCAGGCTGACGTCCTGCCTGCAGGTCAGTAAGAATGGGGTAATGGAGAAAGAAAGGGATTTCAGTGGCAAGGATCTGCTTTGCTGGCAACACGGAGGTTGTGTTTTGTACATACCCTGGCTCTAGGCTGAACTTGTGAACCCAATTGTTTGGGCTGCGGAGACAGGAAAGCACCACCACCACCATAAGCAACTCAAGCTTTTATTTCAACCCCCTGCAACACTGCACCAGTGACTGACTGAGATGGAGAAAACCCCTTTATAATCAACACAGTAATATGCAATGTTACAGGAACCAGAACCCTGTCTCTACAATATGTCTGTGTAACAGCAAGCGGTTTAACCAAACAAAACAAGGCTTTTACTATTATAGGCTTCTTTCTGCACTACAATCTGCCCTCATGCTTTCCCATTCAATTACAGTAAAAATTCCCAGCTCTGTGGCCCCCAGGGTGCTGCCATCAATGTATAAAATACACCCTTACATTTCATGTGGTTTGGAGTCCCGCGACCACAAATGAAAGTTACAGGCATGAGAAACAGCACGTGGAAGAGAAGGAAATAGGTGCAGTTGGCTCAGAGTCACCCAGCGAGTACAAAGTCAAAGCAGGCACAGCAGAAGAGGAGCTCGAGTGCATTTCCATTCCTGCTGCAGTGAGCACATTGATCAGAATCGAGCTGAGGCTTCCCCGATTCATATTTGATAGAGTCGAGTTCTTCTCCCTCTGCACAAGACTTCCCTTGGGTTAAAATACTTTTAGAAACGGCTTTGCTCCAAGGTGGCTTTTCCCTTTGAGGTGTTTGAAAAGCCAGAACCATTCCCACCAGGACAAGCTGGGCACAACCCATCTCACAGTGTTCCCCCCACACTGCCTGCCCCAGCAAGGAGCACTTCCAAACCCCTGTTTCACAGCACTGAATCAAAGGGGGGTTGGCTTGGGTTGGGTTGCCTTTTTGAGCACCTTATATTCTCTGAGAACACACATGTGCACAGTCAGATCCTTTTCCTGTCTGGTTGGGTTATGCCCATCTCAAGCAACGGCTCTTTCCATTGTGCACACTTGTTCTCTGACACTTGGCTGCTGTGTCTGTTGAGATGTGAAGAAGCAGCAACCAGTGTGGGAGGAAAACCAAGGCCAAGGCACACACCGGTACCCACCGGGCTGAGCAGAAATCATGTACCACAGAAGAAAACCTTGAAAGAGCTTTCTTTGGCTTTCTGCTTGCTTTTGAGAGGCACTTAGGAAGAAGAAATCCAGGTGAGAAGGTCCAGACCCCAAAGAGGTGATGGCACGTCCCACACCGACATGCAAAAGGTATAAAGGCACTTTCCTACAGGACACAGGGCTGAGCAGCTGGATCATGGAGACAGGAATTAGGAATCTTAAGTGCCAAGCTCTGACCTCGGGGACTGGGTCCTGGGCAGGGATTCCTCAGTTTCCCCATTGTAAGGGCAGCTCTAACACTTGGTCTCTTTGCTGAAACACTTTAGAGGTGCATAGAGAGAAAACAATAGATAAAACATGAAGCTTAAATGTTTTCATGAGAAATCCTTTAAAAAAACAGACCCTTCCCCCCATGTTCCATAAAGAACTAGAAATATAGCATTAAAAAAACACTGATTTTTTCCTTTTAACACAGTATTTAGGAAGTAAAATTCAACCAGAGAGTTCCATTTGGTCACTACCCACTTCTACACGTTTCACATGTTTCTACAACAGCACAGACAAGGGTATGTTTAAGTGCCTATAACCCCAGATTTGGCACCATTTGCAGGACAGAACCCTAGCACAGACATGAACACAGTGGAACATAGCAGCAGTTCTCCATTTCTCAGCCCTTACTCTTTCCTAATCAATCTTATTCCACTCCAGAGAGTGAAACCCCACATTTCAGCGTGCTCAGTGAAAGCAACCACCCTTCTTATCACCTTCTGCCTCCACAGATGATAGAAAGTCAGCAAAGAGAGACAGGAGGAAGACTTTGCCAGAGAAACAGAGTTCTCCCTTAGCAGGGTTCAGGACAAGGCAATTTAAACATGGTAACCATCTAGTGAGCTTTTACCCACTTGTTGTTGGCAAGAACCACTCTCACCAGCGAGTACCTGGGGATGTGCTCTTCATTTCCTTCCTGTCCTGCAAAGTCTTCTCCTTTGCTCCCCCCTTGCACCACCAAACCCAGTGGGAGGGCTTTCAGGGAGCTCCCTGTCCCACATCATCCCTGCCACCAAAGTCACTCCTGGCTACAGAACAGCTGTGGGAAGCAACTCCTCAGCAGTTCCAAAGCTATTTGAGATGGCAGGCTACAGGGTGTGCTGTGAGGGAAAAGGATGTTCTGTCATACAGAAGAGTTTACAACCTATTCCTCATTCCACTCTCTATGCCCTAATAAAGTGGCAGCAGAGAGATTGTGCTAGGCAGAGGCTGAGTGAGAAAGGACAGAGGCAAGTGGGTGATTCCTGATGAAAGTCTGAGGTCTCTGCTGTAAAGCACCACAGTTGGGATGTACAAAAGTAAGGGCTGTGCTACCCCATTTCTCAAATCACTCCAGTGATTTCACAGGTCTGGCTGCACAGGACACCAGCTCATCCACATCTGGCTTCCCATCCTAAGGCAGTTACTGGCAATGAAGAGCTGTGTTGGTCCCTCTAGGACATGTAAGCAGAGGTCTGCAGTTCCAAAGCACAAAGTAAAGAGTTTGCTGCAATCCCACACTGGGAATCCAGAGGCATAGAGTGTGCATGGAATGAAGGTCACAACACCTGGGACTGGTGCCCTTGGTAGTGGGGAATAAAAGGTGCAACAGTATTAAAAATATACCTTTGCCATCCTTCGCCCTGCTCGAGGCCAGCACGTGGCAGGGGATGAAGTGCTCCAAATCACTTAAAATCAGTCCAAGCCACATGCTTGAACATGGACCATGCTCTGTTACGAGCAGCAGAGCTCCCAGTTGCTACTACACAAGAGCAAGGGGAATCTTCTCACTCCTCTCTTCTTTCCTTGCTCCAAGTCATTGCAGCGATGCTCTGCTGAGGAGGAGTTTGCATTGAACACAAGGCAGCTCGTGAGCATGGAACAGAAATACCCCCAAAACCACTGACAGCCGGGATAGGAAAACACAATGGTGATAACAAGAGGAGGAGGTTGCTGTTAGAGCCAAGCAGATGGCCCCATCAGTGCTCTAACAGCAAGCCCAGCCTGGCGGGGTTGGCTCTTTTATGTTAATGTAATCCCCGCTGCCAGCAGAAGAGGAACTTCCATCACCAGCGGATGAGGACATCATCTTTTCAATGAGGACTCTAGAAGACAAACACACGTGAGGTTGGGTTGGGTTTAACAGGAGGCACCAGGCCAGCACTACAGCAAGAATCAATAGCAATTCATTCCGGCAGGACACAGAACTCCAGACCTTCACTAAACAAGCAGGTTAAGGAACCTGAGAGCACTGACAACAGCACGACTGCCATTACCTGCCAGCATCAAAGACCCTGCAATGAGCAGATAACACAGCAACCACCTCACCTTGGGTCCAGGTTAGGACTGGGACCCAGCAGGGGGCTCCCTATGTACTCACTGCCCAGCCTCCAGGTGTAAAACCCCAGTCTAACACCTTTCAGACAAAACCAAATCCTCCCCTGCAGGACTGGTGCATCACCAAAGAGTTTCTAACACCTCTGCACAACAAAGTCCCATCCTCCTGGTAAAGGCCAGCATATGAAGAAACATCCCTGGTACTGTTTAAATGATTTTCTGTCACCAAAAGCACGTCAGAGCTTAACCAAGGAGAAAGCAAGCTTCTGACCTTTCAGAATTCAGGTTCCCTTGGGAGGTTTACTTGTGTTTTATTGCTGCTGTTTGTTATCTGCTGACAGCATCTCCCTCCCCTGCAAGGCAGCCATGTCTGAGAGAGGGAATAGGCTCTTTGGTGGATCACCAGTCACTGTGCCTACCTCATGGACTCATTGATGTTCTTGTTCTCCTTCACAGACGTCTCCACCCAGCCAGAAAAGCCATTTTCCTTGCTGAACCGATCCACTTCTTCTCGTGTCACTGCCCATGGGGAGAGGTCGCACTGGAAAATAAGAATCATTTGAAGTTCAGCTTTTTAGTTCTTCAGCTGGGAGGGGAGTTGTGCCCCTCAGCAGACACTGCCTGTGTGCAGGCAGGCAGCAGGCTCAGCCCATCACAGCTCCCAGATCACAACCGATACAGAGCTCTTAGGGCAAGGTTCTTAATGGGATGTTGCAAGCACCCATCTATTTATCCCCTCAGAGATGCTGACACACCTCAGCCAAGCACGCATGGAACGGAGGTACAGGGAATCGTTGTCACTCATCCAAATCTGCCTGGCCTCTGGGTAGCAAGGAAACGTGTTACCTGTGAAGGTAACCTGTGTTACCTGTGTGCTGGGAAGGGGCAGGGTGAAAACCTGCTCCAGTGGAAGGTGTCCCTGCCCACGGCAAGGGGGTGGAACTGGAGGAGCTTTGAGGTCCCTTCCAACCCAAACCAGTCTGGGATTCAATACAGATGATAACAGCTTGTATTAGGTGAGTGCAGTGTGTCAGTCACACAGGTTTCCTTAACGCAGCAAACTGGTAACCTCAGAACAGCCATGAGGGAGTGGTGTCTTTGTGAAGGAGAGAAGCCACTCTCCTGCCCACCCATCACGTTTCTGAGTCAGCTCCAGCTTCAGGCTCTCTCAAAACAGGCAAATCTCAGGCTGCACCTGGGAAGCTGCTGAGCCAGTGCGGGCATGGCAAGAGCATAAAGGTAGGCTTGGAATGAAAGGAAAACAGATGATAGAAAGACAGCAGCTAATCCCTCCTGGGAAACCTGATCCCCACAAACCCAGGTATCCCTCTGAGCAGCACCCACAGCACCACACACAACCCGCCCAGGCCACTGCAAGTGAAAGAGCACAACACAAAAGCTTCCTAATCCAGGAGCTGCAGAGCTCAAGCTCCAGCAGCACAAGGCGCTGCCTCCTGGGAGAGAGCAGCTGATAACATCTTGGTGCCTCTCACACCAAGTGCTACCGGTGTCTGAGGAGAACCCTCAGAGAGGCCGAACATCCAAGGAGTTAAGGAAGGGATTAAAGAGACCACAAGCTATGGGGCAGCTCTGGGCACAGCTCATTGCTAAAGGGGTCTCCTTCCCTTTCGCACCCCTGTTGCACACCCAGCCCCACAGAGCACAAGCAGAGCTGCTCACTTTGTTGGCCAGCAGCAAGCAGGGCACGGGGCTCCCGTCGGGCAGCAGGAGCTTGCTGTCCAAATCTTGCTTCCATTTCTGGCTGTTGCTGAACGTGCTGACGTTGGTGACATCGAACATGATCACGCAGGCAGAGGCCTCCCTGTAGTAGAGCCGGGTCATGGACGTGAAGCGTTCCTGCCCTTGGGATCGAAAGGGAACAGAAATTACCCCCCCGAGGTATCATTCTCAGGTTTGTTCATGCAAAGAACACGTTTATCCCAGAACATTGCGTTCTTAACTGGCACTAAACCTCCACTTAAATAACGGGGAGATATTATGGGAGCACTGGGAGCACTCGTGTCACACCTCATGGGTCAGGAGCATGGTGAGAAACAGCATTTCTGATAGCAGCATCCCACACTGGGTTGGACTGGACCTTAAAGCTCCTGCAGCTCCAACCCCTGCCACGGGCAGGGACCCCTTCCACTGGAGCAGCTGCTCCAAGCCCCTGTGTCCAACCTGGCCTTGAGCACTGCCAGGGATGGGGCAGCCACAGCTTCTCTGGGCACCCTGTGCCAGCGCCTCAGCACCCTCCCAGGGAAGAGCTTCTGCCTCAGAGCTCAGCTCAGTCTCCCCTTGGGCAGGTTCAAGCCATTCCCCTTGGCCTGTCCCTACAGGCCCTTGTCCCAAGCCCCTCTCCAGCTTTCCTGCAGCCCCTTTAGGCACTGGAGCTGCTCTCAGGTCTTCCCTTCAGGAGCCTTCTCTTGTCCAGGCTGCCCCAGCCCAGCTCTCTCACCCTGGCTCCAGAGCAGAGCTGCTCCAGCCCTCGCAGCAGAGCAGGACAATCCCTTCCCTTGACCTCTTTTCCCTCAGCCTCGAGCTCTCCCTGGGGCTCCCATCCAGCCCTGTCTCTGCCCCACACTCTGAGTCCCCTGGAGCCACCCAAGTGCCTCTGCACAGCTCAGGGTGCGGAGCAGTGTTCAGGGACCATCGCTGTGTCCATCCCTGCTGCTCTGTGCCCCCCTGGCCGCCCATGTTTTCCAGTGCCTTTCTGGGGCTGAAGCTGAACCCAGCTCCTTGCTGCAAACTTCTCCTTCCTGCTTGCTTTTTTAGGCTCCAGAAGCACGCGGCCAAACAGAGGAAACCGCAGCCCCATGGTCCTCACCATCCACATCCAGAGCTGCTGCTTTAGAGCGGGTGCTCTTCGCTCTGCTTCATCGCATCCAATGCTGCCTCCTGGAGCACCCCCTGCTCCCAGCCCAGCCCCACGTCTCCCCTTGTCCTGGGTGCTCCCAAGGGATCCGCTGGCTCCGCTTGCACAGATCCGGATCCCAGTAGATGGAGCAGTGCCCGGAGCTGCTCCACACAAGAATCAAGGCCAGGTTGGACACAGGGGCTTGGAGCAGCTGCTCCAATGGAAGGGGTCCCTGCCTGTGGCAGGGGTTGGAGCTGGAGGAGCTTTAAGGTCCCTTCCAACCCAAACCATTTCATAATTCCCGGCTGTCCTGCCAGAAACTGGGGTTTTAACACACCCTCGTGGTTGAGGTGTTACAAACTCAGCTTCAAATGAGCCCTTCTCCCATTCACTCTGCTCTGGCTTTGAAGCAGGGAAGGAAAGGTGATGGATCGATCACCTGCACTGCTGATGGGCTTTGATTGAGCAGTGAAATTACCCCTGCAAACCAGAGCCCCTTGGAGCAGCCCTGCAGGAGAATCCTATTGGGGAAGGGGAAATGGGAGAGGAAGAGAGAAGGGAAGAAGCCGCCGAGCGCTTGGGGTTCTGCTCTGCAGCTGCCGGGCCGGGGCCGATACCTGCGATGTCCCAGAGCTGGAGCCGCACGGTCTCGGACTCCGACCACTGCACCACCTTCAGCGCGAAGTCCACTGCAGCGGCCCGGGAAGAGAGGAAACCGTGTCAGGGGCTGCTCCTCTGCAGCCTCCCCGGTGCCCAGCACGGGAGGGACCTGGAGCTGCTGGATGAGGCCATGGGGATGCTGCGAGGGCTGGAGCAGCTCTGCTCTGGAGCCAGGCTGGGAGAGCTGGGCTGGGGCAGCCTGGACAAGAGAAGGCTCCTGAAGGGGAGACCTGAGAGCAGCTCCAGTGCCTAAAGGGGCTGCAGGAAACCTGGAGAGGGGCTTGGGACAAGGGATGTAGGGACAGGCCAAGGGGAATGGCTTGAACCTGCCCGAGGGGGCTGGGGATGAGCTCCGGGGCAGGAGCTCTTCCCTGTGAACCGGACGAGCTTTAAGGTCAGGGTGAGGCTGAAGCCGCGCTCGGGCCGCGCCGCTCCGGGACTCAGGGCACAGCCCGGGCCCCAGACAAGGGACAACCGGAACCGGCCCCGCTCCCGACCCCCCCGGAACAAGGAACAACCGGTACCGGTCCCGCTCCCGACCCCCCCGGAACAAGGAACAACCGGTCCCAGCCCGGCCTCACCTCCCACCGTGCTCTTGTAGTGCCGGCTGAAGCTGTCGCTCGAGAGCCGCCGCACGAACGAGGTCTTACCCACGGCCGCGTCCCCGACCACCAGCACCTTGAAGAGCCGGTCCCGAGGGCCCATCCCGCACCGGCCCCGGGCCCGCCGCGTCACGTGAGCACGGTCACGTGACGGCCAAGCGCACGGCAGCCCTTAAAGCGGCGCTGCCGGGACCGGACACGGGAGCCGTGCCCCGTTCATTCCCCATAGCCTGAACCCTGTTGGAAGCGGCCTTCAGGAGCCCCCCGCACCCCAATCCTGTCCCTGGGCCCCCATGTTCCGTGTGCGGGGCTGACCCGGAGCAGCGGGACCCAGCGGGAGCCCTGCATGGGGCAGGGTTTGTGCTGCCCCAAACCCGCACCAGGGAGGACGGGAACCCTTCAACAGCCACGGACGAGGGGCTCAGGGTGCCCCTAAGCGGCTGCAGCAGGGTTTGATCCCTCACACCCATCAGCCATGGGACGCGCACAGGGAGGCCCTCCAGGGGTAACCCCATCAGTTACCCACATCCCAGCTCTCCTCCTGCATAGAAGGCCTTGGATAACTCATTCCAGCGCGTGTCCAAAGAGCTCCGGTGTAAGCAGAAGATGCAAAACATGGAAGGGTTTGGGTTGGGAAGGGCCTTAAATGATCCAGTTCCAACCCCTGCCCTGGGCAGGGGCACCTCACACCCTGTGTCACCCCATAGAGACCTTGAACCAAGCGAAGGAGACACCAAAGTCCACATAAATAAACGTCCTCTTTATTTAACCAAATATAATTTATCAGTGAAGGTGACAGCTCTCACAGACACCATAAATAACCAAAGTCCTTGTTCCTTGAGCAGAAAGAGGAACCCGGGGTCTCCAGCAGCAGCAGGAGTGCAGCAGGGGAAAGGGCTCTCAGCATCCACAGGCAGCTTTCAATCACATCCCCCCCCGGCCCTCCCCAGCGATGCTTTGAGCCAGCTCAGGCTACAGGAGGCCACAAGCGATGGGTTCTTGGCTTGGGAGATACACAGCTACACCCGAGAGAGGCTCCCATCACAGAGGTGCTCATGGAAGGAACCCTCTGCTCCTCAGCACTGGGCAGAGGATGGGGAAGCAGCGGCTGCTGCAGGGGAAGGGGGTTTGGTTTCTGGTCTGAGCAGAGCTGTGGCTGCAGGAGAGCTGGGAGCAGTCGGCACCCGAGCACGAGGGTCAGAGCCACGGCCATGGCACCATCAAGGGTGAGGGAGAGGAGAGCAACCCTAATGGGGCCTGAGGAAGGGGAAAGCATCCCCAGGATGTATCAGATCCTGTTCCAAGGATCCCATCTCTGCCCCCAGAGCACAGCAACAGCAGCAGTGCCTGCTTGCACCCAGCTGCAACAGGACAGGATCCTTTACAGCCTCAGAGGGGAGCAGGCACGAGCCTGGTTGTGTGTGAGCTCATCCGGTGCAGCTGTTCCCAGCACTGCCAAGGCCACCTCTAACCCAAGGCACTGAGGCCTCATCTCCACAGGGATGGTGCCTGCAGCCCTGCCCTGGGCAGCCTGTTCCAGTGCCTGCAGCACAGCCAGAGCTTGGCTGCCATTCCAGGACTGGGATGCAAGGTGCTGCAGCCAACTCCTGGCACTTGGGAAGATGCTGGCAGCTCCCAGGCTTCAGGCAGTGCAGCACTAACATCACATCCCATGGGATATCCTGCATTTTGCCCACCCCAACAGATGTGAGGAGCTTTCCCTACATAGACACTTGGGCATCCAAGTGATATTCATGCCCTGGAGCCTGTTCAATAGCCTTGAGAATATCAGTTCAACCTGGCACAATGGGTGAAGTTTCCAGTTGATAAAACCTCCCTCCTATTTTCCATCCACTCCTCCAGGAAAGCCAACTGCAGAGTGCAGCTGCTCTGAACAGGGCTGTGCCCATGGGAGCACAAAGGGAAGCTGGGACACAGGATCCATAAGGGGACAAGAATGGATGGGGAGAGCTCGGCCTCTGCAGCCCAAGTGTGGCAGGAGCTGGAGTCAGCTCCCAGTGAGGGTCTGCCTGCACCTGGCAGCAGAGAGCAGCTGCACTCCTCACCCCTGTGGGCACACAGCACTGGGGGCTCGGGCACAGAGGACCCTTCCTCAGCATCCTCATCACCCCCTCTGCCAGGGACTTGTGTGCTTTGGGGGCACAGGAGGGGCATTTGAGAGGGAGGAGAGCAACAGGAGATGCCCAGCACTGTCAGCCATGAGCCTGCACTGGGCTAGGACGTGCCTGTGGAGTAAAACCAATCCCTTCCCTCCAGTATTTACACACTTATGAAGCAGGAGCAGCTCTTCACCTCCAGGGACAGGGGGGTTCCCTGAATGACCCAGCTGACCAGGAGCCTCCCTGCTCACACACAGCTAAGATGAAATGGCACTTGGTGATTGTCTCGTACGCCCGGGGGTCTCGGCCTTCCTAAAACTAGATTTATTTTCTGTACAAACTTGGCTTGAAATAGAAACCACATAAAATTCCCATTGAAAATAATGAGAATCCAGTATCAAAGAGGAAGTCTCGAGAGAGACGAGGCTTGGGGGGAGGAAGCAAAGAGCAAGGGGGGAAGGAAAAAGAACAACAGAAGGGGAGGAGGAGGAGAGCTGGGAGAAGGGGAATCAGTCTCCCACATCAGAGTCCCGGTCACCAATGAGCCAGAGGACGTGAAAGCTGAGAGCAAGGAGCCCTGTTCCAATGAGGTCCCCCAGCGCGGTCAAGTATGGGATGGAGAAGTTGTCAGGATCGAGGTCCCTGCCCCACATCCAGTGCACCATCCAGTCAGCAATGTAAAGGAGAATAAGCACCTGGGGGGCAGGAAGGAAAGAGCCACATCAGCCACAAATCCCAACCTCTACAATCCCAGGATTCATGGGGGCAGCTCAGAGACACAATCTCATCCCGAGGGATCAGAGCTGGTGGGAGCTCAGAACCACCTTGTTGGGTCCTGCCCCAGAGCTCAGCTCAGTCTCCCCTCTCTTGGGCAGGTTCAAGCCATTCCCCTTGGCCTGTCCCTACAGGCCCTTGTCCCAAGCCCCTCTCCAGGTTTCCTGCAGCCCCTTTAGGCACTGGAGCTGCTCTCAGGTCTTCCCTTCAGGAGCCTTCTCTTGTCCAGGCTGCCCCAGCCCAGCTCTCTCAGCCTGGCTCCAGAGCAGAGCTGCTCCAGCCCAGCCTCTGCCCTATCCCCCTTTAGCTTCACACCACAGCCAAATTTAGGCTTAAAAGGAAGAACACTGGAACTCAAACACGAGAAAGTCTAAGTTTTGCCTCTCTGTTTTCAGCTCTAACCAGAATAACCTTAAAGAGATTTGGGCAAAGAGGGGACTCAGAATCACAGGAAATATTTAATCCAGAAATAAAAGAGCAACCTCCCAGCAGCTGGAACCACTTGGGAGGGACACTCCTCCCCATCAGTGCAATGAGAGCTTGTATTGGTATCTAAAGACAGAAGAAACCTGTAGTGGATCCTCTCAAGTCTTAGCTCTGCCTCTGATGGATGCTCTGAGTCACCTCCTCAGGGCTTGGGCTGCTGTGAGGGGGTACTGGAAGCAGGCACAGCTCCCATGAGTGGAGCTGGCTTCAGGAGATGCCCCAACCAGGGCACCCTTCCTGCCCTCCAGCACAGGCAGCCAGGCTCCTGCAGGAGGCTGCTGCATTCCTGCACTGTGGATGGGGCTGGATGAACCACACAAGCCACAGGGTCCCTGCTCATTCCACAGCCTGATTTGCTCACCAGCAGGTTTAAGCTTCCTAAAGCGCCATAGAGGATAGATCACCTCTTGTGTGTTAAAACTTGTGCTGGCAGAAGGACTTGAAAGAGACAAAAGAGATTCCAGGCTTGCCAAGAATGACAGGAAGGAAGAATTGTGTATACAGGTACCAACAAAGCAGGATTCATTCAGGTGGATACCAGCTTCTTTGACAAATAGAACCTACTTGGCACAGCTCTCCCTAGCACGGGAATCACCCACCTGGGACAGGGTTTGTGCCTTCAGGAGTGCAGCTACCACTGAGGGACGTGGCAGTGCCCCCTTATTCCAGCTTACCTGGAGAAGTGCTGCTGTCATGTAGAAGACAATGAAGATGAGGGTAAGTGTTGTGTGTCCTCCTTGCATGGAGCTGATGGTGTAAAGGAAAACCAAGTGTCCAGGCACCACAAGGAGAAAGAGCACACGAGCAGAGCGAGAATTCACATCTGCAAGGGAACAGAGATGGGTTCAGGCTTAAGAGAGGCTTGAGCACAACTCTGCAGCCTCCCTGGGCGCTGGGGGAAGGCAGCACAGCTACAGCCAAGCCCGAAGCAGGACCTGCACACTGGACCCTCAGCCCTGCACTGCAGCACTGCGGCTGGAAGGCAGGGCCCTGAGTGCTGCTCAGGACAGAGCTGCCAGGACTTGGCTGTCCCTGTGCTGGATGGAACACAGGGCTGGGCCAGGCCTCAGCTTAGAGCTGCTCAAAGCCTTTGTCAGCAAGAAGCTTCCTGGTGCTGCAGCTCCACAGCCCAGCAGCTCTGGGGCAGGTTTCAGCATCCTGGACCCATCCGGAGAGGATTTTGGGGGGGGGGGGGGGGGGGGGTTAGGGTTAGGGGGCTCCAGCGCCCGCATGAAGCTCAACCAGAAGCGAAGCCATTGCAGGTACCTGAGCTGAAGAAGGTGGTGCAGGGGCTGGGGCACCTGCGAGGGGCTGTGTCCGGGCTCTCTCCAGGCATCCCACTCATGTGCAGGTACGTGGAGATGCGGCTCGCCTGCACTGCCACCAGGTTACCACCCACACCTGCAGAGAGGAGAGCAGAGCACGGTCAGAAGATGGCCCAGCCGGGGCCAGGACCATCGGGAGCAGCCTGGAGCTGCCAGGTGCTGGGACCACACAGCCCAGTCTGGCTTTGACCTGAATTCCACTTGTGCAGGATGTGAAACACTGGGACAAAGGACACTGTTCTACAGGTTCCCCTTTGGCCCCTTCACAACACAGATGCGATTCCAGCACTGCAGCTTCCATTGCGAGAAAGGAGGTGAAACAAAATGATGGGTCAGGCACCCAAACAGACACAGGAAATTCAAAGTTACTGCTTTGTAGGAAGCTGTGGAAGCCACTACCCCAGGATGCGCTGGTCAGAATTAACCCATGTCTTGCCATAGGTAATGGAATAAAGGAGTTTTCCTGGTTCTTTATGCAGAAGGGAGGTCAAAAGCAATTGGATTTCCTGGCTCTGAGTTGCAAATACAAATCTTTGGGTCACCAGGTGCCACAGGGCACAAACCTGGGGGGGGGATCAGGGAATGAGGCGCTTGTGTTGGATCCCTGGGAAATGCCTTGCAGGCCACAGCCTCCCAGGGGAAGGGCTGGCACCAGGGGGAGCCAGGCGGCTGCAGAGCTCCAGCCAAACACCCCCGCGCTGGCAAAAGCATCCTGAATGTGCCTGAAATCAGGAACACGGGAGAATTCCAGGGTTCTCCAAGCACCGCGGAGCTCACCATTGATGACGGGAGTGAAGACAGCCATGCCAGCAAAGTTCGGATCCGAGACTGTTCTGTCCAGGATTAAACCCCCAACGCTGCAGAGGGAAGGATGGAGAACTCAGTGCTGAAAGCTCAGTGGGAATCACCCACACGAGGTGCAGAGGGCTCAGTACATGCACCCAGGGGTGAGCCAGACACCCATTAACGTGCACCTGCAGTGGCGGTTGTGGCACACGAGTGGAAGTGTCAGTGTGGGATAAGAGAAGCCAGTTTTAGCAGCATCTTCTCTCATTGCTGCCAAACCCCATCCAAGACTAAATCCCCCTATGTGCAACTCACTGCAGTGCAATAACCAAAAGCAATCCTGCCCATCAGAGGGCAGAGGGAGCTCTTGTGCTAAACAGGATCCCTGCTCACTCCCTGGCCAAGCCCCAGGAATCCCTACCTGCTGATGGCCATGGCAATGATGACAGGCTCCCAGCCAGAGTACAGCACCTCCCGGGTGGCTGCATTCTTCTTGGCAATGATGACCCAGATGGGCAGCAGGGCGATGAAGAAGGCGCATACCAAAGGATTCACGTAGGCTTTGCTCTCTGAGGGGGAAACAAACAGAGGCAACACATCAAGGGCACATCCTGCTGCAGCGAGGTGTGGTGCTGAGCTCCCCAAGCCTGCCTACCCCCTGCTGCCAGTCAGGGACCGCAGTCAGGGCTGGCAAACCCGACCCCAGCTCTGCAGGACGTGGTGTTTCCTTCTCCCGGTGCCCTCCCAAGTGAGATCTCTTCAGTTTCAAGCTCATTCCCACTCCTGGGCAAGCCCTCCCAGTGCTGCTTCACCTCCGGCTGAACCTGGCTGAGTCACATCCCTTGGCCAGTGCCAGGGAAGGGAGGAAGTCTGGAGCCTGCAGCTGCAGCTCGGCGCTCAGGAGCCCCAGCTGGGGCGCACAGCACACAAGGCAGGGTCCAAAGCTGCCTTCTCCCTTGCTTTAGCCACAGTCGAGCCCCTGGTGCTTGGAAGGGGACAACTTCTCCCTTAGCACTTCATGGACGCATGCAGAGCCAGGACTGTCTGCAGCTTGCAGGCTGTAAGAAGGGCTCTTTCCTTCCCTTATCAGCCCTGATTGGGTCTCACTGACTGAGGTGGCTCCCAGACCCCCCGAGAACAGAAAGGATAAAGGAAAAGGGTGAAATGAGGGGAAATGCAGAAGCACATGGAAGCACCACTGAGAGACAAAGCCTTCTCCTGCTCCTCACCCAGCTCCTTGTACAAGCCCCAGCTGATCCCTGAAAGCAGAGCCAGGGTGATGAGATCCCCCAGGCTGGCAGCAATTGGTGTGGCGACGTTATCGGGATTGATTCCCATCTTCCTGGATCCAATGATGACCCCAATCATAATCATACCTACAGCCAAAAGAAGAGGGAGAGAATGGGATGAGGCCAAGGGGAGCCTAGCATTTCAGGAAGAGGTGGAGGGGGGTGTGCAGGCTCTGTCTCTCACCCAGCACAAGGGAAGCAATGAAAGCAGTAGCCACACTGCTGGCACACAGCAGGACAGCATGGTCAATGCTGAAGTGCCCATCTGGGATCCATCCGAACACCACGGCTGCGATGGAGGCCAGGAAGCCAACCACAGTGGCCTGAACCTGCAAGTGAAAACCAGACACTCACTGAGAGGACTGGAGAGCAGAATGGTGCTGGGCTGAGGGAAACACCACCCAGGGCACAGTGCCATGTGGATTAGCAGGGATCTAACCTAGCCTAACCTACAGGGCAAACTGTCCTGGTAGGTGGCTGTGGGACAAAGTGGTGCCATTTCCCTTCCCATCATAGTGACAGTCAATAGCAAGCCCCAGCATTGAAACTGGGCTTGCACCAACTGCCCATATTTCCACTTTGTTCTCATTTTTCTTACCTGAATCAGAGCCATGTTCCCTGTTATCATCTTCCAGAGCTCTTTGGGTGTATCCATTTGGCCAATATTAGCCTGCGAGAGGACATCAAGCATCAGTAAAGACTGACAGCACTTAGCACTTGTGAGCAGTCAGATTCCTGCCTTTCAGCTATGCAGGCTTGTGCCAGGAACAGCAAAGAACAAGGACCTCACATCCTTAAGCTCTTAGGGCAGAGCAGCTCACCGGGAATGGGCTGTGTCTATGTGTGTCCTGCACTAACAGCCCAGCCCATGAACGTCACTCGGGCTGTGCTGTTGGGTAAGGGCAGTGCCTCTTCCAAGTTACTGTGGGCTCATCAGACATCAAACCTGCTTCAGTGTCAGCATCAGCCTCTTCTGCCCAGCTGCAGGAAGGGGCTGCCACTGCACAGGAGTGGAGCCAGAGCCACTACAGAAGGGGTTTTGAAGGGGAATCGACCTCAATAGAAGGTCTGATGAACAAACAACCTTGCAGAAGCAACAAGCTCCACTTTGTCCCCGGTGCAGTCACGCACTGCTGCTTATTTACTCACTGCATTCACTCCAGGGGTGATGGAGCCAAGCCTGGCCCGGGCCCAGCTGGGTCATGCTGCCCCTGGGGTCATTCAGGCAGTGGGGCTGGGGGGTGCAGGGACCCCACATGGCTGCGAGCCCCAGCCCAGAGCAGCAGCACATGGGCACAGGGAGCTGGCACAAGGGCTGTGGGGAGATGGAGCGAGGAGCAGCCACAGGTCCCTGTGGGGATGCCCACTGCTGGCAATGGCAGAGCACGAGGGTTCTGCTCTTCCCTGGCACCTTCTAGGTCTTTACAGTGGGAAGAATGGATGAGCTTGTGGATTATCATGGATTATCAGAAGCTGAACATGATGAGGAAACAAGGGACAGGCTCAGTAGTGAACAGCTCGTCCTCCTGCCCTCCTCACTGCAGGCTCTTTGAGAGGCGCCAGCTCTTCTCAGCCAGCGCCGGGATGTGCCCATCTCTGTGGGGAATTATCCTGCTCAGTTTAGTGGGAAGGAGAAAGGAATCGGAGGAAAACGAACAAAATATTGACTGCAGTAGCCCTGAGCACATCCAGCCCAGGAATTTGAGCTCCCTGTGAAGCCTGACCTTAAAATTCCAGCCCCATGGCAATTAGGTTGGGATTAACATACCCCAGCTGTAGTCACTGGCAACAGGACCATAATCCTGTAACTAATGGGAGAGTTTTGATCCTTAATTGTGAAGGAATTTCTGAGGTCCCCTAATGCAGCACTAATGAGAAAGGCTCAGGCTGAGAGAGCACCTGGGGCTGCTTCCCTGCGGCCGGAGCACGAGGCTCACACTGTGAAGCCCCAGAAGGGATCTCCATGCTGAGGGAAGAAGAGGGCAAAGGAAAACGAGGGAAACCCAAGAGATTGTCCTACCCCACCATAGATCCAGCCTGGTGTGGGCTGAAGGGACCTTAGGGCTCCTCCAGCTCCAACCCCTGCCATGGGCAGGGACCCTTTCCACTGGAGCAGCTGCTCCAAGCCCCTGTGTCCAACCTGGCCTTGAGCACTGCCAGGGATGGGGCAGCCCCAGAGCACAGCAGAGGGGCAGGATCCCCTCCCTGAGCTGCTGCTCACGCTCTGGGGGTGCACCCAGCACACAGGGGGTGTTCTGGACTCAAGCACACACTGAAGCTGGGTCATGGGGAGCTCTCATCACCCCAGACCCCCAGGCATTGATGGAAGAGGTAGAGCACAAGGTAAGGGATGCATGCAGAGGCAGCACAACCAGGGCAGAGCCAAGCAGAGGACACAGCCTGGGTGCTGGCCCATGGGGCTAATGCCACCCCTCAGCCACCAGCCCAGGGGCAGGAGGGGGCAGCAGCCACCAGCACAGCCAGATGGGTGCTCTCTGTGCCTCATGACCCTGCTGCAGGCATCAGAGCACAAAGTTTCACATCCCTGGCACTTTCTGTCCAGTCTCAGTTCCCTGCCCGGCCTGCTCCTTGCCAGCCCCATAGCGAAGAGGATGGAGCAGGGCCTTCATCCCGGGAGAGCCAAGCACCCCTGCAGCTCAGCCCCTGTTCACAAGGCGAGCTGGCCATGAGGGTGAGCAGCCTGTGTCTGGGACAGCAGGACCCTGAACAACAGGGAGGGAATCACACAAAGGGGTTTGTTTCCCAGGACAAAGCTCAGGCTCTGTCCCTGCAAGTGCTGGCACCAGAGCACAGTGGGGCTGGGGCAGCACGAAGCCTCCCAGCAGCACCTGGGGAGAGGAGACCAGCACCAAGGGGACGCAGCCACGGCCCAGCTCCTGCCTGTGATGCTGGCACAGGCATCCCCAGTACCCTGCTCCCGCATGGGATGAAGGCTGAATCACAGAGGTGGTCCCCTCACTGGGCAGCAAGGGCAAGGCAAGGGCAATGCTGTTTGCATCCCTGCTCCCCAGGGCTGCAGGGACAGCCTCAGACTCTACAGAATATGATGCTCATGTGCCACTGGTTCAGTGAAGGGCAGCAGCCATAGGGTGTACATAGACCAGTGTCAGAGCCTGGATGAGCAGCTCAAAACGTTGGCTCTGCTGCCATCAAGGAATGCACCTCAAGAAGAGGCCAACAAGAAACTCCTGAGGAGCAAAGAGTCACAGGTGGGATCTCCCCATTGCTGAAGATGGAAGAACAAGAGAGGAGCCAGGAGAGCAGATACAGAGACCTTTGACAACACTCTGGTGTTTCCCCTGCAGCAGCCAGTAAGGGGAAGGCAGAGAGGCAGGGAGCTGAGCTGAGCTGAGCTCTCTGCTAGCCACCCGTGCTGCTGCCACCCATGCAGACAGCTCTCCATCCCTGCACCTCAGTGGGCAGTGCTCTCAGGCCAAGGCACATCACCTCCTTTACACCAGGCTGCTTGCTGCAAGGGGAACCCACAGCAGAGAGTGGAGCTTGGCTGCAGGCAGCCAGCACCCTGCAGATGTCAGGCTCAAAGCTATGCATGCTCCTACCATGGAGCCATGGGGCAGTCACTGCCTGCCATGCTCCAGCAGAAGGAAGGAGGACGGCAGGCTCAGCTCAGCTCAGCTCCACAGACAGGCTGCTGCATTACAGAGGCATTTGAACACAAAGCAATTCATTTTCAGCTGGATTAACCCCGTACTCTGCGGGGGAACAGCACCAGCCCCTTCCCTCACAGGGAGTTCACTGTTTCCCAGGAACCAGACTGGGTTCTAGCAAGAGCCTCTCCATCAGCTTCAAGAGGCTGCCAGTCCCCTGCTCACTCTCACAAGGTCCCCACTGCTCCAGCCTTGGCTGTACAGCAGCAGCCTCTCAGCCCTCCTGAACCTGGCTGCCTGCAGCCTGCTCTGATGGCATCCATGCACCCAGCTTCCTCCTGAGGAAAGCTGGATCCAAGCCAGTTTGGAACAGTTCTATCTGCTCACACACTGAGCTCCAGGCCCACGAGCAGCCAGGACAAGGAAGGGAACTGCCAGCAGAGCTTAAGGACTATGAAACCTTCAAATCGGATCAGTCCAGGGGAATGAGGGCACCTTCCCCCTGTGTTAAACTGCAGTCACTGACATTGATGGGTCTGCTCAGCCATCACACACACAGCCATTGCCAGCCCTTCCCAAGTGGGTGCCCCGCTCCCTCCTTCCCTGGATACTCACAGCTGTGGACAGGCGAGATGCCAGAGTCATCTCCAGGTTCCCCTTCAGGCCCAGCAGTGCAGGTACTAAGATAAAGACCTCAGTCACGTATTTGAAGACATCCCAGTGCTGCAAGAGTGAAACAAAGACCAATGAATAACACAGCCTGGGCTGTGTGGAAGGGACCTCAAAGCTCCTCCAGCTCCAACCCCTTCCACTGGAGCAGCTGCTCCAAGCCCCTGTGTCCAACCTGTCCTTGAGCACTGCCAGGGATGGGCAGGATTCCTGGCTGTTGGAATCCTTTGCTTTGGACCGTGTGTCACTGACCCACAGCCTGTGCATGGCTCTGAGCAGAAGACCCAGTTCCTCCTCTGCCCCAGTTTGGGCTCTGCAGTGGTTTCCTGTGTTTGTGTAGCAGCAACCACACATTCCTGAGCCCAAACCCAGGATCTCAGGGGCTCAGCCTTCAACTTCCAGTTCAAACCCCCCAGGATGAATCACTGCAAAACGTGATGCAAACAGAAGCCAAAATAGGGAAGGATGAAGAGATTTGGCCCAATACTTGCAGTCAGTGGCAAAAGCGAGTGCTGAAGCTTGTCCTGCCTCAGCTGGGAGCCGTTCCCTACAATACCCTCTGCTCCCAACACCCCACTATGGCCTCTGCTCAGCCTCCCTCACCTGCACCTACATTACTCATAGGATCATTTGGGTTTAAAGGACCTTAAGATCATCCAGCTCCAGCCCCTGCCATGGGCAGGACACCTCACCCTACAGCCACTGACCCCTCTGGCTCTGCAGCCAAGTCAGCTCCCTTGGGCACCAGGCAGAAGAGGCAGCCATGGGTAGCTAGGACAGAGGGAAGGGTAATTGCAGGCTGAGCACAAACCCGCTCCAAACCCACAGCACTGCAATTAACACCCCAAGCCACACAAACCTCCCTGCCCCACTCCCTGTTGGCAGGAACGCTTTGCAAGAAGGCCCCATGTCCAAAATAACTCCTGCTTCCCACACGGCCCGAGTGCTGAGGACACTGAGCACAGTGGGAATGGGGCTCCCAGCAGCACGGAGCACGGTCACAGCCTGCTTGGCAGTGCCACACACCAGGACACGGAGCCAACAGGACACGTATTCCCTTCGGGAGCAGGAACTGTTGGCCAACACCTTCCAGCAAACACAAGTCACTGCTGCTGGGAAGGACTGGTGTTATCTGTGTTTGTTTTCCAGCCTCTGTGCCTCTTGCCTTCACCACCCAACCCCTGCCAGGTCCTGTGCAATGCCACAGCCAAGCTGCACTCGCCCCAACAGCCATGTGGGAGCAAACTGTGATCACAGGAGACAGGTAAACGCTGCATGGGGATGAACTGGGACCACTTCTCAATGGGAAACACGGGGTTTCAGTCATTGTAAATCTCCTTAACACCTCTGACAGCTTGGGCAGACAAGGTGACCATGCCTGGCTCCCATGGCAAGGGGGAAGCTGCTCAGATGCGTCACACAATCCCAGCCTGGTTTGGGCTGAAGGGACCTTAAAGCTCCTCCAGTTGCAGCCCCTGCCTTGGACAGGGACCCCTTCAGGCACAGCCACAACCCCTGTGTGCTCCAGGACACGGCTCCTCAGGATGTACCCACTCCTCTCTGCTGTGATGGGCATGTCAGGAAACCAAAGTGGGTCCTGGATCCAAACCCCAAGCTCTGGAGACCCCTCCATTCTGTCCCCAAAGAGGGGACATCAGAGTTCAGTGCTCACTGAGAGGCAGGAGGGAGAATCCAGCTGGAATACTCCAACACAGCAGCACTCCAGGCTGTGCTCCCCTTCAGGTCACATCCAGGCAGGGAGCTGGGCTCCCCTCAGCCTGTTTTTAGGCATTCCAATTCCTTGGCTGCTCTTACATCCATGAACCCTTTGCCAGGACTTCCCTTTGCAGTATCTGGAACCCAAGGAGGAAGCAACACGCTCCCACTTCCCAGCAGGATGAGCTGGGAGTCACCAGCATCACTAGGAAAGGAACATCAGCATTAGCCCATGGGCTGGCTGTAAATGACCCTTTAAAGGAGGCTGTGCTGGAAGCTGGTGCTTGCTGGAACTCCTTGCGCAGGGCATGGGTGTTCCTGGAGTAAGGAATAAAACCCATCTTTGGGGAAGGAAAACAAGGAGATTTGTGCAGACATCAGCAGCTCGCTCACTGCACAGAGCAGCCCATGGGCTCCTGCCAGCTTTCTTAACCTCAGATGTTACACAACGAGGGGCTGCAGGCATTCAGCAGGGCTTGAAGGTCTCCCTGCACCCTGCAGAGAGCAGAGCCCCTGCAGAGATATGTGCCCACACTGTGGCTCCAAGGGGACAACCAGAGCCGGCCTGGGCAGGGAACACAGAACAGGGAGAGAGAAGAGGAAATGTGGATTTCAGTTCAGGACATCGGGCTCTTAAAACCCCTTCCTCTGTCCCAGTACCCCTCTGAGAGCCGGATCCCAGCCCCTCTCAGAAGCACAGAGAGAAGCTGCTTTGAAGGGTGAGGAGGGAAGAGAACAGCAGACGGGAGCCTCGACGGTGGCTTTTGAGCATGGAAGAGAACCCACAGGGAGAGGGGTTTTATGTCCAGCTCCTCCTCCTGCCCTCTGGGACAGGGAGCAGAGCGACCACCACCACTACAGGCTCTGGAAGCAGCATCAGCCCCAGATGGTGCTTTCAGCTTCCTCCATCTCGCTGCCTTCAGAGGCTCCGCACCTGCACCCTGCTGTTTCCTGGTAGCAGATGCCTCTCCCTGCTGTCATTTAGGTTTCATTTAGGAGTCAGGAGTGTGGTTTTGCTCAGCTGATAAGGGGGTGGTGACTCACAGGGAGGGGATGCTGCAGGTTGGAGCTGTGGCTGCTTCCCTCTCCACAGTGCCAAGGAGCCAGCGGCTTTAGTGCAAGAGGTGCAGCTCCATAGGGATGCTGACACCAGGAGCAGCCTCCACATGGAATACTCTCCATCCCATGTAAAGCACCAGCAGGCAGCAGGCAAGGCTGGAGCACAACCAGGGCTCTGCTGGGAGAGGGGACTGTGCCAACAGTGCTGCACTGCACACACAGCAGCAGTCACCTGTTCCAAAGGGAGCAGAGGCAAATCCTTAGGGACACATCAGTGGGACAGCATTGCTAAAGGGGCTGCTGTGTTCACAGAGGGGAACCAATTACCGCTGCCTGATTAGTCTGTGTAGCCAAAACAGTGGATCTGGAGTGGATGGAGCCCTCCATCCAACACAACAGGGCTCCAGCCCCCCAGGTGCACCAGTAACACACTCCATGTGCACCAGTAACACACTCCATGTGCATCCTCAAGGCTTTGGATCTCCAGGAAGCCAGTTCCAAATCAGCTCCCCAGGCAAGCAGGCAGGGACCACACACTTCCCCTTCCCACCCTATGCATTTAAACGCCTCATTTAGTGCCAGGACTAAGGGGAGCTGGCAGGACACACTGCAGAGCCACACACTGAGCCGCTGTGGGACAGAGGAATGATGAGAACACTGCAGCATCCCACCCCTGCCCACCTCCTCCTCAGCACAAAAGCTGCTCCTGTGCCAGGAAAGGCTTTAGGTTGGGTTGGGATTCTGGCTCTGGGACCCTGCCAGAGGCACGATGAGTTTCCAGGCAGCCTGCACCGGCAAACATGCTCGGAATGCCTCTTTTGCAGCAGATGATTCTGGTAACGCTCCCCTGGCTTCCCTCAGCCCTTCCTGCTCTGAGTCACTCCACAGGTTGCATCAACAGCAGCCGCCAGGATGACCACCGAGCAAAGGCACGCAGGGAAGTTGCCATCAGGGAACAGCGAGCGCAGTGATGCGAACGGGACCGACCCTGTGGGCACAGCTCCGGGGGGCAGGAGCTGCCCTCGGTCTCTGCCAGCACACGGAGGTTTTACCCCCCTTGAGCAAGCAGAGCAGCTCCAAAATGGCTGCCTCCTCCATCCAAATCATCTCCTCACCCTCCTCTGCTGTGAGCACCAAAGCAGCTCCATGCTCCAGAGCAGCTGAGGTGCTGCCAGAGACACACATGGGTGGAAAACACACAACCCCCCCTCGCCCCAGGCATCACCAGCGTCCCCACTGACCCAACCAGCATCCAAGGTAACTGATCCCTCCCAGCTGCTATCTGCTGAGCTAGCCATGCCATTCCTGGCTCTCCTGGCTTGGGATTAAGCCATGGTCTACAGAGACAGGATTCAGAGCCCAGCATCGTGCCAAGGAAAGAGCAATCCTACCTGCACAATGTCCAGCACCATTCCAGCAGCAACTGTCCCAAAGCCTGCCAGGAGGAAGGGAAAGAGGACTTGCAGCCCGATGGAAAAGGAGGTCTCCTTGAGGGGAGAGGCTGGCTCAGGGCCTCGGTCCGTGCTGGTGTCATCACTTTCATTGCTCTGACTGCCGTTTTCCAGCAGGGCATCTTCCTCCCGCACCCCTTTAGCATTGGCACGGGACTCCAGCACCACCACTTCCACCCCAGCTCCATCGGGTCCCAGGAAATCCGAGGGCTCCACCAGCTGCCCTCGCTCCGGACTGGTGATGCAGTCCACAGGCACGATGGGCAGCACAGCCCCGTTGGCCTGGTGGGTGTCCTTCTGCTCTGGCTTGGAAGACATGCTGCAGAGAGGCTATCCTGACCCTTGGCTTGGTGGGCCTACAGCCAGCAGCTATTCCAGAGGAGATCTTCTGCCAGGAGCTTACACGAACGGCCTTCCCGGCATCTAGAGGCGACCTCCCCTATCCCTGCTTGCCTGCCTTGGAGTGCAGAGACTGCTCCTGCAGCAGAGATCCCCATCAAGCAACGTCCAGGGATGGAGGGCACCAAGCACACGGAGGGAACACTGCAGGAACTGGGAATTACAGCAGATTCACTCCGATTCTCCTCCTCCCCAGCACTGTGTGGTGCAGCAGCCACTGAGACGGGATCCAAGCTCTTCTGCCTTGGTGTATGACACTTTAGTGCATCTTTCTCCAGATTCCTCTTCCAGCAGCACAATTGCTGTGATGGGGCATGCAAGGCAGAGAGAAAAACAGATGAAGTAAAGGCCACTGGATAAACTCAGAGGGATGAGGAAGCAGAGGGCAGATACGAGGGGCTGGGTTTCTGAGATGATACAATTGAGAAGAGCTCTTCTTGCTGCCAGGGCTTTGGTACCTGCTCCAGCGGCACTGCAGAACTGGAGTCTGAAGGCTCTGGGGGGTGTTTTGTGCTCTCTGCCAACACGCTGCGACTTCCACCGCTGGCCCCTTCCAGGAGGGTTTCTCACCTCCCAGCACGAGTGAGAGCTCGTATTTAAAGTAACAGCAGGCTCCCAGTTCAGGTTACTCCCGGGGCTGAGCAGGCTGCAGGGTGGGAGCTGGCATGGGAACAGCCTCCGGCTTCAGGGCGCTCTCCAAGAGCTCCTCTTTCACCTGAAAGGCATGGGAGGAGCACAGATAACTGTTGGCTCTCAGCACTCACAGCTCATTCATCCCACCCCATCCCACCCTGCTCCAGCACACACTGATCGCACAACCGCGGCCGTGTGGACCCCCAGCCCTCCCCTGCAGCCCTCCGGGTGCTCTGGGGCTGTGCGAGGGGTGCGGGGGAAGCCCCGTTCCGTGCTCCCCGCAGCGCACCCGGGAGGTACCCACACACCGCGCACCCGAGCGCCCTGCCCGGAGCCCAAACCCTGCCGGCCCCGCGGCTCCCCAGGCACCACCGGGGATGCGCTGCCCGGACCGGAGCTGCCGCAGCCGCAGCCCCGCTGCGGTCTCGGTACCCGGTACCCGGTGCTCGGTGCTCGGTGCTCACCTCCTCGAGGCCGCCGCCGCTGCCGCTGTGCCCCGGCCCGATCCGGGCTGCCCCGCGCCGCTCTGACATCACCGCCCGCCAATCGTGGCCCTGCCCAGCGCGCCGCGCCGCGCTCCCATTGGCCGGCTGAGCGTGGCGTCACGCCTGGCCCCGCCCCACCGCCGGCGGTGAGGCCCCGCCCCTTCGCAGCGCGGCCTGAGCGTCACGTGGCGCTGGGCGCACATGGAGGGGGTGTCCACACACACCACCCCCCACCCCCCCCCCCCCGGGTTCGGTACCTCCACGGACGAGGCTATTCCAGGCTCGGCCAGGCCGGCTTGGAACGGCCATGGAATGGCCATGGAACAGCCATGGAGCAGCCATGGAGCAGCCATGGAGCAGCCATGGAGCAGCCACTCGGCTCTGGGAGCTCATCCGTCAGCCGGGACCATGGAAACCGTCTCAAGAGACAGGTTCCAACCCATGGGTTCCAACCTATGGAACTGTCTCAGAGAAGCCGTCCAAAGGGTTCTCAGAGATCGTTCAGCCAAGAAAACTGGGAATGCTGTCATATCTCCCTACACCAAACCGACCCACAACAAACACAGACGTAAACAGCAGCATCTTCTGCTACAGAGATCAGTGACTCATAGAACTCAATTCCTGAATGAAACCAGCTCTTCTGATTCATGTTTTCTTCTTATTTCCCCTCTTGTTTTTTTGCCTTGTTGCCTAAGTGGAACTTCTGACCAGTTGTTGTTTTTCCTTCCTGCCTTTCCTTTCCTCCCAGGAAACGCTCATCAGCAAGTGGTTACCCAGAGCCATGATGCATCCCCAGCCTTGGAGGCAGGTCACGAGTCAGGAACGGGCCCTGTGACCCAGCACATGTGTGAAGGGAAGAGGGGAGCAGCTCAGGGGCTGGAATCCTTCCCCCCCCCACACACACTGAGTCAAGTGTGACCAGAGCCGGTGACTTCATTTCTTAAAACACAGAAACAAAGGTAGTCAATGGCAGCAAGAGATCCACTGGGATCGAGACCCCTCTGCTGCATTTCTTTCTGCTTGGATTTGAGCAACCTCATCTAGAAACCTTCCTAAGCTCAATTTTTCATAAAGCCATGGAATGATTGGGGTTGAAGGGACCTCAAAGCTCCTCCAGCTCCAACCCCTGCCACAGGCAGGGACCCCTTCCACTGGAGCAGCTGCTCCAAGCCCCTGTGTCCAACCTGGCCTTGAGCACTGCCAGGGATGGGGCAGCTACAGCTTCTCTGGGCACCCTGTGCCAGCACCTCAGCACCCTCCCAGGGAACAGCTTCTGCCTAAGAGCTCAGCTCAGTCTCCCCTCGGGCAGGTTCAAGCCATTCCCCTTGGCCTGTCCCTACAGGCCCTTGTCCCAAGCCCCTCTCCAGGTTTCCTGCAGCCCCTTTAGGCACTCTAGGGTCTCCCTGGGGCCTTCACCATAAACTCTGTGGCACTCACTACAAACCTGGTCTGTCGGCCTCTCCTTCTGCCTCCATCTTTCCTTGCTGCCTTGGAAAGGACGTATCTCCCCCACGGTGACTGCTCTTCCCCCACCTTGCTAAACCCATGGTGCACCAGAACATGACCTTGTTGATGACAGAAGGCCCAGCTGCACGCTCAGGAAGTGGCTGCACAGAGACAAAAGCTGCCTGAGACAAGGAAACAGAAATAGATAAAATCCCCCCCCGAGATCAGAAAGGCAGAGGATGAAAGGGCAGGAAATGGGTTTCCAGTTGCAGGGCAGCAGGTACCAAGGGCAACAAAAGGCTTGGAAAGGAAAGAGTTTACCAGTGCACTCCATGCCCATGTGCTCCACACCTGACTCTGGCACTCCCAAGCTGTCCAAGCGCTCACCACTGACCGACGGGACCACAATGGTGAGAGGAGGATTTTTCCCCTTTCCATACAAGTGTCCAACAAAATCCATTGGTTTGGCCACAGTCACTCAAACAACCCACCTCTGACAGTGGCCACAGAGGTCCCTTTGCTGTGCTGAGCTCCACTGCTGTGTGTCACCAATCTAATGCTGGTCAGGATGGAGCCCAAGCTCTCTCTGACCAGGGATGCTGAAGAAACCTGGTTCTTAGTTACTTGTATCCAGGAATCTCAACAGGCAAACTCAAAGACTGAATAGGCTGTGGATAATGACTTATCCCCACAGAGGTCAGTCCAGGGCAAACACAGCTCATGAGGGCAGGAACAACGTCAGAAGCTGACCCTAATCTGGTGCTGCCATGGGGAGCACGGAAGTTGTGTTTTACCAGCCTGGAAGCAAACAATCCCATCACCATCCTTTTTCCAAGGTCCAGATGACCACCGCTCCCAATCCATGTGTGCCCCACGTGCTGTGCCTGCTGTGACAAACACAGGTCAAGCTGACGCAGGTCCATCCCGAGGGCTTTTTGCCACGTGAGAGCATGTGGCAGGGAGGAGGTGGAAGGTCTTTGCTTCCTGCATTCCACAAGGCAGCAGCTGCTGCCCCAGT
Organism: Melopsittacus undulatus; assembly: GCF_012275295.1. NCBI lineage: Eukaryota > Metazoa > Chordata > Aves > Psittaciformes > Psittaculidae > Melopsittacus > Melopsittacus undulatus. Next base: position 1,985,556 of record NC_047542.1, read on the forward strand.
GATAGCAAAGACCCCACAATCCCAAAGAGGATTAACCTTTTCTGATCAGCATAGAGTCATGGAATGATCTGGCCTGGAAGGGACCTAAAGTTCATCCAGTTCCAACCCCCTGCCATGAGCAGGGACACCCTCCACTAGAGCAGCTTGCCTCAAGCCCTGTACAAGCTGGCCTTGATGCCTGTATACAACTAGGAGGAGTTCATACCCCTTACTCTGGCCACTGGACCAATTCCTGGTGGTAATTCACTGCTGCCTTTCTCTATTCACCTTCGCCATGCAAAACATGAGAACAACCTGGTGTAGCTGTGGTAACTGGGCAGAGAGTGCATGGAGAGCCTCAGCACTGAGCCAGCACAGTCCCTGAGCAGAGCAAGGAACTGGTTACTTGGTGAAACAGTGGAGCTCCAGCCAGGCCCTGCCACTTGGTTGCCTTCCTGGTGCAAGAGCAGGCAGTGTCCAAGTGATGTGAGGGTTTACAGAGCTACAATAAAACACACAACAGTGCTGGATTAGAAAGAGAAATTCAAAGCTGAGTGAGAAGCACTCTGGGATGTGCTGCATGACTTGCATGTTGTGTCTCATACCCCACTGCCCACTGTGACCCACTCCTAGCTACATCCATCAGTGACAGAGCATTTACCCTTTGTTCCTACCCCCTGCATAACCACCCTTCCATGCGGTCATTTTCCTTCCTGCTGAGAGCTGACTGCAGCTTCCTCTGGGGCCCAGCTCCACAGCTCTGGAATCAGCACAGGGATCCCTCCTGAGCGGAGCAGGTCACTCCCTTCCCCACCATGCTGAGCTCTTGATCTCGGCCGCCCTGGGAAGCTGTGGAACAGGAAAGCAGAGGCGAGCCCCTGCACAGCAAAGCTGACACACACACAACACACAGAGCCCTCTGCATGCCCCAGCCTTGCTATGGGCACTGGGAGATGCTGGCAGGCAACTGCCTGTGCTGCACTGGAGACCCCACAGGTCAGAGCAGTGGGGTTCCATTCTAGAGTTATCGCAAGAGCCTGATTTGGGGGACTAAAACATGAGTTCCAGAGCTGCTGGAGTTCTGTGAGGAGGTGCAGAGGACTCAAGGCATTGGCAAGAACCCCTGAGGGTTCAACCTGGCAGCAGCAGTGAAGAGCACTGAAGGTCAGGGCAAGCAATAGGTGAAGGCTGCTGCTCTGTGATGGCAAAGGATGCTATGACTGAGCCACCTCAAGGCTCCTCAGTGGGTGCCTTGCTCTCCAGCACTCACAGCTCTAGGGCTCAGCAGTGGGCTGAGCACAGTGCAGAAGCTTTTCCAGCACTTGCTTGAGAAAATGGATTTCACCAGCTCCCTGAAACACCAGGAATATGGCAAAGGAGCCAAGAACGCAAATGTCAAACGCAAGGCTGGAGGAAACAACCCTGTAAACACCTTGTTCCTGTATTCTCCTCCAGCTCTGTGCCTGAGCTCTCCATGGTCACTCGGAGCTGAAAATAACCCAAGCCCTTTGAAACAGAAGCCAGCAACAGAGCTTTCTTTAGAAGATGCAGGTGTGGAACGTGACCTTTCCTTCAGGGTGTAGCAGCCCTCATGACCCTAAATCAGCTGCTCGGCTCCCCAGCAGTCTGCTCTGGCTGGACAGCTACAGATGGGATACTTTGAGTATCTGTTGTCAAGAGAATGGCAGCTTTGTAGCCTTGGCTCCAGGCAGGGAAGGAAGTTGCTGTGGATGTTAACACAGGAACAGGTTACACCAATACCAACATCATCCAACTCCCCGTTAGGGTTTTGATAGCTCTCAGGTAGGAAAGCTCTGTTGAACATCTCGGTGCAGAGGCACTGCATGAGGCCAGTGCAGGCTGGTGAGCAGCACCCAGTGAGGCTCTGCAACAAGCTGCATTAGCAAAACCCCATGGCACACGTTTGCACAGGACCTGCCAAACCAGCCTTGCTTTCCCTGGGCTGTTTGCCCTTCACTCTCCCTTCAGCAGCAAAATGGATCTTCAGATGAACATCCTTTAAAGAAACAGCCCTCACAGAGCAGAGATAGCAGTGATTTGGGGATGGGGACAGATTACAAATAGAAAGGATGTTTTATGTCTTTAGGACCCTGGGCACCCTGTGCCAGTGCCTCAGCACCCTCACAGGGAAGAGATTCTACCCAAGAGCTCATCTCAAACTTCCCTTTGGCAGGTTAAAGCCTGCAAACATTTGCAGAGGACACACTGTCCTAGCACCCAGGTCATGAATGAAGATGCTGAACAGCGTTAACCCCATACTGTTAGAGGGAAAGTGATGGCTTTAGGCTCAGTCATCTTTATATACGCTTTCCAGAGGAAAAAACCCAAACCAGACAACAAAACCTTCCTCCCCCTCTCACTGCCAGGGATGTATCTGATGCTGTGTTGTACCCTGACACATAGCTTTTGCTGTGTCTGCAGCAGGAGTTTGCAAGAGGACTGACACCTTCACAAAAGAGCCACAGACACGTGGCTAAACAAATCCATGACATCAGGGCAAACAAAGGGAAATAAACCCTAAAAGATGCAAGCTATTTACTACCCAATAATACATAAACAGAGTGAGCTCATTTGGTAGAGAAAGGGGAGCACCAGGGAGGGTGCAAAGATTAAAGCAGGCTGGAAAACATGTGGGTTTGTTTTGATGGAAACTTTAGGAATTGCTCTCGGGTCGAATCAGGTGTGGAAATGACTGTACTGCAATTACACAGTTCCATTAAAAGACTGAATAATCATCAGGAAAGAGTCTGCATTCCTTGTTTTATTAGATGAAGATGTCAATCTGGTTTCAGTGATTTAGCAGATGGATACAGCTCGAGCTCATCGGCTGATAAGATCAGACTGCAAATAAATAAGAGAATGGGGAACGGAAAGAACAGGAATCACAGTTTCATCGCTGCTTTTCAGGACACATTTCAGGGTGTTTCCTGTACATTCCAGTACCTTTTACGCTATGAATTTAGAGCAGAACCACCCCTCATTCCAGTGTATAATTCAAGTTCTGAAAGAGAAACACATCTCTGCAGCAGTGCAAGAGGAGGAGCTGCACTAGTACCTGCAGGTCAGCCTTCGCCCACTCTTGCCTTTGGCACACATCTAGTTGTTAATTCTTTGTTTAATGAATAATGGTAACACCAACTAAAGAGACTCTGAAGGCCAAAAGAATGCTTAAGCTTTTAGTGCTATAAAGGCGTGCTAGTGCAAGATGAAATAGGCAACATGAAATGTCTACATCAGGAGTCCCAAAGCGCTGAGTCAATGCAAACACTGCACGAAGTGAAACTGCTGGCACAGGCAGTGCAGGAACAGAGGCTCCTGCTGCACTGGAAGCAACTGAAGGGCTTCACCAGCCTTCCCAAGCAAGCTCTCAAAGGAGCAAGAGAGAAACACATGCTGCAGAAGGTGATTCAGGAGCAGACAACAGTGATGTAGCTTGCTATTCCTCGCTCAGCCACCTCGCACAACACACCCATGGCCATGCCAAGGAGTGAGAGACACACACAAAGTCACTGAAGAGACAGGGAGAAAAGCTTTCAGCACCTCTGAGATCAGGGCAACAACAGTTAAAGCAACTCACTGGTTGTTCTGGGGCTCAGTTTCATTTTAAACCAGAGGCATAGATCAGTGCATGCATGGGAGAACTCAGTGGGAGCAAGTTACCACTGGCTGAAAGCATCACCTGGGGAAGAAGCCCCCATCAAGCAGCAGGGCAGCAAACCCTTGGAGTAACTCTGCCAGTCACATGAAACCCCCACTGTGACACAGCCCTTCCACGTGAGCTTCTGACACACACAGCATCTGTGAGGAATTCATTAACTGCATCAAATGAGTTAACGAAAGCACCCGCAGAAGATTCACCTCTTTTACTGCCAGGTGAGTGACTGCTGATTATAGCTCAGATTGAAGTGACTGCCAATTTCAGAGGCTTAAAGAAAGTGCTGAAAAAATGAATACCATTATTAATGGCTGGAGGTCACAGGAGGAGCAGGAATCGGGGTTAGTTGTTGTGTTGTGTCCAGCAAACCACAACCTAAAGCAGCAACCAGCAGTTTTTCCATCTGTATGGAAATCACAATATATAACCCCCAAATTCCAGGCACAGCTTACTATGAAACACAAGCACAGGCCCCTCCATCCCTGCATCCACCTCAGTAGCTGCTCTTCTCAGGGGTGCTCCTCACAGCTCATGGGAGCTGGCGTGAGGCTCCGGCAGCTTCTCAGTGTCACAGTTCTGAATGAGCTGGAAGAGGAACTCGACCTGCTTCTCGTAACCCTCAACTGAGATCCTCTCATTCAACCCATGGATCCTGGAAGTAAAAAGAAGAGTGTTTTCCAGTCCAGTGTGTGTTTGTGACCCACCTGCATGCACCCAGCACCCTACTTGCTTGCTCGCTCATAACACAATGCACATCAAAATACAGCAAAATACACAAATCCTGCAATATCTGTTCCTCAGGGCAACCAAACTGACTGATTCTAAGGCTCAGAGCACAGATTGTGGTGTATGTGGAAAGGAAAAAACTGTATTCCATCTCCCTGACTATTCATGTCACTGTCCTGGCTACGAGAGCTCTCCTGTATCATCTGCACCTCACTGAACCAACAAATCCAGTACGTGCTAAATAAGCAAACAGCCCCTTGCATGATGATGTTCTTTGTTATCACTTTGCTCCAGGAAACCTAACTTCCAGCTTTAAGGAGAAAGTAAGTTCAGAGTGGCATGTGTCCAAACAGATGGATACAACTCTTAAACAAGGCCAACTACCAGAACACCACCTTCCACTCTGCTGCACTGTATAAAGGATCCAGTGAGCTTCCCAGCATTGCTGCAGTGCCCTCTGGGACACCTACATGAGGTCTTGTCTGCATGTGAAGTGAAGAAGTGCTAAAGCTCTCCCAGCTTAACTACCATCCATCCCTCATTGTGCAGCACCCAGGTCTGCAGGAAATGGATGGCCTAATGGAATGTGAGGCAGCGCTGCCACCATGCCAAGGTACACAAGGTTGGGTTTCCTTCTGCCAAACACTGATCATCTTCTCTTTCCCTGGTCCCCACCCCAAACTGCTGCCCACGTGCACACAGACAGTACCTGGGGAGATCATCTGAGCTCAGGAGCAGTGGGTTGAAGCGGTAAATAGCGTTTGTGATGTTAGTGAAGTGTCTGCTGTCCGTGTTCCCGATGCACGTGCCTGGAACACAAACCTCAGCTTTACTTTGCATGGGAACAGCAATTTCATGAGCCCCACTTTTCCCAGGAGGAAGGAAGGGCATCTGATAACAGTTCTTTATAACCCCCCAAAAAGCACTGGGAACAGCTTATTGGTACATCCTGGAAGAACAGTCACTAAGAGCTGAACGTATGATTCAGTCATTGTAAGAACACCCAAGACATTAAAGTTTAAGCATCAAACTGCAGTCAAGCAGCACAGAACTAGGAAGGAGCTGTGAGGAAGGGAAGGGGCTGGGATCACAATACAGAAAAGCAGGAATGGCTTTGCCAGCTATGAAAACAATAAAAGAAGACCTAAAGCAAGAAGACCTCCTACTCTCCCTCACAATTCCTTTCTTCCCTGAAGAGATTCCTTTGTATGGGCACAGTTAAATGGAAGGCTCATTGTTCCTGTCAGTTTCCTGTTTGCTTTTTGTACTTCCACTAACAACATGAAAACTTTGAAAACATAAAGAGGGAAGGGAATCAAGAGGAAAAACCAGCTGTTTCCAGCAGTTAACAGCTGGGGTGGAGGAGTACACACAAAATGGAAACATGTCAACAGTGGCGGATGAGGGAGAGCAAAGCAGGGCGGAAGCTGGAGAGGAAACAATCATCATCCTGTGCTTGCTGTTACCTGGGACTACACTGTCAACATCTGGGAAAGTATCCAGAATGGTCCTTTGGAAAATATGGACTCCAAATGACTGGTCATCCCAAGGACTGGTGGGGAGTGGGTCAAATGCCTCCACAACATTGATCTTCACTCTGTCGTCAGCAATGATGTTTCTAACTGTCTCTAGCACCTGTGAGTAAAAAGACAGGCATTAAACAAGCCAAAGAAATGAGAGAGATGGCCACAAACGTTCCACTTGCCAGAGAACGTTTGTCAATCAAATACAGCTGCAGAGTTAGGGCAAACTGGGGGCAGCTTCTCTTCCTCTCACTCAGTGAATGGCTGATAATTAAGGCAATTGGTTTTGACCCCAGTGTAACCAGACGCACATCATTGTCTCAAGGTATTCCTGGACTGCATCAGTACATGGTAGTTAGGTCATTGAAGTAATCCAGGAAAAGCTTCCAGAGAGGTAAATGTCCAGCAAAAGGTTGAGAAGGGAAGATGTTATTTACTGCCAAGGGACACCTCAGTAGGTATGAAACAAGATTCCCATATTCTCACAGGTCAAAAACCTTAATGCTTCTATTTTATAACCCCTGTGGTCCATGTGCTCTTTTGGCACAAAAAGGCCTCTGAAACCTGCTCAATATAACTTCAAGCCATGCCTCCAAGCTTGGCCTGCCTCTTGCTCTGCTCCACAGTCAGAAGCCGCAGTAAACAATGCACTTTGTAATCCATCTCAAAGGAGGAGAAAAGGCATTTGATGGGCTGATTTTCTGACAGTCTCCATAAAGGAGCAATTCCCAAATCGTCCCCTTCTACTGCTTGTATGAATACGTGGGGAGATGAAGTGGCCAAGTGTTGCTGGAAGTACCTCGGTGGCCTTCTCTGCAGAGTGGATGCGGAAGTTCACAGTTGCTTTTGCAGAAGATGGGATGACGTTTAGCTAGAAAGCAAAAAAGGAAGAACCAACACTTCAAAAGAAGGTCAAACCAGATTAAAATGCCAAGTGCAAACTCAGAAAGTGCTTAGACAACTCCAGCCTAATGCTTCACTTTTGCACTAACATGAAATGTGGGATCTCTTTCTGTACTGTTAAAACACTGTAAATCTCATCTAGAATGTAGATAAAGCCACAAAGAAATATTCATCAGTTCAACAAAAAATGAAGTTTGCTGATAGAGAGAAGTTTTCCTCTTGAGACAAGCCCTGTCCCTTCAGAAACTTTATACTGAGAAAGCCTGGAAGTCTTTTTAAACACCATTTGTACCTCATCCTCATATTACTTTTCCCCAGTATGAGACATATAAGTAATTTAAACGATGTTACTGAAGACTCTTTTTCTACAGAATCAATATTTATACTTTTGTTAAACAAAAACTGGTATGAACCATAAGGAAAACAACCAAACCAACAAAGAAAAGATGAAATCAGGGTGTCACTTCTGTCCTGGCCACTCAGTGTCACTGTTCAGCCACTGCATCTTGTTTTCTCGTCCAGTGGTGCTTTTCAGTAACAGATTTTTCAGGGACACACCAAACAGGCTGTTTATCTTCCAGGGCTACAGTATTTTTGGTTAGCTACACCTCCTTATCAGGGCAAGATCTGGCTGTATCAGCCAGAACCTGTTTATCACTCGGTCCAAGGAGCACACTCCATACTTGACCGAAGGTAAATGTGCTCACAAACACAACCCCATCTGGGCTAGGAAAGTGTTTACGGCAGTGAGATTCAAATACTGACATAGATACTTTGTATGATTACACAGAAAACACTCTTTTCCACCCTAAAATGTTGACACTAGTTCACAGAGATCTTTCTGTGACAGACAGCAGATACTTCTGGAAGGAGCTAATATTCAGCTGTGGCTAAAACCAAGCCATGCCTGGAATAAAAATGAGACTGGTGGTGATACCAACAAAGGGTCCAGGACCAGGGTCCATACTGATCTTCTAACTAAGTATAAATAGGTGCAAACTATATGCCCCAATTCTCTCATGGTACTACATGTAGAAAGGTCAAAATGAAGCTACCTTGATTCCTGCGTTAAACATTGTCACCGCTGTCGTCGTTCGAATCAAGGCATTGGTGGAAGGTTTCCATGCAAGAACTCTTACAAGAAAGAAGTTTAATATCAGTAAACCAGAAGCACCATAATTCCATAGGCAATAAGCTGAATAATGGCCTATTCAGTTAACAAAGTGGTTATTAACAGGAAAGCACTGACATTGTCTAAGCTATGAAGTGGTAGAACTATTTCCTGGGAAGACTAGAAATGGCTTGTGAACTTCATCTTCGAAGGGTGAGAGGTGTGGGAATGCTTTCAAGAATGTATTTTCTTACCTGCTGACAACAGGGGAAAACAACCACAGATTGCTCATGATGAGATTGAGGGGAAACGTGAACTAAGTGGGAGAAAAAAAAACACAAATCAGAAAGTTTCTAGTTTTCAAGACCACGCATAGGGGAAAGGACAGCTTAAGCCTCCTTTTTTCCAGGAACTATGTAACTACACTTGAAATTCATATTGAAAATCTAAGAATGAAATCACAGTGCTTTCCTCACCTCTGATGCCAGGTGCTCCATAGTCATGAGTTCTGGTCCGTGGCCAAACAGGTTGCGCAAGGGATTCTGCTCCAGTCTATGGCAAAGCACATCAACATGTGGCATTTAGAACCCCTCTATTATCACTCCAGAACGTCGATAAGAATTTGATTTCTGAAATGCATGCATGGACTTGAGATGCAGTCACCCTGTCCTCTCATGATAAGTACTCTGTAAGCACAGCTCCCCGAGTGATGTCTGCGCATTCCAGTCCCATACAAAGACTTTCTCAGAAGAACAGCTGAAAAAATCCCAAAGCTGACACTTCTAAGGAATACATGTAAATCTATAGAAATATCACACCAAATTCCATCACATCTTGACATACTATGTTTTTCTAAAAGACACTTTTATGAACCTATCTGCTATCTACACAGACATGTACAGAGAGGATTCCCCCAGTCACATTCTGACTATTTTACTTGGCAACTGTCCCTTTGCTCAGGATTGCACTGCACAAGGAGTTACAAGTTTCAATGTATTTTGGGAATTTGCAAACTATAACTATTTAACAAGTCACTCATCAGTGACTCAGGAGCCTGCTGAACTCTCTTGGATGTCACATGACAGGGAATTCTCACCTGCTCATTGCTGCTGCAAGAATGCCAATACTTGTCTCCTTTGGAGGAATGGATGAATGTCCTGGCTCTTTTTCCACAGTGAAGTTCAGTGTTATTGAGCCCTTTTCTGTGATAGCAATTCTGTCCAATGATAAAGAAGTAAATGATTAATGCATCTCCAAACACACATGCACAGACCCCAGGCAAAAACATCTACACTGTATTTTTGGGATCATAAAAAACACTACAGAAGCAGCAACATCAAATCCTCAACACAAGCTTTACATGTTTGGAGGGCTGATGTCTTGGCTGCTTCTCCAGTGAGTAGACACAGCAAAAGCATGCATCTCCTGGCTAAATGAAGCCTTCTGCTGCTGTCAGCACAGCTGTGATGGACAGCAAGCAAACACCAAAGGTCCTTTGCTTGCACTTTGTGCATTGCTGTAGCTTTTGCAGCATCAACACTGCCACATGTAACACATTTTATTGCCATTAGCAAGGTCACTTCTTACAGATTAATTCTTGAAAATGGCTCATTTTCACCATAGTCAACATGTTCTCTCTTACACTGCTACTGGCTTCTTCACCCCTGTGACGATGCCATCTAGTATGGCACTGCCCTCATCCAGCAAGAAGCAGAGCTTCACTCCTCGTGCTTCCAACAGAGCTGCCATCTCCATCGCTCCCTTCCGACCAAAAACCTGTGGGAATCAGCCAGAGAAACTCATCAGGTGATGCCATCCCATTGGGAAGAACATTGGGAAACATCTTGTTGTTAAAAGTGCCCAGTGCTACAACGGAAAGAATGCCAGAAATCCCCTAGTGAGCAGCTCCAGAACAACCTGTCAGGAGATCCTTCCCAGCAGAATTCACTGAGGACCATTAATGGCCCAGTAGCAGGTGAATTCTATATCCACACTGGGGAACGTTCCCATCCACACGTCACTGAACACTGCTGTGAGCCCTTGGCTCTTGGACGCGGTGATACACCAGAGCCATGAGCGCCACAGGCCAGTCTTTTTAAAGAGGTATTAATAATTCTTTCTATTTTGAACATGAATAAAGAAACCCACCTCATCTGCCTCTCTGCACCACTGAGCATTGCCACAACAAACATTTCTGGTTGCTCTTCCTGACCGTTTGGAACAAGCATGTAAACCTTAAGCCAGCTTTTCCTGTACTATACGGACTCCAAAACGTGACTCCTGCTGCACCGTCCATGCAGAAAAGAATTTGCACTAGCACCCTCCTGTGTTCTTTTCTCTTTGCTCATCACACCAACCCCTTTGTCAGTGTCACGTAAAGCCAAACGATCAATATTAACTATGCCCATGTACCTGACACAGGATCTCCCCACATAACCATCAAAACCAGGAAAGACTTTCTAGGTAAACAATGTTTTAAAATTAAGCCTTGTTACATACATGAACAATGCAAACAACTTGTTATTTCAGTGAAAGAAAATACCTCTTCATCATGGCCAATACCAACATAGAAAGATCTCTGGGGTCTGTAATTTCTTCGCAGCAAAAACTCCAGAGCTTGCAGAATCCCCTGCAGAAAAAAAACCCAGAATGTATTGTACTATTCTTGTATGTTAGAAAGGAGAATAAGCATGAAAGAATGCAATGTGATGTCAAAGAAACACGATGCATTCACAGCCCTTAAGGAGACTTTGTCCTGTTCACAGTTGAGCTTTTATTTCTACAGCTCCTACTGGGGATGTTCACATTCTTTGGGAAACACTGCAATAGTTTTGATCACTAATGTTTAAGACTTCGTGTGCTACACAGTGACAGGGTGCATACACAAAACACAGTGTCAGTTTGTTCTTGCTGCTGGTGAAGTCAGGGACAAACTGCACAGGAAGCCCAAGGCAGTTGGGATTATCCAAGGAACTCACTGTTCTTTAAGCTGCCTGTCCAACACACAGCTTGGCTCCCACTTGAGCTTTCAAATCCATTTATATGGACGACAACTCCATTTTGTACAAGAAGTGCTAAGATGACAGAAACAGAAGGAGAAATGAAATCTCCCATTTGCTGTATTGGTATCATCTTGCCTGGTTTTAACATTTAGCTTCTCTCTTCTCTCAGAAGAAATGACACTGCCTCTACCTTGCCATGTTCACTGCAACTGTTCATTGTTATTGTCCACTTGTGGAGTTACTCATGCACTTCACAGGAGAAGGAAGCATCAACCAAATGGCAAGGCTTTGATAGTGATGATTAAACAACCTGAAGAAACTTCCGAGGCACGTGGTCTATGCAGCCACAGGCTCTGGGACACTGCTTTGCTAAACCTCTATTTAAACTGAAGTAGAGGGCTGTCATGGAAATGATCTTTGCAAGTCACAAAGGACTATTTCCCTTATTTCCATCAGGCTTTTCCTGAATGAGAGGCCCTTCACAGATCAATCCTTCCCGTACTTTATTCCTCCCAAATGTACTTCGTACAACAGCTCTTTGTTCTGCCACAGGCTAGATGGATGCTATTTGACTCTAATATTAAATCAACAGTGTTTATTTTGAAACCCAAGCCTTTGCAAAGGGCCAAGTTTGGCTCTGAATGCCCGTATGACACCTGGGAAAGTGCACAAGGTCTATCCCTGACTTCAAACACAGCATTCAATATACAATTTTAATATGGGAAAGAGGGGCAGGAGAGACAATACAGTGAGTTTGAAGAGAACGGGTTCCTCCAATCTACCTTTTGTCAGGCTCTGTATCTCTCTGAAATGATATTACCAAGGCGACGTACTATGGCAGAGTTTTTGTTATCCAGAGTTCCTCGTCCATAGATGAATCCTTCATGCTCTGCTGCTGAGAAAGGAGGGAATTCCCAACCCTCTGGGGGAGCAGGCACAACATCCATGTGTGCAAGCAGCATGTAGGGCATCAGTTGAGGGTTAGAACCCTGGACAGTAAAGAGATGGCTATATTCACCAACAGTTTCATGTTGGATGAACTCTGAAGCAAACACAGCTGGGAAGACTGTGAAGAAAGGAATTGAAAAGGTCACTTAACCAAGTCAAGAACCATACCCCACCATTGCAAAAATGCCATTTGAACCTTCTCTGTTCTAGCTTTGGCCATGCTACATCACTGCATGGTGCGGAGGTTTTGCCAGTCCTTTCTGGAGAAAAGCCAAGCTTAAAATCTGTTCCATTCTATGCAAGAGCCCCATACACACTCTCCATTTACTAAAAGAAAACTCAGCAGCAGAAGTGGTTAGGAATGAGTTTAGTACCTTTCCGAATGTAATTCCCAAACTCTGCCATGGCAGTTGTATTCAAGTCCTCTGGAGATACGGAAACAGTTGGGATTTTAATAGCACCTTCAATGGAATATGAAATAGAAATCATTTGACACCGAAATCAGTCAAACAAGACTTAAATTGCATTTCAAAAGCGAAAGGAATATTTCTGTTCCTGAATGTTTTCCAGGCTTTAAGGATTATCTCACAGGACAGGAAGAGCTGCCACTGCCAAAAGAGACTGCTGTACTTGAGCTGAGCTGTGTGCAAGCAGCACACCAGTACTTCCTTCCAGCTCCAGCCAAGGTATTTCCCTGGATACCTCAATGCCATTCTTCATCTTCATGTGCTGAATGATGCTGTCTCAAACACCACTGTCCAGAAGCAGCTGCATTTTGCTGGGTGACCCAATTCCTCATAGCCACAGACTGTTCTGGCAGCTGCCAGGTCAAGGTCCTGTGCGGCTGTGATAACACACTGTTTCATACAGACGGGTCTCTTGTCCGTCTTTCCAGCCTCCTGTGCCATCTAAGCAGGGTCAGACAAGGCTGCTCTCCTACAGCAAATCCCTGCCATCAAAACACGGGTCCCAACCACAGCCTTCCTAAAAGCATCCGGTAACTGCGGGTACAGACCCGGGCCCCTGCTCGCTGCCCCCATGCCCCTGTCCGGCCCTGGGGACGGAACCGCACAGCCCTGGGACACCCCATGGCACCCGCGGCCCCACGGCAGCACCTGCGGGGCGCAGGCGCAGTGCAGGGGAGGCCGGGCCCAGCCGGGCCCCTCACCTCGCAGCACCTCCTTGAGCTCCAGCCTCTCGCCGGCCCCGAAGGCGGCGGCGGCTCCGCGGCGGGCCCAGAGCCGCGGCACGGCCGGGGCTCGCAGCAGGTACGTGCGGAGCAGGAGGGTCCCCAGCGCCGCCAGCCCCGCGGCCCCCAGCGCCAGGCCCACGGCGCACAGCGCCCGGCGCCGGCTCCCGTCCGCCATCACCGGCGGACATCACCCTCCCGGTGAGGGGGAGGACGGGAACCAATCAGCACGCACCGCGCCCGAGAGCGCGGCCAATGGGCGCGTTGGGCCCGCCCCCTCCGCTCGCACGTGGGAGGTGCTGCTGGCGATGGCGGCGGCGGTGCCCGGTGGTGTCCGGTGGTGCCCGGTGGTGCTCGGTGGTGCCCGGTGGTGCCCGGTGGTGCTCGGTGGTGCTCGGTGGTGCTCGGTGGTGCTCGGTGGTGCCCGGTGGTGCCCGGTGGTACCCACTGGTGCCCGGTGGTGCCCGGTGGTGCTCGGTTCTCCGCACGGCATCAAGGGTTTCTTGTGCCAAAGGCACGAGTTGGGGCCTCGGCGAGCAAGAACGGGAGCGCCTGGAGCCCGTTGACAGCGCAGGGGCTCGGGATGCTGCTCCCGCAGCGTGCCTGGGGGGGAAAGAGGGGCCCGTGAGGAGGGGCTGTGGGCACAGGTTAGGCAGGAGGGCAGCGGGCAGTGGGGTGGGATGGGGACGGTGCTGCCCGGCTCCAGGCCGTGCCCCTGGGTTCGATCATAACGTGTCCTGGATGGGAGCTGTGGGGAGCCGGCTCTCAGCTCAGCCGCGGCAGAGCGGTGTTCACGCGTTCTTTATTATCACAAAGAAAGGATGAAACCAACATTAAATTAAATAAATTACAGACATTTCTGAGCTGCTTGGACATCTGCGGTTATGGAGTGAGGCTTCGGAGCCGTCACACATCAACAGCGCTGGCTTGGAGAGCAATAAAGGGACACTGGAAATGCGAATATTCCAACCCCGGCGTTGATTTCAGCTTCCCTAATTCACTTCCCCATGCACTTGGAAATGAAGACTGTGCCTGCAGCAGTGCCGTTTGCCCACTGATGTTGTGCGATTGCACCTCAGGGATACAGAACCACGGAACTGCTGCTGCAGGAGAGTTTCTTGTTCCATTGCACCACTTACTTGGTTGCTTTCTTCCAGTGAACAAGTAAAAGCAGCGCTCGGGAAGTAGCAAAAGTCCATGAGTAATCACCATGACCATTATCATTACCGTACTTATTACCATGAGTAATATGAGAGAATTCACCTCTATTTTATCTCTAGAACAAGCTATATACATGGTTCTGGGAAAAGCACTACTGAGATTAAAAGAAGTAATAACCATTACTTAGTGGGGTTTTCCTGTTAGAAACCAACCCTCTTTGGTTGTATTTCTTTCTGCACCACATAATCAGAAACTGAGGTAGAGAAATGGTGACTTAGGTACCTAAAACCAAAGCAGCAAAGTCCTGCTATTGCTTCCCTGGATGGGTGTCTGTGATGGTGCATGAAGCTCTGGTTTCCTTACATGAGACATCTGGGAGCTGGAGGAAAGCCCCAGTGTTGCCCCAGAGCCTTCTAGCAATGTGCTGGGGAATCAGCTCAATAATGGATAGGTAGCTCAAACCTGTGCGTTAAAGCTTGCTGATATTTTTAATAGAGAAATAAAATAGAAATTGCTTCTTAAATTATAATTTACTTTCATTATTAAGGCCATTATTTGTTTGCATTCATGGGAAGATCACAAACTGTCCACTTTTGCTTCCATTACTGTTCACTTTCTCTCGTTGACTCTCGCATTTTATCCCAGTGCTGGCAATACTCTGTAGGAAGATTTGCAATTCAAACAAGAGAAATGGTTTTCATTGCAATGTGTCTTTATCTTAAATCTTTTCTAATCTTATTGCCGTAAAAGCCATATTGGAGGTTGAAATGCACTGAAGAAAGAAGGGGTGCTTTAAGCCTTGGCTTATGCTTTGATTTTTCAGGCTTTATATTGTCAACTTGTCATTACTGTCACAACATCAGCACTGGGTAAGAAGGGAAGGCATCAGAAAAGGAAACTAGAATAGCAGTTGTTATTATCATCACTCCAATAGAAGAGAACGTCAGACTTGGGGATGATGAAGCTCCCAGCTGCCTGGCTTTGTGTTAGTGAGGCAGGCTCCTTTGCCTGAGATGGTCCTGCTCTCACTTGGACTGCCCCCCACTTGCAGGCATAAAATACACTCAGATCTCAGTTTGAATGCTGGGTCCCTTGGCAATGGTGAGTAATTGTCCTCTGAGTTAAGGCACCTGCCTTGAAGTGAACTCACTGCACTTCTGTAGTTCATGGGATGGCATTTCCTGAGTTCCTGGTTCCACAGGGTTTCTGTAGCCTGCTCTCAAGACCAGAAGTAGAGCAGGATGGAGGGAGGAATGTACCAGTTCAAGAGGTGTGATGGCCTCTTGCTTTGCAAACTTGTTGTATCCCCCAGGTAGAAGTGCAGCTCTTCACGAAGGGATGGGAGAGAGGAGGCTCTTTGGGAGGGTTTGCCCTTGTGCTGAGACTCCCTGTGTGCTCACAGAGCTGTCTGGGTCTCTGAGTGGAACATGCTTCCAAACATCTCCTAAAGGGCACACAAGATGCGCTGGGTTAGGGATGATACATGGCACACACCCAGCAGCACAGCTCAGAAGTCATTTGGTCACAGGGGAATGAGGGCAGAAACTCCAGCCCTTCCCAGCCCTGCTCCGCAAGGGAAAGCCGATGGCAGGGAGGTCACTGTGCTTCCAGCTGTGCATGGATAGCATGGGGAAGGTCAGCGCTGGAATGTGTCTCCTCCCATGGACCAGGGTTCAGTGGGTGCAGATAACTTCAGCATTAACAAAGGGTGCTGAAAAACTTGACTAGGGACTGTTGGGCTTGAGCTAAACCTGGTTCTCCAAGTTCACCCCAGTGCCTGGAGACCACAGGTCTGACTGTGTGACCCAGAATGGATGGAAGGATTGCCCTGTGGGGAACCAGAGCAGCTCCTCATCCAGGTACCTGCCAGAGCTCATGACAGGGGTTTTAAATCACTGTTCAGGTGTAGCAGTTTGCCTGGCACAGGGGACTGCCCATCCCATCAATCCCAACCACAGCTTCTGATTGCCACCTTATATCCAGAGCTGAACAAGTGACCCTGGCACTAGAACTCACCTCCTCCAGGTTCTTGAACTCTGTGCTGCCTTCATCCACAGACTCATCATAGATGGAGAGCTCTGTCTGGGCTGGCCTCTGTGCCGGAAAGAACCAAACCCATGAATTAGCAGAGTGTGGGGTTCAAAGGGATGAAAAAGGCTCAAAACATCCCAAGTGCTCCCAGGGAAATGCCCGGGAAGAAGAGGCACAGAAGGAATCCCATTGCAGGGGTTTATCTCCTCTGACTGAGCTGCCATGCAGATTCTCTGCTGAGAAAGGAGATGCCTTCACTTATTCTCAGGGGGTAACTGACTGATGCTGCCCTGCTTCCAGCTCCAGTTACCATGCAATAAACCAGCCTGTATTTGGGGAAGTAGCCTGTGTTGTGAGCATGTGCCACATCCCTGCCTTTCCTCCTCCCACCAAAGGTGCTGGGACACTGGTGAATGTGCTTTGCCTTCATTTCTAGGGCTCAAATTCTACCTTTGTATGCAGCTGCATATCCCAGCCAGCACCAAAATGAGAGCGTAGTGTTGGAACAGCTCTTTTGGCTTCCCCAGGCTGGGACAGCATTCATCTCCCAGGTGGGGATTGAATCCATTCAATCCATAGGTGCCAGCCCATACGTCTGAATTAGGAGATGAAATGTTTCCTAGGATTTAGACTGGTGCAGTATTGGGTTGTTCTGCCTTTGTGCAGTGTGTAAACCTCACAGAAGAGCCCTGTGAGCTGGAGAAGTCCTGGGGAGCAAATTTACCTCTTCTAAGATGGGCGGGTGGACAACTTCGTTGATATTTGCCAGTGCAAACAGGACAGCATCATGGATTGTTAGGAAGAGGTGACTTCGGTCCAGGCCTCCTTCCTCAAAGACTCCTCCTGTGCTAATGTCATTGTAAACCTGAGCTGAAGAAAGGAAAGGCCCATGAGCGAGAAGGAAACCACAGAAGGAAGCCTCTGAAGGTTGACAGTGGTTCTCTGAGCTAAAGTAGGGCTGGGATGCATGGAGAAGAAACAGGTTTGCTGCAGGAATTAGTGCAGGGATCTATTTTCCTACATGCTAAACATGGAGAAGTTCCCGTCCTCTCCCTTCCCAGGTGAAAGGAGCTACTTCACACACAGAGAACAGGGTTCCTCTTTCCTTTGCTCTGTTCTCTTCTTCATCTGGGCTAGTTTGGTCCGTCAAAAGGCTGCCAGCTCACACAGTTTGCATAAGGAGCACAGAAAGATCTGTCTGCAGGGGCACATGGATAGGGGAGGATCACATGGAAATATGTTCAGTGTGGATTCTTACCCTGCACATTTGCCAAGAACACTTTAATCCCAATCTTCTGGTAACTGGAACACAACTAGAAGGGATGAGAAGGGAGAGAGCAGATTAATAACACTTCTGCTCCAGCTGTGTATTTATACATGAAGTCTTCTACCCAGGGCTTTCCACGTGTCCTGGGAATGCTGAAGGAGAAAGCCTCTGGTGAGGAGGGTAAACACCTTTATCTGAGCTGCCCAGAAGGTGCCTGTTGCTTGCCTGTGTTTGCAGTGCAGAACTGACCTTGCCCAGTGCCTTTGTGCCCATGAGGTCAACAAAACACACTCCACTCATGTCCAGGATGATGGTGTGGAAGCTGACGTAGGGCGGTGCTGTCATCACCGGGTCAAGCTCTGCTGCAGGCAGGAAAGTGCTTCCTTGCACAGTATTAGTGCTGCCCAGCTCACCGGAGCCAGCACTGCCCAGGGCTGCGGGCTGGAATGTCACATAGGAGATGCTGGCACCGTTAGCAGTCGTCTGGTTGTTGTTGGTGTCTGTCGGAGAGCTGCTCTCAAAGTCTTTCTGGAGCTCTTGCAAGGACAAGGTCTACAGCAAAGCAGAAATGCACAGTCAGGGCAGGGCAAGGCGAGATCCTGACGTGTGAATGCACCTCAAGTAGTCGGGGCAGGAAGTGGTTTTATCTGGACTAACTCCAGCCTGGTGCTGGACTGAATGTCCCTTGGGCTTGGAGTACATTAGGTTAATTTCAAGTTATTCCTGTTCACATGCTTCAAGGCTGCTCCAGTGAAGCTGGGAAATGTGCTTCAGAAGGGCACTTCTAAACTGAAATGCTGGCAAAGGGCATCTTTAAAGAGAGAGGGCAAGCCCAGTTCCTAGCAGATCATTCACCCTGTTCCCATCTCTGCAGCTTTCTTAATCCCAGCCACTTGCAGTTCTCCTGCATCTTAACGTTTTGGCTGTTGGGAGGAATGGAGATGGGGGTAGGAAGGTAAGAAAGCAAAATGTGGTCAGGAAGACAGTGCAGAAGATCCTGCATCAAGAGGAGCTGTTTGACAGGGACTTGGGGTCTTATTCATCAACACAGGAACCCCGACTGAGTTACCTTGTTCTGCCTCAGCAGGAGTTTGGGTAGGTTTGGTGGTGCTTGTGCTGTGCTCTTCTCCTGCCGCTTCACGTGCTTCTTCCTGGCCAGGTACACTTTGCTAGGGTCCACCCCTGTCTGTGGGAAAGGAGGGTTGGCTTTGGCATAGTCTGTTCAGCCCCATAGCCAGGACTGCTGCATGTGCCCATCCTAGGCTGAGTCAAGCCCATGCAGCGATGGCAAAGGGAGCAAGGTCCGTTTGGGGCCGGCTGCAAGCAGAAGTGTGTTAGGGCAGTGCTCACCTTGGCTATGATCTTCTCCCGGAATATCTCTGAGTTGGCAAAATACAGTGGAGAGCAGTAGGTCACGATTTTAATGCCATTGAGTTCATGCACCTGCAACAGAGACAAGAGCTCAGCTCAGGCCTGCTGGGGTGGTGCAGGGTGATGGGGGCTTAGAGCAGCAGCTCTCCTGCTACCCCTGCAACCAGCAGCAACCAACCTCATGGGCTCGAGTGTCCTCACCACACTGTGGCAAGGAATGGATGCTCAACTGCCCATGGCAGGGGTTGGAACTGGATTGTGTTAAGGTCCCTTCCAACCCAAACCATTCTGTGGTTCTGCTTACCTTGTTGTAGGCTTTCGGGTTCTTGTAGATGTCAGTGGAAGTGATCTGCCCCAGGGCAGAGCCGTTTCGGCTGGGAGAGAAGAGGCAATCAGCATTAGAGTAGATGGAGAGAAGCAAACTGCTTCGCTCCACATTCCATAGCAGGGGATGAAAACTGGCTTAATGAAAACACCTCCATTTCACCCCTGCAGAGTCTATAGGGTAAAAACCCCAAGGAGTCAGCAGTTTGAGATCCCAGGCTGGGAAATGGCAACAAAGGGCTTTAATGGATTAAACCCAGTGTGAAACCTTCACACCCATCCACGGGGCTCGCTCCTTTTCCGAGCAGGACTTTCTGCTGGGAACTATGCAGGCAGCTGGAGCAAATTCCTTCAGCCTTCCCCTGCCTTGGGATGTGCACGGGGCCCGCAGTAAATTAGCGCCTGCCATTCCTGTCTGCACATTCCAGGAGGACACCTGCACTCCCCCGGGCTCCTGCCGCACGTTCCTGCCCCACACGGGCCAGGGGTCGCTCCTAAAAGGAATCTGTCGGGAGGTTTTCCTTCTCTTTTGCTCTGTGGGGCTGCTCCCGGTACTTACAACTGGGTATGGAAAACCACGACCAGCACGGAAAATCCCACACCCACAGCGACTCCATAGGGAAGACTCAGGAAGAAGGCGGACAGGAAGCTCACCAGCCAGACCAGCTGCAGGGAGAGAAGAGCAGGGCACAACCTTTTCCTCTGCCGTGGGCATGGTGAGGGATGGAGGATGGCTCTGTGCTGATATCCTGCACCCCAAGAACTACACAGCTCAGGGTGAAAAGACCAAGACCTGAATTCATAGAATCATAGAATGGTTTGGGTTGGAAAGGACCTCAGGATCATCCAGTTCATATAACCATACCCACATAACCGTGGCCTCTGAGAATCAGCATCAGGTTATTATAATCCCATCCTCAACCCTGATAAAACCTGACTTTGACCTTGGAGAAATCAGGGTAATTTTGATTTCAGCATCTTCATTCATATGCATTGTGCCTATAGATGACAAGAAGGGCTTCCCCCATCCAAACTTCACCCTGGGCTGTGAGGGATCCCTGCACTTAGTGCTGAAACAGGGGAAGTTCAGGTTGGGTATCTTTACTGTGAGGGTGCTGAGGCACAGGGTGCCAAAAGGAGTGGTGAATGCTCCATCCTGGCAGTGTTCAAGGCCAGGCTGGACAGAGCCTTGGGTGGCATGGTCCAGTGTGAGGTGTGAGGCGTCCCTGCCTGTGACAGAGGCTGGAACTGGAGGATCTTCAGGCCCTTTCCAACCCAAACCATTCCATGATTCCCTGTGTGGATGGAGGGTGCCTTCCCCTCCCGATCCCACCCCCGTGAGCCCTCCGCCTGCTCCGCTCCCCCATCCCCAGCCCTGTTTGAACCCCGCTTTGGGGCAGCTCTCGCCCCAGCCCAGCCCCTTTGGTCTCCTCATTTCCCCCACAGGCCGTGTGCCAGGTGCTGACAGGACCTGGCTCCGTTCCGCACACCCGTCAGACACTGTTGGTTTATGTCAGACACCTCCAAACCCTCTCTCCCCTCACCCTGCCTGGGTTTGTCCATCAACCCCTGCCTGCGGTCCTTATCCCCGCGAAGGGCTCTGCTCACCCTGCAGGGCTGCTGTGTGACTCTGGCACCGAGCAGGGCCGGTTTGGCTAGTTCTGGGCAAACAGGCTCCCGGGCTTGATTGGCATTTAACCAGAGCAGGGAAGAGTTCAGGCCCCTGTGAGCCGTGCGCTGAGCATGAGGGTGCTCAGCTGGGCTCTGCTGCTGCTCCGGACATTGGTGCTGAAGGCTTGGAAGCCAGGATCACACCAAGACATCAAGGGGGCTGATAGCATCCTCCTGCCCCCCAGAGCTGCTGCCCAGTGGGGCTGTGCTGCTCCTGCCCCCAGCACTCACGCAGTCCAGCCGGCTCTTCCTCCACAGGTAGAATGGATCCGCCAGCTGCTTGAGGGAGTTCTTCAGGTTCACTGCGATGAGGGCTCCCAGCACAGACTGAGGAGGAGAGGGGATTGGATCAGCCCGGAGGTGGATGCTGCTCCAGACTGCATCCAACCTGGCCTTGAGCACTGCCAGGGATGGGGCAGCCACAGCTTCTCTGGGCACCCTGTGCCAGCACCTCAGCACCCTCCCAGGGAACAGCTTCTGCCTAAGAGCTCAGCTCAGTCTCCCCTCGGGCAGGTTCAAGCCATTCCCCTTGGCCTGTCCCTACATCCCTTGTCCCAAGCCCCTCTCCAGGTTTCCTGCAGCCCCTTTAGGCACTGGAGCTGCTCTCAGGTCTCCCCTTCAGGAGCCTTCTCTTGTCCAGGCTGCCCCAGCCCAGCTCTCTCAGCCTGGCTCCAGAGCAGAGCTGCTCCAGCCCTCTCTGTGGATGGGAACGGGCGACACAAAGACCTCTCCTGGCTCCGGGTGGGATCCTTCAGACTGTTCTCGCTTGCGGAGCCTCCATGCAAACAGGCAGGAGCACCCGGGGCCGGCAGGGGTTTGCATCAGGGGTTTGGAGCAAGCCTCTGCCCTCCTCGGGTGTGTGGAGTGAGGGATGCAGTGGCCACGCTGTTTGCACAGATGTTTGTTACCTTTGGAAGGGGCTCGAGGTAGATGCCCAGCGCCAGCATGGTCACCATGACCACCATGGCCACAAAGAAACTTGCCACCTGCAGCAAAGGAGGAGAGAAATCACATACAGAGACATCAGGGGCTTCCTAAACACCCCCGGGCGTTTGTCTCCTGCTGCTCCAGCCCATGGCATAACTGCCCTCTGCAGTAAGACAGAGGTGAGGATTCTGCAGATCCCACAGATAACCCCAGCCCTCCCTCGGGCTGCTCCGACAGGGAATCCAGGCTGGGATTTACAGCCCTGCATCAGTGAGCGATCCAGAGAATCATCCCGGGAATGGAATGGGGCTGGGAGGGAGGAAGCTCTGCTTTAACCCCAGCAGCCTGAAGCACTCCAGGCCGGCAGCACGCAGCTCCTGCAGGGCTTTGTGTCCAGGTAAGGAAGAGAGCAAGAGGACAAGGTGCTCACCTGGGATTTCCCTCCTGCCCCATCGACGGCTAGAGTGACGGAGAGAGCACAGCAGATGACGTGGATCTTGAAGAAGGATCCGAAGAAGTTGCTGCAGCCCAGGGCCAGCATTTCCTATGGAGACAGGGACATGGCATCAGAAAGGAGAGAAGCCACAGGGTGTGTGAGCTGCGGGGCAGGAGAGCTGCTGCCTGAGCCTGGCATAGTGTGGCCAGGGAAGGGACCCTGTGGTGTGTCCCAGACCCTTTCCTCGCCCTAAGAGCTGAGGTGGGCTCTGCTATGGCAGGGAAACCTGGCAGCACGGTTCCATATAAACACGTTGTCATCTGTTGACACACTCAGGGCAGGGCTCCATGCGGTATGTGTGGCTGCTATTGAAAGCTGCCGCTGTGCCAGGGATGACTAAAGAGGATTATTTCATGTCCTGCCTCTCGCAGTATCTGGGTGACACACCAGGAATCCAGGTGAGGAACACACGTGCTCGTTGTGCTCCAACAACGGCAAACACGCAGCCTCTGCCAGCACCAAGGGCTGGAGCCTCAGCTCCGCAGGGAAGGCTCAGCCTGAGGCTTCCATCCCTTTGCAGGCTCTCAGAGGTGGATCTGCCATCCCCTATCCCCCCTCCATGGCAAGCTGCCACATGAGCCTGCATGCATGGGAGCAGCACGGCTGCACGAGCAGGGCACGTTTGACAGCCTCCCATTCATGTGCTGAGGTTTTCCCTTCATGCCTGAGAGCTCCTTGGCTGCTTCCTTCCAGGCCAAGCGTTACCTGGTTGGGGTCCACGTCGTAGCCGTGCTTGGCTGCCAGTGTTCTCCCCATGGCCAGGTTGATCACGTAGCTCACGATGGCGAGGGAGAAGGCAGTGCCGATCATGTCCTTCCACTTGTGCACCAGGGGCAGTGTTGGTGCTGGGAACCTGCGCTCAGGGCAGAGGAGGGAAGCAGCTGTGACACAAGTGGGTGTTTGGGAATGTCATAACCCACAGATGGCTCGGATGGAGGTGGTGGTTGTGTAAGGAGGTGGCAGTCCTGGAAAGGGGCTGTCACACAGCGGGGAAGAGTGAGGTGTTCTCCAGGCTGCAGGAGGAGGAGGAAGGAAAATGAGCTGGAAGTTGAGTCAGATCCGCACATGCACTTACCCCATGCTGATCTTCCCAACTACTGGCATGCCGTACTTCTCAGGCATGTTAAAGCTGCCAGAGATGGCAGTGGCAACTATTACCTGGAAGTACAGAGAATAACAGAGCAGTGAGCAGACAGAGCATGAGCTCTCCCAGGAGCACTGAGCTTGCTCTACTCCTGGGACTGACAGTGCAAAATTAGCACCAGATTTGGGCTAGGAAAGGAGAGAACTTCTGCATGAGGAGTTATGTTCCTCATCCTCAGCATCGCCAGGATGCAGGTACAGCCTAACAGGGATGAGATGGGCATCAGAGGTATCCTCCACAAGGATGGCCCAAGACATGTGGGGACCACATCATAGTCACGGTATTGGTGCTCTACTGTCAGGTAAGGGGAGGGACTGGCTCCTGGAGGACCTAAGGAACAGCTCACGTGTCACTTACAATGATGATCTCCATGGGGATGGGCATCCGGATCTTCTTCATGTACTTTAGGTTGAGCTCCTTGACAATGATCAGGAGCACAGCACTGACCAGGGCATAGACCAGGGAGGCCATGTTGGTTTGGGGCAGACCTTTACAAATATCAATGAATGTCTAAAGGGGAGAGAAGAGGAGAAGGTGTCAAAGGGAACCAGAGACTCTGGACAACGTGGGCAGCAGAATGGAGATCATTTGTTAGCACAATCAACTGCAAACACCCTGAGGTGTGATGAGGGTGAGAGAAGTGCTAGAAACCCTGCTGCTAAGAACAGCAACCAGCCCTGGGGCTGTGCTCTCCACTTAAATGCACTTCTGGCTGCATCCATGGAGGATGCATCCATGGGAGATCCAGGAAAGCCCAGGAATGGGGAATCCTGCTTGTAGGAAAAGTTTCCATTGATCACAATTGTGCAAGACTCCTGCTGTAAAACACAGTTCATGTTCTCCCCAAGTCCCAGGCCCCTTTCATTAGTTCTAATTAGAAACTAATAGGTAACACTGTAAAGAAATACAATGGCAGCAGCATGGGACATCCGTATCCCCCTCCCTCCACCCTTTCCTTCTCTCCAAGCCCCCCTGCCCGGGTGCCTGCGGTGGGGTGGTCACTGGGGAAGGAGGTGCAGGGAAGGCACCCACTTACATAGACGATAGCTAAGGGCCCGGTGTAAGACGGGACTGTCAAGCCGAAGACGTACTTGAGCACGGAGATGAGGATCTGCAGCCCTGCTGCCGTCATGAAGCCCCTGATGAACGACTCGGAGAGGTAGATGGCAACAAAGCCAAACTGCACGAATCCCAAGCACAGCTAGGGCAGGACAGACACGGGGGTGTCAGGAGCATGTCAACCAAAACTGGGATACCCCAAACCCTCTGCTCCGAGGCATCACCCACTCCAAGCAGGGCTCTCCTAGCACCTCCTGCCACCAGCTCTGCTTGGCTGACTCCGGGTGGGAGCCATACAGGTCCTTACTTGTATGATGGCAGTGAGGCAGGCTAAGGTGGCCGAGATCTCCAGCCTGGCTGCCTCCAGGGCTGTGGTGTTCACGCTGGTCTCATTAGTGGTGTGGTTGAAGTACTGGAAGTCCGACTCCGGAGCCAGCTCATTGCAGACGTTGCCAACAATAATGCTGATGACTGCAAAAGTACCTGCAGCACAATACAGTGATGTCAGTGGCTTTCTCTAGAGAGCATCCTGTCCTGGAAGGAGCTTGGAATGGGTCACCCAGCCCATCGCTACAACCAGCCCTGTGGCAGGATGTGGCCATGGGTTACTGGGGTGAGATCCTGCTCTGTAGCCAGAATATGGGATCCCATAAACTCCTGGCAGACCAAACATGACCAAACATCTCTATTCTGGAGCACACCGAGTATTCCCAGCCAGTACTTAACTGCCTTGTGCAGGCGGTTGCTGCACAGACTCTTACCTGGGACCATCTGATGGATACCCCCAAGGAAGAGGTATGTTACCAGTGGGAAGAAGGAGGAGTAGAGCCCATTGACAGGAGGCAGATTGGCCAGTAGTGCAAAGGCCATCCCTGGAAAACACAAGGGAAATGGATCTGTGCAGATGATGTCAGCCCCTTGCCATGCTCACACTCATACCAGCTCCAAGAAGGTGCTGTGGCTGCTGCCTTCTGGGCAGAAGAGGCCAAAGAGGGCAGGGAAGGGCACCACAGAGGAAGACAGGGACAAGCAGGTCAGAGGGAGGGCTTGGGTCTATGTGCATCATCAATAAAGGCAGCTAATTCCCCCCAAGCTGGACTTGTGCAGGCATCTCCTTGCGCTGGCAAAGTGCTGTTCCCCCAGTGATCCCGAGTCAGCGCATCTCACCTTGCGGCACCTGGATCGTCCCTGCACTGACACCCCCGAGAACATCAGGCAAAATATACTCCTTGATTTTATACTTGGGAAGCCACACGAGGATTGGGAAGAGGCTGAAGAGGATGAGCTTGAGTCTGGATGCTGAACATCTGGAGGAGATGGGAGAAACAAGCACAGAAGAAGGGAGGAAACAAGGCAACGAGGAAGGGTCATCCCAGGAATGTCTCAGTCTTTCTCCCACACCAAATCCTAAGCCCAGACTGCTTCTGGGTTGGCACATGCACTGTCTCTGCCAGCTAACATGTATGGTCTTGTTTCCCTGTGCTACTGCCTCCCTTCTTCCAAGCAATGGGGCTAGATTTCCAAGGCAGCGCTCAGCCAGCTTATTCATCTTTATTTGCACAATTGTT
This sequence comes from Melopsittacus undulatus, assembly GCF_012275295.1. Classification (NCBI taxonomy): domain Eukaryota; kingdom Metazoa; phylum Chordata; class Aves; order Psittaciformes; family Psittaculidae; genus Melopsittacus; species Melopsittacus undulatus. Next base: position 2,011,632 of record NC_047542.1, read on the forward strand.
AATCTTCCTTTAAGGAAGAGCAGTGCTGGTTTTAATCAAGAAGCTGATAAAAGGATATTCCACCTGGAAAGCTGAAAGAAGTAACCCACCCCTCTCATCCCAACATCCCTATTAGACAGATCTTGGCAAAGACCCCAGCATCCCAACCATGCTCAGTGCAAACCGCTCCTGCCAGCAGTGAGTAACCAGCTCCACCTGCTTCAATACGATTTGTGTTTATCCTGTGCCTTTCATCCACCCAAGCCCTGAACATCATGGAGGTTTCCCAGGATAGATATGGAAACTGCATCCCCAGGTGTGAATTCCAGCCCGAGCCTGGTCTCCGCTCAGCCCTGCTCTGTTACCTGAAGAGGTTCCTCAGTTTGTCCCCGACAGGGTAAGTTCTGCTTTTCTTCTCAAACTCCTCATCGAAGAGGCTGAGGGAATAGGCAGGACGCTCGATGACGTAGCGAGGCCTGGCCTGGTTCATCTCTGGATCATTGGATTCTGCTCCCGGCACAGAACGAGAGGGAAAAGCAGAGGCAGGAATGTGAGTGGAGCCGGCCCCACCTGCGCTATAACAGACCGGACACCTGGAGCCCTCCCCACACATCTCCACCCTAAATAGTTTCCCTGTGGCGCAGGGGCAGGTCCTGGGAGTGGCTTCTGCCGGCACCAGGGGCTGCTGCTCCCCAGCTCCATGGAGGTGATGCTAATGGACGGGAAGGGGACCGGAGCGTGCCCTGGATTGTGGCACAGGAGCAGGGGTGGCAATCACAGCTCCGCCAGTCACTGCCTTTTTGCCTTGGGTGAATCACTTGACCTTTCTCGTGCCTCAGTTTCCCCACCTGCCAGGAGGGTTGGCCGGGCTTTGCAAGGCAAAGCAGGTACTGACTAAAGGCAGTTTCCACCCGAGGGCTCATTTCCACTGCCAAAGGGGCTCATTTGCATCCAGCAGCCTTCCCGTTCCTCACTTGCCATGAGACAAGCAATTGGTTTGTTTAGGAAGCGATGTGCGCAAGGATAACTGTTGCTGTTTCACTTCAGTGATGAAGATGCCCAAATATCCGGATGCGCTAGTCCTGCCTGGTGTCTGGGTCTTACCAAAGGTGATAAATTCCACAGAACCCTCATTTTAATATGAGCAGCGATTCCCTGGAGGTGGGGAGAATCAGTCTGGAGAGGCTGGGAGTGGAGGAAGGAAGTGGTCAGGTATAAACCAGGGATCTTGGTAATTATTTGTGGTATGGTTTCTATCTAAGTGGGTCATTGCCCAACACAGGAGTGGAAGAGGGGGTGGAAAAAGCTGGTGATTCAGGCAGGAGAATGCACCAAGACACAACATCCCCACTGCTGAGAGCTCGCAGAGGGATCTGAATGCAGCAGATCCTCCTCTCCCCTTTCGGCACTGTTGAAGGCACTGAGTGCCCTGGAAAAATGCCCATCCACAGGACTAATGTCAGCCCTCGCTGATAAGCAGTTACCTGGGATAGGGGCTGGAAGATGTGAGTAACAGGGAGCAGCGGCCCAGCAGCCAGGGCAGGAAGGGAAGGATGATGCAGGCAGCTGAAACTTGGGAGAATTTAGGTCAATGGGATCATTATGCAAATAGGAGCTAATGGGACCTGAAAGGGAGGTCATGGACCCCACTCCTGCAGTGATCCTCGGGGCAATCCGGTGCCTTTGCTGTAGATCAGCTCCAGCAATGCTGTGTTTCTGATTCCAGGCTCTTGGAGAGACCCCAGCCTACATCCTTGGAGGGCAGCTAGGGCAAAGAGGAGACGTGTCGAACCCAATCCATGCTATGACCCTGTGTCCCTCTTCCTGCATTACCCGGTGCTGAATCCAGTGCCCTCTGCAGGCACTGGAGTCCCTGCGGCTCCCTTTCAGCTAGAGATACCCTTCCAAGAGCAATTCCAAGCTTTACCTCTCAGAGGATTGGTGCAGGCCAACACTGAGAAGTGTCCCAGGCTCTTTCCCAGTCCCGACGCTCATACCAGAAGCCCATCAGATAAGCAGTCATTCCCTGCTTTTCCCACGTCAGGCTGCAGGAGCCTTGTCTCTGCCTCCCGCTCCCATTGCTGGGCAGGTTCCCAGCATACCCAGCTGCCAGCCCCACAGCTCTGCTCTCCATTGCCAGTTTCCATTGTGTAGCCCAGGTCCAGGTTCAGCAACAGGCAGCTGAGGGGTGAGAACCCCCCCAGTTTCTGGGGCAAGAAGCCCCTCTTGGTTCCCTTCTGGGCTCCATCACCTGCCTGCCACCAGCCAGCCTGGAGCGGCCAATTCTATCCCAGCTCCTTCATGAATTCCCTGCTGAGCGAAAGTGCTGCCAATCAGGGAAAATAATAAACAAGGCAAGTATCAAGGGGAAAATATCCCCATGATTAAATTCCATCTTAAACAAACAGGCTAATGATGTCAGCCTCTCGGACAGAGTCAGGTTCTTGCCTTGGCTTATCACTGGCCTTGCCCTACATCAAACAGCAGGTTAAACCTCGGAGACTTCAGAATTAAAGGGAACGAACTGGGGGACTGCTCCTTGAACAAAAGGCAAACCCATCTGTGCTGGTGGTGGTGGGATAGGAGCAGGGCAGGGGCAGGTCACTGGAGCAATGCGATGGGCACGGAGGGAGAAGCAGAGTGCTGGGGACCAGGGTGTTCACAGGTCAGTTCCAGAATGGTGTGGCAATGAAAGGACAAGGTCTGGGGGAAGAGCTCCAAGTGCAGAGCTCCTCTTCCAAGCTTTCCAGGCCGCCCATGCCCTGGTGGGGGATGCTGAGGAGCGTGAAGTTTGTCCCCACTGATGAATGCACTGAGAAGCTGTGACAGGCTGAGGACATTGGAGCAGGCAGCGACTGAAGGCAGAGCTGCTGAGCTCCGAGAGCATGACGTGGGTGACAGATACTGTCCCAGTAGGGCATCAGCGAAGAGACCCATCGGCTCCTACCTGCCCGATCCCTGCCCCAGCAGCCTCAAAGCAGCCTGTGCATGCCAAGCATGGACCTTTTTCCAGTGTTCTTCTTACGCATGCACTTACTGAGCTCTTATCTTCCATCCCTGTGCTGGTGATAGCTGTGTTTGGGAAGAGGAAAGTCACATTGAGGTTTCTGGCTAGTGCTGATAGGAGCCACTGGCATAGAGCCACTTGCCTTCGCTGGCATAGGCATGGAAAAGGGACTGAGGCCGAGGAGCGTGAGTGGGAAAGCAATCTGTTCACTGCCTTACATGTGATACAAGGGCCCAGATTGATCCCAGTGCAAGAGCTGCACATTCAGGGAATGCCTCTGCTCATTTTAGGGAGCAAAAGTCAGTTCTCTGGAAATAACATTTCCTCCTTTGTCTGCCCCTTCTCCATCCCCCTTCTCCATCCCCCTTCTCCTTGCACAAGGCGACGCACGCACAGATCCTGCTGATTGCTGCTCAGCTGATGGAGGTCTGGGGGAATCCTCATCACAAACACCTCTTTCCCAGCAAAGTTGCCCAAGAACCGGTTGTAAAAAGCAGCTCCCCCCTACCCCAGGAGGCAAGGTCTGCCTGCACAAGGCAAGCACAGGTGCAAGGGTTCGGTTGCGACACCAGGACAAGGTCTTGACTCCAGGTCCCCTCAATCAGTGCCCTCAGCACTGAATCTATGGCAATTCCCAGCCTCCCGCTCCAGTCTCTGGCTGCAGGTGCCATGGAAGCCCTGGGGCAAGGTGCTGAAAGGGCCCAAGTGCTGCAAGGTCAGTGAGGAACCTGTCACCTCCTGCCCTGGAACCTGCACTGTGCTTCCCACTGGGGTATGGGACAGGGAGGCTGCACTGCTGGGCCTGCAGGGCCAGATGCTGCAGTCCTGTCGCAGAGCCACCTCCCTCCCCTTTCACACCTCTGGTGTGGAGCTGGGCTGCAGAGCACACAGGCAGGAGGAAGAGGAGGTTTTGGTGTCAGTCAGTTCAGGGGTTGCAGGAGGATGTTGTGTCATTCACCTCTGTTGGGTGCTCCTGGGTTGTTCCCTCTTCCTGACCTCCTGGCATCAGGACTGAGTGTGGGTGATGGTCCACACTGGGAGCTTGAATCCAAGGACCTCCAGTGTGTTCCTAGGGGTTACTGTCTTCAGCCACTGCTCACACCTCTTTCCTCACAGCTGAAATCACTCTGATCTAATTGAGCTTCATTTGCCCTTTGGCTCTGAATAGGGTTTGTCTGCAACTGAAGAGCACCTTGCAGTGGGAAAGCCAGATCTGGGTCCCACGTTTCTGGTACAAGCATATTGGTAAAATCACCTTTCCTGGTGATGTGGGGAGGGGGAGGAGGCAGCAGTGGGGCAGTGATGGCTGTTCCAGGGAGCTGAGCAGCCAGCACGTGCGGTGCCACACATTGAACGCTCCCATTTGGAGCTGGGGTTTAGCAGAGGCTGAAGCTGGAGCACAGGTAGATCAGTTATGGAAAACATCCTATCCCGAGAAGGGCTTTTAGCCTCAGAAAAGGCAAAATGCCAGAGCCCATAAAGTTCATAAAGCAAAAGCTGTTTCTATCCATTTTACCCCAAGCAGCATGCAAGGACCCATCATGATGGCTGATGGAATGAACTCCAGACAGAGTGGGACATGGAGAAGGAGGGAGAGGGGTGCTGGGAGGTGTTAACTGGTCCTGCCTGATGTGGGGAGGCACGGAGGGATCTGCCCACCACGGGTGCAGGGCAGGGAGGAGACATCCCTGCTTCCCTCCAGCTCCCACCTTTCCATCCCGTGCTGCAGCCTCGGTGTTAACATCCCCCTTTGGGAGCAGCCGAGTTCCTCCACTCCTGCCCCATTGCCCCGGGGCAGCCAGGCATTAAATCAGTGTTTTCTTCCTTTGCTTAGATCAAATATTTGGCATGTTCAGTAGGTGATTTCCATCGGGCAGATGCCTCTTTGCTGGTTCTAAGTGACCCAGCCCAGAGCCGGACTCTTGTTCTGCCATCGCTGGGCCGGTGCCAATGTTTGATGTACCACTTCACACGAGTTTCTAACCAAACTAGCTCTGCACTTGGTAACCAGCATAAGACCTGCAGACATCTGCCATCTACTGCAGGTGAAGCCAAAGGGTGTTTGTGAAGTAAAATGCTTGAGTTCAGCAGCTCTTTGTATGCTGTTCAATGCAGCGCATGCCGAGGGCATGGGGGATCTGCCCCGCACTGACACAGGGCTGACGGAGCCTGTTCCTTGTGTGGTTTGATTAATCCACTTGTTCCCCATCTCATCCTCACTCCCCATTCCTTGTGCTGCTGCATCCAGGGCAAGAGAGGGCTGGGCTGAGGCCAGGCAGTGGGCACAGAGCCTGGGGTGTAGGGCTGTAGGGATGGACCCATTGTGGCCTCCTGCTCTCCACATGCCTCCAACACAGACCTTGCCCTCTGCCTTTGAAGAGTAGGTGGGCAATGCAAATCCCAAGGAATTACCAGGTTTGCAGACTGCAGCACTGCTGCACTTATCCAGGACTCCTGCTGTTAATGCTCCTTTGGGAAAGAAAAACACCTCTGGGGTCACTCAGTCCATCCTGTCGCAGCAGTCGAGGATGAGACAGTGTTTCTGTACAGGAAACCTCTGGCTCAGGGCAGAAAAAGAGTGTAGCCAGCAACAAATGTCACTGCAAGGACTTATCTCCAAGGGAAATATTAGGACAGGTCCCCAGCTTTTCAGCTTGCTTACAAATGAGGTGTGAGTGACTTTTATCAGGGCAGAGCGGAAGCATCCCCGCTGCGTGAGCAGCAGTTTACCCAGTGGAGCAGGCTTATGGGGATATCTTCTATTATCTGCACATGAGAGCCACTGCCCAAACGGGACCTAAACATCCTAGGAAATGACACTGAGAGCAGCGGGAGATGCTGTGCCCAGTCTGGGAGCACTTCCCATTCTCAGGTTTAATACTCCTTCCTCATCTGATTGCATGCCCACATGCACCCATGCACTAGGAGCTAGGAGCCTTTGCCTAGGTTAGATTCCAGCTCACAAACACTGCTCCTCGCCCATTGCCTCCAGGTGCCCGTATGTGCAAACTCTGCAGCATCTTCGGGGCAGGGACCACTTTCCATTGTCTCAAGCACAGAAAGCTCTGATGATAACAAGGACCCAGAAACATATACATAAGTTATATAAATGAAACTCGTGTGAAGTGGCACATCAATATATAAATATAGATAATATATATATATATAAATGCTCTGTCATTGGTTTTGCCTCTCCTATCCCAGGCAACCCCCTTTATGGAGCGCAGCAGGAGCCAGCCAGGATAAGATGGCAGGATTTATTCTAGCAATAATGAAGTCACATATTTGGCTCTTCCAGCCTCTCTCCATCAATCAAGCTCTTGGATCCTTGGTGTTGCTAATTCCTGAGTAAATCTGCTGCTGGAAAACCCCCTTTTGCAGAAGGAGGGAGAAAAGAGAAGTGTGTGGGGGGGAATAGAAGTGCCAGTTCTCCAAATAGTGCAGCTCCCACCCGGAGCTGTGCAAATCCCCACGCCCACCCAGACAAAGAGCACGATTGTTGGAGCGGGGTTACCTGTGCCGAGGAAGGGCCGATGCTGGAGGGGAGCTGCGATGCGAGAGGTGCAGCTGAGGAGCTGCGCCAGGGCTGAGCTCCAGCCTGCCCGTGACTCATTTATAAGCCACCCGGTGAAGGGGACCGAGGGCTGTGCTCGGCGCCTGATTGGCTTGGGGCAGGTAATTGCCAGCGAGTGCACCCGGGCTAAGCCCAGGAGATAGTCGGGGAGATAAGGGGAGAGCTGAAGAGGGACAAGGGCTATTTGGGATGTCCCCCTCCACCCCACCCCTTCCCGCGCTGGCCTGGGCTGTTTGATCACCTCTGCAGGTCGCTCTGTGCTCCCGGTGACAATAGCTCATATTCACCATCACCCGGCCCCCTCCCACACAAGCTTTGGACCCGGGGTGGGAGAAGATGCTTTTGTTGGCCTGGATGAGGTGGGCAGCGTCTCCCGGCCTTTGTGCTCTGTCTCTGGGATGGACAATGGAGAGCTTTGTGCCAGCGCTGGACCCCGCAGCTCGGGCTTTGAAGAGGGGATCTACAGGGAAAGCAGTTTCTTATTTCCAGGTTCAAAGGGATGAGAGGAATGGGGAAGGGTCACTTCCTGGCCTAGTGGGGACATCTTCCACCAGAGGAGGAAACAGCCTGGGCTGGGGGAAGGTGTCCCTGCCCATGCAGGGGCTGGAACTGGATGAGCTTTAAGGACCCTCCAACCCAAGCCATTCCATGATTCTATTTAACACGTGAAAGGTGTGGGCTCTGTTCCCCTGTGTCCTCAGTCTCCACTGTCACCACTGTGCTGAGCTGTGCCCGGGCTCGTGGTCTCCTCTCCTCCTAGAGGGATTCAGGAGTGCAGGAACTGGGTACCAGTCAGGATGTTGCAGACGATGAGATGGGATAGGGATGTCACCAAAGCACCAGGCCGCTAGAAGGAATCTGTGGGGAGTTACTTGCTGTGGAAGGAATTGATCTCTGGTACCTTGTGCATGTAGAAGGCATCAGCATTTATTGCCAAGAAACCTCATGTTCCAGCAATCAATCGCTGTGCCGGAGCATGCCAACGGAACACCCTGCCGGAGGGTGGCAGAGGAAAGGGGGCTGATTCATTGCGCTCTCGCAGAGGTAATCATTGCCAAGCAGTTATCCTGTAAATATCATTAATAACCCCTATCAAGTGTGATTTTTAAGGGCAGCCTGATATGCACAAAGCCCTTTGAGACGGAAGCGCGTGACATGGCAGGGCCAGCCCGCATGGTCCCTGTAACGGGGTAAATCCTGGGAGCACCAGCACCCAAAGGTCCCAGCCACAGGGGTCCTGCTCACAAAGCACCGCAGGAACAGAGGAAAGAGCATCTCTGCTGCAGAGGTGATGCTGGCATCACTAAACCACCTGGACCAGCAGCTAATGCTAAAGGGACTTCATTGCCCACCTTTGAGCTGGCACTTTTCCTAGCAGAGCTCCATCAATGGAATCTTTTTCTCCCCCTCTCTTTCCCAAACTGACATTCCAATGTGGGCAGAGCTGTGGAGCTGGACAAGTGGCTGGGGCACAGAGGGTGAATGACCAGTTTGAGATCAGTGTCTGGGCTTGGAATAGGACCACAGAGCCCTGCTTCCATCCTAACCACAAAGGATGGAGAAAGGGCAAAAGGGGACATCGCTGCTCCCCGGCTGACACGCAGTAAATGCAGTTACACCCGGGTACAAAACCAACACGGCCCAAGGGACCCAGTGGTGCTTGGGCTGCAGCATTGCTTGCACAAGCTGCTCTGTGCCTTTCACACCTTACTATCCCTCCTGCTGCGTGGGGACAGGCTCCCATTGCAGGAGCTGCTATTCCAAAGTCCCAGAGGGTGTGATTGAGGAGATGCAAGGTCTTGCCCTCTGCAGACAGTCAGCTCCGCACAGCACCAATGGTCCTTTGGAGTGTCTTGCAATGGGAGGTGCAATCCTGGTCAAACTCCACTTGTAGCTATAAATACAACCCCAATTCCACCTCCTTCTGCTCCAGCCAAACGTGTGGCCCAAAGCACTCTGCTGGGACGCGGCCATCGGCAGGGCATGGATGGTGCCTGGGGAGCACTGGGGCTGCCCAGAAAGCTGGGAAGTTCTGGGAGATGGGAGGACACCAAAGGGACTCCTCGGAGTCAAGCACGGAGCCCTGGGTGCAGGGACTGCGGAGCTGTTTATCTGTGCTCCGATAAGCACATACCGAGTGCTGGAATGTGTGCGTTTATTTGCAGATGATTAATATTAGCAGATAAAATGCACTTAATGAGGGCAATAACTCTGGTAATTTACTGCTGGAAATGATGAGAAAGCTGCTTTGGAAGCCTGAGGTTAGAGGCAGAGGGGGAAGGCAGCGCACGCCCCGGGGCAGAGGGGTTCTGATGGTGGTGGGACCTGCACGGAGCCTTCCTCTCTCCCTTCCTCCTCCTTTCTCTTCCCCCTCACTCGGACCTGCAGCCGGAGCTGCTGCTTGCTTTGGGTTTATCCAAGGAAACAGGGCTCATGCAGCCGTGGGCATGGGCAGGAGCTGAGCTCTGGGCTGGATTTGCTGCTTCCCTGTGTGTCCATCCCTTCGGAGCTTTCAAGGTCAGGGCTGTGCCTCAGCCACAAGGGAAAGAAGAGATTTGGGGTCCAAATTCCCACAGGAAGGAGGTGGCCGCTGCAGGAGCAGGGCTGCAGGATGCCCTGGGCACCCTGTGCCACTGCCTCAGCACCCTCATGGGGAAGAGCTGCTGCTTAGAAGCATAAGATCCTTCTGCTGGGCTGGTCATGGCTGTTTCCAGGGGAGCGGTGCCAGGCGATGGAGACCCAGGTCCCACTTGAAAGGAGCCGCCAGCTTCTAACACTTCCCTTTGCTGCAGGCCTGAGCTGGCGCCGGGCTCAGCAGCTTTATCAGGGGAGCAATGAGGAACACGGTGCCCTGCAGGGACACAGTGGGGTTACCGACAGCACCAGAGTCAAGGCTGGGATGCAGAAAGGTGCTGGGAGCTTCAGAGCGGCCCCTGTGGTTCAGCCCCATGTTGATGTTTATGAGGTTTATTTAATGGTGTGAACTCAGAGCTGGGGAGAGGCACTGCAGCTTCCTGGCTGTCTGAGGGAGGGAGCTGCTGTCTCATCTGCTTATGGCCTTTACAGCCTGCTTTGGCCCTGTGGAAGTGTTTCCAAAGGCAAGGGAAGGGTTCTCATCCGGATGGGTCTATGGAATGAGCGCTCTCTTGTTGGTGCTGGCCCTTGTCTTGAGAGGGAGACCTCAGGGGAGAGCCCTGGACCACATTGTGAGCACAGTGTGAGAGTGCATCCCTGAAGGGAAGGCTTTGCCGTGTCGGACACCCTTGCTTGAGGAGCAGAGCGGGTTCTGTTGGTTGGAGCCAGCCCCGCTGGCTCTGATCTCCCTTTGGAGCCTGCAGAGCAAACATCACCCTCAGAAGATGCTGCCCACAGTGGGGCACACACAGGGCACACATGGTGCTGAGCTCCCACATCCCAGCTCTGCCTCCGGGACAAGGGCCTTGCCTTGTTTGTGCCGGGGCTGCGAGGTGGGTGCCTGCAGCCGGGAGCACTCAAGGGCTCAGCAATGTGCACTGTGCTCAGCAGCTCCCAGGGGCTGGGAGCAGTCAAACACGCAGGGATTGCAGTGGGATCACCCCAGCCCAAGGGCTCCGTGTGTGCCTGGAATCCAGGCTCTGCCTCCCCCCACACTCATTGCTTCCCCCCCTCCAGGCTTTCTGCCCACTCTGCATGAGGAGAGCCAGGCAAAATCAGGCTTTTTCACTGGGACAATTGGATTCCAGTAAAGGAGGTTTTTCAGTTTGAAAAAAAGAGAGGAATTTTCAGCCTGAAAATGTAGGAATTACTTGGAGGAGGGAAGAGGAGTTCGGCAACAGCTTCCCCCTCCTTGACGCCAGTGCTCGTGCAAGGTGGTGCAGAGCCATGGGAGCAGGGGGGCAGTGGGTGAGAAGCGAATGTGGTCCCATTGGAGCATCGTGTTAGCTCCCTCGCCTGCTATGTGGCCTTAGGCCACTCATTAAGGCCCAAATGCTCAAACCTGGGTGATGGGAGATAAGTCACTGAAATAAAATGTCTCATTATTCATGGCTCGGAGGTCAGGGTCTGCAGGAGACGCTTTAAAGGCAGGATGGCTTCAGTGGAGCTCCTGTCGCCCCTGGTCAGAGATCAGGAGCCAGATTCCAGATGAAAGAGCTGCTTTGCCTGTTTCAGAGGGGGTTAGGCAGGGGTTTGCTGGGTGCTGGTGGCAAGAGGCCAGGAGCCAGCTCGGGATGACAGGCTGCCTGACAGGTGCATTGGGCATCTCATGGAGCCATCACTCAGAGTGCTTTGGGTTGGAAGGGACCTTAAAGCCCATCCAGTTCCAGCGCCTGTGCTCAGGACCCTCCCCACAGCACTCAGCAGCTCTGCAGGGCTTTGCTTAATGCCCATCGACCCCAAGGAGCCCCATGTCCTGAGGCTCAGCTCCCTGCTGACCTCAGCATGTGCTGGGCTGACAGGGCCCTGGCCACAGCCCCTAATCCTCCCTACGTGCTGCTCACAGCCCTGCGGCCTCCCATGGCCCCGCATGTGGACACTGACTGCAGCGGGGACATGGCAACAGCAGCACCCATGGGATGGGTTTGAAGGAGAAGCATCAATATTTGCCATGGACAGGTGGAGGACGAGGCAGAGGGTGAGGGACAGCGTCTGCTCCCTCTTGACTGTGCTTAAGGCAGGTCTAATTGTGTGTCCCTGGCATGGGAAAGTCACACAAAGCCCATCGGTGTCACCTGCAGTGCAGTCACTGTTGAGGTGGAATAAAGCAACCTTGATTGAGGAGACAGAGGAGAGCCAGTCACATAATGAAGAGCATCAGCGGTGCTCATGTAAAGAGGGGCTGGTGTGCGTGGATGCTGCTCCATGCGCAGCCACAACAGCAAACTGGCACACAATAGGGACCAGGAGCATCCAGGCACAGCACTTGTACCCTGCAGAGCCTCTTGCTGGCATCCTCCAGATGCGGTTGCATCCCTGCTGCCCCATGGCCCTGGAGGGCTTTGCTTGATGCCATGATCTTGTTTTTCATGTTCACAGGGAACAGCTTCTGCCTGAGAGCTCAGCTCAGTCTCCCCTCGGGCAGGTTCAAGCCATTCCCCTTGGCCTGTCCCTACAGGCCCTTGTCCCAAGCCCCTCTCCAGCTTTCCTGCAGCCCCTTTAGGCACTGGAGCTGCTCTCAGGTCTCCCCTTCAGGAGCCTTCTCTTGCCCAGGCTGCCCCAGCCCAGCTCTCCCAGCCTGGCTCCAGAGCAGCCCTTGGAGCATCAAACCCCTCTTTGTCAAAGTCTCCTTTCAACCTTTAAGCTACTTCCCAGCTTCTGCAGCCACTTTCCAGTGTCTTGGTTATAAAACGATCACAGGTCCCATAGGAGGATTCCATCCCACCCTGCGCTCGGTGCTGCAGGGTGAATGGGGCTGCCCGTCCCTGCCCTGCAGGGACGTGTTTGCAGGCAGGGAGCTGCAGAGGAGCCGCTATCTCCAGCCCTGCGGAGGGGCCCTCGACAATGCACATCCCCAGGCTCCCACCAGGCTCCCTGGAACCAGAGCTCAGCCATCGGGTTCCACAGGGAAAACGGAGCTCATGGTGCCTTGTTCGAGATGGTGAGGGTGGAATGGGAGCAGTGGAACCTCGGGAGCACCGCAGCAAACTGCAGAGCAAGGATTTCGGGTGAGTGCCAGGTGCTAACCCTGTGGGTACCAAGTGCTCCTGTGTCTGTGCTGATGGTTTCCTTCCATCATCAGCATCCTGAGGCTGGGGTTTTACCTGATGTTGTGTGTATGTAAATGGAGTGAAATGAACACAAGATGAATGAATGGAGCCCTGTGACGGGGGAAGAGCAGAGTCCAGCATCGTGGCTGGAGCATCCCTGACATCTTGGCTCCAGCAGCCTGGGGCAGGAGGGTGAGAGCCTGGAGTGGATCCTGCCCTGGTGACCCAGTGCTGTGGCTGCTCAGGAACTCACTGACTCACACAAGGAAGATGTCCCTGCCTTGGGTTTTCACCTGAGAAAGTCTCAAGCTGACCTTGGCAATCCCAAACCCCCTTGGCCTTCACTGAGTTTCGGCTCTGGGGTAATGTTACCAGATTAGCACCTGCCAGCATCCTGCCTGGCCCAGTGCCACCCCCTCAGCTCTTCCTGGAGCAATCCCCACTGTCCCAGGACCACACTGGTGCTCCCACCCCAAGGGATGGAGGAGAAGGAAAGCTCCAGCACACCCACAGGGTACATTACCTGGGTCTGTGGGGCGGTGATGCCATGGGGGGATCCTTCTGGCTCCCATGGCTGCAGTCCCTGCTGCAGGATTCCTGTGTCTGGAATGATGCTCTGTGGGCTCCATCCCACTCAGGTCAAGCCCAGAGCCTGAACAAGGGCTGTGGAGCGAGAGGAAGGTCTGAGCACCCGCTCTGCTGAGTACATTTGTCCTGCTCAGCTCTGGGGGTCCAAATTGCTGCTTGCTGGGGTGAAACAGATGAGTTTGCATCTGTCTCCAGCACTGAGAGCTGCCACAGGAAGGGTGTAATTGGGAACAACATTGCTATTGACACGGATGGTGCTTAACATCCGCTGTCCAAACCTGGCTGAGCACAAAGGATGATGCTCAGCCCAGAGCTGAGCCAGGATGATGGGCATTAGGAGGGCTCTGGGCAGCAGCTACACCAGGGAGGAAACACTTAATGCCCCTCACATCCTGATATTAAGGGTCAAATCCTCTCTGTGTGCCTCTGTGGGGACCAGCAGTGTGATCCCAGTGCTGCAGCTCCCCGTGCCCCCTGGCTTCCCCCTGCCTGCATCCCCCTGCCAGCCCCCTGCCACCACACAGACCTATAGGGCAGGGTGCACACAGGGACATGCTGTGTCCATCCAGCCCCAGGGATGTGGGGAATGGCCACAACCACCCCCGGCCTTTGCCTCCACAGCTTCCTGAAGGAGGGATGGAAGAGGGGGAGCGGGTGCTGAGCTCAGCTCCCAACGGGCTCCCTCTGCTGACAGCCGGCCCTGGCCACCACTGCCCAACGGCTCCATAGGGAGTCCTGGCCTACAGGAGCACATCCACGTGCATGTGTGCATGGATAAAGTGGGTACCTATAAATAAAAATGAACGATTTAATTCCTTTCCTTAAAAAAAGGGATCCCTGGCAAGGGTTTCAGTGTGGGTCCTCACCAGTGCGGCAGGAGGTGACCCACGGCTCGTGCATGGGAGCAGGGCAAACTGAGGCACGCAATGGTTGCATCCACAGCGGCTGAGCCCAGGAGGGGACCTGGCTGGGCTCAGACCTGCGCCGTGGCCACCAGCCCCGCTTATCCCTGCAGGCCACACCGTGAGCACCGTGCATGGCGCGGGGCCACCATTCCACATGCGGGGCCATGGAAAGGCATCAGAGCATTGCCCTGGCACCGTCACCGCAGGGGATCACCCGCTCGGTGCCAGCGGATCAAGGGGAATGTTGGGAGAGCAGTTCTGGAGAGGTGGGAAGCAGCAAGTCCTGGGATGTGCAAGCAGCCGGTCCCAATGTGTTGAGTGGTCACTGATGGGGTCCTGGCTTGGGCAGCCTCTGAGGCCGGGGTGGCCGTGGGCATTGTGGGGTCCAGCCCGCCTGGGCTGTGCTTGCCTGGGTTCAGCAGCAGCTCTTCTTGGGCTTGTCGTTGGGCGTGAGTTTGATGGAGTCAGTCAAGTAACTCTCAAAGATCCCTTTGTACTGGAAGGAAGAGAAGAGAAAGGGTGAACGGGGCCAGCTGGGAGCCGGGCTGAGGGCTTGGGCAGCACAGCTGTGGGTCTGGGTCACTGCTAAAGACAAAACCTATGGGAAAGCCGCCTGGAGGAGCTCGCTTGGTGTGGGGACACGGAGGTCCCCATAGGAGGCCGCTAGAGGACAGTGCTGGAGCGCTGAGCGGTGCCACACATGGGCAAGGAGAAAGGGCAATTCTGGCTCTTTTCCAGCTGACTTAGGATCTAGTTTAAGCACTCGGTCACTGATGGGGTCTCTTCCCTGAGGCTCTCCCACCCGGAGTGAAAGGAGGATGCTCTGCACCAGGGGGTGGGCTCACCGTTGCCAGCGCCTGCTTTGCCAGGGTCTCGAAAGCCTCCACGACATTGATGTTGTTCTTGGCGCTGACTTCAAAGTAAGGGATGTCCTTCTCCTTGCACCAGGATGAGGCCATCTCCTTGGATACCTGCAGGAAAGGAGGATGGAGCCACCTCACAGCCCTGAGCTGATGGAGGGGACCCTGATGTCCACCCAGGCCCTGCTGCGATGCTTCATTCCTGGGCACAATCCCTGCTGCAAAGGGCAGTGGAAGGAAGGACCCTGCTTATTCCCTCCAAAAGGCAGTGGGAGCTCAGCAGCTCCTTGCCTGGCAGCCTGGTTTTTGTGAGAGCATAGGGAGAAGGTTGGCTCTGCAGGGCAAGGACCAGCATTAGGGTGTCTCAATCCATGCACCCCCCTTCTCCTCCACCCATACCTGCCGATCACAGAGGTCTATTTTGTTCCCCAACAGGACCATGGGGAAATCTTGCTCCCTTGGGATGACCTTCTCCAGAAAATCATCTCTCCAGTTGTCCAGGGACTCGAAGGACTCCCTGTCCGTCACGTCAAACGCCAGCATGCAGCCATCCGAGCCCTTGTAAAAGGTCGACACCATGGATCGGAATCGCTCCTGTCCCCCTGTGTCCCAGATCTAGGGCAGAGAAGGGCACAGGTACAGGCACACGTCACAAGCCCTGTGCCAAGGTAAGCTCAGGGGAGCAGCTTCAGGCAGTGCTGAGCTCCCCAGACTCAGGTGGGATTGCTCATGGATGCTGAAAATCAGGCTCTGTGAATCCAGCCCCGTGCCCCATGACACTGATAGCACCTGGGGACATCGGGACACGGGGGGACACAGGGCTCCAACCCCACTGCTCACCTGCAGCTTCAGGGAGGTGTTGTCCACCACGAGGACCTTGGTGAGGATGCTGGCGCCCAGCGTGGTGCGGTAATCCTCATAGAATGTCTTGTGCACGAACTGGTGCAGGAGGGAGGTTTTGCCCACACTGGTGAGAGGGAAGGGACAGAGAATCATGGAATGGTTTGTGTTGGAAGGGATCTTAAAGCTCCTCCAGCTCCAACCCCTTCCACTGGAGCAGCTGCTCCAAGCCCCTGTGTCCAACCTGGCCTTGAGCACTGCCAGGGATGGGGCAGCCACAGCTTCTCTGGGCACCCTGTGCCAGCACCTCAGCACCCTCACAGGGAAGAGTTTCTTCCTTATCTCCAACCTGAACTGCCCCTGTTCCAGTTTGAACCCATCACCCCTTGTCCTATCACTACAGCCCCCTGCAAAGCCAGGCTTAAGGGGCTGGTGGTAGCAAGGACAGGGGCTGTACACCCGCAGGCTCCCCTGCGCTTCCTTCCCATTGCCAGCACCACTCCTTACCCCAGCGCTCCAATGATGATTATCTTCAGATCCACCTTCTTGCTGGCATCCATGGACAGACCCTGTGGGGCAGGAGGGAGTCACAGAGCTGCAGGGATGGGGTCACTCCCCCTGACTCCCTGTGGCCTCTCCCTGCTCCCATCCCGACCATCCCCATGTCCACAACAATCCAGCACCATCCCGTGCTCACATCCCAGTGGTTTTGGGAGCAGAAACTCCCCGTGCTACAGCCTGGGCCTGGCTCCTGAGGTGCCAGTGCACGTCCAGACATGCCAAGCTCTGCACCAGAGCACAGCATTGAGCTGCTGCAGCTATTCCCTGCCTCTCCCTCTCCCTCGGAAGTGCCATCACACCCCCGAACCCGGCACACACCAGGGGGGGTGTGGGGGGGGCTGTGGAAAAGCACCTTTATTAAAGGAGTCTGGAATCCCCTGAGTGCCCCCAGCACAGCCCAGGGATGCCGGGAGCACCCCGAAAGGCTCCCCCAAAGCTGCATCCGCATCCCTGGTGTCCATCGTGCTCTGTGCCCGGCCGTTCCCTGGTCCCAGCTCCCTGTCCACGGATGGAAACGCTGACAGCCTCATCCCTGCGTTTTCCCCCATGCTCTGGCCAGCCCCGGCCTGTTCACATCCCCCCTGCCCGGGCTGTGGGGTCCGGGCTCTCCCACCACATCCCGGCTGCAGGCACCATCCTCGGCGCAGGCAACGCCTCGTGCCTCGGCACACACAAACTTTCCAGCCCTTGTGCCAGAATTCCCGGAGCCTCAGACCCAAGATGGAGTTTCCCAGCCCGGTTTTCCCTGCGGGGGCTGCTCCCCGTTCCCGTGCCCAGCCCCGAGGCCGCGGGGATGGAGGGCGCTGCGCTTACCTGCCGGGGCATCCGTGTGCGGGGCGGCCGGGGCTGGGGCTCCGCTGCCGAGGGGAGGGCAGAGGAGAGGGAGGAGGATCCAGGGAAGGGATTCCCGGCCGGGGAGGCGGCTGCGGGGCCCCGAGCAGTGACATCAGCACAAAGGGGCCGAGATGCAGCCGGAGCCGCGGGCGGGCGCTCCCCTCGGAGCCGGGATCGTCCTGCCCGGGGGTGCTTGAGGGCTGAGCCGTCGGCAGCGGCCCCGAGGGAGCCCCCCCGGGCTTTGGTCCCATTGGGATGGGATAAGAGGCTCTGGGAGCTGGGGGCAGCGAGGTGGGGCTGGGGTTTGGTGCCCAGAGGAGGGCAGCAGAGGAGCAGGGTCCCGTGGAGGGGGCTGTGGGCTCTGCAGCTCCTTTGGCCGGCAGCACAGGGGCAGGGTGGAAGCAGGCGCATCCGCAGCCCCACACTGGGCTTTGGCACCGGCTGCCCTCGGTTCTGTCGGGTTTTTCCCCGTGGGACCTCGGGGAGATTCGCTGCTCTCAGCAGCACAAATCCTTCTTCTCCTCTTTCCCACGCGTAATTCCAGGACCTGTCTGGCCAGAAGTATCTGGTTTTTCCCCCCACAGGGCAGGCGCTGGGAGGAGCAGAAGCTCCTGAGCTGCTCTCACCGGTGGTGGGTGAAGGCTGATGTTTCCCTGGAGCAGCTCTCTCCTACTCCCTGCTTACAGCCTGTTTCCAATCGGCTGCTTCACCTCTGCCCTTGCAGCCAGGCCGACCTCTCCTCTGATTGCCTGTGCCCTCCTTCCTCTCCTTGTGCCCCTCCAAGCCCTGCAGGATGGAGGTTGCTCAGCCGGTCAGATGATTGTGTCCCTCCTCGCTGCTGGGGATGGGCTTTGCAGTCGCGTTGCAGAGCTGGTGCCTGCAGCCACTTCTGCTTTTGGGCAGGAGGGGCTGTACCCAGCGGGGAGCCCAGCACAGGCTCCAGCTTCTGCTTGGGTTCACAAGAAAAGGGGTTTTCCCAAAGCTCTTGCTCTTGCCATGGCTCCTGGTGTGAGCGGCACCCGGATGGAGGCAGCAGGAGCTGTGGTGGAGAGGAGGTGATGGCCAAGACCCTGCTCAGCAGCTCCTGCAACCACAGCTCCAATCCTGCCCTGGTGCTTCACCAAGTCAGCACTTCTGAGGAACAAGAGCGTGGGTTTTGTGCCCTGTGACTATGAGGAAGGCCCCACAGCTGGGAGATGATGAATGCAGGCTGGAGACTGCCACATCCTGAGGACAGACTCATGTGGATGAGGAGGGAAGAGGCTGTTCCTTGCGGCTTGCAGGGCCGTGACAGTGAGGGAAGGGGAAGAAAGCAAAAGGCATTGGAAGGACTAAACTTCCCTATGGATTTTCAGGCACCTCTGCAGTAGGAGATGGGTTGTTTCCTATTGGAATGCTCAGTATTTGCTGGAGCAGCATCCCCTGAGCATCTATCATGTGTGGGTGTAGGGTTGGAGAGGATGCCTCAGACCTGCCAAGGTGACTCTGGGACCCTGACAGCATTGAGCAGTCCTGGACGAGCCCAGGCCTGGAGGCACTGAGTGGTCCTTGTCATGCTCAGGGAGCTGGATGCTCCTTTGTTGCCTACAGCGGTGGTGATGGGCTGGTGCCCAGCAGCACCTTGGTGTGCTAAGAGTTAAGCTCCAAGAGGGAGAGGAGACCTTTGTCCAGCAGTCCCAGCACCTTATCTTCCAGTGCTGCCTGGGGAGCGCGCAGCTGAGGTGAAGTCGATAGAGGAACCGGTTTCAGAAGCCATATGCTGGTCAGTGGCACAATCGATACCTGAGTAAGGCAGAGATTTCCTCCTGTTGCAGACCACAGCGTTTACAACCAGATCTTGATTTCCATCACTCTCAGACCCAGCCCTAAAGCCTGCTCTGCTCTGGGGAAGATGCAGCAGCCCCAAAGGCAGGAAGGGGACCCCAACACCTCATCCTCAACTGCAGACCCTGCAGGGCCTGGGTTCAGTGTTGGATCTGGAGGCACAGATAAAAATAACCCTGCTCTGTGCTTCCCTTTCTTGCTGCCTTCTGCGTGTGCCTCGGGATGCACCACTCATGAGCTGTGATTGCTTCTGCATCCCTTGCACTGGCAGCAGGTCTCAGCAGCCCTCCCCAGACACCCAGGCCTCCATACTCTCCATAGCCCCTCAAAACTGCCCACAATCCCCTAACCCATCCCTATGGCAGAGCTGTGCAGCTGCTTTTCCATCTCTGGCTCCAAGCACCTGCACCCACGTTGTCTTTGTGAGCTCCCCAAAGGATCGGAGCAGATTTCACTGGAAATCACTGGTTGTTCCTGGAGGTTTGTGGCTCAGAAACAGCCCCAGGGCCTCTCCAGGCTCCTCATCACCTTCTCCTTTCTGCTCTACCTGGGCAAAGTGCCCTCTTCTGTGCATGTGGAAATCCCAGCTAAGGACTGACCTTTCTGCTCCAATCCTGCCCATCACAACATGAGCACAGCAGGGTTTGGTTTATGGGTACTTTTATTGGCAAGTGCTTAAAACCCCCTCCGAGAGAAGCCACAAAGTAGATCACAGCGATGCTGAAGGTGTTTCCAGTGTGCAAGGAACCTTTGCTGTGCTCTCCAGCTGCACCCCTGGTGCCTTCATCACCTCCAGCCTCACTGATAGCCCCTGCCCTGCTGAGGCTCCGCTCCCATCCTGCCCCAGGGATGCTCAGCCTTAGGGGACAGCAGGTGCCAGCCCCACTCGATTGTTCCCACGGTCAAAGACGGAGTAAAACTGGCGGATGAAGACATCACCCAAAATCCAGAGGGGCCCTGCGGGAGGGGGGACGTCCATGCCCTGGAAGCCGCTGGTGCAGAAGGCCATTCCATCACTGTATTCCTGCAAGGAGAAGTGGAAAACTGGGCATGCATCCGCACGGAAACACGTGGGAATGGTGACCGTGAGTCCCATGCATGGAGCATGGAGCTCGTCACCCCCCAGGACACTGGGAACAGGGGGTGCTGGAGCTGCAGCCGTACCATGAGGGTGTAGGCCTGGGCGCTGAGTGTGTAGGGCAGCCCGTTGATGGTGAAGGTCACATTCGGCATCACGCTGAGGTTGCTGCACTCCACAGCGTACTGCAAAACCACCACAGCTCAGCGCTGCTGCCCCATAGGGCAGGGGGGTCCCAGGGCTTTGCCTCCCTCTGCTTCCCACCACTGCTCTCACCTCCCCATCCACAGGAGTGGCACCAATAAAGCTCTGCAATTCCTTTATATCCTTGGTGGGACCCGTGATGAGCGACGTGCCCGTGTCCACAATGGCCTGGCACCCGCTGGTGCAGAACGTCACTGCCCCCCCGAGCTGGACGCTGCAGGAGGAAAGAGAGAAGGAGCACGAAGGACTCATCCTGCTCTGTGCCCTGTGCCCCAGCCCAGCCCTGCCCTGGGCTCACTTGTCCAGCTGGATCTGCCAGTACCCTTGCTGGGTGACTGGCACCCAGTTGAGGGTCCCTGTGAAGCGGGAGGGATCGAAGCCACCAAAGAGCAGCTCCCCTCCCAGGGATGATTCCGGGTTCCTGGAAGGAGGAAGAGGAGAAATGAGGAATTTCCTCCCTTTTACTTTGCACACCTCATCCTAAGGAGGTGCATCAATACCCACTTGCTTCCCACAAATGCTTTGGGTCATTCCCTTTATCCCTGCAGCCTGTGATGCTCAGCATGGGACCAAACCAGAGCACATTTAGGTTGGAGAAAAGGCAGAAGCTGTTCCCTATGAGGGTGCTGAGGCGCTGGCACAGGGTGTCCAGAGCAGCTGGGGCTGCCCCATCCCTGGCAGTGCTCAAGGCCAGGTTGGGCACAGGGGCTTGGAGCAGCTGCTCCAGTGGAAGGGGTCCCTGCCCGTGGAACTGGATGAGCTTTAAGGTCCCTTCCACCCCAACCCATCCCATGACTCCTCGATGGAAATCCCTTCACTCTCTCAGTGACCCATTTTGCTTTTTGTCCCCCCAAAGCAGCGCCTGAGTCTCAGCCACATCCCGGAGCAAAGCCAGGTCCGTACGTGCTCAGGTAGACGGAGAACATGGGCAGCTCCACCAGGTTCTGAGCCATCATGTTGTCGAAGACGGGGGTGACACCCCCCACGGCCAGCGAGGGATAGGCCAGCCCCAGGATCCCATCGAATGCAGCATCCACAAAGGCTTTTCCCGGCTCGCTGACGCTCTCTGCAAACTGCTGGTTGCTCACGATGAGGCCCTCGACCTGCAGGCAGGAGGTGCAGTGCTGATGCTGAGGCTATGGGCAAGCCCCAGGGATGCTGTGCAGGGCAGGAGGAACCAAAGGTGACTCACGACCACTTGGTCGGATCCGATGACCCCCGTCAAGCTGCCGGTGCCGTACTGGATGGAGAAGGGTGTCCCCACCAGCTGGTACGTGCTGGATTGTGACGGCTGGAACTTGGCGTGCTCGGCTGGGGAAGGGACAGCAGCCATCAGCAGCAATGCTGTGTCTGCACTGCCACAGTGCCGGAGCCCTCCCCATGGCTGGTGCAGGGGCCAGATGTGGAGCAGTTTTCTCCCTCTGGAGTGTAAAGGGAGTCACAGTTGCGAGTGTTGGACCAGGGCTTTACTTAGATACAGTTCAGCATTTGGGGGCATTGCGCATGGCAGGAGGATGGACCAGAGCTGGGCTAAATCTGAACCTGGCAGTGTTCAAGGCCAGGTTGGACACAGGGACTTGGAGCAGCTGCTCCAGTGGAAGGGGTCCCTGCCTGTGGCAGGGGTTGAAACTGGATGAGCTTTACGGTCCCTTCAACCCAAACCATTCTATGGGTCTATGATGCTCTGACCAGCGCTCTCTGTGCCCGCCTTGTCCCTGCCTCTGGCCCCTTGCTCACAAGCTGCATTGTGTGCTATCATCTTTGCTTGTTTGTTTAAAGGCTCTCCCAGCAGAATGGCCCAACGAGCACGTCCCGTATCTCCAGGCTGATGGTGCTGGGTCCCACTGCTGTGATTTGCCGCCTGCGCCTGAGCAAACAGCCCCAGGTCTGTGTTATCTGTGTGTGCCTTGGAGAGCTGGGCTGGGTGGGGAGGTCCCCCAGGATCCCTGTGTGCTGCTGACCCCATGGCCTCACTGGGGCCACCCTGGGGCCAGGCTGGTCAGGGAGCCCCTACTCACCACAGGCTCTGCTGACGCAGTAGACAGAAGGCACCCAGAGGTTGGAGGAGCCGGTGTCAAAGACCACGGTGAAGTTCTGGGGGGGGGGTCCCGATGGAGATCTGCCCAAAGTATTCCATCTAGCACAGAGCGCAGCACAAAGCACCGTTAGACATGGGCACACAGGCAAAGGGCAGCCTGTGCTGGGATGTCGGGAGGGGACTGATGGGTGCGGGGCATGGCTGGCACCAGGGCACTGCCTGGTCTGTGACAGCCACATGGTGCCAGACAAACACTTAAGGGACAGCAAGGCAGCATGGTTGGTGCAGGGGCTGTCACCTTCCTGCTGAGCTCCAAAGGGAACCCTCATCACCTGGATGCAGAGAGTGGCAGGGGCTTTGGGGACAGGACCTTCGGCTGCTGGTGAATGGGATGGACCTGAAGTGGTCCATTGTGATGGAGTGCTCTCTGATGCATGCGATGTGTGTTAGCTATGGAGGATCTCTCTCCTTGCTGTGTGCCTGCAGGGTCGGGGGGTGCACAGGCAGCTCTTGCCATGAATGTGCTTCCTTGTCCCTTGTCATCACCACATTCCAAGGCACAAAGGCGCAGGCAGGGACATGTCAGGACAATCCTGCAGCGTGCTCTTTGAGCAGAAGGGAACATGGGGGGAAGCCATTGGGCACTGGGGAACCCCCATGTGCACTAATGTGTTTCTGGGGCTCAGCACCCGCAGCGCTCGGTGCTCACATCCAGGTAGTTGATGAGGGGCTCGTTGGTGTCCATGAAGGCAGCGCAGTCCTCGCTGTACTGCACCATGTCCAGCCTGTGGGCTTTCCAGAAGTGGGAGAGCTGCCCACGGTCCCGCAGCAGCTTCCGCAGGGAGCGCTGCCTCCTCAGCGTCACCCTGCAGGAGCAATGGTCCTGGTCACCCACCCCGGTCCCTGTGCCCACCCTGAGGGTCCCAGCACCACCGGGATGTGGGTCCAGCATCCCCCACCGCAATGCTTTCTACAGAGTGAGATGCAGGGATTTGATCTGCTTTAGGAGGCAGCAAATTGAGGGTAAAGCTGACAGGAGAGCTCAAACACCCAGCGCTGGCCTGCTCACAGCCATAGCATGGCCAGGAGCTCAATGGCACTGATGGGGAAGGACCTTCAGGCTGGGGGAGCAGACGAGGACCAAGGAGAATTCACGCTGGTGTTTTCTGCCCTGTCTGCTTGCAGAGACCTCATCCTGCAGCCCACTGCTGCTGATGGGTCTGCTCAGCAGGATGGAGACAGTCACGGAGCTGCTGCACTGATGGGAGCAGAGCAGCACAGAGCCGCATGGTCCCTGCACGGGTGTCTGTGCTGGGGGACCTCATCCATCACAGAGCCCCTTCGAGAGCACCCTGGGGACCCCCCCTTACCTTTTCAAGCCGGTGGCCAGGGAGAGGCAGAGCAGGGCGAGCAGGAGGAGCTGCCTCATCTCAGCGGGTTGGCAGCAGCGCCGGGCTCTGCGGCAGCACCGCGGCGTTGTTCTTATACCAACATCACACCCTGGCCTCGGCGCGGTGATAACAACCCTCTGCGAGTCAACACCGGCCCTGGCAGCAGAATGAATCATGGCCACGGCCCAGGCGAGGCAGAGCGGGCGCTGCGGGGTCAAGTTTGCTTTAGTGGGCGAGGGGCTGGTGCTGGAGGAGCAGGGCAGCCTATGGGGATGGGAGGGATGGAGCAGGATGGGGTCCCCATCCCAGCCCTGGCCCCTCACCCTTTGCAGTCACTCAGCCTAGCTGAGCTGGTGGAATGCTTCTGGGGAGTGTTCCCCCTTTCCTTTACCCTGCCCATGGCCATGCAGGTGCCCACATCCCAGCATAGAATCCCAGACTGGTTTGTGTTGGAAGTGTGTTATCCACTTCCCTTACAAGACGCAGTTGGATGTGACAGCCTCCCTTCTTGTCCTCATCACATATTCATAGAAGGGGTTGAAAACCAAACCCTTCCTAAAACAAAAGCCATTGCAAGTGCCAAGATCAGCTGAAAGCAGCAAGTGGATTGTCACAGACATGGTTTATAAGCCAAAAATCCTATAAGCAAATCCAGCCTGAAGGGTTGCTGGGCTTCGGAGATAAATGTGAGTGGGAGCTACAGGACAAACAAGCCGAGTACTTGAAGCAAAATAGTTTATTTAGTGGAAAAAAACCCCAAATTGGATCATCATAATCTGCAGACTGGGGACAGTTGATTCAGCATTAAATTATGGAGATGAAAGAAAGAGGCAAGAAGAAGTTTAGAAGAAGCAAATCTATTTTAACCTGGATTTAGCTCTTTTAAAAGTGATTTTGAACCCCAGACTCTTAGGGGCAAATCTGTGGATAGTCCTGTGGTGCTTCCAGGCAGCAGCAGTGCTGAAGTGTATTTAAAGGGATGGCACAAAGGGGAGACTGGGATGAGCTCTTAGGCAGAAGCTGTTCCCTGTGAGGGTGCTGAGGCGCTGGCACAGGGTGCCCAGAGAAGCTGTGGCTGCCCCATCCCTGGCAGTGTTCAAGGCCAGGTTGGACACAGGGGCTTGGAGCAGCTGCTCCAGTGGAAGGGGTTGGAGCTG
This sequence comes from Melopsittacus undulatus, assembly GCF_012275295.1. Taxonomy (NCBI): domain Eukaryota; kingdom Metazoa; phylum Chordata; class Aves; order Psittaciformes; family Psittaculidae; genus Melopsittacus; species Melopsittacus undulatus. Next base: position 2,036,156 of record NC_047542.1, read on the forward strand.
GAGGAGCTTTGAGGTCCCTTCCAACCCAAACCATTCCATGATTCTATGGTACCCATCCAGATTTACATCCTTGTCCTTGGATGCACTAGAAACAGGTGATGAAATCAGTTATGCACCGGGTGTGGGAACCCGCCTCTCCCCATTGGGTGCACAGTGCTTTAACTGAAGGAGAGCTCCTCTCGGGTTCGAGCTGTGCTACCTCTGCTCTTGTTTTACATTTCCTTCAGTTCAGCCACTTCCACGGTCAGCTCCGAGTGACTCAGCTCATGCCTGAGCAGCCTCTGGGGCAGCCCTGTCTGCTCTTTCACCACAGGCTTCCACCTCCTCATCTCTTTATCCATCACTGGAAGCACAAGACCCTGCAGCAGCAGCGCTCGCTCTCCAACAACTGCAACCAGGCTTCACTTCAATGTTATCCATGGCACCGAAGCTGTGGGTGCAGCAGGAGGGATTGGGATGGAGGTGATGGATGATGCAGTCCCCATGGGCCCAGCGGATGAGAGGCAGAGACTGACCCGTGGTGGGGACCCGTTGGGGGACCCCAACTGAAGATGCAGCTCCTGGGGGTGAACCCACCATGAGGGGTACGTTGTGCTTCTCTCCTCGCCCTTGGGAAGTGCAGAGGGATTAATTCAGATGCTGGGATGTTGTCTGATTGCTGCAGCAGAGTGGTGGTGATGGAGGTGTTTAAGAACCAGCGTGCACTGTCCCCATGGGTCAGGAACCCTCAGTAAGGGGGATCCCTTGCTTCTTGGCCCTCTCCTGCCAAGCAAAGGAGTGCAGGAGAGGCCAAGCTGCTGCAGGGCATCACCAGCACCAAAACAGCATCGCAGTGTGAGAGCTACAGAATCAGTTCCAATGAAGCAGTGATCCAGTGCTCCCCAGATCTGCTGTGAACCCATGATGCTGGGTCTGCTGCTCACATCCCACCCTTACAGAGAGATGCTGCAAGCTACTGCCTACTACAAAACATTCCCAGAAAGCAGAAAACTGGGCATGTGGAGGCTCTGTCGATGCCAGTGGATGACATTTGGTGCCAGGCTCTGGGATCATGTCCCTTATGACTTAATGTGTTTCACCCCTGTAGAAGACTTCTACATGGAAGCACCCAGAGCAGTTTCTGCATGGTTCTCTGCCCTCAGGACCACCTTGCTCCTATGGAGCTCAACTGCCTTTAGCACCAAGCTGCTGGAAGATGGAGCAAGAGGGAGAAGTGCCCACAGGGATGGAGCATCCCAGCCCCAGAGCAAAGCGGCCGCAGAACAGCAGAAAAACACCCAAATGTATTTAAATGAGGCTGTTGAAGCGTCATGGAACCTTATGTGGGCTCGTTCCTGCCATCGCTATGGGGGGAGAGTGAGACCGCATCCGGCACCACTGAGCGCGGCTGCAGCACCGGAGCCCTGCTCGGCCACCCGAAACCCTGCCCAAGCATCCCTAACACCAGCTGCCCCCCAGGCCCCGGCTGCCCAGCCCTGCAGGGAAAGGAAGGTGTGGGAAGCAGCTTACCCCCAGGTAAAGCACTGATGGATACGGATTCCACTGCTCGCGGGGCCTCATGGAGCAGAGGGGCTGTGCATCAGGATGGGAGCTGGGTTTGATGCCCACATCTGAGGGGTGGCTGCAGGCTCGTGTCACTGAGCCTGAGCTTCAGCCTTAACCTGGGGCAGCAAGGCCCGACTGGAATGGGATTAGAATAACTCAAGGCATTCCCATGGCTTTGCTTACCTTTAGATGGAGCTTGGACGTCTTGAGTTCACTCCTCGGGACCCAAGCTTTGATTGCAATAGGGCATCGTGCTTGAGAAGGGGTTAATGTGCTGGGGGCTGCAGGGAGGGAGGCTCGCAGCGGGTTACCTGATACACCAAATAAGTGCATGTGCTGCCAGCATCTCCCGAGCTGTTATCTTCAAACCAGACACTTCAATATGCTTGTGCGTATCATCGCTTCCATCTCCTCGTAGCCCATCTCAGCAAAGAAGCTGCTGCCACTGATAGCTGGATTTGAGTCTTCTTTTGCAATTTCCTTTTGAGCAGCTCATCTCTCAGATTGCTATCTGCGGCAGCAGCATCTCCTGCCCCACCATAGGCAGTGAGCCAGTTCACACTGACAGCCTGAGAAGGATGTCTGGGGACAGTTCAATAAGGGAGGGGGATATTCCAGCCAGAAGCAGCCTTTTAGCTTGGCACTTACCAAGCTCTTTGGGGAAGGGGAATTTCACAGGAGATTGGGGAGGTTTGGATTTGTTACCGTTAGAAATGCAGAGGAAATGATGGAATCTGATCCAGAGGATGGATAATCCTTTGCTCTAATTATCAATCCATCTATCAGGCTATGAACCATGTTATTACAGCTCCTTTAATCATCGTATCAAAGCTTTAGCTGAAGACTCCTCCCTGTGTAAACCATTTAGAAACACTAAGTCTATAGGCACTGAGGGAAGACTTAAAGGGCTTTTTTGCTCACAAAATGAACATACTCAATTCCTTTATTATAACCCTGTTATTATGTCCGCAAGTGCCAAGGCAAGGGGCCCACTTCAGGCATATGCCCCTGAACTTCAACAGGATTTAAGCACTCACCAAGTGAGTGCTTAAGCACCATTTAAGCACCATTAAATCCAAGATGTCTCCAACGCTCCTGACCTTTCTGGCCGGGTGTTGACCAGTACAAGAGCCTGACACCAAACCTGTGGCCTCCTTTTGGTTGCTTTCTTCTATGGTGGGGTTATTTTTTATATGATAGAGACAACATTTTAATGGGTTAAACCCCCAGAACTGTGGGAGAGGGTTACAGTGAGAAGAATCACTTCCAGGTGTAGTCACCTTCAGCACCACGATGGAGCCCAGAGCCTCCAATCACGTATCAAGGCAGCAGCATATGAAACCATTGAGCTCGATGACACCGGCAGCGGCCGCCTGCGGCTGTGCAAGGGCTGCCTATGAGGAGGGCTCCTCCAGCCAGAGCCTGGCGCAGGGGCAGCCTGGGTGCCTGTGCTCCCATCTGCAGGGCCAGACCCCCACGTCCGAGTGGCCTTGGGTTGGTGTGGAGCAGCATGGAGCTCACCAGGACCATCTCAGCTGGGTGCCATCAGGGGTAGCATCATCTGCCTGTGTCCCTGAGCCTGCAGGCACTTGGCTGGGGTCACATCCACCGCCGGGAGGATGAGCACTTGTGAGTGGTGAGTACAGCAACGGGAGGTGAGGGGAGCGCTGCGATGGAGGGGTCAATGGGGTGCTGGGGCTGCCCCATCCCTGCAGTGTTCAAGGCCACAGGGGCTTGGAGCAGCTTTGGCTGTGGGATGCTGCGCCCTTCCCTAAGATGGGCACCCAACACTGAAGTGTGGGCAGCACGAGGCATTTGTGAAACTGAAGCCCCAGAGTTTTGTGCACATCACCTCAAAGACAGAACCTGTAGGGGCAAACCTTGGTCTAAGCCATGCTTTGAAGCAAAGGCAGCCAAAGAACACCCAAAAGGTTTAAAATAATCGTTTCCTTTGCTTAGACAAAGTGTTTTCCTCTTGTTCAGGAAGGTGCCGGTGGCCATCTCAGCTGTGACCCTGGTCCTGCATGCTCTCCTCTTGCTGGCACTTTACATCATGCTCAGCAGGAAGATAGGTAATCCATTGTCTCGTAAACTTTACCCTGTTTTACCTGGTGTGTTCCTCATTCCTGCTCACGATCCTCCAGTTCCGGGAGTTGTCTGCCCCAACACAACCAAGTCCTTGCTCTGGGTCTGGTTCTTGCTCCTGCTTCAGGGAGTCAGTGGTGATGCTGTGAGTGTGCAGGAGCAGGACCCCCACCCCAGGGACCCTCTGGAGCCGGGGCATGGCACAGGAAGAGGGCAGCAGGGCGGCGCTGTGCCAGCCTGCTGCGGGCAGTGTCACACTGGGGGTTACATCCTGTTACAGCTCTTTGAAACCTGTTTTATTGCTCTTGTTAGGGAAGGGATGGGACATCACCATCAGAACCCATCTGCAGTGCGTTGGTGCAGCTGAAGCTGCCGTTTCCAGCAGGGCTGGAGCTCGATGCTAACTCCCCTCTTGGTTCCAGCCAGCAGCTCCTGCAGCAAACCGGAGAGCAGCAGCCCCACGGAGCAGCCCCAGCAGCCTCCAGCCTCTGCAGTGGGAGGGGAAGGGCTGCAGAGACCAGGCTATGAGGGTAAGGGGGGTCTGCAGCAATGGGGCTTAGTCCTGGAACACGAGGGTGCTGAGACGCTGGCACAGGGTGCCCAGAGGAGCTGTGGCTGCCCCATCCCTGGCAGTGCTCAAGGCCAGGTTGGACACAGGGGCTTGGAGCAGCTGCTCCAGTGGAAGGGGTTGGAGCTGGAGGAGTTTTAAGGTCCCTTCCAACCCAAACCATTCAATGATTCCATGAATACAAATGGATGTTACAGTGTGTGTGCTGTGCACTGTAAGGCCCTCACCGCCTGCCCTTGGAGACAAGAGGGAGTGAGGGACTGGAGCAGCACAATTCCAGTCCCTCCTGCCTGCTCTGGGCTTTCGCAGCCTGGTTCCAAGGGGCACAGGGATGAAGGGGGGATCACACTGATGCTCTTTGGGTTTCCACCTCCACTGCCGAGCGCCTGTGCTTTCTCTCCCTGGTTATTTTCTGCCTTTGCCCCAATGGGGCTCGTGACGTTTCCTGTTTTCAAGGGAGCAGTGACACATCCTCAGAGACCTCGGAGGACTCGGGCAGCAGCCGCTCCTGCCCACAGGTACAGCCACGGGCAGGGGGCTTTGCCATAAACCACCACAGCAGAGGAGCTGGTGCCAGCTTCAGACCCACAGAGGGGGCAAGTGCATTGAACCTCATTGCACCAAGGGCATTGAGGCTGTATCCAACATTCCCCCTCCCCAGGAGCCAGGCTGATCCCTGGGCATAAGTGAGCTCTGGAGTGGCCTTTCAATGGCAAAGCCACCCCGGGGGGATGCTGCTGCCTGACGTGGGGCTCGTGTCTGCTTCTGCAGGGCCCTTGCTCAGGAGAAGACCTCAATTACACATCCCTGGTGTTCCCGGGGAAAGGCCACGGGCCGGGATCCACCACTGACTACGTCAACGTGGACCCAAAGAAGAGGAAAGCTGATTTCTGGCCCTGCTCCAGCCCCGTGGCCGCCAAGTGCATGGAGTACACAGAGGTGAAGCTGTGACACCCGGGATGCCCAAAGCTCTCTCCATTCCCCTCGCTCGGCGCCTGGCACGGGCTGGCTCCTGCAGCTTTCATTCCTTGTGACACTCGAACCAATGCAGTTTGCTTGGTACAGCCCTTAAAGGCATCACTGTTCCTGAAGGATGCTGAGCGCAGCGCAGGGAAATGTTCCTGCCTGCTCTTCACTTCTATGTGGTGGCTTTTTCCTCATCACATGAAAGCAAATGAAACATCACCCCCACCCCTCACACGGGATGTATTCCAGGGGTCTTCAAGATATCCCCCCGGACTGGGTGGCAGCTCCTCTGAACGATGCTTTCTTTGCTGATTGCTGTCATAAAACCCCTTTAAACACAGTTTATCCACCAGCTTTTCCCTTTGCTGATTCCCTGCCCTTCCCTGTACCCCTTCTCCCTTGATACCCAAGCCCCCATCGCCCTCAGAGCTGTCAGTGGGGTGGCTGCGTGGCCATTGAGAGGGATGCTGGGGCCAGGGAGGGAGCAGGGTCCTGCCCTGGAGCTTCCTCCCCCAGCTGAAAGCTGTTGTCATCAGCCCAACCGGCAATCAGACGGGAGCTTCCCAGGGTATTTATATCCCAGCCCGCAGCAGGGGGGCCTGGGCTGGCTACTGGAGGGGCACAGGACTTGGCCCCAGGTCTCCCCATGAGCACAGGCAAGTGAAATCCCTTTGTGCTGTGAGGGAGGGTGATGTTCTCTGTCTCCCACCTTTTGCTTTCCTGCTTTCCCCTGTACCAGATACCTGGAATGCAGGATTCAGCATCTCCATACCTGAGTGGTGCTCACAGCCAGAGCAGGGAGACACTTCATTAGGAAACTCCCAGCACAGCCCCACTTCCTTAGGGATGGAGCTGCCTCAAGTGTGTTTCCAATCAGCTCAGCAGTGATGGGCTTCAATGAAGGGTTGTGAGATGATCGATTTGGTGTTGATTTGTGGACTTGGGTGCTCTGGGTTTATGACTTTGTTGTGCAGATGTGGCCCAGCTTGAAGGGCTCAGGGAGGAAAATGATCAGAACCCCAAAGAATTGCTGGGAACATCACTAAAGGTTTATGCAGATGAGTCCAAACCAAGTTTCTGCAAGAGCTGACTCAAACTGTTTGTGGTGAAGTGAAAATAACTGAAGAGTTAGAAACACTTGACTCCTCATGTGCTAGTTTTACAGATTTAACCTGTGATAATAGAGGGAAGAATGCACCTTGCTCGCAGGGAGTTCAGCACCTTCAGTGCTCACTTGTACATCCCCCATCGGCAGCTTTGAGCTCAGCTGGAGCAAGGGGATGCTTTCCCCTGCCTCATGCTTTCAAAACAGCTTCTGAGAGACCCACAAAGTGCGGGGACAAGGGCTGGGACCGCAAGGCCAAGGCTCATTCCTGCTGCTGCTGCCCTCCCCAGAGCCTCCTCTCCTGCAGGCAGACGCAGCCACATTGCCTCCTGCTGTGCTCGGGCTGCTTTGCTCGTTCGTGTCTGTTAACCACCCAAAGCTCAGCCCCCTCCAGGCAGATCCTCACTGGTGCAGTATCCCTTGAGTGCGAGGCATCCCTGGAGGAGAGCAGCCCCGTAGTGAGCGGCTTCCTTACGCGTGAGGGATGTGGATGCAGTGGTGGGGCAATGCTGATGGGGTCCTGTCCGCCTCCCCCCCTGCGGTGTGGGCAGGAGCAAGCACTCCAGGGCAAGATGCTCTCTGCCGATTCCCTGCCCTTCCCTGCACCCCTTTTCCCTTGATACCCAAGTCCCCATCACCCTCAGAGCTGTCACTGGGGGGGCTGCGTGGCCATTGGGAGGGATGCTGAGGCCAGGGAGGGAGCAGGGTCCTGCCCCTAAACACACGGGCTTAGGCAAAGGAGATGCTGCCAGATGTGCAGAGGCACTTCGGCAGAGCTGTCACATCTGGCAGCAGCTGCACCGGGGCACGGGCCCTGCCGCAGCCTACAGCGTGCCCGACTCGCTGCCCCCCTCCTCGCAGGGGGGGCCCGGGCTGTCGGTGCCGCTGCCGCCGCGCAGGGGCAGGCTCGGAGCGGGGCTGTGGCTCAGGATCGTGGTTCTCCGGCTGCAGAGGCTGCCGGTGGAGCCTGCCCTCCGCAGGCCGGGCCCGGGGCGGCCGCAGCGGCGCAGGCAGCGAGCGGAGCCCCGCCGGAGGTGCCCGCTGAAGGCCATGTAGATCCAGGGGTTGCAGCAGCTGCTGAGGCTGGCCAGCAGCATGGTGATGGTGAACGCCGCGTCGGTGGAGTCTGCGGAGGCAAAGGGGAGACCTGAGACACGCACCGGGCCGTGCCCTTTGCCCCGTTCCCATCCCACCCGATGGGTGCTGTCTGGGTAGGGGGGTCTGCAGCACAGGAGGCAGAGCCAGGCTCTGTCCTTTGAGGGCTGTGGGGGGGAGTGAAGTGCTGTCATGGGGATGTGCTGCAGCATCACATCCCAGCAGCTTTTGGACCTTCCTTCAGCCTGTTTGCTGGCCCAAAGTGTTTCCTAGAGGCCTTTCAATCCTGGATAAAGTTCCTTCTACCCCTGAGCAGGCTGGGAGGGCTCTGAGAGCTTCCAGAACAAACACTGATTGGACTCTGCAAGCAGCTTCCCATAAACACCGATGGGGAGCAAATCTGTTGCCTTCCCCTCTAGATTGTTATCAATGCAAAGGGGGTTCTGCATGCCCCAGGCTGCACCCCAGCATCCCAACCACTACTCACCATCATCAGGAGCATCCTTGTCCCACACCGACCACATCTGCACGCTGAAGAACGGTGCCCAGCAGGCCACATAGGCCACCACAATGACAAAGGTCATCTTCACCGTGCGGATCTTGGCGCGGGAGATGGTGCGCACGGAGCTGACCCGCGAGGGCTGCCTGCTGGGGCTCCTCTCAGAGGAGCAGGGAGCAGGAGGGGTGTCCACTGTGGTCCCCCCTGTGCTGGGGGCACCGCTCTGGGTCTTGCCCTTGAGGTTCTTGCAGATCTCGTAGCAGATGAGGCTGTAGCAGACGGTGAGGATGCCGATGGGCAGGATGAAGATGCACAGAGTGGTCCAGGTGATGTAGGCTCGGGCGCCCCATGGGTACCTGAAGTCTGCCCAGCAGTCCAGCACCCCCGAGCCCTGGCGCACCTCCTGCAGGGAGAAGATGAAGACCTGGGGCAGGCTGAGGATGCAGCTCAGCAGCCACGTGGCCCCGATCATCACATAGGCCTGGCGGCTGGGCTGCTGCAGGCTGTGCAGCGGGTGGCACACGGCCATGTAGCGGTCCAGGGTCATCATGATGAGCATGTAGGTGGAGGCGAACATGCTGAGCACCTGCAGGTACTTGACGGCCCTGCAGAGCAGGTCTGGCCCCAGGAAGCGATAGGTCACCTCCCAGATCATCTGCGGCAGCACCTGGAACAGGGCAACCCCCAGGTCTGTCAGGCCGAGGTGCAGGATGAAGAGGTGCATCCTGCTCATCTTCCTCCTCCGGCGGTACATGGCCAGCAGCACCCCCACGTTGCCAATGGTGGCTACAGCCAGGATAGTGGCCAGCACCCCAACCTCTGCCTTGGCCAGCGCCTCGTCCCGGGTGTGCAGGAGGGTCAGGTTGGGGTCCCATGGCAGGGTCTGGGGGCTCAGCCCCTGGCTATGCCCAGGCCGGCTGTGGTGGGAGCTATTCCAGCCCCAGCCTGGCTCCATCCCTTCAGGCAGCTCCATCCCTTGTCTCCGATGGTTCAATCCTTCCCTGTCTCCTAGGGCTGAGCTGTCGTGGTCAGCACTGCCCCTGAGCACTGCAGCCCCTGTGTCCTCTGCCTGGTGCAGCTCAGCATCACTGACCCTGTGCTGGGCACCTGCAGTCCCCTTCTGGTCTGCTCTGTGCAGGTGTTCCCGTTAAGCAGAGCAGTGCAAGAGCCTCTGCTTCAGTCCTCGATCTTCCTCTCCTCTGCACTAAGCATTCCCAAGGCCCTGTTTCTCCCTGGATCACTCATTCCATGCATCCCCTCTCCCCCAGTGCTGGGGAGTCCTCTCTTTGGCCTCTTTGCTCCAGGAACAGCAGAGGTTGGGCAGCGGTGCCCTGGTGTCCATGTGTTGGGAAGTGGGTGGCTGCTGCTGCTGCCTCTGTCCCCGTGTGAACGCTGTCGGGTTTTATAGGCTGGCAGCTCCCCTCCCTGGCTGGCCTCAGCATCCTGCTCCAGTGGGAAGGTGCAGATGCTTCCCCTCCTGCTGCTTTGCCAGAGGCTTTTCCCCAATAGGATTCCTGGGCAAGAGCCAGACGTTGGGAATCTCCCCTTGGCCCCTCTTCTGCAGCAGGTCAGGGCTGGGGACACTGCCCCTGGTTTTCATTGTCCCTGCTGGGCAGGCCCCACCAAAGCTCTACCCCCTATGTCCCAGGAGGCTGGGAATGGGGGGTCCCTGGAGCAGCTCTCAGAGCAGGATTTGGGCATCAGCTCTATGGGTCTCAGCCCTACAGCAAAGTCGGTGGAACCCTCATTTACTGGCACCGTGGCCTGAGGCTGCCTGTTCTGATGTGCTGTCCCTTTCCTCCTGTGTGGGAAGGGGATGGAGATTGTCCCTAAGATACAGCAGAAAAGCCCAGCCTGGTGCTCAGTCCTCAGCTGAGCACTGCTGGTTGAGTGCACCCCACAGAAAACCACCCTGGAGGCTTGGTTTGTCAAGGTAACACTTTGTTATGTGGCTGAATCGGCAGCCTCCATTCAATCCTCCATGAAGCACAGCACATGTGGTGCTGTCTCCATCACCAAGAGCCAGCCTGGGCTCTTCAAACATCGAACACAGGTAAAGGGTTTGGGATTGCTGAACTGGGGACTGTGCTTTGTGAGCAGCTCGCCAGATGAATGAAGATGTGCAGTTGGTTGGCCTGGCTTTGGGGCTGGTTTGGCTCACTTTCCAACACAAGGGCTGTAGCTGTGGTACGTGATGGTGTTGTGCTGCTGCCAGCACGGAGCAGACTTGGGCTGTCCTTAGCATTTAATCACTGAGATGCTTTCTGTGGGTCAGGTCAGCAAAAGGCAAGATTGGTCCTTTTGTGCTGGATCAGATGCTATAAAATGAATGGTGTTGCAACTGCTTTATAGCAGCTTGGGGTCATCTCTTTGGGAAGGCTGAGGGCTGGGGGCTCCTGGGATCTCGTGCTCCTTTTAATGCCAACTCTGTGTCAAAATGAACCCATTTTGCCTTCCCTCCACCTGGAAACAGGTCCTGCAGGCTCAAAGCCTCCATTGCTCCTGCCACTGACCTGGCTCCGTAGGTGCATGGAATGGTTTGGATTGGAAGGGACCTTAAGATCATCCAGTTCCAATGCCCTGCTCCAGTGTTTGCAGCTGTGACTCCCTTTGCACTCAGGAGGGTGAGAACTCTGTGTGTGGTTGAGCAGCACAGTCACAGCTCTGGGGAGGGAGGACAGGAGTGTTGGGAAGTGTAAGGTGATCCCAAGGCAGATGTGTCCGTGTCCCCTTTGCTCCCCCTTTCCCTCATCCAGATCTGGGTTTTTTTCCATTTAATTAAACCCTCTGATGCTGCTTAATATTAGCAAGGATGTCTGGGAGCCTGAATAAACGTGCTGAGGACCCGGCAGTGCCCCAGAGGGTACCTGGTGGGGACAGCGCTGGGCAGCACAAACAGGTTTGGTTTGACTGGAAAATCCCTATGGAGCTGTAGAACAAGCAGGATAACAGCAGCTGAGAGTGAAGAACTGGGCTTTGAGGTGTCAGTGCTTAAAATCCCTGCCTTGAACCTGAACTGTGGGGCTCCATCCATGCTGTGAGCTGCAAGCACATGTACCCCCTTTAGACCCTGCAGCCTGAGCGGGTGGGTTTGGAGCAGCCTCTTCTCCCTGCATGGAGGCTCTGGAATACTGTGGAGGGTGGTGAATGCTGTTGGATAACACAGAGCATCCTGGGGGTATCACTGCAGTTAATAACTCTATTACAGTTTACTTTTCCTTTGGTTTGCTGTGGCTTTTCATTTGACCCCTATGTGTGGAAAGAGTTTGCTTAAACAGAGGCAACTGCCAGAGGGGAAATGGAAGCTGCAGGCATCTTGGAGAGAGCAGATGACTTGTTTGTCATCCTCATGTTCTCCCTGTTGTCTTCCTTGAGCAGCCAGGGGTGTCTGAGGACTTCAGGAGCTGAAATGCTTCCATTTCCTTGCCCACTCCCTCTCTGTTACCATCATCAGCACTTAAGCACCAAGCATAGGCAGAGATTTACAACCTTCAGATCAGGAATAACCCCCCTGGTTCTATGTTTCCAGGCTGCAAACAAGCAGCTTTTTCTTGTCTCCTCCAGACAGGCTGCTGGGGAAGGGCAGACAGCAGAGCCCACCAAAGCCCCACCGTGGCCAGGCTGGGAAAGGGCCTTTCTTTAGGGCCTGTATTTTGCTCTGTGCAGTGCAGGGGTGATCCATGTGCAGGATTCCAGGCCCTGTATCCTATGGGGATGAGCTGGTTTCCCCCTGAGGGCAGCTCAGCATTCAGTTAACACTCTGGGTGTTTTTTACCCACCCAGGAAGCCCTTGGTGTGCCAAGCAAAGGGGCTTTAAGATGCTGGGAGACAAGTTCACAGCACCAGGACCTCACTGGAAGTGCTGCTATCGGGTGTTCTGCTTCCTTTGAGCTGTTTGAGCAACTTCTTTCCTTTGTGTGCCTTGAACAATAGGACAAAATAAGCCCAGTGAAGCACATTGCTGTAGTTTCACTCCACATGCTTAAGAGATAAGAAGTGCCAGTGGAATTACTACCTTCAGCCTGCATGAAACGTGGGTTGGGTTCCCCCCCCCCAGTCTTGGTGTGTGAAAATCTCCTTGGAAACAGCTCTAATGGTGCCTCCTCCTTTCTGCAAGCAAAGCAGAAAGCTGTGCTCTAAATATGCTGCTCCTAATTAGATGGCTGTGGGCAGAGCATCCTCGTGGTGTTGATGGAGTTGTAACACGGGGATGCTGGCTTTGTGCAGCACTTCTGTGCTGTGATTCTCTGCTGTCTGTGCTGCATTCCCATAGGTGATGCTGCCCCAGACCCCTTCTGATTGTGACCCAGGGGAGCAGAATTCCCTGGTGTCAGCTGGGAGATGTGGCTTCCCCATGCACCAGCCCATGGATGGGGCATTGCCAGCTCCTGGTTGCAACAGGCACAAGCTCGGAGGCTTGCACAAGCCCTTCATTAACACCCAGTTCTTTGTCCTTTGGTTAGGACAAGAGGAGCTAATCCTCCAACTGCTCTCATCCTGGTTCTTGGCAGGGGTGGGAGCCTTTGGGGAGGCAGTTAATGCTCTTTAATCCCCTCCTGGTGTGGGGTGGCCGAGGAGAAGGTGATAAAGTACAAGGGCTGCACACAATGTGCTGCCTGCTGCCAGGGTCGGCTCAGGCAGCCCTGAGCTGTTCCTGGCTCTGTGGGATGTGTCCTGCACCCTGTACACAGGCACTGGGCTCTGCTGTCCCTGCTCTGCACTAGGTGGGTCTGAAGACCCCGTGGATGCTGTTCCCCAGCACTGGGAACATCGCATGGACACTTGTTGCAGGGAGGATTGAGGGTTATGCCACTGATGCTGGTGTTGGGAGGGGGTGTTTGCTGCTGCCGAAGTCAGGTTTATACCCCAGTGCTCGGGGGGTTATTCAGCTCCAGGGGAAACCTGGTTTAAGCCTTGCAGGGGTAAGCATCTGAGCTCAGCCTTTGCTGTCACTTCAACCTCAGGTTCAGCCTCTGGTTCCTTTGGGTTCTTGTGCAGAAATGGGTGGGTTTGGTTGCAGAGCTGCCCTGGGGAGGCAGCAGCTGGGATCCGTTGTTTGATGCTAAAGCCAAGGACCCAACCTGCTCCCCTTCGTGCTGATTGCCCACTGAGGTGCTTGAGCACCATGGAGCAGAAATGATCCTGCCCCTCCTCAGCAACTGATTGCAAGCAGTAACTGACTTGGTGCCTCCACGTGCCCAGTGATGGCAAAGGAAGGTGAAGGCTGTGGCAGGAATAAAACTGCTTTTCAGGCAGCGCATGAGGGGTTTGTTCCTGGGCTCTGGCAGCCTGGTTGTGGTCAATGCTGGTTGATGTGAGCAGACAATGGCTTTGTCTCTGACCCTTCCCTGCATGCACAGTGCCGGGTGCCCAAGCAGCTCTGAGGAGCTGTTTTCACATGGGTTTGCAGGCCAGGTTTGAGAGGCCACAGGGATGTGCTCGGTGCTGCTGCAGGTGGGAAGCAGTGCCCCACGTTTTGGGATCATGGTGTTTCAGAGCCTGCCAGATGAGTGCTTTTGTCACTTGTAATTCGCATGATCTGCAGCCCAGTGTTCTGGGCTGTGATGGATTATCACTTCATCACAGCCTGCACTGAGAGCCTGCTGGTAGCGAAACCGCAGTCTGAAATCAATGCGTGTCTTCATTGCCTTTACATTATCTCCCTGTCTCACTGAGCCATTGTCATCTAGAAGATGAACTGAGCTAACATGCAGGTCAAGCATCAAGCACTGATTTTGCTTTAGGGTTTCTGTATGAGAGTATGGGCATTGCTATAGCAGTGACAGAGCTGCATCTGTTCTGCATCCTGCCTTCTGGGCAGCTTCCACACCGGCTTAGGCAAGCGTGGAGAGCCTCAGAGCATCTTTAAGATGGGAGGAAGGGAGAGAATCTTCCATGCATTGGTTGAGGTTTCATGGGGTTTTGTTTGGCAACACAATGAAAACCGAGAGAGACCATGGTCTGATGGTCCTCATTCCAAATCAGATGGGAGTTTGAGTGCGGGTTGATGGCCTGAGCCTTTCAAAGCCCTGTATTTGCTTCTGTTTAGTAGACAGTCTGCATCCAGTTACATCTAAAGAGCTTTTGCTTGTTCATCACTAGTGATCCCAACAGGAGTTTGGGTCCATAACCCAGGGAGCTGTGGGCTCTCCTTGCAGATCATTCAGAGCACCAGATCCCAGCCCGAGGCTTAGCAGAGCACTGTGTCTGTGACACCAAGGTGAGAGCAAGCACAGGCACTGTGCGGGCAGCAGATTTACAGCTAACTGTTGGGCTAGGGTGAGACGTGAGCATTGGTGCTAAACCCCTCGTGTTCAGCCAAGCGAGGCAGGGAGGCTTGAACCTGCCCCTGGTGCTCGTGGCTCCAGGGTCGCTTCAGTTCTTTGCTCCTATGGTGAGCCCTCAGTACTATTCAGTCAGTGCTGGAGTCCTCAAAGCTAACTGGGACAGGATTAGTCCAAGGAGAAAGCAGAGCTGCAGGGGAAAGGGGCAGCTCCCTGCTGTGACCTGTGCCTGCTGCTTCAGCCAGATGCTGGGTCCCTCCTGGTGATTCGTGTGTAACAGCATTCCCTGCCCATCCCAGCAGCCAGGCTGCACTAAGAGCCTCTCCGGGTGCATCCTGCTGGATGCTGGAACTGGATGATCCTGAGGTCCTTTCCAACCTTAACTATCCTATGATCCCATCACCCGGATGGGGAGCAGAGCAGCTCTGACACCGCAGCAGGAGAGAAGAGCATGAGGTGGTGCTTGGGGAGTTACAAAGGTCCCCAGAACCCTGGGCAGCCCCATTCAATTGATATCCCAACTTCTGACAACCAATATCCACTGTCCTGCCCCCCAAACTAATTGATTTCATACACGAGTGAATCTAACACCATCATTTAGCTCTGTCTGCTGGTGGAGGCTTTGAAGTACAAACTGATTATGCAGGGAGCAAGCCGGGAGCTGGTTAATAAGTTCCTACAAAGTGTGTGCTGCTGGGAGGCTGTGTTAGATTAAACGGAGGGGTTTATTGTTGTTGTGGCTTGGACTTCAGCATGGAGACAAGTGAAGCAGCAGCAAAGGCTGTCAGCAGGGAGAGGGAACTGCAAGGAGAGTGCTGGGAATGCTTAAAAGCTACCCAAGTGTTAATGATGGGGATCCTCTGAAAACCTCGTTCTTCTCCTCATTTGCTTGGTTTTGCCTCACTTCAGGCAGGCTGGTGGTTAACGGAGGAGATTGAAGTGAAGCAGCTCGAGGATTTGGCTGGTGTGGGGCTGAACGGGCTAAAGCACAAACATGTTTCAGTCTGAGGTGGTTGTCTGAAGGTGCTGAGACATCCTGGGGGTGTGAGAGGTCTCAGCTCATCCTGCATCACCCTTCCAGGGTACAGGGACTCCTGATTGCACCCTTGAGGTTCTCCTCCATCTGAGCATCCCAGGTCTCTGGAGGTGGTGGTGGCAAAGGGCTGCGGCATTAAGGATCTCTCTGTGGAGCACAATGGAGGGGCTTGGAGCATCCTGCTCCAGTGGAAGCTGTCCCTGCCCTTGGCAGCGGTTGGAACTGGAGGAGCCTTAAGATCCCTTCAACCCAAACCAGTCCAGGGCTGGGGCGGCCGCGGTGCTGCCAAGGTCCGGCAGGTGGCGCCATAGCTCCGGCTGCCGCGGGGCGCGGCCGGCGGCGCTGGGGGTTCGAGCAGTGCTGGTGCCGGTACCGGTGCCGGTACCGGATGCTCTGGGGCTCAGCCCCGGGCTGCGTTAGCCCCATAAGAGAAGGCGGAGGCCGCGGTGTGGAATGGGGCTGGGGCTGCCGGGCAGGGGGAAGTGTCCCTGCCCGGCTTTCAGGGCTGGAACTGCATCCTCTGTACAGCACATCCCATGCCACCGGGCCTCGGGGTTTTGGGATGCACGGGGCTTGCCAAGCAATGCTGTGGCTGTTGCCTTCCCACTGAATAATTCCTGGCCAAAACCCTTGTCCGGTGCATGCTGCCATGGAATTCCTTTGGTTACACATAAGCAGCAGAACAGTTTGGAACCGGCTGGGAGGTTTCCACTGGTTTAAAAGCGAGGTTTGGGTGTGATTTGTTGTGTTTGAGGTGTGAAATGTCTGGATTTTATCCCTGTGTCTGGCAGGAGCATTGCAGTGAGGGAATATGCAGAGTAAGTGTTCAAGGCTGGACACAGGGGCTTGGAGCATCCTGCTCTAGTGGAAGGTGTCTGTGCCCATGGCAGGGGTTGGAACTAGATGAGCTTTAAGGTCCGTTCCAACCCAAACCATTCCATGATTCATGCACTGATCTTGCTGCCTTTCCTCAAGCTGTATTTATTCCTACCACTATCCATGAATTGCCTTTCTTTCCCCGTGTTCACACTAAGAGAACAACAGTCTCTACCATGCTTCTGACTGAGGGCAATGGGGGGGTTATTTCTGTTGCTGAGTGGGCACATCACACACAGACCTCGATGTGCACATTGACCATTGCTGCACAACACAAGGTTCATTTTCCTCCTTTTGCCTTCCTCTGGAGCTTCTGACGCAGCCCCTGGCTCTAGGATGATCCAGCAGTGAGGAGCAGGAGCATCAGCCACGTTCCTTTGGTGTCCATCCCCTCCTGCATTGCCTCCGGAGCGACTCTAGGCTTGCAAACCCCATTGAGCATTCCTGCTTCAGGAGCCGATGGTTGTGGCCACTTGGAGCTTCTGATCAATGCTGGCACATCTGATTTATTGTCTGACTCAGTTCCCAAGGAGACCACGTATGCAGCAGCCTGAGATAAGCAGCTTATAACCTAAAGGTGAATGCCTTAAAATATCAGTGTCCCTTTCTCTGTTCCCATTGATAGCGAGCTCTTGCTTTTCCCTGCTATCTTCATTTCACTCTGTTATCAGAGAATGAAATACTTTGTGTCGTGTTGAGGAACCTTCCGGCCTTTACAATTGGCTTCAGTTCTAAAGGCAGTTGGATTTTCTGTTATCTCTCTTCATGCAAATCTGTTGAGCATAATAGAATCATAGAATAGTGGAATAGTCAGTTTGGAAAGGACCTTAAGATCATCCAGTTCCAGCCCCCTGCCATGCCAGTGTCTTTTATGCTGTGACACCTCCTGTGCTCGACCCATAGCTGGAAGAACCCCTCATCCCTATAGAACATATCCAGGCATGCATGGGCTGTGTTACCCCCAGCTCTGCTTATCTGTGTGCTTCAACCTCCTCCTTGGTTTCAAGGAGACACTGTTAACCTGTCCACCAGCTGGAGAATGCATCCGATGTGTGGGGCACAATCTGGGGCTGTGGTAACCTTATGGTGATGCATTTCCAGTAGTAACTTCAGCAGGATGACAAACTAGAACTGTCACCCTCAGTGTACAGCACACTGTGGGAATGCAGGAGGGGATGTGAGGGTATGGCTGAGTATGGTGGGGCTGAGGAAGGGGCTTTTTACACCAGAAAAAAGCAAGGCAGCTTGTCAGGCATGAATTGGTTGGGTTTAGCATGAAACCATTGCTAGGTTATAAGTGGGAAGAGGAAGGAATTGGGTTTTGTGTTTTACAAAGGATTTAGAAGGTGATGGAGGAGGCAGAAAGGCTCCTGCTTGACTTGTAACAGGGATTGAACACGTTCTTAGAGCTCTGGAAGCCCTATCTCCAAGATACTGGGTTATTCATGCACTGTAGAATAGCAGCAGTTGTCCTGAGGTGTTAGCCAAGGCAAAAGGATGATTATGTGTTAGGGGACCAGCAGCCTGCTGGAGCAGAGCAGCAAGCCCATCTCTTGCTCCTATTGGCATGCCCAGGCATCACTTGGTAGGGAGCCAGCATCCCCCTGCTCCAGCGAGAGGAAGGGTGAGTCCTGACAGCCCTTCCCTGAGCACGTTCCCAGTGGTTCAGTGTCTGGGGTTGGTTTGGGGAGGTTCTTGCAGGCCGGATGGATGCACCCGACTCAACCTGTGCTCTGCACCTTCCCTCCCACTGCTTCGTTCCACCCCTCTGAGGCCGTGCAGTGCCATCAGCAGCCTCCTTTGCAGGAGCAAAGAGACGAGATGGGTCTTGAGGTTGGTCTGAGTCCTAACCGGCAGCCTGAGCCCATGGTGAGGCTGTGATGTAGCCATAAGCTTCTCCCCTCCATGGGGTGATAGAGTCCCATGCAGTGACTGCTGAGCAGGGAAGGTTAAGAAGCCGTCCCTGTCTCTGTGCTATGGCATCAAAGCCTGCGTTGGTGTGGAGTTTCTGCTCTTCAAAGCACATGGTTTTGAGCCAAGATACACTTGGTTGATGTCTCTTCTCTCCAGGTCATTTGCAATCCAAGCTTGTTTGCAAGGAGTAAGCTGGGCCAGGGTGAGTTTTTGTGGGAGAGGTAAGTGACAAAGAGGGAACCAGTTCTTTCTGTAGCAGAGAGGTTTTCAGACCATAATTAATGTGTCTTCTCCATGCATGTATGTGCATGCACACACCCAAACAGAGCTGGCTTTGATCTCTCCTGGGAGGCCAGGGAGAATACTGAGAATATAGAATCAGGCTTCTTATTAGGGACAGTGTGTGGGGATAACAGCACTGCTTCCCCTTGGGCTTTGGAAACGAACAGGCTTGGATCCACCCGGCATCTCTTGCTGCCATTGTAGCACAGGATGCGATGTGACTGCCTTAAATACAGCAGCAAGGCACTGGGAGGGGGAAGTGGTGCTGGTTGCTGTCACGTCTGGCAACAGACACTACAATTAATGCCAAAGCCATCAGTGCCCACGTTTTGAGCCCGCTGGCAGGAGCCAGAAGAGGCTCAAGTGATGCAGGAAGAGTGGCAGGTTGCTATCAAAGCCACTGCCCCAACGCTGCCTGTTGTTAAGCCCTGTGATGTTTCATGGTTGACTTGCAGTAAGTGCTGCTCCATTTGCTGCGCGTTGCTTTGTGCCATCCGAGTGGCACAAATCTGAGGAGCAATCCATGTTCATGCATCACTGGTGTGTTTGTATCCAATCAAAGCGGGGAGCCAGGTAATAAGGCAAAGGGTTTCCTATAGTGGCCAGGTCCAGGTGCTTGTCCAGAAGGACTGGAATGAGAAGCATGGGATGTATTCTGCTGAATACACACTTCCTGCCATTGCTGAACGCTGCCAGGGAGATGGGAAAAGGCATTGAGCCGAATCTCAACTGCCAAGCTGCAAAGAAAGCCATTGAACTTGGGGTAAAACTCACTTTGGAGTAACATTTGCTTCCGAACTGGGCTCCAGTGAGGAGCAGAGATGCTGTGTGAAGCCTTGTGCTGGGTCTTTGCACAAGAGCAGATTGCTTCCTTCTGTCCAAGCGTTTCAGGCACCGTTGCCATGTGAGTGGATGTGGGTGATGCTGTGGGAGCTTTCCCCCCCTTCCCTCAGTGTCACCTGGTGTCAGTCCATCTGTGTCTGTGACCAGATAACTGTCATTTGACTGTGGCTTTGCTGCCCACCCGAGGAGACAACTACTGCAGCTTTGGTGTTCTGGTGCTCCAACCCCATCCTCCTCTCCCTGGGTGCAGTTCAGGTGATGAAGCAAGAGGAGTGCAGTGGCCACAGCAAGCAGAGCTCTAGAACACCTCAAACATCTGCACTTGAAAGCATCTGGATTCCAGGTCTAGCAGCCTAACGCACAGTTTTGCTTGAATACATGGGGTTTGAAGGTGCAGTCTCGGTCCTGGGTTGGGCACAGAGCCTGTCTCTGCTGTCTTCAAGTGGGTTTGGGTCTGGAGCTTCACACAGTGTGGTTTTAATTCAGGACCAAGTCTGCTTGCAGCTGGAAGCTCCTCGCATCCGAAGCAGCTTGAGCTTGCTGCACACTACCCTGTAGCTCTTCCCTTGCCAGTGGCTGCTAGGGAAAGCTTTGTGGGCATGTTCTGGGAGTGCAGCAGCAGGAGCAGACCAGGTTTGTGCTTGTTTGAAGCTTTGCTGGTCTCAGAATTAAATGTAGACTTCAGCTTTTGAAACGAAGGCAAATTGGTTCTAGAAGAACAGCTTCTGACAAAGCCTCCTAAAGGTCTGGGCAAAGGCAGTGTGAGCTCTGTATGCCCAGTGTCCGCAGTGTCTTTTGGCCTGAAACCCCTCTGCTGCTCTGGGCAGTCTGTTGCTGGGGCCTGGCATTGGCTCTGAGAGGCAGACAGACAATAGGAAGAGGCAAAATCGGGTGATACTTTCCCTGTTGTTTCAGTTGTTATTAGCTTGCTTTTGTGTATGGAACCATCAGACATTCCCAGCAGACTCGGGACTTGTTTCCCTTTGGTTTTATGTTCCCATTGAAGTTAGAGTCCCAAACACCTCCATTTCTAGCGTGGTCTCCTGTTAGTGGAAATTTCCTATTCCAAAAGCAGGCCATATGCTGGAGTGGGATGAACTAATCAGCTCCTGCCATGGCACAGCAGGGATGAATCCGAGTGTGGCTGCAGCGATGTCGGAGCGATCCTGGGGTATGTTTAATTAGCACTTTCCTGCAGGAAATCAGTGCGCTCAGAGCAATGCAAAAGATCAAGGCTCCTTTAGCAGCCCTGCTTTGGAGCTGCCTGCACAAGCATCTACAGACGCTGACATGCAGATGGCAGTGCTGAAGAGTGCGATGGTGCTAATTTCCCTTGTGTGGCATTACCCAGAGACAGCAAGCTGTCAGCATTCCCATGACATAAGAAGTGAAGCGCTAGAGATCTTGTTTGGCTTCTCTCTGACCAGCTTTGGTCCCTGTTGTGGTGGGTTTTCCCCCTCATTGCTGTCCAGAATGTGAGGCATGCTTTCTGATGAGAATCAATGGAGTGCAGGCTCGCTTTAAGCTTGTTTCATGCGTGTGAGATGACAGGAGACATTGCAGACAGCAAAGCACCTCAAGTGTTCCCCTGGCTGAGAGCTGCTTGGAAATGCTGAGGCTTTTTCAGGGAGCAGCAGAGTTGATATTCCTGATGGGAAGAGGGAATGTCGGGTGGTGCATCAGCAACTCGAAGCTGATTTCACAGGAGGTGTTCAAGGCAGACATCCTGCTTTCCTGTCTTGTCATTCCTGTGTGGTGCATACATAGAATAGCACATCTCTCAGCTCTCTGAGTGCTGGATCTACACAGATTGGGAATAACCTGTTTTCTTTGTAGGCTTTTCATGGGTGCTTGGCTAGAGGTGATATCCACATTGTGTGCTAGAGCAAGAGGAAACCTAACCATGCAGAACTCCAGAAACACTGGCACAGAGAAGGATCCTTGCTTTAAGTATGAAATGATGGAGTATGTGTGCTGGAAGAGCTGAATCTATTCATAGACATGCAAATGCCTGTTGGAAGGGGCAGAAGGGATGCATAGCTGCAGGAACAGGCACAGCTCGGCTCTCTCTTGTGATTTTAGAGCTAAAGAGTCTCTTTTTCAGGCTTACTCAGCTGGGGCTTTGCCTCTGATCGAGCCAGGGGTGCTGTTCACTCACTGTCCCTTGACTGCTGCATTTACAGTGCGAGTTCTCTGAACCTACAGGTCCTGGGCTCTTAGTCTGTTGCACAATAGGCACCCACAGTTACACTACACTGGCCCATAGACACTCCCTTAATCCAAATAACAGCACACAAAGGCTGTTTACTTGGGACATGCACTGTTCCTTGGGGTATGCCTTCAGAAACCACACTGTCTGCAAACATAATATGTAATAATGACCTCTCATGGCAAAGTAATTGGGTGATTTATAATAAATGACCATCTAACTTGACTTGAACAAGCATGCCAGAGAGAAGAGCTGAAAATAAAAGGCAGCTTAGTGATTTCTGTCTCTTGTCATAGGGCTCTTCCTCAGATTCAAACCCAGGGACTCCAGATCTGTCCTAGAAGAGGTGACCCATCTGTCATGTAGCTTGAAGTGGATGAACTGCATTCCAGGCTGTGTAAGAAGAGTGTCTTTCAAGTTGAACCTCCCTTGGTAATCAACCTATCAGTTTGTACTGATAGAGATCACATATGGTATTTCATTATGGACTGATGCTTGCCCTGGTCCTTGCAGCATGCTGTCTACTTGGCAGCTGCTGTGCATCCTGGAGCTGGCTGCAGTTCAGTGGTAAAACAATTCTTAACTGTTTGTCATTGTGAAGCACTTTGGGATGAATGGTGTTGCAGAAATGTAAGGCTATGATTAGGTATTAATCTGTTCTGGAATAATTAAGAGTTTTAAAATGTGCTTTTTCTAGTAAGCCTTATTTAATATGGAGGAGGATCAATTTATCACTGTCTTGCTATGACTTTCTCCTACCCCTCCAGCTAGCATTGTGCATTGCAGATTATGCATAGCAGGAAAGGAAACGGTTGACTGTCGATGGCAGCATGATTGCACAGGTCCCTGGGATTTAAAAATCAAACCAAAGCTACTTATCCTCCAGTGGCTTTTGGAATTCGACTTCCAAGTGTTTTCCTCCAAACAAGTCTGTGACCCTGAACCTACAAGTCTGTGTTACACAACATCTTCTAGCTGCTGGGAACAGCCCTGGCTCCGTGTGTGACTGACCCATGCCCTGTGGTAGATGTGATGCTGCGGGTGTTCCGACTGGCTGCATCCGTCTCGGCTGTGCTGCTGGTGCCAGGAGGCTCTGCAAGTCTTGCAGAAGTACTGACTTTGAGTCTAGACCCTTTGCCTGGTGTTTAGTCCCTTCGGAATAAAGCCAGATCTGATTAGAGGCACTAAAGGTCTTTAATTACTTGCCTTGCGTACCCTAATGAGCAGGAGAGAAAGGCCTTAGGACTCAGTTCTTGTTTTTCAGCTTTGTGCTCTGCTTTTGGCTTTGGCTGTGCAGCAACGATCCCATCAAACTTCACTGTACAATCCTTCCCACAGATGACAGCAGCTGCCTGGCTCTTCCTGTATCAGACTGACCGCAGATCTATTGGGAAGCTGAACCCTGCTAACACATTTATTCTGGATATGATCTGTCTTAATATTCAGCATTATTATACCATACGCTTTGCAAGCATCACCTTCCAGATGGTTCACAACAGATCCCAGGGTTGTGTTAAAACACATGCATCTTGCATGCTGAAGAGTACAGAGAAAAAATCCATAGAGACCTGAGTTGTTTTATTTCAAACAAAGCTTTGGGTGAGGTGAAGTACTTGGAGTGTTTCTAGAAGTACTGATCTGGTTTTGTGCTTGTTCTTCTGTATGAAGTATATCCATCAACCTGGAAAGTCCTTCCCTACACAGGGTGATGCTTGGAAACTTTGCCCAAAACCTTAAGGCCCTGTGAATGCAGGCTTTACCACAGACTGCTTAGTCAGATCTCTCTTTAATTTTAGATAGAAGGAATAAAGGTAGCCCTAGACATGATTAGCTTGTTTGGTGACATTCATGCCAGCCAAGGCAATAGATGACGTTTATTTGCTTTGTATATAATACTTATGGCTTCTTTAGAGTCAGGAAAAGAAAGGACAGAACTTAAAAGTTGGCTCATTTCTTATTTCAAGCTGATGCCTGATTGGGATGAACTAGCTCAAACAGGCCTGTGTAATTAAAATAGTTCATAGCAGAACTTCCAGTTCTATGTGTACAAACAGATAGGGAGCAAAAACAGAAGGATGGACTTAATGTGAAGAAATTACAGCCTTCTACTTCCCTGTGGGAGAATCGCTCCCCAGTCAGCTCTGCCACAGCATTGACTTGGAATAGGGAAGGTTCTAAAGGGCCAGCACTGAACTTGTACCAAAGCAGAGCTCTATCATGGGGATTTTGTTTGAACTCTTGCGTTACTCAGACAAAACCAATCAGGTGTATTTTTAGCTCACAAATGCTGTTGGAAAGATCTTTGTGAGAGATGCCAGCTTAGTGCTGTAGTCACAACACGATCACATTCCTGCAGCACGGAAAACTGGAAAACAAATGGAATGTTGTGTTATAGAAGAGTTACCTGTTTAAACACCTTTATGGCTGAGAAATTATCAGGTTTGTTGGAGGGCTCTCTCAATATCTTGAAGAACCTAATAATTCAATTCAATGTACAAGATCCCACTTCATCATTTTGATATAATGGTATATCCAGATTTACTACAACCCAGAAGACGGTGTAGTCCAAGCCTTTTATTTCATGAGCTGACATAACACACGAAGTCAAACCATGACACACACACACATACATATATATACACCAATATACATTTAAACAATGCAGAAGAGGTAGTACCATTAATTAGGAAATATATAACATGCAGCAAGAATACTAATACAATTCAGCTGTGTCCTTGTTGCACCTCTTCCAAACATCACAAGAGGCTATTTTTACCCAAATTTACAAGTGTGCTCTGTTCTCTTACATGCTTATACCTTGAGTTTTCTAGAGGTGATCCTTCAGGTGACTAGCTGAAGGGGACAGTATTTGGTTCATAAGTTAAATGCTGTGGCTGTAACAACTTGGATAATGAGCTTTGAATCAATTATTTCTTATAGGAGTGTCTGCACACTTCAGGATGTAAGGTTAGGCATGAACACCAAGTATTTAACCTGATCTCTTTTTGTTCTTTCTCTAAGACATGATCAGGTGACAGAGTTCTCCTTCTGGAGGGATGTCTGCCCTGCAAGAGGTAGAAAATAACATCTAAAACTGGATGGATTTTAGTATTGACCTTAGGAAAATCTCCATTGTAGCCTTGAAGTTGTATTAGACAGGAAGTAACAGTATTTAGGGTTTATCAGGGAGGGGGAAATGAACTTGATCTCTACACAAACATGATCCTGAAAGATGAAGATGGGAAGACTACAAGATAGTTCCTGAGTCTACATGAAGGAGCATCCTAGTATGCCCCAGCTACTCAGAGAACAAGCAGAAGAGCACAAACATAAAGCCAAAGCTCCAATATTTTCAGCCACTTACTCAGCAGCTCTATATACTCCAAACAGAAGCTCTGGGCAATGGTGTGTCTGACCACAAGAGCAGAGCTCATCCATAACTTCATCAACTAGACTGACTGTTCCTTAAGGTTTTTAAGCTGTACTTACAGTAACTGAGAGACTTTGTACTGTGAATACTGTTTTAGGAAAGAAATAAAAATACAGTTAAAAAGGAATATCAGCTGTTGAGACTTTAATGTAAATGCAGCTTCCATCTGCTTTTCCAGCTTCAACCAAGGCGTGTGTCTGTAGTCAGAAGATGCACACTAGGCAGATTCCAAGAGCCAAAGGAAGGCTACAGTAAAAGAGGAGGACGAGATGTTCCTTTTTTAGGACTGTTTTCCAGATTTCCTGTATTATTTAAGCTCTGCTGGGCTAGCAGGAAAAAAGAAAGTCTAAGCAAAGCAGCAATGCAATGAATGGAGAGAAGATACTGTAGTATCTTGTAGATCACATTTATCTGATATACTCCTCCTCAGAGATGCAGGTTGTATCTTCATCTGTGCTCTCCTCCAAATCTGGCAAGTTTCCCCAGAGCAATACATTGACACCTGGTGGGAAGGAGGTAAGGAGACAAAGGAGGGAAGAAGAAAGAAACACAACTATTTTTGGATTGTGACCTTATTTTTACATTGCACAACTGTGTTTTCAGAGAAAACAACGACTCCAGTCTTTGCAAACCCTGGTAAGTCATGTTCATCATAAATACACTGAGACTATTTCCTATTTTTCTTCCAAAGTGATTGTGAGGGGTGGTGTTTACAGCATAATTAGGAGAGTAAGTCCCTGCCCACAGATGTATTTATATAGCTCATTCATGTAGCTACTGATAATCCCCTCGTGGCTGATTTATTTTGATGCATTGATCTAAAACACAGGGTGACACTGAAAGGTTTAGACAAGAAGTTCCTCCCATCCGCAAGGAGGGGGGATGATTTGTCAGAACGTTATGCATTCCTCAGGACTCAAGGCAAATGATTCCTGACACTTGGCATCCAAACAACACCTACCTGTAGAAACTAACCAGCAAGAGCTGTAACTTCATATTGAGCTAATGAGGAGTTGGTTATATAGGGGCAAAGTGACAACATGACTCACCCAATGAGTGTCCCTTGGACAGCTGCTTGGTAGCCCAGGAGATACTGCTATAAATAGCACCTGGTGGCTGTGTATATAGTCCTTTATGATATTGCTTCAGAAAATCCTGACTTCTGCCCACAAAAGGGGAGAGTTAAATTGTCTGATGAAGAGAAATTTCCACTTACTTAGACATTTTCATTTACAAAGGAGCTACAAGGAGTTCATGAGATTAGCAGCCCTGTAACCCTTGCCATATACTACACTCCCTCCAGAAGCTTTAACTATATTGAGATGCCTCAATAGAAGGAGGTCTTAGAATTTTAGATTAAAGGAAGTGTTCCTTACCAGAAGGGTCTAGTCTGTTGATGCCAAAGACTGCTTGGCTATGAAACATCCAGAAGTGGCCATTATTGCAGGACAGCAGGCAAGGTTTGCAGGGAGAAATCACATGATAACCAACGATGTTACCACTAGGAAGACAAGGGAAATAATAAGCAACATGAATCTAAAAAGACAGATGTTGTTGGCTTTTGCAGCTAAAGCTAATGTTTAAATAGCCAAGGTATTGTAATGCTCCTGTTTTGGTAAAGTTAAGGGAACGTAGTTAAACAAGCATCTTAAATATAGAGGGAACATCTGTTGGGAGTTACAGAATAGCTAAGGTTTAGATCAGGCATAGAGAGCCACTTAATAACCTGAATTGTGTAATCAGATTAGTTTACATACCAACAAATGGTGGGGTATTTGTTTTTTTGAAGCCCAGTGACTCCATTGGAATCAGAAGTTAATCACACACAAAACATGCATCTGTATGCAATCACTGTGCATGGGAGAGTATCAGTAGTAGGAGCAATGAGACTCAGAATATCAAAGCCTTATCTCCTCTCCCAGGGTGAAGCCTTGAACAACCGTTTTTCTATTTCCTCAGCCACACTCTGGTGAGATATTTCTCTATCAAAAACATAATCCTGTGTTCCTATCACAACCCCCCATCGTTTAAATGTGAACCAGGCCCAGGTCTGGATTATGAAATGGAAAGGATCATCTCAATTAACTGTGAGCTCTTTGAGAGTTGTTTTCACCCTTAAATATCAGAAATTAATAAAGAGGATAAAAGAACTCCAAGAACTTTAGTGACAGCATGTTCCATCTGCTAGCAACAGCTAGATCTGCCAAGAGGATGTTCTATTAATTAGAATATGAGTAACTACTTCTTCCTGCGGCCTTATTCACACAACTCTCTCTGTGTTGAAGCAGACATTTAATCAGGCAGGTGGCACACAAGCTTTCCCATCTCCTCACAGT
The DNA here is from genome assembly GCF_012275295.1 of Melopsittacus undulatus. Lineage (NCBI taxonomy): Eukaryota > Metazoa > Chordata > Aves > Psittaciformes > Psittaculidae > Melopsittacus > Melopsittacus undulatus. The sequence continues at coordinate 2,063,229 of NC_047542.1, forward strand.
ACTGACAAGGTTGTCACATCTCCACTTGGGACTTGCACAGAAATAGACTGGCAGCCAAGCCCAGAAGCAGTGGGCTGAGTTTCTATCAAGCAGCATTACATTTGAAGTAGCGAGTGCAATCTGTTCATTCAGCCCTCAGCTCTTGGTGCTGCAGTAGGCTGCAGTGGAGAGGTTGGACACATTGTGGTGTGCTTGAGGAGGCATTAGTGTCATCCAAGGGTGTTCTTACCACTTCAAACATGCGATGTTCTTCAGTTTGCATTTGCAGATATCAGTAAAATAGCAGCTTCCAATGAAATCAACAGTGCTAGATGGGAAGAAAGTCAAAATATAGAAGTTTGGATGTGGCTGTGATTCCTACTATGATGTTTTGATCATTCAGGTCTGAAATCACAAAATTATGTTACCATTAGCCTTGTATGTTTGGTTCATTTTAAACCCTCCCAAGATCACAGAACCCCATTTCCCTATCAGCTACCAGCCATACTCATATGGAAACTAAAAGACACACATGCGAAGTTACATGAATCAGAATCACAAAGTGGTTTGAGTTGGAAGGGACCTCAAAGCTCATCCAGTGACACGGGCAGGGACACCTTCCAGCTGCTCCAAGCTCCATCCATCCTGGCTTTGAACACTGCCAGGTATGGGGCAGCCACAGTATATCTTGAGTCCTCACAAATGAAACCAGAAAGTGCTGCCTCTCTTGGTGCTTGACTAACCCGTGCTCATCACCGCAGGCTGCAGGGCACTGTCAGTCCAAAATCTGATTAGAGACATTGCCCTAGTTCCTGGGGAGTCTCAGCTGAGACTATGGAATAATAGCTTAAAGGCGAGGACATCTAAAACCAGACCTTTGATTTCTTATCTCCTTTTTAACCCGTACTTTCTCATTAACATGCTCGTTTGCAACCTGATTTCCTTAGTATTCAAATAGTGTTCTGGGAAAGCGGCAGGCATGCGGCGGGGAGGAGGGAGTCACCCGGAGCCAGGGCACGATCAGGTTTGTTCTGTTCACAGGCATTCATTTCAATTCCTAATCCCTGCTCCAGGAAGGAGCTGCCGGAACTCCCGGTGGCTTCACAGATCAAAGGGGGGCTTTGACTCCTGGGTGAGGGACAGCTCCGCTCTCGCTGTCCCACCGGGAGCCGGGTGCAATGGGGGATCTGGGGGCCTTTCCCTGCCGGTACCTCCCCCGAGGCTGACCGGCTGCAGCGGCCGGGCCATCGGGACCCTGTGGGGGCTCTGAGCTTCCCGGCCGCCCCCCGGAGCCCGGCGCTTACCCCGAGGGAGGGATGTCGGTGGAGTAGAGGTCGGTGTCGGTGTCTGCCAGCAGCACGGCCTTCATCCCCCGCGTGCTCAGCACCTGCTGGCAGAACCGGCAGCACAGCACCGACACGCACCGGTCATCGAAGGTGCAGCTGCTGACGGACATGGCGGCGGCCACCGCCGGGCCTCGCCGCTACCGGTCACTGCCGTCCCGTTCCGGCCGGTCCGGCAGCCGTCAACGGCCACGCTCCCTCCTGTCAGTTTGAATTCCCAACCTCCACCTCCCATTGGATGCGCCAGGCACCGCCCTCTCTATCTGATTGGTGAAGATGAGACGCTGGGCCCGCCCTCTCCTTGCACGCTATTGGAGGAGGCGGGTAGCTCCACCCCCACCTCCTGGGTATTGGTGGAAGAGCACGCCCTGCCTTGCTCCCATTGGCCACACCGGCAGGCGATTTGCATTCCTCACCCCGCCCCTGCGCAGACCCGGGGCGGAGGTTAACTGCGCGGCCCGGAGGGGCGGTGCTACGAGTGCCAGGCGGCGGGAAAGGGGGCGGGACGAGCCGAGAGACAGAGCTATCTGATTGGTTATGGCTCTTTTCACTCTTATCCAACACTCTCCTCTGATTGGACTGATTGCTCGGAGGGGCGGGGCGACGGTGGGCTGCTGAGGGGGCCCCGGGTGCGGGCGCCAGCGGCCGGAGGACGCCCGGCTGCGGGAGGCGGCTCCGCAGCGCCCAGGTAACGGCCCCGCTCGGCCGCCGGGTCCCCTCCGCTCCCCGGGCAGCTCCTGCCCCCCTCAGCCGCGGCCCCCCCACGGGAGCCCCCTCCCGCTTCCTCTCCCCGCCGCCCTCATTGTTCTTCCCGGGCGGGATGCGGATCCGGCGGGTGCCGTGTTTATTTATTCCTTCCTCCATGCGCGCAGGTCCCGCGGGGCCGCGGCCGCTCCCTCCCGGCACCGAAAAAAGGGCGAAAAATAAGAAAATACGTTAAAAAAGCGTCAGAAAAGTTGCGTCCGGCCGAGGCCGCTGCCCGCCCGCCTCCCCCAGCGCACACGGACCCGCACTGGGGGCTGAGGAACCCCCGGACCCCAACCCCCCGCAGGAGCCGCGGATGGAGCCGGGGGGGGGCCCGGGTCGGTGTCACTGGATGCGGGCTCCAGCGGGGGATGCTGCGGCTCCGCTGCCGGTCCTGCCCCCGGGACCTCCTTCCCTCTCCTTCCCTCCCCGTTCCCCGGGAGCCGCGTTGCGAACGAGCCCCTGCTCCCCCCGCCGGAGGAGCTGGCGGCTGCCGAGGCGTTTCCCTGCCGTTACCTGGCCGGTGTGCGGGTCCGAGCCCTGCGGAGAGCACGGCTGGCGATGGCAGGGCAGCATTGGTTTCAATGGCACGTTTGGGCTGTGCAGCTTGGGGCTGCTGCCTGCAAGCTGTGATTTTGTGTATCTGTATAATATGTGTATGGTTTTGTTTGTGTTGGCAGGCACACCAAAGAAAACGGCTTCTCGTCCTCCGTTTGGGTCTGATTTACATCATCCCTGAGTCCATCTAAGAAAAAAAAGGAAAAGGCAAAACCAAACCCACAGAGAACATGTTGTGCGGAAGGACTTCCACTCCCTGGCTGTGCTGTTAACGCTAGCAATCAGGAATAGCCTTTGGGGGCTGCAGGATCTCGCTAGTCTGATGCTGCTGCTAAAGGGTTTGGTGCAGGGAGACAAAACTGCCGCCTCTCCCATGCACTGATCTCTTCACATCTGCATTTTGCTGCTGCTGTGCTCGTCTCACACCCTCTCTCCATGGACTGATTTATTTGCTTTGCCCTTTTTGTTGGGGGGGGGGAAAGGCGAGCAGCAAACCCCGGCACCGCATTGAGAAGAGGGCAATTGCATTTGTGTCTCGTGGTTTGAGGTTCGTCTCTTTTGGGGAACAGAAAACATGACGTCGCCAGCAAAATTCAAAAAGGATAAGGAGATCATAGCTGAATATGACACTCAAGTTAAAGGTAGGAATGGTTTTGTATTCATCTCTTCCGCTATTGCAGTCCTGACTCCGATTGTAGGAGTTTGCAGGAGATGTTTGGGTGGGGAAGGGAGAAATCATTTGCAGATTGCCTGGAATTTGCAGGGCTTTTTCCTAACACAATGCTGGATCGGGTTTGCAATGCTTTTGCTCGTCCCCATGGGGTAGGTTCCTACTATGGAATTGCTGTTTAAAGGTATCAGGGGAAGGGCTTTATTTTACAGCGTAGAGCAGATTTCTGAGTTCTGAGAGCCATATTTTTCTGTCTGCTGTTCCGAAATACGGCTTTGCATTTGAAATATGAGAGCTGCTTAATTGCTTTTTAATCCTCCTCCTATCATGGGAATCTGTTAAGAAATCTGTGTAATGTCAGAGGAGCATATTTCCTCTGGTAGCCACAGGGACTGTGCTGAGGGTCCCTGTGAAGCTGCTTGTGCTAGAAAGTTCCATTATTCAGGATTTTGCTCTTGGTGACTCCCTAATACCACTGCCTGGTTTTTCTTGCTGTGCTTGTGAGTGTGACACCTTAAGGTTGCAGCGTGTGTGCGTGTGTATTCACACATATAGAATGCATATGTATATAAATGAATGCAACTAATGCATTAGTGTTATTCTCATCATCATAAGGAAAGCAATAAAGAGTCAGAGGCGTATTTGCAGTGATGGTGGAAGTCTTCTGCAGGATCCACTTGGCTGGGTTTCAGGCTAGCATGTGCCCTTGGTAAAAGAAAGGATGGTGAAATGTCTGCTTAGCTGCTGCTTTCTGCAAAGTTCTCAAGATAATGTGGATTGAACAAATGATTGTGGCTTGAGCTGTGGCTGGTGGGAAGTTCTGAGATGTAGTGATTTATCTCATTGCTCCAAACTTGCTCAGTATGCTTGTAGCATGTAGGAAAGATGGCCCTTGGGCAGGGCTGGTGGACTTAACTCAATGTGAGTTAGAGAAATGCCATTTGCATGGGAGCAGGAAACCTTGATTAAACCTGGCAATTAAAGTATTGCATTGCAGGGAGGTATTTAGTTATTTCTCACTGGGTGGAAATCAGTCAACCACGATGTCCTGCACGATACGTGTCCTACGCTGACCCTAGTGCTCTGTTACCTACAAGCGGCTGTGCTACTGCTGGTCATAAGGTTTACCTGAGCAAATCTGCCACTGGGTAGGAGTTTCGTTTGGTTATTTGTCTCAATTTCAGGGTTCTTAAAGTTGGAAATGGAGAAGAACGTGTTTCTTTTTCCCTAGTTTGGTTTCTGTTCCTGTTTATTGGCTGTCTTTGGAAATGGGGATTGAAGTCAGTGTGAAATTAGAGGCTTCTATGTCTTTTCATTATTTACCCCATCGGAAGGTGTGTGGTAGATACAAACCTGTAGTCCCAATATTTGTGCATTGGGTGCAATAATAATAAGACACAAGGGTTCAGATTTAGCAAAGTTCATCTTCTCACCTCTCTTCTATTAGAAATCTTTCCCTTTTCAAAAAGAGACCAACAGTGAAGAGCCTTCACTGCCCATCACTGCCAAAACGATGCAGTGACCTGTCCATCAGTCCGCAAATGTGGTCCCAAAAGCAAATGATTGTAGTGGCATTTAGACTTCTTTGCTTTTTTACCTTCTGATCTGTTCCTATGGCAGATGTGTGGGGTTAAGAAGAGTGGGGCTATGTAACTGGCTCACGTGGAGCTGGGAGAAGGGGGCTTCTTTCTGAATTAGTGTGAGTGCACCTAAGGGTTTGTCTGGGATATTCCTCCCTTGTGCAGTGCAGCTTTCCCTGCTCAGGACACTCCAGAAGTGGCTGATGGGAGGTGCTCATCCATCTCTGCTTCCCTGGAGAGGGAGGTAGAGATGGGCCTTAACAGCTCAAGAATCCAGCATCAGAATGATCCTCTCCCCATCGCCCCGTGTGCTTTAAAGTTCAGGGGGAGCTTCCCTTCCCCATGTGGCTTCAACCCTTCACCAGCTGATGTGATACATCATGTCTCTGCTTTTAGGTATGGGGTTTGAGGGGAGATTTTGCAGTTAAGCACTCATCTTAAAATATCATGAAACTTGCTTTGCATCTCATAGGTACCATACTGTGAGCTGGGTAGTGACCTCACTCTCATGAGCAATGGGTCCTCCTGCCTCTCTAATTCCAGAGATGTGCTGCTTTCCCTGCCACAGTGGAAAGATGAGATGGCACTAAAGGCACACTTCAATCCAAAACCATGATGCTGTCTTTTCACTGAACACACTGGGGTCCTCAACATAAAAGTGCTGGTGTCCTGATGGAATTCTGACTTGATCTGTGGGAAATGGTGTTCACTCTGACCACGGGTTGTTTGCTGTCTTTTCTCTTGTGTTGTGAAATGATGCCATGTGGGAGTGAGATGAACTGGGTGTTGGTGTGCTTTGTAAATTGTACAGTATCATCTGTTCCTCAGGTGAGAAAACTCAGGTAGTTTTTACACTGGTGTTTAGGAGCTTACTGTGTTTTCTGGCTGTGCATTAGAAACTGTGTTTAGAGGCTTCATTTAAAACCATTAATCCGCCAACACGTACTTAAGCACTGTAAATTATTACTAATGGAATGATTGAGCTTTGCTTAAAAGTTTAATAGCCTTAAGTTGTTAATCAAAACCTATTTAACAGATAGCTTGGTTATGGCTGTTAGATTGTTGGTGTGGTTTGATCTTCTGTTGATTGACTCAGTGATTTTTGTTGGAGGAGGTGTGTGGGGGGTGACAAGGTGTTGGTGAGTGAAACTCTTCAGTATGGCCATGAGCTGTAGGTATTTGTTGTCTGCTTCCAACAGCCAGTTCTATGCCTCTCCTGGGCTGGAGTTAGGGCGTCCCATGGATCATGTGTGCAGCTAATGGCAGAGGGGATCAAGAGTTTCTGAAGATGAAGACTGTTTCCCTCTTACACATCACACTGAGTGTGCAGTGGTCAGGGGGCATGGAGGGAGTGAAGTGTTTCTTCCTAATGCCTTGTGCAGGGTGGTTGAGGATAAGCTGATCCGTGTGTCCCTCTTTGGAGGCTGCTGGAACCAGGCTGGATAGAGCCTGAGTTACTTGGTCTCATCTTGGAGCTGACCACTGGAGGTTAGCCTGGATGACCTCCTGGGCTCCCTCCCAACCTGAATCCATGACCCCATGGATTCTAGTATCTGGAGGTTCAATTAAGGCTTTACTTTTGCAGAAGTGAATTAACCCACAGGCAGGATGGGTTCCCTCAGGAACTGCTCTGACCTGGAGTCTTTTGCCTTTAGATGATGCAGGCAAGGTCCATGTTGTCTCTGGTTGCTTGGTTGTGTTGCCTGCACTTAAATGCTCCGTGCTGTTGGCAAGGAGAAGAGAGGCTGCCGGTACCAGTGGGCTCTTCTTGCAAGACATGAGAGTGCTCCTGTCTTTGAGGAAGCTCTGCAATGGCTGCGTGTCTGCGGGAGGAATCCTGACAAGCTGACCTGGGGGCAGCAGGGGAGGAAAGTGCTGCTTTGATAGGTTTCTGTACCATGTGCTCGCAAAGAGGATGAGTTCTGTGAGGCTGGAAAGTGAGACTCTGTGGTCTCCATATGGAGCCTTTGATATCTCCAGCTCATCCCCTTGTCTGGATTGTCTCTCCCAATTCCTTTGTGTAAGTTGCGGTAAAGCAGAGATAATGAATTGATGCTGTGCAGTGTGTTCCATGTGAGATGTGGATGCTGCCTCTATCTGTCCCAACCAAGGCCTGTCACCCTGAGTCTTGGTTTAATGTGTTAAATTGGAGTGTACATTTGCTGAGGAAAGAAAAGCCAGTGATTTATCTCGTAATTCTTCTCTTCTTTCTCCTCATGTCCCGGGAGAGCCTTATATTTAATTAGTTTGTATAAAGCTTCAGCAAACAGCTTCATGGTTTGGGCTACAGAGGTGGAATCCTGAATTCTGTCACACACTGAGGGTTCATAAACCACTTCTGTCCTTGAGTCGTCTCTAGCAGAGGTTAAAATGCAGCTCTTGCAGCTCTTGCAGCACAGCCCAAAAAGCACCAGGAATATGGAGAGCGATGAGGTGATTTATAGCAGGAGTGAGCACAGCACAGAGGTGCCTGTGTGGGTATTTACCCGAGTGTGTCTTCAGCTAAGAGCAGCTTTGGGCAAAGCCTCCCATCACATTCAGGCTACTGGAATGTCTGAAACTTCCTTTTCATCTCCCCCAAATCAGTGATAAATTTCAGATAAGTCCCTGTTTTTGGTCTCTGGGTTGAACAACTGATGATGTGTTCGATCGGATCGGGATCTTCTGCCTTTAATGCTGCATAAAGCAGCAGCTGTAATGTGGGGGCTAGAAAGGAGACGTGATGCTTTTGGTGGTGATTTGAAACAAAACTGGCATTTCTCTCAACTGTTGGAAGTTTCCCTGTTAACGCTGCACATGCAGCACTCGTCTAGAGAAGGTATTTGTAGAACTGCCCTTAGATCACTGATTTGAGATCCCTGTAATGCGTTTCGGTGCTAAGCCCTGGGGATTTTCAGTGCTGTTGACCTTAGATATATATGTGATGATTTCTCTTTTGTGTTTGTCTTCTGTCCAGGTCACCGAGCTGGTCACTGCACAGCCCAGCACCACGTGTGTGCTTTCCAGTCACAGCTCCTGGCCACTTCTTTGGCATTTAATGCACTGTGTCAATGGCCTTTTCAGCCATGCACCCTGGGGTGCTTGAGTTGGAATAGATTTGAGGGTTGAGATGTTGAGTTTGGATGTATTGGATTACCATTGACATTTAAAATGTAAAACTACCTTTTAAGGGGTTTTTACAGTTAATCATTACTCCGTGTGTGTAAGTGATTCCATTTGTTTGCAACAATGACTTCCTCCAAACTCCTGCTATGGAGTTGCTGGAGAATCATCTGGTTTGCTGCAGTTCTTGATAGTGCTAATCCCTGGAGCTTTGGAGCTGGATCAGGCCAATGAAGCAGCCTCCTGCTAGAAAGGGGGAAGGGGCTGTTGGGAGAGTGGTTTGATGTTACAGCAATAGTTTGTATTGCTTTGTCCTATGTATGGTTCCTACTAATGGCTTATTGCTGAGCCTAGGAAGAGGTGAGAGGATGCAGAGCCTCCCTTCATTCCTCTTCATCTCCAAAATCCCTCCCTCTGCCTCAGCTTCATCACATGCAGCAAGGCTGGAGAGCAAGCTGAGCAGAGGAGTCAGTGCACTGAGGTGCTGCAGTTCCGTCCAAAGCAGAGGGAATTCCAGTGTAACTCCAGTAGGTTTTCTATGAGCACTTCACTGGAGAGAGTGAGTTTCCAAAACTGCCAACTAAAGGAGCTCCCGGACATTTTTCCTTAGCTTTAAATGCTTTCCTTTCATGGGAAGGGTACACATCAATATCTTTTCCTTTTGCTGTTGAAGGCTTGACTCCTCTTTTTGCTTTTAATACTTACTAATTTTTTGCCCATTTTGGGAATGTACTTGGAAGAATTTCTTTGCCTGGTCAACGTTTTCAGCTGTCTTTATGAAGAGTGAAAAATCCCAACCTTTGTTGAGATGGAAAGTATGTTTGAACACATGTTCTTTTCGCTATGCCACGCACAGTTGATATTCATTACTTGGGACTTTATTTAGTTCCCTTTTGTATGACTTTTGCAGATTTCATGCTTTCTCTCAGAGAATTCTACAGCATCGTGGGAGTCCTGCTCTCTGAATGTGGTCACTGTTTTGTAGGCGATTGGAGCAAATGCAGAGTTATGGTTTGATTTGCTGAGGGATACAAAGTATGGGAGAATCTGGGGAAAGGGTCTGGACTTTGCAGTAATTCCGTCATTTGAGACCATTCTTCATTTTTGACCTTCTCTTTCACCTTTCCTTCTAAAATAACCATCTCACCAGAGACAAACCAGAGCATTGTTTTGGGCAGATCTCGAGGTAATGGTCAGGGAAACTCTTGATATGAGTTCTTGAAGTCAGAAAACACCTGTGGCTATGGAGTAACTGTGTCAAGCTGGTGGTATTTCTAAGCAGATGCTGCAAATGGATTGGAACCATTTAAAAGGTTATTTTTCTTTCTGTGGGAGTAACTACCTACTGTTGGTAAACTCTGAAGCTTCTGAGCCAGCCACTCTGCTTGGAGCTGCCATAGTGAGAGTTAATCGTTGCTTGGAACAAATAGAAGGGGGCTGGGAATGAGAAAAGAGAAGAAATCACTTCCTCTGCAATTCTGAATGTAAAAGGCTCATGTGTTACAAGAGCTGGGAGTGCTGCTCACACTCTGAAGCAGCGTGGGCATGATGTTAGGATGGCACTACAGAGCCTTTGGGGATGGGCAGGGATGAGGAGGAATTCTCAAAGCATTCATAGGGTTCCTCTTTAATGAGCACTGTTTCTCCAACACTTTCTCTCAAGGTATTGCTAAATGGGCTGCAGAAGTCCTTGGGTCTTCAGTGCTTTCAGAATGCTGCAGGAACAACTTGTGCTTCACACTGATGGCTGTGAAACCGGCTGCACTGGGCAGGGGCTGCCTTCTCCTGGGGCACACCAGCACCTCCTGGCTTTCTGGCTCTTGAGAAGGAGCCCAACAAGCAGATGAACTCCAAAGCAAGAGTGGATTTTAATCTGCAGTTGTGAAGTGCTGCAGCAGGGTTATTTGGTCAGTCCTAACTTTGCACTTGGCTTCTTTGGATCATAGGACTTTCCAGGAAGAGCCTTTTGGCTTCCCTTCTTTGAAGTAGGGAAGGGTTTTTGGTTTGGTTTTGTGCTGATGTCATTGGACAAGGGTTTTCATGCAGAGAGTAAGCCACGGAGCTGTGCAGTTTATAGATGAGGGCTTCAAATTGAATCTGCTTAAAATAACACTGGTTGTTGTCTGGGAATTAGTCGCTGCCTGTTTCTTTGGACAGCAATGCAAGGACAGGCTCTGGTCCCATGAGGAAGGGGGGTTTGTTCCCGACAGCCCTGTAGCTGCCAGGATTGCTAAACTGCTCCCTCTGAACAAGTGGATCGATTGTTTGCTGACCAAAGATCCTAAGCCTCAGTCAATCAAACCAGTTCCATGTCACTGGTGGGTTTTCAGAGGGCAAACACTGCAGCGTGATGAGCACGTGTTTGTTCCTGCAGCTTTTCTTTGCTACCTGAAAAGGGAGAGGATGATAAGCACAAACTGGGGCTTATTATCCAAATGGGACTGTTTAGAAAAGATATTTTCCTATTTTCTTTGGGTTTTAGCCTCCGCAAGGCACGAGGGAAGGCTGAAAAGCTGCATTTGTTCAGCTGCCAGGCACATCAGCATTGATCCCTCCAGTAAAGGAGGGATCGATGGCTTTAAGCTGTTGCTGTAACACATGGTGTGTGTCGTCCCCTGCCAGCATTTGCACCTTGAGACTTGGTGATGATGGATGAGGTGCCATTCTGTTTCTCATTTCTCACCCTCCCAATTTCCCCTCCATCCTATTCCACCACCTCTAGAAACAGCAGGGATGATGCAGCAGATAATGTGGCAAATGCTGATGTTTTAATCACCAGCTCATTCAGTGTGTGTGGATATTGCAATAGATCCTGGTTGCTTTTGCTGGGGGCTTAGTGGTGCGAAATCAAGGGGAAACCCACCTTGTGGTATTAAGTCCTTCACAGCAATCTCTCTTTGTTGGTTTAGCAATTTGAATGAGATGAGGCAGGATTGTCACTTCCCTGTGTCAACCTTCTGTTAAGCATTGATCCCTCCTTCCCCTTCTCAGCAGGGAGGGAATGATCCATGGAGGGCAGGGTGAAAACAGATTGATGGGCAATTTCAAGGAGCTTCTGGGTGGTGGCATGTTATGTATGAATATGATTGGGGAATACTTAACATGCCTGTTGGATGAGGTTTAAGTATAGTGGGAGAAATTACTCTTGTGTCTTTGAGGATGCTCCTGCTCATTAGCACTTAGGTGTTATGAGAAGTCCTAGAAATCCTTTTTCTTTGTGCTGGTTAACCCTGGGCAGTGCTCTTGCTGTTCTACTGCTAAGAGTACCTGGTATCCAAAATATGTATGATACTCTTGCTTTTAGGACAATAATAAGAATAAAACCAAGTTATTCACATGTTTCATTAACACTTTGTCGTTAAAATACGAGAAACTTTACATAGGGACGGGATTATGGGTCCAGGAAAGCTCCACTGAGCTGCCAGATGCAGTTCCTCAACTTGGGCAGTGCTGTGGCAGCCACAGATGGTAGCTGTGTGCTCACTGGTATACGGCAGTTCTCCTTCCTCCATCCCAGTTCATCTGGGGACGGCTGTCTGAAGTGTTTTGCTTGGAATAACCATCCAGGGAGTTCAGAAGTGAAGCTTTCTTCATTTCAAATGACAAACCAGAGCGTACCATGTGTGTTATGGACTGTGGAGGTGCAGAGTCCTGCTCTGAGCGGGCCCGGGGAGGTTTTTCCCCTGCGTCCCGATAACCAGTTATTCAGAAACATAATAAACGAGTATCTCTGTGAAGTGGTTTGGAAAGAAGCCTGGTTTTGCTTTGGTCTCTTTAATGAAAGTAACTCTTCCTAAGTCTTCTATGTTCTCTCCATCTGTTGAAGAAGGAAGCCTGCTGCATCCCAGTATTTCTGCTCCATAAAGGGCTGCTCGTCCCTGTCTGTCCCCCAGCTCAACAGGGTGGACTCCGGTGCTGCAGGAAAGATGCTGAAATAGGAGCAAAAGGCTTTGCCAGTAAATGACTTAAAAGTGTGCAGCTGGAAAAGGGAGGGGGAAAGGGCTCCAGCAATGCGTGGAGGGAGGAACAAATGCAACACTACAAAGGTCACAGGATACAGAAATGGTGTTTGGATGGAAACTCAACTTGCTATGAATGAAACTGCTCTCTCGTGTTTTCCCCCTGGAGCTGAATGGCTAAAAACGGGATACTCCTTGTTCTGCTTCTTTCTTTTTACCATTTTCTGGCTCTTTGGAGCTTCCATGAGTTGTGCTGTAGAACTGAAAAACCTGGGAGATGAAGGATGGGCAGCACCCACCCATGCTGGGGGAGGCTTAAATACATGAATCTCTGCTGGGTTGATCAGAGCTGTGCCATGGTTAGTTCTTGGTCACTCTGGTACCACTCTATGCCAGTCAAAGCTTTGTGCAAAATGAAAGTGTCGTAGCAAGGAACTTACTACGTGACCAGAGATGTGTGCACTGCTGAGCACGGCTCTTGGATACACTCAGAACTTGGGCTGAGCACCCCTTGGAGCCTGCTCTTGGACCCCTTGAGTGTTGATTTAATTTCCTGTGTGCTGTGAAGTCTTGTTACTGGATGCTGAACTGCCTTTTCTTCCTCCATGTGCTCTTATCCCATCCAGATTGCCTGTATTTTCTCTGAGGTTAGTTTGATCTTTTATCAACCCATATGCTCTTGTTACCTTCCATTGTATGATTAATTTCTGCCTGTAATGATAAAATGCTTCACCCAGAAGTGTAAGAGAAATCCTTTTATTTAGCCTGGTTGCTTAATGCCAAACACATTCCTACTCATTGTCTTCATACTTATCTTTACTTAGGCTTTAAATCAAATCATTTCCCCCATGCCCATGAGAATGTGCTTGTCAGATGCCAGTTGTAAAGGACTCCTTCCACCCATTAATTTCCACCTTTCTTCTTAGAAATCTTGGCTACAAATGCCCCCCAGTGCCCCCAGAGGTTCAGGATAGTAGTTTTATTTCAGATTTAAAACAAAGGAACCAGTTCTGGCACTGTTCTCTCTGGAAAATCTCTATAGGTACAGTCCTATGGCCTTAAAGCAATGACAGCCATTGCCAGCAAATGAGAGGGTGTTTTCTTCTGGATTTTCCTTTTATTTTGTCCTGAAACATAAAGTTTTGTAGCTCACATAAAGTCATAGAATAGTTAGGGTTGGGAAGGACATTGAGGTCATCCGTCTAGTTCCATGGGCAGGGATGCCTCATGTTAGACCATGCTGCCCAAGGCTCTGTCTAACCTTGAGCTGTGCCTTGAGCACTTGGTCATTCCTGCTGTGCTTCATCAGTCTGTTACTGATGAGTTTCTAACTGAAAGGAGCACCCAGGCAGGAGATGGCCCAGTCCTGCAGTCTTGGAGGAGAGAAGGCTCCATCAGGGTTCTGGGAAGGAGCTTGGGATTCCCAGACCAACGTGTATGGAGCAGATGAGATGCCTGTTGTCTCTCTGCTGCTGGAGGTGCCTCCAGAAAGCAGCATCTGTAACTTGTACAGTCCCATAATAAACACTTACTGGAAGCTGAGGGAGCAGCTATAATTTTCTCCCTGCTCTGTTGCCTTTTCCAGCATCATTTCAGTGGTTTTATGATTGGGCTTCATGCAAATAGTTCTCATTCATCCCCACCCTCTACCAAAGCCAGAGCAGCACAACCAGCTGCTATGGTTGGGATGAAAGTGCTGCTAATTTGCTGTTACCTTGAGCTGAAGGATTCTGGCCCTGGTGAAAGGTTTGATGTTGTCTGTGTTATTTCTGTGTTGACTATGTATTAGTTCTTAAAGATCAATGCCTCTCCTTTGAAGGAGGTTGCTTTGAGATCTTACACAGAGAGGTGCATGCAGAGGGTGATGGCTGCATGTATCTGTAGGAAGGAGTAAGTTGCTTTGTATGGGTAGGTTTGGGGCTGTTGTGGAAAGGTTACGCTGTGTTTACAGAGCTGCTTTGAGTCTTTGACAGCAATAAGAAGAATAAATACAAGTCTCTGCATTAAGGGCTCGGGATGTACAAGGAAAAAGGGTTCCTTTTCCTTCCCCACCTCCTTTTTGCTCTCTGCTTCTAGTCATGTGCCTCTCAAAGCTTATTTTGTTCACAAACCAGAGATGCTCCTGAAGTCTTGCTGCTCGTGCTTCTAGCTTAGGGCAGTAATATTGAAACCTGTTGACCATTAACTTCCCAGAGCACAGGTGTGCTCAGTTCTTTTACAGAGTGGTTTTTATCACACATGTGCGACGTTCTTTTAGATTTAGATGAGGTATTAGGAAGGAATTCTTTACTGAGGGTGCTGAGGCGCTGGCACAGGGTGCCCAGAGAAGCTGTGGCTGCCCCATCCCTGGCAGTGCTCAAGGGCAGGTTGAATGGGGCTTGAAGCAACCTGGTCCAGTGGAAGGTGCCTTCTGCCTAAGAGCTCATCTCAGTCTCCCCTCTGGCAGGTTAAAGCCATTCTCCCTTGTCCTTACAAACCTTGTCCTGTAAAAACCAATTCAAATGGCTTGGTCAAAACCATTTCCGTGAATGAATCCAAGTTTGCACAGTGCAGATTTGGATTCTTGGGTAGCTGAAACGTGTCCCTGCATTTGACTTTCTCCCTCCCTGACTTCTGCCACTGGGAAATGCTTTGGGTAGTAAGTAGGAAATCAACACTCCCCTGAAGCTTCCGAGCACAAACAAGCAGGTTTGCTATTTTAAGTGCCAGTTTTTTATGATGCTTCCAAAGTTCTTTTTGCTCCACTGGGATTGAGGCTTGAATGAATGTTTTCTTTACGATGTATTTTTAGGAGTTAAAGGCTTATGTGAACCTCAGCGCTGGCAGAGATACTCGGTTGCCAGCCCTACATGTCAAATATAGACTTTAAAGGTTTCAAGTCTTGGAGCTTCCCAGGAGAGAGGCTGGTTGAGAACATTCAAAGGGATGCTCTTTGCATTGCCTCTTGTGCTCGGGTTTTGGTGATGCCTTCCTACGTCTGTGAGAAATGGTTTGTGCTGGAGCAAACGTGCCCTGTTCCGAAGGTCAGGAAAGGACACTTGTCAGGGATGATTCCCTGGCCTCTTCTTGTGTCTAAAGTGCTCTGGTTCTTTCGAGGGGACTCACTTAGTCCCAGGGAATGTCTGCTTTGGGTTTGTGGGGAAGAGTGGCTGTGCCAGAGCAAACAAGAGCGGAGACCTCCTCCTTGGTTTTAGTGCATGGTGCTGGGAACTGCCCCTTGTTTCTGACCCAGTTCTTTCCTGCAGCAAGAGAAGGGTCAGGAGGCTGCTGCGAGCTCCTGTCAGGATGTGTTCAGGAAGCTTTCTCCATGCTCCCAAATGCTGGGAAGCCCCACAGAGGTGTTTGTGCTGGTTTATTTTATCCTCTTGTCAGATGGGACTAGAATAGGCAGAAAGAGACCAAGCAATTGGATGCTTTTGAGGAAAGGAGAATGTGTCAGGAGTGAAGGAAAATCCACTTTGCCTCCTTGGTAATGAAGGTGGGTTTGAACTAGAGCAGTGCCTGGTCCTTGGGCATTTCACGTTGTGCTGGAGCTTGGTTTGAGGTTGGACTCTTCACGCTAATGTGTTTCACAGCGGATGTTCTCCATGTGGCAGTGGCTATGTCTGTTATTAGTGATGGCAAACTGGTTAATAATGTGGTTACTCTGAATAAACAGTGCAGACTGTGTGTCCTTCCGTGCCTAAGTTAATATTTTCATACACCTACTATTAATGTCCTATTAACTTTAGTTCTTCTGCTCAGCACTTCTATACATCGGTTCTGGACCCATCCACTTGCGCCTTCAGAGAGTTTTAACAGCAAACAGTGGCTCGTCCCTAGGAAGGCTGGAAAATGCCATGGAATGCTGCAGACTCATGGCCTGAAGTCATCTTTTATCAAGCCAAGCAGCGTCCTAATGGCCTTATTGCTGTCATTCTGATTTGGATAAAGGTCAGCTTCAGTTGTCTCCTGTTGGCAAGGTTTTAAATGGAGTGAGAAGGGCAGTGAGCACAGGAGGTGGAGAGGAGCTGGGTGTCTGTGAGTCCACTTCTGGGGATGTTTTTTCCTTTGCTTGCTAAAAGTGTCCTTAATTATGTTTTTCTCCAAGATTCTGTCCATATGCAGCAAGCTGCAAATGGGGAGTAAGTCAGATGTAGCTTAATGCGGGAGAAGTCAGTGTGGGTGACTCAACCTTCATCTTCTTCCTTCATCCAATTCCTTCCCTGTTTGCAGCAATTGAAATGTTACCAACTGTTCGCACTGCCGCAGTGACTCCTGTCTCCAGGAGGGATCATCGCAGCCTGCCGGGGGTGGTGGGCTCCGGCTCCGCCTGGCAGCTCCGGATGGGGAGTGGGAGGATGAATCACTGCTCCTCTGGACCCAGCCTGGGGCTGGGAGGAGCCTTGGGCTCTGTGGCTGCAGAGAGAAGAGATTCTGCCTTGTGTTTTCATGGGGGTCAAAGCCCCTGTGTCCAACCTGGCCTTGAGCACTGCCAGGGATGAGGCAGCCACAGCTTCTCTGGGCACCCTCCCAGGGAACAGCTTCTGCCTAAGAGCTCAGCTCAGTCTCCCCTCTCTTGGGCAGGTTCAAGCCATTCCCCTTGGCCTGTCCCTACAGGCCCTTGTCCCAAGCCCCTCTCCAGGTTTCCTGCAGCCCCTTTAGGCACTGGAGCTGCTCTCAGGTCTCCCCTTCAGGAGCCTTCTCTTGTCCAGTCTGCCCCAGCCCAGCTCTCTCAGCCTGGCTCCAGAGCAGAGCTGCTCCAGCCCTCGCAGCATCTCCAAGGCCTCCTCTGGACTTGCTCCAACAGCTCCAGGTCCTTCATATGTTGGGACATCCTCCTTGTGTTATTTCCTCTAGCACTGTTCTAGACACAAGATGCACTCTGCACTGCTCAATGGGTGAGCAATGGTTTTAGAACCCAGTAATCTCCAAAGACTGCGCTAGCTCTGACTTCCCAGACAGGGCTGACATTCAAAGAGAAACTTGCTTGCCTTATACTTTAAATAGCCCTGAGATGGGGAGGTGGAGTGTGCGAGCACACAATGCGGCCAGCAGCGGGCTGTGGGGGCTCTCAGGGCTATTCTTAGATGACAATAGCCGGAATGAAAAGCCATAGTCACTGCCTCGTGCCTGGGCCATTGTGTGCGGGTGATGTTTTGAATTCGGAGGTCTTTCAGGATCTCCTTCTCTTATGTTCCTCATCGGAGACCTCTTGCTATTTTCTTTTACTGGGGATGGTGGAGGTTGTGAAGGGAAATGGCTGCAAAGTGACTGCTTGAAAGCAGAGTTGAGCGTTCTGCTTTGTGTAGGTTTAAGACTCCAACAGGCTGTGCGCGTTCTCCCCATTGAGTGCTTGAAGGTGCCAGGTTTTGCACAGATGAGTCAAGTGGAAGATGAAAATCTGCCTGTTTCCATGGCTTTTGGTGATGATTCTGTTTGCAAAAGGAGGTTCAGGCATGCGGGAGGAAGGGGATGATCCGTGTATGGAATACACTGAAACCTGGGAGTCAGAGGGAAGCTGCTGTAGCTGAGTGGAGCTCAGCTCAACCCTGGCTGATGTCAGGAATGAACAGGGTTTCTCAGCATTTTGCTGACCCAATCCATCACTGCTTAGGGGTAACAAAGCCTTATATGTTTGTAGTGCAGAACAAAACCTTTGAAGCCCTGGACACACAACTGTATCCGATTTTTCCCAATATGCTGTATTGAAGTGCCCTTTTCAAGTTTGGTTTCCTGGTGCCTTTTCCCCTTTATCTCCTCAAGCTTTAGAGGAGAAGGAGCAGCAGCTCCACAAATCCAGTATGATTCTGGCATTAGGAGGAAGCCCTAGAAGACAAATCTGCCAGTTTCACAGTGAAATAAAGGCATTTTTCATGTGTGATGCTGCAGAGTTGAAGCTCCCCTAGTGCAAGCCCTCCAGGCTCTGTCCCTCAGCACTGAATATACTCTTTTGATTTGAATATAACTTTCAGAGCTTTACCTGACTTGTTTCCAGAGGGAAATCTTGCTCTGGTTTTCCATCAGTGCCGTGTCCAGGTTTGGCCTCAGTTTTGTCGGGTTGGTGATAACTGATCTTTGACTTTCAGAAGCACTAAGTTGAGCAGCAAAGAATAATGGGCAAGTATCTGCTTTTGGCAATGTGAAGGTGTCAGAGAAGGAACTGGTTTGTCATAAGGCCTTGACGCAGTGTTTGAGAAGAGGGAACCGAAACGTCTTGAGGAAAGAATTTTCTGTTCGTTGGGAGTCTCTTGTGAAACCAAGGAAAGAACATGCTAATCTTAAACTGCAGCTTTAGATAGCTGTGGATGCTGCAGCAAGGGGTGGCACATAGGGTGAAGTGTGCGGTCAGTGGGAGAATGTACTCATCAGGCAGACTTTCACTAACACTTTGCCTTGAGGCTCTCCTCTTGCAGGGGAGTCATCTAAAACCCTCCCTACAGAGTACAGGGGGAGAAGCAGTTTCTCTGACTACTTCGTTTTCTACTGCATGTGTGCTTCTGTTCCCAGCAGGGGAAGCGGCTGCTGTCACCAGCCACATTGACTTCTTCCTCTGCAGGCTCTTCAGTTCGAGGAAGGTGACCTGCACTGCTGGTGCAAGCTCCAGATGGAGCTGTTTGTTCCAGTGGCATCCTTCTGGACATCACCTATGAGGATGTACAGGGATGCCTCTGAGTGTCACAGTGGCTAAAAAATGAAGTTCTTGGGGTTGGGCGGAGGTGGAAAGCCACAATGTCTCAGGCTGTCTTCAGTTTGATTGGCTTGACTTCCTTCCCATGCAGTGGGTTCTTATCTCTGCTTTAGAAGGAGATTCAAAGCTGGACATCCTGTTCTTGAGGAGGGTTTGCACTTCTGGCTTGCAGTGGAGGTTACTTGTAAGTCAGAGTGCTGCACCGACTCATGCCTTATGCTTATCTCATTAGTGTGATGGTATTCCCTGTCCGACTCAGAGTAGGCTTCCAGCCATGCTATGGGAGAGCCAAATGGAACGTCAGCAGCTGTGCTGCACACAGACCTGTTCAGTGCAGGGGGGGGGTTCTTACAGGGGTTTTGTGTCTGCCCTGTCTGCAGACACAAAAGGAGGAATGAGGGAGAAGGCAGGGTTGGGGTGGGAGTCTCAGTATGGACAGGGGAAAGGGTTTGTCCTGCACTGGAAGGGCTGTTGTGTTGGTACATGCAGCACTTTACTTTGTGTTCTTTGCAGTGATGCTGCAATGTCATTGCATTTCTTAATATCAAAGGAACCTGGGCTTCTTAAAATAACAAAATACTTAAGGCTGAGCATCTACTTTGTTTCTCACAAGCTTTATTTGCTGGAATTGCACTGGTGTGTGTAATTCAGGACTGTAATGTTTGTTGACTGACTCCTTGCTCTTGCTGAAGAGCATCCTCACTTGCTATGTGATCCCTTGGCTTCAGGAAAATAAGCTAATTGCATCCAAGGTTCTTAAAGCATCATTTTACCTCTTTTTAATCACCGCATCCTCTGCAGATGTTGGAGTGTCATAAAAATGAAATGTGGAAGCAGATGTGCAGTGGTCACGGCTTGCTCCAGATCTGAGGCAGTGAATGAAGCTGTCAGGGGGAGCAGCGGGAAGTTCAGCTGACTTTATCTGCATGGCCTTTGGCAAGTGACGTGTGGGCTCCTTAATGGGAAGGGCAAATGTGAACTCTGGTCAGTGGTTTGTGTGGAGCAGTGCATCTGCTTTAGCAGATCAAGGATAGGAGCTCTCAAGGGTAGAAATGCTTCTACATGGCGGTGACTTGGGCAGGAGGCAAACAGTGAGCTGATCGGTTGGTGTCTCTTGGACTGTGGGCTCCCTGTAACCCCAGAGCATCACCTGCTCTGGGGTTTGATGTCTGAGAACGTTGATATAGAGGAAGAGAAGTCATAAGCTGATCCCAAAAGGATTCCGGTTTCCTGCCCGCTGTCTGCTTTCAAAGGTTTTCTGGCTGTCTCCAGCACGTTCAACAGCTCATTCTCTGTAATCCTGTCTGCCTCTTCGCTTCAAGATGTTGGGGTTTTAAAGCTCTTGTCTGAATGCTTTGTGCAGATGGGCTCGGGGTGAGTCAGGCTGTAAGGTGCAGTGTCTTGCTTTCACAGGGTTACTGCTTCTGTACAGATAGCTGATGGCTTTATAGCAGGAGAGGAGCAGAACTCTCATGTTAATGGGAAATTGTCATTCACCCTCTTGAAAATAGGAGCAGAGCATCTGAGGCTTTCACTGCTGGTTTCCCACTGTAAGTTATCCTGATGTTCATGCAAAGTGTTGGATTGTAAAGGGGGGTAACAAACCTGTCTGGCCTGGAATGCCAATAGTGGTCAATCACTACCAGAACTTAAAGTGTCAGTCACAGCTTCAAGGTGTTAATGATTTATAGATGTCATGAGCAACAAAAGAACATGAAATGTAGTGGTAATTCATAGTTCAAGGGTGTCAATAGCTGGATTTCATAAGTTATCCGAGGTCTTGTCAGCATTTAAATCCTAAGTTGTATTGAAAGTTACATGTGTAACTTTATCAATGGAGATTTTACTATGCAATTGATTTTCTTGCTGCAGCTTAAGAAGTGTTAGTCACAGCCCTTCCCATAGGCTTTTGTTTCCTCACATAGGCTTTGTTGTATGTGTATCTTTAAAAAAGCAGAACAAAACACCCAAACCAAACCAAACCCTCCACCATCTTTAGCATTTTAAATAAGCCCCTAGGATGTTCCTGCACTCTTACATCTCTGCCTCCACTGGCATTGAAAGGACATTTCCTTTCTCTCCTTCAAAGTGCTTTTTTGAGCAGGAGGATGGAGAGACCTGACCCTTCATTCACACTGAAACTGAGAATGAGCAGCCCATGACAGAGTTGGCACTCGGAAGCCTCTTTGCTATGTCTACTATGTCTCTGCTGGGCTGCTTGGTCGGTTGGTTGCTGTGGGTGTGTTGTTTTAAGGCCCTGGTCAATGAACCAACACAAACATTCCTGGTTGGAAGGCTGGCGGAGGAGCCAGAGCTCAGCTCCTGCTTCCATGTTGCCTTTGGCTGGTGCGAGGGCTCCTTTTGGCCTATGGCAGCAGCTTCAAACAGGGAGGGAGAAGAACTCCCACCCCATACTGGAGTGGTACCAGTGAATGGGTTCCGTGTGCTTTGGTTTCCTCCTGCCAAACGGCTTTAATAAATCTGCATTGAAGTGGTTTATTTCTGGTGGTGTTTTCTAAGGACTGAGCAGTTTCTGTTTCAGGGAGTTGCATGAAGCAAATGAGGAATGAAGTGAGTGGATGCTCAGGGTTTGGGGAGGGCTTGAGCTGGGGGGGGCATGGCAGGGGTCATGCAGGCTGCATGGAAACACAAGAGTTTTCTGACCTCCCTATTGTTTTAGGGGTCCAAACACAACCTATGCTGTTAACCAGGGAAGTTCAGGTTGGATGTCAGGCAGAAGCTGTTCCCTGGGAGGGTGCTGAGGTACAGGGTGCCCAGAGAAGCTGTGGCTGCCCCATCCCTGGCAGTGCTCAAGGCCAGGTTGGACACAGGGGCTTGGAGCAGCTGCTCCAGTGGAAGGGGTTGGAGCTGGAGGAGCTTTAAGGTCCCTTCAACCCAAACCAGGCTGGGATCGTGTGACTGTTCTGTGCAGACTGTGCCCACCTCCGTGCCCCAGCTGGGGTTTGGAGGCAGGTCTCTGGGCCTGCAGCCATTCTTAGGCTCTTCCAGTTCTCTGGCTATCAGATACAGCAGAAGCTAAAATCCACCTGACGTGATGTGTAAAGCTCCTGGTAGGCTCTTACGTGCATCAAAGACCATAGAGTGGTTGGGGTTGGAAGGATGCTGAAGCCTCCCTGACTCCCTGTCCTCATCCTTGAATGAATCAAATCCTGCAAAGCTTGAAGGTCTGTGCACTTGATTGAGGCATTTCTCACAAGTGTGTTCTCTCTGGTTTTGCCCAGTCTTTCCAGTGCTCCTTTAGAGCAGGATGGTTTCCTTCCCTCTGTCCCTGCTTCCGGCTCTTTGATAGAAAGGGCTCCTTTTGACTTCTCAGAAGTGGAAGGAAATGACACTGGAAACACTCTGCTCTTTAGTGAGCATGTCCTTGATGTCTGTGCTACAGGATGCTTCCATTCAGGGATTGCTTTGATTCCGTTATCTAATTGGTACTGGGAATCCTGATTAGTCCCTGGGTTTGTGTCTCAGACTCTGGCTTCAGCTCATTTAAAGTTGTGTGTGTGTATATATCTATATCTATACATATATATCTCTATATATAAAAGGTTTGTTTTTTTTCTTCTTTTACCTCTTAGTCCTATTTCTGTGTGATAATTGTAAAGAATGACTTCAATCTGTACATTGGGTTGCATCGTCGCTTCCTTGGAAAAACCCTTTTTTGGGAAGTTGGTGTTTTTCCCAATGGAGATTGAGGGGGGAAACATAGAGGAAACATTTTCAGATCAGGGTTTGAATTTGGTTTTCATTGCAGAAGTTGCCACTGTGCCAGACCTGGCTAGAACCTTAGATACCTTCCAGTGTATGGACTGGGAGTAATGCATTGTGAGAGCTGGAGCAATAGGGATGGTTTCTGAGTGATCCAGTGTGTGTGCAGGTGTGTGCAAAAAGGAGGACCCCAGTTTCAGTGTCAGATCTGTGACAAAGGCACATGACAAATGAGCATCTCCTTGTTCCTGCTCCGGCCTAAGCCTCGCTGATTAATGGGTGTTGCTGTAGCCGACAATGAACTGATAGAAAACCGATGATTCACATAACTCGAGCTCTGCAGGCTCTGTCAAAGACTCATTTCCCTCTTTACAAGAGGTGCTATAGAGTAAAATACAAGCTCCTTTCAAGACAGCAGCCCTCCACTTAGAAAGCTGAATATTTATAACTCCAAAGGAATGCCTTCTGCTTCCTAGGATTGTATAGGAAAAGCCTGCTTGAGATATCTGTGCTTTCAGTGAGTATTCCTGGAGTAAACTACTTATGAATGTGAACAAAAACTGAGCCAGAGAGCACCAGGGACTTTGGAAAGAGATTTTCTGCCTGGTTTTTGTGTGTGTGGTTTTAAATGAGGTTTATACCTGCTGTTCCTGAGGTGCACTCTGTGTGAATGGCAAACAATGCTCCAATTTGATTTCATGTCTAAACAGATAAGCCTGATTTCTCAGGAGCTCTCATGCCAGTTTAAGGAGGCATTACTTTGATTGCATGGAATGGTTTGGCTTTAATGGCAGGTCTTAGTTATGACAATGGGGAAAATAAGAGGCTGCTCCAGTGGAAACCGGCTCTGTCATCTGTGTCCACGGGTACCCCAGGCAAATAACTTGGACCTTTTTGATCTTATTGAAGTCACCTCTGAAATGTCTGCAGTGATGCTGCTTATTCACCTCTCCTGGAATGTCTCTGCTTAATGAATAGCTCTCCAGAGCTCCCAGAAACACGCAGGGCAGTGGCTGTGGGACTGACAGGGAGGCTGTGACGATGGCATCGGGCTGCTCAGATATATTTGACTCAGCCCCTTGCCTTCCTGGGACAGTTGTCGTCCTTCTCGATGGACTGAGAGCCTTCCCTGGCGTTCAGGGCAAGGGGAGCCGGGCTGTGAGGAGCAGGGCTGCAGCATCCTTCATGGTGCACTTGTACAAGGCTGCAGGCTGCTGGCCTGCAGGCAGCTCGGGCGCTCGCTGGGTCATTCGGGACCGACCAGGTGGGTCTGTGGGGTGTTACCCAGGAGCACATCCAGCCTTGGAGCATCCGGGATGCAGGAGGTGGGAGGCTTGGGTGGGTGGGTGCCTCTGGATTGCAGCAGCTCCCAGGTGGGGTTTGTCTGAATGACACCAAGGACCAGGAGGGGAATGTGCTGATGACGCCAGGGACTCACTTCAGGATCCCTTGGAACAGTGGTGCTAAAGAGTTACCTTTCACTGTTAAAGTGATTTTAAATTGAAGCTTCTTCCCATTCCCTTTGTTGGATCTTTAAGAAATCGTCCAGGTAAATGGGTGTTGGTTCTGCAGGATGTTGGCTTAAAGCAAAGGTGAAAAGCCTTGATACACTGAAAATCCAGTCCCATATTTCTCTGTCTTTCCCTGGCTGCCTGAGACAGCAGTGGAATTAGGCAGTCCTACTGGGAGGGATTCTGCAATTGAGTTTACTGTGCTGAAGAAGTGTTTCCATGTCCCTATCTGTTCCTCTTCATTTATTTCTTGATCATTTATGCATATTAATGTGTTAGTTACCAAAGAGGAGAGGGAGGAGGAGAAATCCTGAGGTGAAATTAAATCAGACACCAACATTAGTCATTCTGGTTGTGTCCCTAAATAGATGACATAATTCACCGAAGGGTTTTCCTTTTCATTGAAGAGATTAAAACCTGTAAGTCCTAAATTGCCACTTCTGTTGTAGCAATTTCATTGATTTGGAACATGCACTTGATGTTATTTGGCATGAAATACTTGTGTCTGAGAGCGAAACTATCAGCTCTGATTGGGAAGAAGTAATAATTCATACTAATACTGCTGCTGGCTTCTTGCATCCCAGTATCTTTCAGCCGTTCCCAACTTTATTAACCTTTGGAGCACCCTTGACAGATGGAGAGATGGAAAATCATAATGCCAAATGAACGGAGTCTTTGCAGTAGTTCCAAAGGGGGGTGGGAATTGGGGCTGGGTAGTTTGGCCCATCCCTGGGCTGTTTTCCTGAGGAAACAATAAGCAGGAGGGAGGATTTAATGGATTTGATGTGCCTGTGTGCATCTGGATGCTGCTCTCTCACCTATAGATGCTTCTGCCTGTGGTAGTGCAGTGCTGTGTAGTGTACACTGAGTGTAGTTTGGGATTCCTGGAGTGAATTGAGGCAGTGAGAACGTCTGGCAAATGCCAGAAATAATGCTCACATTACAGGTTTCTGATGAATACTTCAATTCAGCCCAGGACTGCTCCACCATTAAAGAAAGCCTTCACACTAGTTGACATAATGCAGCTGAGGCACTTGGAGAAAATGGTTTGGAAGGCAAAAGGAGCAGTTGTTTCACTTCTGTTTTAATCCCCAGCAGTCAGGGAAACCTGAGTGTTTAGGCAGAGGACATATGTAAAGGTCTTTCTCCTGATCAGAATGATTCTGAATTAAACTACTTGTAAGTCTGGGGCTGCAGATGCTAGAATAGGAAATGTCTCTTTTACCTTCTAGTGTCAGGTAGCTAATAGCTGATGGTGCATCGTCAGAGGTAACCAGCCCCCTTTGTCTTTGGTTGCATCTGAACTAAACCCAAAGGCAAAGCTGATAATTCTACATTTTACAGTCCACTTTTCTAATCCATTTGTGTCTTTTTGGAGTGTTTCATGGAACACATAAGAGAAGGATTAGCATGTTACAGAATGATGCAATGAGGATGATCTACATCTGCTTCAGGGTGATTTCAGAGTATAGTTCTAGATGCTTTTCTTCATTTCTTCTGGCTTCCTTCATTAAGGGATGGTTTCCAAACTGGTTGCTGTGGAGCACGCTCATGATGGCATCGAGAAGGGAATCAAGCTGGAGGACCCTGCAGAGATATCCACAGCCCCATCCCACACAGGGCCAGGAGCTGGTGCAGGAGCCCAGCCACGTCTCCGCTTCTCTTTATTGTCATGGACCGGTTCTGCTGTCTCTTCCTGCTGCATTTTCATCCTAGAACAAACAAGTTTCTGGTGAGAGCAAGTGCCAACCTCTCCCTTTACAGAGGCACTTCCTTTGTGCCCGGTGGAACACGGCAGTGCAGCATTCTTCATTCAAATCTCCTGTGTTGAAACGAAGAGCCCTGGCTCCTGCATCCCCTCCCTCGCTCCACACCCAGGCAGCTCCTTGCTTCCGAATGAATTAACGTGGTTTCTGAAGGGTGTTCCTGTGCATTTCCCACACTTTAGGGTCAGTCTCATGAATTCACACTCTGTGATGCTGCATGGGGAAGGCCAGGATTGAGCACTGCCCACGAGCCTTGCCCAGATGTGGTATTTCATTCCTTCACAACTTTCCCGTGGTTTTTGAAACCATGGAATTGTAGAATGGTTGTGGCTGGAAGGGACCTTAAAGATCAGCTTTAATTTAAGATGGTAAATAGTGGTGTCAGTAGTGTGTTGGAAATGGAGGGTGGTTGGAGAGGAGGAGTTAAACAACTTCCTTGGTATATAAGTGTCTTGTGCAATACCCGGTGGAAATCCCCATTCCTGTCCTCTCTCCTGAAAAGGATCCAGAAACTGAGATGTCAGTGATAGCCAGCCTTGGTTTCATAAGAAATCAGGAGTAGTTTGGTTGGAAATGTGGCTGGCTATTGCTTAGCTTTATTCCTTACTGAATCATAGAATCCCAGCCTGGTTTGTGTTGGAAGGGACCTTAAAGCTCCTCCAGCTCCAACCCCTGCCATGGGCAGGGACCCCTTCCACTGGAGCAGCTGCTCCAAGCCCCTGTATCCAACCTGGCCTTGAGCACTGCCAGGGATGGGGCAGCCACAGCTTCTCTGGGCACCCTGTGCCTCAGCACCCTCCCAGGGGTTTTATCAGGGGCTTTATGCACACTGTGAGTTCCAGAGATGGGGACCTGGCTCTTGTGGGCAGGAGGAGTTACCATGCTCTGGTGTTGGAGATAGGGCAGGGAAGGCATTGGGCATCTGCAGTGCAGCAGAAGGCATCGGCTGCCGCGCTGCTTCCAATGGCACACCTCCTGTGCCTGGAAAAGCTGGTACACCCAAGTAATCAGTGATGCAAATATCCTGTGATGCAGGTATGAAAATCAAAGCTGAGTGTCCTCAGCACCTCACTGAGATGGAGACCAGCCTTGATTTGGCTTTCCAGCATGTGTCTCACTGATGCAAAACTTTACACATTCATCTTGTGCCTCAAACCATTCTCAGGCTGTATTTGAATGGCAGCTCCTAATGCCTACAGTCCTGTTTGGATATTTATAACAAGGGATCCTTGTCCATGTGCATTCCCCAATGCTACTGTTGGGTAAGGAATATCCTGGTTTTTAAAGGAAAATGTCCCTTTTTGAGGACATGTGGTGTCTGACAGGATTAAGAACCGGAATCACCCTCCTGGCTCTGGTCTTTAACAAAAGAGTCTGTTTCCTTCTCTTCTACCATTTTCACTTCCAAGCCTGGTTTGTAGATGAGCAGGGAGATTTGTAAGGCTGTGATGATGAGCAGTGTGGTCTGTGCAGTGAAATCCTTGCTGTTACTGCATAAAGGCTTTTCTAAGTCACTAAAGCTCCCAGCCAGGGCTGCGGTTGTTGGGCTGTTGTCAGAGCCCTGTTTGCAGTCATGTACCTAAAATACATTGGGGCTGTTTCATCCGACTACAAAGTCTTTCACTTTTGGAGCACAGGCTTTCTTATGTATCATGATAGGAGAATTCTTAGCAGTATGTGGGGAATATGTCAAAATGTGTAATGCAAAACACTGTCTGAAACTGAATTCTCTATGAAATGGTTCTAAGTTCTACTCAGAGCTGTAGTGTTGGCTCTTTTCCAGTTCTGGAGCCTGAATGGAGTGTTAATGTCAACCTAAACTGTAATCTTAACCTCCGCTTCCACAGGCTTTGCAAAGGGAGGCATGGGATGCCCGTACCACTGTTGTCTCCAATGTTCAGCATCCGAGTATGTGGCAGCTTTCAGGAGACAGGGATTTAAGGCACAAGATCTAAACCACGATCATTCAGCCATTCTATGATTAAAATTGCTGCTCCAGTCTTCTCTATGAGGTGGAGGCTTTGTTCATTTGTTCTGCTTTGTCTTTCATACGCTGCTGAGTAGCCTGAAAGATAAGGTTGTATTAGAGCTGTGCACACAATTTACTGCTTGGCATCTTCCAATCCTCCTGTGTCATTGCAGCCCGTGTGTCAGGCAGGGGTCCTGAGACGTCAGGATGATGTGCTGAGGTTTGAATCTGCTGCTTTCCACCTTCCAGCCATGGCTTGGGTGGGTTTCCCTTTGATTTTGACATGCTTCCTGCTTGTCTTGAGCTCATCCGACCTTACCGAGGAGGAGGATGGCTCCTGGCAGCAGCCATGGGGGGACCACTGCATCCAGCAGGAAGCAGGGCCGGTTTGGGAGCTCAGCTCCAGCAGTCGGAGCGGGTTTGTGTGGGTGAGAGGATCACTGTTTAATCTGGGCGGGAGCTGGGGGTTGGTGGCTCTGTTTTGTTGGCATCCCACTCCTTTCCCAAGCTTGTCATCTTTTTATCCAGCGTGGCATTTGGGAGAGGGGTGGGAACGTCTTGCGAGAGCTGCAGCGCACAGACATGGAGCTGGATCCTGGAACACAGCTCGGGCTGCCTGGGGCTTCTCCTGGTGCTCGGTGCTGTGCAGGCTGATTCACCCTGTCGCTATCCAGTTAGAGCAGTTACAGCTTACCAGTGGGAGGAGTTGGAACCCTCTTTGGGAGGATTCTGATCCTGGGATCTTCAGGAGGTGATCCTGCGTGAACAGGAATGTTGCTTTGAGTGTGAGATGACTGGGCAGGGTAGTCTCCTGGGTCTGAGTTCATCCCAATAGCTCTGTACATGACCTGCTGAAGAATGGAGTTGGTACAGAAATGTCATTGTTTCCACACTTCCAACTTCAGTTTATAGGATGCTTAAGCCTAAAGTAATCATTTGGCAACTTCTTTGTCCCAAGCTGACTGTTGGATGCGGTAGCAGAGCAAGGTATTGTTCCAGTCAGTGCATATCCACCTCCTCTGGGCATGATGGGTTGCTGATAGCACAGATTCTTGCCAGGAGCTTTGCAGAAGCCCATCTCTTGTTCGTAGTTTGAGAAGCAGCCACTGTTCATCAGAGGCCCATAATTGTACCACAGTTCTTGTAATCTGCTTCAGGGTAATAAATAAAGGATAACCTACTATTAGTTTCATTTACTGGATCCTTCCCAAGATTGTAGCACAGGAGTGCTTTGGGGCCTTGGATCTGTGCACCTAGTCATTGATCTCATTTAAACTATCAGGCTTTTCCGAGCAGGAGCAGCCAGTTAATGAAGATCATCCAGAGTTTTTATGACCAGGTATGGTAGTAGCTTCAAATGTATTCAATGTATTATGGCTCTTAACTTATGATGGATACTACTGGCAATGACTCTTCCATGGAAGTATTAAAGGCATCATTGCTTAAATACCAGCATTTTATTCACAGACAGTAACTGGATGATAATAATTGTGCCTATCAATGCTCTGTATGCTTCAAAGTTCAGTAAGGAAGAAGAAAATGATCCGTTATAACTGCTGAGCATGACAAATGTCACCAGAATATAGGAGGCAGAAGTTCCTTCATCCCCTTTGGGTTCATTCATTAGCCAAGCCTGCTGGCTGCTCCCGGGAATGCCAAGAAGTGATTGCAGAGGGCAGAAAAGTCAAACTCTTTGCCTGTCTAGCATTGTACAGGTCTGTGCCCCTCTGTGCCCCAGGTGCTTGATGGATCTGGTGATGGGAGTGAAGGAATGGTTTGTTTGAAATGGATGGAAGACTTTGCTGTTGCTGCTTGGGACGTTTTATTACGTGGTTGTCAGCCACAAATAAAGTGCAATAGAAAGGGTTCTGCCATCCAGTGCAGGGTTTAGTGTGAGAATAAGAATCTGGTGTTTAATCCCAATTCTTCTATGGGCATCTTGACCTTGATTTCAGTGTGTTCATTCACCTTCAGGCACTTGGAGCTTTGGCAGCAGGAGCAGGGTGTTCGGGAGCTTGTTCCTTGTCTTGAATGACCACAGTGGGTGGGATCCTATTTGAACAGGAAAGGAGGGGGAAGGCTTTTTGGTGTTTCAAGTGGCTGTTAACCTAACAACCTGGGGAAATGAAGGATGCAAAAGCAGTGAATTCCAAATGAAAGTGGTTGTTGTGACTGCAGACATGAAAAGGTCCCGTGTGATGCGGTGACCCGGGGGTTAGAGCTCACACACAGCTCCGGCTCGGCTCTGCTCTGTCCTCGGAGTAAGCCTGACTTAAAAACCTCACGCTTGTGTAAGCAATGGGAAAACAAGCAGACACTTCATCCTCCAGAAAGCCCAGTAAGCCTCAGGAAATTCCTGCATTCTTGATTGGATTTTGTGGCACAGGACTGCGTGCTGTGTGTTTGAAAGATGAGCAAGGTTGCCCTCTCCAGCCCCGCGCCACAGGCTCGATAAGCTGGGGCTGAATAGCTCATTGTTCCCCTACGGGCAGCCCCATCAGCTGTCCCTGCTCCCTGCCACAAGCACTGAGTGTAGTTAGAAAGCGTGCTGATGCTGCATTTCTTACTGAAGGAAAAGGTTACTACTTCTTGCTGCTGTTGAGGGCAAGCTGCATGTGAAGTGTCCACCTTGAGAACCAAGGGCTTGAGCTTCCTTGTAGGGTCACAATTAAGATATATGTGTTGTGCCATCATCTTTCTGGGAAGTGATGCTTTGTGTTTCATGCAGCTGATGGGGAGCTGACTGCATGCTGAGGCGCTGGCACAGGGTGCCCAGAGAAGCTGTGGCTGCCCCATCCCTGGCAGTGCTCAAGGCCAGGTTGGACACAGGGGCTTGGAGCAGCTGCTCCAGTGGAAGGGGTCCCTGCCTGTGGCAGGGGTTGGAGCTGGAGGAGCTTTAAGGTCCCTTCCAACACAAACCAATCTGTGATTCCTGAATGCCAGAGCTGCAGATGAGTGTTAGGACTCAGCTGGCTCATTGAAAGGAGGAAACACTCCACGACTGCACCTTTTGGTGCTGTTCCCCCCCACTGCCTCACCTTCTGTGCTTCATGAAAGTCTTAATGACAAAGGCCCATGGAGAATGGGGTTGTCTTGTTTGCATCGACTAAATAGGGCACTTATGCAAGGTTCTGCAAGTCCGGTAGTAGCTTTGTAACTGGGAACCGAGCTGGATGGAGAGGACGTGCACAGCAGCAGGCATTAGCAAATTGCATTTGGGAAGTGGTACTCACCCCTCTTCAGTTGTGGTGGTGAAGTTGTGGGTGCCTGTGGTTGGGATGCAGAGGTACGAAGCTGTGCATGCCCAAGGCCTGCATGTTCCTTACTTTATTGCTGATTTTGAATTCATCTTGGGGCAACACACCTCTGAGAACCTTTGGCAAGAGCATCAGTCGGAGTCAAGCAATAGCAGGCGTCTCTGAGGTTGGAGTGCTCAGAGATGGAAATACACATTTTCCTGTTTTCACGTTGAGTTTATTGCCTGTAGAAAAGCCAAATAACCTTCAGTAGCTGCACCACTGGATAGTTCTGCATTCTTAGATTAGACTGACATGCTCCTGCTATGTTTTCTTGTCCTGTTTGACCATGGGCCGAGTCATTTCACTTTCCTGTCCCTGAAATTCAGACTTGGTGAGATGAGAGCACCCTGGCTTGAAGGTCTAATGGGAGTTTTCCTATTTGTAAACTGCTTGAAAACTGTCTGTAAAGTATTGCATGCATATAAATAGATAACTTCAGTAATAATTCTGTGTAATAGAATGTTACCACCTATGTCTGTGTCATTTATGGGTCCTTTAGACATAGGTGTTTTGTAGTCTTTCTGGAGGTAAGTCTCTCAAGGAGGTGCCATCACATTTGCTCCCTGAAGGAGTGTCTTTATCTCTTTTGGTGGCTTTTGGTTTCTAATGAGAGCTGCACAGCTGGCAGCTCAGGAACTAACTGAATAATCCCGAACCGATGCCTTGGGGGAGGTCCCAGTGTGTGCAGTGTCTTGTTTCTGCTTCAGGAGTACCCTGCAAAGGAATTGGATAGCAGTTCCCCCAGGGGGTTCCCTGAGCTCATGTGGGGTATTGCAGCATTCAGTCCTTTTTCCAGGCTGAGATTCAGTACATTTTTAGGCAGTGACCACTTCTCCTTGATGCCAAAAATGCACTTGACACTTGTAACTGATGCACTCCTCAGCAGCAAAGCTCTGCTCCAAGGGCTGTGCACGGGATTGCAGGATATTGGATGGTTTTCCTGTGGCTGGTGCATCCGAGATGCGATTGCAATCACTTTCTGTCTGCAGATACACTTCATCCTGATGGAGTTTGCTGCTATATATGGATAAGGGAATGTGTTTTCAACTATATTTTACTGGAGAATTTTGATGGTGTTTTCT
Organism: Melopsittacus undulatus; assembly: GCF_012275295.1. Lineage (NCBI taxonomy): Eukaryota > Metazoa > Chordata > Aves > Psittaciformes > Psittaculidae > Melopsittacus > Melopsittacus undulatus. The sequence continues at coordinate 2,095,184 of NC_047542.1, forward strand.
CTAATGGGATTCTGTTTAATCTGTAGTGCTTTTATTTGTTACAGAGATCCGTGCCCAGTTGGTAGAGCAGCTGAAATGCCTTGACCAACAGTGTGAGCTTCGGGTCCAGTTACTGCAGGACTTGCAGGATTTCTTCCGCAAGAAGGCAGAGATTGAGATGGATTACTCAAGGAATTTGGAGAAGTTGGCTGAGAGATTCCTGGCTAAAACTAGGAGCACCAAAGACCAGCAATTCAAGTAGAGTATCTGCCTTTTGTTTTTGCCCCTTTTTCCCCCCTGTAGACGTGGCTGCAAGGACAGGAATGCCATAAGAGAGCTGATAAGAGTCAATGTAGGTACCAGCATTTGTGAGTGTCAGAATCAAGTGTTTCCCAAGTGTGTGTTAAACACGGAACTCATTTCATCTTCCTCCACAGCCTGGTTGCTAACTACACTTCAGTAATCTCTGGTAGGTCATATGTTGTCAGTAAGGGATGGAATGGTAAAAATTGGCTCGTCTAAAGGAGTCATTTTCTTGGGAAGGTGGGCAAAGCTGTACACCAGATCTGATGGATAAACCCAGGATTCCCTTCACTGTCGGTGGCTGTGGTCGGTTCTGTTTAAGGGTAACTCTTTGCAATCCGTTCTGTGCTGTGGTTTGCAGTTGCAGCTCTCTGGTTTCAGTGTCCTACACACACTCAGTGTAGGATTGAAGAGTGCTGTAGCTCTGTTCATAGCATTCTGTGCTGCTACCACTTCAAAACAGCAGTGAAGTAAGGTCAATAGTACTTCTAAAGAGAGCTCTGCCATGGTGGGGGGAATCCCTAGGTACCAAACTGTTGGGCCTCAATTAGAATTTGAAGGTGTCCTCATTGACAATGAATTGTCTCAGCTGCCTGAACCATTGTTTACAGGTAGGTCTGACCATACTGCTTTGGTTGTTCCCCATTCAGCTCTTGGAGCTGGGATGACATGGCCATGGTTTCATGGATTCAAAGCCACCTGATTTACTGCCGAGTCCTGCCTGGAGGAAGGTGGTTTTCCTAGGAGGGATGCAGAAGGGGCTGGCACAGGCTGTGTGGCATGGAGCCATCAGCCCCAGGAGTAGGTGGCCAACACAGAGCCACAGTGCTGCTGTAGCTGACACATGGGCAGTGCACAAGCTGGTTGGGTTCTGTTGTCAGGGGAGCAGCTGGGGAAAACATGGAAGCAAAAGCAGCCTTGGATCTGAATCATTCCTGCTTTGGACAGTTTGGGCTGAGAGGATCCATCTGGGTCTGCCTCCACCCAGAGTGCAGTGTCACTGTTAGTGTTGTTGGGGTCATTGTCTGTGTTTTGTTTTGTTGTTGCTGTGCTTGCAGGGATATGGGGATGTATCAGCTTTCCCCTCCCATTAGACACTTGCTTGGTGAAAGCTGTTCAATAGGCACCATTCTGTTTCCTTTCTGGGCAGCTTTGATGTGGTTTACTTCAGTTCTCATTGAGAACACACAATGTGCTGCACTGTGGGGAAACCTGATTCTGAGCATCACTGATAGATTGGAGAAGAGTTATTCTATGCATCTGTATACCTGTAATGGTCTTAAGTATTTTGTTTCCTTTACAGTGGAATTGCTCTTACAGCTTTAAGCTGCACATATTCTGCACATGCCTTTAAGATGGCACAAAAGAAATGATGCCTTGAGCTGTCATTTTCTTGTGCATTGTGATTGGTCATTTTCCATTAATTTTGTCGTTCTTCCTGGTGAAAATTGAGGTGATTTCCTTTATATTGCATGATATGAAACATCCCATCAGAAACACTGTTGTATTCAGCTTTCAGTGTTGGCAATGTTGGATCCAACTTGCCTCCTTCCCATTTTGAGATTTGGAGTGAATTTTCAATGTGGAAGTTGTTACCATTGTTCAATAAATCCTACATGGTGTCATGCTTCATGGCAATTAAATCTGCTGGCTGTGATACTGCAGGCTGCTTGTTCTAATGCATTTTCCTCACTGCCCCTTGCCCCTGGTTTTTGAGCTGTTTGTACTTTAGATGGGCTTTATAAAGTTGTACCTGCACAAACCTGACCTCAAATACCCCAGTTATTGAGTGTAGCCTCGGCTGGAGCAGTGATTCTGGCAGCACATAAATTCCTCACTTGAATTGCTGAATTAAACGTCAAGTCCAGAGCATTGCCTGAAAGAATCTGGAAATCCATTAGGGATGGGGCAGCCACATCTGAGAGCTGCTTCTCTTGTCCAGGCTGCCCCAGCCCAGCTCTCTCAGCCTGGCTCCAGAGCAGAGCTGCTCCAGCCCTCGCAGCATCCCCATGGCCTCCTCTGGCCTTGCTCCAGCAGCTCCACATCCCTCTTGTGCTGCTGCCCCAGAGTTGGATGCAGGATGCAGGGGGGGCCTCCCCAGAATGGAGGAAAGAGGGAGAAACCCATCTTGTTTTTGGAACACGTTAACCCTGCAGGGGTTGTGTCCCAAATGTAAAAGCCGGTCAAGAGTCAGAATAAAGGGAAGAAGTGATTGTTAACAGTGAGGCTGCGGGTGTGTGGGCAGGATGTGTCACAGCAGTGGCTGTAAACCTGGCTGACCTGGGCAGCTCCATCTCTGACTTGTGCAGTCATTTGCTGGCTGTAACATTCAGGGATGTGTCAGAATACCACAGGGATCAGTAAGGAAGCAGTTCCAATTATAATTAACCTATCCCAAACACTGTCTGAAGAGTGAAGAGCAACTTGGTTGGTACCTGTTCTATAGATGCTGCAGCTGTAATCTCATTTGGAAGCCCTCGAAAGAACATTTGATCAAAGCCAACCTTGATCTCTCTCCTCCTGAGCAGCCTGGTATTACATGACTCCGAGACGTGCATGGGAGGGTGGCCACTCTGTAATTGCCTGGCTGTGCCCCTATAAATACACAGTAATAGCATGTTCTTCCCATGCGATGATGATTGTGTTGGAAGGTACCGTATCATTCAGGGAGTGCTTACCATGTCACTTGCCGTTTTTAGATCCCATAACACGCTGTCAAGGAGGAAATCTGTCAGGCAGCTACCCTGTAATTTGCATGTGCTTTCATACTCAAAGCTAGGATGTAATTGCTAAGTGGCTCCCGATGCGTTCATTTCAGGAATACTGTCAAGGGCAGGAGGCTTCGGGCTGACCCTGGAAATGGGGTTGTGTGGCTTCCTCCTCCATCCAGCACACCCTTACAGGAGCGAACAATGTGAAGTGCAGCTTGGGTTGGGTTTCTAACAAATGCCATGCATGGGGTGGATTCTCCTTAGATGTGGCTGTAGCAGAGGTGATCAGATAGCTGCGTTTTCCACATGGGATTTGAGATGTAGGTGGTTGGGGCTTGACAGCAAAGAGTGGATAGCTGGTGATGGGCTGGAGGCTGCATGCCCCTTGCAGAGTGTGAAGTGAATGCTTCACTGGAGCATCTTAACATGATTTACAGAGGTAGGTGTGTGTTGTTCTCATTTTACATCTTTGAAGAAGGGGAACAGATTGATTTAGCCAAGGTGACATCTCAGTTGATGGCAGTTGGATGTATCCCAGGTTCTACTTGCTTTTGACTACTCTGCCGTGGCTGTTATGCCTCATTTTGCCTATTCTCTTTTTAAAAAAATGATATTTCAGTTAGAAAAGACTATTAAAGAGAATAGTCATATAAAATCCATATATATTCAGAAAGGCTGCTTCAGTACCCAATGGTAAATATCCTTGCACAAGATGTAAGGACTGCAGGGAAAATTGCATTTCACAGCCCAAATCTTACACCTCCAGTTGTTAAAAGAGCTTGTTGGTCACAGGTCTGGTGTATCATAGAATCCCATGGAATCTGCCTCAGATCTCATCTCAGTCTTCCCTCTGGCAAGTTAAAGCCATTCACCTTTGTCCTGTCACCATATGTCCTCATCAGAAGTCCTTTTCCAGGTTTCTTGTAGGCCACCTTTAGGTATTGGAACACTGTTGTAAGGAGCCTTCCCTTCTCCAGGCTGAAGAAGCCTGAGGGTTACAAAGTGTGTGTGGCTACAAGGGGTAGTCACTGACCATCTCTTGTTTGCAGTTAGATCAGAGCATCCACAGTGTCCCTCTTGCCTATGGCTCTTGGGGTCTCTGTAGGCACCAGAGCTGCTCTTAAATCCATCCTCAGAGGAAGGCTCTGCCCCGCTGCAGTGAAGCCCCAGGACCTTTAATGCCAGGCTTCAGTTCTACTCAATATGATTTTGTCCAGAAGGCATTTGCCTATTCAAAGAATGAGAGAAGAGTGTAAAAACCATGGCAAAGCTTCAGTGATTCCTTCCAGGGGAAAAAAAAGGAAAAGAAAGAACAAGGAAACATGAAAATAAAATGCTATTTTAAGGCCATCTTTTAGATGCAGATAATCTTTGGAAGTAGGATCCTGAGTAGTGACTGTCAGCTGGATGTCCAGGGTATCCCAGCATGAAATTCAGATGGCTTTCTGGCAGCCTTTGCCTTGAAGTAGAAGATGCAGAGTAAGTCTGGCAACCTTCAGGCTGAGCCCTTGTAAACAACAGATGTTCATAACTGGAATCTTTTGGAAGAGGAGGGCAGGGAGCAGCATCCATGTCCATGCTCGTAATCCTCAGAATCTGCAGGGAAGGCTGAGCTGTGTCAGGAGCACTTTGAGGGGAAACCAAAGGTGGATGTGAATGAGCAGGGAAATTCAGTGGAGTTTTCTTAAAGCTGCAATGGTTTCTTGCAGGAGAGGTGATGGTGAAGGAGGTATCAAAGCATTTGTGTCACATGGACTTCAGTTCTGGTGTTATCATTCTAAGGGATAATTAGTGTCATAGGCAGTTTTGACCCATGATTCTTTCTGATGGACCTGAGCCCTGAACATTCCCTCTCCCCCCCAAGGCTTTTGAGTAGCATCATTTGGAAGGTTTTTAGAAGCATGAAGCATTCTATCCATGCTCATTGCAGAGGGTTGGACTGTCTGATCCTTGAAGGTCCCTTCCAACCCAAAGTAGGACAGAGGGAAAGCAAGCAAGTGCTTTCTATCCTTTATCCCAGTCTTACATGGATCATAGAATCATGGCATGGTTTGGAAGGGACCTTAAAGAGGAAGTTTTCTGTTCCCGCAGGTGATGTGATGTGCCTGTGTCCTCTAAATGTTTCTTTCTATTTAAGTAGCAATTTCGTTCCCATCTGACCCATTCCCTTGTTTTGTGCTCCTTATGGAAACCCAGTATTCCTGGGGTTTGGGTGTGGTGTTCTGGTTTTAGTCTCTTGTGGGGAAGGAAGTTGTCTTTGAAGGTCTGTTGCTCTGAACAGGGTTACCTTGCAGCGCCCACAAGTGTCACTGGCCTCCCTCACTGTCTCCTACTCGCCTTAAAGCAGATGAATCCTGCCTTGTCTCTTCTTGTATGAATGAGTAATTTAATTAAGACATGTCAGATACTTGGGACTCAATCTTCCCTTCTGATCTCTTGAACCTTTGAAGTGGAAGTTGTACAGGGCTCCATCAAGATAACACCCCAGAAACCACAGAGCTTCATACTTTGTGGTTCCTTCAGAATCTGTGCACAACTTCCTCTTCCTGCTCCCAAACACCTCCGATTGCTCTGAGCTCACCTAAATAAACTCTCCAGATTTTGCTATCATCACACGATCTTGAAACTGGTATAAATAGTGCTGGAAATAGACCTGGATCTTGGCATCTTCCTCCTCCTCCTCTCCTTGTGGGGCAAGTTGGAGTCAAACAGTTGTGAATGAGAAATCATCAGCACTTTGGACAAGTTCATAGCCAGGTCTTAAAGCTTTGGCTTGATCCCATCCATTTTGCTGCTGAAGGGTGAATACAGCCTCTGATCAGCCTGCAGAACCAGTGGAAATCGGGCTCAATGCCAGTGATACCCATTGGACCCTCGTGCGTGTTTTTCTTCCCTTTCCCATCCCTCCTCCGTGGTGACATGAAACTGGAAGCAGAGTGGATTTGCCAGCTCCTTTGAGGATTGGAATGGTTAATGAGAATGGCAAATTGCTTCCCTGCCATCTGCTTGTGGTGACGGTAGAAAAGGGTCTGTTGGAAACAGTTGTGTAACTTCTGCTCGGTGTTGAGCAAACGGTGCCCGTGTTCCCCCCCTGGAAGCACTGTGTGTTATGGGGTGCTTCAGCAGTTCATGTGTGCAGTTTTCAAGGCTTCTTGGAAGGTCTGGAGCAAGTAACTGCCTCTTCCCTTTTCTGTTCCGTTTCTGTCTCGAGACCTGCCCTGATCTGCTGGGAAATGTGTCACCAGTAAGTATGGAAACGTTTTGTCTCGCTTCCTATAAAAACCTTGCTGTGAAAGCATAGAACCCGGACAAAGGCAAGAGAGACCATTGGAAGGAGGCACTGGAGGGGTTAATGAAACCAAGAGACACCAAGAACTCAAAGGAATTTAAAGGAAGAGCTGTGGTTGCTGAGGCTGAGCTCCGGGTGCAGCGCTCGTGGCACACATCCGCAGGTGACAATCCCGGTGGCGGATGGGAAGCGTGTGGGGATGTGATGATTTTTTCCTGCAGGATGGGCTTTCATGTGCAACCACACGGAGTGTGTCAACAACCCATCTGACGCCATTAGACACCAGCAGTTTTACTCACCATGCTTTTCATGGGCTCTTGGTATTCCTGCTATGTGGTGCCTTAGAATAGCTTTGGGGTTGTGGTAGGGCAGCCTGGACAGCTGGGAATTGTCCAGTTAACTATTGCATTTCTCCCAGTTGCCTTTGGAAAAGCAAGGCACTCGTACCATACCGCTCTCTGGTCCCTTGGCTATTGCCATGGTGCCTGGTCCCTGATGCTCACAGCTCATCCAAGCTGCTTGTGATGGGGTTGGGCAGATACCTCAGTAGGAACATCCGTGAGGAGCCAAGTGCTCTTTGTGGATAGAGAGCAAAGATTCATAATGAGATGGAGGATCACAGAATCCCAGCCTGGTTTGTGCTGGAAGGGACCTTAAAGCTCCTCCAGCTCCAACCCCTGCCACAGGCAGGGACCCCTTCCACTGGAGCAGCTGCTCCAAGCCCCTGTGTCCAACCTGGCCTTGAGCACTGCCAGGGATGGGGCAGCCACAGCTTCTCTGGGCACCCTGTGCCAGCGCCTCAGCACCCTCACAGGGAACAGCTTCTGCCTCAGAGCTCAGCTCAGTCTCCCCTCTCTTGGGCAGGTTCAAGCCATTCCCCTTGGCCTGTCCCTACATCCCTTGTCCCAAGCCCTCTCCAGGTTTCCTGCAGCCCCTTTAGGCACTGGAGCTGCTCTCAGGTCTCCCCTTAAGGAGCCTTCTCTTGTCCAGGCTGAACAAGTGATGGGAGGTATTAAGGATCACACCAGCTGTGGTTTGGGTTGGCAGCTCAAGCAGAGGAGTGGTACAAAGCCTGAGAAGACAAGTCAGCAGCCTGCACACAGCTGGGCTGCTTCTGGCTGCTTGGAGATCTGTGGCTGCACCAGCCTTAAGAAGAGAGTGGAGCAGCAGAGTGATGAAGCAGTAACAGGCTGTTGAGGGTGTTGAGGCAGGGTTTTGAACAGCCACAATACAATCAGCTGGTGGAGTCTGAGCCTTTTGTTCCTAAGTTTAATTCTCCCACTTTTCCTGGTAGTTGAGTAATTCTCACTTGCTGCAGCTCTTCCAGCTGTCCAGAGCAAATACAAAGTCAGTGTGTAAAGTCCTTTTATATCACTGATGTAAAGGAGCAAACCAGCCTACTTTTAACTTTGAATACTGTCCTTTGTCAACTTCTCTGTATAATCATCCACAATTCTTCCTTAGTTTGCTTCCTGTCTTCCACCTGAGTGAGTTGTTGGTGGAGGTGGTGCTTGTGCAGATGGTGCCTACACCTCTGACCCAGTGCAGCTCCTCAGAGAAGCTCTTTCTGGAGATGCCTTTCCTCCTCCTGCCCTCTCTTCAGTGCAAGAAAGCTGGGTTCTTGTCTCATCCACATTAGAAAAACCCTTCCTGTGTGTATTGCCTTCTTTCATGGTGGCAGCTTTCTATCTCCATTGGATACCACGTGCCCTTGGAGGCTGCTGCAGCCTGCTCAGTGCCCATAGATTTACGCTGGGTCTCACAGTTAGTATTTAGCTCCCTGGCATAGTAACAAAACACACGGTGTGCTGCAAATGCTGACTGCAGATGGGGGGGGTGGGGTGGTGACTGTTTGATTTATAGAGCTGAACATCTGGCAGTTTCAACCTTGTGCAGTTCTGCATTTTGATCATTCCATCTGGTTCTGCGCGTCAGCAGTATCTGCAATACAGGACGTACAGTAGGGAGGCAAATATTGTCTCCAAATAAAATCTCGGCATCCTAGTCTTTATTTTCTACTATCCTTTCACTCAAAACACCAGGAGACCCAAAAGCCTGGAATCCTCTTTGCACCCCCTCCCACTACACACACACTCCAACCCTTGGAGCAGATTTGGACATCACAAGCTGCAGTTATTTCCTGAGCTTTTCATATTCTTTTGAGAAACAAAGCATCAAGATCAGCTGGTCTGAAACTATTCTTATCTAAAATGACCTGTATTGCACTGCAAATCCATTACTGATGTCATGGAAAGGGTCATGAAACTGCCACAGGTTCATTTTCCCAGTGTCAGACATCTCTTGCAGCAGATTCTGTCCTTTTCAGTACAGAATATTCCTCTCTTTCAATGGAAATGAAACCACATTTCTTTTAAGAGGGAAGAAATGGGCTGCAGTTGCTTGCAGTAATCAAGAGCAGCGTTGGCTTTCCTCCAGATCTGCCTTACTCTTTTCTAAATAACTATTACTGTACTGTAAACAAATGATAAACACATCTAAAGAGAAGTAAACGCTGAGTTCAGACTACACCTCGATGTGCCAGCTCCAACCAGGACCGTGCAGCATCCCCGCGAGCCTCCTCACTTTCATCTAGTGCCTTAAGAAATGGTGCTTTAAGTGATTTACTCCTTTAGTAGATGAAATGTTGATCTAAATAAACTGAGGTTCCTCTCATCTCCCTTTTTTTCGCCCTTCGTGTTGGTTATTTGCAGAGTGCAGTGAATCAGCTGTGCTAAGGTGGAGGAAGTTCAAAGATGAGAAAATCAAGCTGGTTTTATGACTGTTGCCTTTTCTTTTGCCCAGGACATATATATATGCTCACATGTACATAAAACACAACGTTCTGTTTCCTATGCAGATGCTGTTTAGCATTTGAAATATTATTATTGTGGTGATGTCCCAAGTGCCTGAGACAGTGTAGGGAAACCTGGTGTCAGACACGGGAGCCATCGCTGTCCCTCAGGCACTGTCATTTATGCACAGCATCTTGGATCTAAAAGCAGAAATCAAAGCTTACATTTGGCATCCTGAAGCTTGCATTTGCCTTTGTTTGTTGGGGGACAAAAGCCTGGGGCCATGTGAATGTAGTTGTGCAATTTAGGGTGTGTTTTCTGGGTGTGCAATAGCTGTTTTATAGCCATCCTCTGCTCTCCTCTCCTCAGCAATGCATGCATCCTGCAGCTGAGTTTCTAGCGTTTCTAGACACAAACCATCCTGAACAGAATGGGTTTGTGCACTTCAGTCCTATCCAATTCCTGTTTCTGTTTGTGTCCTCTCTAGGAAGGATCAGAATGTGCTGTCCCCAGTGAACTGCTGGAATCTGCTGCTCAACCAGGTGAAGCGGGAGAGCAGGGACCACACCACGCTCAGTGACATCTATCTCAACAACATCATCCCGCGCTTCGTGCAGGTCAGCGAGGACTCGGGGCGCCTCTTCAAGAAGGTAACTCAGTGCTGTACCACTTCATTTGTCCCTCTGAAATACCATTTTAGCTGTTACCTGGTGGACCGAGTCACCGGTGGCTGTGCTGACGCATGGGCTTTCTTCCTCTTCATGGCTAACTCTGCTGGACTTTGATTTCTTAAGTCGTTTTCTTCTTGCACTGGTTTAGGATGGTCCCAGAACTGGTCAGTTTTGATTTGTTGGTCTGGATTCAGGCTGTTTTTTCCTCTTAATCTCCTCATCATAGTTTGTATGCGGTTTGAAACTTCTGTTAGATATGCAGAAACCCTTCAGGTCTTCAACTTTGAACATAGTCAGGAGCAGCTCTCTCAGACTAAACTTGTATTTCCCAGGGAGGAGAAACTACCACTAAAAGAAAAACTGGGGAGAATTCTTACCATGCTACATAAGAAATGGATGTATTGTTCTCTCTGGAAAGCAGAACATGCAGCTGATGTCTCTTTGGTGAGGCTCCCCTTGATTCCTATCTGGAAAATACAGTGGGACAGCATGGGAAAGGGTTCTTCTATTAAGACTCTGTTGTTCCAGTAGAAGAAACATGATAGGGCAGCTCTGAAGCTCCTCTTGAATGGTAATGCCTGCTCTCTCCAGTCAATGGCTCTAACATCTGCGAGGTGACATTAAGAACATAGCAGGTCTGACTTTGAAAGCCATTTCTCTTCCCTCACCCCTTGCAATGTGTCGTGACATGGAGGGTTCTTCCTGCTATTGCAAGGCCTAGAGAAGAGCATTGCAGCAGGACTTGAGCTTTCTGGAGAGTTCTTTTGTGGGGACTTTTCCTAAATCACATAAGTCTGTGGGGGAGGAGCAGTGTTCATCAGAAGATCTTGGGGTACTTCCGTGTGTGTCTTCTTGCCTTCACTGGTGTCAGTTATGTTAAAACGGTGTCAGTAGATTAAGATCTGTTTCAGTGCAGTTGGCAGTAACGTTGGCTTTTCGCTCTGCTCTTGCCAGTCTTGTAAATGTCTTGACGAAAGAGCATTCCAGTATTCCTTAGTGTCTCTCTATTGCTCTAAGTGATGAGGACAGTATGTGTAAAGCAGTCTGTTTAGACTGCTAGCAAACAGTGCTCGATACGGTGGGTGATGTTTCATGTCAAGATGCACTTGAGGGAGCAGCGTGTTGTGCGTTACCTGGAGAGCAGGATATGTTTGCTCCTTTACAGCAGGTATTTGTGTGTGTTGGCAGCTGATTTCCATAGGGGGATGAAAACAAGTGGACAGTTGTGTTGTTCATCCTCTGTATTCCTGGAGTTTTTAATGGGTGACAATCTGGTTTGCTTTTACCTCTTCTTTTGAGTCACTCCCCAAGCAGAGGAGGAACCGTCTCCCTCTCAAGTAGCATCACACTAAGGCCTTTTTGACCTTTTAAAACTTTCTGGTAATTACATTATGGGTGATTAGATACTTACATGGGATTACTGAATGGCAGCTACTCTTCAATTCCCCTAATCCTTCCAAAGGAGGAGTAATCTCCCCACTGAATTTCAACAAAGGCTGTGCTTGAGGAAGGTGGCTGAGAAAATACCGCAGCAAAGTACGACATGGAAATTGATAAGATCCCAATCTGGCTGGAAAGGAGCAGCTTAATTTTCAGCCCCTTGTATAAAAGCCTTGTATAAACCATGGCAATGGGTTTGCCCTGCTTGGGTTGGTTTGGGGTAGAGGAATAAAACCAAACAAATAACTGACCACCAAAACACAATGCCCCTCTGGTTGCTTTCTCACAGCTCTAACACAAACAGAAGGCATTTGTCTCTAAATCCCAGCTATTTGTCTCTGACAAGCTTGGCTTTCCCTGTTTGCCAGTGGCAATTGTAGCTGTTGGAATTGGGCTGCCAATCTTGCTGCTGGTCTGGGAGATCTCTGTCCTTGGCTCATCCTACACAGGGACCTGTGTTAAAAACAAGGGCGCTTTGCTATTTGAAGGCCTGAGGAACATCATTTCTTTATACTTCTGCTTGGAAAAGACCTGAGAACAGTTAGATGTGTCTGGCTGCTTGCAGGTGCTCTAGTGACTTACATTTAGGAGCTGCTCACTGGCCTGTAAATAATGCTGTGAAATGGAGAGGATACAGAGCTCCCCATTTACTGAGCGCAGTTGAAATCAAATCCTGAGGCATGAGATCCTTTTCTTGGGCCATTTATAATTCAGGGCTTTCTCAAATCGTTGCTTTGTGTGCTGCTGGGATGGAGCAGGTGAGCTAAGAGGAACAACCAGGCTAAAAAAAGATGTGCTTAAGAACCCTTTTGTTGCTAAACTCTGTATCTTGCACTGTGTGAAGTGGTGAGCTGCTTCAAACGAGAGAGATCTAAGTACAGCGTGCAGCCGTAATCCAGCCTGAGGGGTGTGAGGGGCCTGGGTGAGTGTGATAAAGGCTGAGCTGGGAAGGAAGCACATCCCTGAGGGTGACATTGATGTGAAGGGAAGCGGGTGGGAGCTACTGTGGTGTGGCTGGAGCAGCATGAACCCGAACCAGGTCTCACTGGAACTGGTGGGAGCAAGTGTGGGTTTGTCTCTTCCAGTGGCTCCGGTGGGCAGGCTGAGACCGATTCTTGTGTTCACACTTGGACCCCTGGACCAGTCCTACAAAGGGCACAGCAGTGCTGGTGGTCGAGCTTGGACAGGTCTGGCCTGAAATCAGTGACCTCCTGGAATTCCAGCAGCATCGCACGTGGCTTTTCCAAGGGTTTACCTCCACAGTGCCATGGGAAGCCTGCATGCTCCATGCCTCTGCTCCTGCAGTTCTTCTGTCCCTGTCTCGTGATGAAGAGACCCCTCTCTGGGGCTGTGTTACGATGTGGAGGGTCTCAATTGCCTGAGTGCTAGAGGGAAGCTTGCCAGCCACTTCAAAGGTAGCTCTGCTGATAAGAGAAGCTGTGTTTGATGCCAAAGCCAGGCCTGAAGTGGTGCTGGATGTACAGCGTGTGTCAGCCCTGATTCTTCCTGCCTCTGGGATCTGTTTACTTCCTCGCATAGCTCTCCCTGTAAAACCTTTCAGTATCAGAGCACTGGGCTGTTTGCACCAGATGTGGGGTTAGAACTTACTCAGACTTGCAGCCAAAGGTGGAGGTATTTGAACACCCTTCTCGTTCCATGGCCTCTGTCTTGGGTTCTCCTAAGAGATCACTTTTACATCTCAGTAGATGATGTTGTCAGTCAGGGCTGGAAACTATAGCAGATAAATCCTGTTGGCATCAGCAGGGATCTGGCATTGGCCTCAGGAATGGTGTCAGCTCAATTGTGTGCTACTGCGAAACAAAGGGAAGATAAATGGTGACATATATAACCTCTCGAGCAAATAAAACTGAGTGGAATTGTCCTCATACCAAACTGGTACACCTGAGGAAGGAGGTCCTATTTCCTTACTTGTGCAGGATTTAGCCCTGGGTTTTGTGCAGGGCTGGTTTCAAGCCTGTGTGCCACCCAGTGTTGCTATTCTGGTCACCTCTCCCTTTCCTGGATGACTGTCCTGCTTTGATGTCGGTGCCTTTCCTACTGCTGTGGAGAGCAATCCTCTGATTGCTTCCTGTTTATCCTCTTCAGTGTGGCCCTGAATATATATTTGTGTATGTGTTCAAAATAGTCTTCCATTTAGGTTGATTCTGGGCTTGATTTTCCCTTTCCTCCCTTTTCACTCTATCCCCCCCCATCACCCCATCCTTTTAATGTGGCTCTTGTTTTCTTTGCATGAGGGTGACTGGGGATCAGCCATGGGCTTTGAGGAGTGGCCATGGGGGAGATCAGCTTGCCCTCAGTGACATGGTTTAGTGATAGGTTTGGCAGTCCTGGGGTGATGGTTGGGCCCGATGAAAGGCAGATTTACTCTGCAGATGCACAAGTTCCTGTGTCAACCTAGAGCCACACTGGAGGCACTTGGAGCACTGACTCCATCCTGCTTTAAGGCTCATTGAGGTGGACGTGTCCCCCTGGTATAGAGAGGGGACAGGGAGGGGTGGTTGCCCTGCAGATCTTGCTCTGAGAGCACAGCATTCCTGTAGCAAGTGCAATTGTGATATTTATGGAGAGAAAACCATGTAAAACATGAAGAAAAACAAAGCTGAGGGTTTAAAATCGCTTCCTGTTTAATACCTTTGATCATGGTGAAAAACCAGTTTATCTGTTAGTACACTGTGCTTGATGTGAAATGGAAAATCCACAATGAGTTGCTTAAAAGCCTTGTGGTAATCAAAGAAGAAGAATTATTAATTCTCTTTAGGGGTCTGTGCTTAAGCTGACCTACTTTACAGCTGCAGCGTGTCTCGTGGCTGCGATGGTACCAGTGTATGAAAGGGTCTTAAAATACACCACACAGGGAAAACCCATGCACAGGAAGGAAGTGCACTGGCCAAAACGCTGGGCACTTCTCCATACCAGTGTAGGCATGTAAATAGACAAATACCATCAGTAAAACTGAGGTACAGACTTAGTAAGTACATGCTGTAGCTCTGCTCTCACGTGTGCATCCTTACCCACTGCGCTCCTCTGCCTTAGGTGCCTCAGGAGATAGCAATGGTGAGTTCTTCCTCTTTCCCCCAGAGGTAAAGGCTACAGAAGCCTGTTGGGAAGTGCTGCTTTCCCATTTCTCACTGGGGAAATGAAGTCTCCCAGTTTTCCTACTGCTTATTTTTAGAACAAGTGGAGTGAAGGAAGGGAGAGGGAGTGAATTCAGCAGTGTGGTGCTGTGATTGGAGTGATGGTTTCTGTTAGGCTGCTAGCACTTTGTACCTGGCCAGATACAGCGGTGGGATCAGAGCCTGATGCCCAGGGAGATGTACTGAATGCCAGAGGCTACAGCTGGAGTAATTCTACTGCATGTTACAGGCTAAAAATGTCACTTCTGTGTGTAGATTGGGCATGGAATACACTGCATTTGGCCCTGGTTTGAGAGCAGCACTGAGGAAAAGGACTTCAAGGTCCCTCCCAACCTAAACCATAAATTGCTTGGTTTGTTGGGATGAAGTCCCTGAAGGCCAATGTTCAACAGGATCAGCACAAAAATAAGAGATATAGGAGATGGGGGTTGTTTGGAAGAGACTCTTTAAGCCCAGAGTATGGGAGGCAGTGGTGTGACATGGTTTCATGTAAGAAGGGCTTCTCAGAGTAGTGTTTTGCTGTCATAAGGAAAATTCCTTATTCCTGACATAGTAGTGAAAGAAATCACTAGTGGAGAAAACTAGATAATACAACTGTAAGTTACATATGAGTGACTGGATCATAATGCACCGTTATGCTGGGAACTGATGAGCTGCCATCCAAAATGTGCATGTATATTGTACAACATGACACAGGATTTGTTTGCCTGGCTTTGCTTTAAATCCTGGAGCCTCTGAAGCTTTAGAAGAGGTCCTCCCAGTATTCCTGTTGTGCGGGGCTATGTGATGATGGCCAAGCACCTTATCCATAAAGTTCTTGCAAGTCTTCTCTTTAACAAGCTTCTTAAGAAGATGTTGAGTAATGCGTAATGTTTAGGTTTAGATAATAGGTAGATTGGGATGAGCTCTTAGGCAGAAGCTCTTCCCTATGGGGGTGCTGAGGCGCTGGCACAGGGTGCCCAGAGAAGCTGTGGCTGCCCCATCCCCGGATGAGCTTTAAGCTCCCTTCCACCTAAACCAGGCTGGGATTCTATGAATAAATATCCTAATTATTCCTTTTTATATGATGGAGAGAAATGGTCTCTTGTTAGAGAGCAGTTTCCAGGCTCAGCAGATTTGGGTTCCAGCTCCAGCCCTGTCATGGGCTGACATAATTTTAGGCACTGTATTAGATAAAATCTCTTCTCTCCATGTGTTTCATTCCCTCTCTGATGGTTTGTTTCTGAGTGCTTCCCTGGTGTGTGGAGCTTACACAGCAAGCATCTCCTGAGCTTCACGGTGTGCTCGGTGAAGCTGAACCATCCTTCTATCAGATTTGGCTCCACGTTAGTGAGGCTGGAGATCCTGCGCATGAAACGCTGACAACATTCCTTAGCTCTCCTATTTATTATCCCCCCTAAATATTTTGAAGCTGAAGTCGTTAATGTTTGCTGGAATGTGGAACAGCCAAGCGAGTGCTGCAGTAGATCCCAAAAACATCTTGATTGAATTAGCAGGGAGGTGGAGGGGAGGAGGCTGGAACAAAGAGGCCGTTGAGGAGCTGGCACCGAGCACTGGGAATCTGTGCTCCAGCCAGGGGTGGCAGCAACCTCCAGCTCTGCACATGGTGCATGCAGCCCCTGTTGTAACAAAGGAGTATGTGTGCATGTGTGAGTGTGTATGTTGATGCATATGTGTGCTTAGGGCAGCTTCTTTCACTTTCCTCTTTCGGGCTGGAGAAAAGGCAGCTTGTGAGGACAACACTGAGGCTGCAGGTTGCCCTGCTTTCCCCCTTCCCCAGCCTCGGGCATGGGGGGGCTCCCATGCTGGGCCATCATCCAAGTGCCCTAATGATGTGCATCAAAGTAGATAATCTCCCAGATCAAGAGGACAAGTGTTTAGCCTTGATGGGATGAGGAGATGACACAGTTTGTGGGGACACTCCCTCCCCACACTTCATTATTGGAGTCAAGGAGATAAGATTTGCTTGCACAAGCCCTTCCTCTGGGTTTCTAGGGGATGGACAGACAGACTCCAGTTGCAGGTACAGCCAGGAACAGATAAGGGTGAAATTTACCAGGTTTCTTTTTTCACTTTTTATTTGTTTTTTCCTGGAAGGCTGTTTACAAAATGCATCATTCCAAACCCCATCTGCTTTTGAACAACATAATAAAGAGATTGATGTTGAAATAGCAATTGGTATCTGGAGACGTTTGCAAGTGCAGAGATGATGCGGTTGGTTATCCTCAGTATGCATTTGAGTTGTAATTCCATGCCCCATTCTAGCGTGAGCCTGAAATCTCTCCTGCCTGTGTGATGCTGGTTTTAACCTGGATGCGCTTGGAGCTCTTTGGGACCTCAGGCAAGTGCTCTGTGTGTCAGGTCCATCACCCTGTACAGCACTTGAGCAACAACTTCTGTGCTAATGTCTAAGGTGTTTTCCTTTGCCTTTCCCAAGCAAACCCTTCTGCTTCCTCCAGTGCCTTTCCATTTATCAGGGCCACCAAGTTAATTTTTCTCCCTAAACCTGTTTTTGTTGGTGGAATCAGTAGAGGGAGCAGCAGTAAATGAGCAGTGATCATTGCACAGCTCGTGTTTTCATGGCACCTGTGATCTATCTTACCTTCATCTTAATGGGAGTTCTTTTCCAGTCCAGCAATCTGGCAGTTCCTTTCTTGAGAGCTCATTTGGAAGCACAAAGACTTGGGTGTTTTGACAGTTCAGCTCTTAAGCTGCTGCTTTTCTTCTTCAACCTGAACATGCATTAAAATATTCATTTTCATCTTTCGCATAATTGATGCTTCAGCAGTTTTACAGTGAATGAGCAATTTTATGCAGGAAATAAGCAAATGAGCTGAAAAGAGCTGGGTGAAGGGCAGGCGATTGGTCCAGTCTTGAACCAGCATAGCTGAAAAGCTTCTTCTGTGCAAGAAGTTCAGTGCTGAGGGCATTTCAGGCAGAGCCAGTCACTTCCATTGATCATCTCCATTGGTGAAGGAAAAAGCAGTCATAAAAATCTCTGCCACCCAAATCAGTGCAGTGATGAGCAGCAGCTTCAGCTTCCTTCTTTCAGAGGTGGAAAACTGTGGATCTTGTTTCTGGCAGTGGGTTGGAACTGGAGGAGTTTTAAAGTCCCTTCCAACCCAAACCATTCTAGGACTCCATGGAACACTGCATCTTCAATGAGCCATTCCTGCTCCAGTATCTGAAGGTATTCAAGAGTGACTGTGCCCTGGTGAATCCAGGACTTAGTATGTGCCCACAAGTGAGAGCTGCAGACCCTGCAGCAAGGCTTCCCGCCTGGATCTGTCTCCATAAGGCTTTGCCAGGCCCCATCTGAGCACCCTCATATCCTCAGGGATCAGAACATTGATGTGGCACCGGCAATTCATGATGTGTGTGTGGTTGAGGGACACAAGGAGTAAGGGTGAGAGGGATGGGCAGGCAGTGGCACAGGGCTGGCAGTGAGGTACAGGGTCAAAGGGAGGAGCAGCAGGGCTGCCTGCAGAGATGGGAGCATGAGGCTTGTGGTGGATGGCTCTCATGCACTTGAAGTATTGCCTGGTGGTACGATGGAAGAGCATTCCTGTTGGCTTCCTTATCCTGCCTTTCTTTAGCTTCCATACTGACCTGTCCCACATTCACGGTTCTGCTTGATCCTGCTAAAATGGGCAAATCCGTGTGTTTCCAGGCTTACACTGTTGAGAATCCCACGTTCTCTGGAAATTTCCCTGTCTGCAGACCTGTCAGCCTTCTCTGCCTGTGCATATGTAACATTTCACTGGGTTAATCCTGTTTGTACAGTTTGACCAGCAGTGGCTCTGGGCTGAGCAGTTATTGGATTTGCTGGCATAAATAGCAGTGCTTAATCGAGCCTACAGTATTTCTAGCTGGGGAGTGTGCTCACTTCCTCTGCCTTTTCACTGTCTTCCCCAATTAACTTTCATTTCTGTGTTTTGTTGCAGAGCAAGGAAGTGGGATTGCAGCTCCAGGAAGACTTGATGAAAGTCTTGAATGAACTCTACACGGTAAATCAAACTGATTCTCTTGGCATCTTTTCAGGCAGAAGGAAGAAGTGTTTGACTTCTCCCAGCCTGCCCTTACAGCAGGGACTAAGCACCAAGGCTGATAAATGTCTGCAGGCTGTGCAGCTCAGGGCGGCTGGTGCTCACCAGTCTGTAGAGCACCATAAATCTCACTTTTTCACTCTATTCCTCTGTTGTTTTAGCCCTGTAAGTGTTGGCTCCACTTCTCAAAGATCTCACCTTAATGCACATCTGCTACTAGCTGCAGTGCTGGGTTTAAAAAGAGCAAGACATATTATAGACCTTGTAACAGTCCTACAATACCTAAAGGGTCTACAAGAAACCTGGGGAGGGATTTTTGACAAGGGCCTGTAGGGACAGGACAAGGGGGAATGGCTTTAACCTGCCCGAGGGGAGATTGAGATGAGCGGGGTGCCCCGAGGAGCTGTGGCTGCCCCATCCCTGGCACCATTCAAGGCCAGGCAGGATGGGGCTTGGAGCAGCTGCTCCGGTGGAAGGTTTAAGCTCCCTTCAACCCAAACCATTCCATGTTTAGAATTACTTCCGAATACACTGCACGTCTTCAGCCCATGGTGCTGTGTGGTCTCAGTGTACAGAAGACAGCACACGGCTTCAGCAGGGGGACCCACTGTGTTTATTTGTTCCTCAGCTCTTTCAGCAAAACAGCTCCCTTTAGAGTCATCCTCTTCCATCTGTGCTCTTTGCTTCCCAGTCTGTCCATTGGAGACACTGAGAACGAGGCACTGCCTCGGGAAGGAGAAGGAATGTGTTCATAAAAGTTCATATGCTGCTCCAGGACGTCTCTGCTCACATAGATGAATGGAAAAGCCTGTTGCTTGATTAAATTCTTGCTTTCTGCAGCTGTTACTGAGCTGGTTCTCTCTGAAAAGCAGAAACCCCACATGGTTTTGTTGCTCAAAATGTCCTTTTGTTTGTCCTTCCTTAGTGATACGTTGGGACATTACACTGAGATCCGTTTCCTTTGCTCTTTCAAAGGATCCCAGCCTGGTTTGGGTTGGAAGGGACCTTAAAGCTCATGCAGTTCCAGCCCCCTGCCACAGGCAGGGACACCTTCCACTAGAGCAGCTTGCTCCAAGCCCATCCAAAGGAGTAGCAGAATCCCTATTTTCAGGCAGAATGGGTAGGGATGAAGTCTTCAGTTTTCCTCCATAGATAAAGCCTAGAGGATTATAATGACCTGTATGTTTCTGTTAGGAAGTGTCCTGTGTCAGCCCATGACGGTGCTGTTGCCTCAGCAGGCAGCTCGTGGGTGCCAATGCAGCACCATCAGCAGGATAAAATCATTAAATCTGGGGTTTCTCTCTCTGCTTCTCTTGCTTTCTGCCAGTCCCACTCTCAGTGACAGAGGAAAAGAAACTGCTTTGCCTCTATTATTATAAATGCCTGTTTTATAGTCTAAGCATATGCAGGAGCCCAAAGTGTGTGTGTGTAAATTATTCAGCGTGTCTCTCTCGAACACTGGCTGCACTCACATTCTCTTTCATGTTTAAATACAGCGTCTCTTTGTATCTGAAAACCTTTGCTGATCACTGCATGAAGGGAGAGCATGTGTCTTCCTTATGTAAAATCATGTTACGGTTCAGCCTGAGGTGAAATAGGTATAAATGGGGGTTCAGCTGAAGTAATTGATTTGCAAGGGGGAGCTTTATTAATGCTGGAATGGCACTGTTGGGGTGTCCATATGGAACTGTGCATTTTTGGGGGGCCCTAGAGAAACGGTGTCATCATGATGTTTGTTCAGGTATGTTAATTGAATTGCTTTGCATTGATGGATGAGGAAAGCTAGTTGACATGTTATGTCCTTTGGTGTTTTTGTTCTGTGTCATTAACACACAGCTAGACATGAATATCCTGTGACATGAAGGGGGAATATTCCTGTGACTATCTATGCTTATCAGATATGTGCTGTAATAAGAGTTGTCTATCCAGGGTCCAGTGCACTTCTCCCTGAGCGAAAGAACCGCACTCTTTTAATACTATTTTCATTAGATAAGGTGAACAGAAGTGCTTCTACATCTCCAATTTGATTTAAACAAATGGAACCTGAGCTGCTTTGGCAGCCATTACGTTCAGATTATTGATCTGCAGGACAGTTCCTTGGGATTTGGGATGTTTAAAGCCCTTATCATCCAGGTGGAAGACTGACAGGCATTCCTTCTGCAGCCTTACCTGCTGATGAAAGCTGTCATTTCCCAGCATTGGCATACAATTTCCCTTGAATAGTGAGGAAGCTGGGTTTAATCTGTATCTGTTTTTGGTTTCTACGCCTCCTTTATTGGATCATACAAGAAGGCTCATGCCAAAGTGAAACAAAGAAGCAGCTGCAGCATCATCCACTTTGATTTCGGATTCATTCTGAGAGCCACACTTCCACTCAGGCATCTTCTGTCCTGCTTTGTTGAGATGGGAAAACTCCCATTTTGCCAGTTGAGATATTTCTAACTCCCTGTTACCAACCAGATCTGGCCTGTTGGGCACTATTTGAATGTGTTTGCTTGGTGTGATATATAAACATGAAGGGCATTCATACATAATAGAAACGTGATGGGTAGCTGTTATGAAATAGTTATATTAAACAAATGTACAGTTTTGGGGGTGCATTGGGAAATATGTTGAAGCATATGACCTCTTCCTTAGGATTTTATCCTTTCTCACCCAAGAGCTTTCCAGATAATATCCTTCCTGTTCTCCAGAAGGCTTGGTCACACAGTTAAAGTAAGGCAGAACGTATGGGTGCCTAGTTTGGTGGTTAGGTAAACCCATTTCTTCCTCGGCAAATGGAACTGTGGAGCTCTGACTCTTGGCTATCATTTTCTGCAGGTTATGAAGACCTATCATATGTACAACGCTGACAGCATCAGTGCTCAGAGCAAACTGAAAGAGGCGGAGAAGCAGGAGGAAAAGCAGATTGGGAAGTCGGTGAAGCAAGAGGACAAGCAGACACCGCGCTCCCCTGACTCAACTTCCAACGTCAAGTTTGAGGAGAAACATGTTCGACGAAGCTCTGTCAAGAAAATAGAGAAAATGAAGGAGAAGGTAGTGCCCTAGTGCTTGTAGAGTGCTTGGGGAGGATGTAGGCTCCAGCCTCTGCTGGAGGAGGTGGGGTGCCTGCACCAGCCCTCAGGCTACCTACGGGCTTCTATCAGCCACTAGTGCTGGAGCTGGGCTGTAACCTCATAAACCCACCTTGTTCCTTCCTTCTAACCTCTGTCCTCCCCAGCCTGCAGCCTGCTTTAGGAGAAGGCTTGAAGTGCAGAACTGTTTAGTATAGTACTGCTGAAACCATCCACATAATTCATCTAGGTCTTTGAGTCCTAATGAAACTGGAATCCAAATGAAGAGAAATGTGTGAGCACAGTAAGATTGTGCAGTGTTCTCTGGTGTTACTAAGAATGCTACTACTCCTGCTGCACCCCTTCATAACCTCTGTTCTGTTTGTGGTTCTCTTCTAGCGCCAAGCAAAGTACACAGAAAACAGACTGAAGGCTATTAAGGCAAGAAACGAGTATCTGCTGGCTCTGGAAGCCACCAATGCATCTGTATTCAAGTATTACATTCATGACCTGTCTGATCTCATTGATGTAAGTGCTGCTGCTTAGGTGCCTGCAATGATTATCATTGCCACTAAACCCTCATGTGTCTTCCCTCATTCTTCAGCATCTTCTACACTGGTACAACTGGTAGCCTCTGTACAGGTGTGGAATGAGGATCTTGGATGGGCAGCTTAGAGGGTAACAACAGGCATAATAACTGATCACTAAGCTGTTAAGTGAGCTTTTTGTCATTGAGTAACTCAGTTTTGTTGCACAGATAGAAACTCACACAAGAAACCTGACATTGAAACATGCAGAAGAAGGACTTGCTTAGTTAACACGAAATTCAGCTTCAGTATCACAGTTGCTTGAACCAGTGCTGGAGGTTCTCCTTGCCTCTCTGTTCACACAGAGAAATGAAGAAATTAACTGGCTACAGAAACCAGTCCCCCCTTTCCTTAAGGATGCTCTCAGCAGAAACTGAGTAATGGAGCAGGAGGTTGTTCCCCAGCTCTTGTGCTCAGGGGACATCATGCCTGCTTTTAGTAAAACACAACAAAACCCTCCTTTCACTGAGTAAAACCAGTGAGGAATCCTGAGACATCTCACAACTACATAACTCCCCTCTTCACTGGGCAGAACTGGAGTACCAGATGCACTGAACACCTTGTGTCTGGGTCACTGCCTGCTGCTTGCTCTTACTCTGCTTGCCAAGCACTGCTAGAGCCACTCGGCTGCAAAGCCTGGAGGGAGCTTGCCTTGTAGGAGGGGGAGGTAATGATAGAGGTGTCTCTAGACACAGGCAATAAAGAGCACTCAGATCATTATTAATTAGTCAGCTATTATCATAGCTAACAGTATATATAATGCATTTATTCAGCTGATCATAAAATGACATGAAGTGCACTTCTCTGCTGGGTGTTTATTTAAGCCTGTCCTTTGGAGGTCAGGCTCCTCAGTACTGGATGGTTTGGGGAACACTGTTATTGTAAAGAGTTGTGATTTGCACACTTGCTGTGCTGAAGAGCCCTGGTTGGTTTTTACTTGCTGCCTGTGCACACCTTTTAAACATCTGCTGAAACCTGAATTGTGCCATTTGGTTTGGTTTTGTAAATATACAGTAAAGAGTCTATGTGGATTTCATAAACCCAGAACAACTTTTGATTCCTTTGATCCTGATGGATCAGAAATTAACAGCTAGAACCACTGATGGTTATCAGAAGCATCTGACTTTAAAATGTGATTTTTTTTAAGCCAGCTTTTAATTCTCTTCCTTGATTTAATCCTTTGGTGGTTCCGCATCTCGAAATAGAATCTAAAAGCAATCTTCCGAGTTGCTTCCAAGTAGATTGTGTTTGGGCAAACAGCATTAAACTTGCCATGTTTGCACAGCCCATTGTGTGCTTCCAGTGTGCAGGGCAGGGTAACAGTGAGTTAATTCTCCCTCGTGAGTTCAGAGCAAGGAATTGTTCCTGACATAGCCCAGTAGTTTTGAATTTCCTGACTTTGGGGACTGAGGCAGCTCTTTGATGCTAATGAAACATTACAGTAATGGGGAAGTTTGGATTAACTCCTATTTATGAGAGGGTCACTAGGATGGAATCTAAAGAAGATAAAACGGGGGGGGGGGGATGAATCCTTATGGTGCTCTCTCTGGAGTAAGTTTACTATTGGTGTTTACTCCAGGATCTCAGTTTCCTTTCCAAATGTAAATTGCATTCTAAACCAAGGGGGCTCTTTCTTCTTAAAGCTTCTGTTTGGGATGTATTTGAAAGCTGCCAACTGGCAAAGGGTTAATGATCTGTCGCATTGGGAAGTGAATTTGAATGGGTTATCATTAAATTCTTATAAAAAATTGATTTCCTTGGAGAATGATTTCATCAAACATTTATATAACCCAGAAAAGGGATGGGGAGACTGAGACATTTATAAATGTGGTACGTTGGCCTCTGAAAAATGTTCAAGTGGGGGAGTGGGCTGAGAAATGTTTTCTGTCACATGAAGCCAAATGTTTCACTAACATACAGCCAAAAGCTTTCATGTGTTCATAGAATCCCAGCCTGGTTTGGGTTCAAGGGACCTTAAAGCTCCTCCAGCTCCAGCCCCTGCCACGGGCAGGGACCCCTTCCACTGGAGCAGCTGCTCCAAGCCCCTGTGTCCAACCTGGCCTTGAGCACTGCCAGGGATGGGGCAGCCACAGCTTCTCTGGGCACCCTGTGCCAGCGCCTCAGCACCCTCCCAGGGAAGAGCTTCTGCCTAAGAGCTCAGCTCAGTCTCCCCTCGGGCAGGTTCAAGCCATTCCCCTTGGCCTGTCCCTACATCCCTTGTCCCAAGCCCCTCTCCAGGGTTTCTTGGCTTAATGCAGTCCTGCAGCTCAGCAAGGTGGTGTGTAAAATATGAAGTCCCATTTAACTTACCGCTCCCAGCAGTGACCTCCCCTTGTGCAGTGAATCAGCTTCACCTCTTAGACAGATGTGTGCTAGAGGAGGGTGAGCACAGGGAGGACAAACTGCTCGCCCTGGGTGAGTGTGCAATGATCTGGCCCACAGTAGGAGGGGAAGAGAAGCCACTGCTCCTGTTAAATCTGAGCTGGTCCTCATCCTGGCTGGGCTGTTGATCCATCTCAGTCTGGCTTTCCCCAGATGACTGCAGAGAGCAGCACTGTGATGTGCATGCAGAAGAGCGGCTGTTGATCCAAGGCTGCCTCCACACGTGCACATTCTCAATCAAGCATCTTTTGTTGCTGGGTTTTTTTTGGGGCTGGTTTTTGTTCTTTCTGATTGAATATAATATCCTTTAATTCTC
Organism: Melopsittacus undulatus; assembly: GCF_012275295.1. Lineage (NCBI taxonomy): Eukaryota > Metazoa > Chordata > Aves > Psittaciformes > Psittaculidae > Melopsittacus > Melopsittacus undulatus. Next base: position 2,119,908 of record NC_047542.1, read on the forward strand.
TGCCACCAGCCTAACCAGCAACTGCAGCTCTTTTTACCACCTGCCACAGCTGGTTGGCACAGGAGCCAGGCATCGAGCAGCATGTGGTGACAGCAATTCTGAGCAGGCAGGGAATGGTCTTCTCCCTCCCTCTTTCCTCCCCTTCCTTTTCTTTTTGGGTTTGCACACAATGACAGTGATGAGACCCAAATGATGGGCGAGGAGGAGATTTCATGTGAATTTTGCTTACAGAGCAGTGCAGCAATCAAGCAGATGGTCGCTTTCTTTCCTGTTGGATTGTCTCCTAGTGTATGTAATCTTGCTTGTAACTCCAAGAAGGTGGGCTCCTTGCTTGCTCCCTTTATTGGATGTCTGAAGAATTCAGGCTGGTTCCGATCCTAATGAAAAGCTCCTTTCTCCCTTCTGAAACGTGAAGAATTGGCTGCGCAGCCCCAGTGGAGATGAAGCTCCTGGATTGTCTTCCAGTGACATCATCCTGGTGTCACAGCCAGGAAATTCTTGACCACGACCACTTTCTGCTGGAGAGCTTTGCTCTTCTGTTTCACCCCAGCAATGAAGTCATCGCAGCCGCCTGCTCCTTGCTTTCTGGATGACTCTGCTCTTTATGCCTGTGATGTCCAGGTCATGTTCTTGCTTTCTGAAGTACACTGAATTAAGCAGCTTTCTGTTTCTTGGGTAGAAGTATTTAGATGCAGATCAACGTCTGCAGATGTTCCAGACCCTGTGGCTTGTTACTACAGATAGTACTTTAATCCCTTGTTTTCCTCTTACTTGGAGCAATTTTGTGTAAGGATGTTAGAGTGTGTTCAGTGGGAATCAGTGCCCCTAAAGTAAGGTTAGAATTTCAAGAAATAGGCTGCCATGTTATTGAACATACCCACTTCCAGGGTGCTTTTGTTTAACACCATGAAATGAAGTCTTTAGTACCCCATGACTGCAAACTGCTGTAAATTTAAGCTCTTCTTGCCTTGGCATTAATTATAACATGAAGTTGGCATTTGGTGTGGGATTGTAGGTTGAAAGTTCTGTTTAGGTCCTGCTCTTAGGACCACCAGTCAAAGTACCTCTGCAGTCAGTGAGACATGTGGGACTGTGCTGGTATCCAGAAGATGATAAAGCATCCACAACTTGCTATCCATTTAGATAACTTCTGGCTTCAGAAGCATTTTAATACCTATTGCAGGATTTCTTTGCTTATTCATATGGAATTGTGTGTGTTTTTCCAGCAGTGCTGTGACCTGGGATACCACGCTAGCCTCAACAGAGCCCTCAGGACATTCTTGTCTGCTGAGCTAAACCTGGAACAGTCAAAGCACGAGGGTCTGGATGCCATTGAAAACGCCGTGGAGAACCTGGATGCCAACAGTGATAAGCAGCGCCTGATGGAGATGTACAACAACGTCTTCTGTCCGCCCATGAAGTTTGAGTTTCAGCCACACATGGGTGACATGGTCAGTTTATAGTCCTCTTCCAGCTCTAGCTTTGTAAACAGTTCCACCTCTGCCTGTTTACTGTCCCTGTCTTTGATAGACTCACTGCAAGGCCACCTGCTTGGCTCTGTTTTGAGGAGGATGAGAGAAGCTTTAGCTGATATAAAGATAAAGCAGAGGCTCATGGAACATAATGTCAGAATATGGCTCTTACTTTTTGGCTATCAAAGCTACTGAAACTGAAAATGCTTCATTAAGTATTATACTTCATGGAGTATAATACTACGTGTGGATAGGAAACAGTTTTAGTCTCATTCAGCCCACAAGATTACCCCTTCACCCTGAGACAAACTGAAGTTTGAGATTTGAAGGGGCAACAAGATACTTAAATGCTGGTTTTGGGAAGGATTTGAGTGTGGAATTGTAGAGTATAAAAGATTTACAATGGTGCTTTGTGCATCTTCCCTATGAGACAAAGCCATCGGAGGATTTTAGGTTTTGGCAATGGAAATCTCTCTCTTTTTAGGTTTATCAAGATGTGGTTACTCATGTGGGAGCTGTTTAAAGTCACACACGCTGAAACCAGTTCTAAATGGGAACACATGTGCAATGCAGTAATTTAGGTCAATTGGTTGGATTTCTGGATTTTCCTCCTGAACACGGAGGAAGCACTGTCAGGTCTCTTGCAGCCAGCCTCTTCTTCTGGGCTAAGAACTATAATCACTGCTTATGGCTCCTCTTTGTCCCTTCCCCATTAAGTGAAACCCTCAGACTACAAATGACCTCTCTCAGTTGGTCTGTGCTTTGGAAGTATCCTCTAAGATCCTGGGAAGAAAAAGCATCACCTGCAGGCTGTCATGCTCTTAACAGGTCCCATTCAGTGGATCATTTATCTTCATTCTTCTCAAGGCCAAGTGAGGGTTTATCAGTGCAGGCTGATGGCCTTGGTGCAATGGTCCTGCATATATACCAGATTGAATATGTGATGTTGTGTGATAAAACTCTAGTTTCTGCCTTTAAAAAATAGCCTTATGCATGAATTGTGCCTGTTGCTGCAGTGTGCAGGTAGTTGAGCTGAGCCTGCCCCACGCTGCCTGGCTGATGCGTTGAACCACATTCTTCCTGATGTGCAGTGGGATTTAGACTAATATCTGTAATAAAGCACATCAGGCTTCCAAAACACATGACAAGCTTATACAACTGTGAGTAGCTGATATTTTCTACTACTTCTTTGATGTTCACATTCTCTCTGGCTCCCTTTTCAGCACAGTCAGGAAGGGAAGTGCTATTTTTGAACACGAACCTTTTCCACTGGTTGAAATCCAGGGCTACAGTTTTAAATGAAGCACTTTGGGAGCTGTTTGCTTCTAATAATTGAATGAAGTAACTGCAGTGTTCCTGATTGTGTTTCTTCCCCCTAGCACTCTAAAAGCAGTGCTCTTTCTCTTCCAGGAGTCGCAGCTATGTGCCCAGCAACCAGTCCAGAGTGAGTTAGTGCAGAGGTGCCAGCAATTGCAGTCTAGATTATCGACGCTTAAGATCGAAAATGAAGAGGTGAGCTAATGAACCACAGATCAACAGCTCTCTTACCACTTCTAGTGGGGAGTGGGGGCTGGGGAAGGAATAACCTTACTTACGGCACACAGGATGCAAAACCAGTAATACCTGTTTATGAGTAGAACCATAAAATGGTTTGGGTTGGAAGGGACCTTAAAGCTCCTCCAGTCCCAACCCCTGACCCCTTCCACTGGAGCAGCTGCTCCAAGCCCCTGTGTCCAACCTGGCCTTGAGCACTGCGAGGGATGGAGCAGCCACAGCTTCTCTGGGCACCCTGTGCCAGCGCCTCAGCACCCTCACAGGGAACAGCTTCTGCCTCAGAGCTCAGCTCAGTCTCCCCTTGGGCAGGTTCAAGCCATTCCCCTTGGCCTGTCCCTACAGGCCCTTGTCCCAAGCCCCTCTCTAGGTTTCCTGCAGCCCCTTTAGGCACTGGAGCTGCTCTAAGGTCTCCCCTTAAGGAGCTTTTTCTTCTCCAGGCTCAACCAGCCCAGGTCTCTCAGCTGCTCCAGCCCTTGCAGCATCTAGTAAAACACTTCAGGGTACTTACTAGCTCTGTGGTTCTTTGCACCTCACTATCCTCATGTTTTATGTACTCCAATTCCTGCTGGCCAGGTTAAGAAGACTATGGAAGCTACACTCCAGACAATCCAGGATATAGTCACGATAGAGGACTTCGATGTCTCGGACTGCTTTCAGTACAGCAACTCCATGGAGTCTGTGAAATCCACCGTCTCGGAAACATTCATGAGCAAACCCAGCATTGCCAAGAGACGGGCCAACCAGCAGGAGACAGAGCAGTTCTACTTCACAGTAAGGAGTTAATTTGCAGTATAAGCACGTGTAATGTACTTAGAATTGCACTCACAAGAGAGTGCAAACTGATGCTATCGCCTTGCAGAAATGCTGCTGGGATTGATTTTTGGGCAAGCAGAGTAAGTATTTTAGGGTTTAAAAGCGGGTGCTTTGAATTCCTGACAAATAAACAGGGATCCCTTTGTTGATGCAAACTTAGGCTGTGGATAAACTGTGTAAAATTTGATTTCTCGTGCATCTAAAAGGATTTGTCTGAGGGAGAGCTCAATAGCTTGTAAATATCAATTTCAGGAATAAGACTAACTAAAGGAATGTTGAGCTTTTTCATTTTTTGTTCTTATCATCTTACAGTTTCAGCTCACATCAGCTTTTAATTGAGTTGATGCCTTTTACAAGATGCTAAGAGCTTTTTAGATTGAATTTCATAACAGACTCTGTGTTTTTTATGCCTAAATTAGATTGATGTTGAACTGTTGAATTCATTTCCATTTAAAAGATATTTCAAAGCAGCAGATGAAAATCATACCTCTTACCCTGGTTGCTTTGTCATTCCTTTGGGCATCTTTTGCTATATTTAATGCCCTTTACATTCCTCTTCCAAGTTAGTTATTAGAAGCCTGAAGTTTCTGTGCAGATTAAACTCGCTGGCAGGATGGTTCCTGTCAGGCTTTGACTTAAACAAATGAAAAAGCCTTTGTAGAAGGTGAAGCTGGTTATTGAAACTGTGCAGAATAGAGCTGGCCATGGAAGCCCCCTCCAACCAGCCTAACCGGATGCTTGCTTGATTGATCTACTGCCCTTTATTAGGATTTCAAGCTTTGAATCTATAAGGAGCAGGTTGTTCAATGTATGAGCAAACACTCCAATGGATGTTAATGAGACTGTGCAGTGCAGTGATCTGGGCGAGGCATTCTTTGTGTAGGGGGAAAAGCAAAGTGCAGTACAGAACAGAGATTTAAATCCCCTCATGCCTTATGATGTGCTAAATGCTGAGGGATAAGAATGGAAAGCAAAATATTAGTTTGAAAGTATATTCCATGTTAGTGTGTACTGCATTGCTAGCAAGGCAAAGCTCTTAGGTAAAGATAGTGATGCCACCATGGGGATTGAATGGAAGGAGTACTGCCTGTAGTATCTCTACGCTAGTATAATCTGTATTTCCACTAGAGGCACGTCACTGCACGCTGGTGCAGAGACTGCTCTGTTGTTAGGGCTTTGAAGGAAGATTTGTATTCGGAATAGAAGCTTAAACTTCCCTGTGTCAGTGAAAGGCATAGCAATGATGATTGACTTAGCACTGAGCTAATGCAGACAGCTGAAGCAAGGAGGCAGCAGCGACTTCAGGGAGGCAAAACTGGGGATGTGGCCTGGATACCACTGCTGCAAAACTGGAGCCAGCATGAGGCTGTGATGGGTGCGGGAGGGTGCATAGAATCCCAGCCTGGTTTGGGTGGGAAGGGACCTTAAAGCTCCTCCAGCTCCAACCCTGCCACAGGCAGGGACCCCTTCCACTGGAGCAGCTGCTCCAAGCCCCTGTGTCCAACCTGGCCTTGAGCACTGCCAGGGATGGGGCAGCCACAGCTTCTCTGGGCACCCTGTGCCAGTGCCTCAGCACCCTCACAGGGAACAGCTTCTGCCTAACCTGAACCTCCCTGTTTTAACTGTCTGGTTTGTGTTTCGCTTCATTATATGCCATCTGATCAGGGGTTACCACTGCAAAAATACTGCAGTAAGTTTGGACTCAGAGAGGATGCCAGAGTTGCATGGCTGTGAGAAGCTGGTAGGTGCCATATACTCAGTTTCTAACAACACCCCTTCCCCTCTTCATTTTTACACCACCAAAATAACATGATTTGAGGATATTTCTGCTGCTTTGCATCTGATTGTGCTTAGTCTGGCTCCAGCTGTGCTCTGCTAGAAATTAAATCCTTAGGAGTTCTTGTGGAGTTTGATTATTTTCTTCTTTTTTTACTGTTTTTATTAAGCCAGAAATCAAAAGCTAATGGCTCTTTAATTCACTGAAAACAGCCTGGAGCCTTATTTTAAAATGAGGGGGTTTTATTCATCAGCATACTTGTAACAGGCAGGGTACAGAATGTTAGGCATGAGGAAACAGAATGCATGAAATGCTGCACTGAGGGCTAGGAGCCTTCTCTTCTGCTCCCTTCTAACAATCCCTGGTACCCATCTGCAGGCAGGCAGTGGTCTTCACATGACTGCTACTGATGCCTCAGAGCCATCAGCCTGAGCATGGGCGAGTGCCAGAGCATGCTCCATTTAACTGATGGAGCAAAACACAGAGTTGGGGTTTGGGGAGCAGATTCTGCAGGGGAATGTCAAGAAATACGGTTTGCTTCTTTTCTTGCCACAATGATCATGTTTCCTGTTTTCTTCTAAAACAACAACAGCAAGTTGAATTGTGAACTATAGGAAGTATTAACTGTAGGAAGTGCTGAGATGCTCCAAAGGGACTTAATTCTTGTGACATTTTTCTTCCATTGTTGCCAACCAAAGGGACATAAACCACAGACTTTGGCAGCTCATTAAAGGCCCAACAGAGACACTTTTGTCAGTACACACGACTGCTGGAGAGCTGGTGCTGGACACTTCCTTAGGTCCTGGAAGGTTCCTCCCACTCTCAGTGCTGCTGCTAGATATCGTAGAATCCCAGCCTGGTTTGGGTTGAAGGGACCTTAAAGCTCCTCCAGCTCCAACCCCTGCCATGGGCAGGGACCCCTTCCACTGGAGCAGCTGGTCCAAGCCCCTGTGTCCAACCTGGCCTTGAGCACTGCCAGGGATGGGGCAGCCACAGCTTCTCTGGGCACCCTGTGCCAGCGCCTCAGCACCCTCACAGGGAACAGCTTCTGCCCAAGAGCTCAGCTCAGTCTCCCCTTGGGCAGGTTCAAGCCATTCCCCTTGTCCTGTCCCTACAGACCCTTGCCCAAAGCCCCTCTCCAGGTTTCCTGCAGCCCCTTTAGGCACTGGAGCTGCTCTAAGGTCTCCCTGGTGCCTTTTCCTCTTGAGGGTGAGCAACCCCAGCACTATGTGTATATTCCATCACAGTTCTGCACATCTTGCATGAATTCTGCTGTTATGACCTGCATAGGACAAGCAGGGTGCAGGCACTCTCGCTGCTAAAATACTGTTCTTCACCTCAGTCTAATTTGGCTATATGGGACTAGAACCTAAAGAAAATGGTTGGGTTTGGGGAAAGATGAAGACAAGAACTGGGACATTTCACTATTGAATGTGAATCCTTTCTTTGTGTTCATTTTGCTAGCTGAATATTTCCAATAGCACAGGAGGCCATTCTTTAGGATCAGGAGCTGTTTGGAGAGTTCTGGTCTATGTATGTAAACGTGTCCTCATTACAATGTGGACAGCTACTGTACAGCAGTGTTTGATGCACTGCAGCACCCTGGAGATAAATAATGCTGGTCTGAGCTGCAAAACAAGATGAAAGAGCTGTAAAGAAAAAGAACCTCAAGCAATTGCAGAGCTGTGAAAAACCAGAAAGAAGGAGGGGGGAAATGACTGCATGGCTGTGTAATGTTGCACCCAGAGAACAAATCTGAACTTCAATAATATCTGTATTTGTTTTGTCCCATGCCCCCCCTGCAACCCTGGGTATCATCCAGCGTGGAGGCAGACGCACTATTTGACAAGTAAAGTGGGGTGAGGGAGGTTAAGTGAGAGAAGCAGCACAGTAGCAGCCTTTTAGTTTGTTAAGACAGATTGTTCATTCAGTGCCCGTGACGCGAGGGGAGTGCATTCCCATTCCGCCCTGTCTGCAGGGGAGAGGCATGACAGCTTCTCGGATGGCTTGAAAAGATGCCAAAGGTTCAGCTGATTCCACAGTGAAACAATAGAAATTGCACAGCAGATGTGGATGGACTGAACTCCAGGTTTGCTGGAGAACCGAGGAGGACTCGGTTCATCCTCTGCACCCTGAATGTCAGCGTAATTCATAGGGTCATAGAATCACAGAATGGTTTGGGTTGGAAGGGACCTTAAAGCTCATCCATTCCAACCCCCTGCCATGGGCAGGGACCCCTTCCACTAGAGCAGGGTGCTCCAAGCCCCTGTGTCCAACCTGGCCTTGAGCACTGCCAGGGATGGGGCAGCCACAGCTTCTCTGGGCACCCTGTGTCAGCGCCTCAGCACCCTCACAGGGAGGAACCTCCTTATATCTAACATAAATCTCCCCTGCTTGAACCCATCCCCTTATCACTTTAGTCCTGATGAAGTGTCCCCTCCAGCATCCTTTTGAGTCCCTCTTCAGCTATTGGAAGGCTGCTCTGAGGTCCCCACTTTACAGCTATGAGCTCTTCATTCTCTCTTCAGCATCATGTTCAGAATCCAGTAACCTAAAATGCAATCAAAGAAATTAATTTTCCACTCACGATCTTGTTTTTTTTTCCACTTTCACAGAAAATGAAGGAGTATCTGGAGGGCAGGAACCTGATAACGAAGCTCCAAGCCAAACACGACCTTCTTCAGAAGACCCTGGGAGAAAGTGAGTCCTGGAAGTGCTCATCACTGCTGGTAGCCAGGCTGTTGCGCTTACCCAGTTAGTGAGCTGAGTGCAGTGGGCTTGGATGTCTGATGCAAAGTGTCCATACTCATGGTTTCTGAATTACCTTTCTGCTCTGCATGCTGAGGAGCCAAATGACCTCTGTGGCTGTTGGATTAGTGGTGCACAGAAAATGCTTAATGAATCACTAATGGATAAGATGAAGCACACACCTGCCCCTCCTGGTTCATCTTATCCTCTCCCTGTACACGTGTGTGTTCTGCTTCTCACTTCATGATCTGTATCAGGGTAAACACTGACATTTACAGTTTACTGCTGGTTGAGCAGTGTTGCCTTGTTAGCCTGGGCTGCAGTTCTGTTTGCATGGTAGTTCAGCTGCTTCTCACCTCTGTGGCTTCACTCCAGACCAAACCAGTGCATGGGAGCCCAGGCTTTTATGAGAAGAATTAAGCACATTTCAGAGCATGTCAAATATGTTGCCTATCCAGAGGGCATTAGTCAAGGGGCAGCAGCCAGAACTGACTATGCATTTGCTGTTAGTGTCAGAACAAAGGCAGATTTCTTCCCCTTCATGGTATGGGCAGATCCTGTTGGCCAAACACACTTAAACTATGCATCCAAGTTTCCATAGAAACCTGCCTGCCTCGTATTTGCAGAGGAGAAGGTTTTAACAGTCTAAATGTCAGGTCAAAAGAGGGCTCAACTCATTCCTGGATTGATGTGCTGGAGCAGGGCTCATGTTTTGATCTGGAACTTAACTGGACTCCCCAAGGTTTACGGTGTGCAAATCTTCTGAATGAAAACTTAAACAGCATGTGGCCTTTGAAGTGCTTTGCTTTCCCTTTAAAAATGCACTATAAAACCTGCAGTACTTATTGCTGCAGTAATTAAGAGTTTCATGTTTATCAGACCAAAACCACAAGGTAAGGGAAGGATGTTGGCATCATTTTGAGCTTTATTGTTTAAAGCTGCTCATCTCTTCAGCTGTAGAAAGGGTGGTTGAAGCCAAAGATCTGTGTCCTTAGGGTATTTTGCTTTTGCTTCTAAATATCTCCAAGTGACACCCGGGCTGCCCTGTGACTAATCACATTCCTGGATCATAGCTGACCTCTGCATACCGAGCCCTGTTTCCCCTTAACCTGCCTGCCCTTTGAACCCATCTCAAGCTGTGGTGGGGGAAAAGAAGAGGAAATTAAATGTGATTCCTGTATTGCTATGCAGATTTAAAGGCTGCTTCTGTTTTCACGTGGCTGCTTTGCAAATCAGAGTTTCTCATGTGAAGGGACCCAGTGTGTGTCAGGGACAGCGTGCTTTGTCCATCTGTGAGATCAAAGGGAGGTACATTACAGCTCCAGGCCCACATTAGCAGGTTCATGGTACAGACTGGGGACCGTGCCTAGACTTATCCATAAAATGTCCCTTAATTGGGAAATGGACAAATAAAATTCCTTTCACATATCCCTGGAGCATGATTAGAACCTTTAGTGAAAAATGAGCTGCGTGTCCTCAGCCGCTGCAAAATGCATGGGTTTCTTCTAGTTCTTCTTCTTCTTTGGCCCATCCTCAGGTGACACTTGTTAGTTCTCTTGCAAAGTACCTTAATCTATAGATGACAAGTTCCAGTAATAAAAATAGCAGCAAGTCTTCCTAGCTACAAGTAATTATGTCCTTGCCTACTGTACACATTTGTCACCTTTCTATAGGAGCCCCTTGCTGTTGCCGTAGCCATGTCATTTATATATATGAATATTCTATGATGGGAATGGGACAGGTGGCTGGATATGCTGCTTTGGAATAACATTTTCCTGTCAATTATGCATTGTTTTGGCTCTACATGGGGAAAGGAAAGTGGCTATCAAGATGTGTGCAGCTAATTGTCAGCCATCAGCAATTAGATGTTTCCCTCATTCATTCTCCCAGCTCCCCAGGAGCAGGAAGGCAGCCTTAGGGAAGGGGGATTTTTAAGCTGTTGTAAATGAGTGTGGTTTCCCTGATGATGATCTGCACCAGCAGTAGACCTTGCCTGGGCAATTCCCAATAGCACAAGTTTTCTGGGTCTCTTTCCTTGTGCTGTTATTAAAATGCTGCTGCATTAACTGGAGCCCTTAGCGTGGGGATGGGCTTCTGTGCTCTCCCCAGCAGTGCTCCTGTGGGGAGCAACCCCTGTCCAGCTCCCCAGAGATGCCTCCTCCTTTTCCAATGGCTTTTCTCCTCCATCTCCTTCCAAACCTGGCTTTACAAAGCTGTTGAAAGTATTTTTTCCATTCCTAATGCTGTATTTCTTTGTCTTCTTACCAGGTCAACGGACTGACTGCTCCCTTGCCAGGTAAGTGTGGCTCAGGGGGTGATATTTTAGGGCCAAACTGCCATTCTAGATCTATTACCAGCCCAGGATCTGTATCTGTTGGTTAAAAATACTTATTTAGCTAATATATAAGCAAGTTCCTGCTAGTTCATACAGCTTTGAATACCATTGCAATTACCTGCATCAGTGCAAGTAGTGGTGCAGCTTCTGTATCTGTTTAATAAGCTCTGGTTGGGTGAGTAAAGAGTATTTCTTTTGATGCAGAACCTACTTAAGCACCTCCCCTTGCTTGCTGAGGCCCTGGGCTGCCATCTCCATGGCCTCTCCTGGTCTGGCTTTAGCAGATCCACATCCCTAAACAAATTGGAAAGCTCTTCATCCCATTGACACTCTGGACTGTAGCACTGTAGAGGTTGTGGAGAATGAACTTTGCATTTATAATTAGCTCTAATCACAGAACCGTAACTAAGCTTCTCCTCATGGGCTTTTGCTGAAACATAACAAATCTCCATCTCCAAAACTGATGGATTCCAGGAGCTCCACTGGGCACGAGGAGCTGGGGCAGGGGCTGTGCATCATCCTGCCTTGCTAACAAAAGGAAGGTGATTGCTACCGATCTGGAGTCATTACTGCTCTTCACATTCCTCCCAGCAAAGCAAAGCTGACAGGTCCTAATTAGAGCCTGACGTCTGTAATAATAAAATATTATTCATCATGAAACACTTTTAAATAGCAAAGCATCATTACTGCTAATAGCTTAAAAGAGACCTTATTGTCAGTGACAGCCCATGGAATCGCATTTCTTTCTCTTCATTCAGGTTTTGATCGGGATAAAAGGAATTTCCCCTGTATTAATACATTGTACAGCCTTTGAAAATATCACACTTCTCATCACCTGATTTAGAATTCAGCAGCCATCTACCCGAGCAGGGAATTGGCTTCAGTGCTACAATAGGGCCCCTCTCCTATTATCCCCCATGCTTCATTTTTACAAGCTACTATAGGAATTTTCAACCCCAGGAATCAGTTTGGAGGGAAGAATCCTGGCCAAGCAAGGCTTATTTACCCTATTTTCTACAATTAATGTCTACCCACAAAAACAAATGAGACCATGATGGCTTAGCCTGGGTGGTGTGTGCTGTGTTTGAGGGTTCCCCAGTGGAAGCTGTTAGCAGCACTGCAGGAACCAGCCTGCTCCCACCTGCTTCTCCCCTCCATGGAGCAGCTCTTTTGGAGCACAGGTCTGAGCAATTGATAACAAACTTCGTCTTCAACCAGGATCCCTATAGGACAGATTTCCATGTGGTTGGAATTAGAATGTTGAGGGTAAACTTCCATCAAAGCAGTGGATTCCTGGTGCCTCTTCCAGGTTTTTAGTGATGGAAAGTTGCTTATAATCTGTCTGAAGTTCCGTGAATTGAATGAGACTAAGTCCCTGTGATTGACTTGTCTGTCTGGCTCCTTCCCCCCTCCAAAATACGTGTGGTTTGGAATTCCGACTGGATGGACGGGGATGGTAGAGGATTATCTTGACTTTTCTCTTCTGTTTTTCCCTCCTGCACCCATGGGTGGTTCCGCTCTCCCCAGTGGCAGGCGCAGCTCCACCGTAAGGAAGCAGGTAACAAACATTTCCTTAAGGAACAAAGCAGGGATGTGCGGGTAGGGGAGGATAGAGGGAAAGCAAGCAAGTGCTTTTTATCCTTCCTCTCTTACATGAATCATAGACTCATGGAATGGTTTGTGTTGGAAGGGACCTTAAAGCTCCTCCAGCCCCTGCCACGGGCAGGGACCCCTTCCACTGGAGCAGCTGCTCCAAGCCCCTGTGTCCAACCTGGCCTTGAGCACTGCCAGGGATGGGGCAGCCACAGCTTCTCTGGGCACCCTGTGCCAGCGCCTCAGCACCCTCACAGGGAAGAGCTTCTGCCTAAGAGCTCAGCTCAGTCTCCCTTCGGGTAGGTTAAAGCCATTCTCCCTTCTAGTAAGAAAGACTTAAAGCAGGGATGCTTTGTTTCCCTGGCCGTGGTGGATAATCTGTTACTCTCTAGTACCTGATGAGCTCAATGTGTTCCTTTGAGATAGGGAAAAAACCAAAGTATTTCTTGTTAATACTGTAAAGATGAAATTTGGCTTGGAATTATCTTTCATACAGTGTCTTGGGGGATTGCTTTGTACTTTTTAGGCTCTTTGTATACACTGGAAATGAAGTAAGGGAGCAAGTTGCAGTTTTGATGTGCAGAGTCAGACCTTTCTCATTTATTAAGCTTAATTGTTGTCCCTAATTGCTCTAAAGCGATCCTTACCTATGCTGAAAATGAATCCTGTGTGTGCTGTGATTGCCATTTTCACAGGTAGCTTTTGAGGTGTTTCAGAAGGATATTCTGCCTCTGGCTTGGAAACCTGAAGGAAAAACTGATGTGTTTGCAAACCCTGAACCCACAGCTCGCAGTAGCTTAATGGGGTTTAACGGGGTTTTGGGATTGGCACCTATCATTTAGAACTGCTTGGAGAGGTTTAATCTCTGCTGGGGACCCAGAATATGTGACTCTCTGCGAGTTCCCACTACAGAAACAGACACTTCAAGTGTTAATCACATAGTAGTTTTACTCACTGGCATCTGACCTTAAGCAAACTGCAGCACTTTGGTTGCTCAGTGGCTGTTCCCCAAAATGGGAGGAATAACTGCAGCCACTGCAGAAATTCAGTTGTCTGCAAAGTAATCTGTGAAGCAGAGACCAGCAAAGTGTAAAGGCTCATTTCCATCCTGAATGCTGTATAAGCTGGAAACTGGCCATTAGAAGATGTTACTGCATTGAGGCCTTGAACTGACAACTGTTTGCTGTGAGCAAGGACCTTATTGAATGGGTTGTGACCACAGTCACTGCTGGGCTAGTCACTAAACACTTCTGGAACTGCCTGGAAGCAGAAGGTGGCAAATGAAAGGATAATTTTGCTTTCCGTTCTTCCTTTCTCCACTTTTACCATCATTCTGCTTTCTGACTGCTCTTGTTTAAATCCCTCTCTCCAGGATTCCTCTCAAGCCATTCCCCTGGTCGTGGAGAGCTGCATACGCTTCATTAGCAGGCACGGTGAGTTTATGGACAAAGGGGATCCTTGCAAATGTTGTTCTTCCAACAATATCCCTTTGTTTCATGTAAAATAAGGTTCCCAGCCTTAGATACCACTCGTGTCTTAGCACCACTCACCTTGCTTTGAGCCCTGAAGTGTGGCCTTCAGCACCAGCAATCAGTGCTTTTCCTAGAGGAGGAACACTGTAGGAGGTCAAGTAGTGAATTAATTGCTTGCTCCTTGCCACAATGAGATGATTTATACTCGTTTCCAAGCTTAACTTCACAGCCGTGGATGCATAAAGATTTTATATGTTTATTGTAATTTGCTTTCATTGTTAATCGGTATAATTTGTTAGGAGCATGGAAATCAGCTGTGAATTAACATATGTAGAAAGAGATGGAATTTATCTTCATTAACCACAACCGAGTCAGGTAGTGGGTCTCATTTCATTTTCCTTGTTTAATTACCAGATTAGAAACTCTAATCTCGAGTCCCCTTCTCATCATCTTTACTTTAATCCTTCATTAAGGCCATACTTGGACATTAGCTGGGAAATGCAGTGAGAGCTGGGCATGACAAATGGGGCACATGGAATCATCTAGGTTGCAAAAGACCTTTAAGATCATTAAGTCCAGCCTTTACCCCAGGAGTGCCAAGGCCACCACTAAACCAGGTCACTGAGTGCCTCCATCTACACATCAGGAGGTTTAGACTCTTATTCCTGGGTTAACTTATATCAGATCAGGGCACAAAGGTGCAGTTTGGACTCGGAAGGAATGTGATTTTTATACCCCAAGCCCATGTTAGGCAGCATCAGTGCTAAAGCTGCTTGACGCACACACACTGCAGGAAGGAGAGTTGTTGGAGGCACCTGACTGACATTTTGCAGTGTGTCACTGTGTAGGTGTGGGATAAATGTCGTTTTCCTTCTTGCTTCCCTGCGCTTGGAATTGTTTCTTTTCCCTGTTCGGAGCAGCGTGTTGCAGCTGCCTCCTTTATAACTGGGGTTTCTGATGTTGCTAATGCTTCCTTCTTAGCAGGAGTGTCTTAAAGCCTAGGTAGGAGGTCAGGCTGGGGTAATTAAATGCTTCTGTTTCAACTGGCTGATTTGCTCTGCGCCTTTGCAAAATAAGGTGCTTCCTTGTGTAGCTGGCCATATTTTACCTCTGGCTGATGTATTGTTAGTTTGTGGCTTTCTCTGGGTTGTAAAATCCTTTGGGGACCCTTCAGAGCAGACGATAACCCACGTGGCTGTTGGAACCTGGGTGCTCTGTCAGGTTACAAAGAAGGGTTAGTATTTTTTCTCTATGTGCTGAGTTCTGGTTTCACATATTCTGAATGTGCCCGGACATACAAGGAGAATCCTATGGGGTTTTTTTGCCTGCGTTACTTATGCTTCCTCTCTCATCTAGGCTAATAGCTGATGAAGGTGCCAGCTGATTTTATCCTTACTGTTATCAACATCTCATCTTACAGGTTTGCAGCATGAAGGAATATTCCGAGTGTCTGGGTCACAAGTTGAAGTGAATGATATAAAAAATGCATTTGAGAGAGGTAAGGAAGATCTATTCCAATATCTGGGAAGTTACTGCCAAATGTGTGAATTCCTCCTAAAAGGCTTGGTTTGAATGCAGCTTGTGATATTTGGTTCCTTTGATTCTTGTGTTTCCTAAGCGAGCCCAGCCCAAACACCTTCCCAGTGCTCATTAACCTTGAACACTCACTTGTTTGGCATTATGCTTTATATCTTGTAGAGTGTCTGTATAATAAATGCTCTGAACTCAATCTTCTCTGGTGTCTGATAGCTTATTGATTATTTGTAACACAAAAGGATATAGAGAATTTCATTATCGGGTGTAACTGCATTTCCCTACCCCCTCCCCCTGTTCTTTGCAAACAGACTGGCTGCTGGAGGGGGGGATTTGATGTTTGCTGTGTTACTGAGGCACAGCTAAGCTACATTTATTCTAAATGTCAGCAAGGGAGAGAGTACATTTCAAGACGCAGTTAACTTGACACAGCTTTTAATAGGTTGCATTTGGGATGTGAAGAACCGTGCCCTACACAGGCAGAGAATGGCTGGGAGCCTCCAGACCCATCAGTTTCTGGCTGGGCAGGTTCAAGGGACTGGATCCTCAGGCAGTCCTCACAGCCTGCCTCCCCAGTCCTTCTTGGGTCACTGGAAACATCAGGGCTTGTGTCAGTTCCCTGCATACATCACTACAAGAAGAGTTAGTGTATTCTGTGCTTGAGAGACAGGTTTTAATGAGGCATAGCAAGTTTATTTTGCTTTTAAGAAGAGAGACATTTACTGAACAGTATGTGTGAAATGTGGCTTCTCATTTCCCCATCTTCCTCTCCATCTACCTGAGAATGAAAATCCTCAAGACTAGGGAAAGCAGAATGTGTCTCATAAGCTGAAGGTAAAGGCTTTCTATCAGAATCAGACCCCTTTTCACATAAAGCCAGTACCAGTCATTTTGGGGACGGAGCCAGTTGTTCCTGCACTAACATGCAGACATAAAAAGGTGATGTTATGTTTCTTTACTTCATCTTGCTTGTCTCCATAAAGCATATGATATACAGAAGTGACAAAGCTAACAATAATGTCTCTGCAGTTTATTACTTCAGCCAGAACCCTTGGTGGCAGTTAATATCAAGGATAATGCTTCGGTTTGTAGTAGCCCATTTATTATCCGGTGTGTTACTAAGATAATAGGCAAGCTTTGGTAATTTCAGTCACATAATGGATATATATAGCTTCAATTTGAGGATTGCCCCATCATTAAATCTAATTATATCTGATAGGGAGTTTTCCCTAGGGAACAACTCCTTAAGTGGGCATCTTTTCTTTTGTAATCCAGACAAACTGTGGCATATCTGCAGCAACAAATTATCTGTCAGAAACACTCCCCCCCACCCCAGCCAATTCAACATTAGGTGCCTGTGGTGCAGTTGGAGTAGGTGGGATTAGCTTTGTGCTGTATAAATCCTGTTCTCCAGCTGAGGTGCATCCTTCCAGTCTGGTGCTTCACTCCACTATTCTGATTTTTCTTGCCTGCTTTTCTTTGCTTGTCACAAAGGGGAAGATCCATTGGCTGGGGACCAGAATGACCATGACATGGACTCAATAGCAGGAGTTCTGAAGCTCTATTTTCGAGGGTTGGAGCACCCTCTCTTCCCCAAGGACATCTTTCATGATCTGATTGCCTGTGTCAGTAAGTATATGAAGAGCTGAAAAGAAATAGGATTCATTTTTCTCATTTCCCACTTTTTTCTCCTCCTCTTCACCTTTTTCCTGGCTGCAAAATGAGCTTTGTGGGGTTCCTTTGGGTGGGTTTGTGTTGCAGTGGATCCTGATCTCTGTTATCCACAGACTGGGCAGTTACCTGCTCCCAGCCGGCCTTCCTCTCCTAGTAATTTTGCTATGAATGAGCAAGGAGATAGAAATGAACTGATTTCAAGGACTGTGTCATGGATTTCTTTGAGATGCTGCTTTGTGATAGGATTCTTTTTAAAACAGAATAAACCCAAAACCTCCACTTGTGAAAAATAACTTCTAAAACCTCTCATTAGGAGGCGTCAGAAGCAGGTTTCTTGCTCTGGGTGCTTTCCTTTGTGTTGTTAGATGCACGCTGCCTGTATGGCTGCTGCCATTCTGCTGCATGCTGGGACCACAACATCTCTTTAGCTGGCAAGGCAGCAGTTGTCTACCCTTTAGCTTCATACCCATGAGGGGCCATCTCTTGACTCCTGTTCAATAATATCAGTCAGGAGGACAGTCCCAGTCAAATTGTTAATGTTTTGGATGGTTTCACAAGGTGGTTCTGGTAGGTTTGTGGGGTTTGCTTGGGAACAACCTCATTTTAAATGGTCTGACTATTGCCAGGTCCTTCAGAATCAAAGAATGATCCTATTATTCAAGTATAGTGACATGGCCTTTGCGGTGGCAGCCTTTGAAGTAAAGCAGAAGATAAGTGCTTCTAAAAGAGCTCATGGTTTTCTTCTCCTGATAAATGCATTTACAGGGCTGAATTCACATTATATGAGAAGTAGAATGTGCTTCCAAATCACTTCTCCTTCTGAGATGATTTATGCTGCCCACTTCTTTCTCAGCAGCTGCTGCACACAGAGCTGTTTTCCTCACCCTGTAGCTATGTTAATTTTCCTCTGAGTGTTGTACAGTTTCTGTTTTAAACACCCACCTTTCTGAGCTAACTTGAATGAGCTATTGTGCCATTGTTGAGACAGATGACATGCAGTGCTCCCACGCCAGGAAGGAACTTGCAGTGAAGTTCCACGTGTTGAGGACCCTTCATTGTCAAAGGTTCTTTGCAGCAGGTCCTGCTGCCGAGCAGTGCTGGAGGATCTTTCATCTGACTGCTGCTCTGTTGGCTGCTCACCTAACTCCTCTGTGCAGGAACCATCGTAGGGTGCTGGTTGTGGTTGGACTCGGTGCAAGCTGCAGGTAGGGTGACTTGGTGTTGCTCTTTCTTCCTTTCAGCAATGGATAATCTACAAGAGCGAGCGCTCCACATCCGGAAGGTGCTTCTGAACCTGCCGAAGACCACTCTGATTGTAATGAGATACCTCTTTGCATTCCTCAATCAGTGAGTACCCTTGGGAGCACCGTGGCCCTTGGTATAAATGGGATGAATGGCAGAACCAACCTTAACATTGCTGCATGTGATCTGAGCGACAGTTCAAGGCACAAATGCCACCATAGCTTGCTTCTGAATCTGCCATCCTGGGTGTTTGAGCCTTGCCAGAATTCATCCCAGTGATATAAGTGCAATGTCAAAGAAGTTCCAGAAATCAAAGTGGATACCATTTAGGTGCAGAAAGCACAAAGCAGACCTTCCAAGCTCAGCTGTGATGATGCATGAAGATAGCAGATGATGATAATGATGATGATGATGATGTTTTCTGCTGTTAACCCTCCTCCCTACTTCTGTCGTCTTTGCAGTTTATCTCAGTTCAGTGAAGAGAACATGATGGATCCCTACAATTTAGCCATCTGCTTTGGGCCAACGCTCATGTCTGTGCCTGAAGGTCATGATCAAGTCTCTTGCCAAGCTCACGTCAATGAATTGATCAAAACCATCATCATCCAACATGAGAACATCTTCCCAGGCCCGAGGGAACTGGAGGGTCCAGTGTATAGCAGAGGTGGAAACACCGAGGATTACTGGTAGGATAGAGGAGAGGATGAATGGGTGGATATTTATTTATGGATTAGCTGCCAGAATCAATCTTCTTCAAGCCATTATTTCTGTTTTCTTCCTTCTTTGTTTTCTCTCCTGCTTTTGCCTTTTTTCCCTGCTTGTCTTGAGTGCCTGTGCTTCAGACAGAGGGGTCACTCGCAGCTGAACCTGGAGAGCTTGTGCCATGGTTTAATTTCCAGGGCAGAGCTGCCGGTGGGGGAGGGAAGAGGCAGGAATGCAAAATCACCATTTCCATCCAGCTTAAAGCTCCCGGGCCTGGCTGTGTGTGCAGCTTGAGAGGCACATCTGGAAGCAATTCAGGCAGCGCGGCTCCTGTCATCTGGGGTGGAAGGTTGGGGAGTGGGGGAAGGAAAGGAGGTGTTTGCTTTCCTACCGGCCAAGCTGCTCCCTCCCTCTGAAAAGGAGGAATGTTAACGTGTGTCCTGCTTCTCCCCCCGGCTCCCTTCCCTCCCCCAGTGTCCCAGGAATGCAAATGATTATTTTCCTATGCTCAAGTAAACCCAGTTTTGAAAGGCAGGCGCTGGTGACAGAGCAAGCCTTGTCTGCCCAGCTTGCTGCAGGATAGCTTTAACTATCAGCTTGCTCCACATACACGGGTGAGGAGAGGCTCCTCCAGACTGAGGGCTGTGTGCAGAACACTTGCCAGAACCGCTTTTGGAAGTGCTGTTAATTTTAGCCCTTATTCTGATGTTTTTAACTGATGTTAGATGTGAAGGGATTGTAGAGAAAATGAAAGGGAAGAATTGTTGTGACCTTCAGGAAACACATTCACTTTGCCAGGAGGTTTTGTCCCATAAGGTGAAGGGAATCAGAATGTGACATGTTCAGCATGGGTGACACCTCACTTGAGCATGTAGGAGGCAAAATGTCCTGGAAGGTAATAGTGATTTCCTGAAGGCATTCGTTGCCTTTCCTGACCACCCAGACCTGAGAACCTATTAAGGAGAGGAGGGTAGAAGCAAGCAAGAGGGGACTGCTTAAAGCCAGGAAGAAGCATCTGGTTCCCATTCAAGCCTTCTCATAGCCCTGGTATTTAGATAGTTGTTAGTTATTGCCCATAGTGCTTCTCATCACGGAGTGTGCAAAGCAGCAGAGAGAATCCTTGTACTTCAGCTGAATCATAGAATCCCAGAATGGTTTGGGTTGGAAAGGACCTTAAAGCTCATCCAGTTCCAAGCCCTTGCCACAGGCAGGGACACCTTCCACTAGAGCAGGTTGCTCCAAGCCCTGTTTAACCTGGGATGCTGCAATGAGAAGCACTGCGTGGCTGGGTTTCACTCAGACCATTGTATGAGTGTATCCCAGGGCTCACGTGACAGAGAGACTCAGTCTGCAGCGAGGACAAGGGTGGTTTTGGTGGAAAGTGCTGTTGGAGGCATGGATAGGAAGAGGCACGTGGGGTTTGGCTGTATGCATCATTACTTCAGTCTGTGTGAAACTTTAGCCCTCAATGCTGTGTTCCTCCTGGGACTTCCATTTGGCTTCAAATTCTTCTGTAACTTTATTAAGTAGCATAAAGGCTTCTTTTTTGCTTTTCCTCTCTGCTCCTGGAGCTTCTTACCAAAACATAACCTTTGGTTGCCGCTTGTTGGCTATTGATCCTGTCAAAGCTTTTCTTCATAAAGGAGTACTCCGGGTGGTTTAGGTGCTCTGTGGGTAAAGATTTCAGGCATTTAATCCTGCTCTGGGAGTTGTTTGGTGAAATGAATGGGACAATTTAAGTTTGTGATAAAAGACAAGGAGGGAGATGGCAATGGAAGTATTTCAGACCTGGAAATATCATTCTGAATTGAGACATCATTTCCCTCAGGAAGTGGCAGCTCTCTCATCAGTCATCTAATGGGCTCATTACAGTGGAGAGTACAGCTGAGGGTGTGATTCTGGTGTGGCAGAGAGGAGCTAGAGCCAGCATGGGGTCTGACCTCTCGACATCTCCAGAGGTCTGGGTTATAAGACCTGAAGCTGGACTTTCCTGATAGCGCACAAGAAGGTTATAATGAAGGTGTTCGCTTGGCTTGATCCCATGAAAACCAAGTTTTACTCACACTAACTCAAATACACGCAAATGCATCCACAGAGTGTCTGTGGCAGTGGAACCCAAGTATTGGTGCTGAGGCACTGGAATGGGTTGCCCAAAGAAGCGGTAAATGCTCCTCCATCCCTGGCAGTGTTCAAGGCCAGGTTGGACAGAGCCTTGGGGTACATGGTCTAGTGTGAGGTGTCCCTGCTACGGATGATCCTAAGGCCTTTTCCTACCCACACCATTCTATGATTCTCTGGCTTCTGATGTAGATATTCCTGGTTATCTTTGATTGCTGTAGATGAGGAAACTCCATTTCCACCAGTGTAAATCACCGTCTCTATTCCCTTCTCCTGTAGTGAAAGCCCTCACGGGGAGAGAGCCTCAACAGAAGACTCTGTCCAGGACGTTACGGCTGAGCACCACACCAGTGATGATGGTATGTGGAGTCTATTAGCTGCTTGGTTAACTGTGCAGCCTGCTGCGGGGGAGGCAGAGAAGACAGTGCCATGCAATTGAAGTTCAAGCTGAAATCCAAGTCAGAGTTTTAATTAGAATAGGCACTTGAAATGTCACCTGCAGCATTTGATGCCAAGAAGTAAGAGTATAGGATCAACAGGAATCTTTGCAGACTTATTTTGAAAGTATACCTTCTTTTCAAGGGCATCTCATCTTAGCATGACTGTTTGAGCTCATCTGTACTCTAGAAGGATCCTAGAGTTGGAGAGCCAAAGGCTGGATGTGTTTCAGTGCTCCCATCAGGCAGTTCCCATTTGGAAAGCTTTGGCGAGGGAACTGGGAGGGCTTTAAGTCCCAGTGGTTCTGCTTTCAGGAAGCAAGCAAAATAAAATCAAAACCTGTTTGTCTTCCACTGAGAGCCAGGTTTTAGGGTAGAGGGTCCTCTCTCATTGGGTCTCCTTGGGGAAACTTAATGTGAGCAGTAAAAAGGGTGCCAATGCTTGGGATTCTGTGGTATTTCCTAAGGAGAAGGTGATGCTTCAGTCCTTGAGTGTCTGTAATTGATGCTTCCAGAGCTGCTCCTGTGATGGGAAACGGCTGTATCCATGAGCACCATGTAGAGCAGAGTAAAAGGTTATGTTACTGATGTGAAATGTTGATCCCCAGAATAATGACCAGCATGTAAAACAAACTGACCAAAGTAGGGCACAAGATGGTTTTATTCTTGTGGTTTGGTCCCCTGCAGTTGTTCTGTGGTGGCCTCAGTTGTGAAGGTGGGAAGTGGGGAGCATTCCCTTAGAATTAGGTGGCATCCTTTTTTAGCTGGCCTTCAGCAATGTTTTCAATAGCCCTGCCATGTTCTGTGCTGCTTTTTGCTCTCTTTGCTGCAGCAGTTGCCTAACAACCCTTTCCTATGGCGTTCCTGTGCTCCTGCCGGCTTCATGGTGTTCACACAGCAGTAACAAAGTAAAGGATATTGAGCACTGCTTTGCAATGCTGGAAATCCATTCTCCCTCAGCAAGGTCAAGCACTGTCACAGCAACTCCTCACCAAGGTTGTTGGAAGGAAACACAAAGCCTACAGGAATGAACCATGAGTTCACTTGAACAATATTCTTTCTGTAAAGTGTTAGCTTTTAAAAACCCATGAGAACATGACCTTTGTGAGTTTGTACCTATAGGAAGGGCAATTTCATTGCTGTAAGGAAGGACAGGCTAACTCATCCTGCACTGTAAAGCCCAGAACAGGGCCTGCAGGCTGGTGTGCGCTTGCATTGTCTCTGATGGGATTTTTAGATCACTTCTGTGGCTAAGAGGGTGCAACGATGAGAAAGTGAGAAGTTAGAGATGAGAGAAGGACACAGTTTTGCAGCCTCTGGAACTACACTGCATGGGGGCCCCGAGCAAGGTAAAATTTGGAGGCGTATTGGATGGAGTTCTTCAACCTACATGGAATAATCCATAGGAAGCATTTGGGAAGGAGCATTTGGCACTGAAGCAGAGAAGGGAGCTGGGCCTCTATCTCTTAGAGGGAGCGGAGCAAGGGCTGGCTAAGGAGTATCACATCCTTCTAATGGAGCTGTGCAGCGGCACACCTCGGGCACACTTCTCAGAGGTGCAGCCAGCATGGATGTTGTTAGGTTTTTCTCACTCCTTCAGTGTTTAGATGTGAAGCACTTGCTCCTTTAGCTCTTCCATGAGGCTGGCACTCATCCCCTTAAGTAAATCTGTCCTCCCAGCCACCTTCATTGGAGGAAGGAATCAGTTTTGGGGTGGGGGAGAGGTTGTGTTTTGCAGAGTACCAGTGCTCTTCACCATCACCTCCAGTGAGCAGACCCTTTGGTTTGAGACAGGTCGGAAATGCTCCAAGACAAGCCAGTTGTGTGTTTGTTAAATCATGAGGATGAGTGGAAAGATTTTAAGCCACTGCTTTCCTGTGCAGGCTGTCAGACTGGCAGGGATGGGTGTTTGGCTTAGCCCTATTGCTCTTCATTCACAGCTCTCTTCTCTCTGAGCATAAGTGTAGTAGGAAAAAGCTACTGGAAATTAGAGGCTAAAATCACTTCTCTGGATGAAAGCCAAAGTCCTAAAAAGCAAATTGGAAACATAAGAAACCTGAGTGCTGCACTCATCTGGAACAATAAACACTTCTTAATGAAACAGATGGAATTTACCAGGTCCCATCCCCTTCGTGAATGGAGGGGACACCAAAACCCAGCGTTAGCTTTTCCTTAGTGTTAGGAAGCAGCTGTGTCCAGAGGCAGAGCAGGCAAGAGGAATGAAGGGGCCAAACCCCGATAACCATGTGCTTTGGGGAGTCTGGAGCAAGGCAGCTCTTGCAGGCTGCAGCCATGGGCCAGGCTCTTCTCACCCCTGCAAAGCTCCCTCTGGTTGCTGAGCACTGATAATAGGGTTCATGTGGGGCTGACCACAGGCTTACCTGAATGTGATTTGAATCCTGGCTGGCTGGTTTAGTAATGGGCAGATTTACACCAGTTCCTCAAGCTCAGTTACTACCTTGCCTGCCTATGGGCAGCCTTGGAGGTGTAATCCTGGAGTGTATGCTCTCCCAGTTGTAAAAGCTGTGGCTCATGTTTGTCCTTTGAGTCCTTCTGGCTGGCTCTTGCACTGCAGAAGCTTCCATGATGCAGAGATCTCAGTATGAAATGGCTTCTTTTCCTTGTCCAGGAAGAGCAGCCACGAATCTCCTTCTCCAGGGAAGAACTCAATCTCCATGGACTCCTCAGCTATGTTAAAGCTCCTTTAAAGTAATTAGAAGCTGAAGTCTGCTGGGGCTGTGTGCTTGAGCTCATCTCCATTCCCCTGATTCCTGCCTAGAATCAGGAGCTGCCTTAACGTATATTTAGACTGAACCAATGGCGGATTTTTCTAAGCCTCAAAACTAATCCACATGAATTTCATATTGATTTTCCTGAGTGTCTAAATGCCCATATTGTCCCTCTGTATAATAGCAGAGTCCTGCAGGGACCCAGATTAGTGCCTGGCTGCAGACACAGCATGGCTGTAGTTCAGATTCCAGGAGGGGTTGGATTCGGAGCAGGGTGAGCAGCTCCTAGCACAGTGGTGCTGGGCATGGTGTGGTGCTGGGGGAGCAGCTCGCCCTCTGAGGCTGCACAGACTATGGCCTGCATGTTTTCCTTAGCCTCCATGGATGAATAGCACAGCCTCCCACAGAGCCTGGATCCGGTCTCCTGGGTCAGGTGAACCTCACAGGCAGCAGAAACTTCCTTCTGAATGGATGCTTTATTTCTGAAGCCGCTTGGAATGAGAGGATGTTTCCCTCCCTAAATGCTAATAACAACTCCTGCCTGCCCAGGAGGTTTCCTTTAACTGCCTTGAAGAAAGCAGACCACAGGCAGGCTTTTGTCTGGACCGTACCTGGTTGCTCCTCACCTTTGGTGGTTTATGTTATTGGGATACTGATTTTGCCATTGCCACTTCCATCCTGGTAGATTTGAATTGCTGAAAGTCGTTTCTGACTTGGGAAATGGGAATGTGTCCATCACATAAGCATTAGGGAAATGCTGAAATAGCAACATCCTCCTGTTATAGGGGTCCCCCTCTGAATCTTGCTGCTTCAACCCTCTGCTGCCTTAAGAAGCAACATTTTATCCTCTTCCATGCTCTCATCAGAAAGCTGTTTTCTGGTAGGTTTAAACTGTTGAATACTTACCTGAGCCCAAGTGTTTAGTGAATTATTGTTTATTCCCTTCTATCTCCTAGAGTGTGAGCCCATAGAAGCGATAGCGAAGTTCGACTACAGTGGCAGGACTGCACGAGAGCTGTCCTTTAAGAAAGGAGCTTCTCTCTTACTCTATCAGCGGGCCTCAGATGACTGGTGGGAGGGACGCCACAATGGAATTGACGGCCTTATTCCTCATCAGTATATCGTCGTTCAAGACACGTATGTTACCCTTGAAAGCCCATCAGAAATCAGGCTCTCTCATTTGAAAGACAAATAATACCTCTTAAGAGAAAGATGCTAGCACAGCACTGTTGGCCTGTATGTGTGCTCGCAGAAGTACGCGGTGCTGCGATTGAAAATCGCTGCTGTTGGTCCTGTTTGGGTTGTGATTTCCTTCCCTCCTCCTTCCTAGTGAGGATGGTGCCTCTGAAAGATCCAGTCCGAAGTCTGAGATAGAAATAAACTCTGAGCCACCGGAAGAAAAAGTGACGGCTCGAGCTGGTGCCAGCTGCCCAAGTGGGGGTCACGTCGCAGATATTTACCTTGCAAACATCAACAAGTAAGAACAGCCTTGCATTATTATACTTTAACTGTACACATCTTGGTGATGGGTCCAGGAGAACACTTCCTTCCCTGGCAAAGGTTAACTAATGAATACTGCCACCATTTAATCTGCTTCCCCCTCTTCTAACTTGATCACGTTTTGCTGTCCCCTCTTTCTGTGTCATCAGCGTGGCCAATGCTCATTTAAAATCCCACTGGCTTCTCCTCCCTCTCTCAAAGGTGCCATCTGTTCCCTCTTGCCCAAATATGTCCTATTTTCTAAGCTCAGCACACAGAGCAAGGGAGGGGAATAGCGGAATGAGTTCTTGTAATCGTGTTCCCATTCGTTATCCTGTCCTGTGATTTGTTATGTCTCATTTACAGTTAACGTGCTTCAGTTTATGGGGTGGGTGGCAATTCCTTCAGAAACTAGTGTCACATTCCGTGCTGAATGACATAGCCTCAGCCCACCATCTGGCATTGCCTGTAACATTCTTTGTTTCTCTGGCACTTCTCACCTTAGGTTACTAACCATATGCTTGCAGTGCGACAGCACACCTCCCTGTTGCTAACTGTACCTTCTCAACCAGAATGTGTTACTTTAGCAAACATCCAGCATAATAAAACCCCTGTGTAATTAAGCTAGTAACAGACTAAATTCCTTGTTCTGTTATTGATTTATTCTAGACCAGACTTATCCTCCATATCTCTCTGATTATTTCCTTAGTAGTAAAAAAAACCTCACTTATCCCTATTGTGCAGTGAAGATATAACATGAAATTACAGTATGATGGGAGTGGATATTTTTACCCTTCAGTTAATGTAACAGAGTGTGGTCTATGGAGGCATTAACAGAAATTAATCCTTTTTAAAGGTTTGGATCTGCTCATGTCCTACATGGAGCCTGGTCCTTAGTTTATGGGTGTATAATGAACAGACCTGTGTTTGAGCTTCAGCATCTGCTGGTTTTGGTAGTGTTGTGTGTAGTGTTGTATGTAGTGTCTCTACGCAGCCTGGGTAATGTCCACTCCCATAGTTTTTCCCTTTCCTAGGGAAACTGATATTTAGCAATAGTAGCATAAGACTCATTTTGTTGTTTTTTCTTTAGGAATGAATCTTCTGACCTATGTGAGAACAGACTTGAGCAAAATTAAATCAGATGGTTTCGCAATGACAGTTGTGCCACCCACTGAATTATTATTTGGATGCCAAAATCCTACTGGAGTTAACACTTTCTTGCAGTTACTCATGGGGCTGGTGCTATATATAAATGGATCCTTCCCTGTATAATGGATGCCAAGCTTCAGACCTATGGCATAAAGTATTCTGCTGCATTGGCCTTCATATGATTTGAGTGGAATCGTGCTGTCAGACCGCATGGTGGTGGGGTAGAAACTAAATTGTTTGGACCAGCTCATCCATTTCACATCATGTTTTGGTGTATCTGTAGCCCTACACAGATAATGCCTTGTGATGCTGCTAAAGCAATGAAAAAGAAACATCTCTTACCACCAGCAAATACTGGAAATTGTCATTAACCCCAAACTAAGGGGTTCTTTGCTTATCAGTCTCTGAAAATAACAACTTGATGCCTTGGGCCAGGAGCTTAGTAGACTTATACTGTGTCCTCCAGTCAAAAATTGTAGCTCTGCTCTTCTAATGTAATAAAAACACATCATCAAAACCTGTTGATGGCACAGAGGGTTTTTTTTGTTCAAATACAAATCCTTTTTCACTTGACCAAGTTAATTCCATCCGAGTTCTCTGTTTTTGTTATGAATGTGCACAGCTGCCAGAAACTCAGTCTTGTTGTTAGAAGTGTTAAACTGGAATGATTTTACTGTTTCCACAAAGACTCCTAAAATCCCGGGTGTATTTGTAATCTGGGCATCTTCATGTCTCTTCCCATTGTCCTCTGTGTTGTTTGGGGGGGATATCTTCAAATGACAGCCCGTTACGTGTACCTGCTTGTATTGATTTGTTTTGCTTTTGTGACTGAAGGCAAAGAAAGAAACCAGAGTCAGGCAGCATCAGAAGAGCCTTCCGTCAAAGTGACAGCCATGGACTAGGTAGTTCAATGGCAGAACCAGCCTCCCCAGGAGCCATAGCCGGTTCCAGACCCTCATCTCAGCCCATTATGAGCCAAAGTCTTCCCAAGGAGGTTCCAGATAAATGCTCCATCAGTGGCCATGGCAGCCTCAATTCTATCAGCCGACACTCGTCTCTGAAGAACAGGATAGACAGCCCCCAGATCCGGAAAACTGTGACAGCAGGGAGGTCCAAGAGCTTCAACAACCATCGGCCCATGGACCCTGAAGTTATTGCACAGGTAAATGGGAGTGCTTTCCCTTAGATTTGTTGGATACAATGAGACGTTTTCATGTGAGTCTGATATAATCTCATCTCCCTTCCCTCGATGCAGTATTAACTTACTGCGCAGCTTGAGTCTAGTCTTTCAAGCTCACTTTCTGTAAGTCACTGAGACTGCTTTCATGAGCAAAGATAAAACACTCAGGTCCTTCCTCCATTAAAAACTTGGTGCTGTTCATGCTTCAGAATTTAATTTCAGCAATAAAAATGTCCAGTTCAGAAAGTCACACATATTTCACAGCAAAAAATGCAGCTATCCTGATTTCAGGACATGAGCAAAGTAAAGTATTTAGTGTCATTTTAACAATCTCCTGTCAGTTGTGCAAACTTGCCTGTGGTTAGACACTGGAAGCATGTGGAATAGTACAGTCAAAATAAAAGCAGGCTGCTGAGTTGTACAGGGCATCTTTATATGCTTACAGGGTTCACTGCATGATTGGAAACCAACTTTGAACATGATACTGCTAGTTTTCATTGGTTATTTCTTCAGACAAGTGCCTTGAAATGAGGGCAGGCTACTGATGCTTGTGCAGCTGTGCTCAGGCTTAGCAGAGCTCTGCCTCTGGGACTGGCTCCATACCCTCACCAGGTAACAAGGAAAGTCAGCTCTGTGTCCAGCTCCAAGGCCTCAATGCAAGAGGGATGTGGAGCTGTTGGAGCAAGTGCACAGGAGGCCACAGAGATGCTGTGAGGGCTGGAGCAGCTTTCAGAAGCAGTTGAAAGTCAGGCTTTGATATGAACAAGTGACAGCTACTGACAAGGTGAATGATGCAAACAGTACAGATTTCCTTCTTCCATGAAGGATCTTCCCTTTCTCCCTCTCCAAGCTGTTAGATGTGCCTGCACACGCATGTTGCCTATACCAACTGTTTTCAGTATGCGATGGATCTATCTAAAGCCAAGGAATGTTTGGCTCTCGGATTACAAAGCCCTGGGAGACCCAACTTCTCTGCCTGGTTCAGGAATCAAGAGGTTTCTAAGGAGCTGGGGGAAGAGATGTGAAAATTAAACTTAATTCTTATTGACAAAACAGCAACACCAAGTGATAAATAAGATCCAAATAAAAACCTGATTCGTATTCTGATGGGAGGTTGTATTTTGCTGGGTTAATATCTTTAGCCCATTTGTTACAGTAGAATTATAATAAAAGGTTCTTGTTTTCATCTCTCTTTGTCCTTCCGAGGCTTTGCTTGACACAAATCAATTTCTTTGTTTTTTCAATTAAGCTCTAACTGAAATTGTTTGGTCTCCTCTTGCTGCCAGAACCTGCACTCCATTGTTCTTGGTGGAGAAGAGTCTAGGGAGAAACAGGAAAGAGGAGGGGGGAAAAGAGAGAAAAGGAGAGGGGGGAAGAGAAAAAAAGAGGGGGGAAATAGATGGAGGGGGAAGCTGTGTTAACTGAGTGTTTCCCTTTGCCCCATACTCTGTATCCAAACACCAACTCCTCATCATTGTGCATTTTACATATTTTCCCTAACTTCATAAGTAAAATGTGCCTGGCCTGAAGATGGACTCGGGGTGTCAGATTACTGACTCTGGCTTCCTTCCCTCATTTACCTTCCCCACCCCCTGAAAACCTCTGAGGAAGCTCCAGAGCTGCAGCCAAACCGTGAGTCAGAGCCAGGCTGAGCTCCTCTGTGCTCCGGTGGATGCGGAGCTCCGGTGGGCTCAGCACACAGGCTGGAGCCAGCGTGGAGCTCCTGCTACAGCCAGGCCTCAAGTCTGCCTCCTTAAGTTGTTCTTATCGGGGACATCTCCTTATCAAGTTTATCTCCTTAAGTTCTCCTTGTGTTTGTTAGTAACTGTGATACCTTATGAGAGGAACAAGTGCCAGCTGCAGTTTGATAGAATCAACCAGGTTGGAAAAGACTTAAGATCAAGACCAACCTGTACCAGCACTGTCAAGGCCACCACTGAGCCCTTCTGACCTGGGTTCGAACAGCTTGGACAGCAGGAAAACCAGCAGGAGCACACAAGGGTTTCAGCAGTTGGTGTGTGCTCCATCGGTGTCAAAATCATCAAGCTTTTCTTAAAGAATTTACTCTCCTGAATCTCATGTGCCAAATAAAGTACAAGAATGGGTCCTCATACGTTGAATCCTGTGGATTTCTGTTCATTGCTGTGTTTTGGGGTTGTCTTTGAAGTCCAAGCAGCACCAGGACCAGTAAAGGATGGGATTAGCATTGAGACAGTGCTAGCAACGACTTTGCTCCCTGATATGGAAAATATTACTGCTTATTGGCTTCAGTATGTACTGCTGTGGAGTTTGGCATGGGTTTCACTTTGACACCTAAAGGTCCTTGCCCTTGCTGTTGATTGGAGTGTTGGTGTTACAGGCTGAAAACAAGCACGTTGCTCTGAAAAACTGCCTTGTATCTCTGTATCCACATGTCTGGGTTCTGGTCCTCACTCGGCTCCTCTTTTGTGTTTGCAGGATATCGAAGCCACCATGAACTCTGCTCTGAACGAGCTGCGGGAGCTGGAGAGGCAAAGCAGCGTCAAGCACACACCAGACGTTGTCCTCGACACCCTGGAGCCATTGAAAACATCTCCAGTGGTGGCCCCCACCTCGGAACCCTCCAGCCCTCTGCACACTCAGATCCTCAAGGACACTGAGCCAGCTTTCCAGCGCAGCGCCAGCACCGCCGGTGACATCCCCTGCACCTTCCGGCCCGTGAAGTCAGTGAAGATGGCCACGCAGGTGAAACCTCCGGCCACACGGCCCAAGCCCACGGTGTTCCCTAAAACCAACGCCACCAGCCCCGGCGTTGCCTCCTCTGCACCTCAGCAGCCTGCTGACAAGTCCTGTACTGTCTGAGGAGCTCCGTGCTGCTGCTCCGTGGATACAACTGTGTCGTTTCAGACGAAGAGACTCTGTTAAAAGACATGAAACTTCCTATGTAACTCCTGCTTTTGAACTGAAGGTTAGTTGTGAACTGCTCCTTCCTGCTGGGAGCACTTCCTGGGAGTGGACTGAATGGTAACAACCTCATCCCATGTACCCGCATCAGTGATGTCCGTCAGGCTGCGCTTCGGAAATGCGGGATCGGGTCACTGTGAAGCTGAGGAGGAAGAAATACACACACAAAGTGATGAGTTGGATCTTGGTTTCTAGTTGATGCCTTGTTCAAGTGTTTGGCCACTGAAAGGAATACTCAGTGGCATCCTGTTTTGAATACTGGTGTAGTGACTTCTATATTCTGTGTTTCATTTATCACAGGGAAACAATAGGATAGATTTTAGTCTACTGCATGTTTTGGTGCCACTGGTTACGTGGAGCTTGGACATGCCCCTTTCTTGTGCATTCTTACTATGATTACGTCGCCCACTGGTGCCATGATGGTTTAGGGCCTCTCTCAACATCCATCCCATCCTTGGGTTTCGTTTGTTTGCTTGGCCATCCAGCCTCATGCTTACTTGTCATGAAGAAGGGCTCATTCTGGAGCACTCTTAGGTTTTGTGGAGTTCTGTGTAATCTGTGTCTGTGCAAATACAAACAAACGTGTTCCTGAGGCTTAGGAGCAGAAGAAAGAGCCCAGTTGTTGCTTATGGACAGTGTAGCTGTTTCCCACACCCCCCCCCCCCTTTGCTCCCCATATTTAAACCCAGCTCTACTGTTTCCGAGTGTAATTTTCAGCCTGTAGGCTATGATGTGGTGTGTGGTCTCGGGAGACTGAATGTACAAACAAGTTAACTTTTGGAAACTAAGTGTACTCTGATGGGAGTTCATTTCCTAACGCACACATTCTTGTTTTGATCGTACATCAGGATGGATCCTTACCAAAATCCCTGTTCCAAGCACTGTAAAAACTTCAACCCAGAAGTTCTCAAGCTTTGTTATCTTCTCCCTCTCGCTGGTTGCAAACACTTTGGTCGGTGGTTGTGACCACTGTGAGCTGCTTGAAGGGATCTCTGCTCTCATAGAGCAGTGTAGGAGATGCTGCTGGGGACAGTGATGGGACAGCATGCAGCTTCCGAGTGGCTTCCCTACGTGCTTGTTGCTAGGCTGGCATGCCCTCTAGGACTAAGACATGGGAATGAGTGCTTAGGATTTGTGTTTATATGGCAGGCAGCAAATGCTTCAGCCTCTAGCAGGCTGCATGAACTCTTTTGTACTCTACTGAGAATCTTCCATAATGCTGACATTTATTTAATGAAGCAAAATAAAAGGCATGTGCCACTTACAAGATGCCACAGTCCTGCAGGAGAGGAGACTCTGGCTGACCCTCAGTTCACCTCCTTCCCAAGCTCTTCTGGGATTTAAATGAAACCCTGCGCATCTCCTGTTTTCATCACATAAATTCAGGCAAGGACAAGAGAAGAAAAGTCATTTTTCTCTCCCATTTTGCTTTGAAATCTGTGGGTTTCTCACCCTTGGCTTCCTTGTGACTGCAATGGTGTTTTCATTAGCACTTGGGAATTCAAAAAGAAGAAACAGAACTCACATTTCTAAGAGCAGGTTCTGAAATGTGCTTTTCTGCTTCATTTAGGATGGGACTCTGAGAGATGGGCAGGGGGTTACTGTGTCCCTGTCCATCCCCACACGCACACCCCCCTCTACAGAAGTTATATATCCATGTTGAGGATGGCTTTTAAAAACACCAACGTTCTCTGTGCCCTACAATTGGGGAACACCGGGAAGATTTCCATGAGAACACTATAATCCATTCCTCCTTAGCTGATCTGTAGCAGCCGTTCCCCTTGGGAAGCGCCGCGGTACGTGTGTGACTGTCACTGGACCATGCCCCATTCCTCCTGCAGGGGATGCTCCCCAACAGTGTGACCAGCGACCTTTGCTCTCAGGTTCTGATGGACTTTTGCCACCAAGGAATCACTTGTTCTTTTGGGGAAAACTAGGATTAAACTTGTAATTTTTTGCTCAGGCAGAACTTTCTGGCATTTCCTTTAAAGTAGGGAGGTTTTGGGTTGGTTTTCTTCTTGGTCATGAGTGACCAAAGTTAATCTGTGTCAAGAGCAGGCTCTCTGTACATTTACTTCGACTCATTTGTAATGCCTTATTTTCTTTAGACTTTTATGCCTAGCTGTCATGTTTCTAAGAATTCAGTGGCCAGCCACGCACAGCACATTTGGAGGAGATGCTCTTTTCTACCTTTGAGGTCGGAAGTATGAATGGAAATTGAGATTTAACAGAAAAAATAAGACTTCAGGTTACTGTAACAGCAACTGTCTGTATCTGACTTACTGTGCTTATCTCTAGCATCCACAGCTTGGGGACAATCCTACTGTCAAGGGGAATGTGCTCAGCAGGATAACCTGTCTCTTGAGCAACTCAACTGGAATTTTGGTGTGCACTGTGATTGACACTTCCACTTGACAGCAAGCAATACAGCAGGCAGAGCTCATCCTCCCTCTGCCACGGGCTCCGGGGCTGGCCAACCAGCAGGAAATTCACAGACGCACACCCACGGGAGGATGAAAGACATCAGAAGGAACTTCCAAGCTTGCCTGCTTCACCCTGTGAATATACAAGGCTGAGAGAAGTTGCCACAAGTGGTTTACAACCGGTTGCTGCAGGAGAGGTGGGAAGGAGTAACTGGAAGCGTCAGCACCACTCCTTGCAAAGCCAGTGGGCATCTCATTGAAGAGACCAACATAGGGTGGACAAGGACGACGCGGTGGTTTGCTTGGGGAGGTACCAATGTCACTTCATACCTTCATCCTCAGAAGAAATCTCAGCTCTTCCATGGAGATTCTCTTTCATGACTTTTATGTAATGTTTGTGTCAAATATCAAGACAAGAAGTGTTTGATAACTGGAATAATGTCTGTTTGATAGTGCTTTGTACGAACAAAGGATTCTTGTTCAACAGATGCTGGATTGAAATAATCCAAAGCACCGCTTTTAAAATAAATACCATTTTAGGTGATCAATCTTCATAGTTTCTGAAGCTCGAACCTTTCATGTTTTCTCTCCCGAGTTGGGAATTGAGCAGCGTGGTTCAGCGGTTGCTGAATTCCTGCCTCTCCAAGGTAATCCAAAGGCTCGTGGTTTAGCAGTTGTAAAGTTGTTCTTCATGTCAAAGCAGTGGGACATGAGCAAACTCTCACTTTTCTCTGTACTGGCTATCTCGTTGCAATGAAAATGATGAAATCATTAGGGTGCACTGTGACAGCAGCAGAAAATCCTTGTATATGTATGTATTTTGATACCTGTTCCAAAAGAGTCTTTGGGTTTCCTGTGATGAATACCTCATGTGTTGGGTTTGGGGAGTTTTATGTTGATTTCTTTGTTGATTTAACTGTTAAGGCAAGATTGTTCTTGCACAAAAGTAGGTTAAGATAACCAAGTTCTCATTTATTTACTGAATCAAAACCCTTCAGAGCTGGGCAAGGAATTCCGTCTGTCATGATTCCCACCTCACCGTTTGCCTCCGTGCTTGGAAGAGCTCTAGCAATATTATAAGA
The DNA here is from genome assembly GCF_012275295.1 of Melopsittacus undulatus. NCBI lineage: Eukaryota > Metazoa > Chordata > Aves > Psittaciformes > Psittaculidae > Melopsittacus > Melopsittacus undulatus. The sequence continues at coordinate 2,154,363 of NC_047542.1, forward strand.
CAAAAAGGTCGTTGCAGATGGAGTTTGCTGCCTTATTTCTCTTCTTTGTGTCAAACCCTCAAGTTCGTTCAAGAGATGTTCTTCAATAGAAGTAAATGTCTCTGGTGAGCACTTCAGCTCCTTTCCGTAGGTGTGCCTGGGTGTGGATGCTCTGTCGCCTGATGAAATCCGTATTGAGGGAAGAGGTAAAGGAGGTGATGCTCTCAGCAGGTTGTAGCTCAATAGTAAGGCAATGGTAATGATGGAAAACACCCCTTGAGACAACTTGTCTGTTCAGCTTGGGAAGACATTGAAGTGTTGGGCCCCAATCTGCCTGTTACCCCTGGAGGTTCAGCATGTGGGGCTGCTGCAATGGGGCAGGTCGGGGGTACCTGCACTGGGCAGGATCAAGCCCTGACTGCATTTACTCATGGGTCTGTGAGCTGCAAGGTAGGAAAACTGCTTTAAAAAGAAGAATCAAAGGAAAAATGAAGCATTTGGGCACTTCCATCACTAAGGAGCATGAACAGAACAGAAAATGGGTTTAACAACTTGGGGCTTGATGTATTTGGAGATCCGGGTTACCCATTAGTCACTTGGCCTTGGCAAACATCTCACCAGTGTGGTTATAGACATGAAGCTATCTCCCTAGCAGACTGGTAGCACTGGAGGCCTTCATGGGAGGCAGCGATGTTCTCTCTGGGATGAATATTGCTCCCTGTGGAATCTTCCAGCCTCCAGGTCTGGAATAAGGCCAAGTGCTCCCTGGTGCTCTAGAGTGAACTTTGGGGTTTGAGCTGAACGTATCACTTTGGAAGAGAATGCTCTCTTTGGATCAGCTTTCTGCTTGTCTCTGTCTGTGTGCGACAACCTGGTACTTGAAAATCAAACTACTTGACCCACTGCCTTGTGCCCACCAGAAGGCAGGTGAATTGTTTTCCAGGATTGCTTTTAGGAGTCTGATTTTGGTGGATCCGGAGATGCCAAAACTGCAATTCAAGACCTGGAAAACGCAAGTTTCTTTTTGAGTCTTTTTTTTTCCTCTTTTGTGCTTCCTATAACGTAGTTTGAGACAGGAGTGGTGGTGCTCAACCACAGGCCAAAAAGAGGTGAAGGTGGAGAGGGAGGCAGCTCCCTGCTATCTAATACTTGATATACCAAGCTTCATACAGGGTATTTAGCAGTTTGCAATGGGAACAAGAGACAGACCCTTCCTTTACAAGGCACTAGAGTAACCTTACTGCTGACGGGGACTTCACCAGCCTTTCCTCTCCAGTCCTGGACTTGGGATGACTGAAGTCCAACGGGATGGACTCGTGGGAGTGCCAAACTGCTGGAGCAATACCGGAGAGCAGCAGGTTCCTCAAGCCCAGCTCCATGTAGCCAGACAAGGGCAGTTCTTGAAAGCCACCTCTGCTGTGTTCCACAGGAGCATGGTGGTTCCTGGCTCTGCTGTAACATAGGGAATTTGGGTGGCAAAGTGGAGAAATGTGTGTTTTCTCTGTTGGTCTGAACCCTGGGTCTGGCGATCACAGGCTCGTTGGGTTTAGGGCTTTATTAGCAGTTGTCTAATGGTGAGATGGAATGTTCTTGCTAAAACAGTTTCCATTGTTTCATGTCTTCTACACCAATATATATACGGTGTATATATTAAACTGTGTAAAGTTGTACTTTGTATATAGAACTCTGTACAATATGGAGGTACATCCCTTTTTTTGTTTTCCTTTTGGTACAGTATTGTACAGTATTAGGAGTAAACGTGTTGGAAATGTTAAATCCATCCTGGGGCAACGCAATGTATCCATTGTCATTAGCAATAGTTTTGGAGAAATAAATGTTTTGGGTATGGTGGAAATCCTGACCCGTGGATGCTGGTGCGTGATGTACGGAGCGAGTGTGAGTGAGAGCAGGGGATCGGCTGCAAGTGGAATGAGAGGGAGGATGAGGATGATCTGCAGGAGCCTTCCTCCGCTTGGGGAATCCTCAGGGTTATTTGAATGGTAACCGGCCCTGGTGAGCATCATCCCAGAGTGGTTTGGGTTGGAAGGGACCTTAAAGCTCCTCCAGCTCCAACCCCTGCCACGGGCAGGGACCCCTTCCACTGGAGCAGCTGCTCCAAGCCCCTGTGTCCAACCTGGCCTTGAGCACTGCCAGGGATGGGGCAGCCGCAGCTGGTGCAGGCAGGGCTGATGCTCTTTATTCCTTAGGCTTTGCTGCCACCAGCTGGAACAATCGCTCTCACCACGAGTTTGGGGCCGGGGTTTTGGCCCCCGAGCGCTCGCATCCCCAGTGGGGTTCATCCCCCGTAAGCACGGCCCGGTGCTAAGGTGCGGAACTCCGCACCCATTGGGAGTGCTGGGGGGACTGGGATGTCCGAGGGCTCCCAGCATCAACCTTCGTTGCCTTCCCTTTCAGGAGCTGTGCGAAAGGTTCCTAGCACAAGCTGAGAACAACCTTTTGGGGGCGTTATCCACTATTTTAATCATTTCCTTCCCGTCTGTCTTTCCCCCTCAGCAGTCCCAACCCTGTCCGAGCTGAAGCAGGTCAGAGCTCTCAGAAAACACCCAAATCTGGTGTTTCTGCCTTTAAAACCCCCTTGGTTTCTGTTTCCTTTCACTGTAGAGCTGAGTTGGCAGCTGGAATTTCCGCCCCGGAGGTTTCACTTTCCCCTTTCCCTGTGTGAACTGCTCCTATCTGCAGTGTCGGTGGTGCCTGAGGTTGAAACGAGCCCTTCAGCATCTCAAATTGAGGATCCTTTCGCCTGGTGAGTGAGGGATGTGGTGCAGCAGCCTGGGCAGCCTGTCCCCACTCTGCATCCACAGCCTGCACCCACACTGCACTGGTGTGGGGAGATCAGTGCTCATGTGCTAGGACACAGGAGCATCAAGCAGGGCTGGAAATGACTTGAGGAAGTCACCCTGTCCCTTCCTCTTCCCGGCAGCAGAGCTGCAGCAGAATGGCTTCAACTGAAGTGATGTTTCACTGATGCTCAGGGACCTTTGACGGCTTCACCTTGTGAGGACAGGGCCTACAGACGCAGATCGAGCCCAGGCCGACACAACCCCCGGCTGCAGGTCCTGAGGTCTTGAGGCTGGGCACGGTGGGGGGGGAACCTCAGATCCCCCTGCATCCCGCTGTACATCCCGCATCCCGCCTCGCATCCTGCATCCCACTGCCGCGGCGCTCCCGCTGGCTCGGGAATGTCCCTGATCCCACCTTTGCTCGCCTCTGGAGCCCTCAGGAAGCGTTTGCAGGCGCCAGGGCCGGACCTCATCCTTGTATTGGCCCCTGGGGGTGGGTTTGTGGCCGGGGCAGGGCCGTTGGCTCCGTTTGCTCCCTCCCTCCTTTGCTGCCCTGTGTCCGGAGCCGCTTCACCGCCTCAGGGGCTGCCCCGGGGCCGGATGCAGAACCCTCTGGACCGGTAACTGCAGCAGCGGCTCTTGGGGAGGGCCGGAGCTGAACCACGCGGCTCAGCCCTTGAGGTTCGCGGCCGCAGCGTCGGGTGCGATGCGGTACCTGTGCCGGGGCTGCCCGAGGTGCGGCTCCAGCCCTGACCCTCCCGTCCCGTCCCTTCGCTGCCCCGAGCCCCGCCGGGAGCACCGGGAGCAGGAAGCAGCTCCGGTCCTGCCCCCCCCCGGGCCGTGCTCTGGGGCCGGGGAGGTTCCTCCCCCGCTGCGCTCCTTGCCCCGACTCCCGGGGCAGGGCTTGGGCGGCGCTCCGGGGGCTGAGCCCTGTGCTCCCCCCTCGCAGCGCGGCTGGAGATGCAGAGCACCCCGAGCTACCTGTGGAGCACCGAGGACTGCCTGGGCCGGGGAGCCACAGCCTCCGTCTACAGAGCTCGCAACAAGGTGGGTAGGGATGGACGGAGGGGGAGAACCCGGAACCGCAGCCCCCCCGAGCCCGAGCCCTCCTGCCCCATGGTGGGGGTGTCCCTGCTCCCTCTGCTCACCCCCGGCAGCTCCACGGGCTGCTCTGGGGCTCAGTTTCGCTTCTCGTTTGGCTCCTTCCCTCCCTGGGGCTCCAGCTCGGGTCGGGGGGTGCAGAGCAGCTTTGGGGTGCTCTGGAGCACGTCCCCCTCCCGGGCATCGCAGGAGGAAGAAGCTGTTTTGGGGGAATGCCCAGAGGTTCTGAAAGCCCCGTCCTTGCCCATTTGCATGTTTCATGCAAACACTCACCAGGGCTGCACCCCGGCCTTTGATGTTCATTGAGCTCAATGGGGTGGGAGGGGCAGCGTTGAGGAGGGTTTGAACCCAGCCCTGCCCCACTGCGCGCTCCCGGCCTCAGCCCCTGCTATAAACTGGGCTGCAGGGGCAGGAAGCAGAGGGTGGTGAGGAGCAGCGGGGTTGTTCTTACAGCACAGAAGGCAGAGGCTGCGAGATGCCCGCACCTCGTAGTGCCAGTGGAGTTTGCATCCCCAGTGGATGCGGAGCTGATGGAGCTGCTCGGGACATGGATGGTGCCACCTCCTGTTCCCTACTGCTCTGATTCCTCTTCTCCCAGAAATCGGGGGAGCTGGTGGCTGTGAAGGTCTTCAACAGCATCAGCTACCGGCGGCCGCAGGAGGTCCAGATGAGGGAGTTTGAGATGCTGAGGAGGCTGAACCATAAAAACATCGTCAAGTTCTTTGCAGTAGAGGAGACAGTAAGTGGGGTCCCAGCCCCAAAACCCTGTTCCTGGGCTGCCTCCTCCCTCTGCCTCCACACCAACCCTCAGCCCCTCAGCACTGGTGGCAGCTGCTGTTGTCCCCTGTCACCCTCCAACCCCGCTTTGTCCAAGCAGGGACCCACCAGCCAAGGGGGGGCTGGAGCTGGTCCTGCCTGGGGACAGTGGGGGGACCTCAGGGCTGCTCCCTGTGCAGGGCGGCAGCAAGCAGAAGGTGCTGGTGATGGAATACTGCTCGGGGGGCAGCTTGCTGAGCGTGCTGGAGGACCCAGAGAACACCTTCGGCCTGGCTGAGTCCGAGTTCCTCATCGTGCTGCAGTGTGTGGGTGAGTGAGGGATCCCCCCATCACCGTGGGGAGCTGCAGAATGGGGACCTCGGGGTGCTGGGGGGACCCTGGTGATGGATGGAAGGGTGGGCAGAGCACCAGCTCTGGGGCTTGTCCTGTCTCCATCTCTTCCCACCTTCCTAGCTCTGAACAAAGCCCTCCCCTCCTGTGTGCCCAGTGGCAGGGATGAATCACCTGCGTGAGAACGGTGTGGTCCACAGAGACATCAAACCAGGCAACATCATGCGGCTGCTGGGGGAGGACGGGCAGAGCATCTATAAACTGACCGATTTTGGGGCCGCTCGGGAGCTGGGCGATGATGAGAAGTTTGTGTCTGTCTATGGGACAGAGGAGTACCTGGTGAGCAGAGGGATGGGGCAGCCACAGCTCCTCTGGGCACCTGTGCGGGGCCTCAGCACCATTCCAGGTGCTGTGCCCAAGAGCTCCTCTCTGCCCCCCTGCAGCACCCGGACATGTACGAGCGTGCGGTGCTGCACAAGCCACAGCAGAAGGTTTATGGGGTCACCGTGGATCTCTGGAGCATCGGTGTCACCTTCTACCACGCTGCCACCGGCAGCCTCCCCTTCGTCCCCTTCGGGGGCTCGCGCTGGAACAAGGAGGCCATGTAGGGACCGCATCCAGCTCGGGGCACCAGGGGAGGTGGGACCCTGGCTGGTGACCCTGGGGCTGCAGGGGGATGTGGCTGTGGCTCAGTACATGCCAGCAGCACCAGGGCCATGGGCTGTAGCTTAACACTCATTTAGTCCCATAGAACCTCATGTGTAGCCCGTGAAGAGTGAGCATGTAAAGGACCCGTGCCCCATCTACCACATTTACCCTCAGAATGCATTCTCATGACTTTGGAGCTGGAAGAGAATCACCGAATCCCAGACTGGTTTGGGGTTGGAAAAGACCTTAAATCTCATCCAGTTCCAACCCCCCGCAATGGGCAGGGACACCTTCCACTAGAGCAGGTTCATAGAAGTAACCAGGTTGGAAAAGACCTTTAGAATCATCAAGTCCAACTCTGTGTTTGTTCTTCCCATGAGCCGTGTCTTTCCCAGCCCATCCATCTCTGCCCTTTCCCTCTCTGCTGAGCCCAAGGAGCTCTGCCCAAACGAGCATCACTTGGCTCATTTCAGCTGCAGGCAATTCCCTTCGACAGGTACAAAATAACCTCCGAGAAGCCTCCTGGAGCCATCGCAGGGGTCCAGGGGCAGGAGAACGGGAGCATCGCATGGAGCTACGAGCTGCCCCTCACCTGCCGCCTCTCCACGTGAGTGCCCCAGCTCAGATCCCACTGCAGGTCCCATGTCCTGGTGCTGCTGCTGGGGATGCTCGCACAGCACAGGGGGTTTAACCAGGAACGAGCTTCTTGCCTGTGGATGCCAGAGCTGTCAGACCAGGCCTTTGCTTTACAGGCAGGGAAAAGGGATGCAGGGCAGGGGAGCAGCTCTGTCAGAGCTCAGCAGCTCTCCCCAGCTCCATGCTCAGCACGTTTATGGCTCAGGGTTAGGTGCAGACGTCTCTTCTGCTGCCGCAGGGGGCTGAAGGAGCAGCTGGTTCCCATCCTGGCCAACATCCTGGAGGTGGATCAGAGGAAATGCTGGGGATTCAACCAGTTCTTTGCAGAGACCAATGACATCTTGACCAGGATCGTGGTGGACGTCTTCTGCCTGCCACAGGCTTCCTCCCACCGCATCTACATCCACTCCTACAACACGTAAGGATGCCAAAGCTGGGTTAGAAGTTGAGCTCAGGAGCCTCAGCCCCTTCTTTGTGGGTGAACCTGCGGGAGCACCCACACTTAAACTAGGTTAAACCAAACCAGGCTCAGACACCAATGGGAGCTGTCGCACTTGGCACACAGGGAGCCCCAGGGAAGTTGCCTGAGGGGCTCCACTACCCTTGTGGGCTATTTTGCTACAAGAAGAGGGCAGGAGGCTGTGGAAGTGATGGAAATCTGAGTGCTCCCCTCATTGCTTGTTCCCCATCCTTTTGTTTCTCCTTCATTTCAGTACCACCACGTTCTTGGATGCTGTCTTCAAACAAACGAACATAGCCCCTCACCACCAAGAGTACTTCTTCGAAGGGCATCCCTATGAGCTGGATCCCAATCTGCAAGCTCAGAACTTCTGCAGAACCACAGAGCACAGCCCTCTGACCTTGCTGAGCATCGCCGAGCAGCCGGAAGACGTGGTGGGAGTCAGATACAGAGACCGTGAGTACCAGTGGCTTGGAGATGGAGCAGGGTACGCAGGGTGGGTGTGTAAGAGAGATTTGCTGAAGTTATTATCTTTATACCCAATGAGGGTATATGTATTATATATATATGTATGCGTATACAATAAGGACTCCAAGGCACAGCGGGAGGTAGAGGGGTTTGATGCCGGATAAGGGATGCAGGGTTAGGGGGTTTCAGGGTCAGTTTTCCCCTGCCATGGGCTGTTGCTCCATGGCCACCCATCACACCAGGCGATTCCTGCCTTTGTCTGGTCTAAAACATCTCTGGGACCCACACTAAGCAGCATCGCAGCTGCTCCCATGCCTGAAACCCTGTGGGGCTGCAGGGTTTGCTCTGGGGGTGTGAGGTGTCCCTGGGGCTCCGGCTCCATCCACAAAGCCCCTTGCCCACATCTCCCCAGCGGCACTCGCGTTCCCAAAGCTGGTCCCCAGGGTGGACGTGGTGGCCGACTGCAGAGCAGCCAAGGTAAGTGTGGGGTCCCTGCGGCCCCGGGAGCTGCAGCCATAGGGATGTGGATGGAGGCAGTGCCCATTGCCTTGCAGAGCGCGGTGGGTGCCGTGCACCAGACCCTGCGCATTGCCCGTGCCCTGCGGCGCTGCCGGGAGCTGCTGGCGAGGGGCCTCCACTGGGTGATGTGAGTGCTGGGACCAGTGAGGGTGTGGGGGTGGAGGGGGGACCCGGCCCTTGCCAGGACATGGATGGGATTGAAACCATTCCTGGTTTTCCAGCCTGTTCCCAACGGTGCAGGGGCTGGAACTGGAGGAGCTTTCGGTCCCTCCCAACCCAACCTGTGCCATGGTTCTGTGTGCATTCACTGTCCTGCCCATTCCCTTTGGGGTAGGAGCTTCCTGTACAAGGCAGGACAGTGCCCAGTGGGTGAGACCGCCCTGCCCAGGAGCTGCACCCGGCTGTGCATGCGTCCAGCCCCCATGTACACATGAGGAGGCACCAGCTCCATCCTACCCCTGTGCAGCTGGCTCTGGGATGGAGGTCGGGCTGCTGGGAAGCATGTGCTGGATGGGCTGTTTGCTCTCTTGGCAGTGGGAACCTGAAAACGGAGTGCGTGAGGGTGCTGGAGCAGAAGAGAGGGGCTCTCTCGGTGCTCTCCTGCCTGCAGCTCACTGAGGTGAAGACCCCCGTGCTGTAAGTGTGGCTTTGCAGCCGCAGGGATGCAGGCGCTGGGCTGTGGCTGCTGCAGATGAGTTATGGGGCTCTCAAGGATGCCATTCAAGAGGCTGAATGACATTCAGTGGGGCTGAATGACAAGGAAAGGCCCAACTGTCCTGGGACACCCATTCCCAGCTGTGCTGCTCAAGGAAAAGCTGAACCCATTTTCTCTAAGCTATCCCATGGCTGTTTTGCATTCCAGCCTGGCTGCAGCAGAACGCTCCTTGCTGCTGGGTTGCTGATCTTTTATTCCCTTCCATTTAGAAAGCCTCTTAATTTCTGTCTCATCTAAAAAGATAGGGACACATGGTTCCCATTGACTTCAGCCGGATAACACAGGGCTGCAGTGCCAAGAGCACTGATGCTGCAGCTGGATGCTGCTGCTTATCCATCCCTCCCAACATGGGCTGGAGCAGCCTAATTCTGCTTAGCCAGCACTGCTCAGTGCTCTGCTCTCATGCCAGCTGCAGGGAGGCAGAAAACGCACAACATCTGAGCTGGTGCAGAGCCAGTGGGGATGAAGTGAACAATTGGGGAACAAATTGGACTCAACAGGGTGAGTTTTCACCATATCCACACTTCTGTTGTGGCTCAGATCTGCTGCTCTGGGTGCAGTTATTTGCCCACACAAACCACCCCAGGGACTCGGATGCTGCCTCCACTGCAGGATGATGCCTCTGCCTTATATCCTGCCTAATATCCTTCCTTGTCTCCAGGTACGAGGCTGCTCCTGCAGGCAGTGGGGTGCTGGCTCTGAAGGATGTGGCCATGGTGAAGACAAGGCTGCAGCGGGTGAGCTCTGTGCAGGGGATGAGCTCCGTGTGGGGCTGGGGAGCATCCAGAGCCAGCCCCAACCTCTCCATGTCCTCCGCAGGTCGCTGAGGAGCTCTCTCAGTGCTCCCCCAGCATCTTTGACTTCCAAGGGGCTCTGGATGGGGTTTTGGCTGAGCTGGCAAAGCACGTGCAGGAAGTGCATGAAGACAAGAGGTTTGTGGCACCAGCATTCCCAAAATCCCTGCCTAAGCTTTGCTGGATGGAGAAGACGTCGCTCCATGCACAGCTCCCACTGCAAACAGCTCCTAAGAGCCCTGTGCATGCACGTGTGACACGTGGAGCCAGGCTGAGAGCAGGGCAGGCTCCCCCAGGTCCTATTTTCACCCCTCCCCGGGGCCTCACTCCTCCATCCCCATCCCTCTTGCAGCATCCAGCGCATCGAGTGCTGCTTGGAGGAGATGCAGCTCATCTACAAGCAGTTCAGGAAGGCCAGGACGAGCCTGCGTAAGTCCCTGGCATGGCAGGAACCATGTGCTGAGCTGGTGGGGAACTGAGACCCTGCAGCTCTTGGTGACCATTGGAGTGATCTCTGTGGTGCGAAGATGCCCATTCCCTGGGTGGTGAACAGCAGAGCCTGTGCTGACTGGTGCTGCCTTCCCTCCCCAGGGCTGAGCTACAACGAGGAGCAAATACACAAGCTGGATAAGTAAGTCCCAACCCTCTCCCCTTTCTAGGACCTGCCCCATACTGTGGCCAGGCAGATGGGGGGGGGGGGGGGTGTTTCTGCTTGAATCCCAATGGGATGTAAGATGTTGCTGGGTCACTAGCACTGAGAGGGACTGGTTTTGGTGGTGGTTCATCAGTGCAGCACCTTTCACAGCAGAGGGTTTAAGCTAAAAGCTATTTCTGATGAAGAGGTGAGAAAACCCCTGACCATATTCCAGAAAAAGAAGAAAGGAAAGGAAAGGAAAGGAAAGGAAAGGAAAGGAAAGGAAAGGAAAGGAAAGGAAAGGAAAGGAAAGGAAAGGAAAGGAGCGGAGCTGTATTCCAGGCTATTGCTCACACAGTACTTAGTGGCCATGTATTTGCTGAGGTGCTGATTTGGGAAGTGTCCCTGCTTTCATATCCGCTTACCTTCCAGTTGGGACTCAAGTGTCCGATGGCTGTTGTACCTTAAAAAATCCTCCTTTTAGTTTCCATTTGGAATCAGGGGAATTTACCACAACCAAGAAACCAAATGCACACTTCAGTACACACCAGGGCTGTGAGAGTGAGCAGGCAGCTCCTTGAGCTTAAAGCTTCCACCTCCTCTTGGGTGAGGATTTCTCAGGAGTGCCCTTGGGGTGTGGATGGGATGTAGATACAGATTAGATCAGAGGTAGATGGCAGGGGTTTGGAAACCAGTTGATCTGTAAGGTCCTTTCCAACCCAAACCATTCCATGATTCTATACAGATACAGACCCACATCAAAATCCATTACTGAGCATCCAGTCCCTCTTTCTCCATTCAGGAGCCAGCTTTAGGCCTCCTGCCCTGTGAATTGTGATGCTCATTTGCATACATTTAAGGCAATAATGGCGTTCTCCTGCTTTTTTTTCCTGCTTTTAGGATGAATTTAGGACATTTGGCCAGGAAGGTGCTCTTGATTTTCCAGGATGCTTGTGTGGAGCAGTACAAGGAGGCCCTGGCCCTCCATGGCAGCAGCATGAGGTACAAGGCCCAGCCTTCTCCTGAGGTTTTAGGGCTTCTGTTTCTGGCCATGGTGAGGATGGGAGCAGGGATATTGCATTAAGTATTGCCCACAAAGCCCAGAGCTTCCAGAGCGCTCTTATCTATTGAGCACTGAGATGCAGATGGAGATGATGATGCTGGTAACTGCTGCAGAAGGACTCCTCAGTGGGTAATAAGACCCTGGTTCTTATCCTGTGCTGTGTATTCCTGCCCTGTTGTTTTAATGGATTGATTTTAAAAGCCCCCTAAACTTGCAGCTCGAGTTGAAGCCGTTGGGTTCTTCACTCTCTGATGGGAAGAGGTTATTTTGTCAGGTCAGAATTGCCATCGAGACAGGGATCTGCTTAGGACGAATGACTTTCAGTTCAAGGGTGCTTGGGGAGTAATGCAAAGAGCAAATTGCCTCACAGTGATTGAGCACAGTCCTCTGCCTATCGCAGCCATGAGCTGTGTGAGGGGAGGCAGGCAGGGGAAGGGCATGTTCCAGACATTGGATTTCTATTGCCAGGCTGCTCTTAGGGGAGCATCCGTTCCCCTGGGCTGCTGCTGTGTGCCTGAGGAGGAGGATTTCCTGTGATGCTTTAGAATTAATCCCAGCTTTTTCCCCTATCCCTGGCATGCAGCAATGAGGAATTGACTGGGGGGGAATTGAGGGTGGGATTTGCCTCCATGGCCTGGGAGGAGAGGGCAGCGTCTGCCCAGCCCTGCCCTGTCCCTGCTGTCCTTGGAGTATTTCTGTAGCTGGTTTTCTGTCCTCACCGGAGAGGCACCGTGAGTCACCCCTGCCTGCCTATAATTAAACCAGTCTCAGTTGTCCTGGTTTGGGTTGGCTCCCGCTGGCACCAGGGGTGTGCAGTGGAGGTGGTTTGAGGGGCTGGAGGTGGGACCATGCACCTGAAATAGTCTTTCCTTCCTTACTGCAAACCAAACCTCTTCTGATCCAAGCGAACATCCTCCTGCTGCGTGTCCAGCAGGAGCAGGTCCCATGCTCCCTAAGTGCTTTATTGGTGGTGGTGTTTGGATAACCTGGTCTATAGTGGCTATGAGCAGAGCTGCAGCCGCATGTGCAGCCCTGTTGTGACTCACTTGGTTTCCTTTGGGGTTTTGACTTCGATCCAGCGAGGTTTGCAAAAAGCAGTAAATTGAATGGAACCACACAGAGATAGAATAGAAATACCATATGTTAAAGAAATAGAACCATTTAGTGTGAGGGTGCGGAGGTGCTGGCACAGGGTGCCCAGAGAAGCTGTGGCTGCCCCATCCCTGGCAGTGCTCAAGGCCAGGTTGGACACAGGGGCTTGGAGCAGCTGCTCCAGTAGAAGGGGTCCCTGCCCGTGGCAGGGGCTGGAACTGGATGAGCTTTAAGCTCCCTTCCAACCCAAACCATGCCATGATTCCATGATAAGGATCCACACCACCGATGAATGCAGACTGGGAATTTTGTTGTTCCTAGGAAAGTCTGTGAGATAAAGAAGCACCTGAAGAGGCTCAGCAAACACATCAGTGCCTGCAGTGTGGAGATGATGCAGTGCCAGGACTGCCTGCAGAGCGTAGGTGCCCATGGGGGGGTCCCACCCAGGGGTGCTGCTGCACAGACCCCCTGCTTCACACCCTGCCCACCCCATGCAGGAGCACATGTGTTAAGCAGGGAACACAGGAGTGCTTGAGCATCTTGCTGCAGTGCTTTGGGGGGGATCCACCCTGGAGATCTTCCCTATTTGGGCAAGGAATGGGAAGAGCTTTGGCAGCAGCACCGCTGGTCCTGAGCACTGCTTGACTGGGGTCCAGCACTGCAGCCCTGGGTCAGACCCACTGCCCCAGGGGCTGCTGAGCCTCTCCCATCCCACAGGCTCTGGACAGGTTTCTCCAGCCTGAGCAGCAGAGTCTGGCTCCAGTTCCTCCTGCTCCTTCCCCCATCCCCGTGAGCCAGGCACACCAGGACATGGCTTTCCGGTGAGTTGCGGTCCTGCCGTGTGTGATCCATGGGGTGCTCCAGCTGGCGCAGCTGCTCCCATAGGGAATGGGAGGCTGAGCAGCACTGGGGTAAGGGGTGGTTGTGTCCCTGGCAGGATGCAGGAGCTCCTGGAGCAGATGAGGTCAGTAACTTGTGATCTCCAGCTCAACAACAGCATCATCGAGCGGTGAGTAAGAGCACACAGGGATGCTGCTCCCACCCCTAACACCAGGATGGGGTGGTGGGACCGGATGGGCTCCATGGATATCCATGAAGGATTCCAGCCTGGGGAGCGCAACCACAGGTTCTGTTCCTGCAGGTTGCGTGGGGCTGCCCCAGCTCCTGGTGAACTTGCAGCTGCCGAAGCCAACAGCAGGGAACACTCCCAGCACTTTGGGTCCAGGGCGATGGAGATGTCTGATGTTCATGTTTGAGGAGCTCCCTGTCTCCTACCTCTCCCCTCCAGCACTTTTGCACCATTCACCAGTGTTAGCTCTGAGGGGCTCGAACACCTTGAACCTTTGAAAGTTTGACCAGAAAATAAGATGTTTTGGGGTTTTTGCCTTTTAAAAAGTGCTTGAAGTACTTCATGTTTTTCTAGTTTCTCTGTATCACCATGCCTGGTGGTGAAGAGGAAGAGGTTAACAGCTAAATTCTCTTTTGCCCTCCTGTTATGGGATTACTCCCACTTTTAACATACTTCTGGTCCCTGGAGTGGGCATGAGGGATGCTCTCTCTGATGGATGAGAGACTGGATCCAGCCCAGGACAGCTCCAGCAGTGGGAAGGTGGGAGCCACAGACCTCAGCCCACTGGTGCTGCCACCTCTCCTCCCATTTCCCCCCTTGGGTTTGGGAATAGGAAGCCAAAGGAGGATTCTCTTTTTGGGTATGTTTCCAGCCAATGCATTTGAGTCAACAGCAGTGGGGATGCTGAGAGTGCCTGCATGGACCTGCCCCTCCATAGAGAACACAGCTCCCGGCTCTGCACTTCACCTTTCCTCCCATTCCCTCGCTTGCCTCTTTGCTGGATGTGACACACATCAGCTAAAGCAAGAGCCTCCAGCCAAGCCTGGGCCTGCCCTGACCATGCTGCTTGCCCAGAGGCATCCCCAGCACCTCACCTGACAGAGGACAGGGCAAGGGGGTGCCTGCCGTGGATGCTCCTCACCCTCCCCATGGCAGGGGTTAGTTCCAGCCTCTGCTGGAGACCTGCGGGCACGTAAGGCAAAGCAGTGCAGCCCTGGAGCTGCACGCCTTGCTCTGAGCTCAGCCAGGAAGCAGAACGAAGCAGGAGCAGCAGCTCCAGGGCTGTGCTGGCTTTTCCTGCCTGTCAGAACAGGCCAAGCACGCCCAGGAAACCTTCCCGAGTGGAATTTGGCACCAAACTTCCCCATCCATTTTAACTGTAAAACCCAACATCCTGACTGTCAAACGCAGCCGCTTGCAGCAGCAGAGGTGGAACGAAGCCATCCCTTAAAAGCTTTTCTCCCACATATTATTTTCTAGGATTCGCCTCGTTTTCCAAGGCACATTAGTTTTAATCCAGCTCGAATTCACTGACATCCCCTGTTGGAACAGGGCAGGGAGCCCAGGCAGGGTGTCCTGCCACACTTCCTTGGATTCAGTGGAGCTGCACTGATTCATACCAGCTGAGAGCTGGACCTGGGACATGTTTGGCTTTGGTAAAGAGGGATTTATTTCTTGGCAAAAGGAAAAGAGAGGCTTTGCTAATAGCCCTTGTCAGGCTTCAGCTGCTGTAACAGCAGCTGCAAAGGGGACTCCCGGAATCCGAATGCAACAGGAACTTTCCTGCCAATGGTGATGAGGGATTTTTTTCCCCGGATTACTTTAACCCTTGGCCTAAAAGAGCTTCCAATGGTGTCAGCCCTGAATGCCTGCAGAGGCCGCTGAGGGTAACGTCTCCATCCCATGCGAGCCCAAGCATCCGGTGTGGATAGAGGATGCTACATTTATTTGCACTGGAAGCCAAGGTCTGGGATGGCCCTGGAAGAGCCAATGTCCGGAATGGCTTTAGCAGGTTCCCAGCCAGATGCCAGGTAGATCTTTGCCCTCAGAAACATCCTTTGCTTTCCTGCAGGTGATTTCTTACACAAGGAATGTTCTGTGGAGAGCACAGGATTAAATCCCAATTTGGGGAAACAATTTCCCTTCCCTGGGAATAAATCTGCTGCTGTTCTCAGGCAGGAGCAGAGGATGTGTGAAAGTGAATCAGGATCCTGAATGGGGAAGAAAAAGATGCTCCCCAAATGAATGTTGCTACTTAGCATGGAACAAGACTAGGATTTTCCAAGCTGTGTTATTCCTCTTTTGGTTTGAAGCTTTTATTAGGGACTGCTTATGGCATTAATCCTTTGTAACTCAGAGCCAGTGTTTTAATCCAGGCTTCAAATTAGAATCCTTGAAAAGGATTTAGACATCCTTGCCTTATCCTGTCCTCAAGAATCCATGAGTGACATCAAACAGCTTTCCATGAGCCCAGAAGCCGGGATGCACACAGCTCTATCTGGATGTAGGGAAAAGGGAAAATGTAATGAGGAAGAGTTTCTTCTTATGGTTCACAGCACAGACTCCCTCACCATGCAGAATGCACTGTTCTGTATCTTTTTCAGTCCATTTGTACATCACCCCTTTCACATGTACATCTCAAATAGCACCAGATACATCCTTGTGAAGATGCACCTCATCAAACTCAATGCCTCCCCCAGCCAGGGGGAAGGTGTAACGATGATGGGACCCTCATGCCCTTGTGTTCAAAGGAGGAGGGAGTCACTTGGTAATCAGTGCATCGAGGTAACAGAGGATCACCAGGTCCTAAAAGCTCCTTTGCTCAGGGGAGAGGTTTGCAGACGGGCGCTGGAGCCTGCCCGTCACATTTTCCCTTTGGCATTTCCCACAACCACAGCAGCCTCATCAGGGAGCGATAATTGCGTCGGCTCCTCCGCCCTCAGCATCGCCCCAGAGAAGGGCGCTTTGGCCAGGTGGGATGGGAGTGATGATGGGGTGGGATGGAGCCGACGCTGCAGGAAGCCCAGCGGGGATGTGCGCACTGCCCCGGGTCTGGAGAGGGGAGATACTTGCGGAGAGGGGTTCCTGGAAGGGATTCCCACGGGGGTGGGAATTGCGGGGAGGGGAATCCCACGGTGAAGATCGCCTGGGGGTGAAGGGGATGACAACAGCGATGGGCTCCATGGGGCGGGAGGGGTTTGGGCGGTGTCCATGGGAGGGGTCCCCCCGCAGGGCAGGTCCCGGTCCTCATGCCCCCCCCTCCAGCCGTGTCTCCTCCCCCGGGCCGGTCCCAGGCGCCTGCGCTGCGCTCCCGTAGCGTGGCCGGTCCCGGGGCTGTGCCCCCGCCCGCTTCCATGCGCCGGCTGCCGCCCGGCCCCAGCACGGTGATGGGCGGCCGGACCCCGGGGAGCCCCGGCGGGGCCCGGGCTGCTCGGCGGCGGCTGCGGCGGCGCAGCGGGACCCCCCGGCTGCTGCCCGACGTGCGGAGCATCTTCGTGGCACCGCGGGAGCCGGCGGAGCGCGGCCGCGGACACCGCTTCGGCCCTCGGCCCCCTCGCCGCGGATGGTGCGACCTGTGCGGGGAGGCGGTGCGGGAGCGAGCCCTGCGCTGCGAATGTGAGTGCTGCCTGCGCCCTGCCCGCACCCTGCCCTGCCTGCGCCCTGCCCGCAGCCCCGACCGGCACCCCTGCCTTGCCTGCGCCCTGCCTGCACCCCTGTCCTGCCCGCAGCCCCGACCCGCACCTTGCCCGGGCTCTTCCTCCCGCAGCGCCAGAGCTGGACCCGCTCTTTCCCCCCTCTCTTTGCCCCCGGGTCCCCAAACCCCCGGTGCAGGGACCTGCCGGGAAGGGCTCCCTAGCACCGGGATCCTGGGGGGGGATCCCCGTCCCTCTGGATGAAGGGATCTGTCCGGAGCCTCCCGCAAAGGGGCCGCGGACCCCGCGTGCGGTGAATTGATGCGGGGTGGGTTCGGGAAATGAAGTTTTGTCAGGAAATGGGAGATTATCACGTCCGAGGCGGGGCTGGCACCTGCAGGTCTCGGTGAGCAGGAGGAATTCGTGTTTGCAAAGCTTTACAGTGAGGTGGACATTCCTGTAGAAGCAGCAAATCTGTCACACACCTTGCTTTGCCCAAACCGTCGGGTAAGAGTACTCATGCCGGTGGGATTCACCAAGATGCATACACTCGCGTTGGCCACATGATTGTGTTCTCCAAGTGAGAGAAATCCTTCCATTGCATGGGAGAGGACACGGAGGGGCTGAACAAGGTCCTGTGTTCATGGAGTGCTGCTCTGGGGGGTCTCTGCAGGGTCCTTGGCAAGGTGTGACCTGCACTGGTCATTGGTGGTGAAGCGCGGAGGCCGTGGTGTGCTGGGGGAGAATCTGTGTCACAGAGGATTTGGTAGCGTGTGCTGGTGCTTGGTGCTGGTGGTTATGTGGGACAAGGAGTGAGCCGCGTCCTGCCCCAGGGTTCTGGGCTGTCTGCCCGGCCAGCAGCTCCAGAGGAGGCTTCGCTGCTCAGCTGCTGGTTTGCTCTGGGGATGATGCCGTGTGCTCTAACACCAGCCTCACCCGGGCAATTAGTCCCTCGCCCAGCCCGTTGTGGTTCTTGCCCTCGGCTTTCCTTAGCTCAGGAATCAATTCAGTGTTTCTAGTGGTGGTTTACACAGTGTGGTGTGAGCAGGGCTCTTCCACGTGCCTCCTGGTGCTGTTTAGAAATGAAGGGTAATTGAGGGAGGCAGGAGCACCATATGGCCCTGCTGCACCGAATTAAGGTTTCAGCACTGACTGCTGTTAAGTAAATGTGACCCTGGCATCACCACGCAGCCAGCACAACGTGGGATGGGGACACACCAGAGCTGCCAGATTTATCTATGTGGTGTTATTCGAATCACACTGATTTGGGTTGGAAAGGACCTTAAAGCTCCTCCAGCTCCAACCCCTGCCATGGGCAGGGACACCTTCCACTGGAGCAGCTGCTCCGAGCCCCTGTGTCCAACCTGGCCTTGAGCACTGCCAGGGATGGGGCAGCCACAGCTTCTCTGGGCACCCTGTGCCAGCGCCTCAGCACCCTCACAGGGAACAGCTTCTGCCTAAGAGCTCAGCTCAGTCTCCCCTCTCTTGGGCAGGTTCAAGCCATTCCCCTTGGCCTGTCCCTACAGGCCCTTGTCCCAAGCCCTCTCCAGGTTTCTCTTGTTCCCCTTTAGGTAATGGAAGACTGTGCTAAGGTCTTCCCAGAGCCTTCTCTTCTCCAACCCAAAGAAGCTGATATAAATGGTTTTGCTGGTGTGTAACTGCTCTTTCTCCCCTTTTCCTTATTAACTCCCTCAAAACCCATCAAGAGTCAGTGTACACCCTGGGGCTGGCTCACTGGTGCAAATGCATGGATCAATGTGCTGAAAGACACAGCCTGGGTTTATGTGAAGCAAAAGAGACTTTCCCCAGCCATCCTTCAAAGTGGTCCCAGGGCTCTTGTGCAGGGTGAGGGACTGCGTCTGAGGTAACAACTCGCAGAGTTCTGTGGTGTTGCAGGTACTATAAATAGCTGTTTTGAGGGACTTCTCCTCTGGATTTTTCCATAGTTGTATTGGAACCAAGCTGAAATAACTCTATTTCCCTTTTCATTTAGAGGAGAATAGTTCAGAGTGTGGGAGTAGTTCCTTCTCTAAAACTCCCCAAACAACCAGGCAGTGGGGGGGGCAGAACTTGAGTGAAGCTGCTGTTAACATCATCTGCATTCCCTGTGATCCCAATAGTATCCCATTAAAAATGCCTGAAAGCTGCAGATGGGGTTTGTGAAGCTGCCGCCTGTTCGCTGTTCACTCGTAGCCTCAAGTTTTGGGTTGTGCAGTTCTGGCCTGTTTCCATTGACATCAGCTCTGGTCATCCTCAGTCGCATGGGAAGGTGGTATTTATCCCTTCTCCCTCCCAAGATGGTCTGTGTCCTTTCCTGCCCATGCCGTGGGCACAGTGCCCTGTGTTTGATGGCATTGGAGGCTGATACAGACGTTGGCTGTGCTGCTGGCATTGGTTAAATCCACTTGTTTCCAGTCTCAAAGTGAATGTAACTGGGCTTGAGGAGTCACTGTGCCATTATAGCTGCCTTGACCATCTCCTGGCTAATGTACGTGCTTTGTGCTGCTGGCACCTTCCAAAGCCTCAGTGAGTGCTGAAGGAGTGATCTCACTGCTGCCAGCAGCATTCCTGACGCAAGAGGCTGGGAAGGGGCTGGGCGGGCAGGTTGTGGTGGCACATCTCTGCTGCGGTGCTTTACTGTTTGTTCTGGTGGGGCAGGGTGCAGGAGCTGAATGTGGTGACTGAAGCAGCTTCAAAGCCTTCAGCAGGGGTTGCTTTGGAGCAGCAGGGACAGCAGAGAAGCTGGAGCTTCACAGAGTGGGGTGGAAGGGACCTTAAAGCTCCTCCAGCTCCAACCCCTGCCACGGGCAGGGACCCCTTCCACTGGAGCAGCTGCTCCAAGCCCCTGTGTCCAACCTGGCCTTGAAGAAGCTGGTGCTTCTTGCCAAGGAAATCACTGCAGCTCTGTTCCCTGCTGGGAAGGCAATGATCTCAGCGGCTAATGCAGTTGTACCTGATGGCAGGTTTTGATCTGTAGATGTTGTGGCATGGCCATGGTTCAGGAAAGAGCTTCAGCATCCGTCTGGGCTTACACTGCTCTGAAGCCACCCTTATCTCTTAGAGCAGTAAATTCCACGCTCAAGCACTGCGCTGAATCAGGAGCTATTTCCTTAAGGAGGAAATTGGTTAAACACACAGCATTTCTCTTTCTAGTTTGTAGAGCAGACTTCAGTTGTAACATCACTGCTCCTCAAGCAGACATTTGCTTAAGATAATACTTAAGATAATGACTTCTTGAGCAAGCCCAGCCTTGCTGCGATGAGGCTGTGCTCGCACCAGTCTGGGTTTGTATCTTCCCTCTGATGTGACTCTGTCGTGTCTCTGGTCTTGCCACTGTAAATAGTAATTGCTCACAGTCCATGGCACCTGCAGCACTCCCATTTTGATCCCATGTAGCTGGTCCAGACAGGTTCCTGAGGCTGCTCCTGCCCGCGGGTGGCTGGGGCAGGATGGGGTGGCTGGCACTGCTGAGGTTGGGTGAGGACAGGGTGGGGTGCTGGGCTGCATCCTGCCCACTGCGGCTCCCCCAGGGGATGGAGGTGTGGGGATGGACAGGGCCCTGCCCACAGCTCCTGCTCCTAGCTCTTTGGGATCATGTTCCTTGCTGCAGTCCAGTGCCCCGGGAAGGATTTATGGAGAGGGACACCAGCCGAAGCTCCAGCCCCTGCTTTGCAGGTTAGTTCTGGGGCTGCTTTTTCTCCTCCTGCATCATCTGTGGCCCAGGAGGTTTAGATGAGTTTGGTGGGAAGCAGGGGAGTGTGTGGCTGCAGAGATGCTGTCTAGGTGTTGGGACAGCAAGGGGGGAATAAAGAAGTGCCCTGTGTTACCTCATTGCTTACGGTGCTTGGTGCGATACTTAGGGTTAGTTAAACCTCCTCTTTGTTAACTCGCTGTGTAAAAGCAAGGATGTGTAGTGCAGGCTGCTGGGAACTGGTCTGTTTGTAAGGAAGTAGAGTCCTGAGCAGAGAGGGATGGTTGTGATGTAGAGGGTGCAAAGCAGCAGATCTCGACCATGCTGTTAAACTGGTGCTTATGTCCCACCCCATCACTTGACACCGTAACTGAGATGCTGTGAAAGCACTGCAGTGTTGATCTGAAAACCCAGCTGTGTGCAGAGCTTCACCCAGGATTATAAATATGGTTCATCTCAGTGTGCTCCTTTAACCTTTGATTAAACACTGGCAACACTTTCCCTTGCATTTTAGAGGGCTGCAAGGGAATAGCAGCAAAGTGAGGAGAGGAGATTGAAAAGAGCCCCCAGTCCGGCTGGGCCCTGTGCTTTCTCTCTCTAATCTCTTCCGTTGGGTTGTTTTATCTTATCAAGCAAAAAGCCCCAGAAATAGAAAGTTTTCCATGGCCAACAGGGCAAGCCTGGGGATGCACAAGCTCTGAGCTCTGTGTTGCCTCATTGCTCAGAAAGAAAGAAAGAAATCAACCCATCAAATGGCAGCAGGTCCTAAATGGACCATGGCAGTGGTTTATCCCCGCTGGAGGAAAGGCCTCTTGTGGAAGCGGATGTAACCTTGCTCTGATGCACACAGCATCTCGGCTCTGCGCCTGGGGAGCTCTCAGCCTCCTCTCCCAAAGGATGACGGACGGGAAAGCAGGAGCAGCCACTTGCTTTGGGCTTGTGACAAAGAGAGTTCGCAAACTCTTCCGGCATTTCCCCAAGTCCAAGGCTTGGTCTGAGGGGCTGCGGGTGCTGAGGAGGCCGAGCAGGGAGGTGTTGCTGGTTACAGGTAGGTGATGGGGTAGATCCGTGTGTTGGGGTGTGTTTGCCAGGTGAATATTGCGTGCTAAGGAGGTGTAAGGGGGTTCCTGTGGTGCTGTGCTGTGGTGTGTGGCTGGTGATGCACATCCACGTGGGATCCTGGCACAGGCACCAGTGGCTCCAGCTTCTGCCCCAGCTCCCTCTGCAGCCCTGCTATGGCAGGAGAGCTGTGGGGGGGCACAGCTTGGGGCATCAGTGCCACTTGAAAGGAAAATGTGCCTTTTAGCACAGAACAGCTCAGAAAGCATCTGCCTCCAGATCGTGCAGTAATGCAGGGACCTCTCTCGGGGGTGGTTGTCACCAGGGGGGTCTTGCTGCTCTGAACAAACAGGAGAGCACCCTGGGGTGTCTGTTTGCAGACAGATGAAGCCCAAACCAATGGTTTCAGACAAGTGAAACTGAAACCATCTCATTTAGCCCTAAAACTGCTCAGACTCCTGGTGCTGGAGCTGTGGACTCGAGGCAGAGGAGGGGCTGGATCATTGCCATGGGGGATGTCAGGAAAAGCTTTGCAGGGGAATGATGACCCTTGTCTGTGTGGATGCTGAAGCTGGTGGTGGAGCTGCAGGTCCTGCCCTGTCCCAGCAGCAGAGGCACCACCAGCTCTTGCGATGCGCGGGGCCACATCCTGCAGCGTCCCTGAGGTTACCCCAGTGACGTCCCTTTGGGCCAGGGCAGAGGCACCGAGCCCAGCCCTGTCGTAAGCAGCACAACTTGCACAATCAAACCTCACCATTTAAAGGGGTGTGTGGGGTGCTGGAGGCTTCAGAGGGAGATGGAGGAAATCTCTGCTCCTCATCACTGTGCTCCATGGCAGCTGGGTCACGCTTCCAGGGGTTTCCCTTCTCTTTGTGGACGTTGGGTGCATTTCTGATGGGCTTTTTGAGGTTATGATGAAGTTCTTTGTTTAATGCAAGGGGGGATCTGTAATGAACCGGAGCTCCTGCATCTTTGTGGTTCACGTTAACATCACACAAGGGTCTCAATGGCCTGTTTGAAATGTGCCCTCCTCCAGGGCTCCTCTGCAGCCCCGTGTGTGCCCAGGCTGGCAGCCCAGGGAAGGGGGAACCCAAGGGGTGTTTTCAGCAGGGCCCAGCACAAGCTTTGGCCAGAAACTGGAGTTCAGGAGCATCCCAGGGAAAGTGTTGGGACACTTCAGTCCTTTTCCATCATGAATCTGGGGGCAACTGTATCCGGTTTCCCATCGCCCCCCATCCTGTGTTGCTTTGGGACACAGGAGGTTTTGCTATAGGTGAAAGCCTGGCTGGGATCAGGTTCTTGGAGCCCCTGTTGTCACTGGGGGCAGGATCTGGCCCTCTGCTGTAGAGCAGCACCTTCTCCTTTTGTCTCCTTTCCTGCAGATGGGGGGTTTGTATGTGGGTCACATTGAAGGATGCCCCATAACATCTGTGGTATTTGGGGGTTGGGAGTGGGTGAGATTACTGCAGTCCTATATTTAGGTGCTTAGATGGGCATCCGTGTTGAACTGTTTGACTTTATCGAACTTTATTCCCCTGAGGAACTTTTATCTGTGTGAAAAGGGAAATTCCTGACGGCCCCCAAAGGTTTTCCCAGTCTGGAATCTGGCTCCTGGCTTCTTTCTGTTAAAGAAACCCCATTTCCAAGTGTTACCCTGTTGGACTCGAAGGGAAATTATCTCAAAGCCGAAGTGGAGGCGTCCTGCTCCTCTTGGCAAACCCATCACGTGGCTGCTGCCGAAAGCTGTGCTGGGCTTCTAAAATTAGCATTCCCGGCCGGATACAGACTGATTAGAGCTGTTAATAGGTGCCGGTGACTAAGGACGTGCCATGCTTTAATCCTGTGAAGAAATGCCTGGCCATGATGGGGCTGATGCGGAGGTGTGCTTGGGAGCTGTCATTGCTGTGTTATGGGTTTCAAGCACCCTTCTGAGAGCCCAGAATGGTTTGGGTGGGAAGGGACCTTAAAGCTCCCCCAGCTCCAACCCCTTCCACTGGAGCAGCTGCTCCAAGCCCCTGTGTCCAACCTGGCCTTGAGCACTGCCAGGGATGGGGCAGCCACAGCTTCTCTGGGCACCCTGTGCCAGCGCCTCAGCACCCTCACAGGGAACAGCTTCTGCCTAAGAGCTCAGCTCAGTCTCCCCTCTCTTGGGCAGGTTCAAGCCATTCCCCTTGGCCTGTCCCTACAGGCCCTTGTCCCAGGCCCCACTCCAGGTTTGTTGCAGCTCCAGCGCTGGAAACAGGATCCAGGGGGGAGATGCTCGAGCCCAGCAGGATGAGGCCACTGCCCAACCCCTGCACTAAACAGGCAGAAGGGCCTCCCTGCTGGTGCCAGATGCTCCAGTGAACCTACAACTGGAGCATCTTCATATTGGCACCTCCAGCAAAGACTTGGCGAGTGTCCCCCATTAAAAGCTCTTCCAGCTGCTCAAAAGGTCATGCATTAAATTACCATGTAACTGTGCAGCTTATCTCTAATTAAAGGGAAAAGGAAGGCAAGAGTCCCTGCTTCCCCTCAGGCTTCCTTGAGACAACTGCCTTGGAACGGGAGGATGATGGACAGCTCATGCCAGATGAATCTGAAATGATAAATGATTTCCCTGTTTCCTCTGGAGATCAATGTTTCCCCCCCTCAGGCTCCAGCTCCCAGCAGTGGCTCAGCTCCTCTCATTCACTCTGGGGCATTCAGCAGTGCTGAGCACAAATCACTGTTTCCAGTTCAAATTTGGGATGTTCCTTTGCTTTCCTGCGAGCTCCAGATATTCAAACCCAATGACCCAAATGCTAAAGAAAGAACAGGGGAAGGTTGTTAGGATACGAGTGGCTTGGAGTGGGCTGGCAGGAAAGGGCTCTCAGTCCCATGTCCTGTGCAGGGAGTTCTTTGGCCTTGGTTTCAGGATAGGTATTTATTTTCAGGTTGGTGACGTGGTTCTGGAATTTTGGGCAGTGTTTAAGGTAAATGTTGTGCTGTTTGTTCAACAGTTAAAAAGTACAAGGCTCAGAAGGGCTGTTAAAGGCGAAGGAGGCTGTTGGCTCTGGAGATGGCCAGGCTTTGAGGGAAAGGCTTGGGGAGCAAGAGCCATGAGCATGTGGTGACTGTTGGGTCTGTGGATGGGGCTGGGGGTGAGCAGGAGCCTGTGAGTGAAGCGGTTAAACCTGTGCTCTGCAGAGTGGTCTGTGCCATTCCGACCTTGAACTGGTTAATGTCTCACAGGATGGGTCAGAATCCAAAGAAAGCACAGTACTTACGTGCCTCTCTGTGCCTGGGCAATGTGTGTGCTGGGGATGGGAGGTCACAGCCCTGGATGTGTCTGTACCCTCTCCAGGGCTGGCTGTTTGCCCGTCTGATGGCAGATCTCTGCCTCAGCCACTTGAAGCATTCACATTTAGAGCCCTAAACCAGTCTGACTTCTGACTCACACGAAGATGTGTTTTGCCTCCTGATGCTGGGAGGTGAAGCATCCTTTCCTTGCGAAGCAGCCGAGCTTTTGCTGCAAGCACTTTGTGGGTGCCCTTTCCAGGCATCATTGCTGGGAAGTGGTGTACCCCATGGCCTGGTGGGGCTTGAGCATCTTCTGTGTTGTGTGTATCAGTGTGTATCAGACCAGGGCAAGGGAACGCTGCCTGTGCTGTAGCATTGCAGCAAGAAGCACAGGTGTCCTGGGGAGAGGTTTTGCTCTGGATGAGGTGCTCTGGTGCCTTCCTCCATCCCTAGGATGTGCCTGAATGGGAACATGTGCCTGGCTGGAGCTCTGACCATACCAGTGCCCATGAGCATCGGTCCACCCCATGCAGGAGCCTGGTCCCTCCATGGGGTTCCCCCACTGCAGCTCAATGGCAGTCGCAGGTCCCAGGGCCTCACCGTCTGGTTTCTCTCCATGCAGACTGCAGGTACACCTGCCACCAGGAATGCCTCAGCCTCATCCAGCTGGATTGCCGCCGGCCCAGCCAGTGCCAGAGCCAGCTCTCCCCCGAGGGCACCCTCCTGCCGCCCTGCAGCCAGGTACGTGGGGAAGGGGCTCCAGGGGGGGCAGCAGCCTCATGGTGACCGATGGCAGCTCCTCCAGAGGGGCTTTGCAGGAGGGATGTCTGCTGAGAGGGGTTCTGCAGCCCCTGGCAGCACTCATTGATCAATGGCCCATGTCCTTGTACCTGTTGTCCCTCTGCCCTGCCTGGGTTTTCCAAGGAGCTTGATAGCCTTGTTTTAGGAATTCCAGATATCCCAGGGGATCAAGGTACTTCAGTCTGTATTAGGGATGTGTAGTCACCTTAGCTGTTTGCTTCACCCCCACTGAGGGTCCCACATGATGCTGCAGAGGCTGCATCCCAGTGTGGGTATCTGCTGGAACAACAGATATGATGCTGCACAGTTTGAGATGTCAGACAATGCTGGGAGCTTAAAACATTGCTTAGAAACCCTCCTGCAGTGGGTTTGACTTGCAAAGAGCCTTTTCAGTCCCTATATGCTGCCTTTTTTTACCTGTATCCTCTCCTTCATTATAACTGTGCATTTCTATTCCTCTGTGTGGAGGACGTTGATGCTCTTGAGAGGAAATGGGACTGTGTGCTCTGTCAAGGAAGGTGCAGGGGTTGTGGGTTTGCTTATTGTCTGTGCTTTGCTGTGTGCAGAGCTTGGCCTCACTGGTATGTGGCTGAGCAGTTGCTGTTCAGAACCAAGGGTCAGGACCCATTTAACCTGAAGTCAGATGGGATTTATCTGAGGTTGTGCATTGCAAAGGGGCCCTGAATGGATTCTCCACTGAGCCTTGAGGCATTTGTACAAGGGTGTGAAGCCAGAGCTGTGTTGATCTCTCCTTCTGATGTCGTTGGGCTTCCCTCAGCAGCTTGAGGACAGCTGGATTGTATCAGAGAATCAGAGGAGCTTGTTTCTCCTTCGGAGTGATAACAGGGTTATTGATGGTGCCAATAACAAGCACTGAGCCTGCGCTTCGGGGCAGTTCATCACTGCCATGTCTCTGGTGTGATCCTGGGAAGGGGGGGAACTTTGTACCAAGGAAACAGAGGTCTCTGCACTTACAAACAGAAATCCATAAGCCCATTGTGAGGTCCTGGGCAGGGCTTGCAGCTCTGAACCCCCCTGACCAGCAAAGTGCTCTCTGGGGTCCTCTTATCTGTGCTAGGAATGGCTGCAGGGTGGGGGGGGTTGGGGTTAAAGGGTGAATCACTGTGATAAAGCTCCCTCCTTGTTTGCAGGTAATGGATAATCAGGGAAAAAGCATCCTCAAGTTTCATAGAACCCCAGCCTGGTTTGGGTTGAAGGGACCTTAAAGCTCCTCCAGCTCCAACCCCTGCCACAGGCAGGGACCCCTTCCACTGGAGCAGCTGCTCCAAGCCCCTGTGTCCAACCTGGCCTTGAGCACTGCCAGGGATGGATGGATGGAGAACAGTGTCTGTATTCCAGGGTGCCTGAATATGCTGGTGGTGGGGAAGGGGACTGCACACTGAAAACACAGGGAACTCAGATTAATAGCTGGCATAGTTGGAAGTGATTAAATAGTATTATCAATTGTAAGCAAACTGGAAACATCAGAGAAACAGCTACTTTAATATCACGTAGTTAAGTACTGTTCATATGTAATATCAGGCATTAATAATGTGGGCTTTGGTCCAGCAAAGTACTTAAGAGTACATTACATTTGGGTCCCAGATTAGCCTCCCTGGGTGAAATCCAGACCAGGCTGAGGCTGACAGAAGCCTCCGCTGGTCTTGGCAGCACCAGTTTGGTCCCTGGTTTTGGTAGAGCTGGCCATGCATTAACAGGAACTGCTGCTGAACTAATGGGTCCAAATCACTTTGGGATTTATTTGCTTGTTTGATAGGTGGATTGCAATGAAAAAGTGTGGGCTCGTTGAGCAAGCCCATGGAGTGATGCACTGGGAGTGCATCCAGCTCCTTGTGGGGCACTGCAAAGCTGCCTGCAGCCCATTTCCACTGTGAAATGCTCTGGGCTGAGGCTTCAGTGCCTGTGCCATTCACCAGCCCAGTGCTCACTTTCTTCTTGTGTGGCACATGCTCAATTTGAGCCTCTTTCTCTCCTAAATAGAGCCTGTGAAGCTGAGGAGATGTGTGCCACTGCAGGAGCACATGTGCTGCTTAGAGGAGAGCTTATTTATTTGCCATTTGGATCCTTGCCTTCCTCTTTAAGATGCAGATGTTGCATCCTCCCGCCAGTCTTTACGTTGACATCCTGGTTTGTATGCATGGGATGTTGCTGGTGATGGGGTAGAGAGCTGTCACAGCCTTGTAGCAGGTCCTTCAGCAAGCAGATACAGATGGAAGCGTATGAAACCCTTGGTGTTTTCCCAGAGAAACTGTGGCTGCCCCATCCCTGGAAGTGTTCAAGGCAGAAGAGCTTCTGCCTAAGAGCTCAGCTCAGTCTCCCTTCTGGAAGGTTAAAGCCATTCCCCTTGTCCTATCCCTACAGGCCCTTATCCCAAGCCTCTCTCCAGCTTTCTTGTTGGCCCCTTAAGGTACTGGAAGCTGCTCTAAAATAGCATAGGATGGATTCACTCAGTGGCAAGATGCTCTCGGGCCTTGTTCCCTCTTCCTTTTCTGAAGTATAGTGGAGAACTGTCAGTGTGTACATTAATACATTACCTAAGTGGAGTCCTTCTGAACACATTGTGTCAGGCTTTCCTTTACCCCCCTCAACCTGCTCATGAATACAGGTGGGGAGAGCCCATGACGGGATGTGCTGCATCCCTATGGATGCAGAGCCCCCACCAAGGGAGGATGATAGGAGCAGAGCCCTGGTCCTGCCTGGCTCCAGAGATACCTGTGATCTTCACCAAGGAGGAAGGTCAGAGCTGCTTTAAAAGCTGCTGGGTAAAATGCAGGGTGTGAGTGGGACAGAGGAGCTGGCTCTGGGAATGGGTCCGTGCATAGGGACAGAGGGAAGCAGGGATAACGCTATTGCTCTGAGGCTCTTTCTAAGGACAGCACAGCATCTTAATCAGCCTGGAGCAAGCGGTTGTTACAGACAGGACCTGAAGCTGAGCTGCTTTTGCCTGGGCTGCAGTAGACGCTGCCTCAGCCAGGTGCCAGCACTGCTGAAATCACTCCCGCTGCTCTAAAATGAGTGGAGAGGAACCCACTGCCCCCCCCACATTGATGACCCGGGGCTCCTGGCACCCCAAGGACGGTCTTCCCTTCCCCATCACCTTTCAGCAGCCGAGGTCCAGCCTGGACTTGCTTCCCTAAGGCAGCAGATGCAGCGCAGCTCTCGAGGATGCGCTAACAGGGCAGGAGCACGGAGCCAGCCTGCGTGGTGATGTGTGCTGGGTATCAAAGGAGGAGCTGGGGGCAGCCAGGGGCCGGGCGATGCCCGTGGCCAACCCCAGCTCCTCATCCCCCGGAGCAGCAGCGGGGATGCTGCAAGAGGAAGCGGCCGCGCTGCGCGGTGTGGGGCAGGGGCAGGAAGGGGAGGTGATGCTGGGTGCCTGACTGGGTGCCCCGGGGAGCAGAACGGGTGCAAACCTCCGGCTCTGCCCGTTCCACGCTGCCCCAGCGCCGCTGCGCAGGGAGGCGGTGCAGGAGGAGAGGGAAGGGTTCCCCAGCGCCGCTGCCGGTTAAAGAGGGACGGCTCTGCTGGCGCTGGGGATGAGCAGGAGCAGCTATTGCAGATGAACGGCAGCGAGCTGAGGATGTGAGAGCCGGTCCCTGCTGGTGCGGGAGCCGCAGCGGGGAGCACCGATGGTCACCAGCTCCCCGGTGAGCCCCGGGTGTGCTCGGCCTCTCGCCTCTGCCGGGCTTCGATGACCATCGGCAGCAGCATGAGCAGCGGGTACTGCAGCTTGGATGAGGACCTCGAGGATTGCTTTTTCACGGCAAAAACCTCTTTCTTCCGGAGCACACCGAGCAAGGTCCCTGCCAAGGTAACGGCTTAGGAGCTAGTGTGTGTGGGGGGGTTGTGGCTGTTGGTGCTCCTGCACGTTTGGCTGCAGGTGCTGCCAAAATTAGCTTGCAGCTCGAGTCAGGGCAGTGCTGCTGCTGGGGAGAAGGGCTCTAAGTGCCTCTTGCAGGGTCCCTGCTCCCATGCAGAGGGGTCTGTGCTGCTGCGGGTTTATCTCAGCCACGTCTCAACCTTTTGCATGCCCGGTTTTCCCTTCCCCGGGGGGTCCACAGTGGTTATTGTGACCCCAAGTATGTGTTTTCAGCTAGAGGGGGCAGGCAGCAGCCCTGTGAGCTGTCATCCATGGGTCCGGCTTCCGGCCAGGGACCTGTGGTTTGGCCTCACAAAATGGGCAGCATTGGTGAAAATTGCCCCTGTGAGATGGGAAAGTTACAGCAGTAAATGAATCTGTGAAGTTAGTAACGGAATGACGAATCTGGCCCTTTTCTGGGTGCTGGGTGCATGTGTACGTGCCTTGGAGAAGGAGAGAGCGCTTGGCTGGTCTGTGTCTGGGATTTCTGTATCAGTCAAATTGACGAGGCTGCTCCCTGGGTTTTAAGTGGTTATTAAAAACAAACCAAAAGAAACCAAACATCCCCATCGGAAACTTCGGGGCCCCAGATAGAACTGAGCATAAAAGGAGAAGGCACAAAAGGCGCTGAGCAGAGGAAGTGGGGGTTTCACTCAGGAACAAGAGCCCTGCGGTACCGAGCAATGAGAGCTGGCCTGAGGAGCAGCTCCTTCACCGACAGATTCCCCTGCAGCCCAGCAGCACTGCCGTGCTCCTCTCCAGGCTCTGCATGAGGCTGCTGAGCTGCCATCCCCAGCAGATGCTTTGGGGTTCAGCTTTGTGCAGGCTGTGATCCTCAGGGCTCTCCCCATGGCCTGGGCTGTTCCCCACGGTGGGGTTGAGTGTTTCCATCCGTTGGCAATTTGAATTCAATGTGGGATATTCCCTGTTAGGCAGCAGCTCCCTCTCGCTATGATTAACTGACACGTACTGCTGGTTTTTAAATGTCATTTGATGATTCATTTGTGGAGGAGATGCAGGAGATGATGGTGTTAGCGTGCAGTAGGTGCTGCAACCCATGCTGGTTTAACACTGTTGTTCTCAAGCTGGGGCACTGCAGGTCCTCAGCTACCTTTTGAGATCATCCTAATCCCATTCATGCTCAGGAGTGCTCCCTCACAGAAGGATATTCCAGCCCCTTTCACCCAGCTCCTTGCTTGGATGTGGTGCAGAGCTCAGGGCTGCTGGAGGAGATGGAGCCTTGGGGGTTTTGGTGTTACAGGGAGTAAATGGTTTCTGTGCATGCAAAAGAAACCCACACACAGAGAATGTGCTGCTCGGCCCAATGGTGTTGTGTAACGGGACTGTGTGTGGAGGTGGATTCTCGCATGTCTCCAGCAAGAGGTGGAAACCATCCTCGGGCCTTGGTGGAAGGGCTTTGTGGGGGGGTTGTTGTGCTGCAGGTCCTGGATGCTCCTGGATGGAGCTGGCCCTGGAGCATGGCAGGAGGAGGATGAGGAGGTGGAGGTGCTCTGGTGAGGCTGGGCTGGATGATGTGTGGAGGGCAGCAAGGAAAGCGTGTTCCTGTGGAGCAGCCTGGGGAGGCAATGGCACAGGGTGCCCAGAGAAGCTGTGGCTGCCCCATCCCTGGCAGTGCTCAAGGCCAGGTTGGACACAGGGGCTTGGAGCAGCTGCTCCAGTGGAAGGGGTCCCTGCCTGTGGCAGGGGTTGGAGCTGGAGGAGCTTTAAGGTCCCTTCCAACCCAAACCAGTCTGGGGTTCTATGATTCCCACCACTGCAAGAGCAGTGTACGGCAACAGCGCTGCTTTTCACTGCCAGGTACTGTACCTGCCCATGGCCATGGGCAGAAGACACGAGCTCAGACCCAAAAGTGCGTTGACCTGCTGGGTGTGTTTGGGAAATGCAGCATTTGTCCATCCTTAGCTGCCCAGGAATGGTTCCTGAGGCCAGGATGCACAGTGAGGGCAGTCCCCAGCCCTGCGCTGGGCAGGAATAAGCTAAATATGGATAACATAGGGATGCATGTCTTAAAAGACCTGTGAAACAGACTCTGTGGAGGAAATAGGTTGAGTGTGGGGTAGGAGGGGACTGCCATTTAAAACAGTAGAATAGAATTTGATCACTGTGATTAGAGAAATGTTTTTTCCGACTGAAATAGCTGAATTAACCTAATCTAAATACCTAGAATAGTCTGAAGAGCCTCTTTCTAGGAATATTGTAATTCCTTTGGTTATCAGAACCATCACTGCAAATCATCCTCTGTTAGCAAAGAACTGCTTTAGATCTCAGATGTGACCCCATCACCAGAGATCTATTGCCTCTGACTCTTCTGAATGGTTTGGTGTCTTCTGCCTGAAGCCTGATGGCCAAAGGCTCTGCAGGATTGCTCTTAGGAGC
The DNA here is from genome assembly GCF_012275295.1 of Melopsittacus undulatus. Taxonomy (NCBI): domain Eukaryota; kingdom Metazoa; phylum Chordata; class Aves; order Psittaciformes; family Psittaculidae; genus Melopsittacus; species Melopsittacus undulatus. The sequence goes on from NC_047542.1 coordinate 2,185,951, forward strand.
CCTGCATCAGTGGCTGGCTTAGAGAGGGGAAGGGGTAAGTTTCTGTCCAAGAACAAGGGGTACAGAATGCACCTGAATCACCTGGAATGGGATCTGGGGGGGGGGGGGAGATGATGGGTTTAGGGGTCCCTGAACAATGGGAGTTGGGGTGACCCAGCAGGCAGGAACCTTTCCAACCTGGGTGATTCTCTGTGAAGGAGAGCGAAGCTGTCAGGGCATGGAGCTGTCTGTGGTGGGATGCACGGGCAGCGGCCATGGGGCACCACTCCTGGGGGGGAAAAGGGGGTTTTCCTGGTCCTGTGATGGGTTCCCCATTGCTGCTCCTGAGGATCCCTCTGTTCCACCCAGCCTCCAGGGTCTCACACACCCAGACAGTGGTCATGGCCTGGTGGGGTCCTGCTCAGCCCTGACCTTGCTCAGATGGAGCTTCCTGAGAGGAGCCACTCAGCTCTCACTGCTGCTGCTGTGGCAGGAAGAACGGTTTCCAAGTAAGATCTCCATGGCAATCAAAACACTGAGCCCATGCTCACTTGCCTCTAACCTCTCTGAAATGCAGTGAGGATCTTTCCCCCTCCTCCAGAGAGGTGCTGCCCCTCTGTCTTCTGCCTTTTCCTCTGAACCCCAAAGTAAACCTCAGCATCTCGTTCGAGTTTCCCAAAGGGGGTGAAATATATTGGGGTTTTTTGGATTCTTGGTTGGTTTTTTGGTGGTTTTTCCTCCAGATCTGTTGTATAATTCTTCCCCTCTCCTTGCTTGAGCACTTGAGCCTTTCCCTATATAGTGCTGTGAACAGTGGGAGTGTGTGGTGAAGAGGGAGGTGTTTGGCAGTGATGGAGAGCTGTGCAAGAGCAGAGATGTCCCAGCTCCCTGGTGACTGTGATGGGGCTGCCCCATCCATTCTGCCAGTTCTGAGCTGCCAGTTGTGACGTTTCTGGCTCAGATCTGAAGCATTCCCATTTCCCTCCAGTGCTCTGTGCTGTGCTGTGATGTGATGGGGTGTGAATGGTGATGCTCCTCTGCATGACAGCTCCCTGGCCAGCAGCGCTTCCAGGCTTTGACTCCTGATGTTTTACACCAGATCTTTCCTTAAGAAGCAGAAGAGTTGAGGATTGATGACCTCTTCCCTTCAGAATTGGTCCTTGAAGTACCCCTGCAGTCTGAACAGTGGAGCCAAAGGGGGAGCTTGGGGAATGCGAGCTGTCACAGCGCTGCTGATGTAAATGGTGATGGACCCATGCCCGAGCACACCAGGGAGAACTTGGCCACTCCTGCCTCTAGATAAGACAGTCATTGCCAAGAACGTGGTGGTGTTGGGCCAAATCCATCTCCACCACTCTGCTATCCAAATTCATTAGCTAAATAGCTGCTGAGGAAAACTGGCTGGGAGCGAGGGGACAGGGATAGTGGCTGGGTTGTGGCTGCAGGGAAGCGGCCCTTGCTCCAAGGAGTGTCCTCTGGAAGTGCAGGCTCAGTCTTTCTCCGATAGTGCCTTTCCATGGCTGGTTTTGTGGCTAGCAAAGCCACCGAGCTGTGCATCCAGGCCACAACCGCACACCGGCTCCTGGGGGCTGCGGTGGGATGGGGAGCCATGGGAAGAGGGCACCATCCCCTCTTGCAGCAGCATCAGGAAGCTCCCAGGTCCTGCCTGGAGCTGTTCCCAATGAGAGGTCTGGAATGGTGCAGATTTGCTTGCTTTGAAAAGGTTTGTAAGCTGGGAGCTGCCTCCTGCAGGGGGAGAGGCTGTAGGAAGGATGCTCTTCAGCAACAGGGATTGTGTCTCTTGCCTTTCTTGGCTTTCTTTTCAGAGGATGCCACCATAATCAGGATGGCCCATAGGGTTTTTACCTCCCCATAAGTATGTCACAGCTCACGGCTCATTAGATGAGTAGTAGGTTGCAAAGCAGAGGCTGGGATGGCCAACGGGCTGTGGCTGAGCTCCAGGCAATGGGCGCTGAGCATCACGGCTGCCTGCTCCTCTCAGGGTGCTTGTCTGGGGCAGCCTTTGTCCTGCAGAGCATTAGCCCAAGTGCCAGATGGGGCTCGAGCCATTTCTTACAATTGCTATTTCTTACAACTGAGGAATCATGTAGGTTATGGATGGGGAGCGTGTCTGCCACAGGCTGTGATGGGTGTGGGAGGATGCATAGGACCATGGAATGGTTTGGGTTGGAAGGGACCTTAAAGCTCCTCCAGCTCCAACCCCTGCCACGGGCAGGGACCCCTTCCACTGGAGCAGCTGCTCCAAGCCCCTGTGTCCATCCTGGCCTTGAGCACTGCCAGGGATGGGGCAGCCACAAGCCAGGCAGGTTCACCAGTCTGTGATGGCTTGGTCCTGTGCAGCCCCTGGATGCCCACATCTCACTGCAGGCCACGGCTGCCTGCAGGTTATTTTATGGCAGTCTCATAGGTGTTGGTAAACTCCTTGTCTGCTGAGTTGAATTGATGCCAGTGAGCTGAGTGTGATGGTTCACTTCTGGCATCCGTGGCCATGCGATGCTCAACAGGGCAGGAGTGGCAGCAACATTGCACCTCCAGGCTTGCCATCACTTTACTTCCAGTTGCACATGAGGATGGCACCATGGAGGTGATGGGAATGTGCTGGGTTTGCAGGCACAGGTGGTGCTGTGGCTGATGCTGCTGGACCTGCTTCCAGCCAGGAGAGCCGCAGGTCCAGCAGTGAGTGCCAGGGCTGAGGTGCAGGCAGAGCTCCGGAGCTGTTGTTTTGTTACCAGCTTGTTTCATCCTGTCCTGGTACAACAGGAAATGTGGCAACGGTTGATGGTTAAAAGCTTCTGTTTTTCTTCCTTCAGACAGAATTGCACATTCTGCAGCAGAAGCTTTGCAGAACCAGAGCTCTGGGTAGAGTGGTGAGCAAGAAGTAGCTGATTTAATCGTACATGGTGGAAAGAGCAGCACTTCCCTTCGCTGCGCTGGTTTGGGCCCTGCTCACAGCCTGGTTTGGGGCTGTAAAAGGCATAGATGATTGCAGGCTTCTTGTCCCTCGGGTGTGAGGGTGCCAGGGGAAGGGGAGCTGGCAGAGTCTTGTGGTAGAGTTGCTCCAGTGCCACCCCTGGGGTGGAAGGGAAGAGCTGCTTTGCTCTGGCGCTGTTCTGTTGCCCCTTGGTCCAGGTAACTCTCACGATTCGTTGAAGTTTGCCTGTTAAAACCAAAGCACTGCTAAGAACTGGCCTCTGTGAGAAGGGGGAACTTCTGGCTGGGCTTATGCACCACAGCTGGTGTGAGGAAGGAGGGGTTGGGGTGTCCCGTGCTGGGTTATGCTGTCCACACAAGCTGCTGTTTCAGAGGTGCAGGTCACAGAGCCATGAGCCCCATGCAGGGACACTGCTCTTGCTTGCCAGGGCAGATTGGTTTTCTCTGCACACCTTAGATTGTGCTGCAGTGGGAACTGTTAAACCATCTGTCACTGATGCTGGGAGCTTAATAAAGCAAATTAATTCCATGCTGGGTGGAAGATAACTTGTAAAATGACCCTTAGAGAACACATCGTGGCTGCTACAACCTGTGTTTGCTCAATTGTCATAATGCAGGGTTTCCTTTTCAATTACAATTGCATGTGGAAGGAGAGAACAACCTGTTACCTACTGCGGCTGTGTGAGCATTTCAGTTGTGACAGCCAAGGGTTGGAGTCCCTTTTCCTTAGGGCAATTCTGCCATCAGGGTGTTGACTCTTCCAGCTGCAGATGAAGGCTCAGTGTGGTGGAAGTGCTGGGTTATGCTGGTTGAGCAGTGGGTGCTGGAGCAGTGTGATGGGATTAGGGTCTATGGATGCTTTGGCTCCTGCCTGGGTTAGTCCCAAACAAGTGAGTGTGGTAAATAAGTAAATTAGGGGCTCTTTCATAATGTGCTTTCCAAGATGAGGGTCTGAGCCTGAAGAAGCTGCAGGATGGGCAGAGGAAAGCAGTGATCTGTAAGTGGGAACTGAGCTGTCTCCTGCATTCCCCAGTGCTGCTGGGGCAGGAAGTGAGAGGGACAAAGTGCCCTCCTGCCAGGGCATCTCCCAGCTGCTTCCAGCAGGGACACCACACACTGAGCCATGTCATCCAAGGCTCCATCCAACCCGGCCTTGAACACTGCCAGGGATGGGGCACGATGTGAGAGCTCTGACATGGTGCCACCAGCATCACATTCCTGAGCCAGGCTTCCCAGAGCTGTGAGTGATTAATGTTCCCCAGAGCATGAAGCAATTAACATCTGCCTTGTGCCTGCTGGAGCCCCAGGGACCGGCTCCTGTGGCTCTGGATGCGCCGTGCATCCTCCATGGAAACCAGGCAGCATCAGCACACGAGCTGCTCCAAAAGCTCTTAATTGCTGGCACACGCTGTTTGCCTAAGCTGGAAACATCACACGAGGGGAGGGACTTGCCCTGTTGGGGAGAAGCAAATCACAATGACAGGGACAGGCTGAGCACCACCATTGGCTTTCATGGTGTGTGTCTGGATGGATGCTGGTGGGCACTGGGTTGTGTTTGTGCCATGGTGAAGGGCACAAACTGGGCCTTGGGCTGGGGTGACTCTGGGGGCAGCTGTGGTGGGTGCCAGGCTCCAGCACTGTGAAATGGGTGATGTGAGGAAGTGGAAGGTTTCTGAGCGGGTGTCCTCCCTTAACTGGAAGGGAAGGTTTTCATTGTCTTAAATTCTTCTCTGGGCACCCTGTGCCAGCGCCTCAGCACCCTCCCAGGGAACAGCTTCTGCCTCAGAGCTCAGCTCAGTCTCCCCTTGGGCAGGTTCAAGCCATTCCCCTTGGCCTGTCCCTACAGGCCCTTGTCCCAAGCCCCTCTCCAGGTCTGAACAACGAGATGACTCTAATACCATGTCCATGCTGCTCCAGGGCAGCGTTCTGAGCTGTGAGCTCTCACTTGGGAATCACTTGAATGAATCTGGGGCTCTCAACCCCCAGGCTGTAGCTGTCCTGCCAGGTTGCAACCAGGATTCCAGCTTGTCCTGGCCTTGATTATCCTCCTAAAAGAAATATCATGGGTAGCTTCGGGCAATTTTGGCTTGTTTACAGCTTGCTGCATCCTCGTGTGCTGTGGGGCTGCTTGGGAATAGAGTGGCTTTGTACCCAAGGTTCTTTTTCCCCTTTTCTTTCCCATCTTGGAGGTTACAGTTTGCATTCTGAGCCTCCGCAGCCTCGGTAGCGCATCCCTTCATCCTTCCTGCTCTCACTAATGCTAACTCCTGAGCGAGCCCACATAAAATATGGGATTGCTGCTCGTGGTTTCAGGCAGAATGTATTTACAGCCTGTCTCCAGGGAAGGGAAGTTATGGAATCCAGCCTGCTGAGCATGGTCCAGGACCCATACAGGCTTGTTGCAGCAGGTCTGGATTCAGGATGCTACAGGTTGTGCTTTGGAGGAGACCCCATTGAAAGGCTTTGGGTAACCCAGCAGTGTCAGACCTTGAAGCACAAGATGAGCCTTGTGCAGGGAGTTTCCAATGGTCTGGTGGCTATAAAGTCATCAAGGCTGCTCGGATGGTGGAAGTGTTGCTACTGGTTCATGTCTGGCACTGGGTTGATGTGATCCTTATCTCTGGGCTGGTATCTCACGGGGATGCTCTTCAGCCATGTGTCCTCACAGAGACAGCACAGGGTTACACAGGTCCTTTCTTCCATCCCACAAACACAGGAGCAGTAACCCTGCTGTTAATGCTCCTGTAGCTCTGTTAATGCAGACTGCTCTAGATGGACCTTGAGTGGGTGCTTTTGTCTGAGGTACCTGTTTTGGGCCCGATGCATCCCCAGGGGATGGGGATGGGATGCAGGGGGGTATCCCACTTGCTGCCTCTCTGCTGGGGCATGGTAGCTTCAGCTTTGTGCTCTGGGTTTCCCTCTCCTCCTTGCCTTGCTCCATGAAGCACTGCACTGGGTGCTGTGGTGGGGGATCACATCCTGATGCTGTTTCCAGGGTGTCCATGCCCCCCCCACAGCCAGTGCCATGATCCTTGGGCACAGGGGAGGTGGGAGCATGGCTCAAGGCTGCTACAGAGAAACCATCTGCAAATGTGTGTTCCTGGTGCCTCATCAGAGCCTCCTTCAGGCTCCCCCAGCACTTCCTGCTCTGGAGGAAGGCAGCCTTCATCCCCGGAGCCTCACTGCACACCAAATGTGCCACCTGCCTCCTGCAAACCCACCCATTGCCTCTCTCCTTGAACACTCTTAACCCTGACTTGAGTTTGGGAATCTCCCTGGAGCTGCCTCTCTGCTATGGGATCGTGTTTTCCCATCACTCATTAGCGACGTTCCCGTGTGTGACCTGCAGGTAAAGCCCATTTGCTGCTTTGCCTTCCAAAAGGATATGCCCTAAATCTTGGGCAAGCAGCAGTGGCTCCCTTAGCAAAGCCACACACACGGACAGACACTGAATGGGTTTGCAGGGACTGATTTATCAGTCATTGTACCACCTTGTGTGAGTCTGCTGCTCTGAGCTATAATTCCACAGCTTTGGATAAGAGCAGTGAGTGATCAGCAGAGATTTAGCTTCGGGCTATGCCCGGGTGAGCCTGCTGGAAGCACATGTGTTTGAAGGGGCTGCCTGGCTTGGGTAGGCAAAGTCATGAATGCTAGAAATAGGATGTGATTATTATGGGATGTTTCCTTGCAAGAAGGAGGTGTCTTTGAAAGCAGGTTTTAGAGGTTGGGTTCTTTGCCCTGGGTTGGGCTGGGGCTCATTTACTGCTCTGTGCCTCTGATGGGTTTTGTGTTACCCTCCACTGCTTGCTGCTGGTGCAGAGATGTGGCATCCTCCACGTGAAGCCTCTTGGCTGTATGGACCATCTCTGCCATCACACTGCTGGGGTGAGCTCAGGGTCCTGAGAATGCAGTTACCCAACACACATTAACAGCTAAAGCCTGTCTGTTCTGGTTTCAGAATGTAACACAAACAGTAGAAGAAGAAAAACCTGAGCCTCCGACCATCCAGGAGATCAAACAGAGGATTGAGAAGTACAATGCAAAGGTTACAAACTGCCTGTTGATGAAGCTGGTATGTACTGGGCTGTGCTCACTAATAAGCAGGGGAATAAAACGTGAGGAATACAGTTGGGAGATCCTGCTGAATGTGAGGGTAGAGACCTGCCCAGGGGTTTCAAATCCTCACTTAAGTGCAAATGACACGTAAAGGTTTCCATAACTGACTTGTAGCAGCATTGGTTTTAAATAAGACACAAGGAAGGGATGAGTCAGTACAGAGGGGAGGGAAGGAGCAGGACAAAATCAGCAGTGACTCACCCGAAATGATGGGTTACTTCTGATGCGATTAATAAGAAACCCTCCAACCCCCAGCAGGACCAAGGTCCTGCAGTCACCCACAGCTCTATAGACTTGAAAGCCCTTTGTAGGTGTTGGGAAGCACTGGAAAGACTTCCAGGAGCCTGACCCTGCCTTTCCTTTGCTTCAGAACGATGATGGGACATACACAGGATTCATTAAAGTGCATTTGAAGCTGCGGCGCCCTGTGACGGTGCCAGCAGGGATCCGGCCACAGTCCATCTACGATGCCCTCAAGGAGGTGAACCTGGCCGATATGACGGACAAGAGAACCTCCTTCTACCTGCCGCTGGATGCCATCAAGCAGCTCCACATCAGCAGCACGACCACGGTGAGCGAGGTGATCCAGGGGCTCCTCAAGAAGTTCATGGTGGTGGATAACCCCCAGAAGTTTGCACTGTTCAAGGAGATGAGGAAGGACGGGCAAGGTGAGTCCATGCTCTGAGCATCCCTGGGGCTGATCAGGTCCAGGGACACACCTGAGGCTTCTTATAGGGCTTGGTGCGACAGGCAGGTGAACTGACCTGCTTGAGTGAGGGCCATGGGGATGCTGCGAGGGCTGGAGCAGCTCTGCTCTGGAGCCAGGCTGAGAGAGCTGGGCTGGGGCAGCCTGGAGAGGAGAAGGCTCCTGAAGGGGAGACCTGAGAGCAGCTCCAGTGCCTGAAGGGGCTGCAGGAAACCTGGAGAGGGGTTTGGGACAAGGGCCTGTAGGGACAGGCCAAGGGGAATGGCTTGAACCATGAACAGGTGGCTGGATCTCCACGGGTCCAAGTTAATGGAGAACTCCCAGTTTTCAGAAGGGGGCTGAAGCCACCTAAGACCTCGCAGGGATCATTCCAGATCTGTGTTAGAGACTCAGCTACTTCCACTCTGACCCTGAGCAGCACAAACCACTTTTAGATGCTCCCATTGACCTCCTGAGCTTTCCCCTGGCCTGGCAGCCCAGGTCTCACTATGGATGTCTGCTGTCCCCTTGCAGTGCTCTTCCAGAAGCTCCCTCTCACCGAGTGCCCCCTGTACCTCCGGCTCCTGGCGGGTCCTGACACAGATGTGCTCAGTTTTGTGCTGAAGGAAAACGAAACAGGGGAAGTTGAGGTACGTTGGTGACTCCTTTGGTTCTTACATGCACACTAACTGTGGTGTGGAGAATGTGGCAGCATCTCAGGGCTGGGATGTGCATTGTGGGCTTTGCCTTCTGAACTACTGAGGGTGGTACCAGCTTCTTTCCTCCAAACTTCATTTACCAGCTGAGTGGACTGCTTGGACCTTCATTGATAGATGCTGGTGATTTCTTGCTCCTAAATGAGGTTAATATTAAAACAAACCCGAAACTTGAGCTGTGAAAATGCTGAGCCAGCTTTGATGGCCAACCCCTAATCTGGTTACAGAACCAAGCAACACCACCCTGGAGTTAATCCTCACTAATTAGATTAGCTAAATGCTGTTAGAAGTAATCCACTGATTCAAGTAGAAGCCAGGGATGCTCTGGTGCTAAATTCACAGTCAGTTTTTGGTTGCAGTTGTGTAGATGCTGTGGGAATGCTGCTTCCCATGGCAGTATTTGTTAAGCAATCCCAGTCATCATCTGGAGATCACATTTAACATGTTTTAATGTATTTTATCATTCCTCTTCACTAATTTAGGGGGAAAATAACCCTACAAAATCAATGAGGTGAGTGGTGCGTGCTTACTTCCCCTCTGTTTCTGCTGGTTTTGCAGTGGGACGCGTTCTCCATCCCAGAGCTTCAGAACTTCTTGATGATACTGGACAAAGAAGAAAAGGAAAAAAATCCAGCAAGTGCAAAGGAAGTATGAGAAGTTTAAACAGAGACTGCAACAGACCTTGAAAGAAGCCAATGGGAAGCCTGGATAACCCTTTGGAAGCACTGGGATCAGACTAAGCTAGATAGTACTTTTAAAATGAAAAGACACTTCTCAGGACACCTTATAGTAGTGACCCTCCCTCTTCATCCTCTCCTGAAGTCCTTCAAGTGAACATATTGCATTTTCTCCTTCTGAAAGCTCTTCTCCCAGAGCCAGAGAATGGGGAGCCTGTTTTCAAACCACGCTGCTCAACCAACCAAACACCATCAGAGGAGCTCCATGGGAAGTGCTCCGTGTTGCAACCCAACAGGAACATCTACTGGCTGATGTCTTGAGCAGGGTCACACTTGCTATTAATGCTCCTCCCAGTGACTTGCGTGTCCTCATGTGGAGGTGCTGAGCTCACTGCGTGTGCCCACGTAGCTGAGTTCTGGTTTCATAAGTAGAGCACAGGAAGCAGGAGGTGGTTGCACCAAACCATGTGGGTGTTGCAGCCATAACCAAGGCTGTTTATGGGCTTGCTCAGGGCTGAGAGAGGAAGGGAAATGTCAAGTTCTGAGCCCAAGGCAGCTGCAACACCCAAAGAGTTGTTAGTACACATTAGTGAAACCTGGTGATCCTAACTATAGGGAAAAGTAATCTGTTTTGATTCTATTTAACTTCCAGTTGTGAAAACAGATGTGAATGAAAGCACATCCCCTGATGCTCAGCTGAGTTAGCTGGCGTTTAACCAGTGTTCTACCCGGTAGTAATTGGGACCTATGTTTTAAGACATTCTGTTTGGAAGGTGTAAAGATGATGGTTGAGGCTGATGGGTCGATACTGAACGTTTAGCAATACACATCCACCAGAGCAATCCAGGAAAAGTCAAACCTAACCCCTTTCATAAACTGATGAACAGGTCTGGCACCAAGGGAGAGGAGCTCCAACCAGAGCCAGGGTGTGGAGGTAGCACCAGGAGCCTTCACACCAGGAAGAGTAAGAGTAGCCTCAGATGCTTTCTGCCCACCTCTGATATGCTTTACCCATTGATCCTCCTTGTGCTGCTTTCCCACTACTCCTGTCCATGGCAAACCAGCTTCTCCTTCCCTGCGCTGCTCTCTACATGTGCTGTCCTCTTTCCTTCCTTCCCCACGTGCAACTGGTGCTCTGCCTGCATGCCCAGGTTCTGCTCTCTATGTGGAGCTAGGAGAGGACAGCAAGTGTCTCTCTCCCATTCTCAGGGCTCCCACCATCTCTGACCCATGCACTTCACAAAGATCCTTGAGCTGGAGCATCAGTTAATGCCACAACTCCAACAAGAGCCCCTGGTCTTGCTGATGCTGTGTCTGCAGGGCAAGGAAGGCTGTGGGGATGCTGGTCAGAGGATGGTTCCTGTGTTTACTCTGCTCAGTGCTTTGTACTGAGCACGCTGCTCACAGCCAGGGTCAGTCTTCCCTTGGTTTACACCACAAAGTGTAAAGAGAAAAGGGATGTTAATGCAGGTGGAGCATGTGAAAGGGTTTTGTGTTGGCTTGATGAGCAAGTGTCCCTGCGAGCTTGCTGTAGGCTGCAGTTGGTCCCACCTGACATGGGAAGAGAGGCAACAAGTTATTGGGGAACAGTGACCACAGAGACCATGTGGAAGAGTCCAAAATTTACCTCAGTGCCTTTTTTCCCCCCCCCCCTTAAGTGTAAAATGTTTGCGTTTGGGCTAAGGAGGAATCTGGAAGGGGCTTTTGAAAGGCCTTGTCAGTCCTGTCCCCCTCTGATCCCAAAGTACTGTTGTGATGAGGCTGCTGCTGTCCGCAGAGGGATGAGGAACCGTTTTGTTTCTTTCTTGAAGGTGACTGCTTGGGATTCTGTTTTGTTCCCCCTCGGATTTGTACTTGAGTGTTTATAAACCATAAGAGAGTACCTGCATCACTGAAAGCCCCTTGGTTTGTGTGAATGCCCCTTTCTGCAAGCTTCCTTGCAGCTCATGCTTTAGTCAGTGGTGTAAAAGGGTTTGCTAACAGGGCTCTGGCCTCTGGCACGCAGTGCAGGAAGGGCCTCCCAGCTGTACTGTACTCTACACCCAGATGACCTTTAACAACGCGGCAGCAGCCCAAATGGAGCAGCACTTTTCATGCTCTGGGGCTGTTTGTCCCTTTAGAAGAATGCTTATTACTTCACTGTGCACTTGTGAAGTGATTTAAATATCATTGATGGAGTGCTTTGAGTTTCAAAGCACTGTATAAATACTTCTGTTCCGTCCAGAGCAAGAACACTGTAAAAACTGCCATTGGTTCTGAGAAGTAAGATCCAGATGCTTGGTTTTAAATCCCTTAAACCTTTCTGGCTAAAAGTTGTAAAGCTTTCCTCTTTTGTTGTTGAGTTTTGGTGACTGTTCCCCTCTCCCTCCTTGGAACCCAGCATGTCTTTGTAGAAGGCATGGCTTCTTATGCAATTACTGTGAATGCTGCTGAAAACCTCCTGCAGGGAGGGCTGTTTCTTTTGGTTTTTCAAGATATGGGGGCATCTGAAGAATCAGTAGATCTCGAAACTCAAACTCTCTGTGTTTAGGATGGAAGCATCAGCCCCTGAAGCGCAAACTCCTGTTGGCAGTGCCTTTGGTTTCGCATCTTGTCTTGCCTAGTTGGTGTGAGTTTACTTTTCATGTCTCTTGTAAACCATGTAAAATATTGTGTATAGAATGGACTAGCAAAGCTTCTATGGCAAAGTGAGATGCATTTTGCAATGCTGTAATTTATTTTTACTACTCCCCTAGTAATTCTATGGCATTTTTATTAAAAAATGTCTCACTTCCAGCTTCTTTTGAAGGTTCTGAAACTCCTTGTTCATATGCAGACAGTGTAAAAGATGATAATAAAACTGTCAGTAATGAAAGGAGTCTCTTTAACTTCTTTTTCTGGCGCCCTCCTAAGCCTAAAGGGAAAATAAGAGGAATCTTTCTTAACCCTACTGTGAAGTGCTGAAGCTTCAGCTAAAGAGGTACAGAACATCCACCCCTGTGCAACCTGACCCACGTTGTTCTGTTCATCTTCTATTTTATCTAGACTTGACAGACCTGCTACCTGTGATAAATCACAGCTGATCATTAAAATATGCTTATATGTATTTAAAATTAATGCAAACAATAAAAATCCAGGTAATGGAGCTCATTCTCAGTGCTAAAGTGTCTGATATTAATACTTGGCCATGTTTAGAAGGCTCAAATCTAAAACCAAATGGGTTTTACTTCTGACATACACCACCTACAGCAGAACACACTGGCCTGTTGCAGGACAATGTGCTGGAATGTACTTTGCTTTCATTTCAGTTGAGGTTCTACTACCAAGCCTTTGCTAAAAGATGCAAACCAAAGATGTTAAATAGCCAGAAAACCAGTGCACCATTAGGAACTTCCAGAAAGTGGATGGGAAAGGATAATGCCAGGGAGTTTATTCAGTCTTTTATTTTATGAAAAATGAATAGTTGGAGCAGTATTAATACTGGGGTAAATCTTAGACCTTGTAAACCTCCAGCACTCTTTTCTGAATGATGAGGGCCTCTCCATTAGCCTGGATTTGTTGGCAGAACACTTGTATAAATAATGAGATCTGAGTAATTCTTACAGTAGATTTTTCCCTCTTACTTCTTCCGGCCAAGCTTTGGAGCCTTCTCAAGGCCTCGAATGTACTTCCGAGGTAGCTGGTATTCTTCTGCAACACAACCAAGAGTTCAGGTAAATACTCAGAGCTCAGTCCCAGCCCAGTTCCTGAACCTACTTACCTAGCAGCATCTTGGCCAGATGATGGATTTGGTTGCCTTGGATCTGGACCTGAACTCTGTCTTTTGTTCCTGATATTGGGGTGATGGTGGCACTGGCCTGTACTTTCTGCTGCAGAATGTTGGCCACACACTGTGGGTCTAGTCCATACAGCTCAAGGTTCTTGATAATTGTCACCTATAGGTTTTAATAATTATTGCAAATATCACTGTATGCACTAAGTCATGGCTCATTCACCCCAAGATAAAGCAGATGCCAAAGATGCTCTCACAATCTGGGCTTTGCTCAACCCCCCTCGTTTTAGCTCTTTTTTACCTTCTTATTTGATGATCTCTGTGCTATGTTTATGTCGATGGGCTCAATGTTTCCTTTCCTCACAATAGGTTCTTGTCCAAAAAATGTCACCTGATGCAAGGGCTGCAGTCGTTCAAGGCACCTGAACACAGTTTATACATGAGTTAGTGCACACAGCACAGCAAAGCTGCAGCAGAAAATCTTCTTTAATTTTATCTTTAAGCTATTGCTCAGTTGTATTTTTCACAGATGAGTGAAGCAACTTCAGTTTAAAATTCAGCATTAGCTGTGTTACTGTCCCCCAAGCAAACCTGGCTTCAGAAATCAAGAAAGCTGCTGGAGGTGCCTCTGAAGCATTGTGTGATGAAGAAGCTCAAGGCAAGTAAGACATTGGGGATATTGAGGCAAAGTTTCTCAATGTGTGGGAACAATGGTCTTGTGTCAGATACTAGGGCCTCTTGGATCTAGGTGGGTCTAGGTCATAAATGCAGAAGTTGTGTGATATATAAAGAGCAGGATGACAGCAAAAGGCATGTTCAGCCATCTCTTCCAAAGGATGGCTTTATAAATACGTACATGATCATACACAGAACCAGGCACTGTTTGATTAGTAAGTTTTCCCTGATTAGTGATTAGCAGATAAACAGAAAACTAACAACAGTTAATGCTAGATGCTTGCTAAATGGTGAGGATTAAGAACGCCTTCAAGTGAAGGTCTCAGTATTTCTCTCTTGTGTTACCAGTAGGAAGCTCCAAGTTAGGTAGCTCCAGTAACACACAGCTTTGAGGTGCATGCAATAGATCTGTATAATACATAAACAACACATTGGGAAAACAGTCACCTGCTCAAGAGGTCATCCCATTTAAGGTGTGAGATCTCATCTTGTTCTGATTTATCTAACAGGCAGTCACACAGAATGGCATTCACCTTTACCAAGCTACAAAACAACAACAGGCATTAGAAGCAAAGTAGTTCACGTTTTAACTCCCACTTCAGCACCTCCTGTGGAAGCAGGGCAGGACAAATTCCCTGTCTACTTACTTTTTGTTTGTTTCATCCACCAACTCATTAGCCTTCACATAGTTAATAATGATGTTTCTCACCTCACTGCTTGAGAGGCTGCTGCCTTTTCTAAAGAGAAAGAAAACCTTTTACTTTAAGTAGTTAGGTGTTGGGTTCTGTCACTAAGAAGACAGCAACTACCTTGACTACATTTGGTAGCAACAGCTCAGTACTGAAATACATCAGTTAGGGAGCGATTTCTTGTTACACCTCGCCTGCCATACACCTGATAAAAGGTTCACAGTAATTACAGAGACTCTCAGCCCCTTGCTTCTGAGAGCCTACTTTGGGAGGATGAGCCTAACGGCACCCCTAACTTGAGGGGACTGTGGGTAACTTGTACTAAAGTGCTCGAGTTGAAGAAAGGCTGCTGCTGAGTGCTATCTACACTACATCAAACAGACAAGGTTAGGAAACAAGAAGGCAAGTGAGTTCTTTAAATTATCAGGGCATCCCCTTTGAAGTAAACCATAATGTGCGAGGGTAGAATATGCCTTATCCAATGGCAAATTAATACAATCCAAGTAAAATGTATCGATTTTGATACTTATCACCCCCTTTAGCTGTAGGAGAAGTAATGTGAGTACTCACTGAAGGCAGCTGTCACAGCCTCTTGTCTGTCTTCCCTTTGTGAAACAATGAATATATTCTTGATTCTCATCACCTTTCCTGACAGCCCTCCCCATGAGGGCTAACAACATGGTAACAGCATGGAATTGTTAGTACCTCTTTTCATGTAACAATGGTTTTGTTGGACTTGCACAGTGCTTACTTGTGTCCAGATTCCTGAAAGAGTGGAATCATTTTTGTTGACACCCCGTAAAGTGGAATGATTTCAGGAGCATGGTACACTTGTTCTCTATCTTCACTCTTGCTGTCATGAGCAGCAGAAGCAGAAGAAAATCCTTCAGGAACTGCAAATGCTTTAATTCTGAAACAAGAATTGTTTGGTGTAAGGGGATTGAAACCTAATGCTTCCATTACACTGGAAAACTAAAACCTAACAATGTATTGTACAGTATGTCAGTGCCCCCAGAGTCACTCCACTGCAGGGGGGGGCTGTGTTTGTGGGTTAAAGGACATGATGAAGAACAGCATTTTGAAGCATTAGCTGCAATAACTATATTTGTCCTTTAATACATTTCAAATGTACACTTAAATGTCTTTACTCAGGTGACATTAAACACTATTCACTCTGAGTAAAACCCTAGATGTTGGAGGAAAAGTAAATCTGTCCAGCTATTCTAAGCACATTTGGCTCTGATTCAGAGACTACCAATTCTTTAAAAGACTATGATAATTCTACATACTCTGGATGTTTCCAGTCCACTTCCACGATGCTCTCGACACCTTTGTTCAGCTCCTTCACTTGTAAGATCTTCTGGTGCTGCATATATTGCAGGAATTTAGAGAACTGAAGGAGGTAACAATCAGAAATGTGGAGTCAAGCGTTTTAAATCCCTTTTCCATGTATTTCTGGCTGCCTTGAAGTCACTTGCTTTAACTAGCCAGAAAAATCTCACCTTCTTATAGCTTGATTTCTTTATGTCCAATTGCTGTCCAGCAGGGCTATAAATGGATTTTTTTAAAAGGTCATTAGTTACAAGTCACCCTTCGTTTCTTCTTAAATCTTGCTACTTATGCTAAAAGTTTCTTAACAGCAGAAATACAACAAATCACACAGAGAGAGAATTACTTCAAACACGCTACTAAATAGAACATGATGAGTGAAACTAGTGCTGACGTTTCTGTGGGTAGGCAAACAGCCATTTAAGTAACTAAGCAATCTAAAATCAAATGTCAGCCAACTCCAGTTATCTACCAAGCGCATATCCTGGTCTGGACCACCTTTACATCAGAGTAAGAAGTGAGACAACCTTAGAGAATGACTGAGTTTTACTTTTGAGTCAAAAACTTCATCCTAAATATTCACCCTTGACCTCCACAGTTTGAAAGACAAGAACCCAGCATGCAAATCTTACCACATACCAGCATGAGAACATATGGCTGCGTAGAAATGTGCTGGTGAGCAGAGGAAGATCTGACTTCTTTACTTTGCATTTTAAGGCATGGAAAAAGCACTGATTAAATAATGCATCCATTTGCTCTGCAGGGAGGGGAAAAAAAGGACAAGCAAGCCGTGAGTACTGTCTCTTTCAGAACACAGCACTCAGCTCTTCCAGACTGTCTTTCAGATCCACAGAATTGTCTCTGCCTCATATTCACAGTGAAGTGTCTAGAATACACAATAATCTAGACTGCAGGTATGGGCTTCAGCAAACTAAAGGGGCATCATTTGGTTTCATGTGTATGCAAAAATACCTTGTGGAGTCCTACTGTCTTCAGGTTCCTGCAGACCCTCTGTACTGGCATCTTCAGCTGTTTCTGCAGCCCTGTTCTCATCAAGCTCCTCCTTTCCCATCAGTATTGCACAACTGTCTTGCTCCTGCAGGCTCAAATCACCAACATTCATCTGCTGCAATGGATCAGTGGATAGGCTGATGACAGGCTCTTTCCCCCCCATCTCTTCATCTTCAGCACTCTCCTTGTCAACAGAATCTGTTACCAAGGGAGCTAAGGTGGGAGGATTAGATTTGTCACCATATTCCCTATAAAAGGAAGAGAAAACATAACATAGCTTCCTGTATACTGCTTTGAAAACCAGAGGACAATGAACAAATGTCAGCCCGATAAAAGGCACTGGCAGCTGCATGGATCTTTTTCTGCATTCTCAAAACTATGTATTTTTAACTCCTCTTCCTCCATAATTTCAATGTTCCACACAAGAATGTTAATTTAAAACTGAGCAGAGTAGTTGAATCCAAATGCAGAGCGACTCATTTAGTTCACACTGGCAGAGATAACCATTTTTAAGTAAAAAAGATTCAAAATTGACTTTTTCTAAAACAAGATGATTTTCTAATATCAGAATATCTCACAGGGGTGTTCCAGCTTCATTTCTATAATAATTATACTCAGGTTGAAGGAACTGATATACAATGGATAGATGTCAGGACAGACACCTGATTCTGTCAGAAAACTGTGATTACCAAAACCATGGGGCTGAAACATTAATAATGGTCACAAACTGTACCCAGATGACTCAACATGTCGAGCAGACAGATTTAAGCTTCCTGGGGCACAGATTTTGATGAGATTTGTTACATATTTTACCAAATGCCTGGCAATATACTCACCAGAGGTGATCCATGTAAGTATGCAGGACAGCAAAGCCCTTCCCTTTCATTCCAGCAGCTAACATCTCTGCAGTGGACATAGTGGCAACTCCAACTGCTACTGGAGCTCTGGGAAAACGAAGGGAGTATTACAGCACAAATACACTGTGCAACTTGGACAGAGACAGCCTGTGCCATTGTGATATACTGAATTTGTTCTTTACAAGCCACTGTTTTTAAAGCATCTAGGTATTTTGTGGTTATCTCTCTTGGATGTGAAGTCTTTCAAAGAATCCCAAGGCTACATGCAGTTGTGATATTGAACTGAAAGTTGTGCAGTGACACATTCTTTACCTTAACAATATACAAGAAGCATCTGCACTGCCAAAAGAGACTATCATGGGGGAAAACCCCAACAGCTTTAGCACTGCTCCCTCACTCTGAATTTCCTCACTGATGCAAAAGACAACTGTGTAGAATACAATCTTTTGTTTAAAAAGTTACTGTTTCAAAACAGATCTACCACTTGTGCCCCCACAGGTCCAAAAGAACCAGTTTTCAAAGCTGTCTACCTGGGCTCAAACATATCCTAATGCAGAAACTTAAGTGGATTTTATTTTCTGCTCTATTTTCCAGTGTACAGAGCACAAAGCACATGAGAACCATTCTGCTTTGATTTCCTCAAATTTCCCCAGTCTCCCTGTAAAAGAAATAGCTTCATTTCACGTTTAGTTTCTGAGCAAAGACATGAAGAAGGAATCCTCCGTACCTGTTTCCCAAAAGAGTGACAGCACAGAGCGTGCCCCGCTCTACCTGAGGAAAGCCAGAAGGTGGCACTACCACTCCTGGCAGCATCAGATCTGAAGAATAAAGCACATCCATTTCTCAATGAAAGTCCTCCACCCCCATCCCTCCTGTTACTCAGCAAAAATCCAAGCCTTTTAATAGCTGAGCACATGCCAGCTACAACTACTACTTTCTCCTAGTAAGGCAGCACTTCTTGGTACCACCCTGTGCAGTGAGATCCCATTCACAAGGCTGCTGGGCACATCCCAAAAACCTGCAGAACAGGGAAGTATGAACTACCCATTTATTCACCCCTGCCCCAAGCACAGGTTATCCCAGCAGCTCTCTCCCTGAGGAGAGAATTGCCTAAAATTTGCCAGTACTGACCCAGCCCTCCTGATCTCACACAAAAGCTACACTCAGCTGGGAACAATCCTCAGCAGGAGGAAGAAGCCTTAACCATCTCCTTGCTAATCTGGACAGAAAACATTATACCTTCTGCTGTGCTTCCTGCTTTCATATCTGGGATGAATAGATTGGCATGTAAGTAAACAGTTTTCCTCGTTGCACATGTGGCATCACATCATCACAGAACTATACAAAGAGCTTCTGCCCTCCCTCACAGCAGCTTCAGCTGTCTAGAGCCTGCTGTCTCTGAGACTGACCAGTGTTCCATGGTTTGGTTTTGAAGGCATCTCACTTTTTCCTTCTCAGCATCAAAGTTTTTATGCCTAGGCTGAGGAAGCCAACAATATTTTTCCTCCCATTCACTGTCACAACTACTTTCAGCAAATCTAGAATGAATCCTGCAATTGCAAGCAAGTATCCACATCTATGAAGACAGAAATCACACAAAGACCTTAACGTGACAAGGTAAGTCAGATGTGTGTATTATGGAACCAACCAGGACAGACAGCAGGCATTTGAATTCACCGAACACATATCACAAATTGCACTACCTTGCTTCTCTCTGTAACTGAATGCACCCTAAATCTGCTCCC
This sequence comes from Melopsittacus undulatus, assembly GCF_012275295.1. Classification (NCBI taxonomy): domain Eukaryota; kingdom Metazoa; phylum Chordata; class Aves; order Psittaciformes; family Psittaculidae; genus Melopsittacus; species Melopsittacus undulatus. The sequence goes on from NC_047542.1 coordinate 2,205,133, forward strand.
TCCCTCCATGTCTGCAGCACTGGGTAGTCTTTCCTCCTCTTTTATTTCTGAGACGTGGCTCTACCTCTCCTTTTGTTGGCCATTGTCACTGGCCAGCTTCTTATCTTTGGATCATACCCAGAGGTGGCCTGGTTGCCATGGGAGATGAATGACCTGCAGCCCTCTTTCATCAGCCTCCTTCTCCCATTAATAAGACTTCCCTCCCCTGCCCAGAAACTAGGTCACTACAAGTCAGCAGCAAGGCTTGCTCTGATGTCTATCATAGCTACACATTCAAGCACTTTATTTCCCCAAAAGCAGAGGGACTCGAGTTATCCTTTAGATCCTGTGTAATGAAAAAAAGACATTTCTTTCCAACATACACTTCTGTTTCCAGACTAAGGCTGCAGCAGCTGCAATTTAATCTTTTTCTGGTTGAGCAGTTCAGCAATTTAAAGTTTATAAAGACCTGATTCTTCTAAGGCTGAAATGCATCCAAAGCAGGTTCCAGAAAATAAACTCCTTTCTTGTTAGTCTTGATCCATAATTAGGTGGCAGAGCCAGAAACCCAGGAATTCAAATTCAACCTCACCTGCACAAGCACAGTTTACTTGACAGTGATTACAACTTCAGGCTCCAATATAAACTTGTGTTTTATCCACAGGATAAGTTAGTTCACCTCTGAATTGACAGGAGGCAGGGTGGCAGCAAAGTAACTCAGCTGCTCAAGGCAAGTAATAGAAAAGACCAATGACAAAGGCAGTTCTGTGTCCCAGCTCAGCATTGCTCATCACCCTGAGGAGGTATCTCCAGATCTGACTCTCCCACATGGAACAGTGCATTTAAACAGCTTAACCTACTTTGTTTCATCCACAAGCTTTTTTTACAGCTCATTTAATTTCCCTTTTTAGGTCACCACCATGGATTATTTTTTAGTGCTTATTCTTTATCCTTTTTTGTTTCAAGTTCAGTTTTGCCACTGGGAAAGATAACATCAAAAAAGCCCTGAAGGCAACTCCTTCTACCCATGCACTGTGGCAAAGTTCTAGTCCTCTTACCTGCTCCTCCTGCTAGTTTCTGTAGCACAGGGGGCCATGTCGAGAAAGCAGGGAGAAGATCTGGGTAGACCCACAGGGTGTACACTGTCCCAAAACAGAACCAGATTCAAAAATACATCATGCAAAACTTCTCCAGCTGTTGTTTCTTTCCATCTTTAACCAGTACAATACTAACACAACTAAACACTCCCCTGCTACTTGGGCAATCAAGAAAACCCCAGTCACAGCAATCCTACAATTAATAGAAGCGATGGAGAAAATTAAACTGCTTGTTCATTCAAGCTCCTGCGAATTATTATACAGGATACAGACACATGTTTGCATCATTTTCCTTAAGGCAAGGACACTTTAAGCTAAACTGCTACTCCCGGATGGGAGAATTGCAGTGGACAGAAGAGAGCAAAGGGGGGGTAAGATGCTAAACTATGACTTGTGTCCTGATTTCTAACCTCCAATCAGATCAATTTCCCTTTGCAAAAAGAATCCAGAAATGCCACTAATTTTGCAAAGGTGTTGCTAGAATAAATGCACTGAAGATTATGAAGTATAGTGATATTATAGGGTGAGTACTTAAGACAGATGCAAGGAAATCTTTTGGGGAGAGGCTGGTGCCCAGTAAAGAAAGAGGGAGGATTTTTCTAGTCCGCTCCCCATACCTGTTGGATAGAGAGCTTTCTCGATTTCAAACAGTACTGGGTTCTTGTTATTCATGTACACAGTGACGGCCTCCCCTTTGTGACAGTATATTTTGATGACATTAAGCTCTTCCTTGTTTGGAATAAACTCAGCCAATTGTTCAGCACTTAGGTTAGGAAAAGCTGCTGCAACATCAGCTCGTAGTTTTCTCCTGCAATGATAAAATAACAAACGTGTTATAAAGCAGCCTGGACTCAAAACAACTCTTGGAACAGTCGTTACTGTTTTGTTGTTCGTGACATTCCCACTTTTTCACATAGGATAGTTTGAAGCATTTGTGTTTGGGTTTACAAATGAGGTAGCTGGAATAATACTGGGAAAAGGCCAAATATGGGTTAGGATTAGGGCTCATATTCTATCTTAAACAGTGAGTTGCTCTAGTGAAAGGTGTCCCTGCCTGCAGCAGGGGCTGGAACTGGATGAGCTTTCACGTCCCTTCCAACCCAATTCCAGTCTACGATTCTCTGACCTGCCAACATCTCCTGTTGCTGCCTGTGCCCGTTTCGTGCTGTGATTTCATTACTGCTCTGAGCAGATTTGGGAGTGCTGAACTTGCTCAGCCTGGGCCTGTCACCCACAGCATAGAGGAACAGCTGGAATTCTCCCTCCACCCCCCTTTTAATTGATGTTTAAGAGGTGGTGAGCAGCACAAGGGGGCTTTGTGTGGCCATTCATAGATATATCAAGTGAACCTTAAATTCCAAAGACCAGCAAGTCAGACACCATCACTACACGGAAAGTAGAAGGGAAGGACCAGCTGGGCCTCGACATAATTAACTTAAATCTCATTTAATTACATCAGCACCTTCAAGCGAAGGGTACATTTCGGATTCAGAGCGATGGTCCATGTTTACCGCAAGCCAACCGCAGCCGCCGCTCTACGGCCGCCCCAGGCCGGGGCCATGTCAGGCTGGGCCCACCGAGCCCCGGGACGGGCCTGGGCCGCTCCCCCCTCGGCACTCACCGGTCGGACCCCTTGATGGCGGTGTTGGATCTCACCCGGAACGCCCTGGAGAACATGGCGGGCCCGCGCCCCGCCGGCACCGCGCTCCCCTCAGGCCGCGGCGGCCGCCATGGGCCCGCCGCACTAAAGCGTCCGGGTGGAAACCGCTTCCCCCGCGGGCCCCGCACGCACCGAGCCCGGGGCCGAGGTGCCCTCCGGAGCCCGCGGGTGCTGCGGGTTCAACGCTAACGGGGCCTCTTCCCACACGCTCGGGTTTTGCTGTGGGCCGGGAGAGCACCGGGAGAGCACCGGAGCGCACCGGGAGCGGACCGGGAGAGCCCCGGGAGCGCGCCGGGGGAGAACCGGGAGAGCACCGGGAGCGCAACGGGAGAGCACCGGGGGAGCACCGGGGGAGCACCGGGGGAGCACCGGGAGCGCACCGGGAGCCGCGCTGCGCGGCAGCGGGACGAGCAGCGGGCAGTGGCAGGCGGAGGGGCTGAGCTCCGGTTCCCAACGTAACGCGCTCACCCGGTGAGGGGAGCGCAGCCCCGGGCAGGCCCCGCTCCCTGCCCGCTCCCCCCGCCTCCCCCCTGCCGCCATTGCGCAGGCGCCGCCCGGCGGCGGGTGAGGGGGGGCGGTTTCCGTGGCAACGGGCGGGCGGCCGCGGCCTCGCCGGAGCCTCGGCGGCCGCCGGGGCAGCGCTGGTCGGCGGAGCTCGGGCCCGGCGGGGGATGGAGGCCGCTCCGCTCCCCTCCCGACACCATGCTGCTGGGCAGGAAGCCGGAGGCCGCCCTCGGTGCAGGTGAGGCGGCCGCGGGGCAGGGAGAGGGCTGAGGCTGCCGCCGGGGCCTCCCCGGGCGGGGGTCCTGCGGGGAGCGAGGCCTCGGGAAGGCCCGGGCAGGCCGCGGCTGACGGGGCTTCTCCCGTTGGCAGAGCGCGATGCGGAGCCAGCAGCGTTGAAAGCCGCATTTCTGGGTTCTTGAACGGGGTTTGTCCACAGACGGGCACGGGAACGTTTTGTTCCACACACGCACACCCCGGCAGCAAATCTAACTGTAATTCCCACGTATCGCTTTCAATGGGTAACCTACTTTAAAGGATAGTCCTATCAAGTATTCAAGTTAGGCTCGTTTTCGGTTGTCCCTCTCCATGAGGCCAGCTCGGGATTATCCTGCTTAAGGGAAAATGGGGAGTGTGTCTGTTGGTGTTTATTAAAGATATATTTGCAGTGCAAAAGCTGATTTTTAAAGAGGCTCCAAATTAAAAGAGTCGCAAATTAAGATTTTCCTGGAGCTTTGCATTCTGCTGTGGTATTAAAACACAGTTAAATCCTAAATGTTTATTAAGTGAACAAGAACTGATGATTTTACAGCCTGAAATGTGCTGAAACACATTTCAGCTTTGTCTGTATAGCTGTGAATTATTGTGACTAACTGGTTCGTGTGTGGGACGTTTGCAGCCAGGTTTGGAGATGGATTGTATGACTCCTACATGAGGATAGATCAAATTAGGTACCAAGAGGCTACAAATGAAGAACACAGCCCCTCAGGACTTCCTTCCCTGGCAAGAGCTAATGTGAGTATTTTAAAGCCGTTTGGGTCTTCACATTGGGTTGCATGGAAGTGAGAACTGTCAAGGAGTTAGATGTCTCCCTACAAAGAATAAATCTAAATGGGATGTGCAGCTTTGTAGTAGCTTATTAACATGATTGCTTAGTGCTTTTACCAGGCATAGAAATGAGATTGTGTTCAACATAGAGCTTGTTAGGCAGCCTTAGAAATCATCTTACTATCCTCAGCCTGTTGTAATCAAGAAAGTTGCTTTCCAGAAGGTTGAAGCATTGTGCCATGTCACCTTGTATGTTGGTAAGTATGTAAATCCACAGATGCTTTGTTTTGTCTCTAACACGGTTCCATTTTAGCTTCCCTCATGAAAATGCAGGGAGATAAGTACTTGGGAACAGCAGGAGGAGCAGCGTGGGTTTGCATGGCTGCCAAATGTCTTACAAAAGTATCTTTCTTCTCTGAAAACTTTGCCATTATCTGCTGCTTTGCTTGCTAGCAAAATAGCTCTTTATGGAGTGAAGGTGTTAACATACTTCTTCATAAGCATGCTGTTTCCTCAGCAGATGTGGAGTTACGAGATCTTTCCTTTCAGCTGAGCAGTCGTGCTCATGTTTAGCTGTACAGTGATCTGACCTTTATATGCTTTCTAAACGTGACCTGGCTCTTGTTGAATTCTGGCAGAAGTGAAGGAGCTTGAACTTAAAAAAAATCACTTTCTAAGAAGTGAAAATAGACACGTCACTGAGTAAGACACATTTGAAGATCATCACCTTGTGGGAATTTGCTGTAGCAGATACTAGTTAGCTTGGTCCATGCCGTTCACTGGGCAAACTCAGTAGCATGGGTTTGTGTTTTCCCTTTTTGGGAATATTGAGAAAGAGTAGAGGAAACAGGTTTGTTGAACAGTGGAGTTTGAAGGGCAGTGGGTGGTTTGGGGTTTTTTGCAGGGACATGGCAACTCTTAAACTGCAGGTTTTAAGTCATAGTGTAACTTGAGTTGTTCATAACCAAAGAGAAAATGGAATGGAACTGTCCAGTTAAATACAAATATAACTATAGCTCTATGAATATTGTTTTTTCCCACTCTTCATCTGTATTTTGTCTGTCAAGCCTGTTTACTTCTTAAGGCAAGATTAAGGATTATAAAGGGCTTAGTTTGGCCATGATGACACATCAAAAAAATACAACCCCAGCGGTATCTTGTGAGCAAGAACTGAGATGAAGTGTGCAGGAATGAACATCATGATGCTCAGTTTTAGTGGGGAAAATATCTGGAAAGAAGTGATCTTTGTTTTCCTTCATGCAAGGTTTTGTTATTACAATGTAACGTTCCATTACAGTTCAAGGGTTCTGATGTCTGCAGCTGTACATTCTTTTCATCTTAGCTACAAGAGAACACAAATATCTCTGCTTTGAGAGTACATGGCTTTAATTCAGTTTAATTCAGATGCACTTGTGCAAAACCAGTTGTGTGGGAACTGGGTTAAATGTTTCTTTCTCAGTTAAAATGCTTCTATAAGTACGTGAAAATCTTCTTTGTCAGTTGAATTTCTTGGCTGCAAATAGTGCTTTATCAGTAAAACCTGTGCAGGCTGCAAGTTGTAAAAAGAAGCTGTTGAAAGAAAGCTCGTGTTCCCCAGAAGTCATCTGACTTTGAGTGTAGCTCTTCTGAGTTCAAGTTAAGACTGATCTATATTTGTGTCTCATTGTCACGTGGCAAATGATTTTGGTCCTCTGAGGATGAAAATGGAGTTCTCGCTGCTTAAATGACTGTTGCTTTGGGTTTGAGATCCAAAGTGTAGTTTCTTCATTAAGAAATAGTTCCAGGATAAATGGAATTATGAATCCCTTCCTTATATAGAGATTCAAAGGTACCAAGTGTTTGCTACAAACAGCAGCATTAGCAACAGCAGTTGCTGATGTAGCACTCGTTGCAAGGTCACTTCATCGTGTTGCTTACAACTGGTGACATTCAGACTGTTAACAACATGTTTTGGACTTCTGCTATGGGACAGACTTGTTTTGGTTTGTTTTTCCCCTTCTTTCCTGTCCCCTCCATGAAAACAAGTGTGAACTTTATTCTGTGCTTATGTTTATCTCTGAAGTCCCTGTTGGAGTCTGCTGGACTAAGTAGTCTTTTAGGCAGTTCTGCCCATGTCATTCTTATCTCACAGGTTCAGCCAGGCTCCGAGAAAAAGGCGTTTATTCGAAACTACAAGGGTTGGGCTTTGTTTTTGTGTTTCAGGCTTTCTGGAAAGGCGTGTTCCTCCCAGTACACTGTATTTTGGGGCTTGATAGGACCCAGAGTAGTGCAATTGGTAGGATATATCCGACAGCCCCTACTTGCCATTGATAAGGACTGACTTATGCAGGAAATGCCTTATTTTGAAGGCTTGCGAGCAAGAGTTAACATTTCAAGGCAGCACCAGCAAACAGACTCTTTAAGAGACGTGTGTAGTTGTTTTTGGCAAGAACATTCACTTCCCTTATTTACTGACTGTGCCGAGATGTTGGATTGTATGTAACTAAAAAGGAATTTGGTTTTATTGCTGTGGATCTGCAGGTTTATTTATATTTTTTGCTTGATTCCTCTGTAGTTATTTTGGTTTTCAGGGCTTCGCTTTGGCATGTGCCTCAAGTCTTTATTTTTAGATTAAAGGCCAAAATGGAAAACAGATGTTGCTACTCTAAGTCATGGCTTCTTCAGGGTTGCACGGGCTAAGCCAACACCTCTCTGCTGCCGATCAGCATGGAGCATCTGTGAGTAGAAAAGGGGGATAACTGCTCTTCTAGAAAGGAGCAGAGCTCCAATGAGTTCAGCATTTGCTAGATTGTAAAAATAACACTTTTGAATCATTTCACAGTGCTTTTTTTGCCTTTTATATGTTCATTTAAGATGTAAATAGCTTAATATGTGGCGGTAAGAGGCAGCGGTTACAGACTACTGTCAACTAAGCTGGAATAAAAGTTCTCAAATGTTCAAAGTCTGTCTTAAGATACTTGTGTAGTTCTCATGATTTTGAAGGGATTTATGGATATTGTGGTATTTCCCCTTCACAGAAAACCCTCTCATTCACTTTTAAATATGGTTCATCTTGCTCTTGTCACCCTTTTGCTCCTCACTCAGCCCATTCTACCAGCCTCATGTCACCTGCTCTCTCATTTCGTTGTCTCCTCTGGCACACTTGTCTCTGCAATATTCCTGTGCATTGATGTTACATTGCATGTTTCAGACAGGTGCAGCTTGCATCTGTCCTTGGTTGTGTTTGCTGCACCCACGGTTAGAGCTAAACTTAGCTGCTTCCCGGCTGTTTGCTGACTGCGAGCATGCTAGGGGAGATAGGTACTGTGTCCTTGTGGAGTGTCTGACTGTCCAGGGTTTACCCTTTATGGACTTGAAAGTACGTTGGTGCTTGTTTTAGTAAGCTGCATTCTCTGTGTACCCTTCTATAACTATGCTTGTAACTCAAGTGAGTTTAGGTCAGGCGTTGTTCCTAACAGAAATGCAAAATCTGTTGATGTTTTACATCAACATAAAATCTGTTGATTTTATTCTCAGTCTGTGCATAATCATAAAAATAAAACTTTTATTTTTTCTTTCATCTGTAGGTTTCTAGCAACAAACTTGGGATGAAGGATCACCCTCTGACTGGAGGTCAGGTCAAAGTGGAGCAATTATTTGAGGACTCTGGGAACAGAAGGAGTAGCATTCTTCAGACTACGGGAATTACCAGTTCAGAAAGATCTCTTCCTTCCCTGACGAAAGATAGAAGCATAGAGAGCATAAGCACTTCTAAAGGTGGTGGTAGTTCCTCAAAAGCACATAAAGCCATTTCCCAAGCTCCAGAGCAAGCTGTCAAACAGTACAAACATCAGTTATCTGCTTATGAACAGCAGGAGATATTTAATTTTTCTGAGATCTACTTTGTGGGTCCAGCTGCAAAAAAGAGGCAGGGGGTAATCGGTGGCCCCAACAATGGAGGCTACGACGATGAACAAGGCAGCTACATTCATGTGCCCCACGACCATCTTGCTTACAGGTATGAAGTCCTCAAAATCATTGGCAAGGGCAGTTTTGGACAAGTTGCTAAAGTCTACGACCACAAACTCCACCAACACTTAGCCTTAAAGATGGTGCGCAATGAAAAGAGATTCCATCGCCAAGCAGCAGAAGAAATTCGGATTCTGGAGCATCTGAAGAAGCAGGATAAAACAGGCAGTATGAATGTTATCCACATGCTGGAAAGCTTCACCTTTCGGAACCACATCTGTATGACATTTGAGCTCTTGAGTATGAACCTGTATGAGCTGATTAAAAGAAATAAGTTTCAGGGCTTCAGTATCCAACTGGTGCGCAAGTTTGCTCACTCTATCCTGCAGTGTTTGGATGCCCTTTATAGAAACAAAATCATACACTGTGACTTGAAGCCAGAAAACATCCTCCTAAAACAGCAAGGAAGGAGTGGAATTAAGGTTATAGATTTTGGGTCCAGCTGTTTCGAGCACCAAAGAGTCTACACATATATTCAGTCTCGATTTTATCGGGCACCAGAGGTAATTTTGGGAAGTCGCTATGGGATGCCCATAGATATGTGGAGTTTTGGCTGTATTCTGGTGGAGCTACTGACTGGATACCCTCTCTTTCCTGGAGAGGATGAGGGAGACCAACTGGCTTGTATGATGGAACTTCTTGGAATGCCACCTCAGAAGCTTTTGGATCAATCCAAGCGAGCCAAGAACTTCATCAACTCTAAGGGTCATCCTCGCTACTGCACTGTGACTACACATGCAGATGGAAGAGTGACCCTTAATGGGAGTCGATCACGCCGGGGTAAAGTCCGAGGTGCTCCAGGGAACAAAGACTGGGTGACAGCACTGAAAGGTTGTGATGATCCCTTGTTTATAGAGTTCTTGAAGGAGTGTCTCAGCTGGGATCCTTCCACACGCATGACACCGGGTCAAGCTTTAAGACACCCTTGGATTTGTAAACGAACCCCCAAACCCCCCAGCACTGACAAACCTTCCACTAAGAGGATTTCCAGCTACACAAGTTCTTTCACAGGAATAGGTTCCAAGTTGCCTCCTGTAGCTGGAGTAGCCAACAAGCTGAGGGCTAACTTAACCACTGACTCCAGTGGAGGTATATCTCTATGTACTGTGCTACCCAAACTGGTCAGCTAATGGAGAATGATGCATTTCCAGAATACATCCCTTGTATTTTAATTGTTAATAATGTGTAAGGAAGTTAAATGCAGAGGTTTTTAATGGTTTTACTTTTTATTAGAGGCTAAATCTCAACTACAAAAAGCTCCATCAAATGTACACATTTCAAGGGCTAACTTTTATCCAACTGTTCACTCACAATGTGGTGCATATATTACCTGACTGGGTAGGTCAGCTCAGCTATCGAGTGAAATGACAGTTTGGCAGACATGCCTATAATGCTGGGTTAGAAATCAAACTGATTCTTATCAGGACGGTTTAACAGATTCTTTTGCTTATGACAGCAAGGAAAATGGATTTATAATACATGTTTCAGTTCATCTCCAACTGAACTCTTTTTAGGAGAGTTTTTACATCAGTTGTCAAAAGCACAAATGTGTTAATGTAATGCATTAGGAACTTGCAAATTGCTAACATATTTAAAGAATTTAAGTTCTCTGCATTGCCTTCCCCTTATCTACCCTGACTGAGATTTTTAAAAGTACCATGGGATGTAGACACCAAAGGAATTTGGTGTTGAAATTTTATCATCTGAATATTACTTTTCTTTCTCCAAAGGAGCATAGAAATGTCCTGAAACAGAGGATATATCTTGATCAAACTAACAGCTTCTCTGCAGTTGTTATTTCCTGTAGAACTCCATGGAAAGCTGGGAGGGGAATTCAAGATCAGGACTGATCCATTCCAAGTGTGTGCTGGTTTGTTCAGGGCTAATGAATCGATTCCATGTTGCTTTGGAGCTCAGATTTATTAATTTTCAGCATCAGTTCTGCCAGGTGTGTGTGTTTGTTTGCCTGTGTTGTTCACAAACCAAAAATGATGAACTTAAAGAGCTGGTTTATTCACACCTTTGAGATTCTGGTCAGCTTAATGTCTATTTTTGCCCTGTAGAGTGAATTCCTTTGCAGTACATGGAGCTCTTTTAATAAAAAGCAAACATGCCACCCCTATCAGACAGTACAAGTTTGTAAGGCCCAGGACTGTAAATAGAAACTGGGAGTGGAGGGGCACACCTAATAAGTGGAAGCATGCTCTGAAATCTAAGCATAATCTGTGGAATACCAGGAAAAGATTGAGAAGGTGCAAGAACTGGTGAATCCAAATCAAAATGCCCTATGGGAGGAGTTGCTTTATTTCTAATCTTACTCCTTCAGGCCCTTGAGAGAGAGATGTCTGTGTTTTCTCATTCTTGAAATCCGTGAGCTTGTATTTCCTCTTCCTTTATCTTCCCAGAACATGAAAAGGTGGCGTGACCTGGAATGACAACAGCACAACTTGTTCGGGTTGTTACTTCTTGCAGCCACATGGCCCGAGTCCATTTGCAAAACCATCTGATCTCTTGCCAGGTGCCTGCACAGAATTTTAAACACAATTTAGAGCTTTTTCTGAACAGCAGGTTTGAAATCGAACGAGTTTCTGTGTCGCAGGTTTTTAGTGTTACAACAAAGGGATTATCAGGGGGAATTTTAAGATAAGGTGACCGCATGTTCCATGCAAGACCCTTCCTCTGAGAAGATGGGGCTGCTTTTTCTCTTGTGCTCTAATTACAGCGTTGGTGAAATGCTGGGTGGAGACCTGTATAAAACATCAGAAAGAGAGCCAAAGCTCCAGACTTTCCAAGGCTGTTGTTTCAATGGAGATTCTGTGTACGTGGCTTTTCTGAGTTCTTTTGTTTTATGAGTGTGAGGTCAATAAGCTTAGTAAGAATAGTAAAATAACAGTCTAACCTTTATCTGTGCACCTACAAGTGGTACCAAGGTTTATGGTATGTGCATGGCTCACTTCATAATAACACATGACTGGTATATTTTTATTTTGACAGGTTTAGTGAAGTTTTATTTGAATGGAGAATTGGGGAAGTGATTTGGGGGGAAGTGGCAGCAGATACCATTGATTTTAGCAGAATTGCTAATAGATGTGGCATGTTTTCAGAAGCCAGAAACATTCTTCCTCCTCTGCCCTTTATCTATGCATTTTTTAACAGAATATACCTGGTGAGTGAGGAGAAAGAAACCTTTCAGGAGCAATAGCTTGTTAGGAAAGATGCATAGGAAAGCACTTTGTTTAAAGAGCATAAAGTAATGGTGGTGTCGGAGCCTGGCAGGAGGCAGTGGAGTGTTGGTGCGCTAGGAGCTGTACAAACAGATCTCTTAGGAACACAGAGCAGGATCTTGGTTCTAAACTGTTTTCATCTCTAAAATGCCAAATGGAGAACTAATCATTCTCTTGTGACTTCTGGGAAGTAGTTGCTAGAGGGTAACTTCTAATGTGGGAGCCTCGGGTGTGCACACAGTAATCTCAAGGTTGGTGCTGGAAAGCTGCAGCTGAAGTAATTAGCTGGCAAGAGCTAATTCCTTTTTGTGTAGAAGATGTGTTCAGCATGACCTGACTGCACAGGGTGCCTGCTATGAGTTGTGTCTGTGTCAGACTAGCTCTTTCTTACTGGGGACTACTGCATTTTAAAATGAAGAGCATAGTTAACTGTTCGTGCTAATTTGGGGCTCTTGTCTATATAGCCATAGTAGGTGAGGAGGAAAAGGAAGCAGCCTCAGCAGTGTTTTACTGGGTTGAAAAGGATTTCTTTATCCTTTATATAAATATTCCAGGGAATATTTTAGTCTTGTTTCCAGTAACTAAGCCATTTCTTTATGAAATGATTGCTTTCAGTGAGGGGACACAGTATCCCAGCACTGGGAGAGCACTCCACATGAGCTGATACATCTCCTAGCTGGGACAGAGCTGAGGAATCATCCCTGCAAGCACCTCACTTGTGTTCCCTGTGAATTAGCACAGTTGCCCACAGCTGCGTGTGTAGGGTTGGACCATGGCCTGCATAGTTGGATGGTGTAGTTTCAAAAGTGATCTAAAACTAACCTTGTCTGAATAGATTACTAGAGCAGCTTTTGGTTTTGGGGTCACTCTCTGCTTTGCTGGTTTGTTAACCTGCCAGCCATGGTGAGGTTCCACTGGAACTTCAGCTGTGTTCTAGGAAGTCAGCATAAAACAAATGCACATTTACTTGGGTTTACAGCAAAACAGCCATCACGTTTCTGTTTTAAACCTTCTTTACAACCTTCCCAATGTTTACCACACTGCTGTTGTCTTTGTGTTGTAAATGACAAGCTCTGTTTATTGTCTGCATTTCCAACTGTTTGGTTTAGCAATATTTTCATCTAAACAAATGCCACCTTGCGCATCCCATCTGACAAATACATTCTGCTTTTACACTGGGCTCCAAGTAGTTAATGCCTGTCCATGCAGGGAGAAACTTGGGTTTCACTGAGCTTGGTGGGACAGGCAAGTCATTGTCTTCCCTGCAGAACACGGTGCTGCAGGCACACAGGCACACACCCCCCTCAGGCTGCCTTTAGTTCTTTGCAGGTTTGATCTTACCAACACCAGCTGCTGAACATGAAGCTTGTTTTCCAACTGTGACCTGATCCTAGGGATCTGTGTACAACAGATGCTCTTCGCTAGTTTTTTATCCCATTGTGCAGTGACCTGAGAATTCACAACAGACTTACTGGAAAGCTTTACAGAAGCTGTTCCCTGGGAGGGTGCTGAGGCACTGGCACAGGGTGCCCAGAGAAGCTGTGGCTGCCCCATCCCTGGCAGTGCTCAAGGCCAGGTTGGACACAGGGGCTTGGAGCAGCTGCTCCAGTGGAAGGGGTCCCTGCCCATGGCAGGGGTTGGAGCTGGAGGAGATGTAAGGTCCCTTCCAACCCAAACCAGTCTGGGATTCTACAACTTTTGTGGAAGAGTCTGTTGCTCAGTGTGAAATTCCTTCCAATCCTTGTGCCCTGTTAGGACTTTGATGCAGTTCAAAACTTTATAAGCAGCATTTTCTCAGCAGAGGTTCTTTGCAACACCCATCTGCTTTAAAACTACCTCCAGACTAAACATAGGGTCTTTTTTAAAGGGATATTCACTGCAGACTGCAGCTATTTTTCCTTGTTTAATAGTAGTAGCTGTTTTGGCTGTGGAACATACACATGATGATCTCAGCAATGTCTTACTAATCCTAGCCAGACAAGCGAATGGCTGATTCTGCACCCAGCCATCTCTGCTGCAGTGTTGGCTCCAAACCCCATGGGCTGCTGTGGAAGTGGAAGCCAAAGCCCTGTGGATCACTCTGCTGCACTTCCCTGCAGCACCCAGCTGAGATCCAAACCACTCTGCGCAGAAAGCCTTTGCTTCAGTGAGAAACCCAGGAGCTTTGGCAGTCCCGAGGTAACAGTTGGACTTGATGGCCTTAAAGGGCTTTTCTAACTTAGTTGATTCTATGTTGAGCACCCGGAGCTGTGGGTTCCTGGTAGTTCTATAAGCTGGACATCATGGGTTTATACTTGGAGCTTCTCATAGATACCACTTGATATTTCTTATGTTTTTATTGTTAACTTGATAAGGGTTTGGGGAGATGCATACACTTCATTCTTCCCATACAAGAGCCTTTCTGCATTCTCCACTGATAGAGCTTTTGAACCCCCTGGAACAGGTAAAACCCTGGGGCCATGAGAGCAGTCTTGGGTAGGTGAACGCTGTCCCTGCACTGAGGGACTCCACATGCAGTTCTTGCAGACGGGCTGGCTGGCTCAGGGAGTCAGTGTTGCTAAAGACTAACCCGTGTTCCCCATCCAGAGAACTGTGCCTTATTATTTTACCAGCCTACATCTGTCTCGGTGCAACCAAATGACTCTTCAGGGGTTCTTACACATTGCAGAGGTTCATACTCAGTGTCGATGTCTGAAGACTTTACAGGTTAGCCTGTTTATTATAAGTATTGTGATGAGGTGTAATATGGTGGGGACTGTAGGAAACATTTAAGGTGCATGTGACTATAACTCTGTGAAGGAACACTTTGGGAATAAGTCAGTCTCAAGCTATTGTATCTCAATGTAATGAACAGATATTTCCTCAAGTTGTATCCCGGTTCATTTTTAAAGGAAAATAAAGACAGAATTTTCTTTAGCAAAGTCCTGAAAGTCCTTGATTTTGCTTTATTTAAGTATTAATTTTTCCCAGATGATGTAATTTGCCTTGGATTGCATTGGGTGCCACACTACACCTAACTGGAGAGGCCTGGAATGTTCTCAGGCTCTGTGTGAGGAGATGGTTTCAGTGTGTCTGTGCTAAACGTGAGGAATGCTCTGATCTGACAAATGCTCTTCTCCTCAGTGGGGCTGGAATTAGAACACGGCGCAGCTCGGCCATGACATTCTTCAGTTGTCACTTTCTCATTGAGCCCACTGGAGAGCTTTTTAAAGCCCAGGATCCTGCTTATCCCTGGGCTAAAAGGAGAAATCCAGTAATAGCCACTTAAGGAAGATTTGCTTTTATTAGAAACCTATAAATGGGTAGCCTACACGAGTGGATGTTGGAATAGTTTGAAGATGAAATCATGCTGGAATAACCATGTCTTTAGCTAGGAGCTATATGATCAAATGATGCATACATGAACTGAGATTTGAGGGGCGGGCAGCCAGCTGCAAAGTCATCACACCAGAACTCTGCTCTCAAAGCCATAAGCACAGGGTAAGTATGCCAAGCAAGCAGAGAGGGGTATTCCTTGGCTGAGGCTGGATCTCTGAGACATGAGCTGTATATCCCTTGTATATCCCCTTCACCATTCCCTTCATTGCTGATGCCCTGTGTGGAGCTCAGCGAGTAATGAGCCTTTGGCATGGTGTGGGCTTGATGCTGCCAGCTCCTCTGACATGGGATGGAAAGGGGCTGGAGATGGGCAGACCCTCCAGGCTTGGGCTAATGAATACACCCAAAGAAATGTGCTGCCCACCTTCTCCTCGTGCAGAGAGGGTTTAGATGCTGATTTCTTCTTTAGATAGAAACATGGAAAAAGCAGGGGTGGTTTAAGGCCTTTTACAGCCTCCAGGCAGGACCTTGGGCACTGGGAGGGGGTAACTGTGTTTTCTAACACCTTCCAGATACCCACACCCCAGTGATCTTCAAAAATGCACCTTTAGAATGGTAGAATAGAACCATAGACAGGTTTGGGTTGGAAGGGACCTTAAAGCACATCCAGTTCCACACCCTGCCATGGGCAGGGTATAACACTGCTTGTTCTGGGGGGGAGCAAACAGCTCAGCTTCCATTTTCCAACCATTCCGGATGGTTTTGCAGTGATACTCATGTGGAGCTGAGCTCCTGAGGGTTCGGTTCCATGCTCTGCCTCCAGTTACTTGTGCAGCAGCATTTTACCTCCCTCATCGTTGTCTTTCTCACCCTGTGGGACACTGATGGTGCCGTCAGAAGCAGCAATAAGATGGCAGGAGAATAAAAGAGAGGCAAGACCTCCAAGCTGGAGTTCCTTCTTTTCCCTGGCTGAGTGGAATCACATGCTTTGCTATAACTGTTTCCAGACCCCTCTTCAGCACTTGCACGGTTAAGCATGATCCTTTGACACATCCCCATGTGATGGGAAAGGCGCAAGAATGACACAACCCTTGATAAATATTCCTTGATGATGTTTGTTTTCTATTAAGCTAAACCCAGAGCTTCACTCCCCATCACACTGCAGGGTCTAATGCACACATGGCCCTTCCTATGAGCTGGCAACAGAAAGATGCTTTATTTCCCCATAGGGCCACAAGAGATGTGGCTTTTGGTGGACCCCATTTCAGGGGACACCTTCCTTTCTTATATTGCATACAAGCAGTTGGACTCAGTTATCAAACCATCTGCTGGCCATGGAGCTTGCTCCTACCACTGGATCCTGCCACTGTGGGAAGGGGATAGCACACAGCAATGTGGGTGATGTCTTCTGAACATCGGGATACAGCCTGGTTTGTGTTGGAAGGGACCTTAAAGCTCCTCCAGCTCCAACCCCTGCCACGGGCAGGGACCCCTTCCACTGGAGCAGCTGCTCCAAGCCCCTTGTGTCCAACCTGGCCTTGAGCACTGCCAGGGATGGGGCAGCCACAGCTTCTCTGTGCAATGGGACACTGGAACAAGCCTTTTCAAGCCTGTCTTTACATGCTGCTGGCTCCGTATCCAGCATGTCCCAGGTTACACAGCATCCAGAACTGGATGGTGCATGGAAAGGCAGTGCTGATATTGCTGAAGCCAGAGGAGACCCAGACCTGCATGGAAACAACACAGGCAGGCACAGCCTGGGGAGCTCCCATCCCAAGCAAATCCCCTTTCAAATATAAACACATCTCTTCCACCCAAATACCTATTTCTGGCCTCAAACCAAGCCATTGACACACCCCCCCCCCCCCCCCCCCCCACCTCACCTGCCTGCTCCCGTTGCTGTTTTCTCAGTTGCTACACAAACAGGTTTATTTCTGGCTCCAGCCACATGCCAGGTCCCAGCACTGCTGCAATGGCATCTCCTGTTACCGGGGTGAGCACGCTGGGGCGGATGCGGTGGCTTCAGAGCAAAGCCCTTCCAGCTGCTCGGGACCTGACCCCAGGCACTTTTAGCTGTTGCTTGGTGCCCCAAGTGTTTTTCCACCCAGATAAAGCCCTGTCAGCACCACCGGTACCCGTGTGGGAGGGCAATGGGGGCTGAGGGATGCTCTGGTGGGGTGGGAGGGTCAAGGTGTTGCTAAGCTCTGGTGTTGTCCCCCCCAGAGGGGGAAATGGGGGTGCCTATGCCCCGGCTGCAGCTTGAGCACTGCCAGGGATGGGGCAGCCACAGCTTCTCTGGGCACCCTCAGAATGAAGGATTTATTCCCTAATATTCAATCTCAATCTTTTACCTTCTCATTGGCTTCCCCAGTGCTCTCTCCTTCAGGCAGCACCACCTGCTTGGGGAGCTCAGTGAGGCCCAGCTGCTGATCATTGGCAATTAATGCTGTTAATTGCTATTAATAAATGCTGTTAATTGTTATCAGCAGTGCTGGGCTTGTCTCTTAGTAGGGAGTGGTTGTGTTGCTTTGGAGGGGTGAGTCTTTAGTCTGTAGTCTTTGGTCTTTGCTTTCTATTTGATCCCTGTGAGCTCTTCAGTGCTTCCCTTTGTGTTCTGCATGCAGGTAAGTTGGGTTCCCACCAAGGAGCCTTCTGCAGGTGCAAGCCAAGCAGTGGTTTATACAGAGCTGTTCTGTCTGGGATGTGTAACTGGGATGGGAACCTGCAGGGAGCACTCATTGCCATGTAGGTGAGGTGGTTTTGGGCTATAGCATTGCCTTGGTGTGTTGAACAAAGCTGCATTATAAAATACACAGAGCAAAGTATGCCCTGAGGACCTTGTGCTCATGTTGGAGCAGCCCCTGAGCTGAAAGGCAGCCATCAAAAGAGCCATCCCAGTGTGGCAACTGCAGTAGGAAGGGTTGGGCTGAACTGGGAGTGTCCTGTGGTCCCTGCATGCGGTGTGGTGCCCACCTTGGCACAGGGACACTGGTGAGCATCATCTCCTCCAGCTTGCACAGGTCCTTCAGGACAGTCCAGGGATGATGGCAAACAGTGTGTGGGCTGCCTGTGTCCCTCTGGATTAGGGCCAGCCCAGGAGCTGCTTATGCTAACGGAGCTAATCGCCATAATCTTGTCACACAAATGCCTCCTCTCTGCGGGCAGGGATTTGGGTTATATGGGGGTGCCAGCAGGGTTGGGGGGCACAGAGAGGAGGCACAACTGGGGCTCATGAAGGTGCTGATGGGTTGGGTTCAGCCTCGGTTGGTGTAAAGACTCCTCTCCTATGCCCTGCTTTGTGGTCTCAACAGTGTGGGGTGAGCTGCTCTCCAGGGGCAATGTGCCTTGGGATGCTGGTTTAAAAGCAAGCCCCATTGACCCAGCCCGGTGCCTGTAACCCCCGTGTGCTGCTGTTCTTCTGTCCCATGTCCTTTTCCACCTTGTGCTGTGGTTCTCACCCTGCTCGTACCTCCAAGGTGATCCTGTGCAATCCTATAGTATATCCTGTGGCTCACGGGGCTGATGGGCCCAGGCTGGGGACACTGTCTGCCCATCCCAGGCTCTTCTTTAGCTTTGTTGCCTTGTGTCAGGCCTCTGCCAACTCTTTTCAGGTCACAGATATCGCTGGCTGAGCCCCTGCGAGGTCTCTGTGCCATGCAGGAGCCTGAGGCTCCCTCCTGACCTGCTCCCACACCAGCTCTTGCTGACAAGGAGCTGAGTCTGGTCAAGTTCAGCCGGGTTATTTGGCACTCAGAAGCCTCTGGGCTCCCTATCTCTGCGCCAGAGCTGCCCATTAAATCACACATAGCAATGAGTGATGGGGAGGCAGGAGATGGGATCTGTCACTGGGGTGGAGAAGCAGGCAGCTCTGTCCTACAAACCAGGACACGTTGGGTTGGATGTGAGGGCTGGACATGAGATGCTGATCGCTCCTTGTTCTGAGGCCACAGGGCCTCAGATGTGCCTTAGGCAAGCACTAATATTTGCTTGCAAGCTCAGTTTTGTGTGGGATCTGTGGGGTTTTACTTGTCAATTGGACTTCATCCTTTCCAAAGGAAATTCTTTCAGAATATCTGTATTTGAGTAGTGGGGTTTGTGACTGTGAGTTAAGGAAGTACATCTGGCATCATCTTGTGGGTGATGAATCAGGATACAGTTTCCAGGTGGAAAAATCAGAGCCACAGAGTGGTTTGTGTTGGAAGGGACCTTAAAGCTCCTCCAGCTCCAACCCCTTCCACTGGAGCAGCTGCTCCAAGCCCCTGTGTCCAACCTGGCCTTGAGCACTGCCAGGGATGGGGCAGCCACAGCTTCTCTGGGCACCCTGTGCCAGCGCCTCAGCACCCTCACAGGGAACAGCTTCTGCCTCAGAGCTCAGCTCAGTCTCAGATGTGTGTAGGGGCCGGCTGGAAAAAAAGGGAGGAAAATCCTTGTGCCTGTCAATCAGATGGATATAATCCTGAGCAGTATTTCCTGCAATTACGGGCTCTGTGTGTCAGCTACGCTATGTCCAGCGGGAAGGGTTTATGGAGCCGTCCTGCTCCAGTATGTGAGCAACGCCAGAGCCAGCTGGGTGCTAATCTGCTGAGGGGAAGCCTCTCCCCACTGTGTGCCAAGGGGCATTTCTCCTTCTGCCACAGAAGGGTGGTGCCAGTGGGGAATATCCCTGGCAAGGTCCTGGTATCACCAGCCAGGGACAGCCCCTGCTCTGGAGGGGTTAGGAGATGGAGTCTCCATCTAAACGCTGTGCTCTGACTTGTCTCAATGAGCATGTGAATGGAGAAAATTCCTGGTTGCTTTTTGGGTAATAAATCCAGGTTATAAAAGCTCCTTGCATCCTAAAGGATCCCACAGTGCTTCATAAATAGATCCACAAACCAGGCATGAGGATCACTTCCAAGGGCTGACGTGCAGCTGGTGGGAGCAGAGCTGGAGCTCCTGGAGCA
The DNA here is from genome assembly GCF_012275295.1 of Melopsittacus undulatus. Taxonomy (NCBI): domain Eukaryota; kingdom Metazoa; phylum Chordata; class Aves; order Psittaciformes; family Psittaculidae; genus Melopsittacus; species Melopsittacus undulatus. The sequence goes on from NC_047542.1 coordinate 2,224,910, forward strand.
AAGCAGCTTAGGATAGAGGCACCCTGAGAGCTGCAGTGGCAGCTCCCCAAATCCCACCATGTCCTCATGGATCTCATCTCCCTCCTACCATGCTGCGGTTGCATGGAAAAAGCCTCACAGCACCAGCTCCCAGCGCTACTTCACATCCTTATTCTGATCCTCCCATTTCTTTGCGAATGAGATTAATATCTATAACGGGAATTAACAATATCTTTCCAATTCTGTTACTCCCTATCCTAAGAGCATGCAGGATTATTTAAGGGTATTATCACCTTTTGAGTCGGATAGCTTTTCACCAGCATCCTGCTGGTGGTCCCCGTATGGTGCTTCTTTCTCTGCTGTGTACAGCTGGGTGATGAGGTTGTGAATGCTCCATCCCTGGCAGTGCTCAAGGCCAGGCTGGATGAAGCCTTGGGTGTTATGGTTTAGTATGAGGTTTCCCTGCCCATGGCAGGGGGGTTGGAACTGGATGATCTTGAGGTCCTTTCCAACCCTAACTATTCTATGATTCTATGTGTGGATGACAGAGGATCTGGCTGTGCTCCACGCTTTCATCCCTATGAAAGATCACCAGGGAAAAGGGTATCTTGGTGCTTGCAGGCCTGATTTTAATCTGCTCATGGAGAACCTGGAAATAGGACCCCAGATGTGAGGACGCGCCTGTCTCCATCTATCTGCATGGGGTTGCTGTGGGAGGCTGTGTCAGCGGCCGGGTGCTGCTCACCTCGGTGCTTCCCTTCCAGCCCCGACGGTCTCAACGCGTTCGGCTGGTCCTGCGCCATGAATCCCAGCGCTGGCCTCCTTCCTAGCGCAGGGAGCTCCGGGGGGGGGGGGGGGGGCCGACCCCCCGAAGGGACCGTCCCGTCCCATCGCCATCCTCCGGTGGCTGCGGGGCTGCGCGGGGGCCGTTCGCCACCTCGCGGCCGCTCGGCTGCGTTGGCACCGGCAACGGGCGAGCTCGCAACGCGCTGAGCGCCCCGAGCACCCTCACCCGCGGCCACCCCTGCGGAGGGCGAGCGGAGGGGGCCCTGGGATGCGGGGCTCCCACCCCTGCTGCTGCCCGAGTGGGGTTTGCCTTGGGAATAGCGTTAGAGAGCAAAGAGGGCGGAAACAGCAGTGAGAGGGCTCAGGGAGGGAAGGTTGGATGGGGCTTGGAGCACCCTGCTCTAGTGGGAAGTGTCCCTGCCCGTGGCAGGAGGTTGGAGCTGGAGGAGCTTTAAGGTCCCTTCCAACACAAACCAGGCTGGGATTCATTTTCCTTTCCCCAGATTCCTTTGTGAAGACAAATTTGGGCTTAAAAGCTCAGTTTGTCAAACATGCCAAGACAAGCCGAAGTGAGGGGAGGCAGATGCTGGGAAAGCCCAGTGGAGTACATCAGCTGCTTTAAAGCACCTTTGATCTGTGATCCATTGTTACAGGATACATTGGATTTGACCCCCCAAACCCTCCTTTTATTGGGGTGAAGGATGCAAGGTCAGATTCCAGGAGATGTTGCAACTCCCAGAATGAATCTACCTTCCCAGCAGGAAACGTTCTTGCTGCGAGCATCCCACTACAGCATGCTGGGAGTGGGCGAAGGCGTACTCTGTGCTGTGGGTTCCACAGGGAAATTCGGGATTCACAGTGAGAGCCACCACCAGTTTGACAAGAGCTTTATTTATAAAGCTGCCAGTGCCTGGTGTGGGTTTCCTCACTCTTCCATCTGGTGACTATCGCTGCCACCTCCCTCGGTCTCTCAGTGCTAATGATGTACTTTGATTAGCTGGATCCGCTGCTTCGCTCAGCTCTCCATCAGTCATGGGTTAGAACTGCCTTTCATTGTGCTTTTATTGGCTTGAGTAAAACTCTGAGAGGATTGTATTGATCACAGAAGCTGCTGGGATGGCAGATGTGGACCTGATGCTTCCTGCTCTGGTGCAAGCAGCTCTGCCTGGGTGCAGGGTTGGGCAGAGGATACATCTTGCTCTTCCCTCTTGCCACTCTTTCCTGTCCTGTTCCTTTCAGGCTCTGGATTCAGTGTGTGCTTGAGCCCAGAACCACCCCCCCATGCTCTGAGCTGCACCCCCAGAGTGTGAGCAGCAGGTCAGGGAGGGGATCCTGCCCCTCTGCTGTGCTCTGGGGAGGACCCCCCCGCAGCCCTGATCCAGCTCTGGGGCAGCAGCACAAGAGGGACCTGGAGCTGTTGGAGCAAGGCCAGAGGAGGCCATGGAGCTGCTGCGAGGGCTGGAGCAGCTCTGCTCTGGAGCCAGGCTGAGAGAGCTGGGCTGGGGCAGCCTGGACAAGAGAAGGGGAGACCTGAGAGCAGCTCCAGTGCCTAAAGGGGCTGCAGGAAACCTGGAGAGGGGCTTGGGACAAGGGCCTGTAGGGACAGGCCAAGGGGAATGGCTTGAACCTGCCCGAGGGGAGACTGAGCTGAGCTCTGGGGCAAAAGCTCTTCCCTGTTGGAGCTTTAAGGTCTCTTCAACACAAACCAGGCTTAGATTCTGCTTTCTTCTGGTGGCAGTTGTGTGTTGGGGACCTGTTGTGGGCCCTGTGCCCACTCTCCTGAATGCTGCAGTCCTTTTGTTTTGCTGTTGTTTTCCTTTAGTTGTGAATAGAAGAGGGAAGTTCCTCTTCCATGGCTTGCTCTGTCCTTGTGACACTGGTGAAACTGCTGATGGGGGCACAGATGGAGGCACTGTTTTCCAACCAGGACCCTCCATGAAGGCATCTCCAAGAGGCTTCCAGAGCCCGTTGTGGTTCGCAGGGAGCCTGCAGCCCATGTGTGGTGTGGCTCTGCAGGGGGGTGCTCCTGTGCGTGCTCAGACATGTACCTGGCTGCCAAAAAGCAGTGGCTGGGCCTCAGGAGAGTGCTCAAGGCTCTGCCCCTTGCTCCTGGCTTCGGGCATGTTTCTCCATCTCTCTTCCCCACGGCCACTGGCTGCTTTTTGTGTGACGGGGTTAGGGAGGGATGGGTGTCAGTGGCAACCAGGCCACGCTTTTTATGTTCATAAATGAAAAGCCTTGATTTCCCACTGTGCTCCTGATGGAGACGTTGGTCAGGACGCCAGGCAGCCTAACGGCGTGCGGCACCTCGGCACGATCGCTTCTCTCTCGGCCTCCTCAGCATCTTTGTTGCGTTCTGGGCTGAACGTGGAGACGGGAACAGTTGAGTCGTTACCACCGGACGCCTTTGTTCTTTCCGGAGCGGTTTCCCCGCGGTGCTGGCGGTGGATGCGCGTTCCGCGGCTCTCCCGGGAGCCGGGCACGAACCCATGGATCTGCTTTGTCCCTGCGGGACCCCGGACGGGCACCGGTGGGGAGGGGGGGGACGGACACCCCTTGACCCGTTCCCATCCCGTGGCTGCGGCCGAGACCCCGGCGGCTCCTCCCGAGGACCCCGCATCCTCCACGGGGAAGCGGCGGGGCCGCTCCGCTCCGTCCCTTCTCCGCCTTCCCCCCTCCCAGCCCCGGCGGGCGCAGGCCCGGTGCCCGCCCCGCCCCGTCCCTCCCCCGGCGGCCGAGGCGCTGACATCAGAGCCGGGCCGCGCCGGGAGGAGGACGGGGAGGAGGAGCCGCACCGGAGCCATCGCTCTTCTCGGGGCCGGGGCGCACCGGCGGGGGGCGGCGGCGGCGGCGCTGCTGCTTCACCCCCCGTCCGTCCCCGTCCGTCCCCGTCCCCAGCCCCATCCCGCTCCCCGGGGCTCCGCCGGCCGCGAGTCCCCGGCCCGGCCCGTCCCGTCGGGCCCGCCGCGCTGCCGCCATGCTCTCCGGGGCACCGCCGCCGCCCGCCGGCTTCCCCAGCCCTCCGCCGCCGCAGCCTCCTCCGCCGCCGCCGCCCGCCGCTCCCCAGCACGGGCCAACGCCGTTCCCGGTGAAGGGCGGCCTGCTGATCCGGAAGAATGCCATCACGGACGACTACAAGGTCACCACGCAAGTGCTGGGGCTGGGCATCAACGGGAAAGTTTTGGAGATCTTCAGTAAGAAGAGCGGCGAGAAGTTCGCTCTCAAGGTGCGAACGGGGGCTCCCCCCTCGACGGACGGCGAAGGGTGGGGGGAACCGGGAACCGAGCGGGCGGCTCCGCGATGCCTCCGCCCCACCGCCGGGCTGCGGAAGGGGCAGGAGGGGCGGGCGAGGCCTGACACTGATGGAGGATGTTTGCGGTGGGGGGAGCGGGGGGTCCCGGGGGCCCGACGGGAAACGGGCAGCGCCGTGCTCGGGAGCGGGGCGTGCGGCGGAGCCGGCCGGGACAATGGAGCTGCTGCTGCCCGGCCCCAGCCCGCCTGTAATTGATGTTTCTTCCCCCTGTTAGGACGTGGCTTTCCGGCTTTCTAATGTGAGGTGAAGGGAAATGACATCCAGGGGAGGGTGGGAGGGTCTGGAGCGGAGCGGAGGAGGGGGGAGCCCCCAGGCTGGTTGGGGTCACCCCGTCTCAGAACACGGGGTTCCCTGACACCCGGGTGTCCCTCTGCCATCGCTGGTCTCTCTCCGGTGTGAAACAGAGCAGTTGTCATCCCTGCTGTCAGACAGGGAACATCTCAGAGTTAACTACCTGTACCCCTCATCCCTAACTTGCTTCTCTTACAGTGTCCGCAAAGGTGTATTTTAACCCACCTTAGGTAATGCGATGGATTCCTTGTTTATCCCAATGAGCTTTATTGAGCAAAGGGGGGAGCGTGTCTCCCTGCTGGAGAGACTTGGGGAAGTTTGAATGGATCCAGGCACGCCGGGTGACGCGGGTGCAGGCAGGCTGCTCGGAGGGAGCGCCGTGTTCTCTCTCATCCATGTGCTTTGCGCCCACACATGAGTTGTTCAAACCCTCGGTGGTACTGTGAGATCCATCGAGGATAAGAAACCAGCCCACCTAAACCCGTAACCCCCACCTCTGTTGTTGGAGCTGCCCATCTGTTGGTATCTGGGGCTCCTAACCCGAATGAATGAATGAACAAGGGGCTCCGGAGGCACGAGTCGTGCTGCCGCGGTGATGGGGTTGGCAAGGGATGGGGCTGGGTGCCTGTGGTGAAGGAGGGGGTCAGTGGAGGGATGGAAGTTTGCCTTTGGAAGCACAGGCGTTTCTTGTGAGCTGCAGCCTGTTGTACTCCAAGGTGACGTGTGTTGTCACCTCGTTTGCTTGGGAATTAGTAAAATCCTCTTCTGTTTTGACAGACAGGCTCCTCCTCACTTCTGCATTGACTCATGTATTTAAAGTGCAGATTCCAGCACTTCCCTTTTCCAGCCCTAAAAGGGGAAGAATGGCAGAGGAGACTGGGATAGTCGGGGCCGTTATCCTGCCCACCCCCGAGCACAGTGGGGTCAGGATTTGCTTCCATGAGTCGTGCTGGTTCCTTGGCTGCATTGGGAAGTGTCTCAGAGCGCAGGAGGTCGCATGGGGATGCAGGAGGGTGGCACAGAGCATCCGTGTGGCTCTGGAGGGTGAGGTGTATTCAGTGCCAAATCTCTGCTTTGGAAAAGCATTGGTTGTCTTCCCTGTCCCCTGCCCCGGCCTCTTCACACCTCCCTGCTGGGGAGGGAAGGGTTCAGCTGAGCTATCGGACGTGCCTCTGGCTTCTCAAAGAGCAGCACAGCTGCTGCTGTAAGTGATTCCTTCCAGCACCTTCAGAACTGCAGCGCTGGGACTTTGGGCTCTTGGATGAGCCGGTGCATACCCAGCTTGCTGCAGGGATTGGGAGCTACAGGCTTGGGTGGTTTGATTGCAGTGTTTGGAGTGGACTCCCAAGCCCAAACGTGGTGGGATGACCACTCCAGACGCAATGTCTGCTGACTTCATCCCCTCCTCTGGTACACAGCCGGGCTAATGTCTCCTTTAGAGACCTGCCGAGAGGTATTTGGATCCGAATTACTCATGGGCTGCATCAGTGTGGAAAGATGACCTAAAGCAGGCTCTGCAGAAGTGATTCCATCGAGTTGTCATGTTTCAGATGATGCTTAAAAGAATCCTCGTGGCCTAACGCCAGAAGCCACAGCTGAAATCTCTCTGTGCTGCCTGCTTTAGTTGTGCTGCAAACCTTTCCATTTGGAACACTGCTCTTTACGTTTACCATTCCAAAGTCTTGTATAATAATGCAATCCTCGCTGTCAGGGAGCAGTTGTGTCTCTCCCTGATGCTAATGGTGCTTTCTGGTTTTGCTGTGCTTCCTCTTGGGTCCCAACAAACTGAGACACTTTAGGTTCGGGTTTTGCTGAGAGTCACAGAATCATAGAACTGTTTGGGTTGGAAGGGACCTTAAAGCTCCTTAAAGGGCAGGGACCCCTTCCACTGGAGCAGCTGCTCCAAGCCTTATTTGCTTAGAACTTTTCAGTGCTTCAGGAGCTTGGAGCCAGCGTTCCAGCAGCAGTGGAAACGTTACAGCCAGTGCAATAGTTCGTGGCAGAGATGCATCATTAAGTAACATAGCGTTGTGTGTGAGTTAATGGATGGTAGCTGGGTTTGTTGTGTAGTACCTGGTGCAAATGGGAGATATTCCTTTTCTTGTCGGTTTTAATGGTTTATTTTGCAGTTTCCTACCTTCTATTTTATTCTATTTTTTGGTACCAAGTAATACCCAAACTGTGGCATCCCTGAGTTATTGGGTAGGAAATAGGCAACCAATGGTGCCAGTTACCCATGACCTGGCTTGCTTTGTTGTGCAGTGATTTACTGCAGGTTGGGAACATAAAGTCTGTGGAGGGGTGATGGATGGAGCTGAAATGTGAGATCTAGGTGGTTTCTTACCCCTTTATTCCTTGTACCTTGGTGTGATGTATGACTAGGCAAAATTAGGCTTGTCATTTCTGTGCAGCTGTCTCTATGTAGGTCAGTGCTGGCCTGGCTTGGTTGTGGTCAGGCTGTTGGTATTAGTGACACAGGCTGCAGCAGTGGGGCTGAGAGCAAGGCCTGTCTCACCTACTGCAAATCCCACTCTTTTAGACTCATCTTTAGGCAAGATACTGGGTTAATGGCTTAATGTGCGGGTGAGCCAGATGGAAAGTGGGAGCAAGGAATGGTACATGGCAAGTTTCTCATCATATGTGTCACTCAATGAAGTTCTTTGGAGCAGATTTCCTTTAAAAAAGCCTAATAAACCTCACTCCCAACCCCGGCTTCAAAGAGGAAATCCTCACCTGGATTGGGAAGCTTTGGAAGAGCTTCTCAGGGCCTTGGAGACTGTTTGCAGGTTTGCCCCCTCTATGGCAGCCTGTGTCTGGAGCATCCTCGGTGCCTTGGGGCATGTTTGCGAAATGCTCTTAAGTCTCTCAGCCTCATCAGATAATGTGTGAGAGATGGTTTCTCTGATGGAGAAGGAGGAAGGAGGCCGGTGCCTTTGTGGGTCGTTACTCTTGAGAGATGCCTGTTGTGGAAATAGGGCAGGCATCTCATAGCTGAGAACTGAGCAGTTCTGTGGCTGAGTGTGCTTGGGTGGCCGGTGGCCTCATGCTCTCATTGCCACCATAGCAAGGGTTCTTACAGAGCTGTTCTGGGGACCAAAGCACCGCGTTTACCATGGCTTCCTGCAGCTTCCTTTGAGATCAGAGTGCTTTGTTCCCCCCACCAAATCCAACTGGAGAAATAAACCCCCTAAGGGATGGAGGAGATGAAGATCTCGGGCTCACACTCATGGGGAGCAACTCTTACTTGTGCTCCTCTCTCAGTGGGGGATTTATGTGTTTTAGCTCTACCGTGTATTGATATAATCAGAACAGAACCAGAAATGTCTCTGCTGTGGCCTTCCCTGCAAGCCTCAGTTGAAAAGCTTTGGGAAGTGTAGTGCCATCGCTGGGAGCTTTCCAAGGCAGTGCTTTATTATCTCATTGACCAAAGGAGTCTCCTGTCTGGGGGTCTGAGTTTGTTTAAATAGTTTCGCATTTGCCATAATCTATTCTAAACGCATGACATGCTCTGAGCAGTCAAACTGACAGCTGAGATGGACTGAGTACAGCCTGGGAGCAGGGGCTTGGGTTTTCCTTTGGGACATGCCCAGGAAGTGTGGGGGATCTTCCTCTTAATAATAATCTCATGCCATCAGCCACAGGTCTTGCAAAGGAGGTTGGTGTTTCCCATGTTCTCAGAGGTGGGAACTGATGTGCAGTGATTACTGAAGGTCCCACAGCCCATCGGAAATGGGGCAAGGCTTAGGAGCTGAGCTGCTTGTTCCAGGATGAATCCTTCATGGGCAGGAGGAAAGCACAGCCCCTGTGTGTGTGGTTTAACACAGCCAAGGAAAACGAGGGTTTTATCCTTCACACTGAGCTCCCATTGGCCTTCAGTGAGGTTTCTGCCATCTGCCAGCATGGGCACGGGCAAAGCCCCGTGTTCGGGACAGCTCCTGTCTGCAGGGCTGCGGAGGCACCAGCTCTGCCTCTGGGTAGTGAGTGGTGTGGGACTGATGTAAGTGTTGTCAGACACGTGCTCCCTGTTCCAGAGCATTTAAAACCATTTATAACTAATGATCTGTAGCTGTGCAGACTGAGAGCCACATGTGGTGTATTTGCTGGAGGATGGATAAGGGAAAAATGATGGAAACTCCAGAAAGTTCCTAGCTAAGAAGCTTGAAAGGGCGAGTTGAGGACTTCTTCACCCAGAGAAGCTGTGGCTGCCTCATCCCTGGCGGTATTGGATGGGGCTTGGAGCAAGCTGCTCTAGTGGAAGGTGTTGGAACTGGATGAGCTTTAGGGTCCCTTCCAACCCAAACCAGTCTGGGACTCTCCGGAAACCTCCAGGATGTGCTCTGGGATCCGATGGGATGGATGAACTCCTGATGGGTGGTGTGGGGCCCCTGTGGGTGTGTGGGAGGAGCGTCTAGGTCAGAAGTGCCCATTTGGCCATCCCAGTGGCACAGCGAGCAGCATGGCTCCATGTCTGGACCCTTCATGGTGGGCTCATGTGCCCCACACCAGGGTGGCCGGGTTGCGGCAGAGGCTGATGCTGTTTGAAACCCCATCCCTTTGCTGGGCTTTGCACCAGAAACCGGGAGGAACGAGCTCTCCCTTCCTTAAGGAACCCTTTCCTCCTCTGCTTCCTCACTGGAGGCAGGCTCCTGTGCCTGGAGGCAGGCTCCTGTGCCTGGAGGCAGGCTCCTGTGCCTGGAGGCAGGCTCCTGTGCCTGGAGGCAGGCTCCTGTGCCTGGAGGCAGGCTCCCGTGCCTGGAGGCAGGCTCCTGTGCCTGGAGGCAGGCTCCCGTGCCTGGAGGCAGGCTCCTGTGCCTGGAGGCAGGCTCCTGTGCCTGGAGGCAGGCTCCCCTGCCTGGAGGCAGGCTCCTGTGCCTGGAGGCAGGCTCCTGTGCCTGGAGGCAGGCTCCTGTGCCTGGAGGCAGGCTCCCGTGCCTGGAGGCAGGCTCCTCTGCGAGCACCACTGGCCTCAAGTTGCAGCATTCAGGCAGCATGACCTCACCTCCTGGTTTCCCAGAATAACTCCTGCCTCCCCTCCTGCCTGCGCCGGCCGGGGCGGCTGCTGCAGCCCCACTGCTGGGCCTCGCTCTTGCTGCCTGCCCCACACCATTGGGTTCCTCTGTGAGCAGTGGTGCAGGCAGCACAAGGGAGGAGGGAGCTGGGAGAGGGTGTGCAGGACCTTGCAGGGTGGTTTTGATGACCCATGAGGAGCAGGGTGATCCCTTCACGAGCTCCAGGGGCTGGCATTGGAGCACAGCCTTAACCAACCGCTCCCTGTTTCAAGCCTGGGCAGTGATGTTGAATCAGTGTGGTCCAGAGCTGTTGAGCATCTCTGATGTTGGATTTTAAAAGCCTCTGAGACCTGTATCCCACTGAAAGTGGGTTCCATCCCCTCTGTGGATGCTCCTCATGGTTGAAGGATGCTAAACTGCATGTTCCTTTGGCTGGCATGAGGACTGTGTGCGTGACTGGTGCCTGTTTTGGAGAGGGCTCCTGCCTCTACAGCTGGTTCCCCTACGGAGATAGATGGGGAACAGCACTTTGGGGTTAGAGCAGGGCACATGAGAGCAAGTCTGAATGCAGGGAGCTTTAACAGCCTTTTAAGCTGTTGGGGTTTTGTACCTCGTGGCTAAGTTATTTCAAAGACCTCAGCCTTTTAAGATCTTACCAGTTTGAGGTAGGGATTACAGTGACCGGCAGGTTTAATGGTTGCATTAACTCGCTGTTTCCTTTGTGGCCTCAGGAAGGGACTAATGACCACAAGGCTGGGTGCTGGTAGATCCCCCTGACCCGAGAGGACCTGAAACACGAGTTCTGCTGGAGTTGCAGTGATTCCTGTAGGTATGATTCTGTCTACAAGAAAGCTGGAGAGGGGCTTTGGACAAGGGATGTAGGGACAGGACAAGGAGGAATGGCTTTAACCATGCTGTGATTCCATCTATGATTCTATGCTATGAGCCGCAAGTGCTGTTTGGAGCATGATGGAACAGCGCAAACCATCAGGTACCAGCATGGCTCCTCTCTGAGCACTGCTGAGAGCATCTTCCCCTGCATTATAGCATCGTGCCAGGGTGCTGCTGTGCTGGGACAAGGTGCTGTCTCCCAGTGGGGTGCTCTGCAGCCGGCGCAGCGTTTGCCGTCATGTGTAATGGGATTATTCAAGCCGCTGGCGTCAGGGCTGCATGTGATCCTGTGCCTGGGCACCCAGTGAGCTGGAGCCTAAACTAGAGATAAAGTTGGAAATGCAAACCCAGATCTGAATGTTCCTGGGGCGCCCAGCCAGGCTGGGGCTTTGCAGCCCTGCTCCTGCTAGATCTTCTTACCCGCTTTGGGCCATGGGTTTGGAATTGGTGGAGGGATGGAGTTGGGTCCTTTGTTGTTGTAATTGGCTTTGCTGCCTCCTGTTGTGTGCCCCTGGCTGCAGCTAGCTCCCCTCTTGAGATCAACCTCTCCAGCTCTGCTGGCCCCAGAAGAGGGGGTTAATGGGGTTTGGAGCTGTCATTGCCATACGCCTCTAGAGCAGGGTACATCTGTGTCATAGCACGTCAGGACTCTGCCTTGTCTTTGCAGCATCTCTGGGGTTTCTGTGGGGCAGACATGGACGGGAGCATCTTCTCCAGAGCTGCCCTCCCTGTCTGCTGTCTTCCCAGTGTCGTCTGGTGCATGGCCCTGAGCACTCGAAAGGCTCCTTGGATCTCCTGCCAAATGTGTGTTTTCAGGGATATGTGGCTGGAACATAAGCTGGGGCTGCTGTGGAAATTTGGCAGCGCATCCCTGCAGCCTGGAATTCCAGTAGCCGCAGCTCATCGCTTCTCGCACCCATAGGTGTGGGTGGGAGCTGGGTCTGAGCGGTGCTGCCTGGAATTGGGGATGGCATCCAGGGAACTGGGGTAGGGAAAAGCAATTGGATGCGAACAGAGCAGGAAGTATGTATGTTATCCTGAGCGTGACTTAAGAGAAGTGGCTTGAACCTGCCCGAGGGGAGACTGAGCTGAGCTCTTAGGCAGAAGCTGTTCCCTGTGAGGGTGCTGAGGCGCTGGCACAGGGTGCCCAGAGAAGCTGTGGCTGCCCCATCCCTGGCAGTGCTCAAGGCCAGGTTGGACACAGGGGCTTGGAGCAGCTGCTCCAGTGGAAGGGGTCCCTGCCCGTGGCAGGGGTTGGAGCTGGAGGAGCTTTAGGGTCCGGCAACTGTGGCCCCACAGCTCCCATAGCTGCTGCTTTTGGAGCCATTGTCACCCATAGCAGGCTGCTCTGGCCAGCCCAGTCCCCTCTGGGCTCTGCTGACTCCCTTTTCCTCTCCAGCCATTTTGCAACCTCCCTGCCCATTGCACTGGGCAGCTTGTGAAGAGCATCCGGGTGCTCTTGCGTAAGTGTCTCTGATGGGTGTTGGGAATTGTGGGCTTGGCAGGAGGTTAAACCCGGGTTATCTGCTGGAAGCCACTGGAGCTGTGACTCTGGGTACCTCCCGTGCTGCAGGCAGAGCTGGGCTGTTCTGGGGAGCCTGGGGTTGCTGCAGCTCATGGCCAGGCTCCTGGAGAGGACATCTTTTCCCTTGCAGAAGCCTTTGCTTTTGTCCTCTGTGCTTTTCAAGGAGTGACCCTGTTCCTGATGTGAGGGGCTGTGCATCTGTGTTGGAGCAGGATCGACGGCATCTCCCTCTCCATCTCTCCCAACCCTGTTTATTCCACTCGGTGGTTGAAACTCCTGGTATCTGTAGTGATAAGGAGAGTTGCTGATAACAGCTCTCTGTCAGGATGTGGGATGCTCTGTGGGTGCTGGGATTCAGCAGGGAAGCACTCCAGGTCTTTTGGGGGTGGGATTGGAAGTGACCTGGTGCTCCTATTCCTCAGCCCCTCGCGGCTCAGCCCAGCCTTGGGTGCCTGTTGTTAGAGATGCAAATACGGGGCTGATGAAGCCTGGGTGAGTAAGATGCTGTGGAGTTTATGGCTGGATTAGAGTGTGGTCTCTGCATGCTGCTGAGCAGCAGCTCCGGTGCCTCCCGGGTGGCTGCGGGGCTGGAGCACTGGGACCTGGATCTGCTCCCTGGGAGCTCTGGAGCCGGTCTGTGGCTTGTGCCCCTGCTGCAGTCTGGAGGGGTTCATGGAGGATGATGTTCTCCATAGGCCTCCTGAGATTCCTGTCTGGTATTCCTATTACCTTAGGGATCTGCAGGGCAGGGAGGGCTCTGGCTCTGTGAGGCCCAGCTAATGGGAGTTGCTTTTGATGTAGGCAGTTAGCTTGGCTTTGCTGGGCTCTGGAGTAAGGGCAGCCTGTACGTGTGTGTGTGCGCTGAAGAGATGCAACAACATCAGACCTCTGCTGTTGAGCCCTTGCTCTGGAGTGTGACGCCAGCCCCATAGACTGACACAACTCTGAGGTTTCATTTTCGGGTCCTGACTGCTGGTGGGATGCTCCTTTCTGCATCCCTGTAGCTGCCTGTGGGGCACCACATCCTGGCCTCATCCAGGAAGGTGTTTGCTGAGCCCTGGTGTTGACAGAGCCCATGACGAGGGTGAAGCTCTATTAAATAAACAGCTGAGGGAAGGACGGAATGATGCAAAGGGTGCTGTCGTCACCCACATCCGAGGGTGTGTAAATGAAACCCTCCTCAGGCTTGGCGCTGGGGGAGGAAACGTGTCCCCAGGCCGTGCCGTGTCCAGCACTGGCGTGAATGGTGCTGCAGAGTGGTTGGCCTGATGCAGTGTTGTGGTTTCAATTGTGTGCTTTGGATCTTTTTTCCCTTCTTTAAATATATATATTTGAATCTACATTTCTTTGCACTGCTCTGGGAGTGTGTTGATGGGATGCTGGCTCTGCTGGGAGGGGAACTGCCCCATGGGGGACCCTACCCATGAGCTGAGCCCCAAGAAACTTCATCTTTGTGCTGTTGGGAAGCGATGGGTGCTGGGGGTCTGCTGGTAGGTGTGGGTCTGGCCAGTCTGAGCCTCTGCTCTGCATCACTTCCAGCTTGGAGTCAGAAGCAGAGTGGTTTGGGTTGAAGGGACCTTAAAGCTCATCCAGTTGCAGGGATGGGGCAGCCTCTGGGCAGCGTGTGCCAGAGCCTCTCAGGGAAGGGTTGTTTCATGTACAGAAGTAAGGAATGTGTCTGAATACAAAAGCAGCCCTGGGATGCAGACAGGGGCAATCCCCCCGCACTGTCCCTGGGACAAGGGTGGGTTGGGCAGGGTTGTCCCTGCGAGGCTGCTGGACCAGAGGACCCCAAGTGATGCTTCGAGTGCCTGGTGCTGCCGTGGGCTGTGTGGTGGAGGCTGAGTCCGTTTGTCTGCCTGGGGGCTGTGTCTGAGCACGGGGGGGGGGGGCTCTGTGCCTGCGGGAGGGAAGCGCGGAGGCCGTAGGTCAGTGCTGAGTTAATGGTTTACGTGAGTGTTTGCATCTGTATTAATCACACCTGTAAATATCAACCAGTTCCTGTCACCAAACCAGATGTGTGACGCTTCCGATCCGGAGCCTCTCCGGTAGGGAATCTGGGAAGGAAGGAGGAGCTGAGCCCGGCCCTGGAGCTCGGCAGAGAGGGGGGAGTTAAGGAGTGGGAAGAGAGGAAAAAGAGCTGGATGCTGCTGAAAACGGCAGCAGCCTCCCCACGGCTGAAACACCGAGAGGTGGCTCAGACACCTCCATTACATCCATCCAGTCCCTGGGATGTGTTTCATAGACTCATAGAATGGTTTGGGTTGAAGGGACCTTAAAACTCATCCAGTTCCAACCCCTGCCGTGGGCAGGGGCACCTGCCACTAGAGCAGGTTCCTCCAAGCCCTGAAGCATTTACCTGCTTTGACTTTTCCCTATGAGGTTTGCTTCCTCATCCCAACCACGCTGGTGGCTCTTCCCTCAGCATCCATGGTCCTGCTCCCAGGTGCCCACTTTGGAGCTTCATCTCCATGAAATCCGTGTGTCAGGAATACTTTTGCTGCTGGGACATGGGCTCTGCAGAGCAGGGCTGGCCAGGGGGCAGCACCCCGATTGCACACTGGGGACATGGGCCCCTGGCAGGTGGCTCTTATTGAAGCCCAGGCTTCTCTTCTGCTCTTTGCCTTTGTTTGGAGGGAGAGGCTTTTGTTGCAGCCTGAAAAGGCTGAATAGCTGCTGCATCTGTTGCAGGCAGAGGCAATGCTCAGCAGATGCCCTGGGCTTGGGGAGGGAACGTGTGCTGGGGGGTCCTGAGCATCCTCTGGTGGCCAGGGACCCCCGTGGGGAGCTGCTGGGACCCCTGTGGGAGCACAGGGGTTGTGCAATGGTTGTGGTGAGCGGGGCTCCTTGTGTAACCGCGGTGCAAGAGCCGCCTCTTCCCTTGCCCCGCTTCCATCCTCTGCCCCATTGCATCATCACCGTCAGGAGCAGGGATGGGTCTGCCCGTTCCTGCTCTCGGCAGGGCTGTCAGCCTGCCCCTTGCTCACACAGCATCATCGTGCCTGGCTTGCTGCTTGTCTTGGGCCACAGGCGGGGGAAGCTTTCCCTGCGAGGGCTCTGGGTTCCCTCCGAGCTCTCCGGTAATTCGGGCTGGGAGAAGGCGGCCGAGCAGCTCAAGCATCAGTGCTCGCTCTGATTTGCGTCTCCGCTCTTGTTCCCTCTTTGTCATCTTTTGTTGGGTGCTTTGTCCAACCTCTCCATCTGCCCTGGGGCAGGTGAATGTGGAGATTGGCCTTTTGTTCGCAGCAGTGAGGGGATGAAGCCGCTAATGCACAGAGCTGGCTGTGCTCACATCCTTCCCGAGTGGTCCAACCGCATCCCTCCGGATGGTGGGTACCTGCTGACCGGTGCTGTCCTGCCCTGCAAACCTGGAGGCTCAGATGGAGCCATCTCCATCAGGGAGCAGCAGCCACCCTCCTCAACAGCCACCCTGGCATGGCAGGCTGGGGCAGGCTGCAGGCAGGATGCTGTGGGAGCTCCTCCTCCAGACACATCCTCTCTCCTCTCTGGCTTCCCCAGGCAAAACAAACGTGAGGATGAGGCTTTTGCAGGCTCTGTTGGGGCTTAAAGCTCTTCGTGCAGGGCCTGTCTGTGGCTCTGTGTGCGTGGGCAAGAGCAGAAGTGATCCCAGCTTCGGAAAGTCCCATTGCCTCTGACCGAGCACTGCTGGATGTAGGCAGTGGGGAGGGGGTAATGTAAAGGTTTATATAAAAGAGCCATGATCGTGTGGGGGAGGTTTTCTGAGCTGCACGTTTAATTGTTCCTGCGCCGTGATTGAGGCTTGAGTTTCCCTGTGTTTGGTAACAGAATTCCTCTTATGGGCTTTGAAACTCGTGCCTTTACTTTTCTTCTGTAGTTCCTAAGAGGGGAAGTGGAACAAAGCTCTGCTGTGTTGTGCTGCTGGAGCAGCTTGGGGGTGATCACCCAAATGTGCTGGCATTAAAGGCAGAAGAAAGACACATGGGGGACGATCAGCTTGATCCAGCCCTGTGCCTCATGCAGGGAGCGATGGGGCTTTGCCTCCCAGTGCTGCGTGGTGGGAGCAGCACGTGCAGAGCATCCAGCACTGGCTCTGTGAGCACGTTAAGCAGCTGACACCAGCTGGCAACTGGTTTGCGTGGAAACATCAGAAGAGGCAAATCCTTTGAGGAGAGAAACCCTTTTGGTTTGATAGGAAACAGCCTCTGCTCCCCTGAGCAGGGGATCCTGGACCTCGTGCATGCAACAGAGGCTGGGGAGCCCCCGCTTTGCTGGTAACACAGGGGATGGCAGCCTGCCTGTCTGCACTGTGGGTTTATCTTCACTGCAACTTAAGAAGAGTCCATTTAACCCCTGTAGTGCCCATGGGGAGCAGGGTCCTGGTGGAGGGGTGGTTGCTGCCCAGGCAATGCAGCTTGTGCTGCTCTGCTGAGAGCCGGGCTGGGATCAAGATACACACGGCAATAAAAATAGCCCTGCCTGCAGCAGCAGCTGCAGGGCAAACAGGGGCAGCCCTGCAAAGGGAGCAGCTCAGTGTGCCCGTGTGTGCCTCAGCCTCAGTGCTCATGGGCAGGGCCCATGGGAGCCGAGTTTTCCCTTGCAGGCTCTTGGGTAAGGGATGTCTTGGTGACCTGAGCAGAGCACTGTGTTCTCACAGCTCCACTGGGGCAGTGGTGGCATCCGGGGCCAGGGGCAGCTCGCCTGGGACCGCCTGCCCTGCCAGTGGAGGAGGGAGCTTCCTTTGGAGCCCTGATTCATGGCACATCATCCCAGGAGGAGGCGGTGAGACTGAATCAGTGCTGCCTGAGGACACATGTGAGTGTGGGAGGCTTCAGCTCCCTTGTTTCCTCCGGCGTTTTCCTTCCTTCCCGGCGCCCACCCACCTTCCCTGTGCTGGATGTGAGGTGATGGAGGGGGAATTCAGGTCAATGTGCGACCGAATGAATGGGACAGAGCCCCCCAGCCCTTCCATTGCGTGCTGGGGTTTGGGTTTCGGGTGGGTGCTGTCCCCCTGCAGACCTTCCTGAGCCATCTCATCCTCAGGAGCAGCTTCTTCCAGGGTTTGCCTTTCAGAGGTGGTGAAGAGCTGCTACAGGGAGCTCTGGAGGGGCCTTTGCTGCTGGGAGGGTCCCAAGCATTCAGGGCCAGGCAGGATGTGGTTCTTGTGCCCCATCGTGGAAACACTGATGCACCCTTTCCATTGGAAATAATGGGGAGTCTGATCTCCAAGAAGAGCTTTGGAAGGGGAGCAGGAGAGAAGAGGTGGAAAAGCTGAAGTGGGAGCAGCAGTCAGGGGTTTCCATTGAGTTGTCCATCCGCGGCCATCACCCCTCTATGAAGGGTTAACTGTGGCTGATGACTGTGGTTGCAAAACCTCCTGCTTGGGAAGCTGGTGGGAGGGGACAGTGTCCCCAGGCTGGTGCCCTCAGCTCCAGTGCAATGGGGGCAGTTCACCCTTGGTGAACCTCAGGGAAACACGAGGTGCTTTTCCCATCCCAGTCTCCTTATTGCAAGCCAAGAGATACAGATCTTGGGCTGCCCTTGATACTGGAGCTAAATTAGGGACCTGGGCAGCATTACTGCACAGCCCCAGATACCTTCCTATGGCCAGAGCAATGCCTGTCACACCAGGATGTCACCCACCGGGGGTTTCACTGCTACAGAGGAGGAACTGGTGAGGACCTGTTGGAATTGCTGCCTGGACCAGGACCAGACAGTGTGTTCTGTTTGTGCTCTGCACATCCCTGGCTACATCACAGGGGCAGGATGGAGGTTGTGTGTGTGTGTGTGTGCATGCAGTGGGTGATGCCAGGTCTGTGGGTTGCTTCTAGCACGGTTTGAGCATCACCACATCCCTCCCGCAGCGGTAATGGCCTTCCCCATGCAGCCTCATCCGCTCCCACCTGCCATGGGAACATTTCCTAAACACAGCAAATCATTCCCTTAATAAGGTTTAATCTGCCCCTCTGGAAGCTGGAGAAGCAGCTTCTGCATCCCTGGAGCGGAGGGAGCCTGGCACTGGCTCTTTGCTCACCTGCAAGTACAAAAGCAGACGTCAGAGCTGTACTGGTGCAGGTAATAGAGGCTGCTGCCTCCTGCTTCATTAGAAACACAATTAAGCTCCTTTCAAAGCTCTCTGATTGACCCCAGACAATTGGATGCACGTATTTCTGCAGCTCTCCTGTTTGTCCTGTGCAGAACGATGTGAACTCTGCTTCCTGCCGCCCCATTTTCCCAGTGTGTAATCACAAATGGGTTTTTCTTTCCAGCTTCCTGGCTCCCCAGGCCAGGCTCTTGGGAGCAGAGCTGCAAAAACCAAGCTGTTCTCCAGACCCCTTCCCTGCCTATGTGGCTGCTGGGGGGGGGGGGGGGGGGCTGACCCTCTGCTTGTTTATGGCTTTGGCTATGGTAGGACCTGGTTTTTAGGGTGATTTAAGCAGTAGAAGAGCAAGGAGGGACTGTCCAGCCTCCTGCCCTGCCTTCCTTTTGCCTTGGTGCAAAGGGAGGGTCGGCCTCTTTGGTCTTCCCTAAGCTTTGGGATGGGTTGGTGCCAGGACTCACCTCACACCCTATTGACTGGTGTGAGCTTCCTCCACCTTGGAAGCAGGAGAGGTGTGAACCAAACCCATGTAACAGGGTTACGGGTGGGTGGCTGAATGTGGATGCTGTTACTTGTCTGCCCTGTGGCAAAGGGCAAAGAGTGCTGCAGGCAGGGATGCAAATCACTGTTACTGTGCCAGGGCTCATGTGAGTGCTGATGGCTTCATGTATAACCAGGCATGAGTGGGTGTCTGCTGGGGCTGCAGTGAGCATGAACCTGTGTTCCCTGTGACCCAGGGGTCAGGACTGGAGCCAGGCTGGGAGAGCTGGGCTGGGACAGCCTGGGCAAGAGAAGGCTTCTGAAGGGGAGACCTGAGAGCAGCTCCAGTGCCTAAAGGGGCTGCAGGAAAGCTGGAGAGGGGCTTGGGACAAGGGATGTAGGGACAGGCCAAGGGGAATGGCTTGAACTTGCCCAAGAGAGGGGAGACTGAGCTGAGCTCTTAGGCAGAAGCTGTTCCCTGTGAGGGTGCTGAGGCGCTGGCACAGGGTGCCCAGAGAAGCTGTGGCTGCCCCATCCCTGGCAGTGCTCAAGGCCAGGTTGGACACAGGGGCTTGTTGCAGCTGCTCCAGTGGAAGGGGTCCCTGCCTGTGGCAGGGGTTGGAGCTGGAGGAGCTTTAAGGTCCCTTCCATCCCAACCCATTCCATGTCCCTGTTATACACAGGGAATGTGTTTCTATGTGTGCTCATGCGCCCATGGAGCCGCAGACCTGCACAGGGGCGTTTCATCAGGGCCTTAGAGCTGCCAGAGACAGGAAGGAAAATGAACTGTGCTCAAGATAGACACGTTTGTTGTTCTATATTTAGGACTATAATAATTAAGGCTGGTTGTTTATCCTGACGAACATGGTAATTAATAGTCTGTGGCAGATGAGCCAATCCTTCCTGCACCTGGGAACTGAGTAGTCTGTGGGAAGGGCAGGAGCCTCATTGAAGAGCTGCTGCTGCTGAGGAAAAGCTGCTGTTTGGGGAACATCTGGCTGTGGCTTTGTCCCCTCCTCAGGCACATGTGGCTGTGTGACAGTGCCCACGGTGAGGGTGCAGTGGAGCTGTGCGGTGGTACCCAGGGGTGCAGTGCTTGCAGGTACCAGCGTGCGGAGGTTTGCCTGTAAGCGCTACAGGAGCCCTGGTGGTTGGTGGCACAGGATGGCTGGGATTCAGGGAGGCATCTCGGAGCGTGGGAAGGTGGCAAGCAGCCGGGCTGAGCTTTACCAGCCTTGGAAGGGAGGGTAAGAAGCTCATGAGGGCGGGTGGCTTCTTGCTCTTCCCACTAGATGGGGATGGAGGCATTGTAGAGCATTGCAGAGCACTGGAGCTCGCCTCGATGCTGCTTGCAGAGAGCACCCGCGCTTGGCCTTTGTCTCCATGTCTTCTCCAGTGGGTGCTGTGCCCCTGGGGTGTCATAGCCCAGCTCTCCAAGGGGAGCTCGGTGCTGATGGGGTCTCGTTTCTCTTACAGATGCTGCAGGACTGCCCGAAGGCCCGACGGGAAGTGGAGCTGCACTGGCGAGCGTCGCAATGCGCACACATCGTCCGCATCATGGATGTCTATGAGAACCTCTACCAGGGGAGGAAGTGTCTGCTCATCGTCATGGAGTGGTGAGTCCCCACTGGAGCACCCGCAGCCCTGCAGGGTTAGTGAGGTGATGCCAACAGGGGAGGTGAGCACCTGCCAGCACTGCTAGGGACCATGGGGACATGCAGCCTGTGAGCCATAGGGATGCGCGCCATGGAAGAGGAGCTGCACTGCTGGGGTTGGAGGGATGACAGGAGTTGTGTTGGCTCTGAGTCATTCTGAAAACTCGCTCTGCTGTCGGAGGCTTAGGGCCTGTGGTTCTCACTGCAGGTAGATCATAACCAGACTCGCTTTGGCCATGGAAAGTCGGGGTAGTCAGCAGGTTCCTGGCAGCCGAGCAGCCTGCGGCAGGGTCAGGCGCAGCCAAGCCGAGCTGATGCTTCCATTGATGCTGTTGTGTCTCTTGCAGCAGCAGCTGAGCGGCTCCGATTCGGGCAGATGTTTGCTGTAACCTGGGGAGGAGGAGGAGGGATGAAGGGGAAAGTATTGAAACCACATCCCAACCGCAGCTGTGATTTGATGCAGCTTCCTTGCCAAAACCTCTCCTCTGGCAAGTGATAGGTTGCCTGGGGGGGCCAGTGGGTGTGAGGAGTGCCATGAGCAGTGCTGGGGCAGCCGTGAGCAGCTCTTGTGGGAAGAGCTTTCTGAGAACTGTGCTGGGATGCTGGGCAGCCAGGATGGGAAAGGGTTGTGCAGCTTGTGTGGGGAGAGACCAGTAGCTGAATGGTAGGAAACACGTCCGTGGGGCAATGACAGCTCCCTGTGGTCCAAGGGATGCTCTGGGTGCAGTGTCCATCACAAGGCAGTGTTTGACTTGCAGCATGAGCACAGTGTCTCCATGCAGTGATTGACCCTGGTGACTGCATGTTATGTGTATTGCAGATGTAGAGCAAGCGTCAAAGGTGCTGGCAGGAGATGCTATCGGCACTGGGAAAGCCAGAAACCGTTCCTGCTCCAGTTAGATAAGGCAGGGACAGGAAGTGCCGTTACCACTGTTCTCATGGAGAATTATCCCTGATCTCACTCCTGATCTCTCTGGGAGCTGAGTTTTCCTTAGGGTACTTCAGGGAACTGTCCCAAGGTCCTGAGTTACCGGCTGGGTTTAAACCACACCACACTGTCCTTCTCCAGCACCTCATGCTTGCCGTACTGGAGCGGGGCTCAGCCCCATCCCATCAGTGAGCCCATCCTGGTGCCGCTGACACCAAGCCTGTGCCGTGGTCCTTGCTCAGCACTTGTGCACGGGTTCGCGTGCCGGGAGGCGGTTGTCTCGTGAGCTAAAGGAGGCCACGGTGCCGGCAGCATTCACCTCCTCCGAGCCGTGGTTGCTGCCTTTACTGTAAATGTGTTCCTGTGGTCTGGTGGCGAGACCACGTCCGCTCGCAGCCGGCACCTCACCACCGGCACCAAGCCTTGGTCCTTCTCATTTCTGGAAGGGGGAGGCTCTGAAACGCCCCATGCCCCGAAGCACCCAGCCAAGGGTTTGGATGGGGACTGACCTTGTGCAGCTCCTGGCTGAGCATCGGAGGTTTCGGTGCTGCCTGTGCCGGTGTGGGGCAGGCACCGCAGCCTCTGACGCCTTCTGCTTCTCTTCCAGCTTGGACGGAGGGGAGCTCTTCAGCAGAATTCAGGACAGGGGAGACCAGGCCTTCACAGAACGGGGTATGGAGCCCACCGGCATCTGGAGTTCTGTCTTTGGACCATGTCTCTGTCTGTGGGAGTGTCCCTGGTCCAGCCCATTCCCTCAGTCGCTGTCTTGAATCCCCAGCAAGGCTTTGCACGTGGGGAATGAGGAATGTGGGTGTGAGTGGCTCTGCCTCATGTGCTCGGTCGAGAGCAGGGTTAGGGGATGTTTTCTCAGCTGCTCCTGAGCCCCATCCATCCCACTGCAGCACATGCAGGGGCTTCACTCATCTCCAGGAGCACCTCCCTCCCTCCCTCAAAAGATGAAGTCCTGGGGCTGTGGTTCTCATAAATCTCATCCCCCTCTGCTTTTGTGGCCAGGAAAAGTCTCTGCACAGCTGAAACCCTGAGCCTGATGCCCTCTTGGCTTCCCATCCTATGGGGAAAGCTTTCCCAGGTGGTTTCCCTGCAGATTTGGGGTCCCCAGCCCCAGAGTAAGCCCCTCAGTGGGGCTCATGCTGTTGAGTATAGGGGTCAGGGATGGAGCGTGCCCCATCCCTTCCCATGGGAGTTTCTCTGCCATTTCCTGTCCCAGAGGTGGGTGCTGTGGGGTGCTTTGCTTGAAAAGGATTCCTCTGCTTCAGGTAGAGGAAACCCCCTTGGCCTCAGCCAGGCTATTTGGCCCCTGGCTTGTGGTGTGGTGCTGGTTTTGCCTATAAAAGCTCCTGATGTTTGGCTTGTTGGGGTTTTCTTTTGGCTTCAGAGGCTTCAGAGATAATGAAGAGCATTGGGGAAGCCATCCAGTACCTGCACTCGATCAACATTGCGCACCGGGACGTGAAGGTACCATGCTGCACACTCACCAGTGGTGCTGAGCCCTGCTTGGCCTCTGGCAGTGCCCAGCCTGCTCCAGCTCTTCTGCTCACGTCGTCTTTCCTGTGTTTCCACAGCCAGAAAACCTCTTGTACACCTCCAAGAGGCCCAATGCTGTGCTAAAACTCACGGACTTTGGCTTTGCTAAAGAAACCACCACGCACAACTCCTTGGCCACCCCGTGCTACACACCGTACTATGTGGGTAAGTGCCTGGGGGGGCCTGAGCTTGTAGGTTTGCAGGGCTGGAGGAGGTTTGGATGGTCCAGTGTGCAGCCCATCACCTCTGCATCCAGCCTGAAGCCTTCACTGCTGTGTGGTGGTGGGGCAGCTCCTGTCTGGGATGCTTGGGACTGGCTGCTGCAGGGGTTGGTGCTCGCTGATGCATGCAGCCTGCAGCTCCTGCCTCTGCTGCCTGCATGGCCATGCTGCAGCTCCATGGGATGCTCAGATCCCTGTCTCCTGGTGCTGCCACTTGGGTTCAGGACTTTGTTTCTCTCTTTACCAGCCCCGGAGGTGCTGGGCCCAGAGAAGTACGACAAATCCTGCGACATGTGGTCCCTTGGAGTCATCATGTACATTCTGTAAGTCCAGTGAGTCCTTCTCCATCCTGCCATGGTCAGAAGGAGGGATGCAGCTTCTGAGCTGGCTGCTGGGCCTGAGCCTGTCCTGGCTGTGCTGTTCCTGCTCCCAGCACTGCCCTGTGGCCCTCGGGTGCTGTTTTGGGCTGAGATGTTGACTCTGTGCAACCTCCCCTGGTGCAGGCTCTGCGGGTACCCCCCCTTCTACTCCAACCACGGCCTGGCCATCTCTCCTGGCATGAAGAAGCGAATCCGAATGGGCCAATACGAGTTCCCCAATCCTGAGTGGTCCGAAGTGTCGGAGGAAGGTAAACATGGTCCCCAGGCTGAGGTGTCCCTTTGGGCTCAGCTCTGTCCAGCAGTGTGGGGCACATCGTGGTGAAGCAGCAGCTTCAAGAGGCTTTTGCTGAAGGGTTTGATCATGGGGAGCTCTGTGGCATGGGGGGAATGGGAGGTGTGTGGTGGCATTTTGGGGCTGCTGGCTGAGGTTTGGAACATGGGGAAAGCCCTGCTGGGAGCTGCTAACGCACAAACCCTTCCAGTTAAGCAGCTGATCCGTAACCTGCTGAAGACGGACCCGACTCAGCGCATGACGATAACAGAGTTCATGAACCACCCCTGGATCATGGTAAATGCAGGGGATGAGGATGGGGATGGGGTGGGGATGAGGATGGAGCAGGGATGGGAGGGAATGCTTGTGGCTCCCAACTCATGCTCCTCCACTCTCTCAACAGCAGTCCATGCAGGTGCCCCAGACCCCATTGCACACCAGCCGTGTGCTGAAAGAGGAGAAGGATCTATGGGAGGATGTGAAGGTAAAACTTCCCTTGCCTCTGAAACACTCTGCACCCTGGGTACCACAGAGGGGCTGTCCACTTGTGCCTTCCCATTACAAACCAGGCTCACTCGAGCTCGGTGCATCCTGGGGAGATCAGTGCTTGGGAGGGGTCAGTTGGAGCATTCAGCCCCTGCTGCAGCTCAGTCCCATGGTGGGGGGGATAACCTGCCCTGGGGATCCTGGGGGGCTGTGCCCATGCAGGGCTTTGCTGATGGAGCTGCCTCCTTGCCCGCAGGAGGAGATGACGAGCGCGTTGGCCACCATGCGAGTGGACTACGAGCAGATCAAGATCAAGAAGATCGAGGATTCCTCCAACCCTTTGCTGATGAAGAGGCGGAAGAAAGCGAACCCCACGGAGCCTGCTGCGCTGCCCCACTGAGGGTGCCCCGCGCCCGCCCGCCCTCCACAAAGCAATAACTATATATATATATTTTTTAAGGAAAACACAAAAAAGACTGTTCTATGAGCGCATGGAATTCAGACCTTTGTACCAGACTAGTTATTTTTAGCTACTCACCTGTGTTTCTGACCTTCCTGGTAAGATTCCCCCCACCTAAATCAGATCCACACACTGCGGCCAAGGGTTTGTCCTATGGGTGAAATCCGGCTGGTAATTGGAGTTTATCTTCTGTTGTGAAACGGTTTTAATGCTGATTTCCTTTCTGTTCCTTCCTCTCCAAAGCCCTGACAGTTCCTGTGGTGACCTTTTTAGGGTATAGAACTATAAATATTTTTTAAGAACTACTGTAGAGCTGAAAGGCAGTGTGGTCCCTGTGTGGATGCTGGCTCGAGATGGGCTCCGGGCTTGGGAATGGGATGGGGAAGGAGAGCTGCCTTCTCCCCCATCCTGCTGTGTGTGGCAGGGCTGGCATGGGGGGGTCCCCATGGCCACCGTGCTGCTTTGCTGGCCTGGAAAACTGCTGCTTTTAAAGCATGGTAGCCAAAAATCCCCCAGCTTCCTGACCTGGGAGCCCTGACTCCGTGAGTGCTGTCCGTGTCTGTCTGTCTGTGCTGGGGTGTGTGTTGTGGAGCTGCTGCTGGCCCCCACGTCTGTACCTGTGCCTGGAATCCAGTTCTGACCTCAGGGGTGGGCAGGGGGGGTGAGCAGGAGGTGAATGCCCCCCACGCATCCCCCCCTTGCTCTGCAGGGATGTGGGGTAAAGATGCTTCCTGGCCACATCTGCCTGCTCCCGCATCCCCCAGCTGTGGGATGATGCTGGGCTGGGATACGTGGATGGCTTGGAGAGGTGGTGGAGGCAATGCGGGGCCATAGCCTGAGCTGGGGCAGCAGCAGTGCCCCATCCCTGGCTGGGGCTGGGGGTCCTGCTGCCCCCTTGGCTGTAGCTCCATCCCTGCCACCAGCTCCCCAGGGCTTTGGGAGCGATGCTCTGCTCCCGGGAGCAGGATGGCTGCTCGGGAGTCTTTAATCCATGAGTTCTTCTTATTATAATTATTATTTGTCATGATGTTTCACTGCATTCAATGTGTTTGAATGGGGAAAAACCAAAAACCAAACTTTTTTAAGGCAATGTTTTAGGTTTTAGGTGATCTTTTAGACACTGTACGGATTTGGAATTTGCTTTAAAAACTGGGTTTTATCTTTTTTTTTTATTTTATTTTTTCTTTCTTTTTGTCTGTTGGCTATACTAATCTTTCCAGTCTGCTCTTCAGCCCTTTGGATTAAAGACACTTAATGCGTCACCCGGTCTCTCCTCCTTGCTTGTGTGGCTGTGAAGGAACCCCCCGGGTGCTGCAGGCTCGTGGTTGCTCTCCTTGATGGCTTAAAGTTGCTTTTTACCTCCTAAGAGGTAAAAGACCTCTTGGGTCTTTTAACCCACCCCAAGAGGCTGAGCTCCATAAGGTTTTCTCTGGGGATGCAGCACTTTGGTCCTTGCACAATCCCTTTGCTTGGGGATGATCGGTTGAGATGTGCCTGTGCCTGTAGTTTCCTCCCTGCCTGGGCTGGTTTTGTGGATGTGGGATGCAGGATGTGACTGTGGCCGTGGGTGCTGCTCCCGGGTGCCGGCAGGGGGAACTGTGCATCCGGCTGTGGGTGCTTGGTGCAGGGGACTGGTCCCTGCTGTCACCTCTGTTCTGGCAGCCCCGTGGTGCTGCACTGGGGGTTTGGCTGCTGGTACCAGTGCTGGCCATGTGTGCTTGAGCCCAGAGCCCCCCCGTGTGCTGGGTGCACCCCAGAGAGTGAGATTCTCCCCCTCTCCTGCATCCAGCTCTGGGGCAGCAGCACAGGAGGGACCTGGAGCTGTTGGAGCGAGGCCAGAGGAGGCCATGGGGATGCTGCGAGGGCTGGAGCAGCTCTGCTCTGGAGCCAGGCTGAGAGAGCTGGGCTGGGGCAGCCTGGACAAGAGAAGGCTCCTGAAGGGGAGACCTTAAGAGATGAGGGGCCTGGCAGTGTCCAAGTTGGACGGGGATGGACATTTGCCATCTCTGGCAAACAACTTGTATCTGTCAGGGGGAAATGTTTGAGTTGCCTTAGGAAAGCCTGTTAGGCAGCATCTCCTTTGACCGCATGTGCAGAACGTGGTGGTGTGCTGTCCTTGAGCAGGGTTGGAAGAGCCTGGGTTAGTGTAAGCTTGCTCATGTAACTGGTGGGACACAGGGTGCAACAGTGGCCCTGTGGGACCCCTCACCCTGAGCATCCTGTACTGCAAAGAATCCCATCCGGAACTGTGTGCAGTGATTGTCAAGGTGTAAATGGCACTGAGCTGCAGGGGGCTGTAAACCAGACTGTCACCTCCCCTCTGAGGATCCCAGACTGGTTTACATAGGAAAGGACCTTAAAGCTCCTCCAGCTCCAACCCCTGCCACGGGCAGGGACCCCTTCCACTGGAGCAGCTGCTCCAAGCCCCTGTGTCCAACCTGGCCTTGAGCACTGCCAGGGATGGGGCAGCCACAGCTTCTCTGGGCACCCTGTGCCAGCGCCTCAGCACCCTCACAGGGAACAGCTTCTGTCTAAGAGCTCAGCTCAGTCTCCCCTCGGGCAGGTTCAAGTCATTCCCTTTGTCCTGTCCCTACATCTCTCCAGGTTCCTCACTGGGGATGCTGCTGTGCAGCTGGGCAGGAAGAAAGGAAGTGAAATCCCACAAAGGTGCTGCGAGATGGGAGCTGGAGACACACAAGAAGAGCTTCAGTGACCTCCAATCCCGCTTGCAAAAGCCAAGCAGGGAGGAGTCAGGTCCTGAGCTGCCAAGTTCCAAAGCAGTGAGCTAATACCTGCAACACTGGCAGTATAAACTGTGCCTCTTTGCACGATGCTCTTCTCTCTACCCACGTGGAAACGTGGACGGAGCAAAGCCGCAGCCCTGGGAGGTGTGAAGCACACGCTGGTTTTTGCAGGGGCTCAGCCCACAGCTGCTCTTCAGCCTCATGGGGCTCAGTGTTTTGGGAAAGAAAAAGTGTTTCTAAACAAGCAGTAACCCCCTGAGGTTGTCTTGGGGGTGAGGGGCTGAGGTTCAGGTTATCTGTGTTACCAAGAGCCTGCTCTGGGACTAACAGTGCTTAAATGACAGATCTCAGCTCCAGTGGGAAGATGTGTTGCCTGCAATGGGTTGTATCTGTGGGGAGGGAAGAGCAGAGCAGAACAGGCACTGACGGCCACTGAGCTGCCCTGGGATGGGAGATCGCCAGGGTTGCTGGAACCCCCCGTTTTGGCATTGGGATTGAAGCTGGCAGCAGATAATGGGTCTCCCATGAGTGTCCCAGCTCCAGGAATTGAAGGGGTGGATGTGGTGTCACCTCCTTCCACCCACTGCGTCTCCTTCCCACCCTCTTTGGGGGCTGTGCTGCATCACACCAGACTCCTTCTTTCTGTCACTGCTTTCACAGTGTCTGATGGGTGGGTAAAAACAGAGTTCTGTTTTCTGTAAAGCTGTTGATGCTAAAAGGAATGAGCTGGGTCCGTGTGGGTGTTGGGTGAGAACAGACACTCGTGCAGGGCAATGTGTTGTTGCTTCAGGTTTGAAAGCAAAGTCTTTACAGAGCCCTAGAATGAAGTAGGTTGGAAAAGAACAGATTTATTCACAAGGAAAAAGACAGGAGACAGATTTGTTCATGAATTTTGCTTGCAAAAAGACAGATTTGTTCACAAGGTGCTGTCAATAACCAGGCTGAGGAACAGAGAAGAGCTGGGGGGAGTGCTCCATGCTGTGTGCTCACAGGTAAGTATGAGGAACAGCAGTGTGGAGGAATCCAGTTTTGTGGGGGGAGATGACACTGATGCTACACATGGTACTTGGAAAAACCGCTCAGAGGGGAGCTGGGCTGGATCATCTTTGGTATAAGGGGAGAAATCTTATTGCATGTGAGGGCTGGTGGCCTATATTTGCAAGCCCTGCCTGCTGCGGTGGCACCAGAGGATGATGACTTGGAGACAGGGGGCAGGGGGATGCTCAGGGTATGAGACCAGTGAAGCAGGGTTGGATTTATGAGCACCCTAATGCACCCCAACATGAATGTGTGTGTCCCCTGAAGCTGGGCTTTGGAGGCTGTTTTATAGGTGCAGACACAGAAGATGCCTGGGCACAAGCAAGATGACAAAAGCAGGATGCAGCTTCCTTCCTGAGGTTCACTGCCATCTAGGGCTTCCTCTGAGCTTCATTTAAGGTCTTGGAGTGTTCAAGACTGTTATTCTCTTACACATTTGGGTTACGACCTAGATGCCACTTTCCTTGTTGTGCCCTGTGCTGTGGGGAACCTCTGAGTGCCCTTGCTCTTGGGATGCTGATACTGGGCTGGCTTCATTTTAAACACTTCCTAAGAGCTGCCAGGGTGTGGGGAGCCTTTGGGCAGGTTCTTCATCTCCACACCTTGTCTTGGGGCACACTGAGACAGAGCTCATTGGGAGGGCTGCCCATCGCTTCCAGGGCCCCCCAGCTCGCCCATATCCACCTGCATCCCGCGCTGCTGCCGACACTGAAGGGATGTGGTTTGTGCCAACAGTTCTGTCTCATCTTGGAGCTGAAGCTGCGGAATTCAACCTGAATTTCCATGTAACGTAACCTTTCAGCATCCTCATCCTCCACGTAATCCATGTACATGTGTGTTTTGACGCAGCCACCCAACACTTCACGCAGAATCAAGGGACTGTACGCGTGACATGCTGACTCTGAAGGAAGATGTGAAAGATTCACCACAACATCTTTAATTTTTAGCACTTAGTAGGAAAATAAACCCCTTCTCCCCACCCCACCTGCTTATTTTTAGCAGCAAACTTCCTGCTAAGGAAAAAACCCCTTTATTTGTCACTAGTGAGAGGATTGGTTTTCATCTAGAGTCTGGCTCTGCTCCAGGGAGAGCATCACTGTTTGCTGCTACCTGAGAGATGAATCACGGGCATCTCCGTTTCCTCGCCTGCCAATGCAAGAAGCGGCTGCTGCTCTTGCACAGGCAGTGTTGAGGACCCACATCTCCCTCCTCGAGATGTGGTTCACTGCCCTTTCACAGTGTTGGTCAACCCTGGACAACCCCAGGAGGACAAAGTGTCCTCAGGGCCCATGGGGATGAGCGGGACAGGAAGGCGCGTTGTGCAATTGGGTGCAAAGCTGTTGCTGTTTTACTGATGCCCTCTGGTTTTCTAATGACAAGGATTAGGATTGAGAGTAGATGTTTTTCTATGCATGGCCTATCTGTGCTTGCAAGCATGGAAGCTGGTTGTAGGCTTCTGTTGGCCAAATAGGCTTTGACTTAGGTTGCGTTTCTCTCCTGTGGCCCATGGTTGGAGGCTCAACCTAAGAAAGCAAAGCTTCCCATGGAAGATCAGATGATGGTTGTACTTTTCCAAGGAAAAGGGTTTCAGGATTTCCTGCTCTGGAGCTTGGGATGAGCTGCACTGGCACAGCTCCACTAATGCTTAAAGGTGCCAGCTTTGTAAAGCAGTTTGTTAGCATCAGGCTTACTTGAACATTGAGCTGGAGGGGTTCTGCTCACTGGAGCTGATAGTGGAATGACAGGCGGTGATGATTGAAGCCCAGCTGTGGAATTAGGTGCCCAGGAGCAAAAGGTGCTTTTCACTAACAGCAAGAGGTGCTCTCTGCAGATCAGGTTAGAACCAGTCCAGGGGAATCCTGCTCCTCACTTCTGCAGCACGTTTTCCAACCAGGAAAACCAAAGCTGTTCCTCCCAGCTTTGAATAGCAGAGCTCCTCTGGCTGACCCAGTGGTGGGAAGCTGCAGGCAGGTTATGGAGAGGGTGTGTGAGATGTGCCGATGGCAGCAGCCGGGGTCAGCGTTGCAAAAGAGTCAGGAAATGAAGTTTCAGGTCAGGGAAAAAGAAATCTGGCTTTGCTGCCAGGAAAGGAACCTGGTCTGGAGCCAAGATGATTTTGTTGCTTCAGGGTGTGATGAAATGGGGGAGGGACCCTGCCAAGGGGCAAAAGGTAACAGAGAGCTGGGCTGGGGCAGCTTGGAGAGGAGAAGGCTCCTGAAGGGGAGACCTGAGAGCAGCTCCAGTGCCTAAAGGGGCTGCAGGAAACCTGGAGAGGGGCTTGGGACAAGGGCCTGTAGGGACAGGCCAAGGGGAATGGCTTGAACCTGCCCAAGAGAGGGGAGACTGAGCTGAGCTCTCAGGCAGAAGCTGTTCCCTGGGAGGGTGCTGAGGCGCTGGCACAGGGTGCCCAGAGAAGCTGTGGCTGCCCCATCCCTGGCAGTGCTCAAGGCCAGGTTGGACACAGGGCTTGGAGCAGCTGCTCCAGTGGAAGGGGTCCCTGTCTGTGGCAGGGGTTGGAGCTGGAGGAGCCCTAAGTTCCCTTAGAACACAAACCAGGCTGGGGCCCAATGATTTAGCACAATGGGAAGCCAGCGGCTGCTCCTCCATCCTGCCGCAGGTCTCTATTGCTGAGGGTAACCAGCCTGGAGTCATCGCGAAACCTGCTGCGTGCGGAGGAGTTCTCGGCTCCTTGGCCGGCAGCAGAGCCCAGCCCAGCACATGGGAAAGGAGCTTCGCTGAACTCAGGCATCCTTCTGAGAACCAGCCCTGTGGTCCCCATGTGTCTGCACAGCCCTGGCTCACCCGCAGCACGTGCAGCCAGGGGCGCTGCTCTGCTCTGCTCTGCTTTGCTTTGCTCTGCTTTGCTTTGCTTTGCCTACCCCCCCTTCGTCAGCTCTGTTTGTCATTCGCTTTCTGGTCTGGTGTCTGTGGCACTGGCGGCTGTAGCACTGTGGGGTTCTTAACCTGCAGCATGCAGTGCGTTGTCCCATGAGGGGGCTCAGGCGGGACTGATGCCAGCGCTGCCTGCACTTAGGGAGTTACTGTTGTTGCTCACTGAAAGCAAGAGAGCTCATCAGCCTTACATGTGGTCCCTGTAGGAGCCCCTTTTGCTGTCCCCACTGATGCTGAGACTACAAAGGCTCCAGTCTCCAGACACCTGATGTGTGCCAGACCCCACACGGCAGGGAGAAACACTCATGTCCCTGCACGCCTCTCGCTATGAGACAGCCAGAGCTGCTCTCCTCCACCTTACGGGTAAAGCCAGAGCACAGATGAATAAGTGTCAGGCTTAGATTTCACTTGCTCATAAACTGAAAGTGGAGCCCCATGGGGAAGGGTGGGATGTGCCCATTCCCCATGCTCAAAAGGATGCTCCAGCCTCGTGTCCTGCCCTCCAGCTGCATCCTGGTGGGTCCATGGGATGCTGTCCCTGGGAGATGGAGACAAGCACCTCCAATAAAGCGAGTCCCTTGGCACAGCTGCAGTGGGCAGGGTGCTGGTGGCATCACTCTTGGCTTTTGTAATCCTGTGCTCGGTATTAGTCAGGCTCTCACCACCCAGGCACAGCTGAGATAAGAAAGTGGCAGCCTAAGAAGCTGGGGCCATCCCCACTTCCACCATGCCCCTTGGGCAACGCGTGTGCCCCTCTTCCTGCTGCTCCACATCACCTCTTTTGTGCCAAAAGCCCTGATTTCCGTCACGTGCTGCTAAAATCTAGGCCGTGGAGAGGCACGAGTGGCGTGGGCTGAGTGATGCAGCCTCTTAACATTAAATAACAAGTGTTAACTGTAACCACAACCCAAATCAGGGAAGTTCTAGAGGCTTTTGCAGCTCAAAAATAAAGTAGGGTTTGATTGGTTTGATTTTACCCCTTTAGTGCTTAAGATTCCCACATATTGCTTAAAGCCCTGATCTTTGTGGCATCCCAGCAGGCTGAAGCATCCACAATAGATGCTCTTCTTCCTCCTGCCAAGGAACACTGTTTTTCAGCTGGAGGCAAGTGGCTCTGGTTCCCAGGTATGAGGAGGCAATGGGCTGAGCTCTCAGTAAGAAGACACCCAGCAAGGAAACCATTTGCTTCTGTGGGATCAAAACCAACAGAAACCCACCACCTCCGAGCTGTGCGACAGTCTCGTGCTGTTGCTGTAACACCCAGACTGACACTGACATTGACAGGAACTACATCAGGATGAGGTGATGGGGAATGATGCAGCGCGCCAGGGCAGTGGCTTTGAGGATGTAACTGCACCTTTGAGCCTCAGCTCTGCAGGCTGCCCTTGGGGGTGTTTTAGCAGCAGGAAAAAGCTGCTTGAGGACATAGCCAGAAATGAATCATGGGGATTGCTCCTCTGCTGGAAGCATCGTTTCTCTATGATAGATGCTGCCTTTGGCTGCCTAGATGGCTTCTGCTGGGGTTTCCACAATAGCCTTCCTAAAACTCCTTGGAGTGATACATATCATTGGTCAGAGGGTTGTCTGTGTGCTTTTGCCCACCAGATCAGCACCATGATGCAAACATCCTTGTGTTTTGGTGACAAATGGCATGGGCTCCTTTGCATGGTGACTTAGCACTGACTTCACTTTGCATGGAGCCCTGCAGCACCTTTCTACAGCCCCGCCAGCTTCCCAACCAGGTTTTGGAGGAGCAAAGCTGCATCCCTGCATCTTGCCAGTCTCCTGATGCTCCGTGAGCAGACTGACTTCTTCTGCCTCTATTTTTGCTGATTCAAACCACTCCTGTGGCATCAGGTGCCTGGAAACCTTTGTTCTCCAAACAGCAAGAGGCATCCCATCTGCTTCCTTCCTGTGGTTACTTTAACCAGAGTGACTGAGCTTTACTGAAAACTCACCACAGCTGAGCTGATGCTGCCCTTTTCTCTGCTGGGCTCCAGCCTTGGGCTGGAGACACAGGTTCTTCCACATGGTGCTCTGAGAGATGCTTCTTGCTTCCCTATGGAAGACAATGATATAAAAGGGATGAAAATAGGTGCAGAGGGGTGAGGGGAGCGTGCGGACCAGATCAGCCTGCAGTGAAGCTTGGAGCAGTGCAGAACACAGGTAACCTCTTGGGGCAAATACAGTAATTGCACTGACCAGTTCCAGACCTGACCGATTCCAGACTAAGTGTGGGCAGAAACAGACTCAGAACTTGTCATATTGATTTATAGGAACTGATTATTTTCTGTTTCTAATGCAATGCAGAATGAAAACCCGCCTGTAAATAGAGACCTGGAGCCTTGCTGGACACCACAAAGAGCAATGACAAAGAAAGGGGCTTGAAAGTGAAACAGGAGCATGGCCAGGTAGCCATGGGCTGTTGGTGTGAGCTGGAGCTTAGGAATGGGTCCAGTGGCTGAGTTCTGGGTTTATTTCTAACAGAGCTATCCCCTGTGAATCAGGGAAAGGAAGAACAAGGATTAAAGCCCTGGTGATTATCGATGACATGCAGGCACATAAGCAGCTGTGTAACTGTAAATGCTGCTCTGCAAAGGGTGATGGCTGAAACACTTGCTGGAGATGGAGGCTCAAGTGACCCATGGAGAACCCTGGGGCTAAGGTTTCCCTACAGTGAGAAATCCCTGGCAGGTGTTCTGTCAGAAATGTGCATTTTGCCGTGAGGACCTCAAGTCTTCTCACTTCTGGGGTCATTAATGCAGGGATTGGACTTGATCTCATCAGTCTTTTCCAACCTACTTGATTCTATGGGTCAGCGAGTCCTCGGTGGTCCTCCTCGCCTGGATCCATCCTGGATCCATCAAGTCCAACCTGGCCTTGAGCACTGCCAGGGATGGGGCAGCCACAGCTTCTCTGGGCACCCTGTGCCAGTGCCTCAGCACCCTCACAGGGAACAGAGCAGAGGCTTCATTCATCAGAAGATCTTTATTAGCAAAAATAAACGGTTCCCTTTCATACAGATAAATATGCAAAAGTCCACATGGTGACAGAAGCTGTGGCCAAGCCCCAGGAATGGAGCTGCTGATGCTCTTGCTGCAGCTCCAGGGCTCTTCTCGCTTCTCCTAAATCTACAAAGTCAAGGTATTTGGTGCAAAAATGACTACAGAGGCAGCTCAACAGGAGCTTAATGTGTCCTGGCACCAAAGTCAAACGAAGTTGTATAGAGCTGGCTCCCATGCTATCCGATTGCTTCCAGTAGAAGGAGCAACCCACAGAGCAGCATTCCTGCTTGGAGCTGCCCTTGCTCTGGGATAACCAGCTCCTGCATGGGCAGGCTGCCAGCAGGAATGCCCTTCTGTCACCATAAATGTACATATAATATAAATGCAGTATAAATAACCTCTCTTCAATGGTAGCTTCCAAGGCAAACAACAAACTGACAGTGTTTCATCACACTGATGCCCTAGTACTTCTAAATATTAGAAGTAAATGCCTCTGGGTTAAGGCATTTTCCCCTGGCTCAGTGTCCTGTAGCTCTCATTGGGGGCATGCAGGAGACTGGGGAAGGGGAGCCCTAAAATCAGATGTTCTTGGGGGCACTGAAGCTGCTCTTGCTTCAGCCACCCCCATGAAGCCCTTGGCTGTTGCAGCTCCTCATTCATGGGGTTAGAAACAACAGGAACTTGAGTGCTGCATGCAGCTTTAAGCATTTGAATGCAAATTACACAGGCCACCTTAAAATGGTGGTTAATGGAATATCCTTTACCTTCTAAAAGCAAAACCCCACAACAAATCAGCAAGTAAAACCCAATCAAAGACTGGAAAATAGTTAAGATTAACCTTTAGGAAGTGCAGAGGGGCTGACCCAGCAGCTCTGGAAGTCAGGCCTTAGCAATGGTTAAGTCAAGTTCTATTAGAACCAAACATTTTGTTCTTACTACTGTATTTTTAGTTTCATCTGGACTAATCTATAGGCTGAAGTCTAGAGCAGGGGTCAACTGAGCTCTTGCTGTGGCAGGATCATGCTCAGGTCCTCCTTCTCCTCCACCTTGCTTTTCATGCCCAGGATTAAAACCTGCTCTTGGTTACATTTCCAGTTATTTTGTTCTGTGCAAGGCTGTGGAATGCTGCATATTTGGAGTATTTCAGTGCCTAATTCCAACAGCAGAACCAGTGATACGGTTGTGCATACACCCATCCGATTGCACAAATAAATAGAGGGATAGAATGGGAGGAGAGCGCTTATTTGCTTAACATTAAACTTGTTCTATTTCAGAGCTGGAATTGCTCCTGATCAAGGGACCTGCGCTCAGGACAAGCTCTGCTCATGATCTGCTCCCTAGAAGGACATTGCGTTGGGTGTTTTAAAGCAATGAATAAAATAGCACTATAGCATCAAAATAGTGAACAATAAATAGTACTTTTACAAGCTCTTTCTCCATAGGACGTTGTAAACACAAACACTGAGGTATTGGAAGTAATAAATAGTAAATTCAGTTTTTAAATACTAAACCAGAAGTGAGTGACCTGTAATTCTCTACTTGAACCCTAAAAAATAACTTAATCTCTCCCGTGCTCATGCAACCTAAAGTGATTTCTGACAAACCAGCAGGGTTTGGTGTGCAAGATGCAGACCCGCAGGCGTTTTCACTTCCTACTCTTCATCATCAAGTACTCCTCAATGTAGTTGATGAAAATGTCGAACTCTCCCATAGCCTTGTAGACTCCGTTCTCATTCATCTGCAGGTGAAAACCAAGTCTAAGTCTGGGTGTGATGATAGAAGTGATGTATGAGACACAGCCTCCTTCCACTGACATCTCTGCCCAGCCCCTCAGGGCAGCCTGCCCTTCAAGTACCACTCTCAGGGTTTCCCTGCCTTAGGTATTTATATTACTAAATCCTTATTCTGTATAACTGTTCTCTCTGTTAACTTGAAGGCAGCAGGAAAACCTCCTGCCTCGCTTACGACACCAGCTCCTCCCAACCGCAGTGTAGCCACGTGAGCAGGGACCTCACCTTCTCGAACGTCTCCTTGATGTGCTTTATGGTTTTGCTCCTCTTCTCGCACATGAAGAATCTGTGCTGCAAAGGGACAAAGGCAACGGCTTCAACCACACGGGTTTCCTTGTTTCCTTCCCGGGGCAGCTCCGGCTCTCCCCTCCTCCTGCCCTCGTCACTGCTGCCCCACTGGTCTCCACCCATGGGGCAGTAACTGTGGCTGCTTTGCTGATGAAAGGAGCCCAGTGTGACTCAGCCTGGGACCCTGAGCCTTATCCTCGCCCCTTGCTGTAAGCCCAGTGCTCTCTGCTCCTGGGCAGGGTTGTTCCCATCTGACTCAGCCTGTGCATGTGATGGGGCTACGGTCACAGCAGGCACGGTGTCAGGATGCATTGCTGCAGACTGATGATGCTCCTCACCCAGGTAAGGGATGGACCCTCCACGCCCCCTCCCCTTAGAGCCTCTGAATCACTGTTATTTAACTGATGAAAGCTGGAGAGTAGGGGCTAGGAGAAACCCCATCCCTATGGGATCTGCCTGCTCCTCCACACCATCCTAACACCCATTCTTTTGCTCCTGCATAGACCCAGCACCTGCTCCCCATACTGCTGCCTGTCCGAGACTGGCCCAGCCTCTCTGGACCATTGCTTTCATCCCCCCAGTGATGCTGAGCCCCACTCACACAGCGCCTCATCGTCGCCTTCAGGCTCAGCAGCAGGTTGCCCAGGTCACCCATGCTCTGCTGGTGGTGCGTGCTGGTCCTCATGGCACTGGGCAGGACCTCCTCCATGTAGAACCGCATCATCTCTGACACTGACTGGCACCCGAAGCTGCCCTGCGATGGAAGGAGGTAACTGCATTGGGGCTGGCCACAAGCACTGGGGTATGTGGATGTTGTCAGAGCGCTTGCAGCACATTAGAACCACACATCAGCCCTGCTGCAGGCACACGTGTTAGTGCATGGCTGGGGGACTGTCCTTGTGTGACATTAGGAAATGTCCCAGTTTCCAGTCTGCCTCCTTTGTTACAAAACACTGGCCAAAGGATGGGGAAGGATAAGGGGATTAGATAAGAATTGTAATTCTTACCTTAAAATCATCCAGTAGTTCAGAGCTGAGCAGCTGGATGCTAAGTTCATCATCTTTCGATTGCTGTAGAAGGATGCAATGGGAACAGGAGTTACTTGGACAAGATATCAACACTATTTCTCACTTTGCATTTCCAAGTGATCATTTTGCTTTTCTTTTATGGTCTCACTGAAGCAAAGGGCAACCAGCCCCATAACACCAGCTACAGGTGTACTGGTGTACACCAATTCCTTGGTCAATAAGCATAGAACCATGGAATCATTAGGAACTGCTTCCTAATAATCTTGCAGTGCAACTACTGCTAGGTCAAGGCAGTGAGATAATGACCTTACAAACATCAGTGCTGCTGATTTCATTAGTGTGAGGCTCCTCCTGCTGCTGCCAGTGCTGCAAACCCTCCTCAGCTGCAGAGGGTGTTGATAGAAGAGGGTGTTGCTGATGCAAACAGCTCTTCATATAGATCCCAAAGTCATGGCAGCCCTCACTGGGCAGGAGGCTTTAATCCCCTGATTTTGTGATCTCTGTGTCTTAAGTCAGTGGGGAAATAGGGATCTGCAGAGGGTGTTTGTTCTTGTGGTGCCTCTGCACCATCAGCTCAGGAAGACCAGAGAGCTGCAGAAGACCAGAGACCCAAAGCATCACCCTGCAGCACCAAGGTACTTCAAAGTGTTCCTGAGAGGTGAGAAATGTTCCTTCCTAACATGTAGTAGAAGATTTACAGCAAGCTTTAGATCTAAAGTCTTGTCTGTGTTCATTTGATGATAAATACAGGCTAGGACACTATCTTGAGGTTTAATTTGGAGAATTGTCTTGTTTTATTGCTAAAGCACATTGACAGCAGCTAAAATAGCAGTGATGTGACCAACCATCTCCATCAGTACTGATGCAGTGACAGATGCTCTGGGTATATCTTGTGTTGCTTTCTCAACAACCCTGAGGCTCCTGTTAGTCACCTTTCACAGGCACCAAAGCAAGTGCTAGAGTGTTTCTGCAGGCTTAAAACACATGTTCAGGCTTTTGTGGTTCTTTCCAAGGAAAAAGTCTGTAGCAAAAGGTTTCCCTTTCCATCTAGCATTCACTCCAGCAAGGCTAGACTTTGTTGCCTTGAAGAAGGGACTATTTCCTTCCTATACATTTGGTCTGCAACATTTAGGGGGAAGTCTGGCTAGTGAGGCTGGCAAAGCTTCATTATGAAATCTCTTGAGTTCATGGTAACTAAAACTAGGAAGAAAACCTTTTCATGCTGCCTCTCAGCAAGCAATGAAACCCAACCTCTGCTCACCCCCATCAGCCCATCACACAAGCAAGCTTGTGCTAGGAGAAAGCTGTCTTCCCC
This sequence comes from Melopsittacus undulatus, assembly GCF_012275295.1. Lineage (NCBI taxonomy): Eukaryota > Metazoa > Chordata > Aves > Psittaciformes > Psittaculidae > Melopsittacus > Melopsittacus undulatus. The sequence continues at coordinate 2,263,309 of NC_047542.1, forward strand.
CTCATCCACCTCACCCCCAAGCACGCAGCAGAACAAGGAGGAGATGGGACTTGCAGGCTTGTACTCACAAAGTAATCCTTGATTTCCTCAAACTTCATCCTCAGCTCCTTAAGCTTTGCAGGCAGGAGCTCTGGGAAGTGCAGGCAGCTGGGCTCAGCTGGGGAGCTGCTGGTAGGCAGGGTGCAGGCAGCCAGGAGCAGCAAGGCCAGGGCTGAGGAGCAGGGCTGCATGATGCACGAGGAGAAGCTTGGTCCAGCTCTTGGCTGAATTTCCCAGGAGGGGAAACAAAGCAGATCTGCAGCCTTCACCTTGATGGAGCCCCTAATTTATACTCTCAAAACATCTCTCCATTTCCTCTCCCCATTTCCTGGCGAGCAATATTGGGGTTTTAAGTCATTCATTAAAACCAAATGTCACTTGGGTTTCCCGTCATCTTGGGTTTCCTGTTCTCTTGACCTCCCTCCTCTCCTCACACCCCATCAAATCTTTTTTGTGCTTAGACTCTGCATTTTTTGTTTTTGTCATGGTTTGCTTCTTGTAAATTTAAATGTGGCTGAAGGGGAAAGCTTCAGCAATAGTGCAGAGAGGACAAGGTGTGTGTGAGGCTATTGCTGCATTCTCACACTTTGTTTTTAGGTGAATGCCTTATTGTTAGGAGAGGAAAAAGTGTTTCTGTTTTAAACCTGCCCCTATCAAACCTGCACTGAGGATCCCCAGCACTATGCATAGATCAGCGGCATTGCTTTTAGTGAACCAGCATCAATACACTGCCTCCTCTTTTGGCATTCCAATGCTATGCTGCAAATACATATAATATATACATACATATAAAATGGATAATAATATACTTAAATCTTAAGTTTTAGTATGTGTTTTCCCCCAGTTAATGCATGTACCTGCTGAAGTCAATGAGTTCACACTCCCTTCAGCAGGCTCAAAGCCCAAACTTCCGCTGCTGTGGTGTCTGAATGCTGCTGGGATTAGGTCTCTGATGGGCTGGGATGCAGTGGGAGAGCCCAGCCAGGCTGGGATGTGTTGCTGCTCGTGTCCCTTTAGCTGCATGGCTTTGGGCAGGGTTTGACTCACTATTGGTGTGCAGAGCTGAAGTGTATCAGCAGGTCATGGATATTCATGTTTCTGCTTTTAAATCCTATTTCATTTCCTAGAAATAGACCCAAACCCTTCCCAAGGAGCCCAGTGCTGGCTCTACGAACTGGATGTACTGTGTTAACTGGGACTTAATGTCCCAGCTCTGATAAAATTACCATTTCAGAGTTGCAGATAATCCTTCTGACGTCTCTCTTCCGCTTTCCACCTTTCCTGCTCTCTTTGTATGTATTGGTACAACTCCCCCTGCTTCCTTGTGATAAAGATTTCACTGACAATCTCTTATCCATGAAAGAGAAAGTGGAGTGAATTTGGCTTCTCTGAAATCAGGATTTTCTCTGAAAGCTCCCATGCTATTTTGAAAGAGCACATTCCTCCCAGCCTGCCTCAAGTACATTCCTTTGGACAAACCAGTTCCATTCTCATCACCTTCCCTGCACTCAACTTGAAGTTCAATTTGCAATCCCCTGTGAAGGAATCTGTTGCAAAAACAAATAGCAAAGTCCTGTTTGTTACCATGTATTCAGATTTATTTAGATTCTATTTTTAGGGGAGGAAGAAAGGAATGTTTGGTGTGCGTATGTATGAGTAAGAGTAAAGGGAGTGAAACATTAGTAATCAGAGGGTTGGAGGAGCAGACAACATGGGATTTTGTGCTTTGATTTGTTTTGTTTTGTTGTTGATGCTGCCCCCTGCTCCCAGTGAATCACTGCAGGCACACTTCGTCATCTGAATCACAGCGTGTGTCACTTACTGGGTGACCCATTTTTCTCCCCTGCTCTAAATGCAGCAGTGCAGGTTCTCCCCCTGCCACCAGCAGAAGCTGTGAGAAAGGAGAAGAGGGGCAGTCGATGGCTCAGACAATAGTGGTTCATTTTAAACTCAACCTGTTTCCACTGGGAGAATCCCACCTTTCCCTGATGGCTCCCACCTGGGAGATCCTTTGCTTCTTTCATAGGGTCACGGAATGGTTTGGGTTGAAGGTACCTTAAAGCTCACCCAGTTCCACCCCGCTGGCTCTTTAGGTTTCATCAAAACTGATGTGTGAAGGCCAATGGGTGAGCTGCTGTCAGGAGCCAGTGCAGCCTGGAGTAAAGCCAAGAACTAAACCAGCTCCATAGCCCAGGGCTAAACCTGCTCCCTTCAGTGAAGGCTGCAGCCCCAAGCACACCTCTGTAACCCAGGTCCCCTGCAGCAAAGGGATCACTCTCAGCCCCATTTACAGGCTCAGGTGCTGCTGTCTTTGTGGGATCCATGCAAGGGGTCTTTGGCCACACGGGAATCTCATCTGCGGGAGCCGTTGCAGCCATGGCACAGCACCCGGAGCCTCCTTCCTCCCTTCCTGCCAAGGAGCTGAGCTCTCATTTCCAAACCTCTCCTATTTTGAGCAACCTGTGGGTCTCCATGAAGTCATCTCAGTTCACCACCCGGAGCGTGCAGAGCCGTTCTCACCCTTGTGTAATTCCCTCCTCCCTGTTTTGGAACCTGCTTTGGGTTTGGTTACGAGCGTAAGCCAGATGTGTCCATTCCACAAAGGAAACTCTGGCCTGCGCAGGACCGATACTCTGCTGTGTTTACCTGGGTTTCCTTTGCCATGTCAGAGATCTTGACGGTGCAGTTTCGCTCTGACTCACTTGTGCTTACTGCTGTGGAAATGCATTGACTCCGCAGCCTTACAAAGCAGTTGCATGAATGAATAAAGCACCTTTTCCTAAAGAGTGTCCGGGGGATGTGGGTGTATTTCTGAGCCCTTTAGGAAACAGCTTTCATGCTTGCCAAGCAGATCATTTCAGGAAGGAAAGTGTGTTACTCAAAAGCCATTTATGCACTTTTACCCCACCTCCCACAGACTTCTATGGGTGGTGTGCTTCTCAAGAAATACTCCTTAGGACAAGCGGAATTGCCTTTCTGCAGTAAAACAGAGACATGCAGGCAAGTGCCTTTCCCCCCACAACGTGCCATGTGGAAAGCTTTGCCCTGGATGTGGTCCTGCACAGTCAGCACTAGCTGGGCTTGGGCTCTGCAGTGGTCCTGTCCTCTGGAGCAAGGTGGCATCTCATCCTTTGTATTAAAGGGGCTGCCTGTGTGTGTAGCTTTCTTAGAATCGTAGAATAGTTTGGGTTGGAAGGGACCTTCAAATGTCATTTGGTCCCACCCTCTAACAAGCAGGAACATCATCACCTAGATCAGGTTGCCCTGAAACCCATCCAGCCTGGCCTTGAATGACTCCAGGGTTGGCTCTTATGTTGGTGAGCAACATGTGGGCAAGCTTGTACATTTTCTTCCTCTTCTTGGTCTCTGTCATTGCTTTCAGACAAAAGAACATTGTGTATTTTATTCACTATTCTAGATATAGCCATAATGGCTTGTTTCTTCCTTTCCTTTTCAGAAATTCCCCATTTCTCATCCCTCTGCAAGCAGTGATGCTTTGGGGAGGCTTTTAGTTCATCTTGTGTGAAGAGCAGTTTTGAGGCAATGGCATCTGCCCTCTTGGCAGCCCCGTTGCCGATGACTAACAGTTCCTGATGGGCAAAGCGTACAGTGGACTGCTTCTTTTTGCTGGCAAGGCATGACGTTGGGTTTCTCACTTCTGGAAAGCTGCTTTCTAGCACCCTTGCCAAGACTTACAACGTGACTCATCATCAACGCCAACAGGTAAATCCCAAATTACTCTTTGGAAATTTAACCCATGTCATTGATGTGCCTTGTAACATCTAAGTGTCCAGAAAGTTATTAATCATGTATAGCAGATGTGGTGATCTCTACTGTGACTTCTAATATGACATACAGGGAGCATTGCATAAGTTCTTAGCAGGTCCAAAACTTCCTTTTAATCTAAATGAAGCTGGAATTGTCCCCTGAAAAGTATTGAGTAATGGAGACTCCCTCCCATGTGTTTGGGTGATTAATTTAGCTAAGGAGTATTTGCACTCTTTTAGTTACGTACCTGATTGCTCTCTATAGCTACCTGGAAGGAGGGTGTAGAGAGATTAGGATCAGTCTCTTCTCCCAAGTAACATGACAGGACAAGAGGAAATGGCCTCCAGCTGTGATAGGGAAAGTTTAGATTGGATATTAGGAGCAATTTCTTAATGGAAATGCTTGGCAAGGGCTGGAATAGGCTGCCTGGGGAAGTGCTGGAGTCACCATACCTGGAAGTATTGAAAAGACATGTAAATGTGGTGCTTAAGGATATGATTTAGTGGTGGACTTGGCAGTTGGTTGGACTTGATGACTTTAAAGGTCTTTTCCAGCCTAAATGATGATGTGATTCCTGGATTGTAATGAAGCTTTCTCAGCTGGGTTTGTTTGCAGGTAAGTTAAAGAAGGTAAAAGTATGCAACCCCCCCCGAATATGAGGGTCCATTTTGAATTACCCAAATACCTCTTGCACTGACTTTTCTTTTGAGCATTGTGAGCAACACAATTGCCTTGATCTCTTGCACAGATCATTTCACAAGTGCCATTCTGATGAGTTTCTAGTTTTGGTATTAGTGGCTTGTGTGGATCTCCTGGAGAATACTGTCTTTGTCATGATTTAGCAGCAACTCTGACCAATAATACAAATACAGGTTATTTATAACTATGAATGGTCATAAGACAGAAAGTGGTTATCACGGTTTGAGAAATCAGATAGTGCAAACCAGCTGCTCAGAAGCATAATGTGACCGTCAGGGTGACTTACAGAGGCAATTTCACTCCTTGTCCACCAAGCCAAGCACAGGCTGGCTCACTCTGCTGGAGTTTTGGGGTGGTTTTTCACATGGTGCTGAGTGGTTGGGAAATCCTGGGCTTTCTTTTCCACCCCATCCCACGCAGTGAAGCACGTGCCATGGCTGGCATGCCACACATGATGGCACGTGGTGCCCTGAGGGATGCTGCAGCATCCCTGGTGCTGCCGGGGGGGAAACCCCCACTGTGGCTTTCTGCTCTGAAATCGTTGGTGTGAGAACACTGTGGCCCCTGGGAGTCCCCTGTGAACCATTCTGTCCAGGATGAAGCCCAGGCTCCGAGCAGTGTGTTACTCAACCAAAGAACATAGACCGATGGCTCTATTCAACTGGAACGTTTTGGAGGCTCCTCTGATGAGCCCAGGGCAAAGGGAACAAGTTTCATGATGCAGATTCCCAGAACAATGAGCTGCTGACACTGCCCTTCCAGAGAAAACCTGCAATAAAATAGAATTGCTAGAAAGTCTGTTGATTTTTTCTTCTTTTTTCCATGGAATTTGCTTATTTTAAGTTGAGGACTTTCTAATGAACAGCCTCAGCACAGCCAGTTGTGCCATGGGGAGGGGCAGGAAGAATGAGCCGAGGTTGACCTCACGTAAGCAGAGATTCCATCAGATGTGCTTTTCAGCAGTTTCAGAGGGTTTTGTTCCCAACTTTGTCCCTCCCTGTGCTCAGATCCTCCTGTTTCATCTTTCCTTCTTTTACCTTACAGAGAGCGGGTGATACAACCTGGCTCTTTCTCCTGGAAAGCATCTGAAGTACCAAGACCCAAGATTATCATGAAGTTATAAAAGCAGTCAAGTTCAACAGATGGAAAAGCTATTGCTGAAATCATGTTGCTCCTAAGGGTACGACCTTATGGCCTCCAGGGTGTCTGCTCAGTGCTGGTCTCATTGTACTTCCCCAGCAATTTGCCTCAGATTTGTCTTTTCATGGGAACCTGAGGAAGATTCAGCAATGGCATCGGGCGCTTTTGTCCCCTTTGTTGTTTATTGCTTTCCATGGAGATTCTGAGGGCTGTAACTAGGAAGTGGAAGATAAATGCGAATGGTGGAAATCCCCTCACTGGAAATGGTGTTGAAAACAGAAGAAGAAAACAAGATCTGAAGCAAACTTCCTCTGCTGGCTGTCTCCTGCCTTTCGGGAAGGGAGGGATGGGCATTGCATCTCCTGCGCCTCGGAACAGGCTGGCAGCAAGGGTTTGCTGAAAACCTGAAGTCAAATGTAAGAGCCGCAATCATAGAATGAATCATGAATCCTAGGTTTGGGTTGAAGGGACCTCAAAGGTCATCCAGTTCCAACCCCTGCCATAGACACGTCAGTGTGTGTCCTCCAGCTGCCTGGGCTGTGGTGGGAATGGTGATCTCCTGTGGTCAAGCTGGTGCTCCCCATGTGTTCATGGACATGTATTGCCAAACAGAGTAGGAAATAGGGAAGCTGAGTGGCTGTGAGAACAAGAGTCCTTTCTGCTGCCCTCACCCTCCCTGTCCTTACCCTCACCCTTGAGCTGGGGCCCTATGGGTCCCTCCACATGGGTTCCCACTCATCCAGCACCGATGAAACCAGGTTCGGCCTCTCATGGCTGTGAAATTGAGGCTGATTCAAGTCCTGAGCTAAGATGTGCTCAGGGCAACATTAACCCAGGCAAAACCGAAACCTGTGTTCAGGAGCTGGGTTATGTACGGAATCCACAGCTACTCTACCGATGCGTAAGTTTCAGTTTTGGTGAAAGCTAAATCTAAGCCAGCTCTGACCGGCTATTGGAGTGATTCATTTGCTCCCCAGCGCATCCAAAACCTGAGCTGATAGCAGCGAGCACTCAGTTTCTCCTCTATTAGGCATCATTGCCTGCACCATCAGCATGTTTCACCCCATGGGCAAACCCAGGTGCTGAGGGGTTCAGATCTCTTGCTCAGATCCCAGGCCAAGCCCACGTTCCTAACATATGCCCTGTGTTTCTAGTTCTGCCAAAAATCGGGATGGGAGGAGCATGACAGCTGGGTGATAGGACCATGCACTTCAGCAGACCCTGCTCTGGTACCAGTGGTGTGGTGTTGGTGCTGTTGATGGCAGATGGGATGGATGTTTCTCTCTCCTGGGCATTGCTGTGATTACCCAAATAGCTCTGTCTCAAGCTTTGGAGGAGGAATTGGGGGTCCTTTGATATTCCCATAAGAAGCAGCCCCTCTGACCATTAGGGACCTTGCTACCTGTGCGTTGTGTATGTTAAAGCCTTTGCTCTGCTATTGCTTACCTGGGGTGCAGGTGACTAACCCAGATCACTGTCCCCATGCTATTGCTCTATTCTGTGTGATTCTTCTTCCTTTTCAATCCCTATGTGCTGCAGCCAGTGCCTGCAAACTGGTGCCGTGTTCTGCGCTGTTCATTTGGATGCTCAAAGAGCTTCATGTTTGGTTTTCTAACCATTAACAAGCCTTTCCCAAAGAAGAGCCCATTGGTGAGGAGCAGCACTCCAGAACTGTCCATACAAGCTTCTGTGAGTCAGGGGAGCATCCATGGGCTCCAGCTGGGAATCCCCAGCCTCACTAAGGAAGATCCCTATCCTTGGAATAAACTATTTGCTTTGATTTTAGCTAATTCTATTTCTGCCTCCTCTTTGGTTCTCTGTCTCAGGTCTCTCATAGGTTGCCCACTTCCCAAGGTGCAAACTTGCTCTATCAACAGCAGAACCCCATGTCCACAGGAGTTGAGGGACAAGTGAAGCATCACATTGGCAGGTAATGTGAATTCTGAACGTGGTGTTAAATACAAGAGAGAAAAAGGTTAAAAATCAGATGCGAGCAAAGGAAACAAATCTGAACTACACAGGGGTTCTCGTGGGGTTTCAGAGTGGGAGGTTGATGTTGATGTGCTTGGAGATTGGTTGTGTGCGGCAATCACAGCCATCTCCCTCGGAAGGACCTTTCAAGGGTTTCGTTTCTCTGTGCAATCTTGGTCTCCCAGCACCCATTGCAGGCCAGCAAGGTGCTTCTCCGGCAGCCCCAGGTCTGGGCTGGGCTTAGGGTTTTCTATACTCCAGCATGACATTTGCTTCGAGGAGCCCGACTCTTATATGCAGATGGCCACATCAAAAAGGCTTCTGAAACCTCCTGGGAACTGAAAAAGCCTCATTCATTAAAGCCTGTGTTTAATCTCATTGGCAGAGTCTTTGAAACGTAGAGAATCCCAACCTGGTTTGGGTGAAAGGGACCTTAAAGCTCCTCCAGCTCCAACCCCTGCCACGGGCAGGGACCCCTTCCACTGGAGCAGCTGCTCCAAGCCCCTGTGTCCAACCTGGCCTTGAGCACTGCCAGGGATGGGGCAGCCACAGCTTCTCTGGGCACCCTGTGCCAGCGCCTCAGCACCCTCACAGGGAACAGCTTCTGCCTAAGAGCTCAGCTCAGTCTCCCCTTGGGCAGGTTCAAGCCATTCCCCCTTGGCCTGTCCCTACATCTCTTTTCCCAAGCCCCTCTCCAGGTTTCTCTCCCAAGCAGTGGGAATCCAAACCTTTCAGATAACTCCTGGGCTCTTGCAGTTTTGATGGTGAAAACTTCCCAAGGGCAATTGGATTCTCCATCCAGTTCCTGAATTGAGCAGTGATGCATTCGGGCTGGTCCCTGGTATCACACAGAGCTCCTGGGTTTGAGCTGGACTTGCCCCTTTCTGAACACATGCTGATGCCCAAGGGCTGGATGGCTGAAGGAACACTACGAGGAGGTGCTCTTTACCAGTGTTATCAGACTGTAAAGACCTGCAGTGTGCGTTTCCCTTTGGGGAAGATGCCATTTACGATAACCAACATATGAGCTCACATTTGATCAAGGGAAGCAAGATGTTAACCTTCAAACCCCACTCCAGTGACTAAATGCATGGTTTTCTGCAGAACACATGTGTTGGTGTCTGAGATCCTCCACCACACTTTTCCCCTTCCACAAAGGTGAGTCTTAGAGGGGGGAAAAAACCCCAAAGCGCTATGTTTTGTACAGGTTTCTTTACCCTCTTTGGGTGAAATCCTGGCTTGGCAGCACTGCCATTGAGTGAGTCACACAGATGAGTGTCACGTCTGCCTCAGCAAGGTGGTGGCTGAGACTGTTATTTTCTGTGGCATGGACCTGGCTTATGACATGCACAGTGAGGATGGAGTGAGCATGGGGCCACCCGTTGCAATGGGGTGATGCTCCCTGGTGCAGTGGCTCTGTCCTGTCCCCTTTCTGGTGAGGATGCAGCTGGGGACATGCTGGGGTGGGCTGTAGGTAACAGGGGATGGCAGAACGAGCCCCAGAGCGACAGTCATGGGTAATGCCCTACATAAGGATGGGGGACATTCTCCCTCAGCCCTGGGAAAGGAGCTGTTCTGCCTGCAAGGGGATGTCCTAAAGCTGCTAAGAGCCCTGCACACCATGAGCCACTCGGGAAGAGATCCCGGAAAACAGAAGTTTTGGGCATCTCTTGAGCTGGGATGAATAAAAGCTGCATTTCCTTAAGCTGAGCTGGTGTTTTGCTCCCTAAAAGGCAGTATTGAGAGTGTGACTTTCAGAGCTGTTCAAGTGGTTCTGGTTAGAAACGTGCCTGAGGAGAGGGCACACGATGTACTGCATTGATCGGGCGATAACTGCGCCGACTTCTCTGAGTCATTTGTTGAGTTTACTGAGAAAAACAATTCTCTTTTCTCACTCTTGCCATCAGCACTGCAGACAAACTGCAAAGAGCTGGGGCCAAGGGAGTGCAGGGCTGAGGAGCCTGCTCGCTCCCTATGGTTCCATCAGGGGAACCCAGCAGCCTCTCCCAGTCCTGCTCCAGCACCATGGATTCAATCCCCGTGTGTTACTGCTGTCCAGCATCATCCGACGCTGACCTGACTTTATTCATGTCAAATACCCAAAAGCTTTTGGTTTATCCAGCTCCTGGTTTCTGTCAGTAATGAACTGTGCTAATGAAGGCAGAGAAGAGAGTCAGGCTTTGGGAGGCTTTGCTTGTCAGTGTAGAGTGACAATGGGTGGCATCCATCTGGATGCTGGTGTGAATCCCTGGGGTTCAAGAAGACCATACCATGTTATCACTTATTCAAACAGGCTCAGGATTGCAGGGCCAGGTGATTGCTTGACAATTAACCCCTGACTTTGAAGGGGCTGAGGATGAGCACCACTGCTGCAGTCACTCAGAGCACCCAGCTATGATTCAGGTAGGGCTGCCTGCCAATTCACACCACTGAAATGGCTCTAGTGCATAAACCCATGTAGGTTTTGCTTCTGCCTGTGGAAACAGTGTTATGGTCCTTTGGTGAGCCACAGGATTACCAGGAGAGATGTAAAACCCTACGAGTGCTTTTGTTTCAGGTGGCTGAGCTGGTTGTTTTGGCAGCTCTCTTCCTAAAGGATGGTAGGAAGAGTTCCTGAGCTCAGGAGTTGTTATGAAGTCTCATTTTCTCTTTTATTGAAATTACCACAGGCATTTCTGTCATTCACTCTTCTGTCATTTCATATCTGAGGTGCTGCTGTGACAGATGAGTAGTGAAAAAGACCACCAAACAGGAATGGTCTGCAAGCGTTACCACAGCTTCTTCTAGCAGGAAAGCACATTGAAATGCACTCATTGAAACTGGTACCTTAACACTCTGAAACACTTTACTGGAACCCAGTGTAAATGTGAGCCTGTGGTCAGTCCTTGACAGCCTGGCGCCTTCACATCACAACAGCTTGGTTGTATCCTATTTTTAAGGATATTTTTTAGGATAAAAGGAAAGCTTTTAGCTGTTTGAAACGAATAAAGTCAGATCAGCACTGGGTGATGCTGAGCAATGCTGCAGAAACGCATGGGAAGCGAGTCCATGATACTGGAGCAGGGCTGGGAGTGGCTGCTGGGTTTCCCTGGTGTAACTGGCTGCCTGTGAGTGAGTGCCTCATCTGCTGCCAAATCCCTATTTCTCCTTTTCCTCTTCCTTCCCAGAACAAACGAAGAGCAACTTGCTGTCTTATTGAGGCTGTTTCCATGGCAGGTAGATGAAAGCCTCCCCTAGGCAGGCTGTCGGGAAAGCCAAGCCTGAATGATTCGCTTCCACCGGGACTTGGTCCAATGCATGCCGAGATCCCTGCTGATGCCATCCCATCTGCTCCACAAAGTGGGGGTTCTGCACCTCCCATGTGTCCAGCACTTGAGGTAATCAACCTCCATCCTTGTCCATACACTTAAACCCCCAACTGAAACCTACCTGGATGGTTTTCCCCTATGTTGCCATGGTCAGGGTCATGCTATAGCCTCTGCTTTGCAAATGGTCAGTGACAGGATGGAGAGGCCAAGGGGTGCCCACCCAGGACCATGCAGGGGTCTATAATGGAGCAAGGCCCTCGACCCTGCTAATGTGACATCTCAGTCCCATTTCTGTATCACCCCAGCATCTTTCCTCCACCAGCCTGGCAGTTTTTACCCCATGGCTGTTGCCTGCTGGCATTTGGCTGACCTGAAAGGCAGCTCAGTTACCAACAGGAAAAAACCCTAAAAGAGAAGAAATCCCTTCTTGTCATCTGCAATTTACATAATGAAGTAAGAACTCATTGCCTCTTCCCTGCTTTCCTCACCAAGGCTGGGTGTGCACTGGGAACCTGGGAATGCTGTGGTGCCACTTCCTCTGCTCCAAGTGAAACTTTTACTGCAATTCCAGGCAGCAGCTGGGAATTGGGGGAGGAAGGCAGAGATTGTCAACCTTGTGCTGCTGAGAATCCCTACAGCACCTCAGCATGGGCAAATGCAGATTTGGACCTGCCTTTTGGCTCTTTGACAGTGTGAAGGCACAAGAGAAGGGAAGCATGGTTGCTGCATGTGGGGCAGTTTCAGCAATACTATATGCAATCCTATGACTCGCCTGGGCATAAAATCTATTTGCCTAGTTGTCCCCTGGTGACGGATATATGCTCAGCATTGAGCTTGGTTATCAATAGATTACTCACCCAGCAAATCTGCTTAGGACAGCCCTGTCCCACAGGCAGTGGCACATAACAGACACTTGCATTGCAACAGCCACACGCTCAGGCTGCTGCTCTCACTCCGAGAGAGGTGTTGTGCCATCTCCATGCCCTCTAAGTCCATCTAACATCCCCTCCTGGGTACAGGTAGTTGAAGAAGCTTTTACACTGCTCATTCTTGTTTGTATATTGAACTTTGCCATCACCAGAAACAACCAAACTGACCTCAGAGCCAACAGCATAGTGAAGCAGCTTTGCTCCATTAGTGCCACACTCATGCGACAACGTGCCTCAGCTGGCAGACCTGGATCCCTGGAGACAGTATGGATCTGAAATGTTGATATGAGAATGTGCCTGGTCTGCCCAAGGGCCTTGTCTCCATCAGTTCTGCTCAGCAGCTAATGCTTGCAGCAGGGTAATCATAGGCTCTGCAGTCAAAGTCTTTGCTGGTGGGTAAAACATTGCTGCTGCTCCTGGGCTGGTGGATGCTCAAAGGTTTGAGTGAGGTTTTTGTCCTTCTGCAGGGTGATAACTTCGGACTGTTCATTATGATCACCTGTGGTCCTGAAAACCAAGAGACTTCTGGCTGTGTCACTCCAAAGCCCTGCCTCTCACATCTCCAGTCTCTGAATACCAGGGCCATGCTGATGGAGGTGAGCATCCATCCACCTGAGGAGCAAGCCTGAGAGCAGGGCTCTCTGCAGCCGGCAGGTGAAAGCCTCATGTGCCAGGACAGTGATGGAGAAAGGTCTTGCCAGCTTTCTGAATTATGCTGCTTTTACTAGTGCACCATGTGCTCTATTGCCAGGAGCCCTGGGCTGTTTGGACCACTGGCATCCCCCAGGATTGGGGGTGTTGTTGCTCAGCTTCCCGCATCCCAGTGCCTCTGTGATGAGCTGGGAATGGCTCCTTTCCAGGAGGGGTTTGGCAATGGGGTTTACGCTGGGGGCAGGACTCAAGCTTGGCTTTTTGGGAATGTAACCCCCATGATGGTCCCTCCTTTTGGCAGAGTCCTTCTTCCCAAACGGAAGATGACACGACAATGCCAAGATTTCCTGCCTCCGTAGGTGAGGGAAGCACCTGTGGGTGAGGGAGCTGGTCCCTTTCACTAGCTCATTAATTCAGTACATTACAAAGGGAAATACATTCTGGGAAAAGCAAGGAAAATTCCAAAAGTCAATCCAAGAGTTATTTCCTCCTGATACCTGCATAAAACCGCATTCTTCGGAGATCTTCAGGTCAGAATCCAGCGAGACCTGTAAACCGACATCATAGAACCAGGTAAAACACTCTATGTGCTTATACGTGTTCTCTTGTATTCCTATAATGTGTATCTAAAAGGGGTTTGCTTTTTATTAATAACCTTAATTTTCACTGCTAACAACTTTCATTTGAAATATGGTATTTCTAAGGGGAAGCATTTTCTTTTGGCATCAGACTTTGTGATCTGCTGCTCTCAGGTGCAGTTACCTCCTGCTGCAGTAATATAATTTATCTGTATTTAGTTTTATGATTAATTTTCCTGTAATAACTGTCTGTTTAAATGAAATATTTAACTGCTTTTTTCTTCTTTTAAAATCTTATGTTTAATATTTGGGTTTGGTTGATTCTCCCTCTTGCACATGGGGAATAAAAAAGAAATGGGTAGGATATACCAGTCAGTGTGGGGGGTTTTAATACCTGTGTGCTTGTACAAGTGCTATATAAACTATGTGCATTTTCATAAGCATCACAATTGTGTTACTTAGGGAAGATAATGAGGCAATATTGTCTTCCTTGAGCAGGTCTGTACTGGCATCCTGCAGCAGCATGAAGGGATCCCACTTGTTCCTCTGCCTGTTCTCCGTGTCGTGCTGGTTGAATCTGATGCCAACAGCTGGGAACAGAATCTTCCACTTTGGACACTGCAGGGTTTCAATGAGCATGACTGAGATCAGGCTTGGCTTCACTGCAATTAAAGCCAACATTGTAAGTAATGCTCCACACTCTTGTAGAGCTGGGGAAGCTCTTTAGTTGGTGGCTCCCAAAGCCCCTCTGGAGCCGGCATGTCCATCACCATCTCTGTCTTGTCCCATGCAGCAAGCCAGAGACCCCATCAGGACCCTGAGCATTTTGTCCCACCCACACTCTCTGCACAAGGTTAAGGTAGGTGTCCTTATCATGTCTCCAGTTCTTCTCTGAATGATGTTGGCCAGCTAGCATCCTGACACCGGTGATGAGGTGAAGCTCAGGGCTTCTGGGGCAGTTTTTCAATACCCTGACTGCTTCTATACAACACAGACACCAGGCAGGTCAGGGAGGATAAAGTGATGCGGATCACGTATGTGAAAGGAGGTGGGTGTCCCACTGCCAATTCCTGCTCCAGGGCTTTCACCCTGACTGTCTTTCCAGGAATGGTGGGCAGAGATTTTCTCCTTGTTGCATGTGATGCTCCAGTTACAGAAGCCTTTGCTGCACTCCCCACTGCCTCGATCAGCAGAAGCATAGCAAAGTGAATCAGGTTTTGGGTGGAAAGCTATTATAGAAGCCAAAAGTGGGTGAACGTGATCTTGGGAAGTGAAATATATTATAACTAAATATCGTTCAGCTCTCTTACACTCTGAGGTTCCAGACATGGGCCACTGCTTCAGGGTTCAGGCTCCAATACCTAGCTACAAAGAATGATTTGGGTTGGAAGGGACCTTAGAGATCATTTAGCTCCTGCCCCCTGCCATGGGCAGGGAAATCAGCTATTTATTTTGTTGACTCAGTGTGACTTACTGAGGATGGAACTCCTGGAGAAGCAGACTAAAGTAATAATTCCCTATGTATACAATCAGTTTACATCAAGCACCACTGAGAAAAGCTTTATCTGAATCAAAACATACCCCTGTGCTCGGCTGCCATGCTTGATGTTAGAGATGGTTTATCTGTTTCTAGCCCTTTGGAAGACCTTTTATAAACAGATTTTATTCCTTAAGTCTTCAGATAGATGCTGCATCACCCATCACCTCTTCAACTTCTACGTGGACAAAGTCTTCAAGCACTGCAAGACCGAGGATTCATACATCAACCGAAAGATCAGCAGCATAGCCAACTCCTTCCTCAGCATGAAGAGGACACTCAGGCAATGTGTAAGTCTTGGGTATTGCTACAGTTTAGTTTCATCTCCTAGTACTTGGTGTATAAATAAACCTAAACATAAAGATGCAGACTATTTATAAAGATGGTTTTAACAAGGATACAAAGCAGCATGATGTGAGGAGTGCGTCTGCTCGCTGGGAAGGTTTTATACTTGCCCACTCATCAGCAAACTCCTACGTTAGTTCTCAAGAACAATATTTATCCTGTCCCTCTGCCTGTTGAAGTAAACTCTGTTCTTCACTGAAGTCTGGTTTAAGGACCTTTTCCACAGTTTAACAAGGTGTCAGGCTGTGATTTCCAGCTTTTATCTTATTTGTTTACAGTGAACCCCCCAAATCAATGAATTCTCTGTTATTTTTCTAGCATGAGCAAAACAAATGCATGTGTGGAGAGGAATCCACCGAGAAATTTAAGCAAATACTTGCAAATTATGACAGGGTAAGTTGGTGACTAAGGCTTGGAATTGGGAATTCAATTCAGATTCTCCTTACAATGGGTTGTACTCATCTTTGCTTACGACTTGATCCTTTATATCCTTTCAGCTAAATGTCACATCTGCAGCAATGAAATCCCTGGGTGAGCTGGACATCCTACTAGGTTGGATGGAGAAGTCTCAGAGAGCAGAAGGTGTTAACACCCCACCAACAGCCGGGGCTAAGGAAGCTGCTGGCACATTGCACACACCAGTGGTGAGCAGGAAGACAATGTGCTGTACCACTGCAGAATCCCACTGATTGCAGCTGTGTTCAGTCAGATACCAAGTGTTTTACTAGCTGGGTACATAGGTGAATGCATCAGCAGAGCCTTGCATGAAGGTGGAAATACCGAGGTTGATCAAATGAGCACAGCACTCACTTAGCTGCCTTCTATCAAAGGATGCTCTCCAAGGGAAGATCTCATAGGGTTTCTCTTGCTGCAGATATAGACTGTGATAATTTCATTAAAATATTGGTTAAATTATCATTTTTTATATAGGGAATGTATATTCATGACTGCTGGAATGACTCTGATGTAGTTAATGCTGCAGAGCAGTGCCCATACATCTGAGCTCAGTCTTATGTGGCTGCTGCTGCTGCTTGATCTGGCTGAAATGAGGTTAACAGGGTGAGAAATGCTTCCAAGAACAGGTCCTAGCAGGTGTGTCAGGCCTTAGAAATCTGTGTTTCCTTTTGAGATGATATTTTGTGCCTTATCAGTAAAAGAACAGTTCCTACATGAGATATGTGGTTGCTGAATAGTAAGCTTTGTGGAAATCTGTTACAATTACTGTAAATAAACCCCACTTGAAACTGTGATGAGTCTGTCCAGCTTCTGAGGAATTACATGTTTCTTGTTGATGAAACTTTCTGAATTCTCTGGGGTGCCCTTTCATAGCAGATGCTGTCACTCCTGGTAATGCAATCATCCCAGAGGTGATGCATCCTTCCTGGCATGCCAGCGACAGCAAAGTTCAGACCTGAGTGATACTAAATCGCCCCTACTTGTCCTTTAGACCACTTTTATTGTGCATTATGGTTAGTTTTGGTCTGTTTCCACCCATCTGGGCCTTTTTCAGGCACCAATGACTGCACACACATTGCTGGTACCAGCTGGTTCTGCTTGCTCTAAATCTCTTTTCTAATGTGTTTTCCCATGAGATGTTAATATATAAATGGCAGAGACCTAATGCATTAGTAAATGGATGAAGAGCACCCAAGTCCTCTCTCCATGCAGCCAGGAGATGTTATGCAGTCTTGGTATGAGGGCACAAGTAAATGCAACCAGTGCAAATCCTGGTACCACTTTAGTCCTAACATTTCAAGTGATAAAGTCTTGCTGCTACATTCATGAGACATAAGGCTTGAGTAAGACTAGAGGATAGACTTTGTTATTATGGAATAAGGTCTCCCTGTCCTCAAGGAGAACCTAGGTAGTGCTGTGGTTTCATTCCCATCACAAACCTCTGGCAGCAAACCAGCATTGCCAGAGCCCTGTGTCAGTCTGGTGGGCACTGCACCTTTCATCAGGCTCCAACAGAATGAAGAGCTGCAGAGGAGGAGGAGGCAGCTCCTTGTCCCTTCCCTAAAAGCCTCGGGGGTGAGCTGGCAGGGTGAGCTCACCAGCATTTGCCTACAGCACATCTACATGTGCTTCACCCTGCACAGGATTTGGTGATTCACTGTCAAGGGAGAGATCTCCTTCACTGCTCACGATCCTTCCTCACCTATTTCCTTTTGCCAAGGAAAGCCTTTCAGGTCTTGGATTCTCATTTGCTTTCTCATGGATTTTTGCAGTGTGGCTTTTGCTTATCCTGGTGCTGGGGCATGAATGGGTGAGCACATCCCTCCGTGCTCTATCAGTGTTCATGATACCATCACCTGGAAATCAGCCATTGAAGAATGACAGGTATCTTCAACATACCAGGGTTTTCTGTTGAAGAAAAGCCTTTCAGAGTGAAGCAGTGATGCAGAGGTACCACATCTTGTCACTGACCAAAGGAAATCAGTTGGCATGTTTGGTGAGCCATCTGGTGAAGGAGATGGGGCTACTTGGAGAGGTCCTTGTGGACCTTTCCATGGATCGTGGTGGGCTCTGGGTCACAGATAGAGTGAGAAGCATGGGGTTTATTCCATCTCCTCAGTTTAATCTGTCACAGGGATTATTGACTATATTTCATTGATGATTTCCTGCTCAGGGGTTGCATACCTCAGTCCATGCACGCTTCATTGACTCACCCCCTGCACATCTCTGTGTTCTGCTCATCCCTGTGGCTCCCAGCAGGGTGCAGGAGGAGTGGAGCTGGGGGAAGGATGCTGGTGGGCAGGCTGAAGAGGAAACAGGTTTCAAAAGGAGAGCAGAAGGGGTTTTCTCCTGCAGCTTTATGACAGCTTCCCCCGGGGACACTTCCCAAGTGCACACCTTGCCTATTGCACCAGAATCATTCACTCGTTTCCAGCAACTCCAGGCGGGTGCAGACGTGTCCTGGCCACCCTGCAGCTTCTCCAATATCCAACCCCTTTCCCACCATCCTGCATGAGATGCAGCCCAGGAGATGAGGGAGATGAGCTATAACCTGACAACCAGGCCAAGCTGGATGGGGCTTGGAGCAGCTGCTCCAGTGGAAGCTGTCCCTGTCCATGGCAGGGGTTGGAACTGGAGGAGCTTTAAGGTCCCTTCAACCCAAACCAGTCTGGGATTCTGTATTTGAGGTCCCAGCCTCGCTATCAGTAAGGTGATGACTGTCATAATGTGGATGTGAAAGCAGCCCTGTAAACACAAATCCCACTGGAGCTGCTACCCTCCTGCTCATCTCAGTGCTTATTGAGGGAGGTCCATGATGCAGGCATAATTTGGGGTTTATCTTTGATGAAAACTCAACATCTGCAGACTGACACAACCAACCATTGCCTAGCACCTTGCTGAGCTACCAACTCCATTCTTACTGCCACATACGTTACTCTATCTGCAGGGTACTCGTTTCCATTTAGTGTGCATTTCTTCTACCATCCCATGTCATTTGCAACACCAGATGTGATGCTTTAATGCTGCAGTAAAAGGAGGGGAAAGCCCTCCTCCACCTCTCCCAGTTGCACCATTGCTGCACAGTTTGGGTGTGCTCTCCCCATGCTCTCCCATGGACTGCATGTCCCCTGATCTGCTGAAAGCTAGTGGCATTCTTTATTGCTTGTGTCCAAAAGCACTTCAGACCATGTCTGGTCTGCAGGTACTGCCCTCTGGGTGAGAAAGCTTAGAGGAATCAAGTGGGAAATGTGGTTCTAGAGGGTTTTCAGCTGCCTTCGAAAGAAAAGGAGAAGGAAAAATAAAAGAGCAAAAGCCAAATTTAAGCCATAAAAAAAGACCAAGCTATAGCAAACTGTGGGAACAAGGACCAGGGCTGCTTGCTGGTGTCTTGCTCTGGTCCATCGAGGTGGAGCTGGTCCCAGTCGCTGTCGCCTTTTAGTCCCTCACATTCAGATGTGGGGGGACACATCTGGGGCAGCAGCATCCCCCCCTGAGCTGCCCTGCACGATGCTGCCGGAGGTGAGGAGGAACGCGGAGTAGGCAAGGTCAGCATCCTCCTTGGAGCTCTGTGGGAAGGACAGGAGAACACTGTGAGGTGGCTGCAGACACACGTGGTGGGGAAAAGGGCCATGTTTTGGGGCTGTGAGCTTCTCAGGGTGATACAGGCAGACTGCACACCAATATGAAAGCATCATGCCTTTGCTCAGCTATGGCAAGCCCCCAGATGTTGCAGGTTTGGGGCTCTGTGTCATGCCCATCACTGCATGATGGCACCCAGCTCACCAGTCCTAAAGCTGCTGGGTTTTACTGGTTTCCTGATAGTTTCCTCTGTTTCTCCAGTTCAGCTCTTGGCACTTAAACCACCCACACATTGCCTTTGGTTAGGGACTTCGAACAAGAAGGGCTTGCATCTGGCACCTTCTGCTGCTGCTGAGTGGTGCCACTCAATCATGATCTAACCCTAGGGGCCACAGGAGCAGGTCAAACGGGGGAGACCTCCTTATGTACCTCTGTGCCCTGAACCACTGCCTGAGGGGGGGAAGTTCATCCAAGTATTTAATGTTCACGATAACAACCCAACCCCAACCTTCCTGATGCTCCCTGGCACTGACCACATGTACTGGCTGAAGCAAGGTGACTGCTATCACTGTCCCTGCTAAAACATGGGGCCAGGAAAGGGTTAAGGTCCCCCTCAGAGGCTGATCTGCATCAGGTGCTGGATCCAGGTTAGCTGGGAGCATCCGGGTATAAAAAAGGCCCCTGGTAGGAAGCAGTTCCTTGGGCAGAGGCTGAAGGGCTGTGCTGCTGCCTCCCAGGTCAGTGAGCTCTCTCCATCTTCTCTTACCCTTTTTGCCTTCTTTGTCTCAGCAGCACCTTCTGGGGTGGCCGCGGTGGTGACGAACTCTGCAGGGAGAGAAAGGGAGGTACAGGGGCCATGGGGTTTGTGGCTTTCATAGGGTCCTGCTGCAAACCCTGGGGCTGGAGAGCATCCCATGGGTCAGCACCTACCGTCCCCTCCCATGCGAGTCTCCTGGGTCTCTTTCACACAGGCGTTGTTGCTCGCACCATAGTCCTTCACGCTCTCGAAGTCTGACATGCTGATGTTTGTCCTGTAGCTCCCAACGGACACCAGGTCTGTTAAGAGGTGGGAGATAAGTACCCTGTGGGCTTGGTCAGGATTGGTACAAGTGCATCAGCATCCCAACAGCCTCTGTGCAAGGTGCCTCAGCACCAGGCACCATTTGTGATGGGGATGTATGGAGGGGGTCAGTGGGAAAAGTGGGGTCCTTTGTCTGCATGGGGAGGGTACAAGGGGAGCACTTCAGCCCAGCACACACAGGTTATCACTTTCATCTTAGTATTAATGTTAATATAACCTTAATATGAGGTTTTGAGAGACTACAGGAAGCTGAGCAGAGACTCACCAGATCTCTTCATCTGCCTGTATTTAAACACAGCAAAAGCTGTCACAATGATGAGGAGTGCAGCACCGACAGGGGCGAGGACTAACAGAAGTATATTGGGGCCGCTCTGATTAGGGCTGGAATGGAAGGAAAGATAGATCACTAAGCTGTGAAATACATTATCTTTGCTGAATTATTCAAGATTGAGTAATGTATCTGAATGTCCAGCAGTCTAAACCTGCTACAGTGTGCTAAATCTGAGTGAGCAGGGTGCAGTTTGACTAATGAACTGGATCCTAACACATAGAATCAACTGGTAACCACATAAATCTGCAGGACAGAGGTTGTGCCAAAGCAGCTGCAGCAGCAGCTTGGTTATAAACATGTGAAGGAAAACCCTCTGATCCTGACAGAAGTATTTACAATGAGTTTTTCTGTACCTGGCATCTCCAACCATTCCTTCTGGGGCTGCATTTGCTTGAGCTGGAGATGAATTCCAAGTCATCTTGCCTTTTGTTGTAACTATTATTTGTTTTCCTCTGATGTTTTACGTTCTTTTGGGCCAAGAGTATTTGTGTTGCTCAAGCACACGTGCGGTGTGCAAACACAGCACCAAAAGTGGGTTAATAGCTATATATGTATTAATATTAGTATAAGAAATGACAAACGACAGGCTTGGAGAGAACTAACCTTTCAGAGGCAGCGTTGTTGGCTCTTCCTTGGGGAGCTTCCTCAGGAATGCTGGGGACGTCAGCATCCAGGGACTCCAGGCTGTGGCCAGCACTGCCTCCTGTATCATCCAGGGAAGCAGGGCTGTTAATGGCATGAGCAGCAGCACAGAAATGGGGACACAAGCTCATTGGGTGTATTTGGTAGATATAGCACTGAGGTGGATTTTGGCTGGGCATTGGCTCAGGAAAGACCTTATAATAGACATCCAGTGCCTAAAGAGGGTACAAGAAACCTGGAGAGGGGCTTGGGACAAGGGCCTGTAGGGACAGGCCAAGGGGAATGGCTTGAACCTGCCCAAGAGAAGGGAGACTGAGCTGAGCTCTGAGGCAGAAGCTGTTCCCTGGGAGGGTGCTGAGGCGCTGGCACAGGGTGCCCAGAGAAGCTGTGGCTGCCCCATCCCTGGCAGTGCTCAAGGCCAGGTTGGACAGAGCCTTGGGTGACATCGCCTAGTTTGAGGTGTCCCTGCACATGGCAGGGGGTTGAAATGAGATAATCTTAAGGTCCTTTCTAACCCTAACTGTTCTATGATTCTATGCTACAGATGGTAACAGCAATAATCAGCGAGGACAGGGTTCAAGAGTCAAACCGGTGTGGAAGGCAGGGGGTTTTAGACTGGTGCGCATTTTTAGTGATTGGGAAGTAAAAACCAACGAGAGAATGAAAACATCAGTGACAAGCACAGAATCAGGGTGATCCCGGCATCTCCGTGCCTGGGTGCAGCCCTACTGCTTTGAGGTGCTGCAGCCTAGTGGCTGTGGAGAGGACTTCCCTCTCAACGGAAGAAAGGCAGGAAAACCCGTGCCTGCCCTTGCCGTGGGGCTCACCTGCAGTCACCGACAGGTACACTGCCATGGTTTCCCCGTAGAGCCCATTGCGCTTCACACCACACCAGTACCAGCCTTGGTCCGACTTAGCCACGGAGTCAAAGCTCAGGATAACGGTCTTGTCATCGGTGTCACACGTAACTCCCGGCCCTGGCTGCCTTTGGTCGGAAGCAAGCAGAGGGGTGCAGCTGGTGCTGCTCCACTTACACCAGTACTTCTGGTAGGAGTAGTACCGGCATGGGTAAGAGCAAGTTAAGTTGAGCTGGGAACCCTCTTGTGCCTCTATGTCCTTCTTTCCCTGCAGTGCAGGCTCTCCTGCAAACGCAAGCAGAACATCAAGGTTGATGTTAGTGGTTTCAATGGGGGGAACTGTAGTCAACAGGTAGTGGTGCTGCTAGAGATGAACCAGGAGGTGTATCTTTGAGGGGAAGTGCTCCTTACATTGCTAAATTCATGTTAAGGATGCCGCATATGCGTCTCGGGGTGAAAGTTGGCTTGGTTTTTGGTTGGGTTTTTCTTTCCCAAGGCCTAAATAGTCGCATGAGAAACTTTTGTGAGCACTTTCCCATGAAACTGAAACCTTGTGTTGCCATTTGAAAGCCACTGAGTTGTCGCTGGATTGGCACAAGGTTTCACCTTATGAGAGAAAAGTTCCAAGTTTGACCTCACATCTCTTCCTAAAAGGCCAGATCTGCTACTTTGTGGTGTTTAGAGGGTTGCTTTGTACCTACTGAGCTGGGAGAGCAGCATCAATGCACAGACTCGTACCTTCCACGATCTTCAGCTCTGTTGATGACTTCTGCTCCTCCTCCTCGTCTGTCATGCACCAGTAATAGCCTTCATCACTGTCTTTCAGCTGGTTCAAGATGATGGTGATCGTCTGGTTATCTGGGTTGTCATACATGACGACTCTTCCTTCATATAAGCCTGACACATACCCGGTGTTGTCTATGATCCGATAACACCCGTTCTGTCTCCACTTGCACCAGTAACTCACTGAGGAGTGTTCCCGAGGTTTATAGCGGCATTCAAACGTTGCTGAACTTCCTTTTACTCCAAATACCGTGGGCTTCCCTTGAGGAACGCTAGTTTCTGGAGAGAAGAGTGAGATGAGCACCTGTACACGTCTGATTCCTGTCCATGTGCTGCTCTCCCAAGAGAAGAAATATTACCAGACCATTGCCCTTATGGCTAAAGCAAGGTGAGGTGAAGCTCAGAGGTGTGGATGGTAGGAGGCTGTCCTGGCATTGCTAGGGGAAGGGCAGGTATCTTCCTGCTTCTGTCATTTTGAGATCTAAGGATTTAAGTCTTGAAAAGAGAGTTTGTATGTCTCAAAATGGGAGGCAGAACTTGCCTTCTGGGGCTTTGGGCTAGGCAGACTGGATACTTGGGAACACTAAGTCTTGTTATAAGCTTTATTACTGATGGTTTAGTACATGACAGATAGCTAAATGAATAGAAAAAGGATTTAAATGAGAGGATGGGATAACAGTACTCTGCAAAGGGAGGCAAAGCTCTTGTTAGATAACATGAGACTGCTAGTGAGGGTTCTGAAGAGAAACAGAAGGGAAGGGAAAAACCTTCAGGGAATATCTTACCCTCATAGACGTGCACATCCAGTTCCTTTGTTTCTCCATTCTTCCCATAGACACCGACCCCACACAGGTACAATCCAGAGTCTTCCCAACTCATCTGAGTGATCATGATGCTGAATGAGCCTGGATCCAGCGTGTTGCTCAGCAGAGCTCTCCCTGTGTAATCCTCATCAACCTTCCCATAGCTATCGATGATGTCGATGCAGCCGGTTTTACCCATCTTGCACAGGAATTTCCTTTCGCTGTCATAATCGCTCCCAAAGCTGCAGGTCATGGTCAAAGTGCTGTGCAGCTTCACGTAGAAGAGCTCAGCTCCCTCGGGTATATGTGAATCTGTGTGTAGAGACCAGTCAGTGTCTACTACCTGCTCTGTTGTAACTACAACTCCCAGAGACCTCTGAAGGCTTTTGTTAGAGGAGGCTTCCTCTCTGCTTTGATCAGATATTGTGATCTACTATGATAATCTATTATCTGATCATGTGCCACTACTGGTCCGAGCATGATCTGTGTCCATGTGTGCACCATGCTGTGTGTGCTGACTCAGCAGCCTGATGCTGTTTAATCTGATCTTCTTAATGCTGGAATTTTAGGCCAAAAATTCCTTCTGTAAGGGCACAGAGGAAAATGGAAACTGCTCTTCCCAGAAAGCATGGAGCATCTTCAGCTTTTAGACCCTGGTCAGACTGTCTGTGGAGCCCTATTAAAAAGGGGTGGGGGGAAAAAACCCAAGAAAATACTGTTTTATGGAGCCCCGTTTAATTACCTTGAGAAACATCCAGATTGACTTTGTGGGAGAGCCTTCTGTTGTTGACCCCAATACCACACTGGTAGGTGCCAGTGTCTTCCATTGTAAGCTTGGAGAAGCTGATCTGGAAGTTTTCTTCCTGTGGGTTGTCAGTGATGGAGGCTCTGCCTTGGTAGTGTGGAGCAGTGTAGCCAGTGGTGGAGGTTACAGTGAAGCAGCCTCTGACTGTTTCCTTGCACCAATACTTCCTGTCGTGTCTGTTCACTCGGGTGGGAGGGTAGAAGCACGTCACGGTGACGGACCCATTGAGCAGACCATATACCTGCTGTGGTCCAAACACAGGACTTGAGACTGCAGGAGGAGAACAGGTTGAGTGTAAGTGTTGGCTGTGCTACACAACCTGAGGGGACTGCAGAGCAGGTTGGGTGTACCAGGGCAAGCACTGACCCAGGGCTATGCAGCATCCTGCAGTCTGAAAGGTCCCATAGCAGTGATGGGGTAGAGACCCTCCCTAAACCCTACTCCCCCCCTTAGTAATGCCACCTCTAGTCTAAGGCCATCCCCAAGACCAGTGCCCCAGGCACATTCCACCTACTTGATGACTTGGGGGGGTATCTGCTTCTTGCAGATTCAGCTGAGAGGAAGGCGAGCAGGAGGATGAACGCCAGTGAAATCATTTTGCTTGCATTCCCTGGAAAAGGCACAGAAAACAAGGAATAATCACACTTGCAAAGTTATGAAGTTAATAGATCAACTAATAATCTTCATGCCTGCAGAATATGAGGGCTATGGCTGCCTGAGCTAGAGAAATGCGGCATTGAATCAGTTCTACCAAGCAACAGAATGGGGAAGAGAGAGCTGATAACTCCATTCTTGCCTTCCTGACTTGTTCTCATCAGAGCACAGGCCCCCAGGACATTGTCCCTTAGGCAGGCAGCAGCAGTGGTGTGCTGCATGCAGCATCAAAGGTGATTCTGGCCAAACCACAAGAGACTCGGTTCAAACTCAGAAGTGGTATCTGGGTTTATGCTGTCAATCAGAGCAGCCCATCACAAGGCTGAAGTCCAAAACTGGTCCAACAGACCCTGAGCCCTGGCAGGCATGAGAGTCAGGTGGCAACCCAGAGCAAAGCTGCACCAGGAGATAATGCTGCTCCTAACAGTCTAGGAAGTGGGGTCATATTCTCTTTCACTGTTGCTCATGCACTGAAAGGAAGGTTTGTTCACTTGTGAGCCTGGGTGCCAAGACCACTCCTTAGAAAAATCAGCTCTCACAGGATACCAGACTGGTTTGGGTTGAAGGGACCTTAAAGGTCCTCCAGCTCCAACCCCTGCCACGGGCAGGGACCCCTTCCACTGGAGCAGCTGCTCCAAGCCCCTGTGTCCAACCTGGCCTTGAGCACTGCCATTGCCTTACCATGCTCACAGTAAAACTTCCTTCCTTATGTCATAGAGCAGAGTTCCTGTGTGAAGCCTGTATTTAACTCCTGCTCTCAGTGATGGCTGTTGGGGGATGCAAACCAAACTATGTGTGTCTTGAAATGTGTCTGTAGTCTTCAGGATGAACAGTTTTGACCTTCCCCACTGGTTTGGACCCAGTGATGGCTCAGAAGAAGCCAAGCAGCTCAATTCACCAGGCTGTCGGTTTTGCCCTGAACTGAGTGTGCTGTTGGACACATGGTGCAGCATTGCACCATGGCTGTTGATCTACCTGCCTGTTCCAGGTGGAATAGAGGAAATGATAGGTGCCAAGGAAAGTCTTTCCAAACATACAGAAGAATTCGATTTCAGGGCATCAAGTGACACAGTTTTATGAAGGGTAATTCCCGGTAGAAGAAAAAGGCTTTTATTTCCTTGTGAAGATGAAAGGTGTTTTGTTTGTGCTTTCTTCCTTGTATTGTGATTTCTAATTGCTCAGTGGCTACTTGTCCATGGCTAATCATTAACTCACTAAGCATGAAAAATGCTCTATCATGCATATCCCACAAGTGGCCAGCAAGGCAAACATAACGTATTCCACAGAAAGCAAACAAGACAGCACAAAAAGGGCCTTGATACTTGCCCCCTGTTAACAGCAGATCACCAGATGGTCACCTTGCTGCCCTCCAGCCCTTCCTCCACAGTGCAGGCAGGATCCCAGTGCAGCTTTCATCTGCTTGGCAAGTGTTGACTAATCTGTTAGTCTGATTCCTTCCCCAAAGCTGCATCAGGGTTACAGGCTCCATAACTGTAGCAGGAACCTCTTGCTTTTGGAGCGAAGCTGTAGCTGTGTCCAGAAAGATGTGTGCAAGAGTGATGGCGTCAGGGTCTTCATAGGCATGTTAGAGTACAAAAGAGGTCTTTGCATCTCGGAGGCCACATGTGCCTTCATGCCTATGCAAGAACAACGGCTCCCGTGTGCTTGCATGGCCAACGCCTGTGGTTCCAAGTTGCCTCTAGTCCCGTTTTCTCGGATGCTGTTAAACCCTTCCCTCACTCACTGAATGAATGGAGAAAACTCCCATTATCACAGGTCTGAGCAAGCACAGCCACCAGTTATGTAAATATCTGTGGTGAATCTCCTTGCTGATCACTGCGTGGCTGGGAACCCCCTCCCTGCCGCACTGCATTCAGACAGTGGCATTTCCTACCCCACAGGAATGGTGCAAACACGCTTTGCTGGGCACTCTGCAATGAACAAGCACTGTTTGAGATGCTGGAGGAGCATCCTTCAGCTTCTTGCTTACAAAGAACTTCTGCTGCTGGATTTGCTGGCTCTGGTCAGAGCACAAGGTCTAAACCTCAGAGCTCCAG
Source organism: Melopsittacus undulatus (assembly GCF_012275295.1). Classification (NCBI taxonomy): domain Eukaryota; kingdom Metazoa; phylum Chordata; class Aves; order Psittaciformes; family Psittaculidae; genus Melopsittacus; species Melopsittacus undulatus. The sequence continues at coordinate 2,290,322 of NC_047542.1, forward strand.
GGAAGAGAAAATGCTGCTGAGCTCATGTGAAAGGGAGTGCAAGTAAGTGGCTGTGCAAGGGGTTTGTATTGATGCTGCTGCACATGGAGGGAGAGTCGAGAGAGATGGAACAGCAAAGGTTTGAATGGGGCTATATAAGATATGGGAGGCTTGAAACCAGAGGGAATGCCATGTATGCTATTCCAGGGAAGCCTGCACAGAGCTGCTGGGCAGGAGGGATTGTGGGAGCTGGAACCTGGACACACGGTTTGTGTTGTGTGTGTCCATGCAGGCAAAGAAGCTGCTGTCTTAAACCTGATGCGTTACAAACCTAGCAAGAAACTGTCTGCAAGGAAGTGCAATGGACTTGTCAGGAGGGAAAGCAGGAAGGGAACCCGTTTATTCCCACTGGGAAGGTGCCTCTGAGAAGCTGCCCTGTAGCATGGGGCATAGAAGCTGTGGTTGCCCAGACCTGGTTAGGTGTAATGGGGGGAAGCAGGATTAAAGCCTCGAATAGCTCTCCTCCTGTTCCCTCTCTGCACAGGATCTGCAGAGAAGAAAAAGCTTTCAGCTGCACAGGTCTGATGTTTGCAAAGTCCCTGTTGCAACAGTGATCATCTTTGGATTGCTACCAACCATGGGCTGGGGCTGTGCTCCCTTTTGTAACTCGGATCTCTGTGTATTTACTTTCATTTTGCATCACCAAACCTGCTGGTTTCCTTATCTCCCCTGTCCCAGCACAACAGGTTTTGAAGGGTTTCGAGCACAAAACCAGTATTGCAGTTGAATTTGGGAGATGGGAATTCTCCCATTGGTGCAGGAGCTTCCCAGCAGGAATAGCTCTTCTAAACATCATTTAATACAAGCCCACCTTTGGGCTTCTTCGATGCTCTTGTGACACTATGAGTCCAATGGAGCAGTATGATCACATTTAGGATGATTTGAAAGAGCTCAGGACCTGACCCCTGAGTTATGCAAACCCCAGCAAGAACCTGCCTCTTGCTGGGGATGAAATACCAGAGTCCAGTGCCCAAATTCTGCTGACTCAGCTGCAGGATTGTGCTCTGAGAAACAATCCATTAGCTATTAACTACTGCTCCTAATGCTGATCAGTGTCAAGGCTGTGCTATGGCATCAACAAAATGCAAAGACTTAGTTGCCCCCTTTGCACTTCTAGCCTTTTGTGTGGTCAAATATTTACTATTATTCAAATAGTTGAGAAATAATAACATGGAATTGGGGTAATAGCTTTTTCTGCTTCAAATACTTCTAAAGCAGGAACCCACTAACGCCTTGAGGTGTTAGAGATGCAAACGAGTGCTGAGCAGCATCAGGAGTTATGCTATGAGGAGTATATACATATACTGTGTATATCTATATATTTATAATGTATAAGCTGAGGAGTGTATGTGTATATATATTGTACTAGGGGTGATTTATGGAGGTGCTGAAGGTTTCTGTGCCTAGAAGAAAGGCACAGCAACAGACTCCTTGCTGCACAGGGCTGAGGCTATCCCCATTTTTAAGCCTCTCATCAAGATCACTGCATAGATGGCCTTACTGTGAGTTTTATTTGCTGTGGTGGGATGGGGAAAAGCCACAAATCCACTCCATGTTCATGGAGGTGTGAATGAGAAACCAGCTTCAACATAAAAGATCAAGCTGACCTAAACACAGAGAAAATAAGCGTTTCATGTTCCAAACCAGTGCCTCTTCTACCATATGGGAAGTATAAATAGGAGGTGCTAATTTTGTGATGCAGTGTGCAGAAACAGCTTGGCAGATCTTCTCGATCTGGATTTAAGAGGGAATCGGCAGCTTTTAGGAACCTCTGCGGTACCTGGAACCATGCTAGCTGAGAGCACCTGTAAATGCCAGTTAAACACTGCCCTATCTGAGCAACGTGTTCTGATAAACAGATGAGAAAATCATGGCAGCGGCTGAAATTCCTGCTGAGATTGGGTCGCTGGTCTAGTTTGATGTTCTTTTAATGTGTTAGATTATACCATATGCTAACTTGTGACTCCATGTTCCTTTGAGGTGTTAGATACCCCATGCACCAGCATCTTGCTTTTCACGTAAGAGTGTCATGGTTAATTTGTTTCTTGCTCTTTGTTTCTTATGTCTTGGGCTGGAAAGTGAAGCCAACACTATTAAGCTGCGATTCCAGTTTAATACTGTTAATATGGCAAGGAGTAGGAACTCACTAGGATCCAAAAGAACTTACTATGGCACCACAGTGACGGTTGCTGGATGGATGGAGAGTGCTGATGTGTGCACTGGTAGCAGCAGCACAATTGCTATTTAGAAGGTGGTATTTCTATGTGTTAAAGTCCAATATGACTATTTCCTTGCACTGTAAGAGTTGAGGGGTGCAGAAACCAACCCCGTTGCTGTTGGTCTAAATGTAAAAGGAGTCTGCCAGCTTTCTTTTACTTCAGTTTAAGGATGCATTCACTCACACTTCAGTTATCTATTTATTTGCCTTTGAACTGCACAAACCCAATGGCTTTTCAGAGATTACTTAGGACATAACTGCCCCAATTCTCTTCTTAAATATCAAAATCTGCATCCCACCAACTATTTCCATTTAGTGATTCAGAAGACCATAGCGACCACAGGCTGAGTCTCAACAGTTTAGGTGACCACAGTAATATTTAGCACCATTTGGTATTTTCTAGGTTAAAACTTAATGCAAATATTGTAACAATAATTAATCTTTTTCCCCAGAAAGGAAAGATTGAAGGAAAGAGAAAAACCATCCTAAGCCTGATCCTATGCTTCTGACCTGCTTCCAAAAGGAATTGGCCCTCCCCACCAGCAAGACCTCCACACTTATTCTTTGCTCCTTCAGAACTGCTGCTTCCCTTCACACATGGGTGAGGAAGACTCCTTAAAGTGCCTCAAAACTTGTATTCTTCCTCTTCCACAGCTCAGAGCGGTGCCACCGAAGATCTTGTCTTTTGGAAAGGCAACAAAGAAGTGTTACTTACACTTGGCTTTTCCCTTTAGACAGACAGCCTTAGTCCTGCCGGCCTCTTGGTGTCCAAGCCCAGGACCTGGTGCGAGTGTCCTGGCTCCCTGCTGCAGCCGAACACGGGCTCTGGCAGTGCCAGCCTGTTTTAAATACTCCTCTTGCCTCTAGCCCTGCATTTCCACCTGTTGTGCCTTAAAGGAATAGCATCCAAAAGCTCTGGCAGGTGAGCAGCATCCCACGTGAGGGCAGGAAAACCAATGCCCATCTCAATACTGTGGTCACTTTGAGGGTTGTTCTTTATCTCCTGATTACACATTGCCATTGCACAACAGCCACCCCAAGAGTGGGCTCTGGGATATGGTCCAGGGCAGCTCTACCTCCATCAGGAAGAAGCCTGATGGCTGCATGGGTCAGGTCATGGAAGGTAGGGCAGCTGTGATTCCTTGGTCTGGATATGGGTGCATGTGCCTACATATGGCACAGAGATAGGGGGGAGCCTCGTGGGCTCTGAGTACACAAGGGTCCAGCCAGCCACTTCCTCTTTAGCATTATAACATCACTCTTCAGTTGTGACTGTGTATCCCATCATCCTAGCCAGGAAAGCCTCTTGCTGCAAGGGCTCACCTGGCTTCTGATCTTGTGATACCCCCAACCAACAGCAGAATGGTTTTATAGGGCAAAGCTGGACAAAACCGGGTGGGTTTTCTCTTCAGTGTCCCTAAAAAGACACTGTTAGAGCAGGTTGTTTCCCCTCCCTGCTGCCTCTGGGTGGGCAACGGTGGGTCTTGTCTATTCAAGCCAAGAACATTGTAAACTCTTTAAAACTCAGTATAATGAACAGGAGCTTTGAGACCATCTTCAACCTCACTTCTTTGCTCTCCTGTCGTAGGCACAACAGGGGCCCAAACACAAATCCCCTGCGAAGTGTGGGGTTGTCAGAAATGGAACTGCACCAGAAAGAAAAATGAATGGAAATGAAAGTATTTGTATTACATGAGATAAATCATTAACTTGCTTTACCTTGTCCTAACAGTGCAAAAGCAGTGATTTCTTTTAACTAGGGGATCACACAAAGCTTTTCCCATCTGCTTTCAGTGAAAGGTGATGAGCTTAAACACGATGACAGCTCCAGACATCCCTGCTGTGATGAGAGCAGTGAGAGCCTGGCCTGGAGTAGGGATGCTTGGCAAATCAATCAGATCTTAAAGCCAGCCTTGGAAGTACTCTTCATCTGGATAGGAGCTTCAAGCTGCTTTCTTCCCATGAATGTGCAGCTTTTGCGATGAGAAAGGAGCTTCTGAGGTGAGGAAGGCTGTTGCTGTGCTTGCTCTGGGTGATTTGGTGGGGATCTTCAATTGAGAGAACATATCTCCTAGTTGGGAGCAGATGCTGATCCCATTGCAAGTCCGTCCTTCCCCCAGTGCTGCTTCTCTGACGACTATTGGAATTGCTTCTTATTCTTGGGCATAGAGCTGAGCTCACTTGGCCACAACAGGCACAGCTCTGTTTGCTTTCCTACACCTCCTGCTCTCCCAGGCACCTTTCAAGTGCCAGCATCTCTGCTTCATCTCCATCCTGCAGTTTGCACAGGGATGTGTTTTACAGAGGCTGGGTTTGTGGAGGGTGTGCAACAGGAAGGTGGCCTGGCCACAGGCAGAAACCAACCAAGGGGACCTCTAACTGCTCACGCATCTCAAGGAAGCAGAGTTAGTCCATGGTTTATGCCCCATATCTTTAACCAGGTGACCCCCTTTGCCCTTAAGGTTTCTGGTAAAAGCCATCTATTGTCCCATGCAAATAGATTTACTTGCTTTAAGAGATGAGGAAACATCCTCCTGCCAAGTCACAGGTTCCAAAGCACTTCGGCATCTGCAGAAAACAAACAAACCTGAGCTTGCTTTTCCTCCCTCTGGAGCAAAGCCCTGCTTGCAGCATTGTGTGCAATGTGAGCATAGAAAGCAAAGCTACTTCTTGGGTTTGGGCTGAAAAGATTTGATTTTGAAGCTACGAGTCTAAAGAGTTTTACTACTCCAAGATAGGCTCACTGTTATATTGTGCCAGCAGACATAGACTCTTACAGAGCTGGTCATCCTAAGGCTTCCAAGGACAGCATAGACTATCCTGCACCAGTGGGTCAGAAAAGACTAGGACTGCAACACAGTGAACAAGAATTGCTACTGGGTGATATTGAAGTGGTGGTGAGCAATCAGACCTTATTGAAACAAGCCAGCAGGAAGAGCAATAACTTCACTACGTGTAAGCAAGAGCTATCGTCAACCCTATAATAAATTTATAAGCCTCATATAGGATTTAATCCAAGTCTTTTGAAATCTATGGCTTTTGGGGATTAATAAAGGCAATAATTTGGCATCAGAACATAAGTCATGGACTCTGGGATTCTAATTCCTGGACTACAAACTTGGTGTCTGTCCTGTCTAGGTGTTTCACATACTAAGCAGCAAATCCTCTGCTTAAAATCAGTTGTTATCCTGTTCTATCAAGGGTGGTAGAATTGTCAGTTCCAGAAGACACTCACCTATGTTTGCTGGAGTCTATCCTGCATTTGGGCACTTCTGGATTTTCTCTATCATTTGCTCTTTAACAGGGTTCAGATCAGCCTGAATAGGTGCTGCTTTCTTGCCCTTAAAACATGCATGCAACAGAGGGAACACCCCTCTAATGCCTGTTTAAACACTCCAGCATGTCAGGCACTGGATTGGGCCCATTGTTCCTCAGTTCCATTCTTGTGGAAAATGTCTTTCCACTAACCACTGTTGTTGTCGATGGGTTTTGTCCCTAACTTCATCTCTAGGGATATGATATGGTATAGAACAGATCCACAGAATGGATGCGTGTCAGCAAGTCAGACTCCAGCTCTTGGAAATCATAATGAAACCCATTGCAAACCAGCAACCCCAACCCAAAAGGTGTTGCTTGGCCAAACTTACCCTTCTCCTTTTGAAGCTTTATTTTGGTCAGGGTAAGAATTAACAATAGTGATGAAAATCAGTAAAAGGAGAGCTGGTGACACAACTGGGAGCAGAAGTGATTTGCCTGATGAGCTGGAAAGATGCAACACTGGAATTAGATTGGATTTGGATTCAGCTATGGGGGGGTTGAAGTACCTTAATGCAGGCTGTTGGTTTTACCCCAAGGAGTATAAAGGGGTTATAAACTCAGGCTGAATCAGAGGAGAACAGTCACCAAAGGCAAGTTGAGATGAAACCATTTGATCTGGAGTTTGGCTTATGAGGAAGTAATTTATACAGCAGACTCTGCTCTGCTGTGTGGGCTTTCTGCTGCCAGCAGAAAATGAGCTCTATAAAAATGCTATCAGGCAGATTGCTCTTTCAGGAGCAGTGCAAAACCTGACCCTTTATACAAGAGCATGGTTTGTGATTGCTAAGGTGCTCTCCATTCCTCTTTCTGGCTGGACAGCAAGGAGCTACAGCTTGAGGGAGTCTGGGGATGGAGATGATGGTGCTTCTTTGGCTGGGGGCAGAGGAGAGCTCCAGGGTGCATGCTCAGGATATTGAACTGGATTCGTGGGCTTTGTGGTTTATCTTTAGCTATGACTGTTGCTGAAATAACAGGATCATGGAATGGTTTGGTTTGTTGCAGTGTTCTCCTCCAGTATCCCTGTGAGGTCTAGAAGTGATCAGGAGCTGGGAACCTCAGGGCGCTGATGTCTTTCCAGACAAGCACAACCCAGCCCAGCTGTGCAGTGATAAATGCTAGCACACATTCCTGCTGTAATTGCCAGGAAGGTGTTTTCTGTTAGCACTCCCAATAGCACAACTGTACCAGGTTGCTGCAGCGTGCCTGTTGTTCAGTGTTCACAGGAGAGCTGGAAGCAATGACTCTGTTCTGACCCAGTGATGGGCTGGCTGGGTCCAGAGGTCCCTTCCTTTGGCACAGGCATCCTTTGAAGTCAGATTATGTTTTGTGTAAATCAGTCATTGAAGCACTTTGGAATCTCCCTGGATGAGGATAAATCCCTATTAAGCAGTTTTGTTTTCTTTATCATGATATGATGACTTTTATTATTGCTTATATTGCAGTAATTGTTGTTTAGTACCGAACCCATGCAATAAACTTCCCAATATTGATTAGACTTCAGCAGAATTAATCTAAGGACATTTATTACCCCTTTGGAAGCAAAGCAATAGGATTGCCCTTGTATTAGCAACAACATGTGATACATAAAGCTGATGGTGGGAGGCTTCTCACTATCGCTTCATGCTGCCACATTCAGTCTGGACCCCCTGACAACCCCTCCCTGGTGAGACCTGGCTGAGTGATGCTGAAGGGTGAGCTGATGCTTTGGGGTGCAGCTCTTTCCTTTGGTGCTCAGAGATGCCTCTGCAGGTCTCCATCATCAGAGGACCCAAAGGTGATGCTGAGCTGATGCCACTTCTGCAAGGCAGTGAGGAGGCTGCAGGGGTGAGCTGAGGACCAAGTAAGGATGTGCAAGCCAAGCACTGGGGGAACATTCAGCTCTGGAGACACAGCAGAGGGTCAGGGAACAAGTTTGTGCCCCGGGTTTGGGAAGTGTTCTGTGTGCTCAGAGGTTGTTCTCATAAGTGTTTTATTGCTTCCTGTAAGGCAAAGCCTCTCTGCCTCCACAACAATGTCAATAATTCATTCTAACTGTGCTACCGTGTTAACTACTGCATATCCTGCTTTCTCTTCTATTTGCCTGAACTATTATGACCTCAGTACTAGCAAAGTGAAGTCCCCTCCTCCTGGTACATGCTGGGTACCCTGTCTCTGCTGGGCTCGGCCCCTGGGCATGGGCACTCAGGGGAAGGACCATGTGTGCTGGTTGTGGCTGTGGTCGGGTTAATTGTCTTCACAGGGGCTGTGTTTTGGGTCTGTGCTGAAAGCAGTGTTGATCACACAGGGATGCTTTCCTTATCACTGAGCTGAGCTTACCCAAAACCAAGGGCTTCTCTGCTCCTTGAACCAGCCCATCAGCAAAGCAGGCTGGGGGGGAGCCCAGCTGAGACAGCTGATTCCAGCTGAAGCAAGAGGTATTTCAGACCATATGGTGTCAGGCTTGGCATATAGAGCTGTGGGAAGGAGAAGGAAGAGGGGGGACATTTGGAGTGATGGTGTTTGCTTTCCCAAGCCACAGTTACACACGCTGGAGCCCCGCTGTCCTGGAGATGGCTGAACCTGCCTGTGATGGGACGTGGTGAATGAATTCCTTGCTCTGCTTTGCTTGCCTGCATGGCTTTTGCTTTCCCAATGAAACTGCTTTACCTCAACCCCTGAGCTCTCCCATTTTAACCCTTCTGTTCTCTCCCCATCCCACCAGAGGTGAGAGGCTGTGCAGTGCTAAGCTCCTGCCTGGTTTCAAACCACGACAGACCATCCCTGTGCATCATTTACTATCGTGGGCAAGGGGTGTGTTTGACCCTGCTGCACCCCAAGGGTCAGCACCCCTGGTCCCCATCTGCAGCGTCGCCTCTCCAAAGGCACCCAGTGGGAGCTGCTCCCTGGGCACACACTGCCACCCTGTGTCAGTGTCACAGCCGGTCACCCGGAGGAGGAGGCACGGATCTGCTGTTGGAATAAAGGGTTTATGATCCATTAATGCGGGACACCCGGCTGGAAAATGGCTCTAAATCCCCCCTAGGGCAGGTTCAAGCCATTCCCCTTGGCCTGTCCCTACAGGCCCTTGTCCCAAGCCCCTCTCCAGGTTTCCTGCAGCCCCTTTAGGCACTGGAGCTGCTCTCAGGTCTCCCCTTCAGGAGCCTTCTCTTGTCCAGGCTGTCCCAGCCCAGCTCTCTCAAGCAGCCTGGGATTGCTACGACACCAAGCAAATGCCATAGTCCATGTGCAGACATAAGGGAGTGGAATTGCAGGAGAACTGGGAGAAACAGGCAACCCAGGCCAGGCAGCACCAGGCTTTAGGAGGGGGTGAGCAAGGAGAGATGAAAGGCAGCGGGGAGGAGCCAGTCGGGCCAGATTCTACATCCTGAGATGCTCCAGAGAGCAATGGGGTGTCAAGAGGTTTGGGGTGGAGGCAGATTGCCTTTGACAGAGATGATCCTAAGGGGTTGTAAGAAGCAACCTCGCTCACAGCACCACTGGTTCCTCACCCATCTGGGGCTGGAATGCACCTCTGGGTCTCTGTACAAGGTCCCAGGAGTTCCAAGCTGACCCCAGGACAAATGGGGACCCCATGTCCTTTAAACAAGAAAAGCAACTGAATTCAGTGGGGGCAGCAGCACTGGGAGCAATGTGGGCTGTTATCTCAGCATCATTCCTGGGATGATAATGGGAGCAGCAGCAGCAAGGAGGATGGCTCCACAGGGAAACAGTGATGGCAGCATGTGGGAAGGACTCTCCTGGAGAGCACCACTGCCTTGCACCTTCTTCTAAAGGAGCATTTCAGATGATATAGAGCCTTTTTTTCTACTAGGCTATGCTTGTTAAGGGAATCCCTTTGCCTTCCTATAGCAAACACATGCTGGGCAGTGAACCTCATCAGTGTGGTGTGCACCATGCAGCACCAGGGCTCTGGACACACATGTTTTACCCCTGCACACTTGTCAAGGTTGCTGTCAGCATCTCAGCACACCTTGTCTGCAGTCACTTGTTAATAAAGCCTGACAAGTGCTGCTTGCTCTGCAGTGCCCACATGAGTTAATGATTAAACTGGAGCTAGGGCAGTGTGCTTGGAACAAGGCAAATACATTATCACTGCACAAGGAACAACAATGACCCTTTCTGGCTCTTGTGTGGCTTAAAGGGTATTTGGAAACAAGGAACAGCCCAGAGCTTGGGAAGCAGGAGCATGTTCACGCCCCTGCCTGACCAAGAACATGGATTTTAGGAGCAGGAATGGGGAATGTTGAATGTAGTTTGATTCTAAGGTATCCGGTAAATCTGGATCACTGGCAAGCAAAGCAAAACAAACACAAGCCAGGAAACCCCTGCTCAGTTGAACACATCTGGAATCAGCAGTCAAAGGCTTGAACGTGTTCGGTTTGGTCTTTGCTGTGTCTGCAGGTCATTATTTCTCCAGTGCTAAGCACCACACACTGGAGCTGCAGTGGCAACGTTCAGGGTAGTGGTGAGAAAGGCAGAGTATATTGGGTCAAATCCTGCACTAGGCTGCCCTGGGCATGGACAGGGATCACCCAGACTGTGTGGATCTGAGAGCTCTGATTCAGCACAGGACACCGATTGCACAGTCATTTTTGAGTAGGATGGTGCTGCACATCAGCCAGCCCTTGGCTTGGGGGAGCCAGGAGGACACTGGTTTTCAGGCAATGCTGCTCCTATGCTGGAGTCTGCTGAACCCCAGCAGCACTTCCACCACACCTGACTGCACAAACCCTGGTTTATCACAGCCACCAAGCAGAGTTTCAATGTGCCTACAGGGATTACAGCATCGCTGCTGAAGCAGCAGCCTGTTGTATTAAACACAGCATGGGGCTGGATGAGTCCTCACCCCGAGGTCCTGCACAGACCCATTGCCTTCCTCCTTGTGTGGTCATTTGTGCTGGATGGGGCAACAGGAATACCAAGTGCCACTGCACTCCCCATACCTCCTCCGCTTGCCATGCATTCCTAGAACAACCCCCACAAAGCACTGAATGGAAGAGAAACAGGCAAAGGATGGGGGTTATCCTGGTGAGGTTAAGAAGCAATACTCCTTGAAACAGGGGTAATGTATCCCTCCTTCTGCAGTAGTTGGAGGGAATCCTTCTCTCCATCTTCATGTGAGCAGGGAAAAGGCAGACTCAGCTGCAGGTTATTGCCTAAACCCTGTTGGAACACCGTTAAAGACTCTTGGACATCTACAGTCCCCTCCCACAGGGCTGGAGTGACTCCAGTGGGTCCATGGGTCTCCCAACCCACATCTGATGCTCTCCAGCTGCAGACACATCAGGCCAGCAGGAACCAACCCATCTTCCTCCTGTGGGACACCAGCCCCAAGGCTCCCTGCTGACACCCTCAGTGCACAGTGACAAAGCCTGCTATTAAGACAACCCATTTCTCCTGGAGACTTCCCAGCAGAGCTGATGTTCTTTGATACTGCTGGGATTTAACAAACCCCTTCTCCTGAATTTGACCTTTGTAATGAAAGATGTGCACAAGAATGCTTTTAATTGGGATAGTAGGTCTTGACAGGCTCATGTAGACATGGAAATGATACGTCTGAGCCACTGTGGGACTGATAGTTAGGAAGCAGATGAATATCCCATGCAGAGTGTTTCCTTTGGGTCTTTTCTAGCATCGTCGCACCGCATAAACACAAGTGTGTACAATCTGCATTAAGGCATTGAGGGTGCAGCTACCAACTCCCCAGGTTACTGCTGCTGTATTATGATCTCTCTTCATGGCTGGCTTTTGACTGGGGTCTGCTGAGATTTTGCCTCCTGGGCATGAACCAAGCAGATTATGCACAGAATTAAGTAGTGTGAAGGCTGCTCTCAGAGGTACCCAGACAAGAGAACTCAGCTGGAATCTGGCTCAACCTGGAGATGGATTTGCTTTCTACTCTTGCTTTTCTCATGTGCACCTCCCAGATACCCCCAAATGTTGTTAATTGGCATTAATAGCCAGGAGCAGCCTTTCCCTTGCTTCTTAGTGCTGGGGGAGCACAGCTGAGGCAGTCAGTAGCTCATCTGATCATCCACCACCTTTTTCCCCCTATAAAAGAGAGGCTCATCCTCCGCTCTGGTCTCTGCCAGTCAGCAAACTGGGGCTGCTGTGATTGCTCTGACATCAGATCATTGTGAGAAACCCAGGGGCACTTGGCTGAGGAGCAGCTCAATGCTGGAGACAGCTGATGAGAGATGCGTTGGAGCAAAGGTAAATCCCTTCCTTTCAGTCGATGGATTATGGGTTATGTTGCAGCAGCAGAGTGTGGTCCTTGCTGCCTGGCACAGAGGGAGTGTTCCAGCAGCCCAGGGCTGGGGAGCAATTACCTGGGTGATAGATGCTGCTGTGAGTGATGCTGCTTCCCCTGCGAACAAAGCAGGGACAACTGGTGCTGCCTGTGGGATCTGCAGGCTTCAACCTGCCCCATGTGCAGGCAGGCAGCAGGAGAGGTTCCACCCAGCTCAGCCTGTGGACTTTCAAGTGCAAATCCTTGACTTTAAAGGCAGTGAAGGCACAACATAAATGGAAGCAGGGAGGGAGGTGCAAGATAAAGCTGTGGGTGAAGGGGTAAGCTCTCTGAGCCCTGTGTTTCCATGGTTTAATGGTGCATTTTCATTCACATGCTCCTCTCCTCTGACTCCCTTTTTATCCACTGCTGATTCCAGCATTATGCTGCTGAATGATCTGTCTTAGTGCACATCCCTTGCATAATATAGATGCATGACTACTGCAGTCTGAAAGGTAATCTTACCTTGTTTACCTGATGAGAAAGGAGAGCATTAAGGTACCTTTGCAAGCATTTTGAGCCTGAACCAGAACCTGTACTTCCCTTAAGAACACCTGGTTTTGGAAACAAAGGGTTCTCTTCCAATCCTTTATTTAGAACCAGGGGGTACCACAGTGTAACATATGTGCCAAGCATGAAAGCTTAGTTTTGGTTAGACTTCCTTGCAGAAATCTCACTTCCAAAGATTGCTTATTCAGCTGTGATGGGGTGGAGTGATGCTCATGAACAGGAGCTGTGCACATGGCTCAGGCAGTGTAAAATGGGCACAGAATAAACTAAAACAACAGCCACAGGAGATCAGGGTCATTCCTCTGAAAATGAACTCCAGATCAGTGCCTTTCCATGGGAAATGCTTCTGCTGCTGCTGGGCCCTCTGGGTTGGATCACTCACCATGGGCAAGCCCTGTTCAATCCTGCAAGCAAAACAGGGCATTTTACAGGCTAGATGTGTTTGCAGCTATTGGCAGTGGAGCTGTTACCCCTCGGGCTGTGTGACTCCTGGCCTGGGACCTTATGCAAGAGCTTACACATGACTCTGCTCTGTGCCACCCAGAGAGGAGCCCTGCTGCTGGTGGATGGATCCTGCTCTCACAGCCACCTCTCAGCTCCATGGAGTGTCAGGGATCAGCTTCCTAAATCCAAGCTGCTCATTCTGCTTCAGGCACAAGCAGGCAGCTAGGGAGGAAGGGGACAGGATGGTGGTGGTGTGAGCATCCAGTTTGTAGGCATAGAGCAGCCCCCAAGTCTTTGTCCATGTGCTAGCCTAGAGGGTCACAGGTTACACCCTGTGGAAGGGTACCTTAATCCTGCCTTACCCCCTACCTCCCCAAACCCGTTAAACCACTGGTGATGCTTCAGGCACGTGGCAGAGCTGCATCTTTGGCCATGCTGGGGTTAGAGCCATCCTCACAACCAGCCAGGTCTGGGCTGCAGGTATCCCCATGGTATGCATCTATGCAGCAGCTTGCTGGTCCTGCCTGGCCACTACTGACCCAGCTCCAGGCTTGAAATAAGGTGTTGGGCTCAGGCTGGATGAGTTAATAACCTTCCATAATAAAGGCTCCTTCCCCCTTTTGGAGCCAATGTACATGCAACATGGTGCTTGCTGAGCAACCTGCTGAGGTTTTGGTCAGACCTTAACCTATGCAGCCTGATGCACAGGTTTGTGTTGCTGCTGGCCAGCCCAGAACTAGTTTAGGTAATTGCTGAACTACAGGCAAGCATTTCCCTGCTTCCATGGAGTGTAGCTGATCAGACATCATTCTCTCACATTCCTTGGATTCTTTACATGGGTCAGTGCTATGCCCTCCACTTGTGCACACCTTTATTGTGTTCACACAATGATACAGCTTTTGCAGAAGGATGCCCTCCCCTCCTTCCCATGCAAACCAAAGCTCCTGATGCCTGTTTGGAAAGGAATCAGAAGCCTGGCTCTGGGTTTTGTCAGTAGGAGCCTGTTTTGTATTCCCAACACTCACTTGGAAAGCTGCTTGTACTGCAGGGTCAGTGATGGAAATGATTTAGTGCTGTAGAAGACTTTGTATTTACTTATTGCACTGGAAGCACTTGCACAAAATCCCATCTCGTGTGGGTCCTGGGTTGCAAGAGGCCCAAGTATCTGGTTCAGACTCATCATTTGAAATGCCCAGCTCCCTGGGTCACCCCCACTCCTCAAGTCGAGACATACTGAAGGTTTAAACTCATTGCTTAGCTTTACCAGAGCTCTGACTGCAACATCACTCGTGTATGATCCAAAAATGGCTTTGTAATACAGAGTTTATTACAGAAATAAACCACCTTTGTCATAAAAGGTGTGCAGGATAAACACTGACAGCATCAGCTGCCTCTGAAAGATGTGAGAGAGTTTGAAAGGGGCTGAAATGGTGGTGGTTCAGCCTCGCATCTCTGCTTTGGGGCAGCACTCCTGGGTCTGCCACCAACACAACCTTTTGCTTCTTAATTGTCACTTCATAATGAAGATGGGTGTTTGTGTCTAAGTGCTATATCCAGGTTGTCAGGGATGGATGTGAGTGTAGCCTTGCAGTGGATGTGAAGCCAGCCAGGCCCGGAGGAGCACTTGTACGTGGGGAGCATCACTGTGTCCCCTCCATTGCCCGTGGGTCTCATGGTTTTGTATATGGCAGTGGTGGCTTTTGGGAGGCACTTGTATGGGGCAGGTGAGTGCTCAGGCCTCAAAGGCTTTGATAAAGTTAATAAAAGACCATAAAACCCTAAAGGAGCAGCAGAGTCCTGCACTTCTTCCCAGAGAGGCTTTATCCACAGGCAATGCCTTTTAAAAGTAAGTCAAACCCCAATTCCATGGCTTCCCTGTTTCAATGAATCTCCAAATGCATTAAAGACTTTGTAGGAGGATATGCCCCATCCACATGCTGAGCGAGGCTTTATATAAATAGCTCCTATACATTTGCTATATACAAAACGTTATGTACACGTGGTGGTACTCCAGTCGGTGACGCTCCAAATACCTCCCATGGTACCTCCCCCAAGATGCTGAGGTGAGGGGTCATGGTTATGGTTGAAAGCAGTTGGATATGGGGGGCAAGCCGCTCAGCCAGCAGCCCCACTGCCCATGGAGCTATTCCTTCAGCAGACCAAGCTTCTTCAGTGCCTCTCGCCGGGTCTCATCCGTCGCACCCTTAGGGGAAATCTTGACACTGACGGAGGATCGGGGTGGCCTGGGGAAGCTCTGCAGGGGATGCGATCGCCGCTTGCTGCTCTTCTCCTGCTCCACCTGCCCCGGCTCTTTCAGACCAGCAAAGTCCTTCCCAGTGCCGAGGGACACTGGCCTGGGGCGGCTGCTCCGGAGGAAGCTGGGGGCCAGCCGCTCGATGAAGGACATCTTGCCCAAGGAGCTGCTGGTCTTGACGCTCTGCTCCTTGGTGCTGGCCATGTAGCTGCTCAGCCCTACCCCGGAGCGCTCCAGGGTGTTGGATTTGAAGGGCATCTGCCGGACACCCGGCACCGACCTCTCCACTGCCCCATCGCCTGCTTCGGGCTCGGCAGGGATGGGGAATGGCACCTCCTTCGGTTGGGGATGTGCTGGAGGTTGAAGGTGGGCGCTGGGCTCCCTCCTGTCCTGTGACAGTCCCAGCTTCTCCAGTGCCTCCCGTCGGGCTTTCTCCCTCTCCCTGGGGTCGAGGTGCCCTGAATTCACCTTGTCGGCAGTGGTGTCGCTGGCCAAGGATGGAGGTGATGCCTTCACCTTCTGGCCGGGCTCTGTGGCCGGTGTCACTGGGCTGGTTTTGCTGGTTTTCAGGATAATATTTGGTGGCAGTTTTCGTGGTTTGGGGGCAGTGGGAGGCCCCCGCTTGGTATCAGGGTCCTGAGGGGCCTCTTCCAATGTGGATTTCTCTGGCTGGCCCCATGACATCCAAGTCTTGGTCTCCTTGGCTGTGTCCCTCTTGTCATCTGAGCAATTGCTGCGTGACCACTCATGGCTCACCAGCTCATCCTGGAAGGGATCTGGAGGTTGGAGAAGCAGAGATTCCAGGGATTTCATCTGGCTTCTTATACTGGGTTGGTCAAACCTCTCGTCCTTGGCCATCTCCTGCGAGGATTTATCTCCTGGCACTGGGTCCTCCACTGTATGGACAGTCACTTTGCTGTCAGAGGCTCCATTTGCTACAGTGGTGATCCTTGGAAGACTGGAATAGACTGAGTTTGGAACCACTGCTGGAGCTGACCTTGGGAAGGCAGAGGGGTTTTCAGCACTCTTCTGTTCAGCTGCATGCTGCAAGGGGGGAGCCCCATTTTCCAGATCTAGGCAAAGAGAGAGCTAAAGTCATGCATCACATGGACACCTTCTCGTTTGCAAACCACACTCCTTCCTGCCTCCTAAGCAGGAGCAGCCATGGCAGAGCACTTGGCTTTGCAAACCAGGGCTGGACCATGGGTTTCCAGCTTACCCCGGGTGATGGAATCTCTCTTAGGCTGGGTCCTGGGCAGCTTGGAGGGCTCCATGGAGTTGGTGTCGTTGGTAGAGACCCCACTGTCTGCTTCTGCATCCAGGGAGCCAATAGTTTCTTCTAAGAACATCAGACATTCTTTCTCTTCTACAGATAAGTAGTCATAACTGTTATCACTCTGAAAAAGAGGGGGGAAAAGGCAGCAAAGAGAGGAGAAAGAAGTTAGGAAACGTGTGACAGCTCTTGGTCAGTGGCTATTCAGGAATTGGTATGTACAGCTACAGAAACCTAGACAAATTGCTCTAAAACCCCCCTAAGGTATATACTTAAGGCCATTTTTATATTGAAATCAGCATCAGGAGATGGGTTATTCTTAACTTGTAAACTTGGTCTTTACCTTTTAGTCCTTTAGTTTACTTTGGAATATGGATACCATGGGTGGTCTATAGGTGCCTGTACTGATGAGCAGTGATTTATCTCAGAATTTTCCTAAACATTATAAATACCAAAGACTTATCAGCGGGTGGTGATCCCTCTCCTTGTTCTTCCAGCCAGATCTTTACTTTGCTGTATTTCAAGTATCATGAGATGTGATTGCTGCGGAAGCACCAAGTTACAAGGTGATAGAAGCAATACACCAGGAGAAAAAGAGGGGCAGGAAAGGATGGGGCGTGCATCACATCAACAAGCAGGGAGGAGGAATTGTCCCAGGTGGAGTTGTTTTGCAGACAGACACCTATCCAAATCTTTGACCAGGCAATATTGCAACCAGTTTTTCCATCCCTAATACATCCCAGAGGGTTTGGTTCTGGTTTGCAATCTATCAAACAGAAAACCTGTTCAGGACTGAGCATTGCACTTGCACGTATCAATTATACTCCAAGTCACACAGGATGTAATTAGTCCATCAATCTTGGAATCGGTGTTGGGAGGCAAACAAGTTTTAATGGACAGATAGTGAAAAATGACACATCTACCCCCATGGCCCAAACTAATCTATTCCTTAACTAAGGAATTAATCTCTTGTCAGCCAGGAGGAGTACTGCTCACTGTCTTGTCCAGGTGAAGTCACCCTTGCTGGAGCCAGTCTGACCCAGTTACCCAACTGGTCTAATCCCTCCCTGGGGAGCTCACCCAGTGCCAGCACTATCTGCATCGGCATCTTCAGGCAACACGGGAGCATCGGGGCTCTGGGTATCATTCCCTGAAGGAGGCCTTGCAGCAGTGAAGGATCCCGATTGCTGCCACACACACAGTAGGACTGGAAAACTGGGAATGCTTTGGAGCAGGAATTCACTTGGTCTTTGTGCTGCCCTTAGCGAGGCGCTGCCTCAGGGTACCCGAGAGCACTCACAGAGAGCAGTTCTGAGCAGAGAACAGGAACAGGGTGCCCAGAGAAGCTGTGGCTGCCCCATCCCTGGCAGTGCTCAAGGCCAGGTTGGACACAGGGGCTTGGAGCAGCTGCTCCAGTGGAAGGGGTTGGAGCCATGCCCAGGCTGGGCACAACAGGGTTACTTACATGCTGTGAGTGGTTGGAGGCCGTGCTGACCATGCTGTCACAGCTGCCGGAGTTGCAGCCAGCCATTCCCAGCTCCTTCCTAGGCATATCCCAGGCTGCCCGGGGGGCAATGTCCTGGCTGAAGAAGAGAGGCATTAACCTGCAAGGTTCTGTACCCCAGGACAATGCAAGCAGGCAGGCTGTGGTGCTGCCGAAGCTGTAAGCTCCATCCCATGCTGGTGGCTATCTTGGAGCTGTGGATAAGGTAGTTGCTGAGTGAAGGGAAAAGCTGTAAGCCCAGCTCAGCCTCGGTGATGGGATCAGCGATCCCATCCCAGTTCAAGCTCCAGCCCAGCTCCAACTCATAGGATCTCTTCCCCCCAAACTTCTGACCATGCTAACCCGAAATGCTGCTGTTCAGCTGAGCCTTGCTCTGCTGGGAGCTTCCTCTTGGCACAGAGCTTCCTCCTGCCACCCTTCCTCTGGGGCTGCAGGGGTGTGGTGGCCATGGGGAGCTGCCCCCATTCCTTTGGGGCACGCCTGGGTGTGTTTGGGCACGTGCCTGGCATAGCTTATGGGGAGCAGGGCAGCGCTGGGTCTCCAGCATCCCCCTTTGCTCATGGCAATGCACCTCTGCCACTCTTCTGGATTCAGCCTGCACCCCAAACTAGTGGGACCAAATGGGGTAGTAATTGCCAGACAAACAACCTGCCATTGGGGTTGCCAACAGTGAGATCTGCCTGGGGCATGGTCCTGGAGGCAGAGAGGACAGTTATGTGCATGGCCTGCGGGAGATGCTGAGTGCCCGACAAAAGGCATCATTACTTATGGATGTAAAGCAGCGAGCTTCTGAAATGGACCAACACCACCTATTAGGTGTCTGGGAGAGGACTGGGCTGTGGAGGCTGAGAACAGCAAAACAACACCCCCCCAAGAGCACACAAGGACCCATGCAAGAGGATTTGCTGGTTGAGATACAGAGGAGCTCTTTGTGCTGTGACCTGGCCATGGCACAGGAACATACTGCTGCTTTTTGTCTTGGAGCAGGGAATTAGATGGAGTGATAAGAGAGCCGAAGTGGCTGCTTGTTCAGAGGGTTAGAGCCTGAAAGAATTCCTTTGTAATTGGGATAGGCAGCAAAAATCA
This sequence comes from Melopsittacus undulatus, assembly GCF_012275295.1. Lineage (NCBI taxonomy): Eukaryota > Metazoa > Chordata > Aves > Psittaciformes > Psittaculidae > Melopsittacus > Melopsittacus undulatus. The sequence goes on from NC_047542.1 coordinate 2,309,257, forward strand.
GATTTCAACAGGCACCCCCTGACAGATCTAATCCTTCCACTATTTCAGTCTCAGCTTTAGCATTATTTACTGCTTAAATGACATCTCAGTAAGTGGTGGCTTTCAAACAGCAACACTCTGGATTCCATTGAATTCAGATAACTTTATAGCCAGGGTTTTTAGCTGACAGGAAGCAGGGACACAAAGTGAATTTGGGGGTTTTGGGGCTTCCACAAGCCATGCGGATTCACCGTGACCCAGAACATTTCCAATGTGAAATGTGAATCTGCTTCTAAGCAGCAAGAGGCTCCTGCTGCCTCATTGCAATGCTCCTCATTGCCTCCCACGTCCCTGCTGCACTCATTCAAGAGCACACAAAAAGCCTGGCCCTGCTGTGATTGGGGGTCCCGCCAGGCCATGAGGATGTCCCGGTGTCCCAAGGATGCCCATCCCCGTGTACCCATCGGCAGAAGTAATTTGCTCCTGTTCAAACAGCGTTTGCAGGAATCTAAAGTAGCTGCCAAGGTTTTGGCACCCTCCCCTCCATGGGGAGGCAAAGTTCAGCCCGGAGCTCATCGCGTGTTGGGGAGGATCTATGCAGAAAGCAGCTCCGTTTTCCTGCCCACCAGTTCTCTGATGCGATTATGGCTCTAACGTGTTCATGCAGCTCGGGAACAGTGTAGTACAATCCCAGCTTTTATGATCCAGAAGGATTTTACAGTTCCTTTTGCTGAATAACAACAACTAAACCCATGAGTATTTACATTAGAATACACGGCACTTGAGAAGCTGTTTTCCTATCACGTCTGTATCTCCTGCCACTAAAAATGCTGTTCGGAGAAGCTATAACAGGGAAAGCTGCCATAACTGTCCTTTACAAAGCTCCCTGAGACCTCAGACATCAAAGAGGTGCTGGGTAGCAATTAATGCTAATTGCTTTATATGAAGAGGCTACTTTCTTTTACATCCAGTGCTACTAAAAGCCCTCTACCACAGCTCTCCAGCTGTGTTATAGAAGCAGGGTGTTTTTGCTGTCTAAAGCAAACCCTAACCCTTACAGCAAAGGGCTTTGTCCTGTGCAGGTACCATCCTGGCTGCTCCTGCTTGGCAGCAGGATGGATCCCACCTCAGGGAGGAAGGAGATGATGGCAGATCTGTTCAAACAAGTAAATCAAGTGCAGGTAGCAGTTGCCTGAGCTCTTTGCTGTTCTGAGCACACCCTTTCCCAGCCTCTCGGGTCTCCCCCAGCTTTCCCCTTGCCATCAACTCAAACCACCTTGTACATCTTCACTGGTGACAGCCCCACCACGCTTTCATCTTCCCGAAGCAAAGCACATACATAACCCCCCAGCACCCACAGCCCTGCACTCTCCCGCAGCCCACTCAGCAGGAAAAGGACAGAAAGTGAAGGACAGGAAAGAACAGAGAGCATTAACGCTGTTCTTGTTTTACCAGCAGGTCCGTCGCTCCGCGCTGCCCAAATCCTTGTCCTGACCGTGCCTATCCCAGCACTTCTTTGCTTTCCTGGGTTAACCAAACAGAGCCGGGTTACACATTAACCCTCCTCCGGGGAGATAAGGCTGTGCCGGTGCTCAGCAGGTACGTGCTCACGGGTGAGAGCCCCCAGCCCTTCACTTGCAGCCTGCTGCACTGGGGCAAGAGAAGTCCCTCTTGCACCCATGCAGAGCCCCTCTTCCTATTGCTCCAGGCAGCTGAGCCCCTCAAACCCCTCCATGTCCTGCCCCAAAGCAGCCAGGTCGCTGTGTGCCGTGCTCTGGGGCAGCAGCGCAGGCAGCACCCGGGAGCTCTGCTCGGTACCACCCAGCCCTCACTCACTTCCCAGCTCCGGCTGCTGCCCTCTGATGTCCTCAGCACGGGTTTCGCTGGAGTCTCCTTAATCCGACATCCTGTTCTGCCGCATAGCTGCTCGCTGACACCCGGAGCAGCCCAAAGCAGCCCCGACCCAAGCACCTTTGTACGTAGTAATTAAACCCTGTGCTGGGCGTTTGCTCTGTGCGCTGCTCACCGCGTTACCCCACAGCTGGTTTGTTCTCTGGGCTGGTTTTGTGCAGGGGAACCCTCAGCCCAGGGTAGGACCCGGTTCCTTCTCGGCTCTAAAGCCACAGCCTCTGGCTAGAACAGGTATGTACTCGTCTGTCACCAAAGCTTTCCAGAGACCAAAAGTTCACTGTCTGCTGCTGGATGCTGTGAGGAGGTTCTGAAGGCAGAAAGCTTCACCACTATCACCTTCTATCTGTGTGTTAGAGGAGGAGGTGCCCAGGTCCTCACAGTTCTGAGGCTTATTCTTCAGGTACTGAGCTTGCAGCTCCCCTTTGCCCCTTCTGGTACCCTTCCCTGCAGGCACTGAGTCCCCTCTTGTGTGTTCATTCCCACCTCCTCTGCAGAGAACTGCAGGAGCTTGTTATTACCTTGATTTTGGGCTCTCCTATTGAAATCACAGCTTTTCTCTCTGACAAACATTGTTTAGGCCATTGCTCCCACAAACACACACAGCATAGACGTGTATGTGCTTTGCAAGGTGAATAACTATGAATATCCAAACTGTGATGGCCACCAAATTCATTGCAGTTTTCATGCCTCAGTAATTTGGTTTTAACTTTTATATTGGCATTTTGGTGGGTTTATTCTTAGAAAAAGGCTGTGTTGCAACGTGTTCCCTGCTGCACAGAACAGGGAAGTGAAAACAGAGCTAATTCAAGCCATGGTAGAAAGCAGAAGAGCCAGGAAGCACAGGGGTTCCCACCAGCATTGCTGAGCCCCAGCTGTGTGCTGTTATGAAAGGGAACATGTGTGCTGAGGAGCAATCCATAGAGCCAGAGGCCTCAGGAGCTCCAACCAGCCCTGATTCCCATGCCAGCCTGCAGCAGAGGGACAGAATGATGGGAATGTGATGGATTTGGAGCAGCAGTAGCAGCCCCAGCAATGCCCGAGCATTGTGACAGACAGAGATTGCAGCGTCAAGCTAAGTTTAGTGCAAGAGGTTCTGGAAGTGTTGCCTGGTGCGGTGCTGGGTGATGAAGCAGGTTAAACAGAGGTAGCTTCATGCTGGTTTTGTTAAGTTGTGCTTAGTTCTGAGCTTTAAGGGATGGAGTAAATCAGACCCTGAGGGGTTTTCTTGTGCATTCAAACACAGTGTGAATGAGCAAAGGCAAGTGTGTCCCGAGAGCACCGTGCTGATAGCACAAGGGCTGAAATCTGTGCAGTAAACCAGGCAGAGCTTTCTGCCTGCAGGGTTTTGTGTAGGTCAGGAGGGTGTCATGATCCATTACAGGAAGTCTTGAGCTTGTCTGAATCAGCTGCCCAGAAAGAACCTGCTCCTTTTCCACATTCCTCTTCCTCCAATGAATATAAATAGCTACAACCCCAAATAAAGTGTGATTTCAGATACACGGCATGAAGTCTATGTGAGTAGTCAAACAATGCAGAGAAAACTTCGCAATACAGTGAAGGGACTTTGGCATGTCAACAGACCCGTTGTGCCTCACCCTGTTCCTAAACATGAGAGCACAAGTGGTTCAGTCCTGCCCCTGGTGGAAACTCATCACTGGTAACATGCCTGTTAACATAAAGAGGTTTATCTGACTCTGTAGGACTGTTGGACACTTTCCTTATACCAAATCATATGGACAGGATGGATGTTAACAGTCATGGAAAAGATGAGGCAGTTAATACCTGGTTTACACAGCAGCTTAAGGAAATAATTAAGTCTTAATATAGCTGTGAGGTAAGCAAGGAACCCCATTTATTATCCCTATTTTACAGAAAAGAGGTAGAGAACTGAGCTGATCTGTTTCCATAGCTTGGTCAGCATTAACTTGGCAGAAATTGCTGGATGAAGGAAGGTTGGATGAAGCCTTGGGTGATATGGTTTAGTGTGAGGTGTCCCTGCCCATGGCAGGGGGATTGGAACTGGATGATCTTAAGGTCCTTTCCAACCCTAACTATTCTGTGATTCTATAAATGAGGAGTCAGCTCTCAAGGTATGATAAAGCTCCCTAAAATTTTCCCCAAGGCTCTAATTAAAAGAAGACAGACACTGCACTCTTGGCCAACCTGGTTTTGTTCATTTCCCCATTGCATTCTTGTGTTCCAGAAAGTGTTCTGCTGCTCAGAATGCTTCATGGGAGGCAACTTGAAGTCATTTTCTTCTTAGCAAAACCTGATGGTGGTTTTACAGCTGGATGCATGAGTTAAGATGCAGGCAGAGGTGTAATTTGTAGGATAAAGAGTTGTCATTTGGAAACCAGCAAGCTGCAAATGTTTTGTTCCTCTTATTAAAGAGATTCCCTGCCAGGGCTCTCCCACGGCAGGGTTTGTGTGGGGCTGGAGCCAGAGCTGCCCTCCAGTGCTGTGAGCAGTGAGATCTGCCAGAGGTGGATGCTTCAGTGATTGTGTCTTGGTCTGATTTCTCTAACATATGGGTTTTCATGGTTAAGGAGTCAGCTTCATTCTCCTGCTTCAAGAAGAGCAAACAGATAAGGCTGCTTTAGTGAAATATATATATTCATTTATATACTTATATATATATATTTATATATATAAATGAACCTGTGTTCTGCATTGCTGGTGTGGTTTCATAGTGGCTTTGTGGTCCCAGGGTGGATCGGGGCTGTAGCACTATTATACTTAACAACTCTCTAGAAAAGGGATGAGTACAGCAGATACTGTTCCCAAACTGGCCCAGCAGCCTCTGCTGTGACTGTGCCCATGAAAAGCTTCAGGTGTAAGATATTCTGCTCTGTGTAAGATGTTCCTTTTCTCAGCCCTTTCCCTGGCAACTGCTCTTTTTACATGAAATTATCCAGAACTGAGGAATTGTTTGTCCTTCAGAAAATTGCTGATTTACTCCCTAGACAATCGCATCCATGAAGTGGGTAAGCATGCTACTGAACCCAAATGTTCCTGATGTCTGGTTACTAAATGATTTGGCTTTAAACTGTCAGAGGGGAGATGGAGGTTGGACATTAGGAAGATGCTGTGAGGGTGCTGAGGCGCTGGCACAGGGTGCCCAGAGAAGCTGTGGCTGCCCCATCCCTGGCATTGCTCAAGGCCAGGTTGGACATAGGGGCTTGGAGCAGCTGCTCCAGTGGAAGGGGTTGGAGCTGGAGGAGCTTTAAGGCCCCTTCCAACCCAACCCAGGCTGCACTGCAAAGAGGTAAAGATCTCAAAACCACCCTGTTGAACTAAGCCCAAACCTGAAATTCCAGAAGTGAGGCACAGACTGCACTGAGGATGTACACATGCATCAGTCACGTTTATTGGTGCAACACAACTTTTGCAATCCAGAGCACGTGTTTAAGGCAAGCTGTTACACCAACTGGTTGCACGGATGATACACGTACCGGAACCATGTACCACAGAGTTACAATGGGAATGAAAGCTGTTAGAAGTGTTTGCTCCTGCTTGCTTTACTGCAGTGGGAACATGCTGCCTCCACCAGTGAAAGCCCTTGCGCAGGATCTGCTCAGCACGTAAACTCAGACAAGCTTTTCAAGTGCTGTTACAACCACGAGCTGATGCGTATCTCCTGCTACAATACGTGTTTGTGAAAGGCCACATGATTAGAGTGTGTGGGGCTCTTCTTTAATTAAAGAAGGAATTTAGTGCTGGTAAAACAGGCAGACTGGCACCAGGTAACCGGGATTCTTTATTTCAGTGATGTCTTAGAACCTGGTAAAACAATACCAATAATCCACCTTTTGTAAGCACACCCCCAAAACAAACCTTCCCATTTCCAGGGCTCATTTAGTTACTGAGCCCTGTGTTGAATGAAGTATTCAGCAAGGAATTTAATGCTCATTTTAAACGTGTATGGGATTGGGAATGGCAGTAAGGATATAAGCCCGTATTTTGCAGGCTTTGGGTATGGGTTATGCTATTCCCAGCCAGAACCCAAGCCCACGTTCCACATCTAGTGTAAAATAGGTGTAACCACCATTCTGCTGTACAAGCAGAACAGATCAGTGTAAATGTGTCAGTGGTGTACTGAAGTTCATCCTACCAGCGTGCCACTTTTGTGATGCTTCTGTAACTATATTGTTAAGGGCAGGCAAATGCTGGTAAAAATGATACCAAAACCACCCCAAAAATAACATTCCCAACACTTGAAACAGAGGGGGTTGTACTTCAAATGTACCTGTATCTTAGATAATGCAGATACTTTGGGAGAGTTTGAGAATCACATATAGTTTTCTGACTCGTGGGCAGCACCATAGACCCTTGTTGTTTGAAATCCCCCTGTCAGTGTCTAACAGCATCAGCTCTTACAAAGATGAATTCCAGCAGTGTCAGTGGACATTTTTTAAACCAAAGAGATTTTATTTTCTAGGCAACAAAAGAAAACATCCAAGCAGTGATATTGACACATCTCCCTTGAGTGGAACTCGGTCTCTGGGAGCAGATTTCCAATGCAAACATGACATAGCAAAGCTCAACGCTCCGGATGAAATAACCCTCATCTTCAAACTACTGCAACTGAGAAACACCCCGAAGAAAAATCCTCTTCCATGTTTGCAGAAATCCATCCAGGACACAAAGCTAAAACGTAAGTGTTGCTCCCCAAAGCCAATATGCATTTGCATACATGGCAGGCAATAAATATGTATCTTCCACTTCTGGTTCAAAGCCACCCAAGCCAGGAACACCTCTCTGAGGTAGGTTTTATGTTCATTTTACAGATGGCAATGGTGAGGCTCAGCTCCTTATTCAAGGCGTCTCTCTGCTTCCATGTGAAAGCTGAGAATACAACTGAGGACTGACAGTCTCTTGGTCTCATTCCTAGACAGTATTTCATCTCAAGTAGTTATAACACAGTGTAATCTTCAAGTTCCTTTGAACTGTCAGGTATTTCCTTAGGTTTGTAAGCATCAGCTTCTAGAGAACTGGTTTTAATGTTGGGGGTTTGGTTTGGTTTTGTTTTTCCTATAACAGACTAAAAGCCAAGTGAAGTTTAACACTGGAAGCTAAGTCGCTTTCTATAGGAAACTCCCAACAGTGCTAACATGTATTTGAATACTGAATTAAAAAGAAACCTGGTCCATAGTGATTCTGTCCTTTATACTTAATTATTCACACCCTAATTCAGCAAAGCACTTGTAATTACGTTCCTTCTTTGATAAAACCCTCCTGTACTTCAAGGTCCAACTGGGAGCCTCTGCTGAGAACTTCAGTGAAACGTGCCTTCTATAAACACGGTTTTGCTGCACCAGTTTAGGTTAAACTAGATCTTAAGTTCCACTTTGGAAAGTGGATTTATTTTTGCCTCAGTCTGAAGATGCAGGTTCTTGCTCCCCATTCGTAAAAGTGCAAGGAAGGTAACTTAAAACAGCAACAGAAGAAGAGCAGGTTAAGGATATTCTAAAATTCATTAAAACAAGTATGTGTTGTAGGCATTTCAAGGAAAAACCAAAATCCCCTTCAGTAATATGCACCTTTACAGCACCTTTTAAAAGACCTCAACAGCACTCACAACTGCTGTGAGGCAAGACAGATTCAACCAGTTTCAACTTCCCTGATTGTGAACAGTAGAAGTAGGGCAGTTTCCATAGCTTATTTTGTTGTGGAAGTTAAACTGCACCCTTCATTATCAGGATTAAAGTCTCACCACTGAAGAGTCATCGGTGACAAATCAAACACGTTAAGGCAGAATGCAGATGAAGAAACTTCAAGCCTCCCTTCTGGGTTCTCTGTCCGTCTAAAAAGGCAAAACTTTTCAGCAGGAAGGAGTGAGAACTATACCTTAAAGTGCTCTTTTACAGTGTTCGGAATCTGGTACAGCTTAGCAACACTGTGGCCATGAGCTATACCCAAATCTGCTTCAATGGATGTAACAAACTGAGTCACTTCCCTAACTACTCTATTTCCTTCTTGCCAGGATTTCAGATACTATTGTGAATAAGAGTCCAAACTATTTCAAGAAACATGCCTATGTTCTGATGCAGTGTAAACACCAGGGGTTGATAGTTATTTTCCAAGCAACTAAAAACTACCTACAGAGGATTAGTAAGTTTATTCAACACTTAACCATCTACTTATTAATTTAAAGAAGGCTACCTTAAAGCTTAGAGGCCATTTCTTTCTCTAAAGCCATGACTTCAAACACACAATACAGTCTACTTCTGATGGTAACATAGTACAGGGCAGCTTTGGAGATAGTCTTTCCATTCCTAAGTGTGCACCAAATGAGCAGTTTCCCCTGCAAGAACTGCTTGCATGTGCAGAGTCTAAACTTTAGCATCAAGAATGCTGATCTGCATGTTTCCCAAACCCTTAATTTAATTACCCTGAAAACATGATACAGAGAGATTAAGTCAGCAATTTAAAGGCTAGATTTTATGCTAGTGTTGAATGAACCTGATTTAATACGTCTGCTCAGTTCACACACACAAAGACTCTTTCAGGAATCAAGTTCTAGCTGCCAGTGTATACCACCTGCCAAAGCACTAGAAATTAGCATGCGAGAAGATACCTACTTCAACTCCCTTGGGTTAAATCCCTAGCCATAACAAACCTGTGCATCCTGGCCATCATTAAGTTAATTTGCTTTTCAAGCTCTGTGAACGGAATTGTAGGATTACATACAGCTTATCTGGGAATCCAGAAGTTTATTCTGGACCGATGAGGTAGTCGATGTAACCATCCTCATGCAGATGTCACACTTCCCCAAAGTTGGTGTGTCCGGTCTCCTTGGCGTGTTCTCTGGCTTCCACTTGTCCTGTGAGTCCCTTCTGGCACACCATGCACCTCAGTGTGAAGTGATTCACGTCCGTGAACTGCCTCTTCCGCCTGGCTTCATCTGCCAACTCCAAAGCTTGTGCAAGGACAATATCATCACTTGTGGAGAAGATGGTCTGGGGAGGAATGTCCGAGTCTGGGATTTTACGCTCAAGTGGATCGTAATGAATCCCATCATATATTAAAAGGACCCGCTTAGTGTAACCAGCATCTTCCCCAAAGCGGTCAATCCTGACCGTCTGTGTGTCCACCACACAGATTTCACACTGGTAGAACTTGGATAAAATGGACACTTCGATGGCTCCTCCCCATGTCTCTTCCCTCCTGATCCAGTCACAATACTCCCTGTTGGTTTTCCCTAGAACTGCCTCACAGTATGATTCCGGATCGCTTGCTACTATCTGGGCTATGAGGCTGCGCATCTCTGGAGCACAGCCTGGGTCGTAGACGCCTCCTTCTACCACATAGTACACACTGGTGAAGAGACAGGAGTTATCTGCTGGCACAACCCTCCTGGCAAGCACAGGCACAGCTTCCCTGACCGAGTTAGACATGGTTCTTTTTGCAACCACAGGCGAGTCAGTCTTGGCTTTGGACGTATCCTCTTCAACGATCAGTGTATCACCTGTCAAACACAGAAGGAGGAAGAATTGAGGGAAGTCACAGCACCACAGAACAGCTTGTGTTGAAGGGACCTCAAAGCTCCTCCAGCTCCAACCCCTGCGGCGAGCAGGGACCCCTTCCACTGGAGCAGCTGCTCCAAGCCCCCGTGTCCAACCTGGCCTTGAACACCTCTACATGCAGACCGGCCTTAAAGGCACCGCTGGTCCTAAACCAAAGCAACGCGACTGCATTGTTGTAACTGCGGCTTGCGCTCATTTTCCCCCACAGCACCATATCCTGATGGGAAACCGCCTGTGCCAGCACAGCCGGTAACACCGCAGTCTATGGATGGAGCACACCCAGCAGGCTCCGCAGTACTCACCCACCGGGCCCCAGCCCTGCCAGCGCCGCGCTTTGCCTCCGGACCCTCGGGACGCGGGTACAGCCACGACGGGCGCTGCCGGCGAGCAGGAAGCACCTTGAGCCGGGTGTTGACAGCTCCCGCCGGGGGCAGAACCGGCCCGACAGCCAACTGATGAGGGGCGTGCTGGGCCTCTTGTCATTAACCTAATTACACCCCACAAAGCGCCGGGTTCCGGCCCTCACCCGAGTGGATGCCGAGCTCTCCGAGCCGCCGCTCGCCGTCACTGAGGTCCAGGCTCCGCGGGGGGAAGCCGAGCAGCAGCCGTTGTTCCGAGGCCGGTACACCGGTGAGCGCGGCCAGCGCCGCCTGCATGTCCCGGAGCCGGGAGTGCGCCGTGAGCCCGGGCAGGGGGTGGGAGCCGCTCCGGGCCTTGCACCGCAGCCGGAGCATCCTCCTCCTCCTCCTCCTCCCGGACCAGCTTCCGTCCTGCCCGCTCTCGCGAGACCTCCCTCCGCGCACCATCATTGGCTGGGCCGGAGCGGCGGAGGTGGGTTCGGGGGTTCGGCCGGAGAGGGGCGCCCTAGCGCTTATGACGTAGAGATTTGCATACTATTTGCATTTGTGGCGCGCCGGCGCGGGGTCATGTCGGCCGCACGGCACGGCGGCGGCCCGCGGGGCAGGCCCGGGGCTCTGCGCGGCGGAGAGAAGCAGTGCTGTGAGTAACCCCGGTCCGGAGGGGCTGCCGCTCTTAGCGGTCAGAACCAGACATATATAACCTAAGGATAGCGCTTAAAGCCGCTCGCGTCTTCCTCAACCCGCGTTCCCCCGTCCGCGGGCGCGCAGCCGGTGTCCTGCCGGTGCCCTCCCGAGGGTGGTAGCGCTGCTCATCCCCGTCCTTTCCCTGCCTCCGCTGCTCCCAGCTCCTGGACTCGAGCTGTTTTCTGCCAGAACGTGAGTGTTTTACTTAAAGCAGCGTTTGCCCTTGGCGGCTCCTGCCCGGTCAGTAAATAGCTTTAAGGCTAAAGGTTGGTATTAGTCCCATTAGCGCAGCGGGTGCGCCGGGGCTAATGCGGCTCATTAGCGGCCACCAGGGAGACCGCAGAGTGCTTAATGAGCGGTGAGGAGCCGGGGGAGCCCGTCAGGAGATGCACGGTGGGGATCTGATCATCCTGGGATCGGAGGATCTTAGAACCCCGGGGTAGGAAGGGCGTTCTGATCATCTGGTCCAGGCTTTTTAGGCAAAGCATGACCTAGACTGAATGTCCCAGCACCCTGTCCAGCCAGATCATAACGGTGGCCAGCATCGGGGGAGTCTCCACTTTCTTGGGGAGATTATATTGTTCTCATTGGGCAAAGTTTTCCTCTTGTCCCATGGGTAACTTCTACCCATTACCCCTTGTTTTTTTCCCAGGTGACCCTTTGCAAAAGGGAGTCTCTATCTCCCTGGACTCATGGAGTGGTTTGTGTTGGAAGGGAAGGGAGCTTAAAGCTCATTCAATTATAACCCCTGCCACGGGCATGGACACTTACCACTAGAGCAGGTTGCCCCAAGCCCAATCCAACCTGGCCTTGAGCACTGCCAGGGATGGGGCAGCCACAGCTTCTCTGGGCACCCTGTGCCAGCATCTCAGCACCCTCACAGTGAAGAACTTATGCCTAAGAGGCCATTTCAGTCTCCCCTCTGGCAGATTAAAGCCTGACAGCAGCTCCACCTCCTTCTTATGTTGGGGACCCTTATGGTCTTTGTAGCCTCCCTTTAAATATGGGCACAAGATGGGCAGCTCTGCACGGCTTTGGGTTGGGGCTTGGTTCCTGCTCTCAGATACTCTGCAGTGCTGCTGATGCTCCTGGGTTGGTTTTGGGTTTGCAGCATGGGCTTCCTACATGACCAACTCCCCAACGCTGATCGTGATGATCGGCCTGCCTGCACGCGGCAAGACCTACGTGTCCAAGAAGCTCACCCGCTACCTCAACTGGATCGGGGTGCCCACCAAAGGTGTGTGCTGGAACTGCCCTTGCATGGGGCTGGTTCTGCCCTGTGCAGAAAGCACTGTGGCATCTGCCTGTGCGGTGCTGTCAGTCTCACGTGCTTGTCTTTCTGTGTGTGAAGTGTTTAACTTGGGAGTGTATCGCCGGGAAGCGGTGAAGTCTTACAAGTCCTATGACTTCTTCAGGCACGATAACAAAGAAGCCATGGAAATCCGCAAGTAAGTTTGCATCAAGGGGCAGAACTGTTCCATGGTGGTCTGGTTAGTCTCAGGTCTTGGAAGGCTCTGTATTTCAGGAGCACAAATTAACACTGATTGAAACCAGGGAATGAGGCAGCACAGCCCATGCAGGGATCCTGCCACAAGCAGGTTTTAGGCAGAGGTGCCTTATGGTCACTGGGGTTCTTAGGAAGATGCAAGGGTGGGTGCTCCATGGGCAGAGGGAGAAGGTATTCAGACCTCTCCCCATGGTTCAGAAGCTTTGCTGTTTGAATGCTTTCCATCAGCTCTAAGAGTGCTTCTTTCTCTCCTGCAGGCGATGTGCCTTGGTGGCTCTACAAGACGTGAAGGCATATCTCTTGGAGGAGTGTGGGCAAATAGCTGTAAGACTTTGCTGCACTGAATATGGGTTTACGTTTGGGTAGTTTAAAGCTGCCCAGGGGGACCTGATTGTCACCCCCAGTGTTTTGGGGCTGCTTTAAAAGCCTTAGATGAAGTTGCTCATTGTTGCTTACTCATTTTTCTGGTAGGTGTTTGATGCGACCAACACCACTCGAGAAAGACGGGACCTGATACTGAGTTTTGCTAAAGAAAATGCTTTCAAGGTAGTGGTGCTGCTGTGTTTGATTTGTAGTTGCTGCCCTGAGGGGTGTTACTGCTCCCTGGGGCAGGAGCGCTTGAGTTTTGGTCCAGGGTAGAGTTCTTGACTCTCTGAAATAAGCTTCTTTGCCTTCTTTGTAGGTGTTTTTTGTGGAGTCCGTCTGTGACGATCCAGAAGTCATTGCTGCCAATATCCTGGTGCGTGCTGCATTTACCAAGCTTGGCTGCCTGTGCCTCCTGAGGGTGCTCAGTACAAGGTCACCAGCCACAATAGCTTACAGCAGTGTGAAAATGCCTTGCTCTTATGTTTCACCCAAGTAAGCAGCTATGAGGCTTGCAGCTTTAGAAAAGCTAAAGATGCAGTTAGGCTATGTGAGAAGGTGGAAATCAAATGAAGCTGAGAAATGCTTGACCTTGAAGTGTGCTTTCTTGTGGAGGGGAGGCGAGCAGCAAGGCAGCTGTGTCTGTCACAGGGCCAAGCACCACAGCGCCTTCAGAGTTGCCCTTTGTTTCCTCTCCAGGAGCAGGCTTTTTTCCACAGAGCAGGGTTTAACAATGCCTGTTTGTTTCCAAGGGAAGAATGGGGTTATTCAGCCTTGCCTTTGTTCCCCGGGTGAGTTTACTTAACTCTCACAAAGCGATGCTGTCTCTTACCAGGAGGTGAAGGTTTCCAGCCCTGACTACCCAGAGAGAAACAGGGAGAATGTGATGGATGATTTCCTGAAGAGGATAGAGTGCTACAAGGTCACTTACCAGCCTCTGGATCCTGATGCCTATGACAAGTAAGCAAAGCCCTGGGGTGCATTTTATCCCTGTACACATGAGCTGCTTTGCTTTGTTGCTGCTGTTCTCTGGCTCTGGATGCTATAATGTGTCGGCTGGAGCCTCTGCTCTCCCAGAGTGCCTGTGTGAAGGTGATTCCCAAGTGATTTGAAAGGGTTTTTCTCTAGTGTACTGCAGTGTAATGCAGCTCCTTGTGTAAGCAGTTCAGTGTCCCTTCTGTCTGCTGGAGTGACCCAGTGGTAGTGCTGATGCCTTTACTAGAGGATTAATAGCTAGATTACACCCGCAGATGCACGTGTTTCATATTTAAAACCAGTCGTGTGGGTGTTCTTATCTTATGTTGACTCCAGAGATCTTTCCTTCATTAAAGTGATCAATGTGGGACAGCGGTTCCTAGTAAACAGAGTCCAAGATTACATCCAGAGTAAAATCGTCTATTACCTAATGAACATTCATGTCCAGCCGCGTACCATCTACCTTTGCCGACACGGTGAGAGTGAATATAATCTTGTTGGCAAGATTGGTGGGGATTCTGGTCTGTCACCACGTGGGAAGCAGGTAAGTGTTTGGCAGCACCCGGGTTGCTGTATGTGTTGCGTGACCAGAGCCGGGCTCTGCATCCGCCTCCTGCGAGGGGCAGCCCCGCAGATGGATCTTGCTGCAACAGCCAGGGCCCTTGAAATGATGCTCTGAAGAGTGGCAGCAGCTCCTGCTCCCTCCTGACCTCCCCTGGTGTTGTCTCCAGTTTGCTCAGGCGCTGAAGAAGTTCATTGAAGAGCAGGAAATCGTTGACCTGAAGGTGTGGACCAGCCAGCTGAAAAGGACGATCCAGACGGCCGAGTCCCTGGGGGTCATGTACGAGCAGTGGAAGATTCTCAATGAGATTGATGCTGTGAGTGAAATGCTGATTGAAGCCTTTAGCTTTCCTAGGTGGAGAATAATGCTTAAAATCAAATTTGCTATGATAAAATGACCATTTATTGTTCATCTCTAACCATGTCCATGTGTAATGTACTCCAGCCATCATCAATTGTAGAAGCACAGAGTAGTTTGGGTTGAAGGGACCTCAAAGCTCATCCAACCCCCACCACAGGCAGGGACCCCTTCCACTGGAGCAGCTGCTCCAAGCCCCTGTGTCCAACCTGACCTTGAGCACTGCCAGGGATGGGGCAGCCACAGCTTCTCTGGGCACCCTGTGCCAGCGGCTCAGCACCGTCCCAGGGAACAGCTTCTGCCTAAGAGCTCATCTCAGTCTCCCCTCGGGCAGGTTCAAGCCATTCCTCTAGTCCTGTCCCTACAGGCCCTTGTCCCAAGCCCCTCTCCAGCTTTTTTTGTTGGTTCCTTTAGGTATTGGAAGGCCATTGGTGTGGCCATGGTGGATATACTGTCTGTCATTTTCATCACATAAGGGAATTGCTCATCTCGGCCAGCTGCTTTTTCTGTTCTCTTTGTTGCATCTCTGTTGAAATGGGTGGCTTGTAACAAGTTGTTCTTTCTTTAGGGCGTATGTGAAGAAATGACCTATGGAGAAATTGAAGTCAAGTATCCAGATGAGTTTGCATTGAGAGATCAGGAGAAATATCTTTATCGCTATCCTGGAGGCGAGGTGAAGACCCTTAGAGAATAACAATGATACAGTATATGTAAACCAAAGAGATATGTGTAGTATCAAAAGGCTTGACCTAATTTCCCTTTTTTCTGCCAATATTTATGTGAGAAAGTGAAAACATTAGGATCCCTAATTCTCTTTCAGAGAGAAGGTTCATTGATTTCCTTTATCATGGTGTGCAGATGATGCTTTTCAGTCAATGAATTGGGCCACTTCCCAGGTCCCTCAATGTCCCCCTTGGATATTGAGGGGCTTCTGCATCCCACTCATGTGACCAAAACCTGAATTTTCACCATGGGAAGTGGAAAGATGAATGTGGGTGTGGTGTGGAGCCGTTTACTTCACAACCTTCAGTGTATAATTGACCATTTTCTGTTTTCCTTACTGCACTCTGAAGAGTTACCAGTAATCCAAACCCTGCTGTAATCTGTGGTTTGCTGACCTGAGGTTTCACCTTTTGCTGTTTGCCATTTTCTCTCCCTGTGTTCACCAGATCATCCCTAAACGTCTGCATTTTGATTCTTAAATTGGTGATTTCCTGAAGGTGAAGCTGTGCTAAAATTGCTGCTGCTTTAAACCTCTCTTTATGAATGCCTTGAACAGTTCCCATTTTGTTTTCCAGTCCTACCAGGACTTGGTCCAGCGCCTGGAGCCAGTAATTATGGAGCTGGAAAGACAAGGCAATGTCCTGGTCATCTCCCACCAGGCAGTTATGAGGTGCCTGTTGGCTTATTTTCTTGACAAGAGTGCAGGTACAAAAATAAGCAGTGGTGGAAGGGGCTGGGTTCTCTGCTGCTTCCTTTGCAGGGCGTCGGGGGGGGGGCAGTGGTTTGTAATTGCTGGTTGGGTTTCTCAGAAGGCAAGAGGTGCTTTAAAAAAGCAAAGCAAACATTGCTCATAGACTTTAACCATTGCAGTTCAGTGGGGCAGGGAGCAGGGAACTGTCCCTGCATGGAGTGCAGAAGAGCGCGCTGCTGGCTCTGCTCAGCTGCTGTTTCACCAGTGGTCCTTATGTGTTCTATAGGGGACTTTATTTTAACGTAAAGGGGAAGTTTTGTGGTGCATGGGGAGCCCAAAGGGTTGGCAGTTGTGCTGCATCGCTGATTGATGCTGATCCTTTGTGTGGCATACTCATCTGGAAGCTAGTTACAGTGCAAGCTCCTTTATGATGCTCCAGTGAGTGGCACTGGAGTTTACTAAAGCCTTTAGTAAAGTTTACTAACTCTAAGTAGAACTCCCGTGGGTCCATGGCAGCTGTTACTGTGGTGCTTTCCTACCTGTGTGCAGCTGAAGAGGCTTCCTCTGATTGGCCCCATGTGTTGGGAATGGTGGGTTTGGTCCCATCCCATTGCTACATCCACTATTTGCTATGTGAAATGTTCCCACCCAAAGCCTGGGCAGAGCTGGGTGGCTGGTGTGGGCAGCACCCCATAATACCCCATAACACCTGCCTCTGTCCTAGATGAGCTGCCCTACCTGCGATGCCCTCTCCATACCATTCTGAAGCTCACACCTGTGGCATATGGTAAATAATGTCTTTTATTTGTAAGAAGAAATAATGCATGTGTGTGTGAATCATAGGGTGGTTTGGGTTGGGAAGGATCTTAAGATTATCTATTTCCAGCCCCGTGCCATGAGCAGGGAATCTGATGGGCAGGTTTGTGTTCATGTCTGGCAGCAACCAGCTGAGCTGTAGAAGCTTCTGGTAGTGTATTTAATATATACACGTAAAGGTTCTGGCTTGTGGGAGGGTTTGGAGGGAGCACTGGGAGAGGAGATGTATGGGTGCCAGGGTGCTTGCATCTCCTAAACAAGTGATAATTATCTCTGAATTTCACCCATTGGTGAGGCTGTTTGTGCCTCCAGTTTGGGGTGCAGTCAGTTAAAAATGGCTCTTTTTGGATGGACCTATAGTCCCCATAACAGGGCTGAACAGTGAAGGTCAAAGCCAGAACGTAGTTGAAGCGTAAAATCCTGGTTGTTTGAGCTGTCCTAGAAACCGAAACTCATTTACTGCTGCTCACTTTCCAATAGGAAAATAAAAGATGGTTATTTCTTAAGTTACCCTTCCTCATATTAACTTCTCTTATGGTAAAGGCTGTAAAGTGGAGACAATCGCCCTGAACGTGGAAGCAGTGAACACCCACCGCGACAAACCCTGTCTGAACTCAGTAAGTTCTTGCTACACAGCTTGGGCTTTATCCCATTCCAAAAGTAAGGATACTGAAACACTCCTCCATACCCGCTGGAAGTGGCTGATTGCTGTCAGTGAGCACAAAGGCTTTTGCTTCAGAAAGAATCCCCCTAAAAGCAGAATTAATAGGGGGTGGAATTAGTTTGTTTCCCAGGCCAGGGAGATGCTTTCAGAGCTGTCATATGAAGTAGAATGGGCAAGTGTAGAACAGAGGTTTTTGAAGTTCCTGGTCTTCTCAGTTAATGAAGTTGCTGCTTGTTTCTGTTAATGGTGATAGCTTCAGAGTTGCCAGAATGTTTGGAACTGATTTATTTTTCCTTCACTGTCTTGAGGAGCTTTTCTCTTTGTAAAGCTGCCACTGGGGTAAGGCTGGCTCCTAGGGGTGGTTACTGGTGGCTCTGGCAGCCCTTGCAGGGCAGGAACAGAGTTTTCCCTTGTAAAACACCCAAGAAATCAGCAGAGACAAGTATCTGGGGCAAAGCAAGACTGTGATGTTCCTAAACTTTGTATTGGAGGCATAAGGAGATGGGTCCAATTTATTTCCCTTGTACCATGAATCCTCTTAGAGCAGCAGTGGAAACACTTCAGGCTTTGGCTTTGTGAACTTGTGTCTCCCTTTACTTCAGTAACTGCTCAGCCATCCACCTTGTGGATGCACCACGTAACTATGTGCTGAGTCTGTGGAAGCTGCTGTTACTGTCAGTGCTGGCTTTTGTAAATGCAGCTTTGCAAAGGGATTGATCCATCAGGGATTGGTGCATAGTGATTGCCTGTAATTAGCTCCCCCAGTTGGAGCATAAACCAGCTCTATGCTATGCAAGCTCACAGGAAAGCGAAGTGCATCACATCTGAAGTTGTTTTGGTATGTTTAGGGTTTTTAGCTGCCTCTTGTGCTTTATGAAGAGCTATCGGCTGATTGCCTGGGATATGGTTGTTTTTTATGTTCCAACATAAAATCCCCTATGCCAAGGAATCCTAAATGAGGAGTGGAGAGACTAGGAACCTGCATCTGTGGCTGGAGGGTTTGTGGAGCTCAGTCCAGCTGATTGCACAATGCTAAACTGATGATATTCATGCCCGGTCCCATACTGGTGGTTTTCAGTCAGTCATTTATCACTTTGCAACCTCTGTGTGATGCCTGTGTTGAAATCATTGCTTGCCTGGAGAAGTGGGAGGCTGTTTCTGTTGTTCTTGGCTTTACTCGGGCAATGTGGCTGCTTTGGGGGAGAAGAAACACAAAGAATGGAAAGTTTTTCTATTTCTAATTATGCTTTTTCCCCCCTAAATTGATTGTGGGGAGAAAAGGGAAATAAACCCCAAAATGAACCAAAAAAGCCCTCCCTGAACAAAGCTAAGCAAAAAAAAACCTCAAAGGGAAGTGAAACTGCTCAGAAATAGACTTTTCAGTGGCCTCCGAGGCAGAGAGTGGGGCATTTCCCACTGCTGGTGCTCAGCAGGGGAAGGCATGGGGAGGTGTGTGCCGCTGTGGATGCGTGTGTAAACTCTGCTTCCCCTTCTCGTTCCCTGTGATTCCCTCCACCCGGGATCAGACCCAGCCTCCTGCCGGCCCCAGCCCTGTAAGGATGAGGAGGAACAGCTTTACACCGCGGGCCAGCGCCGACACGGTCAAGCGCCCGCGGCATTACAGCGTTGGGAGCAAACCTCTCGACCTCGTGGGGCCTTTCCCATCCTTGGAAGCTCGAGATGGGGCCGACCGGCAGCAGCTGCAAGTTGAGGTCCAGGTGGTACCTTCTCTGTGTTCCCCTTCCCCATCACCCGCAGCTGTCGGTGGTCTGTCTGGGATGCAGCCCATTCCCAGGGCTTTGTTTCTGTGTAAGAATCCTCCTGGATTAGACACTTACAAACCCCAAAGTCACCCCATTAAACTAGAATTGTGGTGCCAGAGGCTTTCAGAGCCAGGTTGGTTGGGCCTTGGAGGAACCTGATTTAGTGGAAGGTGTCCCTGCCCATGCCGGGGGTTGGAACTGGATGAGCTTTGCAGTCCCTTCCAACCCAAACCATTCTATGATCACCAGGCTCTGTGCAGGTGAGTTTACATCAGTGCAGTAGGGTTTTGGCAGGGTGGTTGATTCTGGGTGATGCTTTCTGGCAAAAACCCAGTTGGAAGGAGTTACAAGTATCCTCTTTAAATGAGATGCTACAGCCAAGTGTTGCTGCAGTCCCTGGTAGGAAATACTTGCATCGTGACTTTGTCAGTGCCTGTTTTCCTGCAGATCCCAATGTCAGCAGCTTGTTGAACAAGGTTTGGGCTCTTTGGGTGCCCAGAATAAAGCAGCTTTGGGTGCTTGGTGTTTCATCTGGCTTAAAAAGGCACCAAGGCCCTCATCTGTGTTGGATGCAAAGCCCCATTTGTTTCTTTCTCATTTGAACTTGGTTTGCTGTTAAATGAGGTGTTAAATTGAGGTTAAATGAGGTTAAATTGAGGTGTGTGCCTGGGAGAGCACAGGCAAAGAGATTTGGAGGGGACTTTGAGGAGGTTTAGGCTGGGTCCTACAGAGTCATAGAAGTTAGGGTTGGAAAGAACTTATGTTGTAGTGTGCAGAATAACGTGCACATTATGTGTGTGTTGTGATGTGCAGAGACAGCCATTACCAAAGCTGTTTAACCTCGGATACTTTAGAGGTTAATGTTCCCTAGTTGCTAGTGAGTCCAGCTTCCCCTCCTTCACTCAAAGTAAGTGGCCAGAGAGTAAAGGAAGGGGGGATGCAGCACAGGTGAGCATCACTGGTGTTCCCATACTCGATTTAGAGCATGAGGCTCAGGCATCCCCAGCATCCCAGGGCTCTGGTGGACTGAACCAGAGAGGGCTTCGTATTGGGGTGGATTTGAGCCCCAGCAATTCTGGGTGATGCCTCAGCTGCAGAGGACTTTGATGGCCTGAGGTGGGTGCCCCAGGACAGGGATCCTCACCCCTGTTTGCAGTTGTATCCTTCATCATTGTAGTGATGAAGCAGCATTTAGTAAGCCCTGGGTTCTGGGCTGGGTGTGTGGTAGGGAATTGTCCTGTCCCAGGACCTTTTGCCTGAATGGAGCCCTTGGGATAAGCAGCAGTGGAGGGAGGAGGTGGCCACGCACTGCAGCACTGTCCATGCCTTGTATCAGCTCCTCTGTGATACAGGCCTCCCCCCAGCTCCTAACATGGCATCTTTGGGGTTGCTGCACTTCTTTCCTCATTTGCTTTGCTGCTTTTCCTTTTATTTCAAAATCTCCTTTAAAATGCACTATGAGCTATCCTGTGCTGTTTCTTTTTTCCTTTGCAGCCTCAAGGGGGAATTGCTTGCCTGTGAGTACCACTGAAAGCAGCTTGTATGTACTCTCTTTTGGTGTAGTAAGTAGGACGTCTCTCGAGTAAGATTGCATGGAATCTGCTTTGGGGAAAGACAAATGCATGGAGCAGAAGGAAGTCTTTTCCTGTGTCATTAAGGACCTGTCATTAAGGGGACCTCAGTGGGGGAGAAGTATGTTACCAGGCTGAGCCCACTAATCCAGGGGCTCCAACTGGTTTTACTGGTGAATATACTTTTGCTGGCTGCCCATGAGTGTGTTTCACCCTGAGCTTGCTTCATCCCTGGACCAGGATGTGGAATGGCTGCACTGGCACTGCCAGGCTGAGCTGTGTAGCCTGTCCTGAGCAGTGCTGACTCCCACATATGTCTCCTTTCCATCTGGTGATGGATGGATGGATGGCAGGGATTTTGGAGGAGTCATTGGGTTGTAGCTTGGATGGGAGTGGTGCTGCTCAGCCCCAGTTCCCCATGGCTTGAGGGAGCTGGGGTGTTTAGTGTGTGCTTAGCAAGTAGCTGGGTGGATAAACCTTCCTGTGTGGGTGCCTGTTGTCACTGAGTCCTCACCACCACGTCCCTTTTGAGGCCCCTTGACTGGGGACAAAGGGAGTGGGACTCTCTCCCACCCTAAGGAGAGAAAATGTCCTTGTCTGTCCCCTTCTCTTTAGGGAGCCTGCAGCCAGCATCACCCACGAACCCTTGGCTTCCCCCTCAACCTCTGAGTAAGGGGCTTGGATGAGACCATGGCTGCTGCCCCATGCAGAAAGGCTGGAGATGCCCTCGCTTTGCTGTGCTCCCACCAGCCCTGCTCTGCTGGTGCCTGGGGCAGACCCTGCTGCAACCCTGCGCTTGGCTTCTCGGGTGTTCCTCCTCCTGCAGTACACACAATGCTGATGGGTTTTGTCTTGTGAAGGGTGGTTTTGCCATTTAGGTGCTCTGGAGACCTGGCTGCGTTATTGTACAGCAGGTCCCTGCATGGGGCTGTGGGATGGCTCTTGGCAGCACCCATGGTGCATCCTCAGCACTGTGCTGTGCTCATTCCCATGCACTGGGGTGACCCACAGTATCCGGCTGCATCCCTTATCTTTGGGATAACAGTGATGTCCCTCTCCGGGAGCAGCAGGCTGTGCTGGGGAGCACCCAGGGATGGTGGTGCCTAAGAGTGGGCTCAGAGATGGAACAAGCTGTGTCCTTGGGGGGTTCATGTTGCTGCACATGGGCTGCTGGGGTTGTTGCTCAACTGCTCTCAGCAAGGCTCTGCTCTCTCCTTGCCTCTGCCTTTGGGCACATCCTCTTGCTCCTGGTGCTCTGGTGTCAGCTGGGTTATGTGCAAAGGAAGTAAAGCAGGAGCTGGTTCAGTTTCCAGATGCCAAGAGGATTCAGGTTTGGGTGGTGAGCTCCCATTTCCCCTTTGGCAGGGTGGTCCCCTTGGTGCCCTAGGATGCAGCTCATCCCTTTCAGGGAAGGGAGGTGCAGCTCCTACCTCTGCTCAGGTAATGTTCCTGCAGGCCTGAGAAACTCCCACTTGAATGTATTTGGCCATTTGGATGTGCAGTTTTTACTTTAATTGCACTTTGTCCTTGAAGTGAAGTTCTTCCAACCATTCTGTCAGTGCAGCTGCTCTTACTCTCACCACGATGCCATGGGTCACGAAGGTATGGGATTGATCCCAAAGTGACATGTTTCTGTCTCCTATTTGCTAGTTTGGGATAGCATTTTGAATAATGCTTCAGAGTGTTCTTACTGACCTGCCAAAGCTGTGGAAGCACACAAGGCATCAGGCTCAGATCCTGCTGCAGAGCATCTCCCAAGCTGGGATGGTGACTTGGGAATGGTTCAGCCAGTAGTGATGCCAAAAGGGCCTGTTTCTCCTAAAGCTGCCTGTCTCCCTGTGTTTCAGAGGCCTTAATGTTGATGATGAGAGGGAAAAGGAGAAAGAATCTGAGCTGGGGAGCTTGTGCTAAATCTGGTAAATTATTCCTGTACTAATATTAATTTAGAATCCAATCAGAGGAATATTATCCATAGGCTAAAAATCAAAGCCTTGCCCCTTTGGATTTGCCTTTGCTCTGGGCTGTGTGGTTAGAAATGAATGTATGTACTTTGAGTGCTTCTTTCCCCCCATATTTAAACAAATAACACAGATTTCCTAGGAGGGGATGCAGGTAAATGATAGTAACTTGGTCCAGCTTCCTTCCTTCCTAGTACTGCTGTTTTGCTTGAGAAGATAGCATGTGAGCAGTTCTTATGGATTAGCTCTGATGATGATTACTCTTGAAGTGTCCTTGTTGGGAAAACTGTTTTAATTTTACTTTGGTTTGGTTTTTAATGGCAAATAGAACAAATGTAGGGTCTGTATTTCCTGACTGTTGGGTTTCAAGTGTTGGTTGTCAGCAAACTGCCTCCAGAGCTGTGCCATTGGTTCTTTTAATGGCAACCAGCGCTGGTGCGGTCACAAAGACAACTCACACCTATTGATTCACATGTTGGTTTGCAGTGTGAGTGCTGCAGCTGAGCAGGGCAGGCACTGGGCATGGCACAAAAGGAACCTTTTCTGTGCCCTGAAACATTGTGTGAACAGCAGCTGCAGGAAATCCTGGTTAATGGGTTTTAACTTGTGTGATTTGTATAGAATAGAATTCACTTGTACTGACCTGAGTGTGTTCCTGGTGTCTATTGGACCCTCACTGAGGCAGTAGGAGTTTTATCAAAACTAGAAGTATTTATTGTGGTTAATATGTGAAATGACTCCTATAATGTTTCTTTGTTCTGGAAGTGTATTTTCCTATCGAGAAGAGAAATAAAAGTGAGTAACCCTCAGTAACCAGCCTGCTTCATTATTGCCTCCAGAAAAGCTGAGCTTGCATGGTCCCAGGGTGGGAAACCCTTCTCACAGACCTTTGCAAGAGGTTAAAGGATGATGCAAGGTGTGAAGCAACTCGTTATTTGCTGGGGTAGAAGTAAGGAAGAAAATCCTTGGATGGTCTCAGTCGTGCAGAATGACTATATGGATGCTGGAATGATGCAGAGTGATTCTATGGAGCTGGTGGATCCACTGAGAAGTGTCTCTGTCCATCCCCAGCACCAAGCTGAACTCTGCTGTCCCTGCTTTTCATCTCCTGACTTAGCCTTGGTCTAACCTGTCCTGTTTCTCTCTCATTTGCAGAAGATGGCCAGTTTAACAGTGTAGAGGTTTGGCTTTCATCTGGGATTTCCATGGCTGGGAAGAGCCCTGCAGCTGGACTTGAGCATCCCTGGAGCACAGTGAGCTGCTGCCGCTTCGGCCCACCCTGAAATGTGTTTTTAGAGCCTCTCT
Source organism: Melopsittacus undulatus (assembly GCF_012275295.1). Lineage (NCBI taxonomy): Eukaryota > Metazoa > Chordata > Aves > Psittaciformes > Psittaculidae > Melopsittacus > Melopsittacus undulatus. The sequence continues at coordinate 2,332,971 of NC_047542.1, forward strand.
GTGTCTTTTCTTTCTGAATGCTGCAATGTCTGTCCATGAGATTGGAGAAGAATGTGAGCTAACATATCCCTGCGCTTCCTGAGATCCCATGTGTGTCCTCCTGGTTAGGTAGTGACATTAACTGCAGTGTATGCAGGACAAAACAGTCATACTTGTACTCACCGAAGCAGCTTTCTTTGGTGTTATCAGACCAAATCCCCAAGTTCTTATTTAGCTGTTCCCATTTCTAAGGTCAAATGCAGTAATTGTGGTGTTTAACCATCCCCAGAGCTCCAGGAATTGCTCAGCTTTGTTTTCAGGACTCCTGGTTTAAATCCCCAGATCCAAGCTTGTTCCTTTGCTCTGGGAAGGCTTTTGCTCATCATGTAAAACACACAGCACTTGCTAGGTCAGCAAATCCTGCGAGGGGCAGAAGGGAATTAAACCTCCTGTCCCTCTCTGGGAGGAGCATAGTGCTGTCGTAGCTGAGCCCAAGTCCTGCCTCAGCTTTGCACCCAGATCTAAGCTTCCTACTGTCATTTTTCCTGTGTTCTATGGACACTTTTATCTGTGAGAACAGAAAATGGGAGCATGACTTTGCTCTCAAGGCCACATGTGCAGGGCTGGCTAGAAGCACAAGATCTTTTATCAGCTGTCTTTTTAATGTACCAGAACTTAAGCCCACCAACAAGGTTTTTAAACTTGCCTGTAAAAAAGCTGTGAATGATATTGATGTATAATGCTGCTTTTAATAGTGTTTAAGCTACTTTAGTATTCAGTGCATAGATGGGGAAGCTGCCTTGTGGCTCAGCTCATGTGTTACTTAAACCCCAAATTGAGTTTTCTCCCACAAATTTTGACTTAGAATCATGGAACCCCAGCCTGGTTTGTGTTGAAGGGACCTTAAAGCTCCTCCAGCTCCAACCCCTGCCATGGGCAGGGACCCCTTCCACTGGAGCAGCTGCTCCAAGCCCCTGTGTCCAACCTGGCCTTGAGCACTGCCAGGGATGGGGCAGCCACAGCTTCTCTGGGCACCCTGTGCCAGCGCCTCAGCACCCTCACAGGGAACAGCTTCTGCCTTAGATCCAACCTAAACCTCCTGTCTGACAGTTTAAAACCATTCCTTGTCCTGTCACTTGTGTTATGCCAAACTCCATTTTATCACACTCCTACCCTTGAAGAAAAGGGCATTTAGGTCCGAAGCAGGAGGTTTTTCTAGACCTGCTGTTTCAAGTTGAATCCAGGTTTCCAGATGACTCCATATGAGGAACTTCTAGGACCCAGGTTGCTTATTTTAAATGTGGCAATAGATGTTGGCCATACCCAGAGCAGGGATCTGTGCCTGAGAAGCACTGCAGAGGAGCTCAGCAGCCCCAAAGCCTGGGGTTTACCTGGGGATTTTGGGCTTGAATCTGGGTTGTTTTAAGCACTCCAGACTTGTAAGTTGATAAAGCTGAGCTAGGAAGGGGCATGGCAAAGGCCCAGGCGTTAATCCTCACCCCTTAGGATTTCTGAGGAGCAGAGGCGTGTGTTAAGCTAAAGCAATTGTGCTGCAAAGGAAAGAAATTGAGTGGGTGAGAAACTGAGTTGTAATAGTTTTGTTCCTTCAGCTGTAATCACGGGGGCACAGGTTTGCTGTGCAAGAGCAGAGTCTGTTCTTTGGTTTTAAATGTCACAGTGCTTAGAAATGAGCCAAAAAGCTTTGTGGGAAGAGATTTGCAGCCTATTCCATGGCTGTCACTCCCTGTCACACTCCAGTGATGCTCTAAACGCACAAACCACATTGGGCTGGCTCCTCCTGTCCAGCCATCTCCTGTTCTGTGAGTAAAAAGGAGTAGCAATATACTGTAGGATGTTTATGCACAATATGCAGTAATAACTTGTGAAGGAGTTAATTCTCTTTGTGTCATTGAGTAGTTAATGGCTGTAAGGAGACTATATATTTTTACCTGCCAGGATTCATGAAGGCAGCTGCTATGATGTTGGTTGTAATTAATGTTTTTGTTAATCACTGCTAAAAGTCAGGTCTCTGGGGCTTTCTCACTGACTGTGGGTACCTTTTTCCTGTTGTGGGTCCTTGCTTTGGTTGGAGGCTGCCTGGGTCATGGGATGGAGCCTCTCAGCCACCTCTGCAGATGGCAGTGTTTGTGCCTTCTTGCTTTAATGAAAGCCTAATAATAGCCTTTTCCTCCTGCATTTTAACTTTCAAAAGGCCTAAATACACACGTCCAGAGCAGTGCAGCAGCAGATTTATGATCGACATTGTTGCCATGTGGGTGAATCATACCTGACATGATCCCAGGTCCCGCTGAGCCTTTGGGGGCAGTGGGGCTGCAACGATGCTAATGGACCCACACATCTCCCCAGCCCCATACAACCCCCTGTGCCAGGTTTTTCCTTGAAATCACCTGATTTCCTTGGCACCGTGTGTGCAAACACCCCAGGATAAACACCGATTGCACAATGGGCTGAACTGAGGCTCAGCAGCTGCTTGTGCTCTCGGTTGTACTGGCACTGGTGTGTTGGGCTGGGCAGGTAGAGGTGAGGAACTGGGAGATGTGGAAGGGGCTTGGTTCCTTCAGGAGCATTGCTCATGACTTGGGAGTTTTCTGTATTTGCATCACTTTCTGTCTCTCTGTTTCTGGCAGCAGAGGTGATGGTGGCAGCCACCCTGAGCTGTGGTCCAGGGCCTCAGTGGCTGCTCCATCAGCATTATGGGTTACTTCAGAGAGCAGCGATCTCAGGCAAGATCTGTTCCATCTCTGCCACCAGTGATGGGGAAAATCAGGCAAGGAAAAAGGCTACAGACCAGCACACATAGCTGGAGTTTGCATACGCTGGCTGCACCATTAGAGATGCCACCACTAAGTCATCCTGTTGCTGGTAGCTTGGTGATGGGGAAGCCTTGGGAGCAGCTGCATGGCTGTCAGTGCTTCCAGGAACCACCAGGCTCCATGGGTACATCCCAAACCCTCACCCCATCCTCCTTCAAAGGGTGCTGCTGGTGCCACCTCTGCCTCTTCTGCTGCTGCTCTGCCCTGAACACTGTTTGCAGATGCATCTCTGTGCTTGGTAAGATCGATGTTACATGTCTACTTGCAGTTTGGCTGCACTACTGCTTCCTAATGTGATTTTTTAGGTTTAAAAGTGTATATAAACTTGTGCTGTTTGTTGTGAACTCCATGCACTTGAGCGTAAATATCCCATCAGCATTTATTTACAATAAAGAGATTTGAAGATAATACAGATCTAGTTCTCTCTGTTATTTTCCATTATTGTTTGCTCTATTGTGGGCTGGTTTTCATAGAATCATGGAATGGTTTGGGTTGGAAGGGACCTTAAAGCTTATCCAGATCCACCCCCTGCCACGGGCAGGGACACCTTCTATGAGAGCAGCTTGCTCCAGGCCCCATCCAACCTGGCCTTGAACTCTTTCTAGATGGAAAACAAAGGAGCAACTGGTGACACTGTGATTTCCAGAGGCTTTTCCCAAAGGGACTCTCCAGCTGCAGCCTGAAGAGATGTGACCTTGGATGTGGTCAAGGAAAACCCCCTTTTATCCTGCTTATCCCATTGCAAGCTGTGGATTGAGAAGGTCTTAGGAGTGGCTGTCAGAGAAGGAGATGGCTGTACCTTGGCTAATGCTCCTTGTGCAGGTACTAACAAACCTCCTGGGTGCTTGCTGGGAAGCTGCTGCTGTCCCAGCACACAAATTGGCTTGCTCTGACCTAAGAGAAACTAAATCCTCAAAGCCTGTTTGTGCTTGGGATTAACTGGATTCTTGTCAATATTTAGTGGAGGTCAAGTGCCTGCTCGGAAGTACTGGGGGATCTGTTGTGAGCAAGCCCCTGCTTGTGGGCTGAGGGCAGGGAGCCTCTTGCTGTGCTTCACAGAGTGAAAACTCATCCGTTTCATTGCATTTCTGGCCTGAGCTGAGGTGAGCTCCAGGAAGGGGATGTCTCCCTCTCAATGTAGGGATGATGTGGTACATTTTTCTGGCAAGAAAGGGCTCAGTTTTGGCAGAACAAACCAATACCTGTGAGAAGCACAGCCTGGGGTGAAAAGTCCATCACCAGGTTCTTGGTGGTGATTCAAGCATGGATGAAGCTGAAGTGCAAAAGGAGCAAAGGGTTCCAAACAATTCCTTCCAAAGCTCTTATTAGTGGAAAATGGCCCATTGGGAACAGCTGGATTTGGGAAGGGCTTTCAGTGAGAGAAAGGGCAACTGTGTTCCCATTGTGGACATGGATGTTGAGCGCCAAGTTGGTGCTGCCTGAGACCTGATGTGCTGCTGAGCTTCAGCTGCTTTAATGGAGGTAGGTGGGGTTGGTTGAGGAAACTCTATTTTGAGCACTGGCCATAGGCTTTTAGTTCAGGAGGGATCACCCTGTAGTTGACATTGCCCTAGGCTGACTCTCGAGGAGGTCCCTGGGCATCACTTGGGGACCAGCACTGAGCGGGTGCCATTGCTGCACAATGGAATGGGCAGCATCCTGCTCCGCAGGGATCATTCCAACAAGGAGTTGGCAGCTCCACACAGAAAACAAACAATTTCAACATCTGCCTGGGTTGCATTCAGTTTTCTACTGTTTTGCTTTGTGGGTTGAATAAACTACTTCCTTCTTGCTCAGAGGAGGAGTTAATGATTTATGGGTCAATGGCACAAGTCTGGTCTCTGCAGAGCTCAACCTTTTCTGTGTGGAGCGTGTAGGCTTATCATAACTCCTCCTCTAGCCCTGCAGTGACAGAGGGACAGGACAAGGACAGTCATCACTTTGCCTTGCAGGAGCTGAACACACTGGGTCTCTCCATCTCCTGTCACCAAACCTCCAGGTAAGACAACTTCAAGCCATGCAGCTTTAAGTGATGTTGCTCTTGAGCTGGATTGGAGCCTTCTCATCAAAGTGGGAAGCAGAGGGATCAGTAAATTGAATCGAATGAAACCAAGAGGTGTAACAAGGGTTGAAGGAAAGCCAAAGGAATGAAACAGCCAAGAGTGGTGTTAAGTTTAGGGCAGAAAGCATCAGGAAAGACTTAGTTTCCAGGAGGGAAGGTAGGTGCTTGGGGCGTACATGCTGTTGGGAGGGTTGAGGCTCATCCTGGATAACAGGATTCTCGCTCATCTCCAGGGGTATCCCATTACTCCAAATAGCACTTAAACTCCATTCTGCAAAGCACTTTGGTCTCCTGAAGGACTTGTCTGCTGCATAGCTTTGCTCCAGCTAATGTTGTTTGCACAAAACTGATTGATCTTCTTGGTCAGATACTTCTGTGTGTGTAATTTACTGTTAGGGGACCCTACTGAGGACTCAGGCAGGATTTCACCCCCCAATGAATTTGCTTCCAAGAGACCTATTACTAAAAATAGATGTTCTACCCCTAAGTTTCAGGGGACTTTTCCCAGAAGGCACAGATAAACTCATGGCCCAGCAGATATTCATTTGGCTGCTTGGCTGGGAAGAAGGCTGTGTTGGCAATGTAGTGGTTTGGAGTTGAACCTCACAAGCTACAAAGTGTTTATGTTTCAGTTTGAGTCTTTATCTTTCTTTTTCTTTGTTTTAAAAGTGAAATCACAAACTGCTTTCTGAAAAATGCAAATAAATGAGGCAAGGGAATAAAGCCGATGGGAACTGCTGAAGAGTTACAGTCACTTGTCCTGATTGCATTATGTTTTCATGTGTTTGGGTCAAATCTGCTGGACCCAGCTCTTCTGGGCTGGGTCTCGGTCCCATTTGCCAGCAGAGGATTCCAATAGCTCCTGGCTCCCAGCTACAGCTGCTGGGAAATGGATGGAGGAATGAGAGCTGTCTGTGTAAGCTATGGTTATCCTGAGTGTAAATACCCCCCTGCTATTTTACAGGCCTAGAATGTGGTAACTTCTGTGGGATCTCCAGACAGGAGTAAGGAAAGATGCCAGCGTTGGAGCTGGGGAGGCAGAGGGATCGCGTTGCTGTCCTGGGGTCACTCCTCACCACCGCTCTTGTTGTGGCTGTTGATAGTAAGTGAATGACTCTAACAGGATAAACCAACATCCCTCGAAGGAAAACCTTCTCCTTTCCTTGTTGCCTTTGCACCTTGAGAACACTGTAAATCTTTTTGTGATCAGAATCCCTCTTCTTTGCCTTTTTTGCCTTTCTGTGTAAAACAGACATGAAATTATTCCAGCTGAAAGAGGTGCAATGATTTATACAAACTGGGGAGAGGAAAGCATTTATCTGGAGTTTGTGACCAGCCTTTGAAAGTGCTGGATGAGGTATGGGGAGCAAACAGGATGCTGTGGGGTGATGCTCCTCCCTGTCCATACCAGCCCCAGCCGTCCCCAGTCACACACTGTGCTGCTCCCCTTTGTTTCTAGCTTTAGGGAGTTTTAAGGCCACCCAAGTGTCCTCATCTGGGCTTTCAGAGTAAATCAGAGCTGAACTCTTGTTGCTTTTCCTCCCAGCATCTTTCTGATGGAGTTTCTCTTGGTAGGTGCCTGCAATGCTCCACCACGATTCCCATCTGCAGAACTCAAAGAGCAATACAAAGGCATTACCACATTTGCCTATAATTCGGTGGTGCAATACGTCTGTCGTCCGGGTTACATGAGAGATGGCAGTGTCAGAGACACCCTAATTTGTGGAAGGCGCAATAAGTGGTATGGACCAGAGGAGATCTGTATACGTGAGTATATGTTGGGTTGACTTTCGATTTAGTTTTTTATGCATTGATGCCATCAGCTCATTTCATTGCAGTAGGACCCAAACTGGCCTCATGGGATGGTGGGAAGCGGGTGACCTGGAGTGAATCACCAATCATTCCACTGTGTCCTGGCAATGATGGCGAGAGCTGAACTCTGTTTGATTGCTGACCCAAAGGGAGCTCTGCTCAGGCCCTTTGTAATAGGTATTTCAAGCCTGCAGCAGGAGAATCCTTTAGCTGTGAAGCAACAGCCACCCTTGTCAAGGTCACTGCAGAGGCTGGCTGCAGGTCATGATGCAACTCTTTAACAGCATCACGATTCATGGAGTGATTTAGGGTTGGAGGGGAAATTGGGAGGTTTCTGCTCCATCCCCTTGCTCATTACTGAAGGAGGCTTCTGCTTTCCTGCTGCATTCTCCTGATTCTTCCAAAAACTGAAGTAAGAACAAACTCCATCCTGTTGTCCCCCAGCAAAGCAGTGCATCTACCCCGGAGAGCCAGACAACGGCAGACTCGTCCTGTCAGAGAAGTTCAGTTTTGGTTCAGCAGTGAACTTCACCTGCAACACTGGGTAAGCCAGGAGCACTCCGGCCACAAGTCCTCTTCTTCCACAGGGATTTTCCTGAAGGCTTTTCCCCCTGGATTAAAGTCTGTGCTCTCAGGAGCCTTATGAGTGCAGGGAATTGCAGACTGTGTGAAGTATCTTTTAAGCTTTCCTTTGAAAGCTTTAAGACTGAGTTTTCTTAATCTCCTGCTTTGAGGCAGTTCTCCCTTAACTCAGATTCAGCTTCCTGGCCCTTTCTGAACCGTTCCTAATCCGTTGTAATTACGACAGGAAGCCAAACCAGTAAGATGGGGATGTTACAGGTAATACAAAACTTAAGTTTGTTGAGTAATTCCCTCTCCCCTGTTTCACACAGGTACAGACTGGTTGGAAGTCCTCAAATTTGGTGTGTGGTTAAAAATGGGGCTGTTATGTGGGACAGAGATATTCCCATCTGTGAGGGTAAGCAGAGCTCCTGAACTGATCAACTGCTTGGATGTTATTGGTGATGGATAATGGTGTGGTTACATTGCTCTGCTGAGTGTTTCAGCAGTTCCAAGCATGGAAATGGGTTTTTGTTTGTATTTTTCTTCCTGTATCATCCTGTAGAATTATGTATCCATTGCCTGTGAGGGAGCTGCACATAGCACTGGTATATCCCAAACCCACCCAGTGCTCTGGGCAGAGCTCCATGGGCTGGTAGGCAGCTCCCTGAGACTTGCCCTGAGTCTCTGACCTTTTTGGTCCTTCACGTTTCAGCTTTATTGTACCAGATCTTTGGTTCTAAACAAACGTTGTTCTCTTTCCTTCTTCTCTCCCTCTACCATTCCCCTTTCCATACCCCAGCAATCCCATGTTCACCCCCTCCGGAAATAGCTAATGGAGAGCACAGCGGAGCCGGCAAAGAGCACTTTGAATATGGAGCATCTGTCACTTACACGTGCAACACTGTCAGAAGGGGACAGAAACCTTTCTCGCTGGTGGGAGATGCCTCTATTTTCTGTACAACCACAGATAACGTCAATGGTGTGTGGAGCAAGCCAGCCCCGAAGTGCAAAGGTGAGGGGAGCATGTGTTTGCAAGCACACTGGGGCACTGCAGCTGGACATAGCCACTTCCCACTGCCTCCTGCCCTGCTTGATAGAGCTGTTTTCTTCCTTTATGGAATCATCTCTTACAGATAAGACCCTCTGAGTTTGGCAGCAGCAGCAGCAATGAGGGTGTCCCATCGCAGGGACCACGAGTGCTCATGGTCAGCGAGTCAGCAGGGATGTGGGAATGGGGTTTTTATTAGCCTTTGAAGACCACACAGTACATCTCACCCACTGGCCTGTGTAAAACAGTGCAGAAACCTGTTGTGCTACATCCACCTGCCTTCCCATGGCCATTTTCAGCCTTTTGGTGAACCCACATTAAGCTATGAGAATGTTTTTAACCCCTTCATCTCCCCTCTGGAGCATAACTGCTGTGTGGTGGCTTCTCCCTGAGGCAGTGGTGAGCTGTGAGCAGCCGAGTGTGGAGAGCGGGCGGCTGCTGAGCGGGTACCGGTCCGAGTACACCTATGGGGACACTGTTGTGTTCGACTGCAACTTCCGCTACAGCCTGAACGGCAGCGACGCATCCACCTGTAGTGAGAATGGGCTCTGGGACCCACCACCACCACGCTGTCTGCTCAGTAAGTGTGGGGGAACAAGCCCTGCCCCTCCTCATCCAGTGCCTCCCTTCAGTGATGTCCTGTTCATCAGGGACTGTAGCGATTGGAGAAGGGGTAATGGTTTAAAATGGAAACAGGACCTTAAAGCTCCTCCAGCTCCAACCCCTGCCACAAGCAGGGACCCCTTCCACTGGAGCAGCTGCTCCAAGCCCCTGTGTCCAACCTGGCCTTGAGCACTGCCAGGGATGGGGCAGCCACAGCTTCTCTGGGCACCCTGTGCCAGCGCCTCAGCACCCTCACAGGGAACAGCTTCTGCCTAAGAGCTCAGCTCAGTCTCCCCTCGGGCAGGTTCAAGCCATTCCCCTTGGCCTGTCCCTATAGGCCCTTGTCAGAAGTCCCTTTCCAAAGGTATTAAGTGCATCTCAGAAGGAACAATGTGAGCCCATACCTTTACCCACATTCTCTCCTATGTTACATACCATCACGGACCTCACTGATTTATCCCTGGCAATGTCCCTAAATTGCTATTTCATTCTTAGGTAGCTGTGGTGACCCTCCAGATGTGCACAATGCTGCTAAAGCAAAACTTGCTGGCAATCTGTTTCCTGTGGGCACTGTCATTACCTATGAGTGCTGGGAGGGCCACCAGTTCAGCCCTGGGGAAGACACATGGCACATTACGTGTCTGCCAGATTTTACATGGACTAAAACCCCCAATTCTTGTGAAAGTAAGTGGATGTTCCTTTGGTTTACTTACCCTTGTGATGTGTGTGATACTGAATGTATAAACTGTGCTCTGCTGTTGTGCAGAACACAGGGTGAGGGGAAGAGAGAGGTGCTCTGGGTGTCCAGCGTGGTCTGTGCTGTGACACTTGCTCCTTTGATTTACTCCCCAGCTACAGGTTTCTTGGCTTTATTTACCAGCTATGCTTTCTAATCCCTGGAACCTGTGGGAAGAGGTCATGGAGGTGGGCTCCATCCACTAGACTCCCTTGCAAACATCCCAGGATTGCCCAGGGATGCTGTTGGGGCAGATGTAGTGTTGCGATGTGCCTTGGTCTTACAAAAGGCTCATCCTTCTGAGTCTGCTGTCAGCCAGATGGCTTTGCCACGGTTTCACACTTGATGTTTGGCATTCCTCAGGAATTCATTGCCCAGATCCAGTCATCAGGAATGGCAAGCACTTAGGTTTACAGGAAGGTCAAGAAGAGCATGTGTATGGAGACATACTGGAAGTTACGTGTAACGATGGCTATGCTTTCAAAGGTCATAGCCGTAACATTATGCTTCGGTGTACAAGTGATGGTACATGGGATCCAGCAGTACCAGAGTGCTTTCCAGGTAGGTAAAAGCTGGTGGAATCTGTTGTCTTGGTGACTGCTTGTTTCTGACTGCACAGGTCTGGGTCACTCTGTACAGCTGTAGTTATCTGCTGGTATTCACATGCAGCCTTAGGTGATGGCACTGGATTTTGCTCCACTGCCAGGTATCCCCGTATCCAGTTCTCCTGTGTTAACTTGGAAGAAATAGGCAGCAAAAGATCCACATGGATCATTGTATTGCCTGGGGATTGCCATAGAGAAAGCATGGAGGTTTGGCAAAGTCTGGGGATTTGGGATGCAAAGGGCTGGGGTTTGGTAGTGTTTAGATGCCTAAGAGGTTCCCAAGAAGCCCAGGAGACATTTACCCAGCTGGAAGGGGATGTGGTTTGTGCTCTGGACAGCAGCTGGGCTGGGCAGCTGACATGAGGCTTGGGAGCAGTTCTCCATGTGTTTTCCCTCTCCAAAGGAAAAGCAGCAGCATAAATAACTGCCCCTGCTGAGACTCTTCCCCTAGTGCCAGGGCACCAGAGCAATACCAGTGAGCTGCTGGAAGCAGCCTGAGCCTGAAAGCTCAGGAAAACTTGCCAGGAGGAAAGAGGTTGATGACATCCTTTATTTTCTGTTGGTTCTAGAACCTCGTTGCCCAAAGCCAGATACTGCCCATGGAAAAGAGGTTTATCAAACCAAAACAGACTACACAGTTGGGACCCGGCTGAGGTTGGAGTGTGATACAGGCTATGTGCTCAGGGGCCAGGACATGACTGAGTGCCAGGCTGATGCAACCTGGGCTCCCCCGTTACCCTTTTGTGATAAAGGTATGTGTAATGCAGTGCAGACAAGCAATCTTGTGCATCAATACTGGGAAACAGCAGCAGCAGGTGACCTGCCTTCAGCATCTGCTTCTGGGGAGCAATCATCATGGGCTGAAAGCACTGAGGGGTCCTCCTGCTGTGGATGATGTGGATTTGTCACACTCCAAACACAAACTCCTGTATTGATTTCCCAAAAGCAATTTTGGTTCTCAGCTGAGTGTAATGGTTGTTTGTGTGTTTCTTTTCTTAACCTTTCCCTTTATCCCACAGTGTGTGCCCCCCCTCCACAAATCTCCAACGGGCAGCACTCTGGCTTGGGAAAGGAGCAGTTTTCCTATGGCACTGAGGTGACCTACAGCTGCTCAGAGGGTCTGTCCCTCATTGGGGATGCCACCATCTACTGCACCTCTGATGATGGGGTGAACCTGGTGTGGAGCGGACCTGCCCCGGAGTGCAGGGGTGAGATGCTCTCCTATATGGGATCACACTGAAGCCAGGACCTGCCCTGGTCCAGGAGCTGCAAACCGAGTGCAGCTTAATGACTGTGCAGCTCCTGTGCAAAGCTCTTGGCACCACCGTAACACCAGGGACTGGTGGGGTCCCCGTGGGGGCTGCTGCAGGCAGCTGAGAGTCAGTCTTGGTGTTTGATATAGAACTGATGCAGAGAGCACCAGCAATTGTGGCTCTGCCCTACCTGACCTGGATCCCCACTGCGGAAGGGCAGAGCCAAACCCACCACTCTGCTCTCTTCCCGCAGTGGTCCGGTGCCCCAGGCCCGTGGTCGAGAGGGGCAGGATGAGCCCACAGAGATTCACGTTTCCCTATGGAGCAGTCGTGCACTTCTCCTGTGATGAAGGCTTTGCTCTGCGTGGCGATGCTGAGAGCCGGTGCCTGGCTGACAGCACCTGGCACCCTCCTCTGCCCTCCTGCCAGCCCGGTGGGTACCAGTCCCATTGGCACAGCCCAGGGGTGCTGCTCCTCTGATTCACCAGCAGCAGCTGGAACTTGCAGGGGGTTTTCTTCTCCCTCTCCTCCCACTACATCTCTTTTTTTGGCATGTGTTTTCCTTTCAGTTCAGTGTTTTCAGCCCTCGGGACAGGAGGACCTTGTGATTTACTCACTGAAGTTATGGTACAACGTGAATGAAACTCTGGTCTACTCCTGCAAGCGTGATGGCCGTCAAACCTCGAGTTCAGAAACTACCTGCTCAGCTAATGGCACTTGGGTACCACCACCCACCTGTGTAAGTATCATCCCAGTCTGGTTTGTGTTGGAAGGACCTTAAAGCTCATCCAGTTCCAACCCCTGCCATAGGCAGGGACACCTTCCATAGAGAAGGCTGAGCAAGCTCCTGCCCATCTGCCCAGGCTTTGTCTGTATCTTGCCCCATTTAGCACTGGTCCAGGTTCATGGATGTGGCTGGTTTGGGGCTGTGGTAGGAGGGGGATGCTCAGCCCTGGTCCCTGCAGCCATCTCACACCTTGTCTTTCTTCTGGTGCTTTTAAAGAAGAAGCGCGATACGTGTGAGAAGATCCTTCGAAACAGGGAAGCTTTCCAGTGTGGAGTTCCTCTGGCAGAGCTGAAAACTCTGCTGGAAGTCCAGAAACTGTACCTGGAGATCCAGAAGCTTGAAAAGGAGCTAAGAACCACAGCATATGGCTGACTGTCATCACCGGTACCATAAGAACTGTTCTCTTTGCATGAGGAGCAATCATTCTCACTGAGGGTTTCTTTATGACTTTGTGATTTGTGCTAATACTCAAGTAATCAGTCAAGGAACTTTGACTCTTGGGCCATGCAGGGAGTCAGAAAGTGCCCCCCTCTGTTAGACATCACTCTGCCAGGTTTCTGCATCACTTTATCCATTTAGTTATGTTTGCTATACTGACAAGGGCTCAGTTAGAAAGGAGCTGAAGGAAAAGTAAATCCCTGTGGGAGCCAAGCAGATGCTGTAGGGACATAGACATGGTCAGAGCCACCAACTCACACTCACAACCCCCTGCAACCCAGTCGAGCCTATTGCTCCTCCATTCATATATGCTGCATTCATTATTGTGAGCAAGCACTTACCTGCCTGATTAGCCATGACCTTCAGGGCAGGCCCAATGGAGGATGCCTCAAATCCAAGCAAAAATGCCAGGCTTCCTTCCCAAGCAGGACAGATGGATCCGAGGCCACAGAGGTACCACTTGCTGCATCTTTGTGTGTGCTCCAAGAGCAGCTGTGGGAAAGCAAAGTGTACAGAAATGGCTGAATCTTTTCTGCATCCTCCAGTAAAGGGGAAGCACTCTGTAAGCAGGCGTCTTGTGATCCGACCAGTGCTCCTTCACCACGAGATCATAATAAAACTGCAATGGCAATGACAGCTGTGTCTGGCTTTTAATAATTGTCTTATTTGTAGGAAAGGAAAGAGATGCTTCAATAATCATTGCTTGACTAGGCACAGAGAGGGCTGCCTTCCTCACCCCTGCCTACCATCAGGGTAAAGAGGCAAAGTGAATGTGTAGCAATGGCTTTAGAGCACCAGAAGGAAGCCAGAATGCTGCAAGGCTGTTCTAGCTGTAAAATAGCTTTATTCCTACTGTCCCCACCTTGGAAGAATCCCAGCCTGGTTTGTGTTAGAAGGGACCTTAAAGCTCCTCCAGCTCCAACCCCTGCCATGGGCAGGGACCCCTTCCACTGGAGCAGCTGCTCCAAGCCCTGTGTCCAACCTGGCCTTGAGCACTGCCAGGGATGGGGAAGAGCAGAAGCAGCAGCATCCCCTCTGCTGGCACATGGTGAGCCCAGGGAGGGCAGCCCTCGCCTGGGGCAGGTCAGAAGGGCTGGGGGGTGGCAGCGTCAGCTCCTCTGGCCTGTCCCCAACTTCCCACAGCCACTTCCCCTTCTCCAGTGCACTGCAGCAGCTCTCGGCTGGGAAGGGTCTCACCATGCTGCTCTCCTGCTGGCTGGGGCATCTCTTGGCAGCGCTGGTGCTTGTGCTGCAGCCGGCTGGGAGTCTCCGTGAGTGTTCCTCCTCTTGTTTGCTTTGCTTCTGAGGCTCAGCTTTGCTTACGGATCAGCTGTGTAGTGAGTGGGCTGGTAAAGCTCAGCAGGAGACCTTCCTCTGGCTGAAGTTGCTGCTATGCTCTGCCTGCGCCTGATGGTCTTGTAAGGATGATCTGAGGTCAGTGGTTGCTGCTAATTGCCCTTTTCTCCTCTTTAGCTGCTCCTCCAGACCCACCACCTTAAATTTCCAATGCTCTTCAAAAGCCTTAAACTGGGGTACGAATCTTCCCAGGACTGGTGTTTGTGTATGGCTGGCTTGGAGGCCATGAGCTCGTCCCTGGGGCAGTCCAGGGCCAGGTCTCTCCTTTGCCTTGAGCATCCATGCAGTAGGTGAGAAGTTGTTCCCAGGGTGGGAGATGCCCTTCCAGCCTGGAGCTCAAGGCCAAGGTGGTGGTAACATGGGGAAAGTCAGTTAGATAGGTAATACTTCTTAGTTTTTAATGGCAAAGGTTGTATTTGGCAGTCTGAGTAGTAGCAGGTTGATACCCAGGTTGATGCTTATGCCCTGAGGCAACCGAGAGACACACAGAAGGTAGCTGGTGAATTGTCACGCTACCCACAGGAGAAGTGCATGTTTGCTGACTAATGTCTCTAGGAAGGGGAATAACCCTGTTTCTGTCTCGAAGTTGACAGTTATAGGCCCTTTGAGACACTTGCCAGGATGCACAGCCCACGCCAGTGCCTCCCTGCAGAGCATCTGCTGCCCCCTCCTGCCAGCACCACCTTTACACCTTATTTATTGCTAGAGATTATTATCTCTTTCTACTTCATGATGCTTCTCAGCCCATTTTCCAAACCCGAACGTTGCCAGTGGTGTGCTGATACCCAAGCTGGGGCCTGGGGAGGGCACTTACGAGTAGAGACATGCTCTTTGTGTGGGTATTGGTACCAAAGGCAGCATCAGCAGTCCCGCCATGGACCAGTGCAAATGTGATGCTGGAAGCGGGCTGCCAGGGCTCTGAATCACCCACCCCAGCATGGAGGTGAGTTGTAGCTGTTAGAGCAAGTGCTGTCAGGAAAGGGCAGGAACAGCATTTGGTGGTGTGCAATGATAAAAATGCAGGTCCAAAGTCCTGTGGGTGATGGCTGCTTAAGCACACTTAGGAACCACTAATATCTGCCTCACTCACTGCATTTGTTAAACTGATTTGTCTTCTTTTACTTACCAGATGAAGGTGCACTGACATTGGTTGCTGCAGCTGTATTTAGTAAGAACACGCTGATGAGATCTTAGGCAGAAATTTGCCCTGTGGGGTGCTGAGGCGCTGGCACAGGGTGCCCAGAGAAGCTGTGGCTGCCCCATCCCTGGCAGTGCTCAAGGCCAGGTTGGACACAGGGGCTTGGAGCAGCTGCTCCAGTGGAAGGGGTCCCTGCCTCTGGCAGGGGTTGGAGCTGGAGGAGCTTTAAGGTCCCTTCAACCCAAGCTGTGCTGTGATTCTGTGATCCGCAGAGGCTCAATGCCCCATCCCGGGTATCACCCATGGACAGCTGGAACCTGCACAGAACTTCACCTCGGGCAGCACAGCCACGCTCACATGTGACCCCGGCTACGTGCCCCTGGCTGCCATCAGCACCGTGCGGTGCCTGCCCAGCGGCAGATGGTACCCACGGGTGCCCAGCTGCATCCCAGGTACACACAGATCCCTTTGCTCCTTACCTTGTGTCCCACGGGCCATCCCTGCTTGTCTTTCACTGGGAGCGTGTGCAGGAGGGGGCTGCACAGTGGTACCACATTGAGCTGCGCTGCCTGACCCTTGGTGGCAGGGTTCCT
This sequence comes from Melopsittacus undulatus, assembly GCF_012275295.1. Taxonomy (NCBI): domain Eukaryota; kingdom Metazoa; phylum Chordata; class Aves; order Psittaciformes; family Psittaculidae; genus Melopsittacus; species Melopsittacus undulatus. Next base: position 2,348,779 of record NC_047542.1, read on the forward strand.
TTCTGCTCTTCCATCTCCCCTGGGTGCCATGGCAGGGCTGTTCTGCCTGCTGCAGGGTCACCCGATGAGATACAAAAGCATATGAGAATAAAGAGTCAGAGTCACATCCTCTGGTGAATTTGTCATCATTACATTTTGCTTTTCGGTTCAGCCACTCTACCCCACAGCAATGCTCATGGCTGCTGCTGTCCCTTGGCTTCTTTCTGTGGTTCCACCACTGCCCAAGGACAGACAGGGTTCCCCCATCAGCCTCATCCCCAGCTTTGAGGGTCAGTGTTGTCCCTTACTCTGGCACCAGGTCACTGTTCCTACCCTCCTGTCATTGACCACGCGGACCAAAACCCTCAGCGTGAGTTTCCAGTCGGGACAACTGTGACCTACTCCTGCAGACCTGGATATACTTTACTCCCTGGAGTATCTCCAGTAACCACTTGTCTTCAGAATTTCACATGGACCAGAATCCCAAAGCTTTGCCGGGGTAAGTACACCATTGCCTTTGCATCAATGTAATGATGTGGTCATAACATCATTTCCAAAACAGCCACGAGTGCTGTCATGCCATGAGAGCTTTATTGAGCAGATCTTTGGCTCTCACTGCTGATCAGCTTGTTGTTCAATGGGTAGCATGGCTGAGAAGGAATAGCTGCAACTCCCACTGATTATTTAGCTGTTCAAACAGTGATGCAGCTTGTAATGTATCATCCCTTCAGCACAATTTATAGCTAATTACAGGGCTTGGATCATTCTGCCTTCCAAGAGGAACGGTTGTTATCACATAATTGCCATCCCTGAGCATGCCAGGTCTGGTTAGAGATGTCTGTCAGCATTAACAGGCTGCCTGGCAAGTTCTTTAGGTCTGCAAGCCACTGCTATGGGAAAACACCTCCCTGTGAGGGTCTCCTGCTGTTCCCTCCTGACCCAATCCATAGAAACTCTTTCTGCTGCTGGTGTTCCTCAGAGGTGCAGTGTCCCAGCCCGGATATCCAACACGGGAGGGAAATCAGTCCTAGGAAGGATGAATACACCTTTGGGCAGCAAGTGGAACTTCAGTGTGAGCCTGGCTATGTGCTGAGGGGCAGCCAGAGGATCCAGTGCTGGTCTGATGGGACTTGGAGACCCCCTGTGCCATATTGCGACAAAGGTGAGCACCGACAGTGGGTGTTGACAACTGCATCTCTGCCAGGGTCAGGGCAGCAGTGAAGAATCATCTGAGTATTGCTTCTTGGAGAAGGGGTCCAAGTCACAGCATTAAATGGCTTTAGTGTTTTCTGTCTAAACTGGAATTAAGTATGTTGAGAATGGGACTTGCAGCCACTTCTCAGAGGGGCTCAAGAAGTTTATGATACCCACAGTTCCCTGACCCTGTTTATGAGCAGAATCATTCCTCATGGAAAAGAGGAAGGGTAAGGGAAGGCTGGCTGAAGGCTGGGACATGTGCTGTGCTGGGTTGGGTGGCAACTTGGGCCAGTCTGGGAACACTGGTGGAGCCAGTGCTGACGAGAAGTGAGGAGGACTTTGAGGAGAGCAATCCTAAGTATAAACATTGAGAACTGGCTTCTCCTGTTATTTTCCTGCTAAATGAAGGAAATCTTCATCTTCCCTTTCTTTATCCTCCCACAGTCTGTGGTCCCCCTCCAAAACTCACCAATGGGCAGCACACCAGCTTGAAAACTGAGCTGTTCCTCTATGGCTCAGAAGTGAAGTACAGATGTGTGGATGGTATGTCCCTCATTGGGCACGACTCCATCTACTGCACCTCTGATGATGGGGTGAGCTTGGCATGGAGCAAACCTGTCCCGGAGTGCAGGGGTGAGTCGTTTTTCTTGTATGGGACCAAACTGAAGCCAGGACCTGGGAGCAATATTAGCATTCAATGGGATTAAAAGCGAGCAGGGCTGCTGGGAGATCCTGCTTCCTTTGTAGGATTATTCACAGGCTTGACAGCTCTGGGCTGGCGATGATCCATGTGGAAATAGGAGACACTGGTTCTCCTACTTTCATGGTCATCAGATGGTCAGGAATTGTGGCTCTGAGTATAAAACTGATGCAGAGAGCACCAGGAATTGTGGCTCTGCCCTACCTGACCTGGATCCCCACTGTCCCTGCGGAAGGGCAGAGCCAAACCCACCTCTCTGCTCTCTTCCCGCAGTGGTCCGGTGCCCCAGGCCCGTGGTCGAGAGGGGCAGGATGAGCCCACAGAGATTCACGTTTCCCTATGGAGCAGTCGTGCACTTCTCCTGTGATGAAGGCTTTGCTCTGCGTGGCGATGCTGAGAGCCGGTGCCTGGCTGACAGCACCTGGCACCCTCCTCTGCCCTCCTGCCAGCCCGGTGGGTACCAGCAGGGTGCAGAGAGCTTGGGGTGCAGCATCCTGTGCCTGTCCTCAGGGTTTCCCTAGTGTCCTCCCCTCTGCAGAAGAAACAAACTTCCCAAGGCTGGTGCTTACCAGGCTGGTGTCTTCTGAATGGTCAAAGAAGGCTCTAAGGCAGGTCAGGAGCCTCCATCATTGTTGACTTTGTCTTCAGTGCACATCTGTACTGAGAGATGTCTGCAGACTCTTGCATGGGGATGGCCAAATTGAGACAGAAAACAACCAATGTGTTCTGATCATCTCCCTCCTCTCTTGAAGAGCCTGGGGAAGTAACTTGGCTTTAACATTTGGTTTCCATGGCTCCACAGATTGAAGCCCACTTGGTCTGCCTCAGGCATCACAAACTTTGTGGGGTCTTTTTCTATCTACATAACAGTGAGCCTCTTGCTGAGCTGCCTTCTGCTGTGGGTTTTCCTTTCAGTTCTGTGTCCACAACCACACGTGGCCAATGGAAGGCTGAATAGCACTTTGGATGGTAAAAAGTGGTTCCAAACAAATGAGACTGTTACATTTGAATGCTTCCAGGGATACCACCTTTCAGACATGTCTTTGACAGCCACATGCTTGCCTGATGGCAACTGGACACCATTGCCCAAGTGTGTAAGTACCATGGTCTGGATGGCTATTGCTTGATATCTAATATGAAAAATAACTGCTTGAGCTTCTTTAAAGCTTTGAAGCTTTTGCTTGATGGTACCAGTGAGGAATGGGGTCTGTGTTGAGGCAAGTGGGACAGTTCAGCCTCGAGCTGAGGAGCAGGTGGCTCCCATCTGCTGCAGTGCAGTTTTACATCCTTTTTCCCTGGGTTTTGTTTGTTCTGCTTTACTTTCTAACAGCAGAAGGATGGTGATGCTGATGTATGCGAAGAGGTTCATTACGTTAAAGCAGCCTTCGAATGCGGTGTGCCTATAGCAGAAGTGAAAACTCTGCTGGAAATACAAAAGCTGTTGCTGGAGATTAAAAAACTAAATGTGGAACTAGAAAACCTGAACAAGTGAGTCCAAAAAGGCCCTGTAAGGATCCCCTTTCGTTCCATGAACACGCAGTTTGCTTAGCCAAGGTATCTATAAGATTATCAGCAACCTTATGGTTTGTGCTTGCATGCCTATAGCCAGACAAGTAACAAGCAGTGCATGGGAGGTTGCTTTTGCTGCGCTAGACGCTAGAGCCCAGAAGGGTTTTTGCTCTTTTCCTTAAACCTGACAAGTCTGTTTTGCTATGTAACAAGTGGTTGTGTCACATTTTATATTAGGCAGTGTAGTAAGAAAGTAAATGGAGCTCTGATTCACTGCTAATCCAGTCAAGAGGAGGGGAACTGAAGTCCACAGAAGTAAACTTCCAGCTGAGATTGGCTCTCTTTGGAGGTGTTTGTGCACATACTCCTCACCCTCTGCCTGTGCTGAGCTCACCCTCTCACAGCATCAGCATACTCTTGCTATCTAGAAATAGCAGTGAAGTGAGTGTTGAACTACGTAATTTCCTGTTAATCTAGTTCATGATTTCTGTTCATCTAGTTAAGGGTGACTACACAGAAGTGCTTTTGTAGAGGCTTCTATTTGCTTATCCCTGGATTTAAGAGCAACAGGTTTATGGTCCAGCACTGGAGTCACATACTTGTGTTGGAGCCTTGTTCAGCATCCCTATTTCTGGCAAGGAAATGATGAGAATAGATATTGTAACTTTAGGTGTAGAGAATCAGGACTCAAAGCTTGTTCTTATTACTCAATAAATGATGATTTACAGTTTGTGTGGCCCTGTGATGCAGTAACTGCTCCTTCCCTGCGGGTTGCAATAAAGCTGGAGGTGTCACTATGGTGTCTCGTGATCTGGCTGGCTGATTTCCAGCATGGTCCAAGGGCTCTTCTGATCAAGACTGTAATTCATCTCCTGCTCAAGCGGTTTACAGTGGGATATCACTGCCAGATTCATGCTTTATTAGAGCTGCTTTAAATGTGACTAGAGCCAAACCACAACACCCAGGGAAGAGATGGCATCTCCCATCTTTATACAGAAAGATGCTTTGATAACACAACCTGTGCATTATCCTCAGAGCATCCTCTGCAATGAGAGGCACTCTCAGACCCCCCCCAGTACTCCCTGTCCCCCAGGGAGAGCTGGGCTATACCCTCTGCTGTGACACCTCTCTCCCCTCTGCACTGAGCTCACCTGAGACTGCAAACAGCAGGAGTCTTATCTCCCTATGCAAGGTTCAAACCCCATCAGCATGAGTAAGAACTGGGTGTTACATCCCACGTGTATCTAAGAGTGTGTTTCAGTAGTCCTGACTGATGTCAGGGATACTTCAGCATGTTAGTCAGTATGCAGATGTATCCACTCCCACCCATTCCTGCTTAGAAATGAGTCAGGCAATCAAGAAACAAAGTAGGAAGCAAAAAGGAAAATGCTGCTATTTTTTGTTTCCCTAATTCTGCATAGGGAAGATCCTGGTTGCATCACCTGCCAGCAAACAACCGGGGAGCATTTACCTACCCTGGGTACAGACTGGGGCTGGGTGAAGGGTCTCTTCTGCTCTGGTAGCATTTGCTTTTGGTAAAAACTAGTGCTTACAGCCAGTCTCAAGTCAAATGAAAGGGTTATCTCCCCATCCCTCATGGTGAGGCAGGAGGACCAGAGGCATAACTCCAGCTGTGGATGACAGTTGTCCCCCACCCTTGGCTGCTCTATGTCCCTGACTCAGAGTTTAGCTCCCTGGGTGTTCTGGAAAGGTTTCCACTGTTGCAGAGGCTTGGCTGGGTCTCCTGTGCTGCATCTCCTCCCAGCTTCACAAACAGCCCCTTGGAGCTAACAGTGCTTGACAGAGGAGCACAGAAATCACTGCAATGAAGTCTGAAGAGCCAGGATGGGGGAAGCACCCAGGCACCCTGACCTGCAGGGCACCTGCTGGTGCATGGGCATCTGGCTACTCCATGCTGCTCCTGCCCTTGCTGGGGCTCCTGGGCATGCCTGTGGCTCATGGTGAGTACAGGAGCATGGGATGCATGGGGAGGACCAGTGAGACATGTCTGGATCCCACCTTGCTGCTCGGGGCTGGGGTGGGTGATGCCACCATCATTCCCAAGCCTGGCGGTACCCACTGCTTCATGCTCTCATGGATGCAGTCCTGCCTGGTGCCTTTGCCTGCAGAAGGAGCTCAAGAACTGGGATGCTCAGTGGGGCTGGGGAAGGGGCTAGGGAATGGAGGCCTCACCCAAAGTGGTCTTCTCCTACCACAGGTGACTGTGGGCCTCCACCTGCCATGACCTATTCCAGGCCATCCAGTGATAAGCACACCATCAGTTTCCCTATTGGATCCAGCGTGATGTACACGTGCATTGAAGGCACCATCAAAATCCCTGGGAGATCAGACACAGTGAAGTGCCTGCCCGGTGCACGCTGGTCCACACTGCCCGAGCCCTGCGGCCGTAAATACCTCCTTTCTCCAAAGAGCCTCTTGCTTGGCTTCACGCTTCTGCCCTGCTTACAGTGGCTGCTCTGCAATGGCATCACCACCCCTGGCAAGGTACAGACCCACTTCCCATGGCTGCTGTTTGCTGATGGATGCAGGATCCGTGCTGGTCGGTGATGGGGTCAGTTGAATGGTGGCTGGAGCCCAGGATACTTCTGTGCCTCCCAAACTGTGAGTGTCAGAGGCTCCAGAGGCTGTGACTCCTTATTTCCTACTAACAGCTTTGCCTGCGCCGTTATCGCATCTCCATCCTTGTTTTGCCAAAGGGCATTCAGCAGAATAGCAGCCTGGTAAGAAACCAGACATAACCTGTGCTGAACATGAGGAGCTTTCCAAAAGCACCATAGCAAGAGCAGTTCTGCAATGCTGGGGTTCCTTTTGCATGCTTCCCCAGGGGCAGCTCCTTCAGGTCAGGTTTCCTTGCCTGCCAGGGAGCTGCACTGCCCCGACAAGGCTGAGGTTTGCTGCCCTCTCCAAGGTGGATGAGAGGATTAACTTCTTTCCCATTGGGAGCAATGTGAGCTACGTCTGCCGCCCCGGCTATGAGAACACCTCGGGAAGCTTCCCCACCAGCACTTGCCTTGAAAACCTGGAGTGGTCAGAAGCTGCTGAGCTGTGCAGGAGTGAGTATCTCTGCTCTGCTGTGTATGGTTGTACCTGGCTGTGGTTCATGCACAGAACAAGCAGGAGTGAGTATCTCTGCTCTGCTGCGTATGGTTGTACCTGGCTGTGGTTCATGCACAGAACAAGCAGGAGTGAGTATCTCTGCTCTGCTGCGTATGGTTGTACCTGGCTGTGGTTCATGCACAGAACAAGCAGGAGTGAGTATCTCTGCTCTGCTGCGTATGGTTGTACCTGGCTGTGGTTCATGCACAGAACAAGCAGGAGTGAGTATCTCTGCTCTGCTGCATATGGTTGTACCTGGCTGTGGTTCATGCACAGAACAAGTGCTGAGTTGCAGTTGTTGTATTACACTTCAAAATGAAGACAAAACGTGTTTCTTGGTGAAATCCATGTGATCTTAAGACTGGTGGTGTGGCAGCAATACCTTTTTCACAGCCGAGTAACTTACTGCTAATCTATGGGGATGGAAATACCTCCTCAAAGAGTCTCCTCTGCCCTCCTGCAAGATGCTTGTAAAGTAAAACATCCTGGTACTATTTGGTATAACCCCTAAGTCTGTTCCTTACTCAGCAATTACCCATCATTGTGTGTTCTGCTAACGTCAGCCTCATTTTCCGGCAGGGAAATCCTGTGGGGACCCAGGAGCACTGCCCGGGGGCAGGATGATCACACTGACAGACCTGCGGTTCGGTGCCAGAGTGAACGTGTTCTGTGAGGATGGGTGAGTCCCAGGGCAATGTCCTAAGGTCCAGCACACTGCTGCTGGAATGCAAGCTCTGGTCCAGTGCAGTGATGCTGGGATGCTGCTTTCACTGCATATCACTCCTGTGGTGTTGCTCAGAGTGCAGAGCATGGGGCTGCTTTTCCCATTTGAATTGCATCTTTGGGCTGGGAAGGAATAAGACACAGCTGAAGGGAAGGGACTGGGTTTGAATCTGTGGCTGCCTTTTCTATCAAGTGGCATGCAGAGGAGATTGAGCTGCATCAGCCCCAACAGGGCTGGTTGTACATTCAGTTTATAACTGCACACTTCAAAACAAGTTACTTCAAATATTTCATAGAACCCCAGCCTGGTTTGGGTTGAAGGCACCTCAAAGCTCATCCAGTTCCAACCCCCGGCCATAGATAGGGACACCTTCCACTAGAGCAGGTTGCTTCAAGCCCCATCCAACCTGGCCTTGAACATTTCAGCTTAACATATTTGAGATATATGGAATAAAAAGGGGTTATGTTGAAATGCTTAAAGGTCAGTGATGTCCAGAAGACTGCAGTGAAGCACTCTTTCCATCACTCACTGAGCTGACTCACACTTTCTGTCTGCTTTCAATCAGGGCCACTTGCAAAAGACTGACATGCAAAACTAAGCTCCTGCATCTCCAATTTGTATTCCTCCCTCCCTAGCAGGAATCAGCTGGTATCATCTGGCTTGTTCTGCCAGTCTTAACAGCTGCCTCAAATATAACACAGGGGTTTTTTCTCCAGATATTCCCTTAGGACGGATGCTGGGGAAATGACAGCATGTCCCACCCTTCTGCAGTTCAGCTGATCTTTGGAAATACCACATCAGGGTGGAGGAATAACATTATCCATATAAGCAAGATCAGATACTATCAATCCTGTCCAAATGGTGATTTTCTTTTTGAGCAGAAGGATGTAAATCAGAGGTTGGGAAAGGTGTTGGTGCTGTCAGAACATGATGTATTGAGCTTCCAGGAAGCCAATCCATCCCAAATGAGACAGAGATCCTCACTGGTCCCTGCTGTTGAATATTTGATGCTGTTGTTGGCTTTCCTGGCAAACCCTTAGCAGGACAGCTACACCTTTACCACCCAAAAGCAACGTGCCATGGAGGAGGCAGCTCTGGAGACTGAGGGCAGTCTGCCCTCCACTGCCACAGCAGGGCTTTCAGCACACCCAGCACACCGGGTACTGCAGCACTGCCGTTAGAGATGCTGCATGAGCTCATGGGGAGCTCCTCACCTCACCCCTCATCCCAGTGGGTGGCAATGGCGTGGGAAAGGCACTGGATGCCAACAGCCTCAATCCCAGCACTGTTCTCCACCAGGAAGCAGACGGAGAAACAATTCCTGATTCAGCAAACCCAAGCCCGTGTGGGAATCCATGGCTAACCTCAGTGCTGGCTGCCATTCACATCCCACATCCAGTGTTCAAGGCCAGGTTGGACACAGGGGCTTGGAGCAGCTGCTCCAGTGGAAGGTGTCCCTGCCCATGGCAGTGGTTGGAACTGGGTGAGCTTTGAGGTCCTTTCCAACACAAACCATTCTAGGATTCAGCACATGCTCCCATCCTTGCAATGGAAGATGCTCACTCTCAAAGTAGAGAATCATCTAAAAAGCAGATTAACAAGGGTTCTGGCAGAGAGCAAGGTGAAGGAGCTCTCCTGTTCTCACTGTGTGTATCAGTGTGCACATCTGCTTGCTTTAAATTTGCCTTTTCTCCATTCCTGATCAGATGGATAAAAGGGGAAAAAACTGTATTCTCTGTTTCTGAATGTATATTTTCACTTAGGTACAGATTAAATGGGAGTAATTTCATCCAGTGTCAGCTGAAAGGAAATGATGTTGCCTGGAGTACACTTCCAACTTGTGAATGTAAGATTAATCCACCCTTATTTCTGACTGGTCTTTGCTCCTGTAGATCCTAATGTCCAGTCTAAGCCTGTCTTCATACATTGGTTTTGTTATGTTATGTGGCAACTCCACCACCAGCACCGCAGCTGAGAAATCCCCATTGTGCTGCTGACACTGGGTTTCAGCAGTTTTGTTCCCACAAATTCAACCTATTTCTCATGACTCAAGGCTGCAGTGAAGTTGATGGGATGAGGCTTGCAGGAATCACCAGCCAGGGCATGGCAAGTGGTCTGCTGATGGTTTGTGACCCTGGGAATGGAGAAGGAGGAGAAAGATGTGACAATAGAGAGAATCAAGACAGATCTCAGTGCTAGTTTTTACCTCTCTTTGGTTGTTCGGAAGTTTATTGTCTTTGAGTTTTAGATGGACTCAAGAAACCTTTTGCATTTCATTATTACTGAAGCTTTTAGCAATGCTCATGTTGACCTTTTTTCCTGCAGTAATTACCTGCTCTTCACCACCTCACATTAGCAATGGGAAACATGATGGTGAAGGTGTAAAAACCTTTGCTTATAACTCCACCGTGACTTACAGCTGTGACTCTGGCTTCCAGCTCGTTGGGAATGGGAGCATCCGTTGTACCAGTATGGACAAAACAACGGGAGTCTGGAGCAGAGCTGTGCCTGCATGCAAAGGTGGTTTCATCTGAGTTTAGTATTTGTTGTGAAATCAGTATTTAGGATGCACCAGCTTAAAGTACTGTGATTGCTTAGTGCAGGGTATGTCAGGTGTAAGGCATACTGCAATGTGAAAGAGGAAAAAAGGCAGTGCTGAAGTGAGTAAGGAATGGGCTCTGTATGAAAGGTGCAGTGCTAAGTGATGCTTCCTCTTTATACCCTAGAGAAAAAGCTACCTGTCAAACTTGGAATAAAGCAAATGGAAAGGAGTCCTCCTCCCCAGAGTGAGTTGGAAGGGTCTTACACTGAATCAAGACCCATGTTTCCTAGCTGAATTTGCTCCTTTATCACATTTAAGCCATTTCACACCATGGTTTTCATTCTTTCAGGTTCCCAACATAAAGGCATCCAGCTGGCTAAGAAGAAGGCTTCAAAATGGGAAATGAAGCTCAGCCTTTATAAAAAGTCCCTCCAAAATACCATCTCTTACTCCCATTCTTCTTCTTTCTCCAAGACACCAGGTCAGTGCCTGGAGGATCAGTTCAAGGAACTCATCACTGAAACTCCCTGGTTACTCCTATACCTGGAATTGCCATGTTTCCCTGTGTTCCTCTTCAGTGTCCAGGACCTGTGCTACCTCCCCATTCAGATTCGTTGTTCCTTTGTACAAAACCAAAACCTACTATTCTCCTTGGACCAGCCAAGGATCCATGTGTCCTCCGAAGTACATGGGGATCTCTGGCATCCTCCCCCAAGCTGGCTGCTTTGAGAACTTAAAGTGGTCTAAAGTTGCATCATTTTGTGGAAGTAAGTGATTTCTTTTTCGTTGTGTTCTTGCCTTCTATGAGATTTGACTGCATTGACCTCCTCTTACAGAAACTTTGCTTTGTATAAAATATATTTTATCCATTTTTTCCTTGCCCTCATCACAAATCTGATTTAACTCAATTTTTGCCATATTAAAAAGCAAGAGGTAACTTTGGCCTGTGTAGCCTTAAGACTGTTGGGACTTCTCTCCTTGCTCAGCAGCAAGAGGCAATATACTAACCCAGACCTTGTTCCACACCAGTGAGGTCATGGGCAGCTCGGAGAAGCTGGAAGTGGCAGAAGTGTTGCTACAACAGATTTCCTATCCGGTGCAAAGGATTCTATTACCCGTAAAAAGGGTGAGTGTTGGGAATGGTGTCTGGGTTGGGACTGTGTGTAACTGGCAGTGATAATGATCAAGACAAAGCACCCATTGGAAGGTATCTTTTAAAATGATGATTAGGTTTTAGTTCCAAGCGATTGATTGAAAATCACTGACACAAGAGTTTGCCAATTCCCATTGCTGCTTCTCCCAGCTGAGTTTTTCTCCTTTTCAGCTATTTCCAGCAACATCCTGAATCCAGTCAGGATTCCCTATGGATCTTACCAGCCTTTCCTTCAGGCTGGGAAGCTGCAGATTCCCAGGAATCCCTCAGGCTCCTGCAGAGGTTCTGATGGAGCTCGGTTATATCTCAACCAGTCCAACTCAGTGTTTCCACACCTGCAGATCTCCTTGCTCACAGGCAACACCACAGATACCAGTGCACAGGACAGGCTGTAAGAGACCTACAGCAATCAGCTGAGATGAGCTGCTCCCTTCACTGCCCAGGACCTTCTGGCTGTAGCACACTCCAGTTGCAGATACACCCAGGCAGGGTTGTGCTGAAAGCCAAGGGCTGACTTCCCCCTCCTGCAAAGCTAGGAGCCCGTTTCTGTTAGGAAACCATAGTGTTTTACATGCTAAATCCAACGTTGATCTTTGTACCTTCTGTACTTCAAGCACTTTCTTTAGCTAAAGTGTTTTCTCTATCAGACCCAAGTGCTCTGCAGTTTCTGTCTCTGTTCAGACATGAAAGATAACAGCCACTGGCTATCTACCAGCCAAAAAGAAGCCAATTCTGCCTTCCCGAGGGAGGAAGACCCCTCTGCAGCACTGCAGACTGTGAGCACATGGACTCCTCACAGACACAGAGAAGGAACTGCTAAATACACCCTCCTGTGTTGCCACACTGCAACAGAGAACCTGGAAATGGCAGGTTTATGCTGCTGGCTGGTTACTGCCTTTGCTCTACACTGAACATTAAAGCTCCCAAAGTCGTAATGGGATTTTACTTACATTTAGTAATAAATGGTAATTGCTTATAAGGGGTAGCCTGTGAATTCAGCTGCCTGCTCTTCCCTTTCCACTTAATGCTGTTTTCAGGAAGGTATCAGCTTTTAGATACATGTTGGCAATGTTCAGATTTGGGGTTCTTTATCAGCACTCTTTCTTTTCTAAATGGCCTCCTATGCAAATTTAACGTGGTTTCTTTATAAAAAGAGAGAAAATCCACGCAGGAATGTTCAGGAATGTGTTTCTGGTAAGTGATGTTACTAGTAAGGCAAACCTGCCTTAATCCTGCTCAGTGTCCTGGTCCTGAGCTGTGGCTCCCCACCTCAGCCCAGGTAGACCCAGAGACATCCCCAGGAAGGCTGTGGAAGCTGTGGGCTGCTGCCCTGCCCAAGGATGGAATGGAGCCGAAGTCTGTGGAAAGCCAAGAGCAACTCCAGCAGCTGAGCCCTGGTTTTACTGGAAAGCTCGTGTTGATCTAGGTCCAAGCCTCGCAGTGTGAGCACACACAGAGCAGTATGGGTCAGGCTCCCCTCTGTGCTGTTGCTTCTGCCATCACCATCTGCTTGGCCTGATTTCTGCAGCACGGGGAAGGGATGTCAGGGCAAGATAAAGCCAGTGGCTCTTGCTGGCTCCAGCTGAGCAGGGCAGAGCCACTATCACAGGGCTCAGCTGCTGGGGCAGCTCCAGAGCAGGAGGTTTTGATGCTCAGGCCATGACTGGGTCAAAATGGGGCAGTAAATGTGGGCAGGGGGCGGGTGGCTTGAGCCTGTTGGTTTGGGCAGGTAGAGATGCTCCTGCATGGCCTCAGGTAGGAAAACAGTCTGGTTCAAGGGGTTCATCTGAGCTCTGTTGAGGGGATTCCACTGGGTTGAACCTCGAGCAGTTGATTCGTGTGAGTATGGAAGAACCCAGCCACTCCCTGAAACTCAAGTGTTACAAGAGCTCTTTGCCAAATGCTTGTGCACATCTTGCCCTCCCTTGCTGAGGTCATTGCTGACAGCTCTTACAAGAGAATTCCCCTGCATTTAACAGCTTCTTTTTCCTCTTAGCAACCTCCTGTTGTATTATGCAGCCACCATCCCAGCTCGGTGACCAGTGACCTGTAAATGTATGTGGCCAACACATCTCCGTGTGATCTGTCAGCCTGGTCACAAGGAAGTGTTTGAAAGGAATATGTTATCCAGGCTGCTTGACTCCTCCCTTATGAAAACATCACTTGGCCTCATTGCAGGTGCTTTTGTTACGTATGCTTGGAGCTTAAATTGTGTTGGAAAGGGAAATCAAGTGGGGGAAGTAAACTAAAATAAAGTGATGGAGCTTTTCAGTGGAAACATCAGCGTTTCCTGGATAACAAAGGGAGAGGGAGGCAGATGGGCTGCTGCTGGCTGCCCTTTCCTCGGGGTGGGGGGACACATCCTCCTTAGCAGCAGTGCTGTTCATCCCAGGGCAGCAAACACAGCCACAACCTTTCCTTTGGCTCTTCCCGCAATCCCTATGGAGGGCAGGCAGCCCAGAGCAGCTTCCCAATGCAGGCATGGAGCTGAGCAAACTGCTCCTGTGCTTGGCTGGGCCTGAGGATATCCTTGAGCCTCTCCTCCCATGTGAGGAGCTGCGTGTCTAACAGGGAGAGTGACAGTGGAAACACTGCCTTGTTCTGTGCATGGGTGTTAGAGAAGCAGCTCAATCAGCAGCTTCAAAGTGGAGCTGGTTTACAGCCCTCTGGTCCCCTGCTCATCCCTTGGACCACAGGAAAGCTCCTTTCTCCTCTCTCTTCTTGCAGAACAACCTCTCTTCCAGGAAGCCTCTTCCTAGGGACAGGCAGGTGATGTCTGGAAACGGTTTGGGAGCTGGTGATCCGCAGAGGCTCAATGCCCCATCCCGGGTATCACCCGTGTGACCCTGGCTACGTGCCCCTGGCTGCCATCAGCACCGTGCGGTGCCTGCCCAGTGGCAGATGGTACCCACGGGTGCCCAGCTGCATCCCAGGTACGCACAGATCCCTTTGCTCCTTACCTTGTGTCCCACGGGCCATCCCTGCTTGTCTTTCACTGGGAGCGTGTGCAGGAGGGGGCTGCACAGTGGTACCACATTGAGCTGCGCTGCCTGACCCTTGGCTGCTGCAGCATCTCCTTCCCGTCCCTTCCCTCCCTCCCTCTCAGCTGCTCCGGGAGGGGCCCCGCTCCCCGCCCTGCTGGGGCCGCTCCCCCGCTGCGCACCCGCTGCTCCGCTCCGCTCGGGTCCCGGTCCCGGTCCCGGAGCGGCGGTGATGGGCTCCGGCCGCCGCCCGCTGCTGCTGCCGCTGCTGCTGCTGCTGCCTGCGGTGCGGGGTGAGCACACGGGGAGGGAGGTGGCAGAGGGTGAGCACTGGTGCTCTGTGTGCGTGCCCCATGGATGTGCTCCGTGTGCTCCACACGTGCTGTGCTCCTCTGCGGGTGTGTGTTGCGGGGTTTGTGTGCTCCATGCGGGTGCATGTACCCCCATACACTCCATGCGTGTGCTCCGTGCAGTGCATGCTCTGTGCGGATGCATGTGCCGTATGCACATATGTGCTCTATGTGCTCCATGTGTGCTGTGCTATTGTAGGTGCTTGTGGGTGTGCGTTGTGGCTGCAATGTGTTTCATTTGGGTGTGTGTGTCCTGTACATGTGTGTTGTCCATGGGTGTGTGTGCTCCATGTGCTCCACACATGCTCTGCTCTGCTGCGGGTGCCTGTGCTGTGCTGTCCTGCAGACTGCATGTCCCACACCCATGCTGTGCCCTGCCCCGGGTGTTCACACCGGCAGCAGACACCCCACTAAATCCAGGTTTATTTGAATCCAGGTGACTGTGGCCCACTGCCAACCATAAGCAATGCGGAGCCCCTGGAGGACCCTCAACACCGGGAAAACTTCAGCGTTGGCTCCATGGTAACGTACAGATGCCGTGCCGGTTACACGAAGCTCCCCTTGCGCTCAGATACCATAGAGTGCCTTTCCACCTCCCAGTGGTCCAACCTCCCGGAGTTCTGTGGGCGTAAGTATTTCACTTTCTATGGAAAGAGTTGCTTAGAGGGGAACTCTGCTTGTGAAAACATCCACTGCTTGTGAAAGCATTTGCTGCTTTAGCAACAGTCGCCTCGAGGGTTTCCTCACCCAAAGTGATGCATGATGAAGTTGCTCAGCAGAGAATCTCTTGCTGAGCCCTTTTCCCAACCCTGCTTAGGTTGTTGGAGCCATTTGCTGGTGCTCATGCAGCAATAAAAGCAGGTTGTTGGCTTGTGGAAGCAGAGGGACAAGGGGAGAGGCTGGAACCGCTGTCACAAGGGTTAGCTCAGGGGAAGGTTTGGAAGAACTGCCTGCTCTTCCCACCTTAAATGCTTCAATGGTGAAGCTGGCAAAGGAAGTTGCCCAGTAACTGGTTGCCCAGAGAAGCTGTGGCTGCCCCATCCCTGGCAGTGCTCAAGGCCAGGTTGGACACAGGGGCTTGGAGCAGCTGCTCCAGTGGAAGGGGTCCCTGCTCGTGGCAGGGGTTGGAGTTGGAGGAGCTTTGAGGTCCCTTCCAACCCAAATCACTGCATGATTCTATGGATGCAGAACACTGTTACCTTTGCTTTCTAACTGCATGCTCAGGGTGTCATTGTAATTCCCAGGCAGCTGCCCCAGCCCCCCCCGGGTGCTCTTTGCTAAAGTATCACAACAAGATGAAACCCAGAATTTCTATGGTGTTGGTACCACAGTGAAGTACAGCTGCCGCCCAGGCTACAGCAACACCACAGACCAGCTCCCCACCAGCACGTGTCTTGACGACTTAACATGGTCAGAGGTTCCTCTACTGTGTCAGAGTGAGTGTCTGTGTCATTCCCTCTCCTTCAGCATCCTTCCCCAGCTGCATCCGCAGTGCTGCGTTCCAAGTGCTACATCTGATTTGTGGTTTAGGATTACTTCTTTTTGATGATGTTTGGCATAAAACACCACCAGATGCCTGGTTTGACATTACCATACTGTGATGTTTGTGGGGTTTCCCTCATCCTTGCTGTTTCTTAAGCATTATAGGCATATAGTTAAAAAAATGGGACTTATGTAGACACATAATTATACAGTTGACACTTTACTGTGGGAAAGCCTGAAGAGACACAAGAGCTTCCCAAAAGGTCAGGGTGACCTGGAAACAACACAGCCTAACAAAGAGAACTGATAACTAGGGAGGAGGCTTCGTGTAGGCAGGTTAAGAAACAAGCCTAAGGAATCTCCAGTCAGGAAAAACTATCCTTGAAGGCTGGTACCTCTTGAAGACACATGGACATCATCAAGATATGACTCTGATGTGTCAGCATAATGGGATTAGAGTGTCCTTTAGGGGAACTATCCTCTTTATAGCCTCAGTATAATACTAAAAATAATGCCTATAGGTCAAAAGATCCCTGCCCAGGTTAAAAGGCCCTTCCCTGAGCATGTGTAGTAAGGAATCAATGGTGTAACTATATGTGTAGTTAACTGACCAGCCATGGAGAGCTGTGGGAAGTCACTAACCTGAGCTGAAGTGTATGAATAGGTGACTTGTGTATGGGGTGGGGTGCTAGCTCTTGTTGTGCACAGACTTGGAATAACTAAACCCCTCGGCTCTGTGCATGAACTGGCTATTGTCCACTGGGTGATGGACTCTGTTTGGGAATGACATTGGGATAATCTCGCTCTTTTTTAGGGAAATCTTGTGGTATTCCAGCAAATCCAGAACATGGCAAAGTTATTACCAATGATTATCTGCTGGGTGCAAGAGCAGATGTAGTTTGTAACCATGGGTGAGTGTGAAGACCCTCCATTCCCATCAGCCTGTGTGCGCACTGGGACATGGGGCTCTGCCTATTGAGCTCCTAAGAGGGCTCTGCCTATTGAGTCCTAAGCACCTCTGGGGGAGACACGACACATTCTTGGGTGCTGCCAACAAGCTGATTTGGGGATGTGCCTTTTGCAGGTACACATTAAAGGGAGAGTCACCTC
The DNA here is from genome assembly GCF_012275295.1 of Melopsittacus undulatus. Classification (NCBI taxonomy): domain Eukaryota; kingdom Metazoa; phylum Chordata; class Aves; order Psittaciformes; family Psittaculidae; genus Melopsittacus; species Melopsittacus undulatus. The sequence continues at coordinate 2,365,623 of NC_047542.1, forward strand.
TCATCTGGTGTTCCATAAGGGAAGGGGATGTTGCCTGGAGCCAAATTCCAGCTTGCCAGGGTAAGTGAAGTTCTCCAGCACTTGAAATACTAAACCATGTATTGATGTTACCATGTGAGGTCAGCCAGCATCTCTGGTGTGGTGACAGCAGGGACCAGCCTTGATGCTGCTCTAGTGTAAAGTGTCCCTGCCCATGGCAGGGGCTTGGATCTGGATGAGCTTTAAGGTCACTTCCAACCCAAACCAGACTGGGACTCTATGATTCTATCATCACCCTTCCCTTCTGCATGTGAAAGACACAGGAGGAACGCAGAAGGGCTGGTGTCCCTGCAGGCTGTGCTGTCTGGTGTACATAGGGCAGCAGGTCAGGAGAGGCTGGAAAGTAACTGTGTGCTGAGAGTGGGAACAGTGCTCCTGCTCCTGCTTCCCTCCATTGCAGCCCATGTGCAAGCAGCCCTTGGGTTTTTCTCTCTTCATGCTGTGGAGAAAAGCATCCCATGGGCACTGTTTTCTTTCCCCCGCAGCTATTTCTTGTCCTCCGCCTCCAGCTATTCCTAATGGGAAGCATAACAGCAGCGGGACAGAGGAGTTCACATTCAGCTCAGTCGTGATGTACACGTGTGACCCCGGGCTCCAGCTTGTGGGGAATGAGACCCTTCGTTGTACAACAGAGGACGGGGTCAATGGTGTCTGGAGCAGGCCTCCTCCGGAATGCAGGGGTAAGCATGGCTGGATAATCGTCCTGTTCTTGCTGTGCAGTTAACCCTCTGTCCTACAGCTGTGCTGTCACCAAGAGGTGCCAGGTGACACAGCCTTCTACAGCCCTTGCTGTCATAGCCACAGATACGCAAATCCCCTGCCCATAATAAATTCTATATGTGACACATCTGAAGTGCTCTCTATATCATATATAAATGGAGGATTACATAAAATACAATTTTAACTGGTTTTCCTTTATTTGTTTCTCTCTCCAGTTAGCACTACAGCAGCAGCAAACCAAACCGAGCCCTCAGAAGAGAAGATAGCAGAGAATCCCCATTGGCTAGGTAAGAGTCCAGGAGAGGCTTTCTGCCTCAGAGACCTTTTAGTTGCCCTAACTGCACCCACATCAGGTTCCTGTAACTCCATACACTGTTCTTGCTGCCTTTGTTGCTCTGGTGGGTCCATCTTCCAGTTTCTAAACGGGTTGCACAGGCTTATTCCCTGCTCTGATCCCCTTCTCTCTCTGATCCCAACTGCGTGACCCCTTGGCTGATGTGATGTGGGGTTGGATTTGGATGCTTGGATCTCCCTCCATGCAGCCAAATATTTCAGTAGAACCCACTGATGTTATCTTGGCTCTACCTGGATGTTGATGGGGGTGGAGGTAGCCTGGGGCTATGGACCTCAGCTCCAGCAGTGGGGTGAGGGACTCAAGAGGAGCACAATGATGAGTACAGTTAATGACAGATTGGGTTAGAGCATTTTGTCATCTCAGCAGTGCTGTGGTTTTCTGGGCTTGAATAACATCATTCTGTGAGCAAGAATTCAGGCCCCCCTCCTGTTTAGTTAGCTGAGTTGTTGGCTTCATTCTATTAACACCAGTGTCATTGGTTTTTTCTCTAGCAAGTGTCCTCATCCCCAGTTGCATTGGTAAGTAGTTTAAAACTGAAAATACACTCCTCCAACCCAAAGCTGTTATTTGCTGTTCAATCCTTGGAGTCAGTGGTTTTGGTTTATTCATTTCCTTAGCACTGGGAGACTCTGGTCATGATTCAGGGGTTTTTTTTTGCCATTAGGTAATAGAATCATAGAATAGTTAGGGTTGGAAAGGACCTTAAGATCATCTAATGCAGCAGCATCGTCTCGATTGTGTCTTTGTATAAAACATCACATCAATTGAGGATGACATGAAAGGAGCCAAAGAATCCAGTATGAGATGCAAACCAAAACCTGTACATCCTGTCATTCTTGAATGGATAAAGCTGCTTTAGAAAGCCTTGGCAAACATTGAAAGATAAGAGATTAGAGGAGCTTGGAGCAAAAGAGATCAAGTGCTGAAAGTGGTGAGCATGCTTAAAATAGGAAGGAATTAGGAGGTGGTTTATAAAAGGATCACATCCTCACAAGCTCAGCATGGCACCACATGGAGCTGTGGTTTCTGTTCAGACACAGGAGGGGTTTGGTGTTATCCTGGCTGAGGGATGGCTCCTGGGCATGGAATCTCAGGGAATTTTGCTGTCAATCCTTTACGAGGCTGTGGGATCTCATGGAAATTTCACACCAGTTTCTCGGTGCATTTGTTCTGTATTGTTTTGTTCTGGTTTCCTTCTTTATTTATTAGGTTCCACAGTAGTCCTTGGAATCCTCATTGGGATCATCAAGAGACGGAAAGACAATAAAACCCAGTAAGTGAGCCTAAGCTGCCCCTTGTAAACCATAACTTTCCCTAAGGGTATTTCCTTTGAAGCTCAGAGTGATGGCCATGGCCTTCAGTAAATGTGTGCATGGTTACAATGATCTTTCCATGTTGCTAAGTTGCTTTTTATTCTGTGCATTTCTCCTTTCTGTCTCCTCAGCTCTTTCAATACACATTTACAAAAGCAGGAGATGAACAGAAGGGATCCAGGGATGCACCTAGAGATAAAGGCTGATGGGAAGCAGCCTGTGCTGTGGCATTCCTATTTTTGGTAGGTTTGCTTGTTCATCTGTCCAAAAGCTTGTGCTGCTCTTCTGACTATTCCCACTGCTCCCACCAGTGTTATGTCTGGTCTGCTGTGCCTGACCACAGCGGTACAGCCCCTGGCAGTGTTCAAGAGCAGGGGTTGGAACTGGAGGAGCTTTAAGGTCCCTTCCAACCCAAACCAGGCTGGGATGCTGGGATCCTATGAACGCGCTGCTGCCAAAGAGGGTTTCACGGGAGGGTTTGGTGTTGCCCCAAGGGCTCCTCAGGAGGGATTCCCCCCTTGTCTTCCCCACCTGCAGCCACACAACGAGCTGCCACGTGTGTCCCACATGCGAGGAGCGGCTCCACACTGCCCTGTCCCCTGAGCACAGCGGCTGTGCCATCTGCCAGCAGTGGCTGAGCTCCCAGCCCACAGCACCACGAACGTACTGGGTCACCAGCATCGGCGATGGGGAGAGCCAGAGACCAGCAGGCACCAGGTACCGTGGGTCTGTGTGAAGCAAACCAGAGGGAAGGGGCACTTCTTGGGGGGAGAAAGCATTGATGCATGGCTAGAGAGAGAAGGCTCTGGAAGAGCTTGCAACAGTCAATACATGGTGTAGTGGAAGGTGTCCCTGCCCGTGGCAAGGGATTGGAACTGGATGAGCTTTAAAGACCCTTCCAACAAAAACCATTCTATGACAGGGCAGGGTTTGCAGTTGGAATTCCTCTGGTTCCTTTCAGTCCAGCTCTGCAGGGCAGTTGTCATCCTTGGAAAGCCACACGCTCAGGTGGATTCAGGGTTTCTTCTCTTTCTCTGTGTTCAGCTCTGCTGCCAAACCTGAGGATGTGTGGAGGGGTGATGGCACCGGAGGAGCTGTTCCAGAGCAGAGCAGGGCAGAGCAGCCCATGGACCATGAAAGGTTCGTCTTCCACTTAAAAATACCCCTCCCACTGGAGCAGCTGCTCCAAGCCCCTGTGTCCAACCTGGCCTTGAGCACTGCCAGGGATGAGGCAGCCACAGCTTCTCTGGGCACCCTGTGCCAGCGCCTCAGCACCCTCCCAGGGAACAGCTTCTGCCTTAGAGCTCAGCTCAGTCTCCCCTCTCTTGGGCAGGTTCAAGCCATTCCCCTTGGCCTGTCCCTTCAGGCCCTTGTCCCAAGCCCCTCTCCAGGTTTCCTGTAACCCCTTTAGGCACTGGAGCTGCTCTCAGGTCTCCCCTTCAGGAGCCTTCTCTTGTCCAGGCTGCCCCAGCCCAGCTCTCTCAGCCTGGCTCCATGGCAGAGCTGCTCCAGCTCTCTGACGAAGCAGGTGTGTCAGAAGAGACAAACACAGGTTTTATCAAAGCCAGGAGGTTTGTGGTGGAGCTGATCCCAGGTGTTCATCCTGGATCTGGAATCCTGGTGGTTCCTCAGTACCAGGGGAGCTGGAGATGCCAAACTTCACAGGGATTTTTGAGTGTCCATGAAGAGTCTCAATGCACATCCTCAATGGTGCTTCTCCACAGCAGCCACCACGTCTGTCCTATCTGTGAAAGCTGGATGCGTGCTCACGTGGGTCAGTGTGATAACAGCCCCGTGGTGCCCAGGGAGCAGCCCCAACAGCAGGATGAGAGGTGAGTGAGGGGTGAGTGTGGTTTGAGGGTATGGCCAGCGTGGACACCTCCTCTGTGGTGGGCACCATGGTATGCACCCAGCGTGCTCAAAACTGGGAGTTAACCATTAGGGGGGTTGGAACTGGATGATCTTAAGGTCCTCTCCAAACCTAACCAGTCTGATTCTATATGAACCCATCAGGGCTCACCCTTTGCTCTCTCCACAGCCCACAAGGTCCCATCTGCCTGCCCTGCACTGACCGGCTGCACCTCTCCCTTGTGCACAGCAACACTTGGAGCTGCTCCATGTGTCCCCTGGCCAGAGAGGGGACCCTGGTTCACCTCATCCCCCCCAGCACCCCCGGCTGCCACTGCTGCCCCATCTGCACAGCACCCACCCATGTGCACCTCTGCCAGGCACTCCATGGTAGGAATGGGCACAGGGGCACCCACAATGGGTCACAGCAGCAGAGTGATGAGGTGCCACAAACTGGGTGCTCCTCCCAAAGCCGCATCCCTGCTGCACCGACTAACCCAGATTAACCACTCACTTCCCTATTGCAGGCTAATTGCTGGTGGTTGGAGCACCCTGAGCACCACAAAGCTGGTTGGAGGGAGGGGAGAGTTGCTACACTAAGTCCTGATGCTGTCGGGATGAAGTTCTAAGTGCAATAAAGGTGACCTGAAGTCAAGTGTGTGACTTCACCAGGAAGAATTCCTTTGTGGATAAGCATTCCTGGCAAATCCGGTGCCACTTTGGTTTATTAAGTACTTTTTTGTTTGCTTTAGTATGAAAAAAACCCTATTTTTACAGCTTTTAAAGTAAAGCTTGAAAAATCCAGTTTCATTCCACTAGGAAAATATTTTCCTAGCAAACACCCTCATTACACAATCTTGCAAGATTTAGTTATATTTTTTAACTACTTTTGGACTGAGAGAGTGCAGATACAAGCGCAAAATGGCTGTATTTACAGTACAATTGTTCTGCAAATAAAGGAATATCTATAATGTTTTATACCTAATATAAAAGGAGCAATATCCTGGGGGTTGGTTTTTTCCATATTGACTAATCAAACCTTCTCACAGAGCACTTTAAAGGCTTTTGCAGTCTCCTTTGCCAGATGGAATCAGGTAATTGCTGCTGTTGTGCTGCAGTGTTGTCCTCATGCCTGGCCCTTCCTAGGAATCAGGCGTTGCTGCTGGAGCGGAGCCCGGTTCAGTATTGGGCAATGGCAGGGGAGGGGAGTGCTCCTCTCCAGGTACACCCTTCCCTTGTCCAACCCCAAGTATTCCCACACCCAAAACACCAGGCTGCAGCTGCAGCGGGGGTTCAAGGATTAAACCATCTGTCTGCTCCCTGTTGCTTTGTATTCCTTGTACTCCTCTGGGGGACAAAACTAATAGTGATGGTACAGAAGCTGTAAAAATCACCCCTCTGCTTTGTTGGTGCTTGCCAAGAGACTGAATCTATTGATGTTCTGGCAACAGACACTGCTATGGGTAGGACTGAAAGGTGCAGTTACTGATCATGCTGTTGTGTTTGACATCAAACCAGTATGCAGCACACTTCTATGGGCTGCAAATCTGATGCTGCTTTGAGGAGAGGCAATGGAATCATAGACTCAAGTGATTCTACGATCAAGTCCAATTGTTACCCCAGGACTGCCAAGTCCATCACTAACCAGTGTCACCAAGGACATCCCTTTTAGACCATCCCTTTGAACTGGGTGCCTCCAGCGCTCTCTAAACCTCAGCTGGTTGAGGGAGAGGTGCAGTGATGAGATGTGGGCACGGTTCAACGCATAGGAGCCAACAAGCGCTCTCTAAGAGAGCCTTGATCTGCTCTCGAGCTGAGCACCTCCCAACGCAGCCACTCCCGCACCGTTTAAGGCAGGTCGTGGGCTGGGCAGGATGTGGGTTGGGTTCATGAGCTCCAAGGTTAGAACAACCCGGGGAGAGCCGGGAGGAAGAGCTGAACCCCAGCACCGCGCTGCTGCTCGGGGGTTAAGCGGTGTTATTTCACACCAGGACGGGAGCAAGCGGCGTGGGAACCATCTCCTTGGGGCTCAGCAGAGCCAAACCCCCGTTCCCTCCACAGCCGGAACCTTCCCCGCTGATTGTGCTACAGCCGTGACGAGGTCCGGGTCTGGCCGGGCCCCCCCAGGCCCGGAAAGGGCCGTTCCGGTGCGCAGTGAGGCGGGGCTGGCTCCCGGCCATGGGGCTGCGCTGGCTCAGTGCGCTGCTGCTGCTGCTGCTGCTGCCCGGAGCCTGCGGTGAGCGGGGATGGGGGAGCCAGGACCGTGAGAAGGGGCGTGGGGATGGGGCCGTGAGTGTGCGGGGAAGGGCTGAGGCGAGACCCCCTCCTCCATCATCCCCTCTGCCTGCAGGGGACTGCCCGCAGCCGCCGCGCTTTGTCTTTGCGGAGCCCACAGCGGCCCCGCAGGAGCCCTACACCGTGGGGACCACGCTGAGATACAGATGCCGGCCGGGGTACACGATGGCCAGTGGCAAGTCCCCAGTAGTTACCTGTGTCTCCAATTCCAGCTGGTCGGCGGACCCCGACTTCTGCATCGGTGGGTTCCTCCCTCGCGGCTCCTGGGACTGGGGGGGGATCTCTGCTACATCCCAGACAGTTGCGAAGGATGCTCTGGGTTAGCGGTTTTGGGGCAGCTGAGAACAAGTGCCCACCTCCTTAGAAACTTAATCTCTGGGAGATGATCTCTGCCCTTCTTAATGACTTTACCACCCGGTGATATAGTGTAAAAGCTATAGTAGATTTGCACAGAAACAAGGGATGGCATGGAAAAGGTCATGGGAGTCTGCTGCCCTCCTGGTAATGCATCTTTACTAGCCCTGGGATCAGTACCTATCCCCTTATCCTTCCCTTTGGACCAAGACCTCTGCTCCAAGATTGATGGACTCTTATTAGTTTCCTTTCTCACTATGTGTCTGGGGTTTTATTTGCCCTTAGCTTTATCTCTGCTTTTATTTCCTTTCTATTTGTGTGTGAGCAGCGCTGTCATCTGTTTTCATTATCATATATATAATATATGTGTGATATATACCTTTATTATTATATATGTAATAATAAAGGTAATGCTGACCACTTGCCCTTCCAGGGAAGTCATGTGGATCACCAGAGATCATGAATGGGAAGTTTGATTACACAACAAATCTGTTCGGGGCCACAATAACCTACACTTGTAACACTGGGTAAGTTGGGCTCCTGGTGAGATGATGCTTAGAGAGAGCACCCATGAGGGACTCGGAGCCTTTTAATAGCTGGGGCCTGTTCCTGAGGGTTCAGCTTCTCCAAATAATCCCATTAAAACTGTAACTTTCTGAATTTCCCAAGTTTTTTTTCCACTTTTTCCAAATAGACTCAACCTTTTCTTTTCTTAGGTACCGGTTAATTGGGGCATCGTCTGCGCAATGTATCCTTAGAGGCAATGAAGTTACTTGGGAGAAGGTTCCATACTGTGACAGTAAGTAGATCTTCAATGTTTTACGTACATCTCTTCCTGGAAGCTATTGCAATATAACTGGTAGTTTGGGAATGGCAGGTGGATGGTTTCTTCTTGGCTCCTAGTGCAAATTCCATTAGCCTTTAATGAGACTGACTCCTCTCTCCCCCAAACAAGCACTCTCAGTGGAGCCAGGAATACAAATTGAAAGGTGGTTTGCTGCTGTTCTGACCCTGTTCTTTCTTTTCCATGCAGTTATTTCCTGTTTACCACCTCCTCCTGTCAAGAATGGGCAGCTCAACAATGGGAACAGAGACTTCACCTTTGGCATGGCCGTAACCTACAGCTGCAATGAAGGGTTTGCTCTTATTGGAGATGCCACAATTCACTGTACAGCGGATGAAGACCTGACGGGACAATGGAGTGGTCCAGCCCCTGAATGCAAAGGTAAATGCTTTCTTTCTCTGCTCATTCTTTTGACTTTGGTTCTCATCCCTCTCCTGGCTCTGTACTTGCCCAATGAGCTGCCAAACATGAGAAGGTTGATTTAAAAGGATTCCCAGAAGTTTAATACAGTGATTAGAGGCAGAGTTTGGTTTAATGGATGCCTCAGCCCACAGGCAACCTCCCTCTCCCTGCCCATGGCCAGGGCTTCCTGCAAATGAGAAACCAAGCTCTTGTGTGTGCAGTCCCTAAATGACATCTCTGTTCATGGAGTACTTGCACCCCACTGGGGACCTGCCTCTCTCGAAGGGACAGCAGTTCTCTTAGGACCTGCTTGCACAATATCTCTGGTGTCACTGCAGGGCTTTTCCTTCTTCTAACACATACTCTTGTTTTCTCTTCACTTTCAGTGGTCAGATGTGAAAATCCAGAAGTGAAAAATGGGAGAAGGTTATCAGGCTTTGGCAGTAAGCACACGTATAAAGATACAGTGACCTTTGACTGCAAGCCTGGTCACTTCTTGAATGGTAGCAGTGTAGTTACGTGTGAAGCAGACAGTACATGGAAGCCACCTCTGCCAACGTGTGACCCATGTGAGTCCAAGCAAATTTATTTCCTAGAGCAATTGCAATGAATTAGGTCTAAGAGCTTCTGAACCTTGTGCACTTGTAGCCATGCCCTTGGAGAGCATGCAGGCTTGGGTCCTAAGCTCTGGGAGCTTCTTTAAGGCCTTCTTTTCTCCATGCTGAACAGAATCTCCTTCTACACCTGACACTTGTTTCACCACTTCCAGACCTGGTGGAGGGGGTGTTTGGCTTCCAAGCTCAGGTGAATCACAGTGCTGCAGGCTGGGTTGGTGGTCAGCAAAGGAGCATCTCTGAGGCAGAGCTGCTCCCCATCTTCATCTTAACTTACATCCAGTTAAGCAAACTGTGATGTATGCTGCTGTTTGCTAATAGGTTGGGTGCAAACTGTATCCCAGACACTGAGATTTAAACAAATTAAGATGTGTGCTCCAGACATGCAGTTTACTGCTGTTGTTGCAGACCCTTTGGGTACTTCTGTAACTAACCTTGCTTTTGTCTCCACTTCTTAGTCCACTGTGGTCCTGCTCCACGCTTCCCTTTTGCTGAGTTAACAAGTGCTGTGGCTGAGGGCTTTGTTGCTGGAACTGAGCTGGAGTATCAGTGCAAGCCAGGTTATGCTGCAGCAAGTGGGAAGTCCTCTGTTGTCACTTGTCTGCGCGATGGAACTTGGTCTGCAGATGTGGACTTCTGCATACGTGAGTATCTCTTCCTCTCCTTTTGACAGTGTGAGTGATCTGTACAAGCTTGAGATGCTATTCTGAAATCCGGGTCATGCCTGTCTTGGGTTTGAAGTCATTCCCATGCTGTTTTCTTTTTCTCTAGGACAGCAATGTGCTCCTCCCACAATAGAGAATGGGAATGTTACTGCAGACAATTTCCTGTTTGAGACAGTGGTGACATTCATCTGTCATCTAGGGTGAGTGCATCACTGCTTAAAGGGGACCAATATGGGGGTCAGAAGTCAGGGAGGGCAGGCACTAATATCCACCCTCTCCCCTCCCTGGTTTCCCAGTGCCAGTCCCCAGTAAAACCATATATTATGTCTTCAGTGAGTTGAACATCTGTTAACAGGCATGTGCTTGGTAAAGCCCTGAACTGCTTCAGTTCATCTGTTACTCGTGCCCGTACTGAGTGGCTTTGAGATGGCCAGGTCCTGTTTCTTGGGAAGGACAACCTCTGGTTAAGAACTTGCCTGCATGCAGTGGTGGAGAGCAGGGGAAGACCCTTTCTGGGCTGTTTTCTGGACAGTACTGAGCTTCTCTTTCTTTAGGTATAAATTAAAGAAGTCACCTTATGCCAAATGTGTGGTATCAGGAAAAGGAGTCGACTGGGATACAACACCTCCATACTGTGAAAGTAAGAGCAGAAAACCCTTCACAGAACCATTAAGAGAGTAGTTGGAACTGCACTGGTGTAGCTGCCTTGATGCTGGGTTTGGGCTGCTCTTACTGATGCTTCTTAATTTAATCCACTGTAAAATTCAGGATTTCAATAGTAATTTGTGCAGTGAGGCCTTGGGTTTAGTAGCTAGACCTCAGTTTCATATTTGATGGAAATGTTGCTTTTCCATGCAGTTATTTCCTGTTTACCACCTCCTCCTGTCAAGAATGGGCAGCTCAACAATGGGAACAGAGACTTCACCTTTGGCATGGCCGTAACCTACAGCTGCAATGAAGGGTTTGCTCTTATTGGAGATGCCACAATTCACTGTACAGCGGATGGAGACCTGAAGGGACAATGGAGTGGTCCAGCCCCTGAATGCAAAGGTAAACACTTTCTTTCTCTCCTCATTCTTTTGACTTTGTTTCTCATCCCTCTCCTGGCTCTGTACTTGCCCAGTGAGCTGCCAAACATGAGAAGGTTGATTTGAGTCTAACATGCAGTACCAAGCAAGAAAGCCCAAAGCATTTTCAGTCCCTGCTTTTGGCTGTACCTCCTCCCCCCCCATGCACCTCTTAACCTTTCCCGTTAGGAGAAGTGCTCCAACACACTTAGAATCATAGAATCCCAGACTGGTTTGTTCTGGAAGGGACCTTAAAGCTCCTCCAGCTCCAACCCCTGCCACGGGCAGGGACCCCTTCCACTGGAGCAGCTGCTCCAAGCCCCTGTGTCCAACCTGGCCTTGAGCACTGCCAGGGATGGGGCAGGCATCTGCTCTTCTCCAGGCTGAACAAGCCCAACTCTTGCTGATGTTCCTCCTGCAGGACTGCTCCTCAGTGCTCTCTGTGAAGAGCCCCCCAGGATTAAGAATGGGATGCACAATGGCACAAAGGGAATGGACTTTTCTCATGGCACTGTTGTAGCTTATAAATGCAAGGAGGGTTTCACCCTTGCTGGAGCAGCCTTTCTTCAGTGCATTGTAGGAGATAAATCCTGGGGAGACTGGAACAAGCCTGCTCCTGAATGCAGAGGTGGCAATCTCTATGTCTGTCTTGTTGCCTCTGTCTTCTGTTTTTCTCCTTCCTCTCTGAATCCTCAAATCGCATAATTCCACCAAGTAGTAAGTCTTTGGTTCTTCCTGAAACAGCTTCAGTTAAAATGTAGTGCCAAAAGAACAGACTGTGGCACAGACTCACATATTGGAAATGTATCCTGGTAAATGCATCTGGGTTTTAACAGGTGAACATCCATGGAGATGTCTGGGGTCCCATTCCGTGTGTTGCTTGAACTGTCTTCCATGTGCATTGGCTCGGATTTGAGCCTCCTGTATAGTTTGATGTGTTACTGTGCTGACTGCATGCTGAGTTTCACGTTTTGGTTTGCTTCCCTTCCAGGTGGAGCGAGCATGATCATTGCTGGTAAGTCATACACATTCCTGCACCCCTATACTGTGCTCCTGCCCATCTTTATGTTGTCTCCTGGGTGTTCTGTTTGGAATAGACTTAAAAGCCTTCTCTTTGTCTGTTGTCACATTTATATTGTTGCTTTAAGATGATGCTGTGAAAATGGGAAGGGGAGGCAAAAGAGTACAGAGAGAAAAGAGAGTTGAATGTATAATGAAACTGAAGCTTCTTATCCATCTCTTGTAGGAATCTTCCCCCTCCTACTGGCAATGCTCATTATGGACATCTAGATTAGTGAGCAGATACAGCAGGAGGCACCTAAAGCTGTGTTGGACCTGATCACAGTTCTGCCCTTGTCCCTCCTGTGAAACTGGTCTTGAAGAAGCAGCCAACAGACCTTGAAGAACAAAGCAACTTGTGTGCCAGGCTGGGAATGCTGGTCAGGAATCAAGTGCATTATCCCTGTGTGAAGCTGCAGTGATGCCAAAGACCTTCACACTGCAATAGTGTAGGCTCAAGAAAACCCTTCACTTTGGGTACTACCACATGTTCAGTTTCTCAGCCCTATGAAGGTCACTTTGTGCCTGGTCCTGGTCAGGATTTGGGGTGTTCTGAGATGGAAAGTGCTGCCAAGAGGATTAACAGTGAATGTCTTCACTTGAGTGACACATCCCTTAAAAATGGTTTGATACAAGGAGGATGCTTCAGTCTGTGAGTACTGAAGGCATTGAAAATGTTCATACATAAGCAGCGGTTCAAGGTGAGTCTGAACCGTTGTGAAATAGCAATTCTTATGGATCAGTAACTTAACTGGAGAGAAAACAATTTAAATGCCTCATTACAAAGAGCTACTCTTCTCACGGTTTGCTCGAGTTAGCTTTAAACTACAGCTGAATAGCTCTGCCCTGGCACTATCTTTGTATCACGTTGAGGCTCTTCTGCAAGTACCTTGCACAAACGCCCTGTCTTTGCAATGGCTTCATGCTTTCCTGAAGCTTTAAGTAGGCTAAAAGCCCTATTGAAGGACACAGAGAGGGGATGCTCAGGGACAGTAGAGCTCATCCATGGGCTTGAGGTATTTGTGCTGAATGTGGAACTTGCAGGTGTCTTGGCAGATGCCACATCAGGAAGCTGCTGCATGTGAACATGTTCACTTCTCCTCACACATCACCTGCCTGGGGTGGCTGGTGGGGGGATGCTGCTGAGTTTGCACTGAATCAATGCTGAGTTTGCACCGAAAAGGCTTTTTCAGGTGGTGCTGTGCACCCTGACAATGCTGGCTCAGCCCCAGGCTGCCTCGGGACTGCTGTGATGCTGTACCCCAGGTAGGGGCAGAGGCACATCAAGCCAAAGCCTTAATTTACTCCAGCAGGACACAAACCCCATGTCTTTTGTGTGCTTTCTTTTCATCCTGTTTTACCTAACCTTAGTTGATTGTTGTGTTGAGTATGGTTTGCAGAGGTGGATGGAGGTGAGTGTGGAAGCTGTCCCATCCCTAACTTGAGCCAGGCTTTGGCAGTGCCATGAGGACAACTTGGATAATGGGGCCCAACTCACCTTGCCTAAACCAAAGATGTGCAAAAGCACCCTCAGTTTATTTGCTTGATGAAAGCCCACGGTGTGGTGCTGGTGTCCTTGCCCGGTTTTAACTTAGCCCTGCTAAATGATCTCTTAGTAAGCTGATCTCTTAGGTGCGTAGCATCATGTAAACTGAAATAAAGATTTGAAGGTTTCCTGTTTATTAGGGAAACAAAACTGTGATCAATTTAAACCTTTTAAACTTGAATCCAGCTGTAGATGCCAGGACTTTCAGCTGCTGGTAAAGCAGGACTTTGAGGTTTGGGGTTTTGTCTGATGCAGAAGGTAAATAACCCGTCTGAGCTTCTCGTGATGCACGGTTGGGAACAAGAAGTGTTTGAAATGTGACTACTGCATCTGTTTTTGCTTCTGCATTTTCACCCCTGATTTCCTGTTAATTTGTTAACATCAAATGAGAGGGGGGAAAAACTCAAGTGGCCGTTTCCAGCAACACATTTGCCTTGTTCCAAATAGACCCACAAAGTTCTCCCTTCCCAGCAGAGCACTGTCCTGGTCAGCTCTCACTGAGATCCTGTTTTCAGAAGCCAGTCTTGCAGAACAAGCAGATTCCTGCTTCTTTTTATCTGTCTCTTCCCATAAGCTGTCTGAGTGATGAGGTGAACGTAACACAATGTAAAGCCTCCTAACTTAGTGTTGGGTTCTGTTTTGGTACTCTAATCCCAACACAATTGTTCCTCCTGCATATAGTCCCAAGTGGTTTTTCCAAATGATTTAATGCCTGATTTGGGGATCAGCTTGAAATGAACTCCCTGTAACCACACGGAAGGAACTGGCAATGCTGTGACATAGCTTACGGGTCCCATCACCAACATTTGCTGTTGAAGAGAGCTTATCTACTGTGTTTATAATTGAGTTGTACATAATTTTACTTTAGAACCTGAGTACAAATGTTGGCTATGTAAATATAGGAAGCTCCCTGTCAATAAAACAGACAAAAAGACTGGAGCAATGTGTGTCTCACTGCTTCATTTAGGCTTAGAAAGCATCCTCTGCTGTACCAGGTGGGGAGATGGAGGTTGCTGCACCAGAAACTCCTGTCTATCAGTTCTTATTCTTCCATCCGGCAGCATGGAATGATGCTGATGAGTCTAGGCTGAATCCTAGACCAGCCAGGTCAGGCCAGGAGGATCTGGGTCCATGCCTGCAGGGTGGTGTGTGAGGCTGGGACCCAGTCCCATGAGTGCTGAAGGTAGGAATGTCCTGCTCTGTCCTTCCTGTCCTGGGGCAGACAAACTGTGTCCATTCAGCTGGGTCATGGGAAGGGCTGCAGTCACCACCTGGGGACATGACCACTTCCCCTACCCGAGGATGCTCCCTGCTGCAGGCACAGTGCAGCTAACAGCAGCTCTGTGCTGCATCCACCCTCTGTCACAGATGCCTGTGTGTCCCAGGGGCCCATCCTCCCTACCCAAAAACAGCAGCATAAGCAGCTTGTGGGACCTGCAGCCTCCCAAGCAGTGATGCCCAGAAGCCCACTGGTTCCCATCCTGCATCCCTGGGAAGCCCCACAGCTGCAGCTCCTTCCGCATGAGGAGGGAACTGGGGTGCTCATATCTTGCTGCAGCCCCCTGAGAGCTGCAGTCTGTGCCAGGGACTGGAGCATGGTGCTTGCCTTCACTTTCCACCTCCTGGGCGTCTCTGCTCTACTCCTGGCCACTGTGCTTGGGGCTCAAGGTAAGGGGGACCAGCAGCCTGTGCCTCTGAGGTTTTGCCCTCACTGGTTGGATCCATCCCTGCATCATCGCAGTGGTGCAGTGTGCATAGCCTGCCTGCCTCTTGCATGGCTGCATGCTCCCAGCAGCACAGACCCCTTCGCTGCAGGTAGGTTGCTCCTGGATAGTCCTGTTTTCGAGTTGGATCAGACCCAGGGGATGTACTGCCCAGCTCATGAGCTGGAAGCATGCAGAAAGGCCAGGAAAGGCTCATGGCCTCACCGGCAGATTGACACGAAACGCTGGACATCTGGCTTTTGTGAACAGAGGAAGCATTGGGGTTCTCTAGCAGTGCATGGAGGGGTCCTGCAGCCCCAGCAGCAGCCTCCACCACATCCCGTTGCTCAGGGATCACTAAGCTGCATGGACACCATCAACACAGCAACCAGTGCAGGCAGGAACAGCTTAAGGGCTGTGCAGGTAAAAGACATTTGATTTCTTTCCCTTTTCCAGGTGCCCAGTGCCCATCCCCACACATCCAGCATGGGAGGAGAATACCCATTACCCAGTATTTCTACAGGACAGGGGACACCGTGAGCTTCACGTGCAACACTGGGTACACCCTGCACGGCTCGCACACCAGCACATGCCAAGCTGACTCCAGATGGAGACCACCTCTGCCACTGTGCAAAAAGGGCAAGTGTCCCATTGCAGCCGAGCTGTGGGGAAAGTTCCCTCTCGTGTCCTCTCAAATGTGGTGGGAAAGCAAAGCCAGGATGTGTCTGTTCTCCTCATTGTCTTCTCAAACCAAAGTGCTGCAGGTTGGCTCTGCAGAGGCAGAAACAGCTGAGAGCAAAAGAGATGGGAAGAGATATGGGGATGGCAAAGAATTCCAGATACTATCCAAACATTCTTAGTAGCACACAGAAAGGCAAAGAACTGACCCACAGGGCAATTTTCTTTTCCTTCTCCAGAGGTGACAACATGTCATCGGCCACCGAACATCGCCAATGGGATGCACAGTGGACAGTCCTTGGACAGGTTTCCCCGTGGAATGACCGTGCACTACAGCTGCCAGGATGGCTACGCTCCCATCGGGAATGTGTCCATCAGCTGCACAGAGGCTGGGATGTGGAGCTGGCCCCTGCCCCGCTGTGAAGGTAGGGGCAGGATCCACTGCGAGGTGTGGGGCTGGAGGAAAGGATGCTGGATGTTCTGGTTGTAGGAACAGGGCAGACAGGCTTGCAGCAGTGATGAGAATGGAGCGGGCTGTGTGTGCAGCATCTGGCCCATGCATTGTTTGAAGGTTGCTGTCCATGTTCCCCCAGCAATTGGCTGTGAGATGCCCGAGGTGCAGAACGGGAAGGTCTATGAGCTGCAGAGCACTTACAGAGCTGGGGAGTTGCTGCATTTTGACTGCGATGCTGGTTATGCTGCAGAGGACAGCTACGAGGCTCAGTGCCAGCCTGGGGGCACCTGGGATCCACCAGTGCTCCGATGCGAGAGGGGTGAGTGTGGGTGTCCACTGGTGGCCCTGCCTGTGGATGCTCCTTGCAGGCAGGAGCAGCGTGTGCAGGCAGAGCCATTCTGCAATGGGCTTTACCCCATCACTGCAGTGACTCCCTTCCCTTGCACGCTGTCCTCTCACTGAGTTAAGGCTTTCTGCCTCCCTGTTGCAGTTCAGCCATGCCCCATGCCTCCAGAGATCCCCAACGGAAGTCACAGTAGCCAAGGCAATGCATTTTTTACCATGGGAACATCTGTAACATACACGTGTGATCCTGGTTACTACCTGGTTGGAAATGCTGTTGTGTTCTGCAAAGCATCAGGGAACTGGAGCCAGCCCAGACCTCACTGTAAAGGTAGGTTTGTGATCTGTCCCCCTCAGCAAGAAGCTTAGAGTGTGGGTCTGAGCATAGGGTAGACCCTGACCATTGCCCCTGAGACCTTCAGTGGGTGATTAAATTCCACTTTAATAAAGTACACAGTTTAATTATATGTAAAGAACACGCTTACATCCATGAATGCTGAGCTCGGTATCTCTGTGGCTGCATGTGCTGCACTTCATGCTGGGGGTGGCTGGTGGGGACTTCTCAGTGTATGTGCAAGAACTGGCACATCAGTTAGTGTGAGACCAAGTACCAAAGGGTCTCTAGGCCAGCACCCTCCTCCCGGTGCTCTGGCTGCAGCACACCCAAGCAGAGCTGGTGACGATGCTGTGGACCAGGCATGGGCATGGGATGTGACACAGCCTTTGGGGGAGATGAGATGGATGTCTATGAATCCATTCAACATTCCTTCTCCAGAAAAGCCAGAGGAGAGACAGGGCACCCACAACTGGCTGTCAGACAGACCTGGGGTGTGAGCCCTCTGCCTTTCCCCATGCCTGATGTGCAGGAGGTTTGAGCTGTGCTGCTTCTCAGGTGTCACCTCTCCCAGACAACTCTCATGGGCTTTCCCATTCTTCTCCAGAGGTGGTGTGTCATCGGCCACCGAACATCGCCAATGGGATGCACAGTGGACAGTCCTTGGACAGGTTTCCCCGTGGAATGACCGTGCACTACAGCTGCCAGGATGGCTACGCTCCCATCGGGAATGTGTCCATCAGCTGCACAGAGGCTGGGATGTGGAGCTGGCCCCTGCCCCGCTGTGAAGGTGGGAGCAGGATGCACTGTGAGGTGTGGGGCTGGAGGAAAGGATGCTGGATGTTCTGGTTGTAGGAACAGGGCAGACAGGCTTGCAGCAGTGATGAGAAGGGAGCGGGCTGTGTGTGCAGGATCTGGCCCATGCATTGGGGTTTGAAGGTTGCTGTCCATGTTCCCCCAGCAATCGGCTGTGAGATGCCCGAGGTGCAGAACGGGAAGGTCTATGAGCTGCAGAGCACCTACAGAGCTGGGGAGTTGCTGCATTTTGACTGTGATGCTGGTTACGCTGCAGAGGACAGCTACGAGGCTCAGTGCCAGCCTGGGGGCACCTGGGATCCACCAGTGCTCCGATGTGAGAGGGGTGAGTGTGTGTGCCCACTGGTGGCCCTGCCTGTGGATGCTCCTTGCAGGCAGGAGCAGCGTGTGCAGGCAGAGCCATTCTGCAATGGGCTTTACCCCATCACTGCAGCAATTCCCTTCCCTTGCAAGCTGTTCTCTCACTGAGTTAAGGCTTTCTGCCTCCCTGTTGCAGTTCAGCCGTGCCCCATGCCTCCAGAGATCCCCAACGGAAGTCACAATGGCCAAGGCAATGCATTTTTTACCATGGGAACATCTGTAACATACACGTGTGATCCTGGCTACTACCTGGTTGGAAATGCTGTTGTGTTCTGCAGAGCATCAGGGAACTGGAGCCAGCCCAGACCTCACTGTAAAGGTAGGTTTGTGATCTGTCCCCCTCAGCAATAAGCTTAGAGTGTGGGTCTGAGCATAGGGTAGACCCTGACCATTGCCCCTGAGACCTTCAGTGGGTGATTAAATTCCACTTTAATAAAGTACACAGTTTAATTATATGTAAAGAACACGCTTACATCCATGAATGCTGAGCTCGGTATCTCTGTGGCTGCATGTGCTGCACCTCATGCTGGGGGTGGCTGGTGGGGACTTCTCAGTGTATGTGCAAGAACTGGCACATCAGTTAGTGTGAGACCAAGTACCAAAGGGTCTCTAGGCCAGCACCCTCCTCCCGGTGCTCTGGCTGCAGCACAGCCAAGCAGAGCTGGTGACGATGCTGTGGACCAGGCATGGGCATGGGATGTGACACAGTCTTTGGGGGAGATGAGATGGATGTCTATGAATCCATTCAACATTCCTTCTCCAGAAGAGCCAGAGGAGAGACAGGGCACCCACAACTGGCTGTCAGACAGACCTGGGGTGTGAGCCCTCTGCCTTTCCCCATGCCTGATGTGCAGGAGGTTTGAGCTGTGCTGCTTCTCAGGTGTCACCTCTCCCAGACAACTTTCATGGGCTTTCCCCTCCCTCTCCAGAGGTGATGTGTCATCGGCCACCGAACATCGCCAATGGGATGCACAGTGGACAGTCCTTGGACAGGTTTCCCCGCGGAATGACCGTGCACTACAGCTGCCAGGATGGCTACGCTCCCATCGGGAATGTGTCCATCAGCTGCACAGAGGCTGGGATGTGGAGCTGGCCCCTGCCCCGCTGTGAAGGTGGGGGCAGGATGCACTGCGAGGTGTGGGGCTGGAGGAAAGGATGCTGGATGTTCTGGTTGTAGGAACAGGGCAGACAGGCTTGCAGCAGTGATGAGAAGGGAGTGGGCTGTGTGTGCAGGATCTGGCCCATGCATTGTTTGAAGGTTGCTGTCCATGTTCCCCCAGCAATCGGCTGTGAGATGCCCGAGGTGCAGAACGGGAAGGTCTATGAGCTGCAGAGCACCTACAGAGCTGGGGAGTTGCTGCAGTTTGACTGCGATGCTGGTTACGCTGCAGAGGACAGCTACGAGGCTCAGTGCCAGCCCGGGGGCACCTGGGATCCACCAGTGCTCCGATGCGAGAGGGGTGAGTGTGGGTGCCCACTGGTGGCCCTGCCTGTGGATGCTCCTTGCAGGCAGGAGCAGCATGTGCAGGCAGAGCCATTCTGCAATGGGCTTTACCCCATCACTGCAGTGACTCCCTTCCCTTGCAAGCTGTTCTCTCACTGAGTTAAGGCTTTCTGCCTCCCTGTTGCAGTTCAGCCGTGCCCCATGCCTCCAGAGATCCCCAACGGAAGTCACAATGGCCAAGGCAATGCATTTTTTACCATGGGAACATCTGTAACATACACGTGTGATCCTGGCTACTACCTGGTTGGAAATGCTATTGTGTTCTGCAAAGCCTCAGGGAACTGGAGCCAGCCCAGACCTCACTGTAAAGGTAGGTTTGTGATCTGTCCCCCTCAGCAAGAAGCTTAGAGTGTGGGTCTGAGCATAGGGTAGACCCTGACCATTGCCCCTGAGACCTTCAGTGGGTGATTAAATTCCACTTTAATAAAGTACACAGTTTAATTATATGTCAAGAACACACATCCATGAATGCTGAGCTTGGTATCTCTGTGGCTGCACGTGCTGCACTTCATGCTGGGGGTGGCCGGTAGGGACTTCTCAGTGTATGTGCAAGAACTGGCACATCACTTAGTGTGAGACCAAGTACCAAAGGGTCTCTAGGCCAGCACCCTCCTCCCGGTGCTCTGGCTGCAGCACACCCAAGCAGAGCTGGTGACGATGCTGTGGACCAGGCATGGGCATGGGATGTGACACAGCCTTTGGGGGAGATGAGATGGATGTCTATGAATCCATTCAACATTCCTTCTTCAGAAGAGCCAGAGGAGAGACAGGGCACCCACAACTGGCTGTCAGACAGACCTGTGGTCTGAGCCCTCTGCCTTTCCCCATGGCTGATGTGCAGGAGGTTTGAGCTGTGCTGCTTCTCAGGTGTCACCTCTCCCAGACAACTCTCATGGGCTTTCCCCTTCCTCTCCAGAGGTGATGTGTCATCGGCCACCGAACATCGCCAATGGGATGCACAGTGGACAGTCCTTGGACAGGTTTCCCCGTGGAATGACCGTGCACTACAGCTGCCAGGATGGCTACGCTCCCATCGGGAATGTGTCCATCAGCTGCACAGAGGCTGGGATGTGGAGCTGGCCCCTGCCCCGCTGTGAAGGTGGGGGCAGGATGCACTGCAAGGTGTGGGGCTGGAGGAAAGGATGCTGGATGTTCTGGTTGTAGGAACAGGGCAGACAGGCTTGCAGCAGTGATGAGAAGGGAGCGGGCTGTGTGTGCAGCATCTGGCCCATGCATTGGGGTTTGAAGGTTGCTGTCCATGTTCCCCCAGCAATCGGCTGTGAGATGCCCGAGGTGCAGAACGGGAAGGTCTATGAGCTGCAGAGCACCTACAGAGCTGGGGAGTTGCTGCAGTTTGACTGCGATGCTGGTTACGCTGCAGAGGGCAGCTACGAGGCTCAGTGCCAGCCCGGGGGCACCTGGGATCCACCAGTGCTCCGATGCGAGAGGGGTGAGTGTGGGTGCCCATTGGTGGCCCTGCCTGTGGATGCTCCTTGCAGGCAGGAGCAGCGTGTGCAGGCAGAGCCATTCTGCAATGGGCTTTACCCCATCACTGCAGCAACTCCCTTCCCTTGCACGCTGTTCTCTCACTGAGTTAAGGCTTTCTGCCTCCCTGTTGCAGTTCAGCCGTGCCCCATGCCTCCAGAGATCCCCAACGGAAGTCACAACGGCCAAGGCAATGCATTTTTTACCATGGGAACATCTGTAACATACACGTGTGATCCTGGCTACTACCTGGTTGGAAATGCTATTGTGTTCTGCAAAGCATCAGGGAACTGGAGCCAGCCTGGCCCTCGCTGTGAAGGTGGGTTTGTGATCTGTTCCCTTGGGTGAGGGTAACAGCAGACCCTGACCATTGCAACCAGTTTCTCAGAGAAGGTTAATCCCATAGAAAGTGGTCCAATTTCCAGCCTTTCTATTGCAGAGGTGGGGTGGGGAGGTTTATAGAGGTGACATTGATTTTGTCATTACGATATTAACAGCCTGTGGGTTCTTTCTTTCTTTTGTTCCAACTCGTGTTGCACATCACTTCTGCACATCACCACTTCCAGCTGCTGTCTGTGTACATCCCTATATACAGAACGGGAGGCAAGTGGATGGTCAAGGACTTCTCTCCGCACCCGGGCAAGCAGTAACATTTCAGTGTCACGATGGTTACAGCCTGCAAGGCAGTGCTAAAGTCATCTGCCAGGAAGATGGCAGCTGGCACCCTCCTGTTCCTATCTGTAGTAGACTTTACCATGACCAGAGGCTCTCAAAGAGGCCTGGACTTCCAGGTAAATCATGACACATCTGCCTCAGGGTACACTGCTGTTTTATATCCCCTAAACCTCTTAAAAAAGGGTGGTTAAACCTGTGAGTGGAAGAATTATCTCTATCTTGATGAGAAGAATCTGATCCTCTGGAATCCTTTGGGAAATTATGTTCTGTTTGCTTAGTAATGGCTATATTAATCCAAATAATCCATTCTGCAAGGCAAACGAAAGAGCTTTCCTCAGAACAGTGTTCTCTCTGTGCTTGTCCTGCCTGATTGCCATGTCTGTTTTCTTTCTCAATAGGTGGTTGTGGGCCTCCTACAAGGTTACACTTTGCAGAGCTAAAGGAGGAACATAAAAAGGAGATTGATTTTTCTGTGGGGAAGACTGTGCAATACACTTGCCACCCTGGATATGCAATACACCCAGGACTGTCACCTACTATTACATGCCTTGAGACCGGAGTGTGGTCAGAAGCACTAGAGTTCTGTAAAAGTGAATAGCTCCTTGATTTGGTGTCCATTGTTCAAGAAGGAATAGGTGCTAGGTTCTGTCCATGCTGTGTAAACCTTCCTGTTGTTCTGGTCTTCCAAGAGTATGTGACTAGTAAAGCCATGTAACTTCATGCTATTAGAAACCCGTTTGGGGGGTAACTAGATATGAATGGGTTACTGGAGTAAGAGTTGCATCTGCTGCTCCATGGTATAAACAGACAGAAGCCTGCAACGGGGTTTTTTCTTCCCCAGGGAAAAAATGCACCCATCCTGGTGAACCTGTGAATGGGAAAATCAGTTTCCTGACAGATCTCCTGTTTGGGTCAACAGTGCACTACAGCTGTGAAAAAGGGTAAGTCCTGGGTTTGGCTACTGCTTAAAACAGCAAGGAGAGAGGTACGAGGCAAGTCTCCCTCTTTTCCTCCTATTCACTCACTCCCAATAAATGGACTCTATCAGAAGCTGCTGTATCGAGTCCTGTACCTATAAACCACATAAGGTGTTCACTATCTTCTGTATACATGAAGACAGGCTGAGAGAGTTCAGCCTGGAGAAGGCTCCGGGGGGACCTTATAAGGGTCTGCCAATGGCTAAAGGGGACTGACACTGCTGGAGAGGGGCTTTGGACAAAGTGATTGCGAGGAGGGAGTAACTCAGACTGCAATGACTTGGGATGAATGTTTAATCCTTTGAACACCAGGCACAGGTTAATCGGACAAGCCAGCAGACGATGTGAGATTTCTGGTGGCCGTGTTGCATGGAGCGGCGACGTTCCCGTTTGCCAGCGTAAGTAGCTTTCAGTTCCAGGGATTTGCATGGATTTGGTTCATATTCCCCAGGAGAGACTGATAAATCTTCCCAAAGCTTTCACGAGGAATTCCTATGCTCTGTGGGCATGAAAAACATCAGAATGTTCTGATGTTGTAAGAGAATGTTCTGGGAACAGGTACAAGCTGTCAAAGCTTAATGGATTATAAAAAGATGGAGCGTTTTCAGTGCTACAAGAGAGGAATAGAAAGTATTCGGGTTTTATTTCTTAAACAGTACAAAAGATAAACCATGTAGGTGTTTCCTCCAGAGAGGTTTATCTTGCTGGTCTGCTTTCTAACTGTCATAGGAATTGATGGCCAGGGAGATGGAATCCAGTTGGCCTCCTCTGGAAGGTCACTTCATTGCAGTTATTCATCTCTAGGCCAAGTGTTTATGCCCCACAAATTGGGGGATTTCAAGTACTTCGAATTCAGAAACCTTGTTCTTCCCCTCTGCAGGTATCCCTTGTGAGCCACCTCCAGACATTCCCAATGGGAAGCACACAGGCAAGCTGCTGGATGAATTCCTCTTTGGCACAGCTGTAACATACACGTGCAACCCTGGATATCCACTCCATGGAGAGCCCTCCATCTACTGCACTACCCTGGATGGGAAGAACGGCGCGTGGAGCGGGCCCCCACCATTGTGTGGAGGTAGGGTTGAGTGTGCTGTGCCTACTGCTTCATATTCAGAGAGCCAAGGGCACCCCAGACAACTGCAGTATGTGCTGCCAGGGCTGCTTTGCAGCTGAGGCCAGGCAAAGGAGAGGAGGCTGAAGGAGCACCCCGTTGCCTCCAGCATCACAGTTCAGCTTGGGTCTCACCTCAACGTTCAGCATCACTCGATGTGGGCAGTACCTACATCATCTATGGGGAAACTATTTTCAGACTTGTGTCTTAAAAGGGATTATAACCCTCAGAGGCTTTGTAGCCACACACTGCATAAATGCCCATGTTGAAGACCTGCCCTTCTTTTCCAGAGGCAAGATGTCCTGTCCCATGGGTCCAGAATGGGAGAATAGTGTCTCCTAGGACTGTCTACACACACAAGGACACCGTTGCCTTTGAGTGTGAGCCAGGCTATGTTATACGTGGCCACAAAGTGGTACAATGCCAACTAAATGGCACCTGGGAGCCACCTGTGCCAGTCTGCGAGCAGGGTAAGTATTCCAACAGTGCTATGAACGTTAACCTGACCCACACTTCTCCCTGCTCTGCTTTCTCTTGACTCCTCTAACAATAAGCTGGCTTATCTTTCTTGGTAGCTGGCTGCAATGCACCGACCAGGCTGGTATTTGCTGAGCTGAAGGAGCTGTACAGAAACCAGACAATCTTTCCCGTGGGGAAGATGGTGGAATACATGTGCCGGCCTGGGTACACCCAGCACATCGGGATGTTACCAGTCATCACATGCCTCGAGAACAGGACGTGGTCTGTGCCATTGGAGTTCTGTAAAAGTATGTCCTGGAAGGGCTGAAAAACCTGAAGTGTTGGATTTTCATCTTTTCCCAGCTTTCCAGGTTTCTTTATGCAGCCTGCTCTCTGTCTTAGTCATTCTCATGACTACTTTACTATCCCAAGCTCATGCCCTCTAAAGCAATTGCATCTGAAGGAAAGCCTAATTACAGTGATCAATCCTGCAAAACAGCTTTGTGGTTTGGATAGCAGTGCAGTATTTGGAGGATCACAGTTTAATTTGACTCAGTATCCCACTCTTGTACTGCAGGACACATTTCTAATTCTTTACTACAGGAGTGATCAGGAGCTGGCACAGGGTGCCCAGAGAAGCTGTGGCTGCCCCATCCCTGGCAGTGCTCAAGGCCAGGTTGGACACAGGGGCTTGGAGCAGCTGCTCCAGTGGAAGGGGTCCCTGCCCGTGGCAGGGGTTGGAGCTGGATCAGCTTTAATGTCCCTTCCAACCCAAACCAGTCTATGATTCTATGACTAATGGTGGCTGGCATTCCCTCCTAGGAAAACAATGCGCTAACCCAGGGGATCCAGTGAATGGCCAAGCTGTTGTCCTGACAGACCTCCTCTTAGGATCCAAAGTCAATTACACTTGTGACAACGGGTGAGTCTTGAGACTGATGGAATCCATCTGCCACATGAAAGTGAAGCAGATTTTCAGCTCCACACAGAAGAACTTCATTCCTAAGTCATAAATCTTGGCTGCCACTTATGAGGGTTGTAAAGAAAGTTCAAGTCCCTTAAGGTAAATTAATAAACCCTTCTGTGTGACTCCAGGTACAAGTTGGTTGGAAGCTCTCAGAGAACATGCGAGGTCTCTGGCACACATGTCTCGTGGAGTGGAGATGCTCCTGTCTGCCAGCGTAAGTAGGCCACAACAGAAGGTCCTTGGAGATGCTTTGCAAGAGAAAGTGGCACATCTTTGAAGAGAAAGGTTTCATTGCAAAATATTTCTGCACTCACTGTATGTGTAAAATCTTTCATTTTTGTTTTGGTTGCTTCTGAAAATACTTCCATAGGTTTTCTATTTATCCTGGTCCAAACAGGTAAAACTGTTAATTAAACTCCATGTTACTTGGGTAAGTATTTCTCAATGGTCATGTGTAGGAATGGTGTGGTCAGTTTCTCTCTGCAAGTGTCCCCAGTGGATATGGAAAGGGAGGTAAGAACTGTCCCACTACCTCCAAACACAGGCAGTAAGGGGGTGACTTACATGAGGGCAAAGGTTTTCTTTTCCACTTGTGATTGTTTTTTCCATGTAGGATTTGCCTCTGGATAATTTGGGTCATTGTATCCAGAGAGCATCACCACTGACATGGGTTCATCCCCATCAGCTGCCTTCCTGGGAAGTGTGTGTGTCCTGCACATGAGGTGTTGAAATCCACCTTGTTATATGCCTCCAGGTATCGCTTGCGGCCCACCTCCGAACATCTCACATGGGACACACAGCGGGCACTCCAGGGACACCTTCTCCTATGCAGATGTGGTCACCTACACCTGTGATCCTGGCCACCCACTGGCTGGAGAGCCCTCCATCATCTGCAGCACGGCAGATGGGGAGCATGGCGTGTGGAGTGGGCCACCACCGCGATGCGGGGGTAAGGCTCTGGGTGTGCAGGGTCTGATCCCACCGGTGAGGTTTGGTGTGAGCTAACATGGCAGATATCAAAGGAATTAATGGAATTCATTGTCCTCCTCCTTTTGGGTTTTGAAGGTTGGATTTTTAGTTTTTCTTGCCCTGTCCACGTTTCTCATCTGCTTTGCCTCTTTTGCAGAGGTGAAGTGTCCTTCCCCTCCAAGCATCGCCAATGGGCAGCAGAGCAGCCAGCCCTCGGACACCCACCTTCCAGGCTCAGCTGTGAACTACACCTGCAGGGATGGCTACTCCCTCATTGGGAATGCCTCCATTAGCTGTACTGCTGGGGGAACGTGGAGCCGGCCCCTGCCTCGCTGTGAAGGTGTGTTAGTGTTGGCTTCTTTTATTAGACCTTAGGCAGAAGCTCTTCCCTGGGAGGGTGCTGAGGTGCTGGCACAGGGTGCCCAGAGAAGCTGTGGCTGCCCCATCCCTGGCAGTGCTCAAGCCCAGGTTGGAAGCAGCTTGGATTTCCCTTCCTGTCCCTCAGTAAGGACAGACCCTCAGGAGCAGCTGAATAATGGTATTATGTGTAAGAATAAGTCAGTAATGTTGGCATGCCCATGACAGTGATGGCAAGGTTCAGCAGCAGGTACTGCCCCTGGTCAGTGCCCCTCCACACCCAGGATGGGCTTCATGTCCCCAGCAGTGCCTTGTGCTGTTCATTTCCAGCAACCGGCTGTGAAAGACCAGAGATCACAAATGGAAGATCAACTGGGCTGGAGACCGTGTACAAACTCATGGATACTGTTGTCTTTGAATGTGATTTTGGTTATGCCTTGAAGGGCTCTCAAGAGTCTCAGTGCCAGTTTGGGGGCAAATGGGACCCTCCTGTCCCCACCTGTGAGAAGAGTAAGTATAAATGAGCTGATGGGTATCGAAAAGACATATAGATATTGCACTTAAGAACATGGTTTAATGGTGGACTTGACAGTGCCAGGTTAATGGTTGGAACTGATTATCTTAAAGGTCTTTTCCCACCTAAATGATTCTATGACTCAGGCCCTTGTCATGTAGGGCTTTCACCTGTTTAAGTGAATCCACAAAGAGAGAGTTAGCCAGGCTGGTGTCCTATCTAGGTCATAACCACAGAAAGGCCAGAGCAAGCTGTTCGGGCCACAGATGGCAACTAACCATTCTAAGTGCCCAAATAGTGAGAAATTCTCATTCTTGATGTGAATAAGCTTGAAAAACCTGAAGGGTGAAAGGTTTGGGAGGGTGGGATGGAAACATAATTCAGTGACAGACCAACCTAGATGGGAAAAGTTAATGGGAAAGAAAGAAAGAAGCTAAAGGGCTGCCTTACCCTACAGTTGGTGCTTGTGGTACCAGCTCTTTTTCCCCCTCCCTGTAGTGCCACAGTGTCCTTCCCCTCCAAATATCAAAAATGGCCATCATGACAGCAAGGATGTGAAGGTGTTTGTCCCAGGAGTATCTGTGAAGTACTACTGTGACACAGGGTATGTCCTCACTGGGAAAACAACAGTTTCTTGTTTGAAGTCTGGAACCTGGAGCATCCCTTACCCACGGTGTGAAGGTGAGCTGTAAATCCTGTTACCCTCGGTGAAAAGGGAAACAGACCATCATGGTTGCGTGGCCTTCCTTGAATTTTGACACTGCACAAGCAAAGAAGGAACCCCCAGTGCTGGCAGCCCCTTCCCCAGCCCATGCTCTGCTGCTTTGCACTTCTAGTGATCACCTGCACAAGCCCCAGCATTCAGGATGGAGAAGTGGCTGAAGGACAGAGCATTGCCTACCACCCTGGGGCCAACGTTACCTTCCAGTGTCACCCGGGCTATGTGCTGTGGGGCAGCCGTGCAGCCAAGTGCCAGCCCGATGGCCACTGGGTACCTGCTGTCCCTACCTGCAAGCCAGGTGAGTGCCACCATGTAGGGGTTTAGAAGAAGGATGCTTAGGGCCATCGTGCTGCATGAGGCATTGCTCTCACATAAGGTGTGACAGTCTTTTGTTGTATTACCTGTGCTCCTCCATGTGGCAAAAGCACTAAAATGCTGTTCTCTGCTCCTGCCCTGTTAGTGCTGCCTTGTCCTCCACCTCCCACCATTGCCCATGCCACGCACAGTGCGGAGCTCGAAGTAAACTTCACCAGTGGCATGTCCGTGAGCTACAGCTGCCAGCCTGGCTTCTCCCTCCTCGGAGACCCCTCTGTCTTGTGCACAGCCTCAGGGAACTGGAGCCTCCCATACCCACGCTGTGCAGGTAGGGCTGGCTGCTGCTGTGGCACCCTGTGCATTCAGGGCTGGCTCAGGATCCATCCCCTGCCCAGCTGAGCATCTATCCCATGCCTGGCTGATCCTGGAGCTGGCAAACCCATCAACCCACAGAGCTGGCAGGGGAAGGGTTAGAACTGCACATCCAGCAACATCCTTGGGTTTAAGTGTGCTTCTAAGCACATGTAGGAGCTGGACTCTCTTTAACTTTGTTTTCATCCTTCCTGCCTGTCACCCTGTCCATTCTGTTTGTTAACTTTGTTTTGCCCTCTTTCTTCAGTGCTGCAATGTCCTTCACCTCCAAATATTGACAATGGAAATCACAACAGCCAGGACTTGGAAGTTTTCACTGCTGGGATGGTTGTAAATTACAGCTGCGACCCTGGCTACAGCCTCCTGGGAGAGGCATCAATTCACTGCACTGACTCAGGAAACTGGAGCCTTCCTCTTCCTCAGTGTGCAGGTACAGCCCAAGATGGGAGTTATGGCAATTTCCACCATTGAAAGCCTGTAGGAGTCGTCCTTTCCCTTGAATTCATCAGTCTTTCCCCTTTATTTTGCCTATAAACATTTATCTATAGGTGTATATACTCACTATACGTTTTCATACCGTTGCTATCCCTATTTCTCCCTGTGTTTTCTTTCCTGACAGATGGCTGTGGCCCACCTCCAAACTTAACCTTTGCTGAGCTCACTGAGGAATACAGGAACCTGACGGAGTTTCCTGTTGGGGACACTGTCCGATACCGCTGTCCACTGGGATACATGAAACACCCCGGAGTATCCCCAACTCTGACATGCCTCCAAAACCACACGTGGTCTGAAGCGCTAGAGTTCTGTAAAAGTGAATAGCTCAATGTTTGGTGTTGGTTGTTGGCAACTGTCTCCAATGCATTTGCGGGTTTCCTATAGCAGTTCTTTAAAGAATGGTTCCTACATGGCTTTACTAGTCACATAGTTTGGGCAGCTTTTGGCCTTATCGACATCATGTCTTCATTGATGTGTGAATGTGGACAGATCCTTAAGGTTCCTTCTCTTAGTGCATTGCAAAACTGCAAGGGAGGATTTTAAACTCAGCCTTGTTCTTTCTCAGGGAAGCAGTGTAAATACCCAGAAACACCAAAGAATGGCAGAGTTGTTGTTCTGACAGATCTCCTTTTTGGGTCAACTGTGAGCTACACGTGTAAAGAAGGGTGAGTCCTACACTGCCTTTGCTGACTGTTTCTGAGCTTGGTGTTGGGGAACTTCCAGTGAAGTGTCTGAACCCACTCCTCTGCATAGCCATTCTCCCACAGCAAGACAGAATCTGTATTTTGGTTCCCGTTATGCCATTTACTTTGGTTCCAGTTGCCTGCTCAGGAAAGGGAGAAGTGTCTCTTGTTTTCCCCTGCTTGTGCTCAATAGCTTCCTTTGCAAACTTCAGTTGCAGTCTGCTTTTCAGATGGCCACCCAGTAAGAGCTGAGAGTGCTGCAAGGAGGCTCCAATGGTCTGGCAATCACTTGGGTCCGTGTCCTGACTTAACACCTGACCAACCTAACCCAGTGTAGTTTGGGATCATTGCTGTTCCTCTTGGATCTAGGAAAGAAGAACTTGGTTCCTTCATATCCACATTTCAAACCAACAGATACCACCTTGATGACCAGCCAGAATTCAGGAGGCTACAGAAGGAAACCTCTGGCAGTAGTGTCAGAGAGGGAGTGCAAAATATGAGCTGGGTTATTTGGGATCAACTGGTATTTTCTTCTCTGCAACTCCAGGCACCGACTGGTTGGACAGTCTCACAGGCGATGTGAGGTTTTTGGACCAGATGTTGCATGGAGTGGTCTTCTTCCCATTTGTCAAAGTAGGTCACCCCTAGACCTGGCCCAGAATTAGGGCCAAATTAAGCCTTTAAAATTAAAAAGTGGCATTTCCTTAAAATAAACAGGAAGTTGAGGAATATGATTTTAAAGCAGAATATTCCTCTAGGATTTTTTTGCTTGTTTATGTAGACTTAAGTAGAAAAGTCATGAGATGCCCACAGGGATTCATCCCTTTTGTGTCAGAAACATTATACATTAAGGAAGAAATGTGTCCTGCAGTACAAGAGTGGGATATTAAGTCAAATTGAACTGTGATCTTCCAAATACTGCACTGTTATCCAAACCACAAAGCTGGTTTGCAGGATTGATCACTGTAATTAGGCTTTCCTTCAGATGGAATTGCTTTAGAAGGCATGAGCTTGGGGTAGTAAAGTAGTCATGAGAATGACTAACAGTACTTACGGATTTCTACACCATTTAATATATTTATTTGCATTATTCTATTTATAGGCACAAAACTCTGTTTATATATACAGGAATGTAGATTTAGAAAGTAGATTTAGATGAGATCTAAGTTGGATCTAATTTGGAACTGGATGAGCTTCAAGGCTCCTTCCAACCCAAACCAGTCTGGGATTCTATGATAATGGGGTAACCCCAGGGTACCTAAAGGTACTAAAAAGCCCTCAGTTCTTGAAATGATTGTTCTGTGAGTCTCCAAGTACTATCCATAAAACTCCTCTGAGCAGTGGCATGTTATATATGCATCAGTTACAGCATACACAAGGCTTCCTCTTTGACATAACCCATTTATTTTTCAGAGGTGGTATGTCCAGCCCCAAAGATCCAGAATGGGGGAGTATCTGCTCTGAAGTATCACTACACATACAAAGACACCGTTAGCTTTTACTGCCACAAAGGTTTCACCTTGCGAGGCAATCACACAGCCCAGTGTCAAGCTGATAAAACATGGGATCCACCAGTACCAGTCTGTGAGCAGGGTAAGTATCAGCACCCTGACCCACCAACACTGCAGATTCCTCCCCACTGCTCCTACCCACTCTTTGAAGCCAACACTGACTTTATTTTTCCTGTTTGCTGCAACTACTTTAAGGAGAAACCAGAAATTGTTCCTTTATATTTATGCTTCTCTTCTGACACAGGAGATGAGCCAGGTGTTTGTAATGCTGTAAGTATAAACACGATATGCTCTTTTCTCAGCCTGCTTGTTGCAATCCATAACCTACCTCTTTATTTCCTGAAAGTGAGACATTTGGTAGCTTCATGGCAGGACACTATCAGATGGGAGTGCAATTTTTGCTTTAAAGGCAGGATGATGGAAAATTAAGGTCAATTTCTGCATTGTATTTGCTCAACCCAATGTGTATTTTAAACTCTTAATGCTGCATCTAGATGGAGTGGCAGAACACTATCATCATCCCCACACCACCACAAAGCCAGGTAGGTATATCACAAGAAAAGGCAAGATTTACTGAACACCAACTCCTCCTCCCAACCCGTCCTGCTTTTTAGCAGGGAAGAGGAGTACCTTACCACCTTTGTTACAATCGAACATCACATTCTCATCCTCTCCTCTTTCAGAAGTGAAGTGTCAGCCTCCTCCAAGCATTGTCAACGGGGAACACAGTGGACATTCCTTAGACACTTTTCATGTAGGAACACTTGTACGCTATCGCTGCAAACGGGGCTTCTCCCTCGTTGGGAATAAATCTGTTCGTTGTACAACATCTGGAGTCTGGAGCCATCCCCCTCCTTGGTGTAAAGGTGTGTTTGTGCTCTTTTCTCTGGATCTTCTCAATGCATGTGGTGGTGTTTGTCTAAGGACTTGCTGAAACAAGACCAGAGTCTCTCCATAGGCCTGGAGACATCACAGATGCTCAAAAGTTTCCCCTCTTGCCCCTTTGAGCTCTGTTTTGATCTGCACATCCTTCTTCTTAGCACAGTCCTGCTCCAACCCTGCAGATATTGCTCATGGGTGTCTCAGTGGCCCAGCAAGAACATTCTTCACTCCTGGAACATCTGTAAGCTACATCTGCAAGGCTGGCTTCTCTCTCATTGGGTCAGCATCCATGTATTGCACACAGTCTGGAGCCTGGAGCCATCATCCTCTGCTCTGTCAAGGTGTTTTTTTGTTGTAGACAGCTAAGAAGAAAGGAAATTTAACATGACTTGCCTTAGGGAAAGATCTGTACGAGGACTAAATAAGAGTCCCTTACTACTGAATGTGTGATAAGAACAAGATCAAGTTTGTAACCATTTCCAAAGCCTAATGGAGCTACAGGGTTACCAAATCAGTTGTTGATCAAGGCTGAAAAGGTTAGGGTACCTTAGCTACCCTCTGGCAGTCCATAATGGTCTTTATGTCAACATGTCGCTTCTCTCTCCCTGACTTTCTAGTTGTGAAGTGTCTCCGTCCTCCAAACATTACCAATGGGAAGCTCAAAGGCAACATCTCTGACAGTTTTTCCTATGGAGCGTCTGTATCCTACAGCTGCAATCCTGGTTATTCACTCGTTGGGAACGCTTTCATCACCTGCAAGGTGAAAGGAACCTGGAGCCAGCCTCCTCAGTG
This sequence comes from Melopsittacus undulatus, assembly GCF_012275295.1. Classification (NCBI taxonomy): domain Eukaryota; kingdom Metazoa; phylum Chordata; class Aves; order Psittaciformes; family Psittaculidae; genus Melopsittacus; species Melopsittacus undulatus. The sequence continues at coordinate 2,398,220 of NC_047542.1, forward strand.
CAAAGGTGTGCTTGTGCTTAATTAGCTTATGGTGGCAGAACCAGAACTGGCCTGAGGAGACATGCAGCCACGCAGATACATGCATTCACACTAAATCATTTGCATTAAATCTTCAGAGAGCTACACAGGCCAAAATCAGAGCAGCAAAACCTGCAGCTAACACTGAATTCCATCCCCTTATTTTGCTTGGGAACCACTTTTATATCATAGCTAGGCAGTGTTGATCTGTTAATTATGAATCCTTTGTTATCCCTGGGAAGAGCATGATGTTGTAAAGAAGCAGGATGGGAACCTCATACTAATAGAAGGACAGGAGTAGGATAGAGGCAATTCTGAAAGGCAGCTTTAATTCTCGCATGTTTTTCTCTCTCTGCTCTTGATACTACAAATGAGTCATGTACCAACTGTCCTCCACCAGAAGCATTTTATTTTTAGTAGAAGAGTAGACTTTTCCCCTCCCTTTCCTTCCCTTTTTTGTTGCTCACTCCTCAGTTATCAAAGCAGAGGAAGTGATTGTTATATCACACAAGTTCTCTGATGGACGGTTTGGAGATTACACATGAGCCTGACTACTCCCTTCTTGGAAAATGCCTCTCTGTGCCTTCTGTGTTAGCTCACCGTGAAGGTCAGTCCTCAGGCAAACCTCACTAAAGGTTTGTCACAAAATTCCTAGTGTGGGTGTTCCTGCACAGAAACCTGGGCATTCACTGGAATAAATTCATTACCCACACAGGGCACTTCCTTGGTGGAGCTGCTTGGATAACAACGAGAGGAAATAACATAGCACACACTTACGTAAATAAGTCAGAGGCTCTTTAAAGGAAGCACTCACAGTAAAATTCCCCCTGTCTCTCCACATTCTCATGGGTTTGAAGTCTCTCTAGAAACTGTTACGTGTGTTAGTAAAAATAAATAGTAAAGAAAGGACATAAAACAAAGGGTAAAGTTACATGGTGATGTTAACCCTTTGGTCTCCACTGAGAACCATCTCCTCCAGAATTCTTGGGCTTGGGCTGTCAAAGGTGATTTGGGGCTTAAATCGAAGCAACTCACTTCATGGAAATCAGTGGTATAAGTAGGTTAGATGGCTGGACTAATTAATAAAGTAATTATTGATAATATATCTGGTGACATCTTTGAAGGGCAAGGGACTTCTACTGACTAGAAATGCATTATAAGCAGTTGGTTCTTAAGTTCCCACAGAATTCTTCTCTACTAAACCTTTCTTCTCCCAGTGTTTTGGTAGCCCAGTATCAGAAAAATCTCTTTCTCTGACATGCTTCTCCTGAGGTACCCCTGCTACATAGGATTTTCTGCCCTATCAGCGTGGATAGCTGATCTGCACATTCACATGTGGGAGTGAACATACTTCTGCAGCCACAAAGAAAGGAGTTACCCTGTGGAATGAGGATGAAATCCTGGTTACATTCAGAGAGAATTCACTAACAACGTCCTAAATAACCCATACCTGTATTTCTTGTATTTTATGTTCCCTTTTTTGTTACTTCTATTTGCAGAGATCAGATGTGTATTCCCAGAAGTTCAAGGTATTAAGAAAGCCATTCGAGGAAACACTTATCGCTCTGGGACTAACATCACTCTTGAATGTGATGATGGTTACACCTTGGAAGGCATCAGTCAGATTCAGTGCCAAGAAGACTTCAGTTGGTACCCTCCTATACCCACCTGTAAACTGAGTGAGTGACATATGAATGAAGCAAAGACCAAATAGAAACACACAGATGAATTTTAAACATGTAAATGGATTTCTGTATTTAAAAAAAAGAGTACAATAGTGTGGGTTTTAAGAAATTCTCTCTTGTAGGCCTTAGAAGTAAAACCTTTATTGATAAAGTGATCAAATACTGATGAGAAGCACCATATTTTGTTAGAATACTTTGCTGATTTTATTTCTTCTCTTCCCTTCAGCATCACACAAGTCTGGTTCCATAGGTGTAGGTAAGCAGCTTAGAAACATTTCTGTGGCCAGGTATGAGCTTTATGCAGTGGTTTCGGTGGCACCATTTCCTCCTGCTTGCTTTAAAGATATGCCTCGTTACATCTTTTGTGCTGATATACTTTAAAACACACAGTGAGAGTAATACATGCTCTTCTCTTTCAGGAGCTGTAGCTGCAGGAGTCCTGCTTCTCCTGGGGGCAGGCATTGTCTGGAAAGTTATTTCCAAGCAGAAGGAAGGGTAAGGCAGTCTCCCGGATGCTCATTTGTTGGTCTCCTGGAAGATCCTCTGTTGCCAAGTCCCAAGTTGTACACGCTTTATACTCTCCAAGTATTTACCTGAGTGTGCCAGGGGCTTTTGTATTTTCACCTCCTCCTTGCAAACTGTACAACGTGCAGCAACCTGGAATAAATGGTGTGGTTATGTTGTTTTATTTCATTAGAGGAAACCGAGTGTTCTTTTACAAAACCAATGTTTTCTGTTGGTGTTTTTTCCACTTAGCTATTACAATACATATGAAAACCACAGTTACCAAACCCCTGTGAACGAGATAACTGAACCAAAATGTTCGTGTCTTCAATAGAAGGTATGGATTTCTATTCCTCAACAGAAAATGTCAGTTACAGCAGGAACTTGAGTCGTTCCAATACAGTAAATCAAGTAGAAAACTATTTTCTCTCAGTCATATGGTAAGATGATTTCTTTTGCTGAATAAAAGAGACTGTTTTAAATGGACTAGACTTTCTTTCAAACACCCTAATTTTCTTTCTGAAACCACCCTCAATGTGTTTGTTTCCTTTTGCACCACCTGAACAGATGGTGGTCACAGCTCAGACTTCCAGACTATGCCTTGCTTCTGCCATAAACCTGCTTTGGTTTTGTATGGATTATAGGAGAGCTTGCTCTCTAAAAAAACCGCCTTAAGAAAAAGGACATTGAACTGGCCCTTTGGGGTTTTTTGCTTGTTTTTACACTTATTGCAATGCCATTTTCATTTACTCTTTATGCTGAATGTATTGCAGATAGTGATGAATTTTCACTGTTAGGAGCACTCTGACCACAACCAGTTTTGGCTGCCAAATGGTACCAGAACACATCCGCTCTTCCACTGTATTGTCTGAAGGCTGTTTCCAATAATCCCTCCTTTGAAACAGTGCATTTCCCAGACCTTCTCTCCCACCTCCCTGAGTTACGACTCAATCTCTATACCAGGAAAAGCCTAATTTTAACTCCACAATGTCATCTTTTCCCTGGGCAGGGCACCTGTGCTGCCGCCAGCCTGACATGGGACCGGTTCTTCACACAGCGAGTGGCTGCAGGTTACATGGAAGCGTTGCTTACATTGGAAATGGAATTCTATGGCCAAAAAAAAGGCACTTTACTATAGAAAGAACATTAATGCTCCTTCTGCTGCAAGGATCTAACCAAGTTCAGGTTGCCTGTGGTACAGGGGCTATTCCAAGGGAGTTCTCTGCACTGCTGCCAGCCGAGGAGGACCATTTCCTTTCTCTATATGCAAACCCTGCGATAAGCAAGATCCACGGAAGCATTGCTGGGTGGGAATCAAGAGTTTAACCACAACTTAATAGCGACTGTACTCACAGGTGCAGCATCACCAGGTGCTGCTCTGCATCTTTTAGGAGCGCTTATTAGCAGCGAGGACTCTGAATGCTTAATCTAATAAAAGCTGAGCATGGGATAACAATTGCTTCAGGTTTTTCTCTAGTCTTAAGTGTTTTTATTACCATAACACTGCTCTGCATCACACGCAGTTTGCTTCTCAGAGACGCTGCCCTACCTAGGGCCGGTGAATGAAGCTGCACCCGCTAACAGCGCTTTGCTTTCCCCCTTCCCCGCAGGATGTGAGCGGAAGGGCGCGGTGTGCTCAACCCACACCCGCTTTATCTGGAGGGGAACCTCCGCCATGCACCAGCCTCAGAGGCGGAGCGGCTCCGCCATAGCGCCGCTGAGGGAAGAGGCGGGGTGGGCAGCACCGCGCATGCGCCTCAGCCCCGCGCTGCGTCTCGGCCGTCGCCCGCCTGCGAGGCGAGGGGCGGCCGCTGTGCCTGAGGCCGCCGCGGCCATGGGGCCGCTCCGCCGCCGTCCTGCTCCCGGCCCGGGGCTCGTGGTCGGGCTTGTGCTGGTGCTGCCGTGGCTCGGAGGGGCTCGGGCTCTGGGTGAGGAGCGGGGAGTGTTTGGGGTGGGGGGCAGAGCTCGTTCTCTCCTCCCCTGGGCCTTCCCGGGGCCCTGAGGGGGAAGGTGGGGTTGGGGAAGGAAATGGGCTTGGGGCTGGCGGAAGCAGTGAGCTTTCCGGGCGGCTCGGCTGGGCTGTGGGGCGAAAAGGTGAGAGAAAGGTTGTGCTGCATAAACAGGCTCCGGTGGTAACGGGTGTTGGTTGTGACCCTGAGGCTGAGCTTTAAACCGGAGGGAATCTCTAAAACACAAATATGAGGGGATTGAGTGATGGGTATCTTCAGAGAGGTCTCTGTTGTGTGTATGACTGGGCGGATCTGGCGTTTGTATGTGGATTTCAAGGTCCTGAGTGTGTTTTTCTGTGTCTTTTGGCATGGGGGAGTTTTACACCTTCATTAACAGCACCTCAATACGTCCCTGGGTCTGTAGGTCTCTGTGTCTCCCTTTGTCTTAAACTCCATTCCATCACCTGCTGGGTTTTTGCCTTAAGAAAGGAAATGAGCTACGTAAGTGTGGTTGGCTCCTTTGTTTTCCCTGCAGCTAAATAAATAGGCTTTTTTGCTGCAGATAGCTATACAGGGAGTTAAGTCATGTGTTTAACTTAGAGAATTAGAGGAAAACATAGAAACTGGAAGGAAATGCATTGTCTGGGTGGGATGCTGAAAAACTTGAGAAAACAAAGAAGTGAGTAACCTGTACTAGTGTAGAGTTGGTCATTGGTTGCAAGTAAAATGTATAAAAATATACATTAAAAAGTTGAAACCTAGTTAAATATATAGACAGCTCTGGCTCTTAAGGATCTCCCCTCTTAACCAATGAGTCCTTAAACCCAACTAAGCTAGCCATGAAGCCTCAACTTGTATCTCTTGTTGACAAGACTGTGCATTGCTTTCCTTTTTCCCTTGCTCTGCCAGCCACGTGTGAGCCTCCAGACAGGCTGCAGTATGCAGAACTTGAAGAGAGATTCAGCACAATGAACAGTTTTCCCCCTGGAAGCACAGTATCGTACATCTGCCGGCCGGGATATATGAGAGTTGCTGGAAAATCATTAACTCGGACGTGTGGTGAAGACTTACAGTGGTCACCCACAGAGAAGTTCTGTACAGGTAATGTGTGCATGAGCTCAGATACTGATTCCCTTTGGTATTTAAGCATTAGAGTTGTTTTTCAACTAAGGATTAGGATTCTGTAGTGTTTTAAGCAAAGAATGAAAAATACTAATGACAGGAAGAGCAGTATATGCCAGAGAGTTAGTCTTTATATATAACTAGAGATGTAGATTGATTTCTTTTTCTCGCGTCCCTAGAGAGAAAATGTAGACTTCCAGAAGAGCTGAGGGATGGCTTTGTTCATGTGACAGATCTTACATTTGGTTCAACAGCTACTTTTTCTTGTAGAGCAGGGTAAGTATTTTGATAGAGTTAATGAGTCCTTTTTCTTTTATGTCTTGTCTTATTTAGACCAGATTTGAACCAACCCCAAATTTTCCTATGCAGGCTCTATTCCAATTCTGACTTGAAATCTCTCCTGAATTTTACCTGGAGTAAATGCAACTGCAGCTAAACTTGATTTGATTCCCTGGTTTTACATGTTGGCATTAACTAAGGCTTGAGATTTTTAGGTCGATTCTGAAGAATGAAGACTAGGGTGTTACCTCTTCTGTCTTCTTTTAATGTTCCTGTGGCAGAGGGAATAAATACACATACATTTCTCTTCATTATTATATTGAATAATGGCCCACTTGTCTGTGTACAGTTAAATAAGTTAAAAGCACTAGCCTCCTGCAAGTTTTTTCCCTCCCTTTTAACAGCTTATTTCTTTAGCATTGGTACCTTTAGGGCATTAGTGTTAGATGGTACACATCTAAAAATGGTGCGATTTTCATCACTTCCTTTAGTGATGTGTCATTTGCTTCCCTTTTGTTTTCAAAGTTGAGACTGTTAACAAGAAAACAATCAAATATCTTTCTCATTACAACAGCAACTTGGTGTGTTATGTGCCCCTTATCACAGAACAGAATGATAGAAACCAAGTTTTTAGGTGCTTGTTGGAGAAATGAGAGATTTCTTAAGCTTCACCTCTTCAAAAATTTTTACTTGTCTAGATTCCGATTACGAGGAACCAGTGAAATTACCTGTGTCATTAGGAATGAAGGCGTTGACTGGGATAGAGATCTTCCCCTTTGTGAAAGTAGGTAAATTACTAGTGTGCTGAAGTTCACATGGTGGTAGTTCATTTAAAAACAGCTGTGCCATAAACTTTCTGGTATAAGAAATGATGGTAAAATAGAACTGATTTTGGTTTTTAGTATTTGGAACTCTGTGGTGTGTGCCTGAGGAATGACCACTGAAAAATGTCAGTGACTGTGGTAACTAGCTCATATTAGTTTAAGGTCAACCTCCTCTTGAAATTGAGACCCCCTATAATACTAAATGACAATTGGTGACTCTCAGTTATAACTGTACTCTCAATTATAACTGCAACTTGTCTTAACAGTAGCTACCTATCAGATTTTAAATGATATGTGAAAATCAAGGCTATTTCTGAGATGAACAAGGTAACAATGAGATTCTGTTGGATATTTTGTGTCATTTGTTTCTAGGAATTCCTTGCAAACCTCCTCCAAGTATAGCCAATGGGCACCACACTGAAGCAGCCAACTATGTTTTTGAGACCACAGTAACCTATACGTGTGACGAGGCACCAAAAGGCACAGATCCCTTCTCGCTGATTGGCTCAGCTACTATTTCCTGCACATACGATGCAGACTTAAATGGTGTTTGGAGTGAAGAACCTCCACAATGTAAAGGTTGTTGAGATTTTTATTTTAATATACTTCTTTGTTATAGGGTAGGTTAAGATGGGCTCTTAGGCAGAAGCTGTTCCCTGTGAGGGTGCTGAGGCACTGGCACAGGATGCCCAGAGAAGCTGTGGCTGCCCCATCGCTGGCAGTGCTCAAGGCCAGGTTGGACACGGGCTTGGAGCAAGCTGCTCTAGTGGAAGGGCCTGTAGCAGGGGGTTGGAACTGGATGAGCTTTAAGGTCCCTTCCAACCCAAACCGTTTTAGGATTATAGCTTTTATGTGACTCTACAACTTCAATATTGTCCCTTCTTTAGCGGGAGAAGATATAAAAGACTTCCCTGTAGAAAAGAAGAAACAGATCTCTGGTACTATATGACACAGTTCCAGTGGAAATGAGAGCAACTGTACTATGGATGTTCATTGATTATGACACTGAGTATGAGTAACTTTAAGTTAAAACTCTATATATATGAGCATGCTGTTGGTAGAAGTGGCAAGGACAAAGTGAGGGAATGGAGGGACCATAAAGCCTGGGTAGCTGAAGAAAAATTGTGTTAAAAGCAAGTATGTGGAAGCTAGATTATTACAAGTAGTGTCTTTTGGAAGTGGAATGTGATGATACCTATTATTGCAATTTCTGTTTGTCTGTGTCCAGTTACAGTGACTCAGTAGCTTAAAACAAGGACCTTCTTCATCTTCAAGAGAGTAACTGTCTTACAAAGGCTCTCCAGAGAACTTTAAGGAATTAGATAAGGAATCTCACAACTAGTAAAAGGAAGCTTTATCTGTTGCATAGATACTGTTAACAAATGTTTCAGAGCTGTTTTTCTTTTACCTCTTTCAGTGGTCAAATGCGAAAACCCGAAAGTTGAAAATGGAAAAAAAAAAAAGTGGATTTGGACCTTCCTATACCTATAGAGACTCTGTCATGTTTGAGTGTGATCCAGGCTATGTCATGACTGGATCAGAGGTAATAACCTGTGGAGAAAATAGCACCTGGTCTCCTCCAAAACCAACTTGTAAGAAAAGTAAGCCTTTAAATAAGAATCCAACTTCTCTTGTATGTTGAGAATGTTTTAAGTCTGTCTTAACTAAAATATAAAATCATAAGACTTTAGTTGGTGTCAGAAGCTAAAGGAAGTTGACATGGAGCCTCATCTGTGGGCAAGCATTTTAGGTGTTTGAGTGAAGAGTATTCAGATGAGTGAGATTTGAGTTAAACGTGTAGAAGTTGTGCTGTGGACATGCTGTGATGCTGCTGCATCGTAATAGCCTCATGGTGTTTGTTCCAGTGATTTCCTCTGTGAATATAGGAGAGAAAAATGTGTTTCTGAATTGTGATATAAAGAACTAGGAGTATGCACTGTGAGGAGATGTATAGTGTCCTTCTAAAGTAATCAGAATCATTGTATCCGTGTTCTCTTATCTTTGGGAATATTGCAGAGGTCTTCCTGTAACCTTTTTCCTGTCTTTATGTGCTAGAGGGAAAGGGAATGTTGTACAGTACAGTGAATTTTTCACATGCATAATGAGCTCCCAAGTAAGAGAAGCACTTCTGCAAAGAGTATGTTTGGGTGTTTCATAATGAATGAGTCTGATAAGGCACCTGGCAATGATTCTAGAGCTTATAAAGATAATTAACAATCAAGTACGAATTTATTAGCTGCCACATCATAAGATCATGCTATCTTAACACCTACAGTGGTGTTTAAGTCTTCAAAAGGAAACATTTATGCTTAGAATTGTAAAATTAAACTATTGAGATCTGCTCATCTGTTTTTCTCGTACAAAGGCAAGATGTGTTTGTGGGGTGAGTTAGTGATTATGAATGATTTCAAGTTTATTATCACTCAACTTACTTTTAAATCCATGTCTCAGTTACTAGAAGTGTGTGTGGTGCCCCGGAGATCACACATGGAGTAGTGATTCCAGCAAAATTGGTCTATGAAGGAGGAGAGTCTGTTCAGATCAAGTGCAGTGCTCACTGTACTTTCCCTCATGGCGCTGAAGAGATGACAGTAACTTGCCAAGGACAGAATACATGGAGTTCTTTACAAGACTGTGCATGTTAGTAAGACTCAATTGGTAAAATCAGTAGCATGTGTAGACAGGGCTTGTCATTACTGTCATGCAACTGTTTGTCCTAATTGAGCTCAGACATGTATTTCTCTTCCTGTGGCTGAAGCATGCCCAGCAGCAGAAGTAGCTGCAGCCTGTAGGAAGCAGGAGGCCTTTCCATGTAAGATGTCTTAAGGCTTGACTGAGCTTCTGACATTGACACAAATGTAGTAGCTTTTTGACTGCAGCTTGAATCTGCTTCATGTACCAGCTCTGTTCTTGAAGTTTATTTCCTCTTTCCCCTCCTCTCCCTCTCTTTCCAGGTGGGCCTATAAGTTCTGGTTTGACTCCACATATAAATTATGGTAAAGTAATTGATGGACAAAAACCTTCATATTCTGTGGGGGATACTATTACGATTGAATGTTACACAGGCTACACGTTACATGGGGAAGCTCAAATTCGGTATATTGGAGAAAATCGCTGGTTTCCTGCAGTGCCAACATGCCAGTTAAGTAAGTATGAACTGCAAGAATTTGCACTGCACTAGAATAAAAATAATGTAACAGAAGCTTTACTTCATCAGGACGTTCTTTTGTATATGGGAGAAGTCATTTAATGCAAAGTTTCTTCTTTTATTTTGACATAAGGAAAATAGGTTGTGATAAAACCCATTTAAAAATAGGAATATTTTCAGTTAAATGTTACGATACAGACTGTCAACACAGTCCTTGCAGCAGGATCATGTTGACAGAAGTGCTTGATCTTCTTGAGGTGACTTTGTGAATATTTGTATAGTAATGTTTGACTAAGAAGCACATGTGTTCCTCTTGTGATACTGATTCACTCTGTTTTTAGGTGCCTATATCACAGCCATCATTTGTGGTAAGTATCTCCTAAATTTCTTACAAAGTTGGTGTAAAAAGTGATGTTGGGGCATAGTATCTGTTTTAGTGTTACTGAGCTTGGTGGGGTTTTGCCATCTTGGTGGTCCCTGTTCTTAAGCTGAACTGTCTTAAAGTCTTGAGTAAAGCATTTGTAAAATCAGCCATGCAACTTTGAGGGTGTTTTGGGAGGGGTTGTTTAGGACTGTGTATGAAGAACATTTTGAGGCTTTATTTGTGAGCTAGAAAGGATCTTTATTGCTCTAAGGCTTTTCTCTTTAATTCTTCCTAAAGTGATTGTGGCCATCATTGTGTTCCTGGCAGCCTTCTGGGCCTATAAGAAGTTCTTTGCACAAAATGGGTGAGTAAGCCTACTTTTTATCATCATTATTATTGCATATTTCTAAATGAAGAAAAGCTAACGTGTGTGTTTCTTGAGCTTTATGTACTTTTTCTTTTTCAAACACCTGATGTCTATATGTAAGCTTACCACTGCAGCTGATGGGAAGCTAAAATGCCTAACAATGTATCTGACTTCATTTTTGTGTCTGCTATGCAGATAAGCTGCTAATTAACACTTGCACTAATTTCAGAGCAGGAACACACCCCCCCCCCCCCCCATTCCTAAGCTTGTTGTCTGGCATAGGTACACTTTCTGAGGAAAGTAGTTTGTATCTGCTTTAAAATGTATCAGTTGACCTCTTCAAACCAGTGGTAGTATTGGCTTCTTTGGGATTGTGTTATTTTACTGCTTGGATAAGCAGTAAAATAACAGTGACCCTCTGGTGTCACTGGGTCTCACAGGCTTTAAGAGCCAGAGTGGCTTACATGAACTGGAAGCCTTGGAAATGAACTAAGGAGCTTCCTCTCTTCTGCATAATATATCCCAATGGTAGTGACGGGTAACTGGAGAACCATTGTATTTTGTGTTTTGGAGCAGAGGCACCTTGAATAAAATAAGATGGGCTTAATTACATAGAAAATGTGAAAGAAATTTGGCCTAAACCAGAGCTCTTACAGTGTTTGAACAAGCAAGAGTTTGGTTTGCTACTAGAAGGTTCAGTGTGTGGATCCACTTCAGGTTTTCCTCCTGCAGCAGCAATGATTGCTGTACCTTTATCAAAGACTTGCAAAGTCAACTGTAAAATATTAGATGGAGAAGTACTGTTCTTCTTTTTTAATGAGACATATAGTGCCTTTTGAACTTCATCTTCCAAACAACTGATGGTTGTGTATGCTTTTTCCTGGAGGGGTGGCAGCAGCCTCTTTGTGCATTGCTTCTTGCAGTGGTATCTTATTTTATCTTCTTGAAAAAAAGCCTGTTTTGTTGGAAAAGCCATTTGTAACATGCTATACACTGAAAATTCTGAGTGAGTTGGGGGGTACACATAAAATGTTTTGATAAGCATCTTGTCAAAGCTGACATACCTTGTAACAAACTCTGTTGGAATTTATCTGGGGTAGGTTAAGCAAAGGAAGGGATCCTTTACATAAAATAAACCAGAGGAAATATTCCTGCAGTTCATATTTGTAATGAGGTACATGGAGTACTTGGGAGAACTCTGGAGCTAGCTTGTATCCAGTGAGGTTTTAGCCTAAGTATCTTTTACATAGACAGTACGGGATCATTACAAGGGCCAGAGTGGCTGTGTACCTGTGTGCTGTGAAGTAATTCAGTGCTTTTGAGCAGTTGCTTTTCACACGTAATTTGGACAATCTGCACTTTGTGTGGCCCAAATAAGAGTACATGAGAGTTAATTTATTAGGGCAGCACTTTCTGCCCTCATCTGTAGAGAGACTTCTTGGGGTGTAGAAAGGAGGGATCTGAAGCAACATCATCAAAAGTTAAAGAATGGTCTATTCCTGAAAACTTTACAGCATGAAAAGTCTTGCTGTGCCCAGTGCTTTCCTTAAGCTTCCTCGCTGTGAGCATCTGACTGTTAAACCTCTTTCTGTCTGAAAGCCGTCATCTAATCTCCTTTTGTGAAGGCCTAGTTCTTCCTATTCAGTTTTCTGTGTTCTGATATAGCTGGGCCTTTGAACTGTTGTGCTTCAGTACCTTGCACTTCCTGGGTTGTTGTCTGCAAATGCCAGCCCAAATCTTTTCTTGCCCTCTCTTTCTTGTGTATTTAATCTGCCCATTTTATAGGACATTCAGTTTTTCCCCTTCTGCTGTTCAGCTCATACACAGTTGATGAGAGTTGCAAGGAAACATGTATTTTAAAAGCCAGCTGAGATGGAAGAAGCTGCACAATGAATTAAGTGAGTCTTAAGAAAGTATATGTACACTTTCCACTTAATTTGGACTTTTGCAATGAAGCTTAAGTGTCTATGTTATTATGGTTTACTTAGAATTTCAGGAGAAGTGTGGAATACAGTTTCTTAGAGGACAGACTATGCTAACCCTTCATTTGAGGAGAATAGGATATATTGCAGAAAGAATTAGCATTCAGTGTGGTAAATGAGAGCTTCCAGTGATTGCAGATCTCCTATCTGAGATCTGGGTTGTCTTTAAAGAAGAAAAAAATGTTGTGTCAGATAGAAACTATGCACATACTCAGTAGAATGTTTGCAGTTGTTTCAGTGATCTGAAGTAGATTCCAGTGGTGAGTTACTTTTATAAGCTCAAAGTGTAAATCCCTGTCACTAAAAGACTGTTGGAGGTAGAAGCCACCTTTCTGCATTACAGGGGCACTACAATTATAGTGGTAGTGTGCATCCATTCAGAGTAAACCAGGTGATGTGTGTCTCAGGATTACTGAGAGCTTTCTAGAAGGATAAAAGAAGGTGCAAACAAGCTGATCTTTTTAAACCTTTTTATGAAGCAATGATTTCTTTCTCAAATTCAGACTTCTGTAGCCTTAAAAGGGATCAAAATTTATTTGCTTGTTTAAGACTGATTTCCTCTCCTATCTTTTAGTGCTTAGTCCAGTAGTCAGATGCACTTGGTGATAGTTATGATTACTCCTGCACTTGTGTAGGGTCAAATCAGCTCTTTCAAACACCTGACTCTTCAAACCTTGTTACAACAAAACAAGTTGAAGACAAGATGGCTTCATTTGGCTGATCCTTGTCAGTATTCCATCATTCTCCCTTAACAGTTTGTGCTACAAGTCCTTTTGTAAATTAGTATCTTCATTTGTTTTGCTTTTCTGTATTGCACAAATTCTGAGGAGGTGATGGTTGAAACATTGATGTCTCCTACTTTAATGCAAAGATCTTGATCAAAGAACAAGGGACTTTGACTAGTTTTCATAAGTTTGGGGTTGCATATATGAAAATTTTCTTACAAACTCATTTAAAGATTAAATAATATCATCTTTACCTCTGAAGTAAGAGGTTTCCACTGTTAACCCCTGAGTTATGGTATCTAGAACTCCTTAGTGACTTTGAGTGCAGAGGTTTGGAATGCGATTTCTTTCTGTAAAGCAAAACAGGAATTATTCAAGAACTTAAACACATAAATGGGTGTAATGACAAACTTCAATCCTCAGATGTTTATTTGTAAACTTAATATTAGCAGACTACAGAATCCAAATTCTCATAACCTAATCCACAGCTTCTGATTATAAACGTATGTACTAAATAACATACTGTATTTAAAATAAATTGGAAGGGATGCTCTTGATGTTCAGGATCACATATCAGTTAGGAATCCTGTAACTGTTGTGTCAGTTGTTAATAATGCTCAGGCATGGTCTGTTCATCACTTGAAATGATCCTCTTTGGATCAAATACTCTACTACTCTGTGGGTTGTTCTGGACAGTCTAGTGGATGAAATGGAGTAAAAATCTCCTCAGTCTAGCAGTTGTTTAGTAAGAGGGCAACTAATGATTTAGTTTCACAACTGCCTGTTGATTTGATGATAAAACTAAGGATGTGCTTTCAGAATGAATGTAAAAACTATTTGAATGTAAACCCTCTGATTTGACTTGTTTTTCTGTTTGTAGGAAACGTGACAGCACTCCATGTACTGCCGAATATAAGATCTGTAAAGCATGAATGACCTTTTTTGGGGGTGGGAGGGAATTTGCAGTTGAATGTCCCAATCAGGAATGGAAAATGATTGCACTTGCTTAAATTTCCTGTAGATGGATATCTTGTATCATGTCTTAGACTACTGATTAACTGTAGTAGATCATTAATAGGGTAAACCAAAGACATATATATAGAGAGAGAGAGAGAGGGATACCTGCTTTTCTTTATGAGCCACTCATACTGTCTTTTCTGTATATGTGAAATGGTCTTGAAAGCCCATACACGTGGTATGCAAAAGTGTTTGTGTCTGTATCCATGTCCCAGTGCCAGCTCCTGCTGCCTTCATTGCTACCTCTTTTCTTACAGATGACTATCTAGTTCTGCTCACTAAAATCTGAATGTGCTTCTCATTCAATTTGGCTGTTTGAGGTGCTCTAAAACATTATGTTCTCTTGTGTTCTGAAATGTTTTTTTCTTATTTCCCTGAAGCAGTTGGTGCCATTTAAGGTTATGTCTTTTTGAAACTATCACAGTTTAGCTCTTCTATATGCTACCTCTTTGTTTGCTAAAGTTGGTTTCTGTGTATCTAATTAATTAAAGTGTGCCTTTAAATCAGAGTTTTATAGCTTTTCTGTTGCCTTTAAGAAGGAAAGAAGCCATATATGTTTCTGGCTCTTTGATATAGTCCCAGAAAGACTATAGTAGATTAGGTGGAATGGAAAACTGAAGGTTTCCATAGCAAAAGGTATCCCCTGATTTTGAATTCTTGGCCTGTTGACAGAAGGTGCATAATTGAAGGAACTGCTGAGAAATCAGTGGTAGCCATGTCCCATTGGGAATGCACAGTAAGGTCCTTGGGATGCTTGATTTTTATTGAGCCTTGATGGCAGTTTTGAAGATCACATTTGCCTTCTAGGATACAGCACTGTGTGGATCTAGCTTCCTTGCTTTTTTCGCTTGAAATCATGTATTCCATGTTCCCAATCTGTGTACAGACTATGATGCTAAATTTAGCTCTGTAACGCTAGATTTAGCATTAAATATCTGTTGAGAAACAGAAGCCTTTCCCTGTCAGACTCCCTTATCTTTCCATGTTAAAGGAATACCAAGCCAGATGAGTTGCAGGAATGAAGGAATGGATATGCTGGCTGTGGTGGTAGATGAGGGCTCTCTTCAGGTAGCTGCTTGCTTCACTAAGTGTTTGAGTCAAGACTGTGACTCCAGGAACTCACAGTACAGTGTTTGCCATGAGTGGAGACTCAGAAGTGCATTGATAGCTGTTACTTTAAATGCATCGCATCCTTGCTCCTCCTAATTCCTTATTAAAACCAAAAGCTTCCTTAGGACAGGGTTTGGCTTTGTGAATCTTGGAGTTTGCTAACAACATACAGACAGCTTCCAAGAACCAGTTTTCTCAGAAAACCCAAATTGTCTCACTTCAGATGTAGTTTAAAGGCAGCCTTTAAACTCCTCATGTTTGTCTGTGGTAGATTGGCACTGCTCCCCACTGTTGTGAGCAGATTGTTGGAATAGCATAGAACTATTTAGGGCTCTCTAGGGCTTTTTGGGACAATCCCAACAGCTGTATTGTTCGAGTTCATAATAGACTGGTTACTAAAAAGAGGTTTTGGCTACACAGAATGACTTGCTGCTGTTCATGGCCTAGCTGATACCTAGTTTGACAATGGTTTGTAAACTCTGGGGTAATATACTGGGAATGGAGTGTGTGCTGGTCACGAGTAGCTTTATGTATGGCATCCTGGATGTTTTAAAGCATGCTGAAATGCACTTAATGCTGAAGTGAAACAACTGTACCAAATGGCCTTATTTTTTACACTTTTTTTCCAGATGTAAAGACTATTCCAAATAAAATTGTTAAATTATTTAGCAGTAAGTGTTTGTCTTTCATTCTTTATGTGCCAAGCAGCTACTTTCCCATTCTTCTTCAGTCAACTTTTCGTGTACCCAACTCGTGTTAGGTGACAACTGTTGAGATGGAAGTTTGCAGTTTGGCAGTGTAGAGAATGTGGTTTGATTTGCTGAGGAGCCTTTTGGTTTTCCTTTGGAAGGGAAGGGAATATTCCAGATCCTCCCCAAACCAGTGTTCGCTCCTGATAAATGTGGTAAAAGCTTGATGGAGACAAGACAGATTATCAAGTGGCTGTTGTGGTACAATACTTGAGCAAAGCTCAGTGTTCTGGCACTGTTGTCCAGTGTGTTTGTCAGATGTTAAGTAGAATGTGATTAGTTCTGAGTTTTACATTCAGAATATGCTTAATTTTCTTTTCAAAGAAACAAGTGAGCTGCCTTAGAAGATAAAGCCTTTGAGAGGATGGAATAGAAAAATAACTAATATAGAATCATAGGATCATATTTTCAGTTGAGGTTGTGACAGTCAAAAGGGGTTGGTGTGGACTGAGAATTGCTATTTGTAGACTGCACAGGTTTACAATCTCTGAAGCTTGGAGATTGTGGTGAGCACTGATGGGACAGGCAATCTGACTTAAACCACTTCCAGTTGAATTTGTCCTCATTGCCATTAATTCTGCACCGTTTCTCTAAAACTCAGTCCCAGGTGAATTCTTTCACTTTAGAATCTGGAGCTGATAATTAAAGAGTCATGAACACATGAACTTTGTGCTAAGAAAAGGGCTTCGTGTAGTAAATATCTCTTATTGCCATCTACTGGTAAAGCAAGTGATGGTCTTGCTGTGGGAGTAACCAAGCATAGGTGCAGCGGTCCCTACTTGAATGTTACATAGTGTATAGTGTCAGTGGCTGGTGGGGTTCTCAGTGGTACACTTCAATGTAAATGCTCACTTCTGAGCATGGTTCATGGGGTTGAAAATGGAGCTGGGGACTGAAATGAAGAGACTTGCAGCAATCAGGTATTGTCCTGCAGGGAACATGTCATCTGTCTGCCTGAGACAGAGCCTGATACCAAGTAGGACACAATTTTATTTCAAAGGAAAAAAAAAATCTGAGTAAATAACAGGTTAAGGCAAACAAATAGCACATGGAATATAACCGGTCAAGGTTAGGAGGCTCTGCTGATGCATGGGCCCTGGCTTGCTTGAGTTGAAGAATCTGAGTGAGGTGTTTGGACAGATACTTCGCTTTGTCTTGAAGCATCCCTCCTAGTTGAACGTGATTCTGACTGTCCTCCTTCTGAGCAGGATGGTCAGGTGTAACTTCAGGTCGGAGAACAGAAAAGCATACCATGTTTGTGAAGTCTGTGCCTTTGGTGGTGTTTGTTTCTAAGGACTTTGGGGGGGCGGGGGAATGAAGTTTTCCATTACTGTTGCTTTTCCCCCTACATCATAACCGATTTCAAATGGTGCTAGACAAAAACTGAGACTCTGAACACCAAGAGAAATCGGTCAGCCTGTGTAAGAGACATTTTCCTGGCTCAGAGAAGGATCCTCTTGTAGATGACAGCTACATGTTCTTTAAAGTTGACTATTCAGTGCTCTGATCAAATGCTTCATCCACAGAGCGATCGTCTGTTCTGTGTAGAATGTTTGACAATAGTGAGGTTGAACAAGAAATAGTTTAGCTTCGTTTTAGTGGTTTGGATGCAAGGGGATGGAAGACTGCAGAAACATTACTATGAGTTACCAGTAATAAACTTTGAGTAGATTCTGTGGGTACCAGTGTGACAGCAGCATGATTGCTGAAGGCACTTTTGTGTTTAACTGCTGACATCAGGTTGTTCTGTGTTTGCAAGTCTCTGGGAGCTATGGAATGATAAATTCTATGGCCACAGAGTCCCCAGGCACAGAGTGGAAATACATTTGCTTGAAGTAAATTTTAGGATCTGAGTGACTGTATAATAAAAGAAACACACTCTGCCTGTGAAGGTGCAAGAAGTACTACATTGGTTTTGATGCAACTTTTGGATCACTTTACTCTGGACAACTTGAACTCATATCCATTGTTTATTAAGTAGAAATACATTGGAAGGCAGCTATTCTGTGGTGGCCCTAGCTTGAGAGGGTGCATACAGTGCTTGTATGAATGTCTAGAAGTCAGATGATGTTACAAAGTGGATGGCTGGCAAAAAAATAGTCAGTGGGAAAAGTGCTGGTTTAAGGAGTAGAGGCCATTGGTGCATTCAGCAGCTGCTTGCTCTCTTCCCACGCTGTAATTCTTGCTCCTAGAACACTGATTTCAAATGGTGCTAGATACAAAGTGGGAAAATCTAAGCCACCATGTGAAACCAGCTTCCAGAGGAAGACACATCTGGTGCTTGGCTGTAGACTGAGAGAGAAAATCCTTCATCTCCACCGTACCTAAAGAAAAATTCATGTATTGAATTTGATTAGAAAGGAAGACGTGAACTTTGGGTTAGTTACTTTATTGGCACAGATTTTTTTTTAGCATCTTATGAATAGTTGAGCCTGGTGTAGGAGGAAAATATGTGATGAAGAAACCCACCGCTCTGGCAGTAACTCATTTCCTTTCACAGTCAGGTGGAATATGCTGAAGCTCTTGACCAGCAAGCACTGAAAAAGGCTTTTGAAGTGTAGCTTGATAATGCTGGGTGGTGAGTTTGTGTTGTACAGGAACACTTTCTTCATGCCACTGCCAATGGAACCAGGCTATAAACCTCATTCTGTCCAAGGGAGAAAGTGTTGTGGCTTTCCATCGCTTCCTGAGCTCAGCATCAGCAGAGAGGACAGGACAGATGAGGTGCTTTGTGACAGGGGAAGGAAATGTGACTATCGTGATAGAACTGCCTCTGTCAGCTGTATCACGCAGCTTGCAGTTAACATGCTTGTAAAAGCAAGGAGTTGTGGAGTTTAGTGAGACAAGTTTGGAATTCATATAGGGATAACGAAAATAAATTGCATGGAAATTACTCCAAGTGTGGGTCAGAACAAAACCTAAAAAAGGAGCATTTGCAAATCGAACTGTAAATGGTTCAGCAAAAGTTGTCGAGGAAGTAGGAGAGTGTGAAAGCGAGTGGCTGATGGTTACTGGAATGGGAGTAGGGCTGAGCAGTGCTCTAGTGCAGCACAGCCCGTGGTAGTCACCCAGCGATGTACAGTGAGAATAGATGGGATGTCTTACATCTGCATATGACTCCACATATGCATAACTCAGGATCTACCAAACCCTGGCCACCATGTCTCACCTTTGCTGATGCAGAAGCTGATGTAAAGCAGAATGAAGTGCAGCAGAACTGGAGCTGGGAGTTTCACTTATTGATGCCCTGGGTTTTTGGCAGCTCTTTGCATTAGTTTTGTAACCAGATCCAAGAATCTGCTTCAGTGCCTACATCCTAATGCACACCCACAGGCAGCAGAGGAAAGCTCAGAGAAAAAGAGCATGTCCTTCCAAGAAAGTGGGGTGGAGGAAGGGGAAAGAACTGTACTAGATTACAGTCTGCGTATTTACTGTAGTTTCTAAATCCATTATCTGGGGCAACAGGGTGAAAGACAAGTGGAAAGCAGGTTCCCTCCCCAGTGTCTGTCTTGCTGGCACAGTTATTTATGAGGCACCCTGTAATATCAGTGTTAACACGTACCAGTGAAAAGCTGGACTGAGAGTTACTGCTGACAAGAGCTTGGTTGCAGCACAGATAAAGTACCACAGCAGCATCTTTCAGAAACAGGCTGCAAGTGGGGGTTGCTTTGGTTTTTTCTTGTCTTGGTAGTAAGCATGTGGCTTAACAGTAAAAAGAAATCTTTATATTAGGGTTTTAGAAAACAGTTGGTGGAAATGTCAGTTATGTTTGTGCTGCTCAAAATGAGAGCTTCTCTTAGAGGTATAGAACCATGGAATGGTTTGGAAGGGAGCTTAAACCTCATTCAATTCCAACCCCTGCCACGGGCAGGGACGCCTTTCCACTGGAGCAGCTGCTCCAAGCCCCTATGTCCAACCTGGCCTTGAGCACTGCCAGGGATGGGGCAGCCACAGCTTCTCTGGGCACCCTGTGCCAGTGCCTCAGCACCCTCCCAGGGAACAGCTTCTGCCTAAGAGCTCAGCTCAGTCTCCCTTCTGGCAGCAGTCTGAACTGGATCTGAACACCCATTGCATACCTTCCCCTCTCCAGAGGAGACTAACCCTTCCAGAAATCCCATGAAGCAGTTGAAGACCACTGCCTCATTTGTTAGGGTTCGATAAAACCATGTTTCACGTCAGCATAATTACAGTGCTGCTGCCCTTCCTCCAGGCCACCTGAAGCTTGTCCTATAGCCTTGACCAGCTCCCCCTTCCCTGCAAACAGCCAGAAGATGTCAGCCCTTTCTGCCAAACTGCAGGTACACTTTTTATGAGGGATACATCTCTGCCAGTGGAGGCTGTTCTTTCCAAACCTAGCAGCATGCTTGGGCAGGCAGCATGCAAAGCGAAGGAGGAAAAGAAAGTAGTTCAAGACCCTGTGATACACAGTGCTCAACTGTTAATACCACCCATGCAGAAAAATCAACTAGTGCTCATCTCAGACATTTGCTGGTTGTGTGTTCAGGGTGTACATATGGACACACACATATGTGTGGAGACAAGCAACTACTATCAGCTATAGCTGGCTTTGTCAGTGAGTTCTGGAGTTTTCAGTACATAACAGTAGGAAAAGTACAATATTATGATTCTGTTTTCTTGCTCCTTTTTGAAGCATGTTTTAGTAGCAGTACTGTTCTGTAGCTTCTTTCAGAGGAACATCTCAAAGCCTTTCATGGACTCCACACTGCTTTATACATTCTACATAAAACAAAGGCAGAAAGGGAAGAAATCCCGGCCTCCCCCATAAAAGGGATCTTTCTCCCTAGCCCAAGACCTTTAATTTGGTCTGCAGGAGCAAGGCAAGCCTGATGTCACAGAGCTGATTTTTTACAACCTACAGCAAAACAGATCTCTGTATAACCCTGTGTGCAAATCACAGAGTGAAACTCATGGTTCATCACACTCTTGTCTCCCCTAGAGAAAGTGTTCCCCTTGTACATACAGAGAATTGGAGCTTGATGCATCATCTTCAGTCAAGGAATGAGTCAGAGCAAGGCCAGGTGCAGGACAGAGGGGTGTGACAGTGCAAGTGGTGACCTGTAAGGTGAATTGAAATGAGTGAACTTCTAAGGTTTCAAAAAAAGCTTCCTCAGCCCAGGGGAGCGTGTTTGTTGTGCAGTTCTGTTACTGTGTGGTGTTGCGTAGGTCAGGTATGGACAAATGTGCCCTAACATGCAGTCTGAGCCAGTAAGGAGGGTGTAATGCTTTCTGTGTCAGCAGTAGCACTGACCCAGGCTGAGTAAAGGTAGAGTGGATGCTGCATTGCTTGGTGAAGCTGGTGCTTGTGACTAGATGGCTCTAGGGATGCTGCTATTATTATGGGGAGCAAAAGCATGTCGTTCTCTTGGGAGTTTGAAGCATAATGGGTTTTTTTCTTTGAGTAGGACCAGAATACAAACTCCAGAGCTGAATGTAGCCTATTCCTTTAGTCCTACTATTGTAACTTTACAATTGCAGCATAAATAGTAAAGTTAAAAGCCAGGTATGCTGGGTCTGCTACCCCTGTGCCGTCTGCCCCCAAACCCAAAGGCAGACTGGGTGCTGGACTGTGGCATACTGTGGATAAGAGCCTGTGGAGCTCATTGTCCCATTTAGCTCTGTTTGAGTGATGGGACACTCAGGCCAGCTTGATATTCAAGTCACTAATTTGGATTCCTATTAAGGGTAATCTGTCAGAGTATTTGTCTAACTGTGCTGAGCTGTCAGCGAGCTGCCTGTCAGTCTAACCCTTCCTTTTTTAAACAGTCCAAATGTTCAGTGGTTTGGGGGTGAGGGGTTTTGTTTGCTTCTTTATTTAATGAAGCAGCTTTTCCAGCCCATTTAGGGCTGTGCAGGCAATAGGTAGCACTTGCAATGGCTGAAATCGGGCTTGTGATGAGGTCTTAGAGGTGCATCTCAGCCTTTTCTCTTTGCATGATGGCCTCCCTGAAGGCATGCCAGTGTGTGGTTAACTCTTGCTGCTTTGAGTCAGTTTTGACAGTGCATGTTCCCAGAATGGGTTTGGTGCCAGCCAGGATTTTCCTGCACAATGCTGAGCGACAGGCTGGCAGTCAGCACATGGGTATTTGTGGTTTGGATATAGAACATGTCATTCTGAGGGCAAGACACCTGAATGCCAGCATTGACCCAGGCACAGTGGGTGATTTGAGCAACTTGGTCTAGAGGAAGGTGTCCCTGCCTGTGGCAGGGGCTTGGAACTAGATAAGCTTTATGGTCCCTTCCAACCCAAACCAGTCTGTGATTCTATTCTGACCCAAAGGGAGTGGTTTTAGCATGGTGACAATTTGAGGAGTATTGGATATTAGGGCTACAGTTTCTAATCTTGCGATTCCCATCTGCTGATTTGGTCTGCCTGGAGTCATCCAGGCATTCCACCTTTGTGTTAGTCCTGGTTTCAGTTGGGATAGAGTTAATTTTCTCCCTAGTAGCTGGTGCAGTGCTGTGGTTTGGCTTTAGTCTGAGAATAACATTGATAACGCTCTGATGTTGTAGTTGTTGCTAAGTAGTGCTTACCCTAAGTCAAGGACTTTCCATTTTCCCATGCCTTGCCAGCGAGGAGGGGCACAAGAAGCTGGGAGGGAGCACAGCCAGGATGGCTGACCTGGACTAGCCACAGGGATATTCCATACCATATAACCTCATGCTCATTATAGAAACTCGAGGGAATTGGTTGGGAGCTGCTGGTTCCAGATGGGATGGGCATAGGTGTGCAATTGCACTGTGCATCACTTGGTTTTGGGGGGTTTATTCCCCTCTCTTTCATTACAATTATATATATATATATATATTTTTATTATTATTATTTCAATTATTTAACTGTTTTTATCTCAACCTGTGGGTTTTACTTATTGATTCTCCTTCCCATTCTACCTGGGGAGCAGGGGGGGAACTGAGCGAGTGGCATTAGTTGCCAGCTGGGGTTAAACTGAGAGTTCCTAAGCAAAACCACAGCCTATTTGGAGGGCACAGGAACTACAGAAGCACTGAATCCTCTGAAGGATTTCAGATTTCACAAGAAACAGTAAGGTGAAACTGAGCAAACCTACAGAGGCGAAGAAAAGCATGGCACTTTCATGACCTAGGTCATGGAAGAGCAGGAGGAAGGTGCAGCAATGACAACTCATCTAATTTAGCCATACACAGCGTGACTGAACAGCACATTCCAGAACTAACTGCACTAAAAAGAAAAACATCCACCAAAGTAGCTGAAACCAGGAAAACAATTTTCTGTTCTTAACTTCTGTACTTAAGCATCACCTTAGAATATAAAGTATCAGTCAATACAGGTCTTAAAAGCAGGCCCAGAGATTATTGTTGTGATTTGTATAATCAGCTCAGGAACGTGGTGTTCCCCAAAAGCGACTTTAGGTAATGTCAAGGGAAGATGTGGTTTTCTTTGTGTTGTTCAAGAGGCAAAAGACTGTCCTATGCCAGCGAAGAGCACAGTTTCTGTGCCAGACGTTCACTGAAGTGTATCACCTTGCCTTTAAACTGGACGTTCGAAAACATGCCTTCGGTACCCTGCCATAGCTTCAGGCTATCTGCAGTAGAAGGACCTGGCAAAAAAGCTGGAGAAAACCAGGGGCCAAGCTTATGGCTGACTCCCCTGAGCACGTGAGCTGCTGGTTTGTACCTGTTTGCAGGATTTCCAGCATCCTGTCACTGAAACTTTGCTGTATGTTTGAGAGCCATCATCAGTGTTTAAGAAGCATTTAAGCTGTATATCCAAATACCAGTGGCTGCTGTTGGACACCTACTATGCACCATTTGCACTGGATAAAGAGTGTTTGTGTGGGGAGCTGAAGAGATGTGCTTAACTCAGAAATAGCTCTCTTCCTTGGAAAGCTTAAGGTCTGAATCACACTGTGTTGGCTCAGTTTTTAGCAGACAAGCTCTCACATATGCCTCCCTGTAGGCGAAGAGTCGTCACTGGCATCAGGATTAGCAGCCAGGTTCTTTCCCTTTGAAAAGTAGAGAATAATGCTACTGAAAGCTAAGGCTGACTTTAAACGTGGTCAGGGCAGGATGGGGGAAAAAATAACTTATTTTGCTCAAGATCCTTGAGGCATTAACCACTCTGCTGCTGCCTGTGAAGCTGAGAAGACGATAGCCAGCCCAAACATATCCATGGCTGATGTTGCCCTGAGGCAACTGTAAATACTAGTGACAGGGGCAAGCAGGAACACCAGAGAAAAGTGTGGAAACCTGGGAGGGAACAAGGCTGCTGTTGAGCTGAGGTACTGGGAACTGCAAGCATATGAGAGATGATACCAGCTTAAGAGCCACAGGTGAACTTGGAGCCAACGGCTGAGTCCACCTGGTAACAACCGCAGGAACAGAACTCCAGATACAGGCAAACACTTTTTTCTGGAACATGGTGTAAGTTGATGCCTGGTCCTTAACTACAACACCACTGCTGATTGCCAGCAGTCCAAAGGAAGTCTTGGGGGAAAAGCAGGTGAGGGAACTGGTGCAAAGTGTTTGTAGTTAGCACAAGAAACAAATTATAGATAGTGATTTTAAACCACCTCAGAGACGCAGGAGTTTTGGGGATGTACAGTTTTGGATCCAGTGGCTCACAACTGCAGTAACATTAACTTTCAAGCCTCACCTCCAGGTTCAGGACTCAAGCACTGCCTCAGTTGCAAGAAATGTAGATTGAAAGTTCCTGAACTAACTGGTTGCTGACAGTGAGTCCGGGGAATGACCTTGCAGCAGGCAGCTCATGGTACCTCTCTCGGAGCCGTGCCAGTATAAACGGCACTGGCATCTCTGAATGCTGCTGAAACCATTTTGTGACATTATTGTGTTGGCTTTTTCTACTGCTCTGCACCAAAACTTTGGGGTGAGTGGAACAGAAGAGAGTCTTCCCTTCTTGTTCCATTACATGGGCATCTTCACAACGTAGGCTCGGGATTATCTATATAGAGAGAATATGGGCAACTCATAGCTTTTGCCTGCATCTCTGTCCATTAGCATCAGCGATACAGGTACTTAACTGACTGAAATCTTGTCTTCCCCCCCAGCCACACCCATATTAAACAGTAAGAAAACACTGCTTTAGAAAAAATACCCAGCAGCAGTGAATTTTCTGGCTAGGTCTGGAAGTGAATTGTAAGAGGAGTGAGGGTAGAACACTTGGCATTTGGATATTTTAATGAATATTCCCAAATAAGACAAGCAAAACATTTACGTGTAGACTCGAAGCTTCCCACAGCATCAGTAAAGCTCCTGACACAGAGCCCAACACTGTATTTGTGTAACATGGAAATTAACAGCAGCAGCAGCAGTGCTGCAGGCTCAGAGCCTACCCTGCGAGCAACAAAATGGCCAGAGGTGCTGTTGTGTTCATCCAGATCCCTTCACCATCTGCGGGTGGGGAGATAGGAGGATGCCAATATCCCTGCCACTTCAGGTATGGTTCTGAACTTTACCATCCATATTAAATGAATGTTTCTAACCGTATTCAAGCTTGTGCCCTCCTCAGCTCAACTCCATAAAGCACAGACAGGAGCCAACAGCAAAATCGGGCTGCGTCACAGATGTAACATGACCATCGGCAAAACAAGTGCAGCAGGAGATCATGGCTGTCGCGTCATTCAGAGAGCCTTCCCTCGATAGCAACGAAGAAGAAGATGGTAATGCTTTTAAATTTATGTCATGAGCATTTGCAATCCGTAACTTCCTTTACCAAATTTTGCAGTCCTTCAACAATCAAAATGCCCACGAAAATTGCACGTATTTTGCCAACAGCCCCAGCGCGTTAAACACTGCGTCATTATGCCGCACTAAGGGAGAGAGGGAGAATAAACCCCACTTTACAAAGGAAGGAAACCAAATCCTAGAAGAAATGATTCAGCTTATACAATGTCACACACACACAAGTGTCAGAGGGAGGAAGAGATCACAGCTTGCCCAAGTCCTCTTGCAGCAATATGCAGAAAACCATAATGGAGCAATTAGCCACGTACAGCAGCACCACCATCCCCATGCACAAAATCGCTCCTGTCCTACGCCATGTCCCCTTCTTAGCCTTGTTTCTTGCCAGTCCCACAGATTTACCTGCTGACAGTAACCTCAATTCCTGAGTAATGAGATTTACAGCTGAAGTTTAACATTGAAATAACTCCTCTTTTATCTCTGTCTCCTTACCCTCCCTGCAGTTAGATGCAATTAAACTAGCGCTGTGGCAGAAAGATGGTAGCAAAAGAAATCAAACCAAATGCATCCCAGCGCTGCACACAGATACTCAAAAAGTACGTATATGCCCAAGCAGGTGTACTGGCTGCCAGTTTCACCTCGAATCAAAGGACTGGGAAATGTGACAGAATGCCAGGTTGGAAGAGACAACAGCTTTGCAAATTAACTGGGTCCTTCCCCCCACAAGAACTATGCAAAGGGTTGTCTGTACAGAGACAGACTCAACCCACCCATCTTCTATGCCACAGAGCACTGTTTCTTAGTCCATCTCCTGGCTATACAGATTTACCTCTATGACTGCCTTGTTCCTATCTTTGTATGTATTTATGCCTGTCTGTTTTGCTGCAGGGACCATCGTTGTTGCTGCTATCCTGTCATTCCCCTGCTCTGCAGAACTGGCGCTGCAGGAGGCAAGGATGCTCCAAGGGAGCCAGCTAAAGCCAGCGAAGGCTCAGTGAGTCAGGAGGGGTTGTGACGACTGCAGTAAGAGTCTGAAATTCCCTATGGAATCTGGCACAAAAAGGGGGAGGCAAGAAAGGTGGAGATGGGAAAGAGTTGGGGAAAAAATGGGGAGTGGCACCTATTGTCTGTTTTCTCCTTCCCTCCCTGCTCCGAGCTCCGCATTGCTGTTGGGAATGGCGTCCTTCTCTCTATGGCACTGCGCAAAGGAGTGGAGCCGGGGATAAAACCGCAGCGCCTACGGCCTTTATGGCTTTTGTAACCAAAATTTGGTCAGGGTGGGTGTATGTTTGTAAATACAGCCCTTCTCTCTCTCCCTCTCACTCAGAGGACAGGCTACGCTGAAGGAATGGAGACGGCGGACGCAGCATGTTTGAGCCGGTTCTGAACCCAGCAGTTGTTGCTAAACAACCGGACCCGATGCCTGGGAGGTCAGCGAGTGAGTAATACAGATTAAATGCTTATGCTACCCTATCTTTAAACTTGTTTAAGCCTCAGTATGATGAAAGGCTATGGAAAAATGTTCCCTGCCGCATGAGAAAGCAAAGTTACCACTCCACTGCATAATCAGGAGGCTTCCTCGGCCAGAAGGACCAAGCTCAAAGCTGGTTGTGTCCTCAGCACTTCCAGGCAGAGTTGCCATCTTCATTGCTGGTCACTTTAAGAAGAGAGGTGAAAAAATAGTATAGTAAACGGTTAAGAGAGAAGAATGTTCTCCCCTTCATTTCCTTGTCCTCTCTCTGGAGCCGCTCTCTGCCCACATCTCCCATCCATCCTTACCCAATCCTTCCCGATCCTTCAGTTCCTGCTTTCTAACCTTATTATTTCTTTGGCAGACCTTTACAGACCCATCACTCAAGACTGTCTTCAGCTCTCCCTGATGTTACCGAGCCTGTGGCAAACTCACACTTGGGCAAACAAAAGCTGAGTTTGGGCAAGAGCCTTCTTCGCTTTGCTTTTTCCCATGACATAACTTCCAGGCGCAATCCCTGCCCTGAGCAGTTTACAGTCCTGCTCACACTAAACCACCTTAAAAGGGAGAAGGAAGAAAGCAAGCACGGAGAAAAGCCCCAAACCCCAGGACTTTCCCCTTCCCCGTGGTTTGCAGCTCTGACACGTCATCATCGCAACCATGGCAAAATGAAACCTCACCAGCACCCGCAAAAGAGACACCCATGGGAGCAAGGACCAGCACCCACTGCACCGAGGAGGTAACTGCTGCTGTCCTGCCTGCTGCCCCTGCCTGTGGGACACCCAGGATCCCAGCAGGAGCGGGCAGGGGCTGCCGGCACTTTGAAGCAAGTGAAATCAACGTTGAGATTTGACACCCAGTTCTCGACCAATCAGAGAGAGCTTTTCACCTGCCATCACCTCCTCCACCAATCGGACGGCGCTTTTGGGCTGAGAGCCCTCCCCGGCCAATGGGGAGCCAGCTCTGCCACTTAGTTAATGATGCAGCAGTACAGGGAAGACTATCACATGTGAGCTGGAAGGCTGCCAACATGGAGACACGGAGAGAGCAAGGTAAACAACTTTCCAACGCCAAAATGATGACATTTAATCCCTAAACGCTAGCTTCCCGTCTCGACTCATCTTTAACCCCTTTCAGCTGGTGTGGAAGCGTCTGGAAGGCACCGTCTACCTGTTCCCCAGTGCTTTTAAAACTGGACGACATGCCCTGCAATGATCACTGCGTCACCGTTTACCACTTTGCAAACTACGCAGTGGCAAACCTCCGAGCTCTGAAACGCAGAGCGCCTGTTAACCCCTCCACCAAAGCCCTGCCAACGTGCCAGCCTTTACAGAGCTGCTGGGGGGGGGGGGGGGGGGGAAGAGATAAAAAGCCCAAGCAAAACATGAAAACAGCAGTCTTTGCAAAGTTGTCATCTCTCCCCCACCACTACTAGCCTCCCCTGCAGTACAGCAATGCCGGCAAGAGTGACATTAGTACAACCTGTGCCGTCGTTCCATTGAGAAAACAGCTCTGACGCAGAACAGAGCAATCATACCCAGCCAAAATAATAAGGAAGGCACTCTGGGAGCTGAACTTGGGGGTGCCGGGGGAAAGGGATGCCCTGCAAGTAATTAAAATGTAGATGCAGCTCAAGCCCCATCCTGATCAAAGGGTACGTACGTGAGAAAGACGAACCGGACCGAAGAGCTCTGCCCGTGCACCATCTGCGCAGTCCTCAGCCCTCCGCTCGCTGTGTAGCGCCGCAGAATAGAAGGTTCCAGAAATTTCCTTCCCGTTAACCCTTTTGGTGTCTGCCCACTCTCCCTCCCCGTGGGATTAAGCGCGCCGGGTCTCCAGCATCGTCAATGGGCGAAGCCTCCTACGCCAAGCGAGCCCGAATGCGATCTTTAAAGGACAGTGGATGGTGGCAGGAGCACAGTCCCTGGTGTTAGCGTTACTTCTCTTTTTGGAGCCCTCTCTGCCTCTCTTGCTGCCTCTCTCCCCTCCTGCTGCAGCAGGGCTGTTGCTGGTAAGACCTATCGACGGAGCTTGCTCTCTCACTCTCTCGCTGAGCTCTGTGACGCAGCTCTAAATTCTCCAGCCTGCTCCCTGTGTTATAAGAGCGGAACTGCAGCTTTCCAGGGAGCCCGTGCCAGCGGTGCCAGGGCCAGGCAGACCGAGGGGAACGTCGCTCCTGGACTCTGCACCTCTTTTTGGTAATTATTATGTTCCTCACCTCTGTTTCTCTGCTTCCTCCGAGGCTCGGAGCCTCGCATCTCCTTCTCTGCTTCTGAGTCATCCTCACTAGGTTAACTCTTTTAGGCTTGGTAGTCAGCAAGTACAAATCTCGAACAAGCGCAGCTGAAACCACAGCCAACTTTGTGGTGGTTTCTGCTTTAAAAAAACCAAAGCAAATCTTCTTGGCTCTAAAAAACAAAAACACACACACGCGCGCTCGCACACACACGTTCCAGGAGAGAGTTAGTGCTTTTTTGATTAACTGTTTCGGTGACAGGAACTGATACTGGACTTCCTAAAAGAAAGGATTTTAGGCCTGCGTCTTGCAAATCCTCAGCAGGCACGTACCCTGAAGCACAAGACAACTGAAAAGGAACTGCTCCTGTGAATGAACACAGGTCTTTTGGGCATAAAAGCAGGAGGCTACTGCTGGACCCACGAGATCCTGCTATGCTGGGTGCAGGACATTGAGCTAAATGTGGTTCTGCAGCTGGGCAGAAGGATTCTATAAGATAAAGTAGTCAAAGTGCTAGAAAGCTATAGGCTCCTTTTAGTCTGAACAGTATTAATAAGTGTTATCGCACACACAGATTCAAAATGCTCAGCTTAGGCAGGGGAACTAATAACTGTGTTCCTGGAATCACCAGAATCCAATAATCTCTGTCAAAGTCCACAAGCATTTTGTATTCAGCACAGCAGGTTTCACCCTGCACACTCTCTCCTTGCCTCTGTGCCCCAAGACCATCCCCTAGATTAACTCCGGTGCCTTCAGTCAGCCACAGCACCAGGCAGGGGAAGCAGAGCTCTGCTGTCTTGTAGCCTCAAAACTGGGAAATGTGGAGGAGGATCAGTGGTAGCTACAGCATCAGGAATCAAAGGGAAGCTAACGGAGAGCCGGCACCGTCTGAGGGAGTTCGTGCGTTGGCCTGGATATACAGAAGAGCGAGTGAGGGAGCCAGCAGCCCATTTGAAAAACAGAATCAAGAGACAGATCACTACTACATCTGCCATTTTAACTCTGGACTTCAGAGCTGGCTGTGAGCTCTGGGTTTTTCACTACAACCAAAGCTGAAGTAACCACTATTTTTTCTCTTTGCAGCATCTGAAGAGCCGGAACTATTTTGGGATTTGTCTGTACTACACTGAAAATGACACCTGTTACACAGACACAAATGAGAAGAATTGCAAGCTCCTGCTTTTTCACATAGGATTCTACAATCAAAAAGATACTGTGAGCTCAGGACCTGGGCAAGCAGCACAGGCTCCCTGTGTGGGATGGAGGGGATGACCCTTGTGAATTGAACAGGCAGGCACCGGTTCAAAAGATGGAAAAGATCTGTTGTCGCTGATGCAAGGGGAAATCAAACGCCCATGTGACCACAAGAAGTAGTGCTTGATCAACTAAATGCCACAGTACGAGGTTTCTTATGCAATCAAACCCACGGGACTTCAAGCCTTACACATACGCTCTGTGGCCGAAGCTGCATTAACTACTTCAGTTAACAAACGTAAAACTGTAAGAGCTCTACAGCTACTTAAATGAGTCACCCAGCAGCGATACTCACTAAAGTAGGCCAGTGTTTTCTGTGATGTTCAGCTCTGTGCTGGTTTCAGTTACCCCTGAGTTCTCTCAGAAGCTCCAACGTGCAGAAGCAGTGCGGACTTCCCGCGTTCCCTGTTTTCCTCATTGCCATCCGGATGATTTACAGCGTGCCAGTGTGGTGCAGGCCAGGCAGAGGCCATCTCACCAGACCCATGAGACCCCGTGAAGCTCTGAATGTGATTGTATGGAGCACGGAAGCAAGATCAAAGGCTTGGAGGCTCAGAAATGGGACAGCTGACTGGTGCTTTTAACTCGCAGTGATTTTGTCAATCTTCTGGTATATTAAGAAAGTAAAATGGAGCTGTGATTTATTTCATGTTTTGTCATTTTCATTGCTTTCAGGAGAAAGGCAGCATTTATTCTATGGTGTACTTGCATTTGCAGATCATCAGCCATGGAACATTTCGACCTTTACCTGCGTGTAAGTATGTACTTTATGGTGGCATTCGGGCTCACAAGAAGTCCCAAAGCTGCACTGTGATGGGGAACACTTGAGTGCTTAACTGGGAAAGCTTGGCACAATGGGAAGCTTCAGCACTCAGGACTGAATGAGGCCCCCAAATGTAAAGTCATCTTCTCACACTGTTGGTCAGGATGTGGCATTTTCTGTGAGCTGGGATTCTATGGTAGAAATCTAGGCTGGTTTTCGGTTTGAAATGGCACCTATGCTCATGTTCTGTTACTGGTTTGTGTTGTTTGATTGGGGTCAAACAGCTCTGTCTAAAAGCAGGAGGCAGAACTTTGGTTTTCTAAGAGCTGACCGTATGGAAGCAAAGTCCCAGGCTAGGAAGCAAGCTTGGTAACTGGAAATAATCTCTGGCTGTGGTCGGGGACAGGGAAAATCACTCTCACCAGTGAAAGTATCCAGTCCAGAGTAAGGAGCAGCTTAGCAGCTGACTGAAGCAGTGTTTGCAGTGCTGATTGAAAGAAAAAAGTCTGGATAGTGCTGGACAGCGTAACAGGATGTCATGACAAGGGCCTGTAGGGACAGGCCAAGGGGAATGGCTTGAATCTGCCCGAGGGGAGACTGAGCTGAGCTCTTAGGCAGAAGCTCTTCCCTGGGAGGGTGCTGAGGTGCTGGCACAGGGTGCCCAGAGAAGCTGTGGCTGCCCCATCCCTGGCAGTGCTCAAGGCCAGGTTGGACACAGGGGCTTGGAGCAGCTGCTCCAGTGGAAGGGATCCCTGCCCATAGCAGGAGGGTGGGATTGGAATTGGATGAGCTTTAAGGTCCCTTCCAACCCAAACCATTCTATAATTCTATGATTGAACCCTGAGCCGCTGCTACCACATCTGCTGTCAATGGACAGTTTCTGTGGGCATCATGGAAGGATCAGGGAGCACTGCATCAGGGAGCAGAAGAAATGTGTGCTTGTCCATGCTGTTTTCTGCTACAGTGACCTTAATAGCAATAACATGTAGTCTGACGTTGCAGCAGTCTAACCCTCATGTACGTAAGTACTGGTACTGTGGGTGATAAAATAATCTCTGAGGAAGGTCCTTGATCCTTTTAATGACGAAAGAAACCCTGGTGCTGCTGCCTGCACTTCCAGCTTCCTGCTGGTGCAGCCTTGGCTCAGCTTTCAGTTTAAATGCCATCGGCCACTCCTTCCTCCGACTGCAGGAAACTGCGATTGTTAAAATCAGGGCATGTTCCTGTTTAACTAAAAGGCTGAGATCAAATAATGCAAAGGCCTCGACTATGCCAAACAAATTCCTGCCCAACTTAGCAAGTCTATACAGCTGTAAATCTATAATCCCTCGACCTCAGCAGCCACGTAAGTGATGTCTTGGGACATTATCTCTGTGATGCATAGAAGGAGCAAAGAATGGGGCAGAGTTGGACAGGGGAATGTAGATGTTAATGTCCCTTAGCACAGTGTTTTTCAGTTTACCAACCAATAGTCCTGACAGTGGCTTTAAAATGCAAAATAGAATGTTTTCCAATTGCTGATGTGGGATAACTCTTTCTAAATGTGAAAGTTGTCAGAGCTCCCTCACAAAACACGACCTCAGCAAAATGATGGTTTCCAACAGAAATCTATCACAGAATTCCCAGCCAGCTCCATTCAAGGAATACCAGCAGAAACAGGCCCATCTGCCAGGGTTGGAACTGGATGAGCTTAAAGCTCATCCAGTCCCTTCCAACCCAAACCAGTCTGGGATTCTATGAATTGGAACATCTGGGGTTGAGATCAAAAGGTGGCAGAGCTGGAGGTGTGGGTTCCTTCCTGGGAACTGTTGGGGATGTGCTGGCATCAGCTAGTCATGTTTGCATTCTTTGTGCAAAGCAAGCCCACACAACAAAGCAGGTGCTGGAGTGGAAGCTGCAGGTGAAAGCTTTCCCCTTCCTTTGAAAATCTGGCTTCCTGGAATTTACCCTGTGAAGTCTAAGAAAATCCCAGCTGGAAAAGCCAAGATCGTTTTCAAAGAGGTGGCACCACATTAACATCCAGGCTGCTTCAAAGCAGAGCTAATGCCCTGTGTAGAGGCTGGGTTCACGGTGTTTAGCATCCTCCAACACAGCTCTACCCACGGTCTCGCAGCATTCCTGGTCTGTGTGGTGCCCCAAACGCTGGCCGGTGGTGGAAGAAGGAATGGGGCAGCCGGGCTCCCAGAGCTGCAGGTTTTGCTCAGTTCCAAATCTAAGGAATCAACAGCACTGAGACAAAAGTAATTATTTCAGCTATTAGCTGCTAAGAATAGAGCCGGCGGGGGTGCTGTGTGCAGCTGAGGTGTGCTGACAGCGCAGCCGGAGGTGCTGGGATTGCAGTGGGAGCACGGAAATAGCCCTTCAGAGCTTCATGAGTCACTGAAATACACTGGGGGACAGGTGGAGTGTGGAGTAAAATACACCCTGCCCTTACACACATAGCACAGAACGTGCCCTTGGGCTGACTGCTGTATTTGCAGGGGGCAGAATGGCACTTTTCTACGTAGCTTGGGTTTTCTGATGGAGAGCATCTTCCCGGTCCCAAGGCAATTGCATCGCCGTGCCATCAGAGAGCATGGCAAGGACAACTTCACATGGAGCTTATGCCCACACAGGTACCATCCCCATGCCCAGGGCTCCTTCCCCTGCCCAGTGCCCAGCCCATCTCACGTGGGGCTGGATATTTGCAAAGGCCAAACATTACCCGGTGTGGGGAGTGCAGCGGGACGGAGGAATCCATTGATCTCTATCCAAGTGTGTTTCATGGTGTTTTCGTAACTGCTGCTCTTCCTTGAAGTTCCCTTTACAAATACATTCTCAAAGCTTAAACATGCAAGCAGCAGGTATTTAAATCCGGGCTGGGTAAATGATGAGGTGCTCAGGGGTGTCTTTAACATCTTGTCCTGGTGCTGTTTAGCTATAATGGGTATCACTACGTGATCTTACTCAATAGAGGCAATTTTCCTTCCGTGCTGTTTGTGCAGCCCAGGGTAAAACACATTCCTGATCCATGACTGGGTTTCCAAACTACACAGTAAAATGAATAATAATGATAGTAAAAGTCCCACAACTTCTTTTATTATACAGCAACGGTTGTATTATTTTACTGCTGGATTTTCCAGCTGTTGTAGATGTGGGGGGAAAAAAGGGGGTTTTGTAAAAACCACATTTCTCAACTAAACCAAAAATACAACAGATTCAAGGTTTAAAAGGAAATCCTTGTATCAATCCTGGTGCAACGGCAGGAGTTGTCCCAGATAGAATTAAACCATCCCAGCTGGAGCACGGAGAGGGCACAAGGCAGCAGCTAAAAATAGCTTAATCCTAATTGGAGCCACACTTCTGCTTCTCCAAGGTTTCCCATTCCCGTGGGGAGACGCAGAGGTTGTGAATGGCGACGGGGGCTTGGTGCCCACGGTGGCAGTGAGGGGCTGGGGGCACACGCTGCCTGTTCTTGCGTAATGCCAGGAACACGCAGTGCTCCGATGGGAGTGACGGCAGTGACGGCAGCGTCCCGCCTCGCTGGCCTTCAGCTTCCAGCTCCAGCTGAGCAGCACAGGCTTAACACAGCACCGGCCATGGGAATCTGCGCTCAGAACCACTGGAAACGTGTGCTCCAGTGAGTATAGATTTAAAGACTTGACCAGTAATGCTTTCCTACTGGCAGCCCCAAAGGAGCCTGGTCCTGGGCAAGCACATCCCGAGGGAAATGCCATAAACCCCTATTGGTTTTATTTCCTCCTGGACAGCATGCACACACAGAGCTGACTTGCTGTCTCATAAGCAGAATTACATGTTTAGCATGAAATAAACAGATTTAAACCTCTGCTTTCCAGACAAGGATAGTTTATTTCTCCCAGAAAAGCCTATGAAAGGATGGAAAACAACTATTTCCCCACCCTAAAGGATGGATATTAATTACTACTGTAACTCTTTAGCTGCAGCTAGAATGTAGTTCTGTTTTATCAGAAGCCAGGAGTTTTTCCTTTTCATTTCTATAGCAGTAATCAGTAGGTAACCATGAGGCCCCTCTGCTCAAGCCCTGCACACATCACTGCTGCTGGGAACAACAGCGACTGAAAGACCTGGCTGGGAAAACCAAGGAAAAACCCATTAACCACTCCTTCAATATCTTGGATTTACCTAACTGAGGATCAGAGCTCCTCCAGGTACCGGGGGAGCAGCAGGAAGGGTTGCATGGTGTGATGGAGAGGTTTTGGACGCGGGGTGGCAGGGTGATGGGCAGCACAGTGATCCTGATTTCACCTCCCAACTCCCTGGGGTTAAATCCTGGATAGGAGGAAATCTCCCATTAAAATCTCTCATCCCTGGCAGTGCTCAAGGCCAGGTTGGATACAGGGGCTTGGAGCAGCTGCTCCAGTGGAAGGGGTCCCTGCCTGTAGCAGGGGCTTGGAACTGGAGGAGCTTTAAGGTCCCTTCTAACCCAAACCAGGCTGGGATTCTATTATTCTATGTATAATAATGATTTTAATAATGCTAATACGAAAGCAGCCACAATAATAATTATAGTAATAGGGCAATAAACCATTCTAGAATTCTATTATTCTATCTATAACAACAATTATGATAATAAGATCAAAACAGTAATACTACTATGTCAATAAACCATTCCAGGATTCTATGAAGAATTCCACCAACCTTACTATGACAAAGCAGTATTTTTCCAATTGGGAAATGAATAAACAGGGAAAAAATTTGTTTAGACAACCCTAAGCAGCGTTCTTGGCACTGCTGTGCTGCCAGCAGGCTGCACGGAAGAGCACAGCTCCTCCTTTTGCCCACCATTAGGGATGCACCTACAGGAGGTGATGCAGCTGGGCCTGGGAGCACGGCTGGGAATGGGGCCACATCTCCCCCAGTGCCTGTGTCTGCCAGCCCCTGCCTGCAGTGACGGCTTTCCCAGCACAGGGAGATTGGGAAATGTGCTGTGATTCATCTGAAGCACTTGGGGCCCTGCTCCCGCCCCCAGCACAGCACCCACGGGTGCCTGGGAGCTGCCAGACATGCGAAGCACCAGCACCACGCTGCCTGCACCAGCACCATGCTGCCTGCACCAGCACCACGCTGCCTGCACCAGCATCACGCTGCCTGCACCAGCACCACGCTGCCTGCACCAGCATCACGCTGCCTGCACCAGCACCATGCTGCCTGCACCAGCACCATGCTGCCTGCACCAGCACCGCTGCTGAGACCGCCCAAACCTAACACCGCAAAGTGCTTGTTCTTAGCTGAAAACATCCTTTTGTTACTGCAAAAGGATCGGCTCAGCTGGTCGAACCAACGCTGTCACTGGTGGCAGTCACTGGTCATGCCAGGTTTGGTGCTGGCCAAGGTTTTCCTCTGCTCTTGGCTCAGCCTGGACAATGGGATTGCAGATGATTTTGGCCAGGGTAAACTGGTTTTGCTTGTCCAGCTCTTGAGTGGCCTCTGGGTCTCAGTGAGCCTTCGAGATGCTTCTAAATACATGTAATTATAAGCTATTTCCTTTAAAATAAACCTGGTAAATAAGTAGGAGTGAGGAGAGGTTCCTTTCCCAGTCGGTTTCTCCTCAAAACCTGCCTTTTAAAAGGGTCTGGGTCAGTTCTCTCTGCAGCCTTTCACAGAACACGGGTACACAACAGGTTAAAAGGTGACACGGGTATTTTGTACTTACAGAGCCAGAAGTGGTTGGAAACCACAGGTAAGTTCTAAAATCCATTCAATAAATAAACACTAATCTCAAAACACATTTTGATGCACCCGTTGATTTCCCTGCCCAGCCTGGAATCCTTTTGCAAACAAACCTCGATGAGAGGGTGAACTATTCCTTTTTCCCCAAGATAAACCAGATCCTCTCATTTGTTAGTTCTTTGGGGGTTTTTCTTGGCTAATTCTACTGAATCACATTAGTCCCCCTGTAGATTTTCTTTCCCCTTTCCCGAATGGGCGACCTTTGTTCTGAGCGGTTCCTTTGGGTAATGCGTAAAGTAGAAAACAAAACATAAGACATTACAAACCAAACCAGATGAAAGCACTTTCAGCTTTGCTCGGGTGCCTGCCAACTCTTTTCCCTTGCAAAAAACCCCAAACCTAACACAGAGAGCAGCTCCAGCAGCTCCAGCCCATACATGACGGCATCGTTCCGTCCTTTCAGGGGGAGAGCTGAGGATCAGCTCCCAGCCTGCGGCAAGGACTGGCGATGAGGGGATGGCACAGACTGGGTTTAAACCTGTGCCAGCTTCTAATATAGAATCGTAGAATCCCAGCCTGGTTTGGGTTAGAAGATACCCTAAAGCTCCTCCAGCTCCAACCCCTGCCAAGGGCAGGGACCCCTTCCACTGGAGCAGCTGCTCCAAGCCCCTGTGTCCAACCTGGCCTTGAGCACTGCCAGGGATGGGGCAGCCACAGCTTCTCTGGGCACCCTGTGCCAGCACCTCAGCACCCTCACAGGGAACAGCTTCTGCCTAATGTCTGTAATCTAAATATTTACTATTTAAATATCTAATAGTGTTCCTTCCCCAAATAAAAGACAATACAAACATTGGACAAGGCTTGGAGCAACCTGCTGTGGCAGGGGCTGGAACTGGATGAGCTTTAAGGTCCTTTCCAACCCAAACGCTTCCATGATTCTATGATTCAGAATGCGAAAGCCCAGAAAAATCAGAGTTTACAGAAGACTTTAATATTTGGGGAGCACCAGGAAGTAATAAACAACAAGTTATAGGGCTGAGACAGCTCCTTCTGCCCCGGCTCACAGGAGGCTGTTCCACTCCAAGGTTTGGGAAGCTCCAGGAGGTTTAACTGACAAGCTCAGCTCTGGGAGGTGAGTCGGGAATTCTGTGTTCCAGTGTTCACTGTCCCGGGGGTGCACAGAGCCATGCAGGGTGTTGTGCTTGATGCAACACTGACCCAAGTTAACCCATAGCCCTATTTCCATCTGTAACCATGGCAACCTGGGTTATCTGCAGAGGTGCCAGTCACCCCGTGGTAGTAACACCCTGCATGTCACAGCCGGGCTGACAGTCCCACTGCTGGGGTTGGCCATGTGCACATCCCTGTTGCCTGAAACTGCCAAAACCCAGCCCCAATAGTGAGGTGGTGGTTGCAGAATCATCCCTCCTAATGTAATTCCACTGGGGCTGAGTGGGAGGTAGGGAGGAGGCAAAGGAAGAATGGGAATGATGGAGCGGTTCAGCAGAGTCCTGGCTCCCAGCAATATGATCAGCTCCTTGGCAACAGGAGGACAGTGTGTCATGGAGAATGGGACACAACGTGCCAGGAGAGGCACTGGAGCTGCTCTAAGGTCTCCCCTTCAGGATCCTTCTCCAGGCTGCCCCAGCCCAGCTCTCAGCCTGGCTCCAGAAGCTCCAGCCCTCGCAGCATCTCCATGGCCTCACTCAGACCCATCCTTTGCACTGTCTCCTGCACTGCACAAAGGCAATTTGCAAGCCCTGAGCTGGGTTTTGTGGATTTAAACGATGCAAACTGTGTTTCTTTTTCCTTTTCAGGATAAGGAATGACCTGGGTAATGCAGACTCAAAGCCTGCAGTAAGAGAGCAGCAGTGGACTCCCCTTGCTGCTTTTGCTTGACTAATTACAAGTAACAACACAGCAAATGCCAAGTCAGAGAACTTAAATGCAGTAAGTTCCTGGAGTTCCCCTGCTGTGGAGTATCTTTAAGAAGCCTCTTACAATGCCTTTTATCATAGTACTAAACACACCTTTATTTATTAGTTTTCAAGAAAATAGCATAAAAGAACTTAATCCAAACCAAATATTTAACCAAACAGCAATTAACTAACAATGATGAAGGGTAAACAGCCCTATCCCACGCTAAAGCGGGACTTTAAAGCCCATTTTATCTAACTGCACAAGCGGACAGGCAAGTTTATTGAGTCAATTTTGTCTCCACCACCTCGCTATTAAAACAGTCCCCAGACAGAAGTGGCATCGTATATTCTGCGAGGGGGGAAAGCCGGAGCCAGACCGTAACAACCCATCGCAAGGCAGTTACGATGCTGCCTGCAGCTGTGGGCTCTCAATAGAAAAGCCGGGGAAACAGGAAGCTGTAAAGCAGCCGCTTGCAACCCCTGCGGGCTGGTGTTAAAACGTAAATAGCGAGAGAGCCTTTACGTTCCCCCCAGTGCTCCCGTTTGGTCTAGGATAGCTATTCCCTCTTATCCTATAGGATAGGAGTGAGCCTGGGTGAGATTTATCTGTGTGGACGCCCTCGTTGAAGTGTAACGGGATCAGCTGCTGCTTCTTCTGCTTCTTCTAATTCTTATTATTATAATTATCATTATCATTATTATTATATGATCTTGATTAACTTTATTCTCTTTGTTGTTGTCACGGTATTAATAGTAATTAATTTTGTTATATTATTATTGATAATTAATATTGGTTTTGCCATGCTATGATCATTATTTTCATAGATATAATCATAGAATCCTGGCATGTTTTGGGTTGGGTAACCCTGTGCCAGCGCCTCACAACCCTCACAGGGAAGATCATCATCATTATTACCGTTATTATCAGTATTATCATCCTTATTACTGCTCTTTCCAAGACTCCCATCCCGTGGGGGGGCAGCCCGGCCCGGGAATGTGCAGGGACCTTCACTTTCCCCTAGCCCAGGGTGCCAGGGATGGGACCCGGCCGGGGAACGCACGGGACACGCATGGGATGCTTGCGGGATGAGCGGGGGACACAGGCTCGATGCCCACCCTGGTACTGCGTCCTGCGCAGCGGCTCCGGCGGAGGCCAGGTCAACCCGAGCGGACTACAACTCCCAGGAGGCACCGTGTGTCCGTTGCCCTCCAGCCCCAGAGCCGCATTTTCCTCCTTTTTCCCACGGCTCCTGGTATATTCTCATCCAGGGAAACCTTTTACAGTCCTGCTCGGACCGGATAAATCTATTTGGGGATTTTCCTCAGTAAAAGTAGCAACGGGAGATATTAATTCCTAAAGGTTGTTTTTAAAATGCGACTTGTTCCTTCCAGGTCGGAAGGTTGGGTTTCCCAGCTCCAGCCACTACGTGTGTCTCTGCGCATCCGCCTCCCAGCACCTCCGCAAGCAGCGGTGGATGGATTCCTCGCTCCCTCCTAGGGAGCAGGGGAATAATCATTCCCCATTTAACGGATGGGAAATTCGACTCAGCCCGAATTAAGCAATTTGCTGACAGTAAGAACATGCATAGTCTTGCATTTTCTCAATTTGCCAGGCTTGAAACTGCATCATTTCCCGGTGTGATTCCAAACGTTTCCCTGTGTGATTCCAGGTGCATACTCCCTGTACAGGGCTCCATCCCTGCAAAGCACAAGGCTTGCATCGGCCAGCACCCATGAAGGAGATGGGTTACACTGGCCTGCATCCTCGGTGTGGGGGTTCATGGAGCACAAACCAGAGGGGTTTTGTGCCCCCTGCACCAGTGTTACTGGGACCATGGTGCACCAGATGGCTTTGGTCCCATGGACACCTACTATACAGGGTGGCAAAGGCTGCCTGGTCCAAGTGGGCAGGAGCCCTGGATCTGCAGGTGTGAACTGGGGGACACCAGAGGGCTGGGAGCTGGGGCGATGCTGGCAGCATGGGGTGCTGTGCCTGCATGCCCTGCTGCAGCCAAAGGCAGCTTCACCTTCCTGACCCTCCAGCTCCGTCCGCAGCCCAGTGGAAATTCCCCAGCGGTGCCTTCATCCAGAGCCAAGCAAAACCTCCCTGGACATGGCCAGGACTTGGGGCGCTGCCATCCCCGTGCAGCATTCCCAGCCTCCGGGGAGGGATAATGTGGATGGAGCCGGGAGGCTGCTGAAAGCTCCGCTTGCCCCCTCCCTGTCTCCAGCCCTTTCCTCAAGGATCGCCTCATCCCTGTGTTGTTCCCCAGCTCCCCTGCCCTGCTTCCAGTGGGCTCTGCCCCATGGACACTGTGATAAATATAGAAAGAGATCTTAGTGCGGGTCAGAGGGAAAACACGGCGGCCTGGGGAGCCCCGCTTGGGTTCCCTCTCCTCTCTCCAAAGAGGGGCTTAAGGCTGAGTTTCTCCTTGGGAAAAGCAAGAGGGATCTCCAGGTGGTCCTTGCCCCGCTGGAGGCTCTCAGCCAAGGATGCCCTCATTTAAAAGTAATGAGGTTTAACAACCATTAGTGCCCAGGGAGCGGGTGGATGGGAGCCCGCAGGGGCCGAGCTTCCCCCGGCTCCAAGCACGACCTGACATTTCAGCTGAGCCTCTTAAAGAGCAAGTTTAGCTCCCGCAGGACTTGTTTCTATGCAGGAGAAGGGAAGGCAGATCCCTCCATTCCCTTTTCAGGGGCTTCCTTTGCAATTGCCTTTGCTCATCTGGCTAATAGTTCTCAAGCAACAACAGCAACTAAATAATAGTATTACTGGTGCAAGATCCCCCATGAAATCAGGAATCCAGCACCAAATCCTCAGCACTACCCAAACCTGGTTTATCATTTGCTGGTAAATTATATTGTACCAACGCAAGGAAAGGGGAAGAATTCTTTGAATGTCTTTGCTTTAATAAGCTATTAAGACCTTGTACTGCTAATTAAACTATTAATTAGATGTCTTATCGTTCCTAAACATGTTAGCATGTTGCCAAAGCAGCACTAAGCCTCTGGGGCAGACGGAAGATAAGGAAAGAAGGAAGATGCAAACATGAAGATGAAAAATACGGGGAGGGGGAATCACAAGAATCAGAAATAGCAAATAAAGAGGCAAGGGTGGGAAGAGGATTGGTTAATTTATGGGAATAAAAACATATGTAATTGGAAATAGATTTCCTACTTACAGGCCCTGAGGACATTGTGGTTTGTGCAAGAAGCAATGCCTGGAGAAGGCTCAGGGGAGAGCTCCAGTGCCTAAAGGGGCTGCAGGAAAGCTGGAGAGGGGCTTGGGACAAGGGATGTAGGGACAGGCCAAGGGGAATGGCTTGAACCTGCCCTGTTTTTCTTTTCTCCAGGAGAGGAAGGTGACCAAGTATCAATAGGAAAATCAGAACCCAGGGCAATTCTCACATCAGACTCCACAGCTGTACCCACAAACCAGCCCTCTTCAAAGGAAGCATATTATATTATGTTATATTTTATATTGTATATTGTTATATTTATATTGTATATTGTTATATTGTATAATATTATAGTTATTATATTATACTATATTATATTATTATATTAACCTGTTCTTGTCTCACCTGGTATTTTTTATGGTTATAAAAGCAACCCATGAAGCCTCATGGCTCTGAGCACACTTTCTTTGCATGCTCTGAAGACGTTTCCTCCTTCCCTCATGCTTCCTTAGGGGATGAGCCCACCCAAAGATGCTTCTCACACTGCACATAGTGTTTGAGACCCAGGTCCTGGCTCCCACTAATCTCTGTCTCCATCTCAGGGTTTGCAACACCAGCACATTAAATGTTTTTAGAGCCCAATTCTTCAGCACTTGCCTTTGACAGTTTATCCCAGGGGATAGATAATCTCATTTACGTCTGTTACTACAAATCAAAACACCAGCAAATTAAATAGCTCTGAAGGCTACGATTAAAGACTGAATGAAACACCTGTGAAGTGCTTGTAATGCAAATGCTTGTAAATACCATTTCTTTTCTGGGCAATGGGAAAGCCCTACACAGATGCTGTTCCCTTTACCTCAAAAGCAGAGGCAGAGTCATCACAGATTATATACATGGGCTTTACGTGATGCCAGTTCTATGGTTAGAAAAGGATTAAAGAGGAAATGAGCATAAACATCACCCTTTACCAAAGCCCCTTTATGGCCGTCTTATGGTGACAAAGCTTTTGGCTGCCTCCGAACTGGAACAATATAGGAATTGAAGCCACGTTCCCAGGCTGTGGTCACAGGGAACTGGCCCCCCCACTGCTGCTCCACCAGCTTCTTCTCCATCAGGCACCTGAGGTGTCACACGTGTACCCTGTGCTTGGATGGAAAAGCCTGCTTGGCCTCACAGCAGATGGTGCAGCAAAT
Source organism: Melopsittacus undulatus (assembly GCF_012275295.1). Classification (NCBI taxonomy): domain Eukaryota; kingdom Metazoa; phylum Chordata; class Aves; order Psittaciformes; family Psittaculidae; genus Melopsittacus; species Melopsittacus undulatus. The sequence goes on from NC_047542.1 coordinate 2,441,471, forward strand.
ACCATAGAACTCCCACATGGATTTTGCAGGATCCGGCATCGAACAAGCAGATGGGAAGTGGATTGATGGGAAATTCAGTTTAGAAATTTCATTTTAGATGTTCCCTATTCCTCAAAACTGAGCTGCAGAGCCCATGCTGTGTGTTACTGCTTCCTTAATGTCATACCCATAGAATCCTACACGGCTTTGGGAAGAGCTTCTGCCTAAGAGCTTATCCCAACCTCCCCTCGGGCAGGTTAAAGCCATTCCCCTTGGCCTGTCCCTACAGGCCCTTGTCTAAAAGCCCTTTCTGTCTCATCCTCTCCAGGCTGCAGCAGGGGTTGTGCTGGAGCAGGACTCTGCTTCAGGGGCTGCTTCAACAGGGGACTGTTACCCAAGCACCAGCTGCCCAATAGAGCAAAGTAGTAAATGTTCTAGCGATGCACAGCCAGCAGATAGCAGCATTGGTATATGTAATATACCCTGCGCTAGTCCTGCTGCTGTTCCAAAGCCATACAGGCACCTTGGTGCATTTAAGCATGAGGCCACGGCTTGCTCTGTTTCTGTGCAGTGGGTGGTGGGTTCACTGGGCACCGGGTCCTGCTCAGCCTATAAGAGCTAAACCCTTACCTGGTAATGTAATTTAAGAGAATTATCTGGTTTAATTAAAGAGAAATAGGAGTCCTGTAGCCTCCAACAGTTCAGTCTAACAACTCTATTAATGATTGTGGTGGAGAGCTCCAGAAGAGCTCACCTTTGTCTGAGGGTTCCCCAAGGCAGAGCATACACTGGTATCCTCAAAAGGGCATCTTGCTGCCTGTGTGAGACCCATCCTGCTGCTGAGGGATGCTGAGCATCACAACCAGAAAACTGAGGAAGGAGCTGTGGTTCTCTGCCATGTGCTGTTTTGCTGGGAAGGGTTTGACTCCTGCAGGGCAGATTTCTCACCTGTGAGAGCTGGTTTATTAGGAAAGGGAAGGAAGATCCACTGAGGGACAGTGTTGTTAATAAGACTTAATTAAAACCTGTTTGCTCTGATAACTTTGATTGGTTTCAGCCCTGCACAGAGCAAGCCAGCCTCCACTCACAGCAGCAGTTCAACTAGGAAGGTATTGCTTCATTGCTGAAAAAGGCTCTGATTTCAACCTGCAGAAGGATTTGGGGCTGACTGGATGGGGGTCAGAGCTCCTGCTTCTTTTTCAGGCTGGGAAATGGAGCACTTACTGGCCATATCACATTTCTATTTCTATTATTTCCACTATTTCTATTACTTCTATTATTTATATTATTTCTATTTCCATTAGTTATATTATTTATATTAGTTATGCTATTTCTATTATTTATACTTGTAATTATATTTAACATATATGTAATGTATATGCATATGTATCTGCATCTGTACCTGTATTGTATTTGTGTATGTATATATATATTTTGTATTTATATTTGTATATTATATATGTATATGTACATGTATATGTATTTGTACACGCATATGTATACGTATATGTATTGTATATGTATATGTATTTGTATATGTATTGTATTTCAATATGTATTTGTATAGGTATATGTATATATGTATGTGTATGTATTGTATTTCTATATGTATTTGTATATGTATCTGCCACCGTTCTTCCCCAGAGGATGCTTTCATGCAGGGAATTTCACACTGATATAAGGGTCTCCACCACCTAAACTGTATATATATACTATATACAAGCAGACCGTGAGATCATGAACCAAGCAAGAGCACTTGCATCAGCCTGGAATCATGTGTATGGGAAAGCAGGTTGCTGTTGGAAGCTGCAATGGATTTAGCCCCCCAAAAGCATGGAATGGAAAGGGGGAGGCTGCCTGGCAGACAGTGGGGCCGCAAGGAAGGAATGCAAGGGGGTTGATAAGGAAGGAATAATAATAATACCCCTTTTTGCTGAGCCTGCCAATGTTTACACACAGGCAAAAAACTTCCTGAGCTGGAAGTGCAGCTTTTTCCTCTGGCTCAGCTCCCTCCCTGCTCGGCCACCTCCACTCAAGGCATTTCCCTCAATCTGGATGCTTTAGAGAATCCTTTTGCCTTGCCAAAGCACTTGACTGTAACTTTATTGTCTGGTCTTGGCTGTAGGACATACCCTGAGCTGTGAAAAACGCACCTGACATTTGATTAGATCTCCCACTATTGATGCAGTGAGTAGTGCCGAGTAGATAAACAGCTGCCAAGAAAGAAAAGCCAATCCCTGCACATTGTCCGACCCCAGGGTGCAAATCCAGCCGCTGGGAATGCTGCTCCAGGGCTATCCTGAGAGAAGGAAAGAAAGGAGCTGCATTTCCCTGCACCTGTTCCCATTGCAGCTGATCTGTTGGGGGTCACATTGCCCCAGACTGCTGTAAAACAAGCAGTGGTGCTGACGGGTGCCCAGAGAAGCTGTGGCTGCCCCATCCCTGGCAGTGCTCAAGGCCAGGTTGGACACAGGGGCTTGGAGCAGCTGCTCCAGTGGAAGGGGTCCATGCCCATGGCAGGGGTTGGAACTGGGTGAGCATTAAGCTCCCTTCCTACCCAAACCAATCTAGGGTTCTATGATTCTATGATCTCCATATGCACACACCCCCTGCACTGTCAGGTCAGACCCCAACCTTGCAGGGTCTGCACTCCATAAAACTGGACCAGGAATGATCTGAGCATATTAAACACCAGAAAATTAAACAAACAAGGTTTTATGGTTTGCTGTACGTCACTTACCCTGCAAACATGCTGTTGAAAGACAGGGAAAGTGTGCACAGGACAAGCCACAGCCTTTAGTCATAGCATTGCTGCTGGGAAACAGCCTCTCTGCGAGGCGTTGGCCTCTCATCCCGCTGGCACAGCCAGAGCCATGCATCTCAATGGGATAAACACACTGTTGTTCCAAGGACACAATGGAGAAACTGCATTTTAATAGTCAAGTTTTTATTTTTCAACTGGGATTTATTTACAGTGAGATTTGGGAGGATCAATTCACACCAAAACAAACAAAACCTGAACTCTAAACCGTGTTTAAATGACTCTTGAACCCATGGAAACAGCCCCAGGTAATGATGGATGTTGCTGTCATCCCTTTAAGCCCTGTACCAAAACCAAAGCCTTCCCCTCAGGTGCTGAGCACTGAGAAAAGGTGGTGATAATGTCACTAGTGAGGGTGTAGATCAGCTTCAAGGGCTGGTTTAGTCCTTATTTTGGATGTGGAGGTGCCAGCAGGGATTGTGGTCTGCCCAGCACCTGCTGAGCTGCAGCCTCTCATGGCCTTGCACCATCAAGACCAGGCTTGTGCCACACCAGCTTTGGCTCCCTAAAACTGAGCTGCATTTGCCTGGGCTGAGCACAAACCTACCCCTGGTCCTTGGCTCTCACTGAGCTGCACCAAGCTCAACCTCGGTGATGCAGCTTGGGCAGTGCAGAGCTGGGGTTGTGCTGTTGGTCTTCACTTACCGAAGGACAAACATACCTCATTTTGTTCATGTACCTGCTGCTGATGCAGAGGAGAAACCCCCAGAGCAGAGCCAGCTCTGGGTCTAGCACCCATCCCACTGGGAGCCTTTGGCATCATTTATTCCCAAAGCCCTCCCTGTGTCGGGAGGGTGGTGGGACAACCAACCCCAAGCATCTGCAGAGCCACCAGATCAGGTATTCTCCATCTCATTGCTTGCTGGCTCTGCCTCATCAAACTGCTATCTCCAATCCCTGACATGAAGAGACTGGGGGAGATCTTTACTCTTAACGCAACTACTGATAAGGCTGAAAAAGAAACAAGTTTGAGGTCTATTCACATTTCAGGCTTCAAATCCATGTGGAACGTTTTACACAGAGCTTCAGCAAATTCTGCTGGAGTAGGAAATACTAAAGGAGACCTAAAGCACGAGAAGGGGGATTAAATGCCTCATGTTCTTAAAAGAAAAGAAGAAATCCTGCACTTACACATAAAGACAAGATTAAAAACAACTCTGATAACCAAACTCATCTGAAACCTGGAAGGTTTTTGTCACTGAAATCCCAATTTAACTACATTAATCAGCCTAACACACTGCCACCAAAACTTCGGGTGTTTCAAGTCTGGCTCAAAGCTTCTGCACCTTGAGTCTGCCTCTGCTTAAAAGCTTCCAGGACGAAAGGCACTTGCATTTCTCACGTTATTCTAACACCAAAAGCAGACAAAGAGCTGCAAAGTGTCTTGTGTGGTCAGTGGGAGAAGGAGGAGGAGGAGGCAGAGCAGCAGGTCTTTGGTGCTTCATGTGCTTTAGGCTGATTTGGAAGTTCTTCACAGGAATAAGAATAGTAGCAATAAAAGGTCTGCAATTCCCTAAGTGTCCATAGCAAACTCCTGCCCTCCCCTGTCTCTGCTCCCCTCTTGGTTCACACTAAGGATGGATGCACCTCAGCCTGGTTCACATTTCAGTGTCAGCAGGGCTCTGCTGCCGGCCCGAGTGGCCGTTCTTGGAGGATGCTTGGCCAGTCCCATTCTCCTGAGTGCCGCCGTTGAGGTTTGGCTTCTCCTGCAGCTCCGGTTGTTCTTGGGCAGGGATCATCAACATTGTGTTCCCCTGGCTACCGTTTTCCGTGTAATATGGGTCTTCAGCCTAAACAGGTACATAAATAACAAAGAGTTAAGGAAGGGAAAGGGCTGACAGCGACCGGCTTTGATTGCAGGCAGCGGCTTGGCTGCCTGCGCTTCCTGGACAGGAGGTACAAACAACTGCAGGCATGGGAACCTGCTCTGGCTGATGAGGAGGGGAGCAGAGGGCCTGAACTATGGCAAGATGAAGCAAGAGGAACAGCCAGGAACTGTGCTGTGTTTTTCTCCAGGACCTGAAAAGGGAAGCTGTCAGGTTTGGGTGTTTTCTTGTAACCAGGTCTTGGAGCTGCCCCTGGCTTGGGTTTGCAATCCAAACCCTTCTATTATTCCATGACAAACCACCTTTGCTTTCCACTTCAACTAAATAAGAAGCACCATGGAATGAAAGCTATGGAAACTGCCTCTCTATCTTTCCCTGTCCTTTCTCTCAGCCTGTAAATACATCTATAACTTGTAGCCAGGTGCCAGCAGAAGTCCAAAGGTGTGCTGTGTGGCTGCTTACTGCTGCTGCTGTAAGGAGCAGATGCCTCTGGAGGATGCAGAGCAATATCTTCCATCCCTACCACGATATCTCCCATGTGTTGGATTGTGGCAGGCCTGATAGCAATGCAGTGGGCACTAGCGGCCCCTGGCTAGTAGCAGGCAGCCCTGTTCCTTGCTTGCTTGGTGGCACCCACCCCCAAAGGCTGCAGAGTTTCTCTTTGTGCTCAGCCCCTTTGATGACACCCTTGTCCATGGCAATGAGATAGGTGTGCTGGACACATCTCACCCAAAAACTGGTCTGACTCTCCCATGCATTTCCATGGGCAGTCACAGATTTACATTGCCTATCACTTGCTCCCAGCATCCAGAAGATGGTATCCAAGCTTGAGAGCCCAAGCTGCACCATCCTTGCCTCTGACACATGCACTTCCCATCTGCATGTTTTGAGGGCATCCTTTCTGGCACTGAAATAACCTAACAGCTTCCCAGGACACAACTCTCCACATGCCCACAAGCAGTGATGAGGGTAAAGCATGCCCCATCCTCACTTTACAAAGGGAATCACACCCCAAAAGCCACTGGTAGGGAAGATTCCTCAGCAGTCAGCCTGCCTGGAAGGGGGAAAATAGGAATAGGAAATTTCTGCCTCTTTCTTTCTTGATGTATTTTATTACCATTGCTTGTTAAGTGAGAGGGAGAAGCAGCTTTTATTACAGCATTGGTACAAGACAGACAGATAACTCAAACGCAGCGAATGGAAAGTTAAAATGCGTCACTTTTAATGACAAATTCATAAGGTTTCGGTGTCTCTGGAGGGGTCTTGCTGGATGAGTTCTTACTGCTGAGCAAAAATAGGTGTTAGACCTAGAAGCCTGAGGAAGAAAGAGGCTGTTTCCCCACAGGAGCAACCAGATAAGTTTTGAAGGCACAAGAGGCTTCCCTTCACCCTGTCTGGTCTGTTCCTTGCCCAGGCAGGACCTGGGGACACACATGCAGGTTGTGGGTGCTGAGCCCCCTCCTCTCCCACCCGGACACCCCATGGCTCATCTCTACCTGCTGCTCTGCCATCTATAAGCACTGACCAGCCTCTCTCCTGCCGGGCTCCAGCTCCGCCGCTTCATCAGGAAGTATCCAGCCAAGCCCAGGAAGGCCAGCATGAGTCCAGATGTGACCAAGGCAATCAGGGTCTTCTGAGAAAAGTCCTGGTGGTTCCTCACGCTCCCCCGTTTGAGGGATTTTATTCCAAACTGGAAAACATAAACCACCAAAGAGAACCGGGAGTCTGACAAACAGAAAACATGTGCGGAACAGGCACCAGGCTTCAAACAATGCTGCTCTTCACCTCCTTGTTAAACATCATGTAAACAAAGCGGGGCTTTGCTGCCCAATGTTCTCCCTTGGACCAGAGTGTGCAGGTCCTGAGATTTAGAGCATGCATCTGCTGCTGAAAGCATCAAATCACAGAGTGGTTTGGCTTGGAAGGGAGCTTAAAGCTCATCCAGCTCCTGCCATGGGCAGGGAAACCTTCCACTAGACCAGGTTGCTCCAGGCCCCATCCAACCTGGCCTTGAACACTGCCAGGGACAAACACTTCCAGTGCAAACACTTGTGCTGTTTCAGCTCTGTTGGCTGCTGTTTATGCAGGCACCTGGAGCTCAGCTTTCCAAGCCAATGGCAGCCTCACTGGAGTGCTGAGAGGAGGAACTGCTTAATGCCAGAGTACCACTTTGAAGCAGCAAAGTGCTGATTACATCCTCAGTTATTGTTGGGATCTAACCATCTCATGTGCCAACACTCAACAAGCACCTCTGAGATGGAAGCAGGGTCAGGTCTTAACTGACCATCTAAAAGCCTCTTTTCTCCAGCTTCTTGGGCCTCCCTTCTTTTCCCAGCTGAATTTGCTTAAGGAATTTACCTTTTCCCAGTGGGATTCCTGGAGCATATCTGTAGCAGGATCTGCAAGGTTTAAAACAGGAGAGGCACATCACATAGAGGGTCATGCTGCAGCTAAAGTCAGCACTGGGGAGCCTGCCCATTGCTGAACACAGAGGAGCTGCTCTTGAAGCAACACCAAAGCTCTGTGTATCCAGAAGACCCCAGAAGAAAGAGCAGCTGCAGAGAGAAGCCTCCTTCCAAGTTGTGTCCCACAGCCTCTCGCATCAAGGCCATCATCAGTGACAGCCAAAGGCATCAACCCAACTGACCTCTCTCACCGACGAGGATGAGGAGCATACAGTCATGATCCACCTCAGACTGAGCGAGCTTGATCTGGCAGGGGGAAGGGACACGGTGGGAACCCTCCTCACATATTGCACTCCACAAGTCCGACCCCTTCATCTCTAGGAAGTGTTTCTGCAAGAGGTGCAAGAAAACCAGCAACTGAAGCAACCAAACCAACCATCACAGCTCTGCTGCTGCTATGGGAGTGTTGTGCATCCACCCTTGGTGTCTTGGTGGCTTCTCTGTGCTGTGACAATCATTGCTGGGCTGGGGGTCAGACCTTCACTTCCCCATTCCCCACTGCTTTGAGCCCCAGTACCAATACCTAGGAAATGCAGATGCTCATTTCTTGTTTCTTAATGAGAATAAATTAAATGAAGATATCAATAGCAACTCTGGCAAATGGCATTTAAGCAAAGCTAAATTTAGGATATGAATTGCATGGCAAGTCTCTCCACTTTCTGGACTCAAACAGCCGCCTGAAGAGCCCTATTGTTTCAGAGTCCCAGGCAGGGGCTGGGAAAGGAGGGAAATAACAAAGAAGCATTGAGCCTTCCTGTTTAGGAAATGTCTTCAATGTTTTTGCTAGGTTGCTGATCAAAGGCTAGGCAAAAATAATACCAATTTCTCAAATTTTGGAGCTGAACCGACTCTTGGGTGGAAGAGGAAGAGGAGTGAGGAGCTGCAGCCTTCCTCTTCTGCAGGCCAGTTTCTGTAGCAGACAGGACAGGCTTTCTCCTTGGGGCTGTTTTCAGCCACAGCTTGCATAAAGGCCACAGTTGCTAAAAGACCTTAACAGCTTCCCTAACATCCTCCTACCTGGGGACATCATCTGAGCTGTGGCTGTTCCCCTCCCTCAAGACAGAGACCCGCTCCCATTAAATCCCTGCCCCTGCCACCAGGCTCAGTGCTTTCCTCTTTCTGCCTTAGAACTGCCTCAGCCTTGTGCTGGGATCACCTCATCCTCCTAGCATAGAGAAATGCAGGAACTTATCCATGGGAGAATAACAAACAAATCATTTTCAGCTGTTTCTATCGAGCTTGGCTTGGGGTGAGAAAGGCCAAGATGGAACAAGAGACCCAAGTGTGTATTTTCCTTTCTCTGCTGTGGAAAGAACTCATCGGAGTGTCAGAATTTCCCCTTGCAATTAGCAGTGCTGGGTGCCAGCTCATTGCTCATTTGCTTTGGGAAAAGCCAAGCAGGAAAGTGAGACATGGTCCCTCCTATCTGCTCCCCTCTTATCTGGTTCCCAGGTTCAGTGGCTGCTGAGCCTGAGCTGGATTTTCCCACTCCATAAGGTAGAGGCAAGGGAGACGTTTGTTTTGGGGTGAAAGCTCCCATAAAAGCATGGCTGAAAGTGGGGCAGTTGGACTCTTTTCACAAGGAGGGAAGTGTGTGCAATTAGACATGGCTCTATAGGATACCCTGTATGCTATAGGTGCATCCATCTGTGTCTGTGTAGGCATGAAATGTATGGATAAGGGGATGTGTGGATAAGGGTGCTGTCCCTGTGCCCAAGTGTCCTTTCCCACTAGATGGCATCTGTGACCACTTGCTCTCGGAGGAGTTTCCATGTGAATTCCTGCTAAAACACAGCCCCTGTGAACAGGAGCAAGTCTCAATGTCATTTGCAGAGCAAAGCCAAGCAAGAACTCGCTCCCCCTGAGTGGTGGCAGTGTGGCTAAGCAGCACTAAGACTGATCCAGGGCATTTCCAAGTCTGCTGTGCCACAAGATCCAGCACCTCTCTGACAGGTTATATCTCCAATGTGGAAGGTTTCTGGCCTCCCACCCACACCAGGACCACAGCCAGACCCTCTCCTGCTTTTATAGCTGCTTCATTTTTGGTGCGCAAGGCCAAGGGCACCAGAAAACCTGGGATTCCCATAGGACTCTGCAGATGGAGCCACTTGATCAGCACCCCTGCTCCTTCAGATGCCCTGATTCCTTTCCTAGGGCAGTTGGCAAGACAAAAAAAGGCCTTCGCATTCCCAACAGGGAAGAGGAAGGAGAAGAACAAAGGCAATTTCCCGTTCAACATGGTGGGAGGTATTTTAAAAGCTAAACTGACCCCAGAGCTTAATCATTAAAAAGGAGGTTTTATGCAACCAGGAGGATGTGTTTACCCTGGGATTGCTGGGATCATCCCTTTGGGATCATCCCCACAGCTCAGATGCTCTGCCCTAGGGATAACAGTGTGAGCTCCTCACCCCAAACCAGCCCCAGCTATGGTGGGTGACCCCATCACTGCAAGCCTGAGAGCATTTGCTTGCAGTTCCCCCCCCCCCTTGGAGATGGGTGTCCAGACAGGGCTGCAACTCACGCAAGTGTTGGTCTCGTTGAGCTGCAAGCAGATGGCTCCAGTGTCACTCACTTCTTTGACATTGTGGCACGTGATGGGCTGGAAGGGCAAAACCACAGCAGTGCTATCAGTGACCTGCTGTGAGATGGGTCCAGCCCCCTCATAGTCCCACAGCCCCATCCTCACCTTCAGGCTGTCCCTGGCCCTGTGCAGTGGTGTGGTTGCAGTTGGGATGAGAGGATGCCCCGAGGTGATGGCAGGAGAGCTCCCCAGAGCCTGCCCGGACCCTGGGGTTTCTGCCACGGTGCTGGGATGCGTTGTTGGGCTCTCAGATGTGGGGACCCCTTCACTGGTGTGGTTTGGGTCCGAGGGAGTGCCCAGTGCCTGTGTGTGGGCTCGGCTGGGCTGGGGGCTTGGCTGCTCACTGCTGGGTCCCTGGGATGTGGGGCTGGCTGCCAGAGACCTGGCAGCAGCTTCAGTTGTGAAGAAATGCAATGAAAAGGAGACACGAGAAAGCTTAAGTCCTCTAAAATCAGTGCGTGGCATTGCGATGACTCCAGTACAATATTGATTTGTCATAGCCAACAATACCAGAACATGTTAGTGGCTGTGTAAGAAAAGTGCATTCGACTTGCTTCAGTTACCTAATTGTTACAAGCACTTCATAATCTGTTTACAATAGGCTCATTTCCTGGGCATACACTGCACCACAGCAAGGATAACCATGGCCTGCCTTACCCTGCATCACCCTCATCTCCTCCTCAGAAAGACATACTGACTTCAGACAGCGTGAGAAAAGGGGACCACACATCTCTGCAAGCATCCCTGCTCCAAGACTCTTCAGATCCTAACCCTGGCCTCCTATTGGAAAGGTTGGCAGAGCTCTGATGGGTGCCATTTGCTGAGCAAATAACAGGTATATTAAGATAAAATATTAATGAGCATTTTGTCCCTTGGCTGTTTTGAACAGAATGGGTCCAATCCACCTGTCCTGAGGACCGCAGTGCTGGATTGTCCCCAGTGGGGCCAGGATGAAAGCTTTTTCCCATACTATCAGGCTCTTTTTTGAGACCACAACCCCTGCACCAACTCCATTGTTTCTTAGGGCAAACCCATGCACTTCATAAACCTGATTACCAATACAAACACCCCCAGGAATCACTGCGAGGAGCGAGGGGGACAGTTACCAGATGTCTGTGGTGTGAGCTCAGCACTGCTGGTGGCTGCAGGGGCAGCTCCGGTGGCTGCTGCACTGTTGGCATCTTGTGATGCTGTGGCCGTCAGTGTGGGGCTGTCTGTTGTGTTCCCACAAGCATTACCTGGGGGCAGAGGAAGATGTTAGGGGCTGGTGTCCCCCCAGCCCTGAGCCCCTGCCTGCCCCCAGGCATCTTGGGGTGCAGAGGGCTCTTGGGGCAGCATTGGAGGAGGACCAGCTCATTTCTGCCCTCATCCCTCCCCATCCTCAGCCTCACCGAGGGATGCAGAAAGCTCTGCACAAAGCTGGATTTCATAGTAAGTTTGGCTTTATAATCCTTGGAGGAAAGACTGTCTTGGAAGAGATCATTTATACGCCTCAGGAAAAATAAGCTGGATCTGCAGTTGCAGGCACAATCTCAAAGTAAATAGAAACATTCCCTTTGGCTTGGGATCAGCACTGACTCATGAGCGAAAACATCTTTGGAGGTAAAACAGAATGTTTGGAGAATGGTTTGCTGCTCTAACTTAAACATTATATACTGCTTCCTGGTATGGTACCAAGATGACACTTCCAGCTTTTCCTCCTGAAGTGAACTACATGAGTCAGTGAAAACGCATCGCTTCCCATTCCTTAACCTTCTCTGTTTGTAAGATCCATTTCCCCTTTTGTCGAACACCTTCAGTCTCTATTCCAGCGCTTTTGCTGTTTAAGATTCTTACTCAGACACTCGAGAAACCCTCACAAAATGCATTGTTCCATTTGTCTTTCTGCCCAGGGGAGCCTGAGCTCCAAGAACAGTTACTTCATCTTTCCAAACCAGCCTTCGAGAGGGAGCAGCACTGACAGGTCCTGATCAGCCACCCGGCGCTGGCACCAGGGCAGCATCCCCTGCCCGTTACACATGCACTCATGTGTTGCACACTGTAGTATTGTCCTGGCAGGAATTCTTCCATGCGGGATGTCAGTATCTGCTTTATCAGGTGCAGAGAACTTGGATGGTTTAGGAAAAGCAAAGACCGAGATCCCTGAGGTCCATTTTGGCCATGGGTGGCAGGGGGAAGAGCTGCTTGGCTCTCCCTGCAGCCAGTGGGTGCTGAGGGGGAGTGTACACCAGCCCGGCCCTATGGGCATGGCACATCCCGTCCATCTCATCCCGCTCTGTTCTGTCTCATCCCATTCGATCCCATCTCGTATGTCCTGTACTATCCCATCCATCTCATCCCATCCCATCCTGTCCCGTTCCATCACATCTCACCCCATCCCATCGCGTTCCATCCTGTCTCACCCCATCCTGTCCTATCCTGTCCCATCCTAACTCATCCTGTCCTGTCCTATCCCATCCCATCCCATCCCAGGCCCTTGCAGGCTGCAGCTGCTCTGGGCGCGAGAGCACAGGGGAGCTGGAGGGGGGGCTGTGCCGAGGGCTCCGCACAGGTGTCTGGAGCTGGGATTGAGGTTCTGGCTCCTATCGAAGCCAGAAGTTTCTTCTCTCTCAGACATTTCAGTTCCAGCTGCTTAAATCACCACGTTTCTGATGCATTGGAACAAATGGGAAGCAGGAGGCGCGACTCCGTGCCCAGCACAAGGAGCAGCTCAAGTTAAATCTGTGCTTCGCTCACAGCTTTGTATCTGCGTGGACATGCGCAGGGAACTTCCCATCACCAGAACAATGGAGCCCCTGGACTTGACCTCCCCAAGTGCTGCAGCCACCCAAGAACCTGTGAGCTGTTCCAGATGTTCATAAAGCACCAGAGGTATTGCTAAGCAAAGTCTTTTCACCGCTGAACATCATAAAATGAAGCCTGGGTTATTGCTCAGTGTCAGCTGTGAGAAGACCTGTCACATTGTATTGCTTTTCCTCCCCTTTACTGTAGCATATGCAGGCCCTTTTCATAGAAAACATGGATAAATAGTTTGAAACCTCTGGACTCAGGAGATAAAAACTGATCCAGATGTGGGCTGGATAATCCACATGGTGCTCAGCTGAAGCAGGTCATTTAATTGCACCACACATTTTTACTGCCCTTGCTAAACTCAGTCCATTTGTTAGTATGAAGGGCTTGAGAGTTTAAGCCAAACCATTTATTAACCTCAGAGAAATCTTCACCTGGGAGTGCTGGCAAATGCAGGAGCTAAAGTGTGTGGGTATGTGAAAGCAAACTGTGCTTCACTATTGTATTTACCCATTTAAAAAGCCTAAACACCATCTCGTAGCTAGGAAGTTAAATGCCTCTGATTTTTAAAGATATTTTAATAATGGGGCTTAGGAAGTATCTCAGCAACAATATCTATGTTAAAGCAGTTGATTTGATCCAACACTCATCCCTGAGCACTAAACCTGGACCAGAGAAGGCAAAACTCTGCCATGGCAAAGGCTCAGCAAACAGGAGAGACATTTACATCACTTGTGCCCTACTCTGCAGCAGATCCACCACAGGGGCTTTGCAAGCTACAGAGGGGCTTGGGACAAGAGCCTGTAGGGACAGGACAAGGGGAATGGCTTGAACCTGCCCAAGAGAGGGGAGACTGAGCTGAGCTCTGAGGCAGAAGCTGTTCCCTGTGAGGGTGCTGAGGCGCTGGCACAGGGTGCCCAGAGAAGCTGTGGCTGCCCCATCCCTGGCAGTGCTCAAGGCCAGGTTGGACACAGGGGCTTGGAGCAGCTGCTCCAGTGGAAGGGGTTGGAGCTGGAGGAGCTTTAGGGTCCCTTCTAACCTAAACCATTCCATGGTTCTCTGATTCTCCCCTGCACATCCCTCCCAGCAAGGTGGAAGGTGCAACCCAGAGGGGCTTCCCAAACAGCAATTCCAGTTCCTACACTGATCCTGGCTGATACAAAAACCTCTTGGCAAACCCTTTGGTAACTGGGTGCCTGTTCCAGTGCCCTGACACAGAACCAGGATAGCTCCTTGAATTCTTTGCTGTGTTTAACAAAGCCTTTCCCCAAGCTCAGCCAGTGCTCTAGAAGCTACAAGAGCTGCAGCAAAGGTGACCTGGCCCCACACTGCTTATGGAGGAGGAGGATGAGGAACGTTTGGATGGCCACAGCCATCCCATGCTCCCTGCAGCAGCTCCAGCAGCATTACTCACACCTCCCCAGTCCTGCTCTCAGCCATGTGGCAGGAATTCAAGCGGGTGGAGCCCTCTTCCCTCTGGAAATATCTGATAAAAACCCCTTCCCTCCCCCTTTTCCTTCTCACAGACAGGATATGGGTGTGGGGCTGGTGTCACGCAGGGGCTGCGGGGACCCCCCGACCTGCTGCACCAAGGGGCTTCCTTGGCACTGGGAGCTTGGGAGCCCCCCGGGGACAATGAGCAGTCACATCCCTCAAGGGTCTGTGAGTTTGAAAGCTCCTTTTCCCTTCCCTCACTTTTACATTTCTATGTCTTGCAAAAGGGATGAAGGGAAGAAGGAATGTTTTAAAAGGACAAGAAAAGGAGATTCTTTTAGAAAGTCAAGTTTGGCAGAGATGAGTTAAAAATGTGTAAGAAAAAAAAGAGAAAAGACCAAAACCAATTATTGTTTGTATTAGGTACAAATATCACAGAATCCCAGAGTGGCTGGAAGGGACCTTAAAGCTCCTCCAGCTCCAACCCCTGCCACAGGCAGGGACCCCTTCCACTGGAGCAGCTGCTCCAAGCCCCTGTGTCCAACCTGGCCTTGAGCACTGCCAGGGATGGGGCAGCCACAGCTTCTCTCATAGGAAGAACTGCACCCCCTTAAACATGCAGCTTTCACCAAAGGTGTTTCAGGACCTGGCTCTCCAGGAGCCAATCCAGACTCAAACCCTCAGACCTGGGGCTTCCATAGGGAGCTGCCCAACCTTAACCTCCGCTTAAGGCACTGGGACCCCCCAGAGAGGTGAAGAGCAGAGCCTGGGGGTGAGCTCCCTACTTCTGCACAGACCCAAACCTCCTCCACCTCCAGCCAGTGCTGACAATGCTCTGTAATACCCTGCAGAACTGTGGAGCATTGGCTGTGCCAGCACCAGCAATGACATTTTGCAGCATTAAACCTGCTCTCACCCAGTACCTTTGCCTTTACACAGGCACAGCTTTTTATCACTTGCGCTTTGTACTACAAGGAGCTCAGGTTCTGCATGTCAGGTGCCTTACACCCTTGAGCCAGTCCTCAATTCTATTTCTCTCTAATAAAATGGGGTTTTCTTCTTCCTATAACATTAACAGAGACTGGAGGGTCAGGCCCAATGGCTCTGATGAGCAATAGACCTTGGCAGCAAAGGGAACATGAAAGGAGCACCGTGAAACAGGAGAACAAAATACAGCAAATTCTTTCACTACTTATTCCTTATTCTGTGTCAATAAGGAAAAATACATTTCAGGAGACACCTGGGGTCCTGGCACAGAGTGCTGCTTTACATTTTTAAGTCCCTTTTTATTACTTCATGGTTGTTGGGTTTGGGACCAAAATGATAATATTTCCCTAAAATATAACCCTTTAAAAAGCACTAGCTCAAGAAAATCCCTGTATCATTACTCACTGTTTCATATGATGAATATTTGAAGAGCTGGAATAGGAGATATTAATATTGATGTAGATTGATTTGATTTTCAGACAATGTTTAGCTCCCACCACAAAACAAAAGTAAGGCTAATTTACACTGACAGACTGAGAAACGACTTGAACTGTGGCTGCACTCCACCGCTTTGCGTGCTGCATCAGCATCCCCTCCTGTTATCTGTAATATCACAGGGAGCTCTTCCACCCTGATTCCCCTCTTTCTCAACCCAGCAGCGTTTTCTGCTTGCAGCGTATCACTTGGAATGTGTTGGGGGGGATGCCTGATGTAGAACATCACTGCAGCGTGAAACTGCAATCACCACTGAACACCCATTAAAACACATCCCCCTCCTTGTTCCACGAGTTACAAAGAAGTTGCCCCATGCAGTAGTCTCTATTGCTCAGTGCTTGTACCCCTGGTTAGTCGCTGCAGTCAATACTCACCGCACAACTCCACTACACAGAACGCAATCCAGAAAAGCTGCCTCCACTTCATGATGTTTAAACCTCCCAAGAACAGCATTCCTGCTCGCAGCTCCCACCACAACTGGAGCTGGCGGTGACAGCTCTTACACTTTCAGTCCTGCAGCAGCTCTGAGCTCATGGAGCTGCTTGGGTTTAGTTCAAGCCTTTGAGATCACTCACTTGTGGGGTGGGTTTCTCTTCAGGGGTTGTGCTTATGGCTCAAGCCTGAGGTGGAGTTTCTCCTTTCACAGTTTTATGCAGTTCATGGCAACCTCACTATCTCTTAGGTAATTTTCTCCTCCCCACTTCCCTGCCAGCGCTTCAAAACAAACAAAAGAGCAACCCTCTCCCCAGCAAAGGATCCCAAAGCCTTGCTGGGCTTAACTCTTGCTGGGCTTACCTCTTGCTGGGCTTAACTCTTTCCTGCAAGCCGCTTACTCTCTGTTAGAGGGAAGGCAGGGATGCAGTGTGCTCCAGCCGGAGGGAAGGATTAGAGCGGAGCCTGCTCCTAAACTTCCCTCAAAGCAGAGTAAGCACCATCTGATGAGAGCAGGAAAGTGGAGAACCCCCCGGTCCAGCCCCATGCACAGTGCCAGGGCTGCGCCAGTGGCAAGGGGGAACTCGGAAAACAGTGGCATGGTTTAGTGTGAGGTGTCCCTGTCCATGCAGGGGGTAGGAACTGGATGATCTTAAGGTCCTTTCCAATCCAACTATTCTATGATTCTAAAACTGACTTTAGAACCACAGATTTTCTCAGTGAATTAAGCAAAGAACTCAAGGATGTGAAATCATCACTGACCTGAAGAGAAGGAGCTCCATTAGCTTCACTGAATTGCCTGTGGTCAAACAGAGAATGAAACAGTGTAGAGAAGGGCTGAGGGAAAGAAAAACCCACAGGCAGACCTGGAGCAGAAGAGGGACTCAAGACCAGTAACATCCTAGACCTCCTTTCCATTAATAACACATTATAGAGACATTACCAACAGTACAGAAACACTGAATTACATCTTGCTATCAGGCTGAACTTTACCAAGTGGGAATGGTTGCTCCTGGCTCTCTCCAGAGGTGCACTGCAGACACGTGTGGGACCAGCACTGCACTTAGAAGGGTGAGGGATGCTCTGCAGCAGGCAGCAAATGGAGCTGAGTCAATACACCCTAGCACAGCCTGGAAGAGACATGAGGACCTCCAAAAGCACTGATTAAGTATATATACATATATATACATATTAAAATCTATTTTTTTAATTTAAAAATACCTGCAGTTTCTATTTCTTAATTTTTATGTCTGGAGACACCAAAAATACCAGAAATGTCTTAATCATAATTTAACAATTTTGGCCTTTGGGGATAACAAAGAAAAGATATGAGCGCTTGGGAAACCAAACTACTTAAGCCTGGATTCTTCCTTTTCTTTTGCAGCTAAATGGTGCAGTCACTGAAGGAGTCACAGGAAATCCAAAAATGAGGTGGCCAGGAAAACAGCTATGGAAGGAAAGACAATCAAGAGCTTGCTTACTGTATTATCTGCTTGTGGCTGCCCCTAGTACATTCCTACAGACAGAAAAGGAATAAAAGACAGAAGGCAGGGTCATGTTATGCACAAAGAAATCCCCCAACAGCATTTCTAATACACACATTTCTTGGTATGACAAAATGCCGATAGCTTTTGTTTGTAGCATGGGACAGGGGCTGGAGGAGATGATGTTTAAAGGTCCCTTCCAACTCGAAGCATTCTGTGATTCTATGGCAGGAAACATCTCTTGGAAGGAAACATCTGTAGCTAAGAAATGTGCTCCAGCATCTATATAAAGACTTCTATTATGTGCAGTAATCTATTACTGCATGACAGAGCTATACAGCTCTGTTAAAGTCCAAAATACCCCAGTAAAATATGGTCTACACCATGGTGTAAAACCTGAGCATGGACACAGCCTGGCTGTCTCCAGCAGCTCCCACCAGCATGTTGTCTTTGTCCCTGTCTCAAACACACACTCAGGGAAGCGCATGACTCAGTACATAACACAGGTCTGCTTAGAAAATCTATGCCAAAGATGAAATGAGAAAAGCAGAATGAGACAAAAGTCCTATTAAATAACAGATTATTATTAATTTCTTTCCTATTAAAGTGAGAATTTGGGTTGGATAATGCCACTAAAAATAAAAGAGTTGAAATTTCAAAGTATCAGCCACATCCGATGAAGACCATCTGGTGAGAACTAACATCCCATCACACTGAAAAGCATCAAGAAAAGCTGTGGAGCTGCCTCTGGCAGGACAAGGCTCAGGACCACTCTTGTCCAGTGAAGGCAGAAATGCTTAGAAATGGCATTTCAGCACTAAAAATAAGTGAATTATAGGGAAAAAAATAAACCAAGCCAGCTGGTGCTGAGCCTCTTGTTTGCATGGGGGCTGCAGGAAACCAGCCCCATGGTGGCTCCCCACTGGTGGCCAGTCCCCTGCCCACCCTGCCTGCACCAGGGGCTCTCCCCTCTGCCCTGCAGCCTTCCTGCCATTCTCTTCCAGCACAGCTCCAGGCTCCTGAGTGAAAGAAACCAAGAGGCTCATCCGGGTTTGGCTGCCGGTTGTATTTCACCTTTCAAAACCAGGCTAAAAATAGAGAGCTGGACTAAAAATAGGCAGTGGCCGGGTCTGTCAGACAGCAAGCATGGGAAGCACCCGGGTTTGGTTTCCCCTGGAAGTCAGGCTGTGTTGCAATGACATTCCTAGTGTCAAAGATGTAGGGTTTCATTAATACTCATGCCTACTGTGTGCGCTGAGTATGTCCGATCATGCCTTAGAACTTGTTTGCTGCAAGGCACAGCAGCTAAATCTGACATATCCTCAAATGAAGAGCCAAAAGAACCCAATCACTTTACTTATTCACCCTGTTCCTTGGACCCAGACTAACCACAAGGCTTTGTGGCCTGGTGTCCGTTTGCACTCATGTTTCAGAGATGCTGGGAAGTGGGTAAGCTCTTCAGTTGGGGATGTGTGTATCTGTGTGCACACCTCCAAGCATATTGTATATATCCAGCTGGAACCAGGCTCTTCCTCCTGTTTATCCAATGAGCAGAAGATACCACCGTTTCTCACTGACAGGACTCTCCACTCAAACCTCTGTTTAAAGTCACTTGAAGGATTTCCTCCTTTCAGACCCTAACAAATCCTTCTGGTGGAAAACTTCAACACCAGAATGAGAACCACATACATGAAATATCTCAGCCTGTGTCAGCTGCATGAGGTTAGCAACACCTGAGCCAATTCTAACTAAACATGTACAGGATCAAGAGTCCACATTTCAAACAGGACGGTGATGAAGGTTTGTTCACATAGACTGGGATTGGGGCCAAGTATTTAAGGGTGATTTAACTTAATTGTGAATGATGCAATAGACATATGGCTGGGAAGTTATATGCCAGGAAACATGTTTTCTATAAGTATTTTAGCAGGCAGATGGCATACAATAGTTTTGGTGTAGTCATTTCCTCACCTCCTAAAAGTTGCTATTTTGGAATAATTAGATTCCCACCATCTTCCCAAGACACCAGCACTGCTGACCCAGAGGATGTGCAATGTTAGAGGACTATTTCTCTACAAAATGCCATCCCATAAATCAAACATAACACTTGCCCATCCATTGCTGTTCAGAGGCTCAAAGCACTTTAAAACGTTCCCACTTAAATCGAAAGTGAGGATTAATGGTGGATGGGGACAGAAGCACGTGAAAGCACTTGGAGCAACGCCACACCACAGCTAAACCCCAAAAGCCAAAAGTTTTGAGTCTCAATCCTCAACCATAGCAACCAAACCACACCACTTCCCAGCCAGAGCAATGATTTCTGGAGCTTACAACCACCTCAGGCCTCAGAAGAACTGCTGCAGGAGATGCAGCTTCAGGAGCAAGGTGAGCATCCCTATGCCCGGATGGGGCCGGAAAACCACAGCAGAGTAAGAAGCTGCAATGAAACAGCATTGGAGTGATGCTTGGGTTATTTGTGTTAGCTTTTATTCTAATTAGGGCTTTGTACAAAACAGGATTATAACAGAGTGGTTTGTGTTGGAAGGGACCTTAAAGCTCCTCCAGCTCCAACCCCTCCCATGGGCAGGGACCCCTTCCACTGGAGCAGCTGCTCCAAGCCCCTGTGTCCAACCTGGCCTTGAGCACTGCCAGGGATGGGGCAGCCACAGCTTCTCTGGGCACCCTGTGCCAGAGCCTCAGCACCCTCCCAGGGAAGAGCTTCTTTACTAATATGTAATCTAAATTGAGTTTAACTTTCCCCACTGAATCCTCTAAGATGCTGTTGGGACCACATCTCTTTTGTATTAACAACAGCAATGGGACCAGATCCTGACCAGGGTTGAGCAAGGGGAACTCATATCCACTGCTAACACAGGACGCAAGCTCTCTACTCTGAGCAGATGGAATGAACTGATTGTGATTCATCTAAGAAATAGAAAAGAACTGAAAAGCTTCCCTAATAGTATCATCCTTATCATGGTTTCCTGAAGAACTTGTCATCTATTTGTTTTATTGCGTTTGGTTTTGCACATTATTATATTTATATTGTAGCCCTTGGGGCAGGAAATGCTTCCTCTATTACTGTTTCAGAAACGACATCCTGAGAGTCCTGTCAAGGCATCCTTTGTGTGAAGGCTGTGCTGGAGAGACACTTACCTCCATTTCTACATCAGAACCTTGCAAAGCCATCAGCTTCCGCCCCCCAATGAAGAGCCACTCACCCCCAAAGAGCCATCCCTGCTTGTGCCCTCCACCACCAGAGGATGTTGGAGGAAAACTCACCTTTACCTACAACAGTAAATGCAGGTCCCCCCTCTCCTTCCTTTGCAATCTCAAATGAAAACCTCCTGCATCAGCAAGAAGTACACAGCATGTCCGGGCTCCTAAATTTACTTCCAGAGTGCACAGAGCCTTGAATAATCTTCATTCATGAAAGCAAGCTGCCTTTCCAGACCACTATTTATCTAAGTGCTTGTATTCCTGCTCTGATTTGTATTGAAACTTAGTTCTCAGAATTAAAGACCAAATACATCATAGAATTGCAGACTGGTTTGTGCTGGAAGGGACCTTAAAGCTCCTCCAGCTCCAACCCCTGCCACAGGCAGGGACCCCTTCCACTGGAGCAGCTGCTCCAAACCCCTGTGTCCAACCTGGCCTTGAGCACTGCCAGGGATGGGGCAGCCACAGCTGCTCTGGGCACCCTGTGCCAGCGCCTCAGCACCCTCCCAGGGAACAGCTTCTGCCTAAGAGCTCAGCTCAGTCTCCCCTCGGGCAGGTTCAAGCCATTCCCCTTGGCCTGTCCCTACAGGCCCTTGTCCCAAGCCCCTCTCCAGCTTTCCTGCAGCCCCTTTAGGCACTGGAGCTTCTCTCAGGTCTCCAGTCTGAACTATATATATACTGTTTTAACTTGGGCAAAGGCGGCCTCTTCATAATCCTTGCAACTCCATTTAATGCATGCCTTGGTATTTATTACCCCCTTGCAAAGCTACTGCTTATTCATTTACACTCAGCAGAGTCATTCCTCAGAGAGAGCTGAAAAAAACCCTGCAAATATGAGACTTTTGAGGCATAGATCATCTATTTTCTTTTGAAAAGCTTTTGGAAACCTTAAAAAAGCACCAAGGAAAGATGCATGGTTGCTGCAACTGTAGCGTACCCTTAATAGAAGTGGTGTATTAAAACAAATTGCTTAGTGTGATTATTCCTCTACAATCAATAGCTTCAAATAAGAAAGCAAAGACGAAGCACACGTGCCTACACTGAAGCAAACCATATGGTGGGTGGATTGCTGAACAGTTTTATGCCTTAAACTTTAACTTCAGGATTGGTGGTTCAAATCTAATCAAGGCTATGCTCATTTACTACCTTCTGTCTGTTCAGCGCTTTGTAGGATATTGCTGGGTCTTTAATATAGTTTTAAGGGGCAAGCTACAATGTAAATCAAGTCACTTAAGCATTTTTCCATGAAACTGTTCCCCAGATGCATGTTTTCCACAGCAATACTGGAGCTTGAATGAGTCAGAAGGAATTGCCTTGAAAAACGAGGCAGGAATCAGCAAACCAGAAAACTCCCAAACTAAGTGATTTTTCTAAGTCGCAGGAACAGGAGCCTAAATGCAAAGGAACAAACTCAGGTGCAGGATGGGCAGAGCCAGGAGATAGCATCATAGCCTGGTTCGGGTTGGAAGAGAGAACCATTGCTGAGCTCATGAGGATGCCTTGGAAAGAGCCATCAAGTCAATGACACACCTTGATGAGACACAGCCACATCGCTTCTGTCTGCACTGGGTCCAGTGGTACTGGGAGTTCAGGTGGTCACTGCTGGTGTGCTGAAGGGGTGAGATACCCTCAGAGTTTGGGGGTTTTCTCCTCAAAATATTCCCATTTGTTTGAAGAGACAATGCCAAGGAGCTGCAGCAATACAAGGAAAGGAACAGGAGAGGACAGAGATGAACCGATGGTGTTTCTCTTTCTATCCATCACTACTTTGGGGCTGGACCAGAGTCTCATTAACCTGGCTGATTTCACTGACTGCTTTTCATTGCTGCCCCATCCAAAGTACTTAACTATAATAAACAGCAGCACCACAAAACACCAATAAAAATCATTAAAGCATAAGTCTAGTAATTTAGGACAAAGATTAGCTTCTCCATCCAGACCTGCAGACTAATCACTGCAATTTATTTGTCTGGATGCCATCTGAATGTGCAAGCTGGATTTATTGTTTGGGCTTTTCCCCCATTGTTGGGACTGCAGCAAGTCCATCCTGTGGGTACACCAAGAGAACGATACCTGAGATGCTTAATTGCAACTTTAATTCCAAATAAATGCTATTTGCAACAGTGGTTGGTTTAAAAGTGATGGAATGACAGCATCACAGAATAACAGAATAGACTGAGTTGGAGCAAGCTGCTCCAGTGGAAGGTGTCCCTCCCAGTGGCAGGGGTTGGAACTGGATCAGCTTTAAGGTCCCTTCCAATCCATTCTCTGATCTATTCCCAGGGAGAACCACCTCTTCAGCTGTAAGCTATGTAAAGTGAGCCCAGGGCAGCATTTCTCATGGAGAAACCCCAAACTGTAATTAGGAAATACAGGAATGACTTTTACCCTGAGTAAATATCAGCTCAGTGCCAGGTGCTGCTGCAGCATGGGATGAGATGTAAAAACCTCCTCAATGGCAGTGATAAAAGGGCACCTTTAAAAGCACCTGGGAAGGGCTCTCATCTCCACCCTGGCAATTGCTGATAATAAAGTGCTGCTTGTTTCTACCTGAGAAATGAGCTCCCAGAGGTACAAGTGTCTTTGGTTTTCAAAGGAGGGTTTGTTCAAATAGAGATAGGAGCATCCTCAGTGATTACCAGCTCCTGCCCCCACTGACCCACTGCACTGGGAACCAGCAGCCCACCTCCAACATATCCTATTGCTTTGACTTTTAAAGTCTTTGGTCTTTGAGTGATAAATAAAATTAAATAGGAAACAAAGAGCCACTTTGTTGGGTGTCTCCTGAAGAGAAGGATGCAACAGCAAAACTATTCCAACCGCAGTGCTAGATGCCCTGCAAGAATGACAGGGCTCTGCGCACAGCTATGAGCACACAGCTAAATTCAGACACCTCTTATTTATTGATGTGTTTGTACAATAGGAGTGGCTGGCAAGGCTGCAGGCTCCAAGTACCTTCTGATGGCACATAATAAGCTCAGACAACACAGACCTACAGTGAATAATAGAACAAAAAGCTTCCAGTATCACTGAAAAATCAAAGCGCATAGGCAATCAGATGCTATCCAGTTAAACCTCCTGGGAAAGGGAGCGAGGGACATCTTAGGAGCTGTGAAGGAGGTGGGTGTTATAGGACACTTGCATTAAAATATAAACATCCTACAGCATTAGCATGTAAAATTACACTGCTGTTTCACCAGACAAATTACAGTGTATCTCATCTAATGCCACTGATAGGGTCCAACTAAAGGAAAGCATACAAAAGACATCCCATTTGTGGACACAATTCCAAACCTGTGTTCTCAGTACTGTGATGATGTAGGGGTAAAAAAAACAAACACGTATTCATGAGATGATGAAAGATGCATTAGAAATAACCAAGATAAATGACATCCCACAGGAACAGAGAGTTAATGACTCTGTTTTTATCCAGATCTGTGGGAAGATTCCTAGGCCTGAGGGAGCTTCCCAAGCACAGCACCTTTGTCCCCTCCACCCTCAGGGTGGCATCTCCTCAGCCATAACAGGCTCTCAGGTGCAGTGGGGATGGTCCCAGAACTGCTCCATAGGTGCAGCCATCCATCCACAGGGCTGTGGGCAAACCCTCCCATTTCTGGTTTGGGAATAGAAGTGATTTCACACACAGGGAACCCAAAGTCTGATATCTCCACTGTGACTTGGTGCATGCCCGAGTCACGGCCATCCCTTCACCTCTCCCCTTTGCTCACTGCTCACAAACTCTGCTTTCTCCAATTACATTTTGCTTTCAGATATTCTTCCTCTCAGCTCCATCAAAAGTGTTTTCCCCCTGTGGTACCACACTGGAATTACTGCTGCTGGAGGTCCTGACACAGCACAGAACAGCCTGTGCTGAGCAGAGCTCTCTGAGAGGGAATGTTTCTGCTCTGTGCCTTCAGAAACTCTTTTCTGATAGGATCTCAAGCAATGATGATGAACAAAGAGCACCTTCATTGTATACAGATAGAACCCAGGAAGCTGTTAAAGGGGGACTAAGGGGAAAACCTGGGGGATGCTGCAGAGTGGAGCTGGGGGAGATGCCACAGTGGGGTTGTGGAGAGGACAGTCAATAGAATCAGCTAGCGTGGAAAAGACCTGTTTAAGATGATGAAGTCCAACCCTTCCCCAGCCCTGCCAAGGCCACCCCCAACCCATGGCACTGAGGCCTTGTCTCCATGGTGTGAACACCTGCAGGGCCGGTGCCTGCAGCCCTGCCCTGGGCAGCCTGTTCCAATGCCTGAGCACCCTCTGGGGCAGGAATTGTTCCTCAGCTCCATCTAAACCTGCCCTGGTGCAGCTCGAGGCCGTTTCCTCTTGTCCCATCCCTTGTTCCTTGGGAGCAGAGCCCAGCCCCTCCTGGCTCCATCCTCCTGCAGGCACTTGCAGGGAGCAATAAGGTCCCTAAGCCTTCTAAACATGACTTTGGCTGCAGCAGTCAGAGGACTGAGGGAATTCACACTGAAAGTTTGGAAGAAGAATACTACACATCAACTGGTTTTCCCACCTCCAAGAACATTTCCTCCAGCCCGTTGGGATGCAGCTTCTCTCAGCACCATTTGTAATGGCAGGGAGAGCATCGGCAATGAGAAGTGATGCCGCATCATTGAGCTAAAGCACTCCTGTGACACAGGGCACACGATCGATACGTGGAAGCTGAGACTCCATTACTTATTAGAAGTGCTTCAGAGAGTGCTTTGGAGAGACAAGCCCTATCCTGGGACCTCTCCTAGATGGCTTCAGATTAACTGTTACAGGTTTCTCGGCTTGTTTTAATGGAAGAAAGTTTTGCTTGCATTTTTCCACCCCCCTGGAGTTTTACCATCATCTTTTCTCATTAGGATGGTGGCAGGAGGTCAGAGCCCTCTGTCTGAGCGAGTTCATCCATAATTTGGAAGGGAGAGTTTCCAAGCTGCAGTGTTCACTGTACCTTCCCCTGTGTGTTGCTGTGTGTTCCAGAGCAAACTGTGGAACCCACAGCCCCACCTCCCTGCTTCTTATTTAAACACAAAAGCTTCCATCACTCTCAAGGCCTAAGAGACAAGCTGCGGCTCTGCTGTTCTCCAGGCTCAGACTTGCTGGCTCACTGGTCTCCAGCCATGCTGCTGGTGGTATTTGATTACCATAGACAGGCACAAGGCAGAGCAGAAAACCTCTGCAGATGTGGGGCTGCTTCACTGAGGTTATTCAGCCCTTCCTACCCAGAGGACAGGGCAGGAGCTGCCTCCCCCTTGTCACCATTCACTCAGCTTCTTGGTGTTCTTCATTATTTTGGAATCTGGAGAATAAGCTGTTGTCAAACCCTGCAGAACAAATTGAACGTTGGGTTTTCAAAGCATTCTAATAAAGCAGATGGTACCATGAGCCCATAAATCTCCTCCCAACTTCAATGCATCTAAACACTGACAGATTCTCCATTAATGGGCAGATTAATCCTGAACAGCAAAAACAGTGGGAAGGGAAATACATGCTTTTGTCTCCGTAACAGGGAAAATGAACACACTAATATGTACAACTCACAGGAGAGGTGCAGTTACATCCATTATGAACACGTGGAGCTACTGGCAGAGCCCAGAGGCACTGCAAGATGTGTGCAGAGCACAAGGTAATGGCTTCCTCCAGCTGCCCAGGGATCAGGAGAAGGAAAACAGCTATAGGATGGAAAGGGAGGGTTGGCTGCCCTGATGCTGGAGTTTGCTTCTCAGACCAGTTTATTATCAGTGTTTTATTTCCCTTTCCTGCAGGTCTCCCTAACAAGCTTTTGCTGATGGGCACTTTGGCCAGTTCCTAGAACCCCAGCCTGGTTTGTGCTGGAAGGGACCTTAAAGCTCATCCAGTTCCAACCCCTGCCATAGGCAGGGACCCCTTCCACTGGAGCAGCTGCTCCAAGCCCCATCCAACCTGGCCTTGAGCACTGCCAGGGATGAGCCACCCACAACTCCCCTTTGCTGTCCCAACAGCAGCATGTGCTACTTCACCGACCATCATAGAGCCAAGTGAAGGATTTCTGGTGTTCTCTGTTGTAAGCAGCAGCCCCCCCAGTGCAGCATCCCCTTCTCAATGCCATCCCCTCCTCTCCCCACCGCTGATTTGCTTGGCAGGTGTGAAATATTAATTGCCTCACATGGGAGCTTGGCTCACTGTCTGTCGCATTTGACTGAAATACCATTCTCTGCTGCAACTATAATTACTGGGGGTCTGGGTTTTAAAAATAGCCCCTCGCCTGCCTGTTAATGAGGAGCCAACTCTGCTACACAACCAGCTATTTTGGTTAATTATAAAAGAGAAAAGGACAAATTTGTCACGTCTTTTGTTTTCGTTCCACCGTGTCTCCCGGTGACAGCAGGGCCGAGCTGTGATGGACTGCTCAGCCGGCAGCACCAGATGCTCCCTCCCAAAACAGGAGGGGGTCAGCACTGGCTGGGGGGTCTCAGTGCTTGGGGGGGTGAGGGGGGGTTCTGCTTCTCCCCACAGCAAAGAGGTTTAAACAAAGGAAAGATGATTTCAGCCAATACTTAAATCTTTACACAAATGCTCCCCAAGCAAATGTCTGGGGATGCTCTGACTCAAAAGCACTGATTTATTCCTATGAAATCTTCTTCTAAATACTATTATAATTATATATTATAAACGATTTTATATTATTGTATGTATTATATAATAGTAATGCTCATAATAATGATATATCTTATGAACATGCTGACTTAAGGCATCCTGAGCTGCAGCTCTAGCACCCAGTAGACCCTCTTCTGCGCTCTCTCTCCTTGGCTGACAACGGGACAGAGGGGGCCCTGGTACATCCTCCCCCTACCATTCCCACATTAAGACAACCTCCCCTCTCAGGTTTGCTGAATGCTCACCCCAATATTCACTCAGGTTTCTGGTTTGTGTCTTAGAAACAAGGAAAAATCCCTTTTGGAGGTGCCAGCACAGACAGAGGAGAGCACTGACAAGTTTGGAAATGGCAGCTGAAAGTGCTAACAAACCTCCCCTTGGCCCCATGTGCTAATTAATAATGTGTTAATAAACCTCCAGAAGAATACAGATCAATAGAGCTGTTGTATTCCCAGGCCCTGCTTGAAACCTGCCAGGCAGCAGCAGCAGATGCAGCCCAAGAGAGGGAAGAGCCAAATGCAGCTTCATTGGTCATGAGATTCCTGGTTAGGGGAAGCAGCATCCTCCCTTAGCGCACACCAGATATGAGACACAGTTAAGTAAGCTCATTTTAACAGGAGTAATTTCAGTCATTTAACAGGAGATGATCCCATGGTTTTAAGGATGTGCTTTGCTATCAGGACATGAGGAGGCTGCAGAACCATCGGCTTCCTGCCATCCCTAGCGGAGATGCCTGCACTGCAGTGAAGGTTTCTGTAGGCTGCTCCAAATCACCATCCTAATGGCCAACTTCAGGGAAAACTGCCTGATCATCCAGATTAACTCTTCAAGCTAAAATAGAGCATTCAGCAACACGCAGAGGAAGGAGCCTCCTCCAGCTCTTTACCATGCAAGCAGCAGCAAGAAACCAAAAAGAGAAAGAAGGGAAGCAAGAGAAGTGGTGACAGTTTACTTCTCAATCTGATGCTTGAATTGCCTGGTGTTCAGATACGTGCAGAAGGGAAACAACCTACTCAGCATGGTGCCATGGGCTCCCTCTTCCTTTCACAACTGCAATATTTAGTTCTATGTCTGTAAAAGATCAGCAGCAACACTTTGCACTAAAATGCATTGACAGCATGTTTCATAATTATTTATGTAATTATCTAGCATTTCAAAGAACCCACGATAAGAGCTTAAATTGATGTATTAAATGAGCAAAATCATTATTCCAGCAATATTGAATGCTGCTCTGTCAAATAATCATTCCATATATATGAAGAAAGCTTTTAGAAATAGCACCATCGCTCAAGATGCTACCAGATTAATGGCACAAAAATCCCATAGCCTTTCCCTGAAGGCAGACAGAACTTTGTATATGGAGAATTAAATTTGTATATACAGAGCATATATGGAAGTCTCATACATCAAAATCAGTAAGAAACAATAGAAAGAGAGACCAAACCCTTCAGCCTAGAATAACTGTTCAAGGGTTACACTTGTTTAGAAACTTCTCCAGAGGAAACAAAGCAATCAGGAATAGAAAGTGTTGTCTCTAAACCAACAGCTTGACTGGTATCTGTACAGCCCAAACTCCATCCCCAGGTCCATGCTACCCTCCCTGTCTTGCCACAATAGCAGCTACTGGGGAAAATATAGTAGTACTGATAACAACAACAATAATACGTTAGTTCCAATAGAGCATAGGAAAACCCCACTAAATGAACTGCAGCGAATCCGTCCTTGCCTTCTCCTTCTGCTGATACTTCACTAACCCTTAGAAAAGTGGCAGAGATTTTATAACCCTGGGATGAAGATTAAAAAATAAAGCCCAGTAAAATTCCCTGTGAATTATTGAAGCTGTAGCTCATTATAACGGAAGGAGTGAGCCTTTATTTTCAGTAAGTGACACGGGAGCAGAGAAATGGCAGGATAATGATGCTCAGGCAGAACAATTATTTCATGGTGATAGAGAAGCATAAAGTTTAGCACTTTGATTATCACCCTGTATGTTTTTATGCACCCAGTTTAGAGACCGATCAATCAGGGGGGTTCTGATGCTGCTCCAGCCCTGCTCAACTACAGCATCTGCTTGGTGCTCCATCACGTTGCTTCACCCTGTGCCTAAAGCACTGCGTTTGTAGCAGTCCTTATTTCCCCATTTCGCAATTCAAGGCTTTGACACAAAAATCCTGAGCTTGGACAAAAGGCAAACTCAAAGGGGTCCCACCCTTCCCAAGGATCCCACCCTTGGACCAGGCCAAGCTGAGGGTGTAATGCTGCTGCTAATGATCAAAACCAGCTGCTCGCTGCCTAAGGAGGAGCAGAGAAAGGAATTGGGGGGTCAGGAAAACAACCAAGAGCAGGCACAATCCTTCCACCCCACACACCTTCAGGAGGAACCTACAGCAAGGGCCATCACCCACAGAGCTGCAAGTCCTGGGCATGGAGCTGCAGCTCCGGCAGCACTGCTGTTTGTGCTGGCATTCCTTCCCTCCTTCACATGTGTTTGCATGACACTTTGCCATAAACCATATCACTGGATAAGAGTGACGTGACATGACTTTTATCAAGGGGAAATTTAAAGCTTAAGTGCCTTTAAAATGCTGGCATCTCTCACAGGATGTGCAAGCTCTTTTGGAGCATTACACCCATTATATGTAATTCTTTTCCTCTTGGAGAAATATTAACATGTACTTTTCTCCTCCTCAATCACTTTTTGTTTGACCTTTGTATCATCAGCTGTCTTTAAGAGGGTCACACGTATTCTGATGTCTGTGTCTTGCAGAGCCTCCACTGACCAGACCACAGAGCAGGGCTGGAAATGGGATTCTTGTGTATTTATATAGCACATTCCCTTCAGGGAATTCAAGCTGTTTCAGAGTACTAATTAATCATGTACTTGGTAGCTTCGGACCAATGCAAAGTAATTGCTTTGCTCTCTGAATTGACATAACCTGATGTGCACAAAACTAAGGTACACAGGTCTGGGGAGCTTTAACCAAGCAAAATAGCTTTAAATAGTGTACACTGGTGTTGTGCACACTGGGGAACAACCCCACTTTTGGGACAGCAAAAGGACTGATCCAAAGCTTTTAGAGCATTTTGAGGTAAGGACCACAGTGCAGGTCCTTTAAACTGGGAACCAAGGGGCTGCCACAAGAAGCTGTTCAAGGCCAGGTTGGACACAGGGGCTTGGAGCAGCTGCTCCAGTGGAAGGGGTCCCTGCCTGTGGCAGGGGTTGGAGCTGGGGGAGCTTTGAGGTCCCTTCCAACCCAAACCAGTCTGGGATTCTGGTATGATTCTGTTTTACACTTCTTAAGGCCATAACCTTAAAGCTCAGAAGCAGAAAAACACAACACTGCATCCCAGCCCCGGTTTGGTGCTCCAGACAGGGTTTTGAGATCTTTTTAAAGCCAGGCCATTTCCAATCCATAGCTTCTATGTATGGATATGGGTATTTGGTTTACCCTTTGCCCTGCTACAGAGGTACAGCTCAGCAGATGAGATCACAGCTGCCTTGCTAAGACATAGAATCCCAGACTGGTTTGGGTTGGAAGGGACCTTAAAGCCCATCCAGTTCCAACCTCCCAGGACAGGGTAGACCCTTGCTCCTGAGTTCATCACTGACACCTTTTAAGTGGAGAGAACGTTCTTACCTGGAGAGGAAGGGCTGCATTTCCTTGTGGGTCAGAAACACATTCAGGGCATCAACAGCGAAACCCTGGACCAGATACAGAAAAGTCCTTTACTTATACAGGTCCGAGCTCGCTCCCCACCCAGTACTGACCCTGTGCATAGGTCCCGGTAACCCAAAGCCCGACCTCGCGGGAGTTGCTCCGGGAGCTGCGTATCCAGACAAAGAGCTGGGATACCGCTAGATGGCGATCGGACCGCCGGGATAAAGAGCATCATCCCCAGTTCCACATCCCAAACTCCTCTGCACCCCTATCACCCGCATCCCTCCCGCTTTGCTTCCTCCGGCATCCCCCCATTACCTCGCTTTAACAACACCCAAGAGCCCTCCTCTTCCTCGCCCTGGCCAAGCCAGCTCGGCTCCCATCAACTGCGCAAGCAAATTACCCCCTCTAATTACACCATATGCGCAAACTGTAGCGTATTAATCACTATAGATGCTAATTACCCTGCCCGCTGCCCCCGGGGGGAGCCCGGCCACGCTCCTCCCGAGGCTCCGGTACCCCGGGGCTTGGGGAGGATGTGCTCTCCAAACGGTGATAATTACCCCAGCTGCAGGGTGCTGAGCTCCCTAAATGGGACCATTGGCGAGAGCCGTTTGTTTAAATAAGGCCCTATTGTGTCTGTGTGTGTTCGGTGGCTGTTGCTGTGTTCTGGGGGCTGTAATTGTGATAACAGATGCTGGAGGAGAAGTTTCAGTCCTGGACCTCTTGTCCTGCTCATTACGGCCTCAGTAAACTGCCACTTGCACCCCAAAGCTGCTGCTTAATGAGCCTCGCTCAGCAGCAAGAATCAATTAATACTCAAGCACCTTGGCTCAGGCTGGGTAAATGGGAAGCCACTGAGTTAAAGCGAAGTGAAGAGTAAACCCTCACATAACCCTCCACCATGGAGCAGCCTCCACCAACTCTGCCATTAGGGGAAACGGGTGTTCTCCCGCATCCCACTCCCCATCTCAGCCTCCTGCAGTGTTTCAGCTGGTTTATCCATGAAGCACATGGTGAGAAGGAAATTCAAACTCTGCTGTATGTAAATGGGAACTGTACAAACGTGCCCAGGCCAACCAGAAAAGGGAAAAGATGGGTTTACAAACAGGCAGAGGGCACGTGTGTGTGCCCATGGGTGAGTGGGGATGCCATGGGTCCCCTCCACTCCTCACAGGGTGGGAGAGCTGAGGGCGTCAAAGGCAGGAAAGGATTTGCAGCCCCCCCATTCTCAAATCCCTTCTGCCAAAAGCCTGTTTTCATCCTGAGAGCAATGAAAGGCAATTGAGGGGGACGTGATCTGTAGCTTGGAGCTGCAGGGTAGGTAATAAGGCAGTTGAAAGTCTTCTTCTCTTCCAGGTCAGTGCTTTGCAGACAGGTCAGGGATACAGCTGGATGTTTAACCCCTGTTTGAAGCAAGGAGGATGCCCTTGTTTCCAGGGCTCAGAACATTGCAGGAAGTCCACGCCTGGGGTGTGCTGTAGGTAGATGCATTTGCTCAAGCTGAACTGGGTTCACTGGAGGTGACAGAGCCGCAGAGAAGCAACTCGTGTCTGTGTGACCACAGTCAGGAGCTGTGCAGGAGGGTGACAGCTCCAAAGGCATGGGTGAAGGAGACAAGGAGACAGCAGTAAAATGCCTGGGTACAGGTTATGAGCCAGGCTGGGCTGGCCACAGCAGCTCTAATACATCCCCAGAGTGCTCCAGGGATCTTCCACATTCTTCACCCACCAGACCTGAATATATTTCTTGCTGCTGGTCATAAGAATTCACTTTTACACTCTAATTTAATGAGGTGTCTTAAATGTGGATTTAATCACAACATTAAAGTAACGGTCACTGCATTCTAACTGGTGTGTGCAAACACCTTACCTGTGCAGACAGCTCTGCTGCATCCTTATTAACCCAAAAGCCATATCCATATTAATCACCCCACAGATTATTACTCAACCCATATCCATTACCAACCTGCTAATCCTCCTACCTGTGCATTTGGCTTTTAGCTTCTTGCTGCTCCTCTGCAGATGGAGAAGGAGATTGTGCCTTGTTCCAGAGGTGAAGCCTTGGGAAGGGCTCCCTCAGAGCTCCCCACTGCACAGCAGCACAGCAGAAGGCAGGCAGTTTATTAGGGTGTGTGTAAATGAGGGGTTTGTTTGAGACCTGCAATGAGTCCAGTGCTGAGACCACTGTGCAAGTGTTTCCTACAGCCCAGCCCCAGCAGTGCCCTGGTGCTCCAGCTCCTGCTCCAACAGGAGGAATATGGCTCTCGTGAGCCAGGCAGGGGATTACAGCATCTCCACAGGGTGATTCTGCTCAGCTTGGGGGGATTTAGCTCCTAGAAGCATCAACCTCTATTCTCTTGTCTGTAGCAGGGGAGGTGAATCCCACCCAACATGACAGGGAGCTGCTGGCCAGGGCCATTATTTTGCTGCCAGTCACTCAGCCAGCAGAGCTTATAAACCATAGAATCCCAGCCTGGTTTGGGCTGGAAGGGACCTTGAAACTTATCCAGCTCCAACCCCTGCCACGGACAGGGACCCCTTCCACTGGAGCAGCTGCTCCAAGCCCCTGTGTCCAACCTGGCCTTGAGCACTGCCAGGGATGGGGCAGCCACAGCTGCTCTGGGCACCCTGTGCCAGCGCCTCAGCACCCTCACAGGGAACAGCTTGTGCCTCAGAGCTCAGCTCAGTCTCCCCTCGGGCAGGTTCAAGCCATTCCCCTTCTTCTGGCCTAGTCAAAAGCCCTTTTATTGTAGCTTCTGGAATCCTTCTGGAAGTACCAGACCTGTTTGTTCTTGTACAAGCAGAAAGGCCAGGCCATGCCCAGAGCAATTCTTTGGCTTCTCTCCCAAAGCAGATATGAGTATTTCTGGTGCTTGATCTATTTGTTTGGTGTATCTGTACCATGTGAGTAGCCTTGAGCCACTTCCCTCCCAGGCAGGGCGCTGCCACTCTGACCTGTGCTTGTCAAAGGCTAAGATGCTATTTGAGCACATATAAAATATGCATGAGGCCTGTGACCTAGTCTCTAAACTCCTGTACAGCCTGAGGCAATGCCTTTGTTGAGCTCAGAGAGATCCCAGGTTCCTGCTGCAATAATCCCATGGATGTCAAAAGGATGCTTAAAAAACTTGTGCAAGAGAAACTCTCCTCCCCCCCTCCCGCCCCAGATCATCCCAACACTTCCCTTTGTGGAAGCTGAACACGGCAAAAAGAGCTCTTTGAAGCATTTCTATCTTCTCCTCAAAGCTCAGCCTAATTGAGTGCTAACAAAGGAGAAAATGCTTCCTCCTCTCCAGAGCGGGAGCAGAATGATGATGCCCCAGCCAGCTCCATGCATCCCTGCTCTGTATCCTGCTTGCTCCCAGGCCACCCTCTGCCACCGCAGCACAAGGTTATGTGTGTCCAGAGCCACCAGCAGACACTTGGCTAATGAATGTTCCATTCTTGGTGCTTCTGCAATGCCTTTCTGAGGCTCTTAAAATAGATTCAAATCTCCCAACAACTGCATAAGGGATGAGAAGTAGTTCCAAGAGATAGGAAATAGCTGCAAGGGTTAGCAAGTAGCTCTGTTCTATTTGTCAGGGGGCAATCTGAAACAGATCTGGTGTGAGGCAAGCCCAAAGCACTGAGGAAGGACACATGTGGACCCAGTTACAGAGCTCAGAACTTTTCCTTCAAGTCTGGATGAGCAGGATCCATTTATGACCCCCCAAACGTTGTTGCCATGGACAAGCCTATTTCCAGGAGCAATAAGGGTGAAATGACTGTCATAAACCTCCAGGAATCAAAAGTGAGACCAGCCCAATTCATTAATGCCCAGATGAGCTGTCAGAGGCAGTCTTGACTGTCAACTACTAGCATGCAGTTAATCTTTACCTGAGTTGCCTCAGCCTGACCATCCTCCCTCCCTGTTCTTAGACATTTTGCTAAAGGGCAGCACTGAACATTTGTAATGAGATTCCTCCACTGGAGTTACTTATGAGGCAACAATAAAGCCTGAGCAGTTTCCCTTTCCACAGGTATTAGTTTGAACTAAAAACAGATCCTTCGCTTTGGCATCAAGAGTTGTAAGTTGAACATGAACCCTGGGGTCTAGTCTTGATGCAGATATAGACATGTTCATGTTGTATTAGGCTGTACATCTCATTTATATTGTGTTATAACACTTCCACATTATTTTATACACACTTGCCTGCACAAACATATCTATACACTGGAGCAGATACAAGAGGCCTCTTCTGGAAGAGCTCTACATAAATGTGCTATATTTCATCTTGTTGCTGTTGGATCCCTAGCCCCCCACTGGCAACATCAATACTTTGCATGTTCCACATTGACCTGGCAC
Source organism: Melopsittacus undulatus (assembly GCF_012275295.1). Taxonomy (NCBI): domain Eukaryota; kingdom Metazoa; phylum Chordata; class Aves; order Psittaciformes; family Psittaculidae; genus Melopsittacus; species Melopsittacus undulatus. The sequence goes on from NC_047542.1 coordinate 2,476,620, forward strand.
CTGGAGAGATGTGACCCATAGCAGGGATTGTGAGGGGTCCTGAGCATCCCATGAACCAGCTCTGGCTTAGGGAGGCACAATTTTAACGTGGTTATTAGTGATACACTCAATTTGAAGCAATGAAGCATCTACTCTACACTAAGCTAAATGTCCATTACAAATGAGTTAGCCACTTAGATGTAATAAGACCACACATGCTTAGTGGAATAAAAAGTAAGAGGGTTTTGTGGTTACTATTGGCAGTCTAAGATAACTGTCTGATTATATACAATTATATGTCACCTTCTAGCTAAGCATTCACAGAACAGAAAAGATGCTGGAATTTAAACAGGTTAAAATGAACACCACAATTGGACTTGGTAATTGAAAGTGTCACCTCTGTTAGCTTGCCCTGATAACCAGGCTTGAAAAGTCAACTCCAGGACAGTCAGAATCCTTTCCGCTATTTACAGAGTAATGGTGATAAAGCACAGGGTGATCCCATTTGGTCAGAAGGTGAAATAAAAGCTGGTGGACCCACAACCTTACCAGGTCAGTTCCAAACCTGCTCTTACAGAGGTGCCTTCCAAAGTATGGCTGTGGCTCTTCAGCCTTCTGCATTGGACCTGGGAAATGTCAGAAAGATCTAAGCCATCTGTGTTTTCTATAATCTTTATTAAGCATCACTTGACCTTGTCAGTGCTGAGGAAGCCCTATGAAGTGTATGCCAGATTGAAATGCAATTTTAATTGAGCATACTTATTATATCAGATGTACTAACAAGGTGCAGATGAATTCAAATGACCCCATGGTCAATGCTGTCGATCCACGTTGAAATGTCTTTTGCCTTTGCTGAGCTGAAGCAGTCAATAACCTCTCAGAGGTCACACATGGAGTGGAAACGCTTCCTGCCAGCACCCATCCAGCAGCTTGCCTCCAGTGTCTCTACTACAGTCAGCACCTCTAGAGGTCCCCTCTAACATAGCATATCCCTCTCCTCCAGCTCTTAGGAAAGGTCTGGGAATCTCAGCTCAATTCATGTTTTATTCTTGGTATAAACTAACCCAAAGGCACAAGTAGAAAACAATCATCTCCTCTTTCATTCCCAAATCATTCCCAAATCATGTGCAATCATGAGGTAGGTTTAGATTAGATGTGAAGAAGCTCTTCCCTGTGAGGGTGCTGAGGCGCTGGCACAGGGTGCCCAGAGAAGCTGTGGCTGCCCCATCCCTGGCAGTGTGGCAGTGGAGCTGGATGGGCTTTATGGTCCCTTCAACCCAAACCAGTCTGATTCTATGGTTCTATTCAATAATGTCTGACACCCCACCCCTCAGCCCCCCCCCCCCCCCCCCAGTGCAGCAGTGGAATGGTTATGGGACTCCCATCAACAGAGCTAAGAAAGCCCATGGGATCAATCTGCTGAGGTTAAAAGCTACTGGTTCAAAGTGGGAGATGGCAGGATGTGGCCCAACTGCCTTCCTAAGGTTCACGTCAAGCTCTGCTCTCAATTTGAGGAAAATAAGATAAAATGACCTGCCTGAGGAGCAGCCTGCCTCACTGACATGATATATTTGCATTAACTTCAAATAGGAGCAGCTTCTCCTCACCCTATTAGTTCTACACTAAACCAAGTGAAGTCAATGTCGAATGGCTGTACAGAAACTACATCTTGGGGCAGCACGGAACTCCCTGCTGTGATCCACACTGTGCCATGCCTCCCCCTTCTAGGTTAGATTTATCCTTTTTAGTACCTCATTTAGAAAGGAAAAAAAAGAGCCCAACCCCTAAGATCCTTCACAAGAAGCTCTAAGACCTCTTGTTCCAGATCCCCATGTTTCTTCTTTAATGCTTCCTTAAGGGGCTCCATTTTTCTGTCACTTATCATCATCCAGAGTAATTTTGGGCTCTTAGAGAAAGTTCATTGCTGTAATTGCAACCATATTGGTCATTAAAGTTGACAGGCAGCTGCTGAAGGAGTCACTTGCTGATTCCTACTACTCAGCAGATGCCTCTCAGCGCTCACTCAAACGTTAGCTTGAACAGAGGAAATGGAAGCAAATGCATTTTACCTGAAGCACTGAGAATTTCAAGGAGGGGGAAATAGGAAGAACTCATCCAGGGTTTTGCTTTTCAAACAGCATTTGCCTGCTCCTTCCTTACCTAGAGTGGATGTTTCCAGTACTTCCTGCAGGCCATATGGTCCTCAGAGCCTCCCAGCATCTACTGCACTTTGCTTCTCATTTAGTACATGAAAACAACCCCATGCTGCAAAGGCAGAAGCTGTTTCCCAAAGGCTGGAGGCCAGGGGTGATCCCAGCCTCCATCTGCCCCCCTGGCTTTGCTAGCTGGGGCTTATTTCCAGGTTTCCACTATTGCTGGTGTGATTCAATGAGTAAATAATAGCACTCAGCTGATAGAATGCACACCAGCCACCACATGGCAGAAAAGAGGGAGCTCCTCAGGAGGGCTTTTTTAACCAGTAAACTTTATTTATATATAACAACAGTACAAAGTGAGTCCTTGGCTTGCAAAATAGGAGTGTTTCATATTTACAATAGGTACACAATAATATATTAGAATAATAACAAAACCCCCTTTTTCCTTGGAACATTTTTAAATACTTCAACTTTCTTACAGGTCTCTTTTTTTTCCACAACACTTGTAAAAACAACAACAAAAAGAAAAGAACCAAAACAACCCCAGACAATCATCTTAAAAAATAATATATAATACAGAACTCCAGTGTGTCAAGTATAACGGGGGAGGGAGGAGCCAGAGAACGATACGGTGGAATGGGTACGGATACAAACCAATCCCTTATTCCTGCCAATACACACATTCCCTAAGACTGGCATGTGATTATTGTAAGGAGGAGGCAGAAGAAATCAGAAGCTGTTCCAGGGCTGATATCTCTGCATTCTGTGACAGTCTGGGACAACTCCAGAAGTTTTAGTACCTGTACATTCCCTTCTTGCTGTTTCCCACTTGTAATGGCCCTCAAGGTGCCATTAACACAGAAACTCTCATCAATGAGAAGGTCATTTTACTTCTGAAGCTCTGAAATAACGTGGTCAAAACCACTTCATTTACTTTCCAAAGGCTCCTCTTGCAGGTGCACCTCTGCTGCCCAGTCCATGAGATGGGAACATCTGATGGAGATGCTGTTGCATAAACTTCCAAGCTTATTCTAAGTAGAGGTATTAAAAATCTCAAAGGAAAGGCCATACAGGAGATCTTAGCTTTGATTTGGCAGCCTCAGGAGGCCCAGAGAGTTTGGGATATTGTCCATGCAATTGGATGGACCCTGCAGGTCTTCTGAACACGTCCTTATGCGCTGCAGGAAGATCTGTTTTCTCAGTGTTCTATTCCACTTGCACAAAGAAAGGGGAGGAATGGGCAACATGGGGGCAAACATGGATCTGAAAGAACAAGCACACAGACACCTCCGTGCTCAAAGCACAGCCAAAACACTTTCAGCTGTGTTTGAGATGCTCCTGGTGCAACCACAGCAGCAACATTGGCGCAGACAAGGAAGCAGTCAGTCTCTGCTGTCCCATGCTGCTGTCTCCTCCCCACCTCACACCCAAGGCCCAGCCCCCAGCATCCACTGATGCTCCTTGGGGTACAGAAGACCCAGAGGGTTCCACAAGGAGGCAGAAAAGCAACAGGTATGCCATGGAGCTGGGATGCCTTCATTGCCATGCCTGGCCCAGAATAGCACCACTGCCTGAAGCTGGGGTGAACAGAGGCGTTGCACAAAGCCTTGCAGGAGGCAAAAGTCAGTTTGAAGATTCCACCCTCTTCCCCTTCAAAACTGAACTGATCAACCTCAGTTTCAATGGCACATTCAGGGTTGCTCAGCTCAGCAGATCCCGAATGGGACCTTCTTCAGACCCACTGGTCCGAGCGGCCTTGGGTGAAGGCTGGGGTGGTGCTTTCACTGAAGACACATTCACTAACCACACAGGACTGCTCACCTGGCTCTACCTAGTACGCAACTATTTACAGTGTCACAGCTCCCTGTGTTACTGGCTTGTGGTTTATGGTACAAATGCAATTCTGCAACCGGATGGCTGAAGCTTTGTGGCATTTTAATGCATCTTTGATGTCAGTTATTTATCCACCTCTGAATATTTCATCTCTTCTGCATGGCACAGTCACACTTCAGCTTCCCCTGATGTCCCAGCTTATTCAAGTCTCATTTAGTTTCATTTAGTTTGCTGAGCTGAGTCCCAGTGCCAGGTAAGCTCTGACAGCACTGGAAATGGGATGGAGAAGAGCCAGTGACAGGCAAGAACATGGCTGGGCTGTTGCCACGGAACCAGCTCGAGGCACAGGAGCACCATAGGGACCATGTCAGGAGCTGCCCTTTGCCAACCTGCTGGGGACAGGGTGAGGGCTTCTGGCTGGTCAGTGCTCCTCATCTCCTCTGGCTGCTGGGGACTTATGGAAACCCATAAGGTCATGGCCACCAGAGGAGGGAAGCGCTCTGACCCTTTCCATGCAGACTTGAACAACTTGCACCGAGGTGCTCTGAACCAGCAGCATGCAGGAATGTAACCCCTTGAAGAGCTTTAAGACCTCTTGCTTTTGTCCTCCACGTGCCCACCCAGATTGCTTCCTCCATCATGACATTTTTGGGTGAAGAACAGTTGAAGGAAGGAGAGAGAACTCACGTGGGGATGGGCCACTAGGATTTTAAGACAGTGTGTTGAAGGCACTGCTGTGATGAAGGTCTCTGTTGCCACCACGTCGGGTAGCTGCACTCATCATCCCCACTGTGTTGCAACACGGAGACCCTCTGGGAAGACATCACTGTCTGGAACGACCACATCCAGCCTCCTCTGCTGCCAGGGATGCTGCCCACCAGCAGTGAGGCCATGGCAGTGCTTTGGCTTCTCAGCACTGGATCCTGCAGTGGATCTTCACACAGCTGCAGACCGGTCCATGCTGCATCACACAGGGGCTGCAGCACTTTGGCCAGGCTGATCTCTCCTGGCTCTCTTTTAGACATAAATTCATCCTTTATGGCAAGTGGACCACTTCATGTCCACATTCTCTGCACTTTGGTGGGCTGCAGCACTGCGGGGCTCATGCGGAGACAAGCTTGCCTGTAAGTTAGACTCTTGTATATGGGTTTTTAATAAAGGCTTTCAAGGTGGAGAAGAGTTTGATTAGCAGCTTGCTCCCCCTTGGAGTGGGTGCTTTGATAGCTCATGAGCAGAAGATTAAATGGAATTATTCAAGCAGTGACACCAGGAAGAGAGATTCCGGAAAATGACGTCTCCCACTTTGATGTTGGAATACCTGAACCAAAGCGAACTGGAGAATCAAAACACCAATGGGCCTTGCAGGAGGCAGGGGGCAAGGAGAGGGATGTGAAATGGTCTCATCTAAGGCAACGTCACTGCCCCCTCCTGACTGAAACTCGAGTCCGGTTTGCTGCAAGTGCAAAGAAAATGCCATTTTGATCTGAAGCTTCCTCTTCCCAAAGGAGTAATGGAAAAGTTGGATGCAAACAGGGCAATGGATTACAAGGGGATATGTTGCTTCCTTCCATATAATTGCCTGTAAAGATCCATAATTAATGTCAACCACCACAAATAAATACTTGGCAGATTATTTATAGGCCATCACTTCCGGCCAGCACCGTGCTGTCCCCACACCATGCTCCTAATGCCTTTCCAGATGATGGACGCAGAGATGACCACAGTGAAGAACATAGATCTGGAAATCCCTCCTAAGCTGTGTGCTGATCACTGTGAACAGCAGCAACAGAAACCAGTGAAAAACCAGGAAAACCTGCACATTTTGTGTCTTTGCAATCAGGTTCACTGTGCAGAGAAGGATCCCTGGGAAGGGAACTCTGATAACAGGCAGTAGGAATCCTGCTCTGCTGCTCAGTCCCTCCTACCAGCTCTCTCCATGCCTCACTAAATCCAAGCCTTCCAGTTACAAAGCTCAGGCTATTGTAAATGTCAAGAACTTATTGCACAAGGTTGATCATTAGCATTAGTATTCTCTTCCAGAGTATTAACAGGGCCCAGAAAAACTCACAGAAGTGAATTACCCAAAGAAAGTGGACTTGGCATGGCTTTTACTGAACTGTAATTAAAGCAAGTAGCTTCCTGAGTACTTCTCTACATGCTTTTCCCCGCCCTTGATGCTGGCTCCCCTTAGAACTGCATCTTGAGACCAAGAGCCTGGTGGATGGGGATCCTGCAATGAGCCTCCTGAGCTTCTCTGGTGGAGGAGGGGGACAGACAGAGGAGAATGGATTTTCCTTTGACACACACTGGCTGCAAAGTAAGGTCCCAGTTTGTCACAGCACTGCCCGGGCAGGACTGAGCTATCTTGCCTGAAGCTATTTTGCTGCCGCTGCCAAGCCGATGCTGTCAATACCTCCCTACTGCAGCCTGCACAAAGATCAGTATTTATTAGACAGAGAAATATTTACAGTGTTCCTTCCCCTCCTGGCTCTCTACAAATGGACACACATAAGCTTTGGTGTCTTGGAAAGAAATAACACTCACAAACACTTGCCTGTCACTGGCCACAAGAACACCTGCCAGTGGGGTCAGCAAGGAACTGAATAGAACAACGACACGCCGAGACAGAGACAAGACAGCAGCGCTAGCTGGCCATGGAGTGCTGGTTAAGGTTTTCCCTTGCCTAGAGCAAAGATCTCTTTCCCAGTGGAAACACACATTCTGGGCCTGACCCTGGGCAACACTGCTAATGTTGGCTGAGAACCTCAAAGCTGTGCTCATCAGTTCTGCAAGTCAAACAGAAAAGCAAGAAACATTTCATCTCACTACACTCTTTTCAAGTATCACTCACTGTAAACATGGGGGGGTTGTTGGTTTTTACTGCAAGAAATCAGAGGTGCTGCCAGAACCCCCCCAGAACCCAAGCCAGGAGCCCTGCCCAACAGAGAGAGGGCAGCCAGCCCCTTCTGCTCCAACCAGACCAGAAGTGTGCCAGCTGGGTATGGCCATGACCATGGCATCACCGAGGGTGCTGCTGGCTCACCATGGAGGTGCTGGCAGACAGTGAGGTGGAGAAGGGGAAAGCATTTAAAATCAGGTCTTTCCTCGTTCAACAGAAAGTGGGATTTAAAAAATATATATATATATTGACACTATATAAATACATAAAGCTGGATTTCAAGACCGATTGGATGATCCGATGGTTTCGCAATTCAGGTAAAGTTCCTTTTAGAGCCTCTAAGTTACTCAGCCACTGAACTGTTTTCTGGCTCAGCTGCTGTTTTACTCGTGTAAAAAGGTGTGGTGCAAACTTGTGCTCATATTTCTTGATAAGATCCCAAAAAAGAAGAACATTTTGGTTCTCCAGACTTCCCAATTGGCATAAGAGTCCGTTCACAGGATGCCTGAGCTGCGGCCTCGGGAGTCTCTTGAGGACAGGAGTCAAAGCTGAACCTTGTTCCTTGTTGCCAGGATTTTCTCTGTGGCCTCTGTGATTTTTGCTCTATTTCTCTTTTTTTTCTTTTTCTTTCTTTCCTTTTTTTTAAAAAAAACCTTTAAATAAAGTTTTATTTTCTAATATACATCAAACAATTTTCATGCAAAGCAGCAGTCATGGAGACATCCAAACTTTCCAGGTTCCTTCTTTCCATGTATGCTTGAAAAAAAGATCCATCTTGATTTGAGTTGGATTGAGATGCTTTGTCTTTTTTCTCTTCCTGCCTTTTCAGGTAGGATCCTGTATGATTTGGAACACAGTCAGTCCTTGGGCCTGTCTCTGCTCCGTCCGGAAGAGCCCTGGTATTTATATGTGTCCAGTGCCTTCCTTGCTTGTTCTCCCTCTGAATTCCCGAGAGTCTGTGCAATCCTCTGTCCTTTGCTGCCAGCGAGCACCGCAACCTTTCTTCAGCTCTCAATAGACATGGCACCTATGAGTTGCTCTACTTTGTATGCCAGACGTTGCCTACGTGCCTGTTCATCCTGCTCCAGAGCCCCAATGAGCTGGTACAAAGAGAGGAAGGGGAAAAAACATGAGAAAGAATCAGTGTGTGAGAGGGGGAGGTGGAGGTGGGTGGGCAGCAAGATGTGAGCAACTTGAAATGGGGATGTGTGAAACTTAAATAACAAGTGGCAAAGCAATGTGCCGAGCGCTTCACCGCAGCTGTGCCACCCATTTGTTGGACTTCTCAGTGCAAGAAAAGCACGCTATCATGCAGCACCATCATTCCCACTCTTGTACCTTGGACTCTACATTTCTTGTCTCATTTAGCATTAAAGTGATGAGATTTTTAAACCCTCATCGAGTGGCATTGTATTACAAATGCATCCATGCAATTAAATGACAAACCCCTTCCTTTTAACAGGCACAATGGCAAAATCGGTTCGTCTTATGCTGAAATGAAGGGGTGGAACAGATGGTGAGAACTTGGTTTCAAGTGATGCATTCATTAAAGGAGCTCACACTGCCAGCAATTCTTTGCAAACAGGAGTCTGCGTCACTACAACATGGGATTTGTACCATGCTGTTCCCAAAAGATGGGGATGTTTCTGAGGAGCTTCACTGGGTCATGACGATTTTCCACTGCATTTAAGAGTGGGCTGTGCTGGGTGTATGCCAAGGCTGAGGAATCCAGTCGCTCCCACAGTATTTTAGCTCTCAATCCTTATGGAAAGCATGCTACAGGCACAGCCAGGACAAGAATCTCTACATGCATGAACAGAGCAGGGCAGCAGTGGTGCAAGCTACAGCTGTGCTGCATCAAGGACAAAGAGGAAGGCGCAAGAGGGATTGTTCCACATCCCAGTACCGCACAGAGACATGGCTACTCTCCCATTCTGTGTGTGCACCACAGGGCAGCATCACCCCTGTGCCTACCCCAGGGGACACCTACCTCCTCACTGTACTTGCTGACGTAGGAGTAGATCTCGTTGAGTGCACTCAGCATGTTGAACTCGACGGAGTGCAGGCGCGACTGCTCGGCGAGGTAGGCATTCATGTCCTGGTCACTGATGGCAGGGAGCTTGGCAATGTCTGCGTAATACCTATGGGAAGAAAAGGCTGTGGGAGGCCATGGGAAACACAAATTGTCCCTCTTCTCCATGAGATTGAAGCTAAGCCTACAGGGAGAAGGACATCGTTTTGCTTTATGCTTACATCTAGCAAAACATGATCTTATTCCATAAGAGGTTCCAGTGCCTGAAGGGGCTGACAAGAAAGCTGGAGAGGGGCTTTTAACAAGGGCAGGTAGGGACAGGACAAGGGGGAATGGCTTTAACCTGGCAGAAGGAAGATTAAGATGAGCTCTTAGGCAGAAGCTCTTCCCTGGGAGGGTGCTGAGGCGCTGGCATAGGGTGCCCAGAGAAGCTGTGGCTGCCCCATCCCTGGCAGTGCTCAAGGCCAGGTTGGACACAGGGGCTTGGAGCAGCTGCTCCAGTGGAAGGTGTCCCTGCCAGTGGCAGAGGGTTGGAACTGGATAAGTTTCAAGGTTCCTTCCAACCCAAACCTTTCTATGATTCTGTTCTATGAAGCTGAAAATAAGAGCAGTGATGCCGAGCAGGGCTGTGCCTCCAGCTCACTGCAAGAGCCACCCTGTGCATTATCGCCCACCAAGAGCAAAGCTGCTTCTCCCCACGTTCTGCTGCTCACCTCTCCACCCAGCTCTTGTAGCTGGGGATGTCCTTGGCGTACAGCAGCTTGTTGGAAGGGGAATCCTTGCCCAGGCGGTGCTCTGAGGTGGAGCAGGAATCCATGAAGGTCTGAGCCACAACAGAGAGGCAGGCATCTGTGATGCTGCCTTTGTGGATATCAAACACAAACTGGGGGTTTTTGATGACATTCACCCAGAATCGGAGAGGCAGGCTGTCAAGAAACCAAATTAGATGTTAAAGACTAAGAAAGGACATGTGCTGCAGTTTGTGTTCCCAAGCAGAACACAAATGGTGGGAAGCAACAATAGTCTGGATAGGAGCTGGGCAAGGCCCATCCAACACCAGTTAGCCCACTGCCACTCAGACTGCTTGTGATGGGTCATGCTATGCCTAAGCAGGTCCACCAGGAGCCCATTAAACAGAGTTCATTATAGCAGGAGCCTATGGCAGGGCTGAGCTGCTGCCTGGCTACTCCACAGTCCATCATCTGCAAGCGGTGCAGCAGGCATCAGAGGCTTTGTCCCCAAATCCCGAGGCCTTTGCAATCAAAGGGGAATTATTATTCCTTTTTTCTTTGCCTGTATAGTAGGATCAAAAAAACAGCTGCTGCTTTCTATTACCTTTCAAGTCTCAGCTATCTCCATCTATCCAGCTAGCTGCACAGAAGGCTTAACCCTTGCTGCACTGCAGGCAAGCAGCTCAACCACATCTCCAGCAGCATCAGCTCTACTGACCCCCCAGCTCTCTTTTTCAAGCCATTTGCTTTGACCTCCTCCAGTGGCACAATGCCCCCCCCATCTCCCCACTAAAATTCCCATTTGGAAATGCTGCAGCCAAGCAAAGTGCTCAGCAGAGCTGTTAGTTCAAATTTCTGCCCTTCTCCTGAGCCTCCCATGTCCTGGGTGCAGAGGGAAGGACCAGGGCTCTGTGGTCTGATGGCGCTGGCAGAGCAAACTCTGCTGGTTGGCACTTGCTTTTTTATTGCTTTAAGAAGTCTCATTTTTTCTTGTGATTCGAGAGGTTTTATCCTAATAACTCCTTCTTCTACACTATCAATAAATAGTTTTTAGCCTCCTGCAGCCTTAGCAGGGAACCCAGCTCTTGCAGCCACCATGATTAGAGGCCTTTTAAACCACAAGGGCCTTGGGGTTGAAAATACAAAGTCTTCAGGGAGAAACCATTTGTGGTGCCTTTTTGTTTTTCCTAACCCATGTTAAATTTCTAACCCACAGAGCTTTTAATCCTAAAATAACAGCAGTGGTGGAGACGTGAGAACTCTTATTGTTTGGAGGAGGCTGAACCTGGCTGCAGTCTGTGCTGGCTCCTTCCCCCTTTGCCACCTCCTTCTGCTGCCCAAAGTGATGGGGAAGACGCAGCAGGCACTGAGCAGCCTGCATTGGTATTCATGGTGGTGCAGGCAGGGTGGTGTAGGCAGGATGGTGCAGACATGGAGCCCTGCTTCCCACTGCAGACTTTGCAAACCCAGTGATATCCAAAGTCCATGTGTGTGGATCTACAACCTGAGGACAGGGACCCCACGGCCACATCCCCATGGGTTACTGGGGCAGCAGTGGTGCTGGTTGAAAAGCATCAGCATGACTTCATGGTACATCCCATGCTTTGGAGATCTGAGACTTGGTTGTTTCCAGCCTTCGTGAAGCTTTTCCCTATCTGATTTTCTCTAGCACACAAATAACTGTGCCTCCCTCCACCCTCTTCCTCCATCCTTACCAATTGCTCTTCCACGTGTGCCTCACATCTGTGTCATGGATGCCGTGCTTATCTGCCTGCTCATCCAGGAAATCAAACATGTACTTGATGGCGAGGGGGAGCGCGCTGCCACGGTGCACGGTGCTGAACAGCGTCTCGAACAAGTCATCCACAAACTTCTGCAGCGTACCCTAACGGGAGCAGCAAGGGAAGAGCTGACAGGAGGGATGGGCAGTGGTGGTAGCAAGGGGGATGCCAGATGGTGTTATGAGCTCTGCACAGCCCCATAAAGTGCCACCACAGACCTCAAGGTATAAGTAAGGTTAGGGTCTTTACCAATGTTGGGGGAATGCTCCAACCTGTAGCAAACCAACCCAGGGGCCTGGAAAAGCCTGACATGAACAGCCACCCCCAGGCATCACTAGGGGTCACACAGGCAAGTGTGTTTAGATGAATCTCCCTATATACTTTCAAAGGGATCTGGTGCATGAAGTTACCTTTGTAGCTAAGAGCCTGGTCAGGTAGATCTCAGACACCATCTTACTGCCCCGGTCCCCTTCCTTCTGGTCTCCGTGGTCATGGTTTTTGACCAAGTGCCAGACCTTGACCCCACTCTCCAGGTCAGGGGTGATCATGGGGGCCCTGGAGCGCAGGCTGTCGGGGCTGCCGGTGTAGCGGAAGGTGGAGTCTGCACAACGGGAGGAGAAGTCAGTAATGCTCAAAGCAAACCCCTTGTTCATTTCCCTGTCTCTACTCAGTGATGCCACTATGCTCACTAATGCCAGAATCACCTGTGTTGGCTTTTGTATGGGGTAATGAACTGTAATTCCACCCAGGCACCAAGGAAATATGGTGTTTGCAAGATACATGTATGCCCTATCAAAGAATGGCTTGGGTTGGAAAAGACCTTGAAGCTCATGCAGCTCCAACCCCCTCCCACACCTTCCACTGGAGCAGCTCCTCCAAGCCCCTGTGTCCAACCTGGCCTTGAGCACTGCCAGGGATGGGGCAGCCACAGCTTCTCTGGGCACCCTGTGCCAGCGCCTCAGCACCCTCCCAGGGAACAGCTTCTGCCTAAGAGCTCAGCTCAGTCTCCCCTTGGGCAGGTTCAAGCCATTCCCCTTGGCCTGTCCCTACCTGCCCTTGCTAAAAGCCCCCCTCCAGGTTTGCTGTAGCCCCTTCAGGCATTGGAGCTACTCTAAAGCCTCCCCAGAGCCTTCTCCAGGCTGAGCAAGCCCAGCTCTCTCAGCCTGGCTCCACAGCAGAGCTGCTCCAGATCTCAGAACATGAATCACTGAACACAGTCCCTCAGATTCCAGCCTTTCTGTTTTCATACTCAGACATGGGACTTGCCTTCTTAATTCATATCCGTTACCTATGTAAACTCAGTAATCCAGATCCATACAAGATTCCTCCATAAGCTGTAACTTGCTCTCATACATCAATCCCAGGCACCAGCTCCTGCAGCACCAGAGTCCTGACATCTATAATAACAAGCTGCCCAGCACAACCAGCACAAAGAGCAGAGGAAACTCTGTTCCTGGTGTTGAGGCTTTCATTAGAGCAATCAGGGCTCCAGCTGAGCACCAATGGCAGAGCCGTAGGCCAGTCCTGCATCTCAGCCGAGCATCCAGCCTCCCTGTGGTCCCTGCCTCTGCCTTCCTCCTGCAGGGAAAGGGAACTCAAAGGGGAGCAGACAAAGGATTTTTCCCTTAATTGCTCAGACACCATGGAGGGATGTGAGATCTATTTAACTTCCCAAAGAATGTGCCTCCCTGGATCCCATCCACAGTGTCTTCAAGGCAAGACCCAGGGCTGAGTGGCACAAACGTGTGCTGCTGGGACTTTTTTTCTCTCCCTACATTTCTTTGTTCCCTGGGAACCTTGTGCATCTGCTCAAGTTTAGCCTCCAATTCCTTGCTCACCCTCCTCATCAAGAGCAAGGGGATCAATCATAAATCAGCCGAGGGAAATACAGAAGTCATTATCAAAGTAGCTAGATTTTCATCCCTGATTAATGCTTAGATAAATGAGTACTCCAACTGATATAATTAAGGAGACAGACAGGGGGACAGCTAAGGAAGCATCTGGGAATCCTATTTTTAAACATAGCTCTGTGGCAATATATAACGGGGGGAAGTAAATAAGTATCTCATTGAAATTCTGTCGGCACAATTAGAAGTATTAATCTTACACAAGAGCAAAGATAGTTCATACTGGTAGCTTGCAAAAGCTTTTCCATCTGACACAGACCACTGAGCACTGAGGACCTGGGTTGTGTGACCCAGCCTTGACTTTTCCATCACCTGAAGCATGGGAAGTGCTGGGCACATGGGTGGAAACACCTTGCAGGGAGAAATGCCTTTTCTCCTGGCTTTTCCCTAAGACTCTCCTGTGAATGGCTCCTCAGAACCCTTCAATAACATTATTTTGGGAGCTATAAACAAGAAGAGGAGATGGGGTTTGTCAGGGGACCTCTCGTTTGTGAAACACTCTGTAAAATGAGAGATAATGAAAGATCAGCACACTGGAGATTTTGCCACTGCTGCCTTTTATGGAAGTCTATGATTACTATTATTGTGGGTTTAGTGCTATAAATGCACACCTGGCCTCTCACAGGCTCATTTACAAAGGCTGCAGTGTCTTCAGGGACCCTCTGTGAAGAGCTGAGCCCTGCTATTATGCAAATAATGAATTCCCAGGTGTGCATATCCCTGAACATTGCCATTTCCCATCTTTGACCCATTAGTTAAGAATTCAGGATCCTCCACTTAGAGAGCAATAGATGAAGGAATCAGGCTTTTCTCTCATGTAGACCTGCCTGCATGCAACACAAAACTGCTTTACCGCAGCATCCAGACCGTCTGAGCCAAAAGCCTTTCCCTGGGCTTTTCCAAGCCCCACATTTCCAACAGCTGCTCAGATGCTTGGCATTTCTTTTTCCCTCCTCTAAGTTCTCTGGTCTTTTTTTGCTGTTCTGCTCAGAGATGGAAAAGCCTTCAGAAAAACACAGCAGCCAAGGACATTTTGCTGTTTGGCACCAGAATGTACATTCATCCTGGCTGATGTGGTTTGGTTCTTTGGGGGAAAAGCTGCTGCTCTTTCTCAATCCAATTCCCTTAAAGTGTTGCCCCCCTGCATTAAAGGCAGCTTCATTACCAGCACCATCAAGATACATTTTCAAGTAAAGCTGCAAGCTCCAGTCTGGCTCAAAAATGTGCAGTACATCCGGAGCAATGCTCAGTCGCTATACATGAGCCATTGTTTCCCAGCCCTGAACTCTGCTTCTTACCATATCTACTAATAGATGTCCGGGATATACTGGCTGAGGCAGGAATATTGTAGGAGGAGGTCTGCTTGGGAACGAGAGCCACAACTGAGCGGTCAGATACCTGGAGAGGCAAAGAAAGATCAGTGAGATCCACCATTCACACTGTGATCACCAGCTGCTCATCCTGCAATCTGATGGTTTGTGTTGGAAGGGACCTTAAAGCTCATCCAGTTCCAAGCCCCTGTCACAGGCAGGGACCCCTTCCACTGCAGCAGCTGCTCCAAGCCCCTGTGTCCAACCTGGCCTTGAGCACTGCCAGGGATGGGGCAGCCACAGCTTCTCTGGGCACCCTGTGCCAGCGCCTCAGCACCCTCCCAGGGAACAGCTTCTGCCTCAGAGCTCAGCTCAGTCTCCCCTCTCTTGGGCAGGTTCAAGCCATTCCCCTTGGCCTGTCCCTACAGGCCCTTGTCCCAAGCCCCTCTCCAAGTTTCCTGCAGCCCCTTTAGACACTGGAGCTACTCTAAGGTCTCCCTGGAGCCTTCTCCAGGCTGAACCTGCTGCTCACGCTGCTGGGGATGCAGCTCAGGACAGGACATAGGTGGTTTCTGGACTGTCAGCTCACATGGCCAGGTCATGGTGAGTCTCCAAGACCCAGCCTGGGCTCTGTGCTGGGTCAGCAGCAGCTCTGCAGCAAGGGACTGAAGGAAAGGGAGTGATAAATCAAAAGATGTACTGAAGATGTTTTTGGTCGTTCTGATTTAAGATTATGTTCTATCCAATAAAATGAGCATCTCAAGAATTGTTGTGATCCAATTAAAGTAACAATGCAGAGGGAATAAAAGGGCTGTAATAACGTTATGGCCCATAAAACATTCCTATTAAACCATTTTTTATTTTAGCAATTTTTACAAACTTTAAAAGTTTGATTTACAGCTGAGCAAATCATAAGTCGTCTTTCAGGGTATTAAATTCAGTCCCTCTACTGCACCAGAGAAGAAATTAAATGCTGGGAAGTCAAACTATAAATGAACATTAGTGCTAACAAGATTCTGTTATAGCAGATTTTAGTAGCCATGTTTAATTTTATCCTCCCTATAAATCTACTAGTCACTGGAAGTTTTTTAACTCATTTCCCTTAATTAAGGATCTGCAGGTTTCAAGGGAATGGGCCTAAGTGTCTTTTAATATTGAACTAGTGGCTCATGGTGCAGCACAAGGCAGCAGAGAGCGGAGGCACTGCAAGTCACAAGGGAGAATGGCTTTAACTTGACAGAGGGGAGACTGAGCTGAGCTCTTAGGCAGAAGCTGTTCCCTGGGAGGGTGCTGAGGCGCTGGCACAGGGTGCCCAGAGAAGCTGTGGCTGCCCCATCCCTGGCAGTGCTCAAGGCCAGGTTGGACACAGGGGCTTGGAGCAGCTGCTCCAGTGGAAGGGGTCCCTGCCCGTGGCAGGGGTTGGAGCTGGGTGAGCTTTAAGGTCCCTTCCAACACAAACCATTCTGTGATTGTATGATCCCCCCACTGGGGCCCAACCAACAAATCATTTAGAGAAGCTGCACAAAAGAAATGCCTCTTGATGCTGGAGAAATGCTTCTGGAGCTAAATCCTCCATTATTTGCCAGGAGCCCTGTCCCTACACATGGGGAAGCTCCAGGGCAGCATCTGGGTTTTGCTGGCCCAGCATTATCCTGCTCTCTCAGCACAAGGATGTTTGTACATCTGCTGCAGCAAGGTGACCTGCACACAACAATTTTCCCCACCTTCAATGCTCCGGGTTCCATTCAGATGAAAGGTTCCATGTAAATGTGAGTTGTTATTATTATTGCTAATGAGAGTGGAAATAATAGTCCCTTGAGTTTCCCAGTACAAAGGTCAGATATTTTTAAGCAAAACATTTCAAACACCTCTGTTATTTCCTCTTCTGCTCCTGCCTCACTTCATCCCACTGATTAAGTCAATGGTAGGAACAACCAGGGGTGATTATTATTTTCTTAGGATGTTACTAGCTGCCACTTCAATTCCATTCCACTAGGGAGAAACCCAAGCATGCCAGCAGCCCAGCATGTTCCCACAGAGGCAGCAGCTCCCTGGCCACTGTGTTGGGATCTGTTTCCACCAGAGCTGTGGTTAACTGGGAGAGAATCAGCATTACAAATTACACACACACACACACAGCACTCTCACTCTTTAAATTTTGGGTTGAATGGCTCTTGTCAGCTAAAATCCACCAGTGTGCAAATCAGCATCAGATGTAACACACATTCACTTCCCATCTTGCTCTGCTGTTGCCACATTCCCATAATACTCCAGGGATGCCTGGGTTTAAAAAGAGCTGCCTGGCTCTTTTACAACTTTATAAATATTCCAATTCTACTCCAAGCTGGAAACATGCTGCACAAAACACCTTAAAGACAAGAAACCCAAAACCCAGAGTGGCGAGAGCAGTGGTGCAGAAGCCCAGATGAGAACACTGCGCTTGTGTGGGGTAGTGAGGTTGCAGTGAGGATGCCAGCTCCACATCCACACCCCTCAGCTCCCAGGTCTCATTTCCCACACAAATCTTCCCTCTCTGCTTCTAATTTCTCATTTAAAGCAGTTTTCTAGTCTCTCAGCCTTTCCCAGCTGGCAGTGGCTGACAGGTATTCCTGCTCTGCTGCCTCGGAGTTAACCCTGCGTGAGCCACTGTAAATCATCTGATATTAAATCCAGTGTTTCATTTTTCCTGAGTAAAACCACACGGGGTGAGACTCTCCCATGGAGTTTTAATAGGCATGAAACCAGAAGGATACTACACAAACGGAATACAATTCCTTACAACACAGCTGTGGGGAATTTAACAAAGAATTACACCTATTTAACTTAACCCATCTATTTTTATAATGGAACAAATAAGCAGCAGGGATACAGTTCTCTCTATAATTCTATAAGGTGGTTCAAAAATGTTACAGAAAGATGAAGCTTTTTCTCTAAATCCAGTCTGGCTTTTGCATGTGAAGGCTTCCCATGAAAAACAGATTTTATCAGTTGATGCAGATGTATATTGGATTTGTCATGCTAAACATATAGAAACCCAATGTAACGGTGCCAAAATCCTCTTGTAGTTAAATAACTGCCCTCTGCAGAGCCTCAGCACCCTGCCCACAGCATGGTGAGCAGGAGGCTGCTTTCACCTCCAGTTACTGCGCGCAAATCCAGAGACCACTTTGCCTTCAGATCTGAATACAGACAATACAGCTCTGAATAAAAGATGATGAAAGCTTTACCTTTAGGTATTAGGCATTAGGCAATGACTTGAACCATACCTGCTTTATATGTAACACTCCTATTAAGCAGTGAGACAGCAGCCTTTGATACTCAAGTGATTTTCAATCCTTTTCTAAGCTATGCCTTTGCCCACATACTTGTTTTAGTCTATAGTCCTGGAGCATCTGTATTTTTGATACCTAATAAAAACATCTGTTACTCAAACAGAGAAAAAAAAAAGCCTGGTAGGAATACTAGAAAAAAACCAAATATCAAGATTTCTGTTGCAGTGCAGAGAACTTGGCTTCCTTTTAATTTATGAACCATCTCTGCTGGGCTGTGCAGAGCTGGGGCCAGAGTGAGGAGAGGACATGAGCAGTTGGTACCTATTCAGATGCTTGGCAGCAAACTTCTGCTTTGTTCCAGAGCAAAAGTGACATTCAAATGGCAGGAATTGCTGCAGCATCTTGAGTGCTGCAAGGATTTTGTTTATTTTAAGGTATATTTGTGGCTTGGATTTCCCCACAGGCACTAAAGTAAAAGGACTCCCTCCCCTAGCATCCAACACACATCAGACAAACACAGCTTTCAACTGTAACTTCCTTAAGATGACTTTTAAAGATCAAGGCATAATTAAGTCTTGCTGCTTCCCTGCATATTGTTTAATCCCTTGTAACTGTCAGGTAAAACAGATTTTAGAAACAATGGAATTAACCTGCACAACTCCTATGCCATTTTATGGTAATCTGTGTTTAAATCCTTTGGGCAGCTTGGAAAAGTTGACCCTCGAGGTGCTTTTTTAGATGTACTTTGCATATTTATGCCACTCTCTCTGCCTTGCTCCTTGATGATATGGCTCCTGTCAATACTGGCTCACATTCAACTTACAGAGCATGAGTCACGCTGATGGACTCCAGACAGTGTATAAACAGGGAAAGATGCCAGATTAAATACTAAACACTTCTGTGCAGGTAGTGATGGACAGTAGTAGGTTACAGGTGCCAATTAATGCAGTTATCCTCTGCTGCAGACAGGCTTTGATTCTCTTTAACCAAAGCCTCCCCAGCTCCATCACTACCTCTCTTTCCATCTTTCCCAGCCTGTTAGAAGCCCTTTCCAACAGACGCATGCCTATCCAGGGCAGCCTAGGCTCAGGCATGCAGCCTTTCCTTCTTCATTCCTTCCATGATGCTCAAGAGCTAACACGTAGGAAGCTCACAAGTATGAGAGACGAGCTGCTACAGCCTGTGCTTTGCATCAGCTTGTGTTGTGTCTGCAAAGCTTAGGAGGAAGGCAGAGACTCCTCTTCTTTCCCTGCTTCAGAACCCTGTGTGAAGACCTGAGCCACACAGACCACCCTTCCCCTGGCCCTGCATTTCCAGCAGCAGCTCAGCCATCACCACTGCTCTCTGTATCTCACTAGCACAGCTGATGGGTTTAATTTAGCCAATTTTCAACCCTGCTAGTTTCTCTAAGATCCATGTCAAGGTTGCTTTCCCATCTAATGCATGAACACATTGAACCCTTCTGATTTGTCATACAAATGGGACTTCCCCATCTGTCTTGGTAGACAAGATACTTGGAAATTAAATCTCTGCTTTTCTTTTCTTCTCCCCTAACAGTGTTCTGGGAGCTGTCTGCTGGGGATGCTTTCTTACCTGATAATGCATCAAGGTGTTCAAGCGTTTCCAATCTCCTTCTATCTTGGTGGTGATGTCTTCATCTTGCAGGACCACACGAGCTATCCGGCCCTGCCGCCATTCTGCAGGAGAGGCAAAAAACAGGCAGACATATGGTCAGAGAGAGAAAAGACAATAAAAGGCTCTATCTACTTCTGGACAGTAACTACTAGACAGATAAGCCTTTAGAAAAGCCCATTTCCCAGGAAGAGACACCAAGATAAAGCTAAATTCTCAGCAGAGTGAAGGGAGCTTCAGGAATCATTTGGTCTGTGGTCAATGGAGCTCCCCCAGAGTTCAAAACCTATCTGGCAGGAGCACAGCCCATGCTTTAATTGGGCTGAAACATATGGGGTTGTGCAGTCTGATCTCTGGTTTTCAAGCCCTGCAAAACCCACCCAGAATCATTGATCAACCTCTCTGATCTTCCCCTTCTATGAGGCAAGGAAGCTCTTACCCAAGTCCATATCAACAGCTCTTGGCCTCTGAGAATATGGGACATTTTTGTATACTGCATCGAGGATCTTCTCTTTGACTTGAGTGATGGTATCACAGTTTAGCACCTTCACAGGGATTTCTGGACTGTTCTCATTGTCAGGGTTCACACAGTTTAGGATCTGGAGGGGAAGGAGAACCACATCGTGGGCTTCAGACAAGTATCCAGAAGAACTGTAACCACATGTGTCAGAACAACCTGTTCTCATAAAAACCCCACTGCATCCATAATTGCATCTAGTATTTCTTTGATTACTGAGACAGGAGTTTACCTGTTAGAGGGAGGTCAGTGCACAGGAAGATAAAATACTCCACTCAAACCCTACCTTCCAAGACCTTATCTCAGGCTATTTGTACCTGCAAGTGAGGGATGCACCTAAGTTGGGCATGAGACTTAATAGCACTGGTAACATTTAAGCTTCATGGTGGTGTCTTAATTAACAACCTAAAGGTCAGAACAGCTCATGTCCAAGCAGAGAGAAGCAATCCAATAGCAGCTGCTACAATGGTCACTCACCAGAGTCTTGTACTCAATTTGCTGCCGGATCAGCTTGTCCTCACTAAGGGAGTAACGAGCTTCTCCTGTGATGGCATCAATTGGGCCTTTCTCCATCTGTTGCTTGATGGCACAGTAGAGCATGAAGAGTGGTTCCCCAGCACATTCCTACACAATGAGACAGACAGCAAAACTAACACAGAGGTGAAGGTGCATCTCCTTAGGGCTCCTGGCCTGCACAGCAGTTCTGCACATGATTCATAGTCTCACTGACTCAACCTTTAGTACATGTGCAATCCAGGCTCAGCCTCCAGCAGCTCCTGGGGAAGACAGCCAAAACCACAAGCTCCACTGCTTGATGGGTATGGTGTCTTTGGCTTGGCAAATCTCTATAGAATCTATATGGCTGTAAAAAGACAGCAATTTGAGATCCTGGTCTCCTCATTCACTCCCATGAAGCACATTCTGTGTGGCTTTCAAACCACAAATAAAGTTAAGAAATAGGGAAGCCCAGGCATGGAGGTGGGAGTGAGAATTTCTCCCAAGTACTAAAGAGGTACAACAGAAACTCCATTACATGGGAATGACACCACATTGAAGAATGCTGAGCACAGAGGCTGTAGCAGCTTAACTCTGCCCATGGAACAGCATCCCTGGGTGTAGGTGTCTCTGGAGCCACCTCCCCTCTCTTCCCTCATTTAACTTGGAGCCTGACTGAAGAGTTTCAAGCCCAGATTCACCCTGGGTGAGACAGCAAAGCAGCAGCAGCAGGGTCTCAGCTCCATCCCTCCTTACCTTGAGAAACTTGTGGAGGAGGAAGGCAAACCAGTTAGTCAGCATCTTCTCAGCCACCGACTCAGTCCTAGGGAAGCCAGGAGGACACACACATTACATACTAAACCAAGCCATGCATCAGAGGCCCCAGATCTCCCTGGCTGCAGTCTGGCACCGCTCCTGTGATGCTCTGGACCAGGGCAGGATGTGGCAGGAGCGGTCCCCACTCCCCGCACTAAGCAGACAGCAGCTTGCCCAGCTGACAGCCCATCACAGCCCTGATGGGGCTGGTGACAGGGAGCCCGGTGACACTCTGCTCCTTGCACGTGGTGCAAATTATAGTCTAGCTCAGTAAATCACTGGGATTTGCAGCAGTTCCTGGCAATCAGGGACAGCCAGGATAGATCAGGGATAGTGACAATGGCAGGGAAATTGCAGCTTTCTCCCCAGTTCCACCCAGTGTCCTCTCCCCACATTGTACCCAAGATTATCTTTAATTTCAATACAATAGTTCCTAATGACAGTTTTTAATTCTGGCTCTGCAGGACCTGGAGACTTTGCTTAAAGCACTACAATCTACTTTTCCCTAGGACAGGATGGATGAGCTGGTGGCAGTGTCCCACAGTCTGCACCTGAGCCCCATCCAGGCAGCTCATGCCCATGGTGGCAAGCAGGAAGGCAGGCAGACAGGAAAGCAGGAAAGCAGGCAGGAAAGCAGGCAGGTAGACAGGCAGGGCTGCCAGCCTGCACTTGAGGCCATGCATGGGGGAGCTGCTCTGCTGCATCAGAGCCAAATGGAGAAATGAGCCTGGGCACCGTGGCCTTCAGGCCACATTTGATATCAGGATGTGGTCCAAATTGCAGCCAGGGAAAAGGGATGCATCCAATCCCTTGCCCTCTGCAGCACCCTTTCCTCTGGTGACCCGGCTGGTTTGATGCTCCACCTTCATCCTCTTGCCTGACAACACTGCCTTTTTGACCATGTGCCACCAACCCTGCTCAGGAGACGTCCCATGGGCATGGCAATGCCCCAAGCCTCTACTTTTGCCCATACCTTCACCTGGAGCAAGTTATATGCTGCTCCAGACCCGTCTTCCCCTTTTGCTCTGCTGCCTTGAGTTAGGGACTGCCTCTTGGTATATATTTATACAGCATCCCACATGCTTGAAAACTGACACTTAAAGAAAAGAATACACTATAGAAGCAACAGGGTTTGATTCCAAAGTCAGGCAGGTGAAGAACAAACAGGAGCCATGGATTCCAGCATACAAAACCTGACACCAGTTGGTAAAGAGACCTGGGGTCACACTATCCATCATCCCTTCTGATGGCAACATCTGCCAGGAATCTGTGAAAATGTCTGCAGATCCCTAAAGAATTTCAGCCAGAATTGATTAACTGCCTAAAAAATTCATGCCACAAATAGACACACACATTGTTCTCCTGCTAGAAATATTTCAGGCACCCAATTGAAGAGGAGAAGCGCTAGGATGTGAGCCAGGGAAAACACAGTCAGTGATACAAACCAGACAAGAGGTGAAAACCTCAGAAAATGATTTATTCAGGACTTGAGAGTGAATATTAATTTAATAAACTACTTTATTAATAGAATATTAAATTAAGAATTGGCAAGAATCCCCCCTATGAGCCCCACAGTGAAGTAATGCTGTGTCCTGTCCCTGTGGGCTCCTCATGGCTTGCCACTGACACGGTAAAAAACCTGGAAACAGGAAAGCTGGGGCATGTTGTGCAGAAGAATGGTATCGGACACTGTCATACCCAGCTGTTCCCTTTGATTTCTTTATCAGAAATACAAGATCAGCTGAATGGAACAGCAAAAAGAAACACCTCAGAGCATCTCTGTCAAATCCCCTTTCTCCATTTCTTCAAGCACCAAACCTCATTCTCATCTCAACACAGGCTGACAATATAAGCTATCTGCAGGGCAACAGTCCTGTGAATGACCAACAATTCCGCTAACCATCACTGTCCTGCACTGGCTGCTTCAAACTTCCATCCCTGCTGTGTGCACCAGGAGGATGTGGGCTCCGTGCAAACAAGTCTGCAGGAGGTACTTCCCCTAGAAAATCTCCACCTACAAAATGGGGGGGAGCATGCAGACAAACACTGTGTAGATAAAGCTCCAGAGTGCAACTGTAGCGTGCTCAGAACAACTCGCCCTTGCTGGAAACCACCTCTACAAGCTGTGCTGAGAAGCTGTAAGGCAGCATGAGCACGAACATGGCCTTGCCTTTCCCCCACCCGACCCCATTTCGCTATCGACTCCCCAGGCTCTATGGCTGTGGGAACAGCCCCACACCGCCCCTATAGCGGTGCCAGAGGCAGAGCGGGGAGGGGGGGGGGCGGCTGGAGCAGCTCCTGACTGACGGCTGGGCCGGGGGAGGAGCCTCCAGAAGCCCGGGAACCTGGGCCAATCAGCAGGGGCGTCTGTGAGCGCCTGCGGCACTCCCTCTACAAGGAGCGCTCCCATTGGCGGAGCGCTGATCCCTCAGTGTCTGCCTCCCCGCCACCCCCCGTGTCTGCCTGCGCGTCTCTCAGTCGTGCTTGGGTGTTCCTGAGGTGCACAGGCTGCTCCTCCCTTCTCCTTGCGGCCTTTGCAGGGAGCCACAGAGCTCAGGTGAGAGCAGCTCTGAGAGAATGCATCTACAGAATGTGTGTTCCATTAAACCTGGGGTTTATGTAGGGATCTCAGCTGTTACCTCATCTTAAGGTGCACAAAGGTCTTTTGAGGGGGAATAAAATAAGTAGGCAGAAGCTTTTACTTGCGAGGGTGCTGAGGTGCCAGCATGGGGTGCCCAGAGAAGGTGGGGCTGCCCCATCTTTGGCAAGGGAAGCTGGATGTAAGGCCTGTTCAAGGCTAGGCTGGACAGGGCTGGGAGCAACCTACTGTAGTGGAAGGTGTCCCTGCTTGTGGCAGGGGTTGGAGCTGGAAGAACATTTAAGGTTTTTTTCCAGCTCCAGGCACCTCTCCCACCAGTGGCACCAGCACGAGCTTCCCATGGCTTCAGCAAGCAGGAGGCCACAGCACAAGGACAGAGACAGGCACCTGCCCCGCACAGCAGCAGAGGATTCAAGGCACCTCTGCAGGTCACAGCCACACACATAGAGAGGAAGCCTCTGCTCCTACCTGTGGCCTTGCCCCAGAAAATCAAGAAGAAGCAGGCAGAACAGGAGAACATAACCAAAAGCCTGCTTGGGGCCAAGGTGGCAATGCCACCTGCAGCACTTGAGGCTCCTTTGGCAGCTGGGATGCAGGTGCAGGGGTGACCATCACACAGCCTCTCCTCGGCTTCTCTTGCAGATGAGCAGCCCGAGGCACCAAGTGGTGCTGCCCCGCATCAGTGGTGGAATGCAGGGGCAGAGGCTTCCTCTGCCACCAGTGGTGCCAATGACATCCTGGCCACCACCTCCTTCAGAAAGAGCCATAAGCAGGTTCTCCAGGCTGCCAACTGTGGCAGGGAGGCAGGAACCCTGCCAGTAGCCAGCGGCACGGCAGGAGCCACCATGCAGCAGGGCTGCAGGGACAAGCACAACAACAGCCACTGTCCAGGCAGCCTCAAGCAGCAAGGACTGTGCCACTCAGACTACAAAGAGCATCGCTGGCACAGTGGCCGAGCACCTGCCAGCGATGCCGACGATGGGCACCAAGGGCAGCCTCAACACCAGGTCGCCAGGGCTACACCACAAGGTGTTGCCACAGCACCTGCCCCCACTGCCCAGCAAGACCAACCCTAGGGAGCAGCCAAAAGGAAGCTGCCTGCCCGCAGATACTAAGGAGAGACTGGCACCTCTCCCACCAGTGGCACCAGCACGAGCTTCCCATGGCTTCGGCAAGCAGGAGACCACAGCACAAAGACAGAGACAGGCACCTGCCCCGCACAGCAGCAGAGGATTCAAGGCACCTCTGCAGGTCACAGCCACACACATAGAGAAGAAGCCTCTGCTCCTACCTGTGGCCTTGCCCCAGAAAATCAAGAAGAGGCCGGCAGAACAGGAGAACATAACCAAAAGCCTGCCTGGGGCCAAGGTGGCAATGCCACCTGCAGCACTTGAGGCTCCTTTGGCAGCGAAGCCTCAGGGGGAGCGCAGCAGAACCCTTGCCTCCCCAGCAGCAGACGAGGGGAAAGTTGCAGCTGCCCTGCCAGAGATCCCTGCGTATTTCACAGGAGGAATAAGGAGAAGGCTTGGAGGTGCTAAATCCAGAGATAAGGGTTAGAGATTGCAAACCTCATGCTCCTCTTGCACACACAAGCACTGGAGGGATGCAGTGAGAAGCTGGCAGTGTCTGCAGAAGCACAACTCTAAATGGGCAGCAGACGGGGCACCCCCCTCGATCCTCCCCAACCCCACCCTGCAGCTTCTGAGGGCTGCAGCACAGGATGTCCTGCAGCTGCCCCAAGCCATGGCCTTGTTTCCCGGGGCTGCAGGAGACAAGGACAGGGAAGTGGCTCTAAGGCTGCAAACGTGCAGGGATTCATGCAGAGCTCTTCGGGTTTGGGAAACCACCTCGTGTTCATGGCCACCCTGCGTGCCTCTGACAGATAAAGCTCCAGAGTGCAACTGTAGCGTGCTCAGAACAACTCGCCCTTGCTGGAAACAGCCTCTAAAAGCTGTGCTGAGAAGCTGTAAGGCAGCATGAGCACGAGCATGGCCTTGCCTTTCCCCCACCCGACCCCATTTCGCTATCGACACCCCAGGCTCTATGGCTGTGGGAACAGCCCCAGCCCGTCCCTACAGCGGTGCCAGAGGCAGAGCGGGGAGGGGGGGGCGGCTGGAGCAGCTCCTGACTGACGGCTGGGCCGAGGGAGGAGCCTCCAGAAGCCCGGGAACCTGGGCCAATCAGCAGGGGCGTCTGTGAGCGCCTGCGGCACTCCCTCTACAAGGAGCGCTCCCATTGGCGGAGCGCTGATCCCTCAGTGTCTGCCTCCCCGCCACCCCCCGTGTCTGCCTGCGCGTCTCTCAGTTGTGCTTGGGTGTTCCTGAGGTGCACAGGCTGCTCCCCCCTTCTCCTTGCGGCCTTTGCAGGGAGCCACAGAGCTCAGGTGAGAGCAGCTCTGAGAGAATGCATCTACAGAATATCTGTTCCATTAAACCTGGGGTTTATGTAGGGATCTCAGCTGTTACCTCATCTTAAGGCGCACAAAGGTCTTTTGAGGGAGAATAAAATTAGTAGCCAGAAGCTTTTACCTGCGAGGGTGCTGAGGTGCCAGCATGGGGTGCCCAGAGAATGTACGGCTGCCCCATCCCTGGCAAGGGAAGCTGGATGTAAGGCCTGTTCAAGGCTAGGCTGGACAGGGCTGGGAGCAACCTACTGTAGTGGAAGGTGTCCCTGCTTGTGGCAGGGGTTGGAGCTGGAAGAACATTTAAGGTTTTTTTCCAGTTCCAGGCACCTCTCCCACCAGTGGCACCAGCACGAGCTTCCCATGGCTTCAGCAAGCAGGAGGCCACAGCACAAGGACAGAGACAGGCACCTGCCCCGCACAGCAGCAGAGGATTCAAGGCAGCTCTGCAGGTCACAGCCACACACATAGAGAGGAAGCCTCTGCTCCTACCTGTGGCCTTGCCCCAGAAAATCAAGAAGAGGCGGGCAGAACAGGAGAACATAACAAAAAGCCTGCCTGGGGCCAAGGTGGCAATGCCACCTGCAGCACTTGAGGCTTCTTTGGCAGCTGGGATGCAGGTGCAGGGGTGACCATCACACAGCCTCTCCTCGGCTTCTCTTGCAGATGAGCAGCCCGAGGCACCAAGTGGTGCTGCCCCGCATCAGTGGTGGAATGCAGGGGCAGAGGCTTCCTCTGCCACCAGTGGTGCCAATGACATCCTGGCCACCAGCTCCTTCAGAAAGAACCATAAGCAGGTTCTTCAGGCTGCCAACTGTGTCAGGGAGGCAGGAACCCTGCCAGTAGCCAGCGGCACGGCAGGAGCCACCACGCAGCAGGGCTGCAGGGACAAGCACAACAACAGCCACAGTCCAGGCAGCCCCAAGCAGCAAGGACTGTGCCACTCAGACTACAATGAGCATCACTGGCAGAGTGGCCGAGCACCTGCCAGCGATGCCGACGACGGGCACCAAGCGCAGCCTCAACACCAGGTCGCCAGGGCTACACCACAAGGTGTTGCCACAGCACCTGCCCCCATTGCCCAGCAAGAGCAAACCTAGGGAGCAGCCAAAGGGAAGCTGCCTGCCCGCAGCTACTAAGGAGAGACTGGCACCTCTCCCACCAGTGGCACCAGCACGAGCTTCCCATGGCTTCAGCAAGCAGGAGGCTACAGCACAAAGACAGAGACAGGCACCTGCCCCACACAGCAGCAGAGGACTCAAGGCACCTCTGCAGGTCATAGCCACACACATACAGAGGAAGCCTCTGCTCCCACCTGTGTCCGTTCCCCAGAAAATCAAGAAGAGGCAGGCAGAACAGGAGAACATAACCAAAAGCCTGCCTGGTGCCAAGGTGGCAATGCCACCTGCAACACTTGAGGCTCCTCTGGCAGCGAAGCCTCAGGGGGAGCGCAGCAGAACCCTTGCCTCCCCAGCAGCAGACGAGGGGAAAGTTGCAGCTGCCCTGCCAGAGATCCCTGCGTATTTCACAGGAGGAATAAGGAGAAGGCTTGGAGTTGCTAAATCCAGAGATAAGGGTTAGAGATTGCAAACCTCATGCTCCTCTTGCACACACAAGCACTGGAGGGATGCAGTGAGAAGCTGGCAGTGTCTACAGAAGCACTACTCTAAATGGGCAGCAGACGGGGCACCCCCCTCGATCCTCCCCAACCCCACCCTGCAGCTTCTGAGGGCTGCAGCACAGGATGTCCTGCAGCTGCCCCGAGCCATGGCCTTGTTTCCCGGGGCTGCAGGAGACAAGGACAGGGAAGTGGCTCTAAGGCTGCAAACGTGCAGGGATTCATGCAGAGCTCTTTGGGTTTGGGAAACCACCTCGTGTTCATGGCCACCCTGCGTGCCTCTGACAGATAAACTCCAGAGTGCAACTGTAGCGTGCTCAGAACAACTCGCCCTTGCTGGAAACAGCCTCTAAAAGCTGTGCTGAGAAGCTGTAAGGCAGCATGAGCACGAGCATGGCCTTGCCTTTCCGCCACCCCGACCCCATTTCGCTACCGGCTCTATGGCTGTGGGAACAGCCCCAGCCCGTCCCTACAGCGGTGCCAGAGGCAGAGCGGGGAGGGGGGGGGGCGGCTGGAGCAGCTCCTGACTGACGGCTGGGCCGAGGGAGGAGCCTCCAGAAGCCCGGGAACCTGGGCCAATCAGCAGGGGCGTCTGTGAGCGCCTGCGGCACTCCCTCTACAAGGAGCGCTCCCATTGGCAGAGCGCTGATCCCTCAGTGTCTGCCTCCCGGCCACCCCCCGTGTCTGCCTGCGCGTCTCTCAGACGTGCTTGGGTGTTCCTGAGGTGCACAGGCTGCTCCTCCCTTCTCCTTGCGGCCTTTGCAGGGAGCCACAGAGCTCAGGTGAGAGCAGCTCTGAGAGAATGCATCTACAGAATGTCTGTTCCATTAAACCTGGGGTTTATGTAGGGATCTCAGCTGTTACCTCATCTTAAGGCGCACAAAGGTCTTTTGAGGGAGATTAAAATTAGTAGGCAGAAGCTCTTACCTGCGAGGGTGCTGAGGTGCCAGCATGGGGGTGCCCAGAGAAGGTGGGGCTGCCCCATCCTTGGCAAGGGAAGCTGGATGTAAGGCCTGTTCAAGGCTAGGCTGGACATGGCTGGGAGCAACCTACTGTAGTGGAAGGTGTCCCTGCTTGTGGCAGGGGTTGGAGCTGGAAGAACATTTAAGGTTTCTTCCAGTTCCAGGCACCTCTCCCACCAGTGGCACCAGCACGAGTTTCCCATGGCTTCAGCAAGCAGGAGGCCACAGCACAAGGACAGAGACAGGCACCTGCCCCGCACAGCAGCAGAGGATTCAAGGCACCTCTGCAGGTCACAGCCACAGGCATAGAGAGGAAGCCTCTGCTCCTACCTGTGGCCTTGCCCCAGAAAATCAAGAAGAAGCAGGCAGAACAGGAGAACATAACCAAAAAGCCTGCCTGGGGCCAAGGTGGCAATGCCACCTGCAACACTTGAGGCTCTTTTGGCAGCTGGGATGCAGGTGCAGGGGTGACCATCACACAGCCTCTCCTCGGCTTCTCTTGCAGATGAGCAGCCCGAGGCACCGAGTGGTGCTGCCCCACATCAGTGGTGGAATGCAGGGGCAGAGGCTTCCTCTGCCACCAGTGGTGCCAATGACATCCTGGCCACCACCTCCTTCAGAAAGAGCCATAAGCAGGTTCTCCAGGCTGCCAACTGTGGCAGGGAGGCAGGAACCCTGCCAGCAGCCAGCGGCACGGCAGGAGCCACCACGCAGCAGGGCTGCAGGGACAAGCACAACAACAGCCACTGTCCAGGCAGCCCCAAGCAGCAAGGACTGTGCCACTCAGACTACAAAGAGCATCGCTGGCACAGTGGCCGAGCACCTGCCAGCGATGCCGACGACAGGCACCAAGGGCAGCCTCAACACCATGTCGCCAGGGCTACACCACAAGGTGTTGCCACAGCACCTGCCCCCACTGCCCAGCAAGAGCAAACCTAGGGAGCAGCCAAAGGGAAGCTGCCTGCCCGCAGCTACTAAGGAGAGACTGGCACCTCTCCCACCAGTGGCACCAGCACGAGCTTCCCATGGCTTCAGCAAGCAGGAGGCCACAGCACAAGGACAGAGACGGGCACCTGCCCCGCACAGCAGCAGAGGATTCAAGGCACCTCTGGAGGTCACAGCCACGCGCATAGAGAGGAAGCCTTGAGGCTCCTTTGGCAGCGAAGCCTCAGGGGGAGCACAGCAGAACCCTTGCCTCCCCAGCAGCAGACGAGGGGAAAGTTGCAGCTGCCCTGCCAGAGATCCCTGCGGCAGAGGCTGTGACACCCCAGCCTGACCCAGCAGCACACAAAGAGGAAGATGCCGCCGCTTCTCCCTTGCTTCAGGATGCTCAGCACTTGGTGACTGAGGCACGGGCAGGCGGCACCACAGACACCGAGGTGCAGGAAGCAGGTGCCTCCCTGGGGCTGCGTGTGGGAGAGAGATTCCTGGTGCTCCCCGAGACAGAGGAGAGGAGAGCCAGCCTGCTCGGGCAGCTGGATGGCCCTGAGGAGCGGGAGCTCCAACACAGACGGGTGAGCGCTGAGGAGACGTTGGAACAGCTCAGGAGCATGAGCCTCCCCCTGCCTGGGGCCAGCTGCTCTGCTGCTGAGCTGCAGGACACTCATCCCCTCATGCCGGTTGTGGGATTACAGGAGGAAACGAGGACTGTGAAGGTCCAGGAAGAGGACCAAGGAAGGGAAGGCGACAGAGAGCTGTCCCAGCTGTAGGATGTCACCAACTGCAACATCTGGGTCAAAGCCTTGGTCCAGGAACACTTCCAGGCCCCCGATGTGGATCCCCTGAAGGGGGACGACAATGAAGGAGAAGCAGCAGCCTCTCCCTTGATTCATAACTCTGATCACCAGTAAATGACACACGTGAGGCTAGCACTGCAGATCCCGAGGTGCTGGAGGCAGGCCCACATCCCCGGGGGTGTTTGGCAGGGACATTGCTGGTGCCCCCTCTGCCATCCTGCTGACATTCCCACCTTCCCCTGCCTGTGCTCTCGCTTCCCTGTCCCGTACACTCCTCTCGAGCAAAGGCACTGAAGGAGAGCACCCCGTGAGGGACCTCCCTCCCAGGGAGCAGCTACCAGCAGCAACCTTGGAGCCCAAGCACTGGGCTAATGCACCACCAGCCTTGGTGCTAGCCGTGGGGCCACGGGGCAGAAAGCAGCCCCACAGCACAGCACCCACACAACCACCTGCAGCCCCAAGAGAGACACAGCTGGGGAGAGCTGTTAGCTCTGACGTTCTCCTGTGTGTACAGGATGAGCCAGCAACCCCGACCAAGGAACAGGCGGAGGAGGTGAAAGCTGAGTCAGAAGGCGACATGGACAAAGAGCTGTCTCAAGGAGAAGCCGTCACCATATGGGACACCTATGTTGACACCTCTGCACCAGAGCTCTCCCAGGACCCGCACGTGGGTCCCCAGGAGGGATCCAGCGTCCCCAGCAGTGTGGGCAGTGCTGCAGCAGGAGAGGGTGTACAAGGCATGGTGTCACCCATGTTGGGAGAACAGCAAGAAGAGACGACCAGTGCTGTTGTCTCCCTAGCAGCAGACAAGGGCGAAGCAACACCTTCGTTGACAGAGGTCCCAGGGCCAGAGGCTGTGACACCGCGCTTTGCCCCAGCAGCAGACACACAAGGACATACAGCTGCTTTCTCAGATCAGGACTCTCAGCCCCCGGTGATGGAGGCGCATGTGCCCAGCAGCACAGGTCTCGAGGTGCAGGAGGCAGTTGCCTCCCCTAGCCTGTGAGCGGTAGAGAGGTTTGTGGTGACCCTCTGCATAGACGTCCTGGAGGGGCAGAAGAGCAGCAGCAGGACCAGCAGGAGGCACAGGCACCACAGGCAGAGGACAGCCAACCTGCATGGGCAGGTGGGCGGCCCTGAGAAAAGGGAGCTCCAGCTGCAAGACAGCAAGGGGCAACGTTCCTCCCCGAGACACAGAGGGACGCTCCAACACAGACACGTGAGCGCAAGCCATGGGATGGGACAGTGCAGGGGGATGAGCCTGGGGCCAGCCACTGCGCTGCCCAGCTGCAGCAGCACAAGCATCCCCTCCATAGCAGTTGTGTGGTTACAGGAGGACCTGCCGACTGAGAAGGAGCAGAAAGAGGAGAAACACCACAAAAGGGTGCAGCAGACGAGGGGAAAGTTGCAGCTGCCCTGCCAGAGATCCCTGTGGCAGAGGCTGTGACACCCCAGCCTGACCCAGCAGCACACAAAGAAGGGGATGCTGCCTGCCTTTCCCTGACAGCTCTAGGGGCAATGCCCAACTTTGTCCATCCAGGAAGTACCCCCCTTCAGTAGGTCTTCAATACTCTGCTCACCATCTTAAAAGCACAGCTCATGCAAGACAACGTCCCCAAGTACTGTATAGACATCTGAGAAATAAGCCAAATTGCTTTGCGCAGCTTGTTCTAGTGGAAGGTGTCCCTGCCCATGACAGAGGGTTGGAACTGGATGAGCTTTAAGGTCCCTTCCAACCCAAACCCTTCTATAATTCTATGATCCAATTCAAGACCCTGTTCAGCCATCTGTGAAAACACTAAGTCAAGTTAATCTTGTGTCGTTAAGACAGGCAAAGAAATAGGTTGGTCATCCAAAATCCAGCATGGATGAACAGTGTTATCCTCTCACAACCAGCACCCTGGTCCTGCAGGGCCCCCAGAGGCAAGCAGCAGTGTGTCCATGCAACCTTGTGGAAAGAGTGAACTGCTCTAAGACCGGTCATTGCTTGTCCTACCTGCGCAGGAGCAGTTTGGGATGGTTCTTGTTCTCCAGGTTCTTCTCGATGAGGTCAGAGAGCAGCTGCTTCAGCACATCAGTGGCATACTCCAGCTTGCCCTGCAGCCCTGTCATGATGAGTGAGGCCACGTTGCCGCGATCGCGCATGGAGAAGCTGCGCTGCAGCTCCAGTGTTCGGATGAAGGTCAGCAAGAAGACTTTGTTGTTAATCAGCTGTGCAAAGAGCTTCAAGGCCTTCTCCACGCTCTGCTGCCCGTTCCCTTGGACCTGTGGTGGAGGAGAGAATACCCATCAGCCAAGGCTTGGGAGGACAAGGGAGGAGCATCACTCAGGGTGGGGTGAATGGTTTAACCCTGGGTGCACAAGCCAGCACCTTGTCTCTCCAGGTCTCGGCATCCCTCAACATGGTCTCTGGCCAGTCCTGGTCACCTTTTCTGTCCCCTTTCAGCACTTCTGCACAGCTCACCTTCATCATGTTGTGAATGCTCCATCCCTGGCAGCGTTCAAGTCTAGGCTGGAGGGAGTCTTGGTTGACACAGTTTAGTGGGTGGTTTCCCTGCCCATGGCAGAAGGGTTGGAACTAGATGATACTAAGGTCCTTTCCAACCCTGACCATTCTATGATCATTGTTCAGAACTGCCCTCGGAGTCATAAAGCTGCTACTCTAAGGCTAATGGCTCTATAAACAACATACAAGTCTGCTTGTTCTGCACAAAAACTGACACTCTCTTAAGTATATTAAATACTAATTTAGACTATTGTTTTATTATGGGACAAGTGTAAAAAAGTAATTGAGGCTTTGATCCAGTTGCAGATTGAAGTAATTCATTACAAATGAAAATGATGGAACTACATCAGGCAGCTCCTTACCAAACATCTTGGAGACTTATGTATTGGTTTTACTACACTACATAATAAAGCAACTGTGCAATTGGCAGCACATCACTTCTGCAATTCTGTTTTTCATGAGTAAAACAAAAAGCTTTCATATTTGTTTGGTTTACTTGGCAATTTAAACAGTGAACATAGTGCATGGGACTGGAAATAGCAGGGAATGGGCTGTGAGAGGTTGGTTCAAATCCCGGGTGAGTTTTACCAACACCAGGGTAACTACTGGTGCCCATTGGAGATGAATCACATTTGATGCATTAATGCTAAGTAGGGCTTGCCTGGTAAAGCAATGCAGCCATACAGAGCACAAGCAAGCATTGCTTCTTCCTCTTACACCTCTGGCTGAACATTTGGGCCATCCCCTGGGCTGTGTGAAGGCAAGGGGACTTACGACTTTCAGGATACTGGAGCAATACTCCAAGAAGGAGTGCAGAGCTGGTACGTGTGTGCATCCTGGATGGAGGATGGAAGCTCCACGTTCTTTCAGTGGCAGAGAACATTTCTTGAAGCACCATCATTTATTTGGGTGCTCTCACAAGTGAGCAGGGCTCATCTGCAAGGGGATCCGTTGGACCCTTGCACATTACCCATTTTGCTGTATCCCCAGTGAAAATCTTTCATGTATATTTAGACATAGACAAAACACTGAGGTGCTCACAGGCAGGCTAGCCATGCTGAGCCACGGCGTTTGCCCTCCGGTGGACACGCCATGGAATAGCAGCAGCAGGATGCTCCAAGCAGGATGCTCCCAGGCTCAAATCCTTCCCTGCACTGTACAGTGAGTAGGGAGGAGATTAAAAGGACACCAGTAACTTCTCTGGTATGCTTTGCTGCTGGCCTATAGCAATATAAAACCTCATAAAATGAAACTAAAGCAACAGCAGAGGGAAGAAAGCAAAAGGAATCAAGCAATGAGAGATGAACCACCAGCTTCCTAGCTAAAATGAACTGGGGGCTCATCCTGCTGATCCCAGTGCCTCTCATAAGATTTGGTGTGGAAGGCATAAAGGCCTCCGGGTTTCACACCAGCTCAGGGAAAACTTGAAGGGCATGAGCACAGACTGCACGTTACCTCCAGCTCGCGCAGGACAGGATGGTCCTCAATGCCAGGGAAAAGGACCCTCATGGCATAGGTCCGGTAGTCAAGGTATGGGATCCCAGAGCGATCCAGGTCACTGGTCAGTTCATTGATATCCGTCTGCAGCTCTGCAAAAGCTGTTGAGGGAGAATAGAACAAGAGAGAAGCACACGTGAGCTCGGGGGGGGTGGGCTGCCCGTCTGCTCGCATTGAATAGGACCACAAATAGGCCAGCTCAGAAAAGTGATGTGGAGGAGACCCTGCTCTGTAGCTCAGACAAACCATTTCCCTCAGAGGTTCTGCTGAAAGCGAGAGAGCACACACTGCACAGAGCAGATGCTGAGAACAAAAGATGCCTATTAATTTGTATGCAGTTCACACTTGTGTACACATACCTACAGCACCTTTAAAGACTGCAGACAGAAATGAGGATCTATTTTCCTAACTTGGTGCTTCCCATATTTTCCTTTCTTCTTCCTTTCCTCCTCTGTCAACAGTTGCCAAAATAATCAAAGCTGATGCAGATCAAATCCAAGCAGAAACTGCTTGCTGCAGGGGTCAGGAAGGGATTTATTCTTCCACTTGCTACATAACATCACCATGTTATACAGGTCTATGTGTGGCCTTGTGTTTATCTTCCAAAGTATGAAATGCTGGCTCAGTGAGGTCTCTGTGCCCCAGTTAGGCTGTGCCTATGCCCAAGTGGTGTTCTCTCCTGAATACATCTCATTTTTTGTCCTGTGCTTCCAAGGCTATCCTTTTAAAACTAGCTGAACAAATCCAGTGTGATGCTCCCTAGAAACGGGTCACACTATAGAATTTGCAGCTTTTATTTTTCTTTAATTCACTAAGCTTCCTTCCAGCTGGAAGGACATAGAGAACTACAGCAGAATGTTTCTTCTCTCACCCACCAGCTACAGAGATGTCTGCACACCTCCACCTTCACTCTGATGCAGAGCAAGCAGGCACAGCTGCCTCCCTGAAGGAGCAAGACTTGTCTGTGTTGAAATCTAGTCCAAATAACACACAAGATTCCCCAGAAGTAAATGCTGAGGAGCTTCTTCCTATCTCTCAGACCTGCTCACACTGCTCTGGGCTCACATCTTAGAGACTAGAGGAGGAACTGAACCAGCTTTCCCATCCTCCTGCCTTTCATTTGGGATACACACTGTTTCTTGGGGGTCCAAACCTCTTCTCCTCCATATCTCTGTGCCTTTTTTAAAGCTCTTTACTAAAAGGCCATTAGACAAGGGAGCATATTGTGTTGGACACCCTGGGGCTCACACCATCCCTCCAGCACCATCCAGGCATGTTGCTTAAGCAGGATCAAGCTCTAATCCTATTCTCTGCACATCAGGCAGCAGAGCTGTGTCTGCTGCTGACATGTTTGTGGCTGCCCACCCTGCTGCAGCTTGTCTGGTGGGCAAACGTGGGGGGGCATGAACTCCATTCCTCACCACAAGCATTGAATGATGGGGGGACTCTGCTGGGGCGAGCTGGGGAGCACAGCATGGAGCTGCAACACACCGAGTGTACCTGGTCTGTACTGACCTTCCTTGCACTCCAGGGCCACTCGGGACTCCAGGTTGTCCATCTGCATCTGCAGCCTCTTCAGGGTCAGGTCGTTCTCTCGGGACTTGCGCTTGTAGGCAATGAGGACGATGATGACGATGATGAGGAGCAGGCTTCCTCCAGCCGCGATGCTGACGATGGCTGGCAGGGTCAGGAGGCTGTCTGAGATGATGCTCACTGAGCCAGGGGAGAAGATGATGCCACCAACACGCACCTACAAAGCACAACAGAGGTAACCAGCAGCTTTAGCTAAGGGTGTCAGCCTGTCCCAAAGCCTGAGTAAACAGCACATAGCCTGTGGAGATCCCTACAGAAGCACTGAACAGTCGTGTTTCAGCCAAGAATATAGCAAGTCCAGAGCGTAGCTTATACTGACACAGGGAGGCTTCAAGTCATGATAAATGTGCCAGTCCTTCACTATCTGGGCTTTGTTCTTGCTATCTGATGGCTCCATTTGACTTTTATTTTATAAGCTTTCAACTCCCTTTTGTAAGGTGTGGGCATAAGCAACCTAGTGATAGTTTCACTGACAGGAAACCAGAGCAACTGGAACGAGAGAACAGAGAAGGGGAGATGAAGCCCCATGTGAAAGCTGAAGAGCAAACATGCTGGAGGTTAATGCCAGGACAGGTTTTCATTGGATGTGCCCCGGCCACAGATGTAAGCAGCTCTCAGCCAGGTTGTGCTTCTGTGCATCACACTGTGATAATGTGAATATGTTTTGGATGCTGAACTTAAAGGGAATAAATCACAATTACAATCTCGTTTGGGCTCCACTCAAGCACTTCGGCAGCTGCGAGCGGATCAGAGGAAGCAGCAATGCCCAAAACCAAAGCAGAGGAAGACACCGACTGTTATCCTGCATGAGGCCATTGATTCAGCCACTCCAGCATTCAGATATTCCTAGCTGCTTCTGCTTTAGGGAAAGGAAAACCTTCCCATCCACTTTGCAGATCAGGTCTGGCTAGAAGGACTGTCAAAATCCCAACAGGAGGAAGAACACAACCCACTGAAAATCATAGAATCATGAATGGTTTGTGTTGGAAGGGACCTTAAAGCTCACCCACTTCCAACCCCCTGCCATGGGCAGGAACCCCTTCCACTAGAGCAGCTTGCTCCAAACCCCATCCACCCTGGCCTTGAACACTGCCAGGGATGGGGCAACCTGTGCCAGTGCCTCACCGCCTCATAATTAAGAATATATTCCTAATCTAATCTAAATCAGCCCTCTTTCAGTTTAAAGCCAGTGATCTCACTGAAGGAAGGCCATGCAGCACCACAGACAGGATGATAACTGGTGCTGAAGGCATTGCCAGAAAGATTTGTTCCTTCTAGAAGGCTTTGGTAGTAGTTCCCTCAGGGAGGAAGAAGTTTGTCCATGCTAATCCACATCAGTATTTTACACTTCCAGTTAGACAGCCATAAAGATCTAAAATCCTACCGAACCGTGGACAAGAAACTGCACTCAATATCTAAGTTCATCAGTGAGCTGGAAAAGGGGGGAAAAGGATGGGAAAGAGGGAGGGAAAGGATGCTGAAAGAAGTGTTTGGTCCCTCACCATCACTTTGTGCTGTCCGGTGAGATTGGGTGGCTCACACAGCAGCTGGGTCTCAGAGACAGTGACAGCACAGGGTGTCTCTCCGATGAGCACGGTGTAGTTGAGCTTTGCTCCTCCAGGAGCGGGTGGGCACAGGTTTCTACCCTAGGGACAGGGGGAGAGAAGACTGTACAAAGATGCATTTCTCTCATTTCTGCCTCATTCCCGTTCCTTCTGCAAATGATGGGACTCAACCGGTGTATCCTGTTCTCCAAAGAGGGAATAAAAATCTCTCTGGGATTGGTTTTTTGTTTCTTCCCATGGGTTGAGTAAAGGTCTCCTTACCTTCATGATGATGGGTGACCCTGGCTTCTGCTCCAGCACCCCAGTTGGGCTCAGCAGTTCAAACGTTGGGTTGGGGTAGTAGATAAACTTGGTGTCATTGTAGACCAGGAGGGACTGCACATTGTTAAAGATAAACCCAAACTCATCTGGTCGTTCCACAGCATCCAGGCCGGGCCGGTACTCAGCGGTGAGGGGGGGAGCCAGGCAGGACAGCACTGTAGCGTTCACCACCTTGCAGACCTGGGAGGAAGGTGATGCTTTGAAAGACGGCAGGGAAAACTTCACCTTGACCTGCACAGCCATGTTCTGATTCCTTAAATACACCCTGGAAAGCCCAGAGAAACAGACCCACAGCAAATACCTGCTTCCAGCTACAAACTGGTGATTAGAGGCAATTCCCAACAAGGGAGGGGAATGATTGTCTGGCACTTGTGGGCTGGAGGTAACACGAAGGTCATCTCCTGCCAGGCTGAGGACACCCACAGCTTCTCCAGGCCTGGAAGCAGGGAACTGGCTGATTTATGAGGCTCTTGCCTTATAAAGCAGCAAGAACCCAACCATTTGGCCTCCCTCCATAAGTGGAAAATTTAATTTCACTCAGTTTTGTGTCTTCAGGATTATTTTTGCAGCACTGTAACTGCAAGTGCTAGCAACAAAATTAGATGTCTCTTTAAAAAAGAGCTCCGATGAAAAAGGTCTTCAGGGGGAAGGGAGAAAGGGAATAGGAAAAGACTGCTAAGTGATTTGCCCTTTCCAAGATAATACAGGTTCAGTGAGAAAGATCACTGCATAGAAACAGTATATTGCAGTTTTTACTTGGTCACAATAATTTCTGCAGGTCCTGGAAGTACAATATGTATTTGTAGCATAAAAGGACATTGCTTAGTTCCCACTTAGCTAGGCATTCATTTCAGTTTCTTACCCTTGGACTGAAACAATACAGACTGGGGAAGGAGGTGGCATTCCAGATCAATCCCAAATTCTGCTATACTGACTCCTTGCTTTGGGAATATTAGAGTAATAAAAGGGAGGAAGGAAAAGAGCCTTAAAAATAACACCCAGCATCACCGAAATACCCAGAGCCCCATGTCCAGCATCCTTCACATGGTGAGGTGGATACAGGGAAGCAGCATCTGGCCTTACTGCAGTGACAGAGCTGCGAAAGCAGCCTGAAAGCTTCTTGTTCAGAAGTGGTTCCTTTTCCCTTCTCCTTCCTGGGCTGGTACAGGTTGGCTGGGCCCAGAGCTGTGGCAGTAGGAGGTTTATTTATAGAGAGGCAGCTAGGGAGAGACTAGTTAAACATAGCAGCCTCAGAGCTGGCAGGTCTCAGCGCCTACTCTGGGCTTTTACAGAAAGAGCAGGACTAAAATGGGAAGTGTGGAGCAGCTGGGAATGATGGAGGCAGCTACACTTGGGCTTCCCATCATAATGTGCCTGTAGACCTGAGCTAGGGACTGGAAATCAACGGTGCTGGGGAGAGGAAAGGTTTCAGGGCCTTGGACAAAAGGGGGAATTTCAGAGTGAAACTTTATGTGACCCAAGACAGAATTTGATGTGATTGAGATGACCCAGAATGGAGGATTCCATTTCTAGCTTTGAAAACTCCTTGGCAGTTACTGTGCTGCTGAAGAAGTAATTTGTGTGTGTAAGAATTCCTCTTTCCAGCATTCCCAGTTTGGGTAAATCTAGGGAAACAACCCCAGAGCAGCTTTTGCCATGGCAAGCCTCACCAGCAACCAGTGCATGTGTGCACCCAGGTGGGGGGACCTGTGCAAGGGATGCTCCCAGGCACCATGCTGACAGCAGCTACTTACATTGACAAACTCCTTCCCATTGTACTTCACGCGGATCCTTGGCTCCTGGATCACATCCAGGTTGGAACCAGTAACAGTCAGAGGCGTGTGTCCGCTGTGGAGAACCAGGAGACAACTGATTAATGCTGTGGAGAGATGCTCTGCTTGACAATAAGGATGCTTGTTGATCTCAGATGTTTTCTGCAGACACTTCAGGCACCAGGAGACAGCAGGGATTAATTCCCACTCCCTGAGTCACTGGGGAGGGGTGTCCAAAGTCAGCAAGATTTTAGACTTGCAGCTTTCTCCCACCTAACAGCATTGCAAGGCAGCAGGATGAGAAATGGGACCAAAGAAATCAACTGAGCTGAGACTAAATATGTAAGACAATAAATTAATCACAGTGGTTAATGATTTACATAGTGATGTTTTTAAGGAACACAATGAACAGTATGTGCAGTGGAGGAGCTGACAGACACTTGTATCTGGATTGCAGATGCAGCAAGTTGTCACACAGAGGAGGGATGAAGAGCACCCGATGCCATGTGGGCCAGGTAGAACACAACCCCCTAGGCTAGAGAACCCCAGTTCTCCTACAGCCAGTGCCTCTGTGTAAAGTCTTTCACTTCTGGCTTCCTGAACCAGCCCACAAAACCCATCTCACCCCAGACCAGACGTTATCTTGAACTGGGGCTCAAAGCAAACATCTCAGAGCCTGCTGTGAGCTGCTCCCTTCATTCAGGGGCAATTTTAAAAGACAATTGGAATTTGAGATGAATTGCTGTGTTTCAGCCTGTGTGAGCACAACCATTAAAGTAACCCCAGGGGATGAGGCTGGCATAGGGGTTTTAGCAAGGCTGATGCCACAGTAAAGTGACAGCACCGGTCACTCTGTACCAAGCAGTGAATCTGGGATAAACACTATGTTTTGAGTAGTATCAGCTTTTTCCTTTCTTGGTGCTTGCTGGTTTTGTTTTATTGCAGGACTATGAGAAGGAGCCTTTAACGAGCAATTGTGCACTTCCTCAGCAGATGGAAGTGATCTAGGCTTTATTCCTGCTCCCAGAATCTCAGGGCAGACTGCTGCTGCTGTAATTGCCTTGGTAATCACAGCTACTTGATAGTAACTCTGGACCTGATTTTTGGTAACTGCAGTTGCTGCAGACACACAGCCCTGACAGATCCAGGATACTGGATGGGATGTGCATTTCCAAACTGACCCTCTTTTGACCTCACAGATCAC
Organism: Melopsittacus undulatus; assembly: GCF_012275295.1. Lineage (NCBI taxonomy): Eukaryota > Metazoa > Chordata > Aves > Psittaciformes > Psittaculidae > Melopsittacus > Melopsittacus undulatus. The sequence continues at coordinate 2,517,754 of NC_047542.1, forward strand.
AGGTTGAGAGACCAGGCATGCTGGTTTCCCCTCCTGCTTGTCTAGGAAATTATGTCAGAGCCTTTTGTTACCTGGCAATGCTCCACTCAGGTTCAATGTGCTGCACCTTTGGATCATCAATGTACTCAAACAGCAAAGTCCTCTCCAGCTGAGCCCGGTCCACACTGACAGAGACATGAACAGCCCCCAGGCCATGGGCTGATGGAGCTGACACGCAGACAATCTCGTTCATGGATCGCCTGTGCGAGAGAGAAGCCAGGAAAGCTTTAATGGGCAGTCACAGCATAAAGGCAGAAACCCCTTGGTCCTAGTGCTGACCTGCAGCTCGCTAAAAGGCTGAGCCATCAGCCAGCCCTACACTCTGATACCTGAAAGGGGCTGAGCTCCTGAGATGGGCAGCAGAAATGCTGTGGCATGGAAAGGGACTCTGTCTGCCCATCAAAAGAGAAGCACAGGCTCCCTGAAATGACTCTTTGTGCCAAACTGCAGCCTCCCGCATCCCTCTGTGAACCCGCTGCCTTCTGCTGGGCGTGTGAAAACAGATGGCTGCTTTTGAAATGGGATGCATAAACTCACTCAAAAGCCAAATTCTTCCCCTCCCACCCCACTGCACACACGGGCTCTTGTGAGCAGCATAATGGAGTGAACGAAGCCCCCTGGGAAGGGCAATGCCACTGTCACCGCTGCCTTCTGCCTTTGTGTCCCCATCGGAGCAGGGGTGACCTCGGCCTTGGTGCTGGCTGGACACAACAGACCATCTGCTTCCAGTGAAGCCCCAGAGAAGGTCGAGGCAGCAGGGAAGAGAGGGGCTGTCAAAGCACAAAGGCACTGGTGGGTGGATGGATGGGGAAGGGGAATGAGATCCAAGCAGTGATGCTCCTGCTGCTGGGATAGAGCTGCAAGCACCTGCACAGCTATGTGGTGAGCCTGGACACTGCTCATATAAAACTGCTGGACCAACATCCCTTGAAGGCCAGTGTCCTGTAGGGCCACCTGCAGGTTGTCCTGCCTGCCCAAACCTGCCCCAGCTTGCCAAAAAGGCCATGCTGCTTCTGTGGCCCATTTAGTTTTTGCTTCCCAGAGGAGAGAGGGCAGGCAGGTCTGCAGCACAGCACTCAAAACCTGGCATCACTGAATGTCCACTCTTCCCGAGCCTCACCCTCAGAGGCTGCACAGCTCATGAAGCATGAATATTGGAGGCCCAAGTGCATCTGTGTCCCTGCTCTCCTTCCAGCAAGGCTCTGGTGTCTGTACCTGGATGAGGAGATGCTCTGTGGGCCCCTTAGACACTCCTTAAGGAGCACAAGCACATCACTTGGCACTGGGCATTCCAAGGAATATCCAGCAGCGCTCCCAGTGCACACCTTTGCACACCCATCCACAACAACCCAGGGAACAGAAACAACTTCCTAAAACATCTCAAACAGATTGGACTGCACTATTTCTGTTGATGCAGTTGTCTACCCCTTCCTGCTCTCCTCCTCCTCCTCCCCCTGGTCTCACTCTCCACCTAGGTTTCATTTAACCACAACAGCATCCTTGTTTGAGGAGCGCATTTCTCCACCCTCCTTGATGCTTCTCTATGTGTTTCTGTGGATGCTGAAGAGCTGCCTGCTCTGCTGCCTGCCTGCTGCCTGCTTTCTGCCCAGCCCTGCCAGACTCCACCATGCCTGCTTAGCTCTGGCACAAGATCCAGAGTGACGCTTCACTGCTGGCAGGGCTGCTCTCAGCTCCCTGTGATCAGTTAATTAGCTTTCCACGCTATTAGCATGTCGTCATGGTGAATCTACCCACTCCTCTGAGCAGAGAGGGGAGAATGGGGGAAGCTGTAATTAGAGTGAATCTCATTAGAAGCTGCTTCATCTAATCAGGCTCCCCCACACCCTCGAGTCCAGTTGAAGTTCATTGCCTCCAAACAGTCCAAGCAAAACAAAGTGCACAGCATGACCCCACGTGAAGGATGGTGCCATTCATACACTGCCCTGGCTTTGTTTAAGTTTCTGCTTGCCTGCTGTAATTAGACCATACAGAGTATTCACAATTCTTCCAGGTTTTGCAGGTCACTATCTGCAGGTTGCCTGAATATAATCATATATTTAAGGGATTATATCACATGGCTGATGCTGCTTGCAGGCCAGCTTCCAAGCCTGCTTCTGTCAGTGGGAACACTGTTACCAGTGTGCATCTGAGGCAGCAAACTGGCACCTTTGCTTTGGATGAGGGAAGAAGCTTTGGTGCATTGGATACAGTGAATTGATCTGCACTTGAAGACCTTGGCATGTCCTGAAGCACCATTCCAGGATGGAGGCAGAATAAGCACTAATACCCAGACATGCTCCCACATCCCTGGCAGTGTTCAAGGCTGTACTGGATGGGGTCTTGAGCAACCTCATCTAGTGGGAGCATCCCTGCCAGTGGCAGAGGGTTGGAACTGGATGATCTTAATGTCCTTTCCAACCAAAACCATTCTGTGATTCTATGATCTCAGCATCCGCAGCTCCCATAGTGAACCTCTCAGTCTTCCAGATAAGAAATTCACCTTCAGGGGTCTTCTCTTTCCTAGAAACGTCTCTGTTTCTCCTGGGAAGCCCAATCTGACAGTCCCTTTGCACATCACACCACTTTGCTTAAGGCTCCCCATGCTCCGAAACGCACCCTGTCACCTTTGGGTCGGTACAGGGCATAGATGTGTATGCACACAGATGTACGCTGCATAGATGTGTATGCACACAGATGTACGCTGCATAGATGTGTGATGCACACAGATGTGCACTGCATAGATGTGTGATGCACACAGATGTGCGCTGTGTGTATCTTTTTTAACTAAGCCCCAATAAAACCCATTAAACCCTGCAAATGTCAACTCTGTGTTTACACTGCTGGCTAAAAAGCAAATTTGCCATAGAAATCCCTGAGGAGATGGATGGCTGAGCAAGTTTCTCAGCAAGGTGTGTGCACATCCTTGTTTTGCTCTGTCACACAGAGGCCCACCCCTTGTTCTGACCATTTCTGGGAGGCTGAGGGATGTGCAGCAGCAGCTGCAATAAGATTAATGCAAGTTGTTGAATTGTGAAAAGAGAAACCAGTTGTTTCTTATAAATGCTGCTTGTTCTTCAGATTAACCAGGCTCAGGGCAGGTCCTGATGAGCACTATAAACATTTTACAATCGCAGTGATGTTTGCTGAAGATGTTTGGACCAGTTAATGTTGTAACAGCAGGAAAATGAAATAATGGACAGCACTGATACTCATGCAGTCCCTCCCTTGCCAAGCAAGGCTCAGCCGCAGGATAGCAGAAGATAGGTAATAAAAGAGGAAATGGGAGCCTTCAGGGGTTCCCAGATAAGTTTTTTTGCCATGGCTGCGTGTTCAGCTACAGGAGATACACTGTGCTCTAGCCCTGGTAACCAGGATGCTGTGCCCCATTCCTGGCAGCATTCAGGGCTGGGCTGGATGGGGTTTGGAGCAAGCTGCTCTAGTGGAAGGTGTCCCTGCCCTTGGCAGTGGGTTGGTAGTGGATGAGCTTTAGTGTCCCTTCCAACTCAAACCAGATAACACAGAATTCCATGACACGGCTCGACCCCTTACCCATAGAATTCGCAGGTCTGGTTCCCCAGGAGCACTGATACGCGGCTGCCGGCTCCCAGGTAGTGCCCAGAGATGGTCACCATTGTCCCTCCTGACTCTGGACCACGACTTGGATTCAGGAAACTCACTGCTGGAGTCTGGAGAAACCAAAGGACAAACTCAGTGTTCTGAAGAGAGATGCTGTGAGCCCAGGGACCACGCCAGACAAAGAAACATCCTCTCTGGAGCATCTTTATGCTCTGGCTCAGTGCATGTATCCTTTTTAGAATGGAAAAGCAAAAGAGAAGATGTGTCCTGGACACGTGACAAATCTCCTGCTACATTTTTGAACACAGCTCTGAAAGATAAAATGTGGTTCAACAAACTGAGTGTATATTTAGCCTTGGCAAAATTAGGTGTTTACCTTCAACTCAGTCTTTACACAAAGGTAAGCTGTTTGCACAGCAGTTTCAGAAGCTGTATACATCCCAAGCCTGGCAGACTGCCATGCTGGCAATCTGAACCTAAATACTTCAAGTTTGCCAATGTGGTAAAGCATCTAAAAACCCCCACCAGGGTCATGGGCAACACAGCAGGACTTTAACAAAAGGCAGCTCCAGCTTAACATGAACCCCCCGTGGTGGTATTGTAGGGGCAGAGCCTGTTTCCCATTGCTGATGGACAGATATCCTTAGCTAGCAAACAAATCCCACTCGCCATTTCCCTGGTGATGTTATTGCAGCAATGTCTTCATCCTACCTTGCACCGGGTGAGCTTTTATCCCCCTTAATAGAGTTTGCAGAAAGCAGGTACCTTTCTATTTGTTTTCAATCAGTGGATATTACCACCTTGTTTTCCTAATGCTTCCGCATTCCCCTCCTTATGACTCTCATCTGCAAAGCCTGGCAGCCTCCCAGCTCTGCTCCCCTGGCACCACCTGCTTGGCAGCTCCCAGAGTTTGTCCTGTTTTCCTTACTGTTTTCACAATGCAACATGTGTTTTCTGGGTGCCACAGCATTTGCCAAAGCAGCTCAGGCCTGTTTGACCCTGACTCCTCAATAGACCAGGGAATAAGACATGCAATTCACCCTGTTGTGGGCTATTATTGGGTAATGGTGCAGGAGGGAAAGGTTCATCCTTCAGCTGCTCATTGGCAGCTCCCAGTTCTTATTCTAGCTGGGGTCAAAGTGGACTCAATGATCCTTGTGGGTCCCCTTCCAGCTGAGGATATTTGATGGTTACTCCAGCTAATGGCAATAGCAGACTATAGGAATGGGGATAGCAGTGGTTACACTGGGCAGGCTGGGGACCATTTCATACAACCAAGAGCAGCTATTCCAAAATGCAAACACCACATTCAAAGGATGTTCCGTGTATGATTCCCCATCAAAAACCTCCTTCAGCTTCCAGCCCAACCCTGGCAACTGTGCCCTAAAGTGAGTTAGGAGCAAGCTGCAATGCTGTGACACTGCAGACAGAGAGCCCACCACAGCCCCGCTCCTCCTTCAGCCCCATCCCAAGGCTGGGGTGCAGCTGGCATCAGATGAGGGCCTGAGAGCTTAACAAAGATTTTCCATCTTCAGCTCTTGATTTGGTGATAATTATGACAGATTTACAGACCCAGACAGCTCCAAGGTTCCACCTCCCCAGATAAACCGGGTGTAATTCAGGTGACAGCATTGCTCCTGCATGGTGTCAGGCTCCAGATGAGCTCATGAAGGTATAAACCCTGACGAGGTCAGAACAGAGCTCTGCTTTAAGGTACCAATCAATTTTACTACTGACTTTAACGGCATAAAGCAGCTGTAATGGAATCTGTGGCAGCACTAAAGAGAAAAATAGAGGCCAACTAACAAAAGGCAGTGTTGTGCTGGAAGTTTTAGGTGCCTGAGAAAAAGAAACGATCTAATCAAGGTAAGTGCTGGAAATCAGAAGCAATAATGCAAAGGATGATGATACTCAGCATATGTTACTGGGTTCCTGCAAGATACTACTCTAAGATTCATCTCCACAATTACCTTCCACTGGCTCCTGGTTATTATTTAACACAAAGCAAGAGAGATTCCTCCTTGTGTCACATGGGAACCTGCCTTTTGATAATGGGGGAACTGGGGACTGTACTGGCACTGCCCTGTGATGAGCTTCTTCAGAGCTTCTGGCATACTCAAGCAAAATGTGGTGGTATTTTGCACCCCTGCTATGCTGTGGAATAACTGAAACCCCAGGGGAGGGTGTGGGATACAACACTAATAGGGGGTGGCAGGGGTTAGCCTGATTTCTCTCTCAATTAGTTTACAAACTGTGGACAATTGGGAAGTGCTGGCGTTTCCCTGCATACGGATTCCACTGAGCACAAAATCAATGTGGCAGGATGAAGAGCCCTGGTTAGGCAAAACTGGAGATATGCGAAAGCTCAACTGTACCTTTTACGTTTATGAATCAAAAGGCTGCTCATTAAACAAGGGAAATAAATGACCCACTCAACCAATGGAAGCCACCAAGCCAAGAAGCAGGGAGAAAGCTTACATTGAACCAGCATCCTTGGAGGGGGGGAAACCAAAAAGCCCATAATAGTTGGATGCAGAATTAAATTACCCTTCCATCCAAAAGGGTAGAATTAAATCTACAGACACAGGAACTAACTCAGATATAGTTTGTTTTCAGAGTTAAGTCTGGAAAACCAGTCTGGAATTCTATGATCTGCGTAAGGCTCCTGCTGGGAGTACACCAGTGCACTTGCAAAGAGTGAGCCTGGAAATTCAGGGAAGTATGTCACTACTTTGGTGGTGCAAAGCTGAGACCAAAGCAAATGGGAACCCTGGGTTGAGGTTCCCATCTAAATCCTGTGTGTTCTGTAGACAGCTGTAGGCTGGGCTACCAAAAACTGCAATGCCACAGGGGAGGTGGCAATGGGACTGCCTTCTGGTGTAGAACCCTATCCATGTGATGCAGCTGTTCCCATGGAACACACGTGCTGCCCTCACCCCCCACCCTCATAGGGCACTCACCACAAACATGTACTGCTGCGTGGACTTGGCTGTGAACTCCGGTTTGCACTCTCCGATGCACAGGAGCACTGGGCCGGAGCTGATCCCTGGAAGAGCCTGCCCCATTTCACAGACGATCCTGGAAGCAGAAAGGCCACAGGGATGCTTTGGCAGGAGGTGCCAACAGTGCCCATGCAGGGCTGGCTTTCTTTTTCCTTCCCTTTCTTCCCCCTCTTCCTTAACTTTGGTATCTACCTCTTTGGAGGAAGTTAATTACTGAGTCTATTTTTACCCCATGTTATAATTTAAAGGGGAAGAAAAAAATCAAAATTAGACATAATTATTACAAGCTGTAAACTCCAGAGCAAAGCAGAGCTCTAATGGCAATGTATTAGCCAGCAGCAAAGTGAGTGCGAAGTCCTCAGAGTAACAGATGAGTTCATTAAGGGAACAGCTCACGCTGCAGTCTCCCAGTTAATCAAAAGAGGAGAAACCTGCTTGGGAATGATAGAAACAGCCATGGAGAGCAGCATTTGCAGGGGAGACACTGATCCCTTCCTCCCGTGGCCCAGCTCAGCCCTGTGGGCACTTACGGACAGGGAGAGCTGCTGGGTTAACCCCAGCAGGCCAGGCTGGAAGATGAGGGAACAACTCATGGCCCTGTGGCTATGGTACATAACCCAGGGGATGTGTAACATTGACTGGAGATGAGACTAAGTGAATGCCTGTCGTGTTGGCAGGTTTGAGAGAGGTTTGCAAAGGGATGTCAGCTGGTGGGGCTCTCTAGTTGTACCTGAAGGGGATGGATGCTGTTCCTGCAGGAACAGTGGGAAGACAAATCCAAGAGAATCCCATTGGGCATTGGAAATCTGAGGAGTAACCTGCCTTGGGGCAGTGGAATGCAGGGATGAGACACTTGGTGTCTGGCCTGACAGTGGGGTCAGAGGATGAGCTAGAGCATCATTTCCCACTTTAGCCTGAAGGCACCTCTGCAGAGCAGCAGGGAAACTGCTCACTCCTCTGCCAATGATGTGCCAACACATAAAAGGCTCCAATTTGTGGAGGCAGCATGTCAGCTGCCTTCAGCAGCACTGAATTAACTACAAATAACATAAAATAGACTAAAGGAAGAAAAATAACCTGCGGATGAGCATGCACAGGTGATGCCAGGAGGCCTAATGAAATACACACATGTAGTTGAGCTCTAATGTGAACATCCTTATTGCTGCATATCAAAATGAGATGCCTAGAGAGATGCTGCCTTTGGAGAACACAACTGAAGTGTCTCAGCCACATGCCTTCATCTGCCACGTGCTCCTCTCTCTGCCTTTGAGCCAGACATTGCCCATGAACCTCTCTGCTATTTCATTGCCTCTCCTCCTGCAGACTGGCAGGGTTGCTGTGCTGCCAGGCAGTGGGCTAGGATGGAGGGCTGGCATTTGAGAGCAATCATCTCTGTTCCTGCCAGCCCATAGGCAAAGGAAGATGAAGTGATTCCTGGCACCCCATGGGCAGGAGAGGAGAGTGGAGGCTTTCTCCCACAAGAAGCAAGGATACACCAAGTGCTATATATGGGGAGAAAACACTGAATACTATATACGTGTTGAATATATAATATTCAACTGAAAGAGGGGAGATGTAGATTAGATCTTAGGAAGTTCTTCACTGAGGGTGCTGAGGCGCTGGCACAGGGTGCCCAGAGAAGCTGTGGCTGCCCCATCCCTGGCAGTGCTCAAGGCCAGGTTGGACACAGGGGCTTGGAGCAGCTGCTCCAGTGGAAGGGGTCCCTGCCCATGGCAGGGGTTGGAACTGGAGGAGCTTTAAGGTCCTTCCAACCTAAACTAGTCTATGATTCTATGATTTGCCAGTAAAGCAGCTGCTGTACATCACCAGCCATCATAATGGGGCATGGGGTGGGGCATGAGCGACCTGATACACCTGATCCCAATTCCTGATAAAAGCCAAATTCCCAGCAGGTGCCTTGTTACAAAATGATGCATTCGGCAGAGCTGTAGGGTGCTGATTGCTGGGCTAAGTGGCCCTTTCACCAACATTAACCTAATTGCTGGCTGATAGATTGCGTGGCTGGAGCATATGGCGAGTCATTACAGTCTTGGAATTCAGTCTGCCCACAGAACCCTTAAGAGGGTCCTTTTATCTGTTTTCATCTTTAAAAGACAGCTCTCCTGCTAATGCTTGCTGTTATCTGCCCAGGGTAAATGTTTTAATGATGTTAACAAACTTCGAAAGCTCAAGAGCCATAATTAGAGTCATGATTATAAAATCAGGGTTTCATACCATCAAAGGAGGATAATTTCATAATCTTCTATCCTTTATTTGAAAAATAAAACAAAACACTGCTCAGCAGAACAGCCCAAACCACTAGCAGTGACAGCACTGCTGGTGCAGTGGTTGGAGCTGCTCCTGCAATAACATCAGTGATGCTCTGCATGCCCATAGTGCCCTTCATAGTAGAGCTGATGGAGCAAGTCCAGAGGAGGCCATGGAGATGTTCAGAGGGCCTGGAGGGACAGGGCAAGGGGAATGGCTTCAACCCGCCCAAGAGAGGGGAGACTGAGCTGAGCTCTTAGGCAGAAGCTGTTCCCTGTGAGGGTGCTGAGGCGCTGGCACAGGGTGCCCAGAGAAGCTGTGGCTGCCCCATCCCTGGCAGTGCTCAAGGCCAGGTTGGACACAGGGGCTTGGAGCAGCTGCTCCAGTGGAAGGGGTCCCTGCCCGTGGCAGGGGTTGAAACCAGGTGAGCTCTGAGGTCCCTTCTAACCCAAACCATTCTATAAGACATCATGGATTGCTCCTCTCCTACTTTGCCCAGATGACCCTCAACACATTCTTGAGCACTTTGGCTACACCTGAGCAACCCCCTGGCAACAGCCCCAGGAGCACGTGCCACTTTGGGAGGTTCGCTCGCCCATCCTCTCTTACAATGCCTGGTCTCTAAGGTTTGGTTGACGTTTTCCTTAGTGAAATAAATGAACTGGCTCCAGTGGAGGCCCATTTGGATTAAGCAGTTGTCACCACCTCACCCGCCTAACAAATGGCTGCGTGCAGGCAGCAGCATCGCCTGCATTTCAAATACAATGGGGAGCAGAAGGGGCAGAGAGCTCAGCATCAACAGCAAGGTGCTCATCAGAAAAGTTGCTTAGCAAAGCAGGAATGCTGGTGTGGAAGGAAACAAAACACTTAATGAAAGCTTAAACAGCTGCTGGACACCCCCAGAGAGCATCCAAGCACCTCATCCCCTTCAGGCTGTTCAGCCTGGGGAAGAGAAGCTGAGTGGGTATCTCAGAGCAGCTTCCACTATCTGAAGGGGCCTACATGGATGATGGAGAGGGACTCTTCATGTTGATTGTAGTGATAGGGCAAGGAGTGATGGATTCAAACTTAAACAGGGAAGATGTAGGTTAGATGTAAGGAAGAGAATCTTCCCTGCGAGGGTGGGTTTGCTGGGGGTCAGGGAAGAGGCTTTGTGTGGGCTGGGCAGCCCTGGGGACCCACAGGGCGGACAGTGGAGGTCTATGAAGCCACTCACTGTTCAGCGACGATGTAGTGCTCGGGCAGCGGCGTGCACTGCACCCCAGCCACCTGCACCCCACGGGCGATCTCCGAGAAGTCCAGGCCCAGGTTCACACCACGGATGGTCACCCTCGTCCCTCCTTCTGGGGGGCCCGACACCGTCAGGATCTACAGGGAAACAAAAGGCAGGGATACTGAGCTGGTGTCCACAGACATCTGCTCAGTGATGATGAGTGCTGCAGCCTCCACCTCCTCCTGCTGCCAAACCCAGGCCACTGCCACCTTCTCATGACTCCTCTGGATGTCTTTGAGAAGCCCAGTGATGCTGAAATCCATCTGTGCCATGCTCCAAACGAAGACATCATGGTCCCTGAGCTGGCTGAGAGGCATGGGCAATGCCATGCCCCCAGGAAGCCTTGCAGAAGGATGAGACTGACTTTTTTATATACCCAGAATATGGTATATTACCCTTGAGAAGTAGCCTGCTGCTTTGGAGATCTGTAACTCCTGCCTTGGCTGCTCCCTGAACGTTAATGTCACATTTTATTAGGAAGTTGGCACCTCAAATGACTTAGAAATGTTAAAGTGTGAGGTGTGTGCTTTAAAGCTGCCTGTTTATAGCCTGCCTCAGCCATCATCATCTCTGCTCCTATAGACTTTCATTAAGGACACTATCCTCTTCAATTAGGAGGATAAATTACAATAATGCATCGCCACAAAATTTGGACCCAAGACTGTCAAACAGTTGTCCTTAATCTGCCACTGGTCCATCGCTTCTCTTGGGTGAGTTACAAATATTCCCCATGCTACAGCTGTTATCCATAAACAAACATAATCCACAATAATGCCATTCAATTAATTTAATGGGGAAATCGTGTTCAGGCTTGTTTGTTCCGGCCCTGTCTCTGGCAAACGACTGGAGCTCTTCAAAACCTCTTCCTGAATGGGATTTGGCCACACATGCTGGGGTTCAGCCTGCTCCATACACCAAACATCAACTCCCCCCCTCCTTCCTCTGTGTAGACTCCAACTTCTACCTCCCTCTGCCCTCAACCACACGACTGAGGCTTCTGATTTATTCACCATACACTGTCGTGCTGCTGCTTTCTGTAACTCACACCACAACACAGGTTTTGTATCATTCAGCTCTGTGAAGCTCTATGTGCCCTTAAAAGACACTACAAAACCACATTGGATTGCATTACACCAAGTCCTGAAGGCCTGCACTGGTAATGGGAATTACCTGAGCTTGGCACTTCATGTACTTGACAGTTACAACTGTCCCTTGCAGCCCTACAGTAACTTAAAATGCATTTGCTGGAGCACTTACACTTGTGGTCTCATCACTGTTCAAAAGAAGTCCCAGTTTACCAGTTCCTGACCTCCCCACAGCCAGTGGAGCCTCCCCACACAAAGCAGAGCTGATGCTGTATTTTCAAGATGTCCTGACCTGGAAAATCCCCAATATGGGGCTCCCTCAACATGACCTAGATTTTAGTGGCTACTAATTGAACAGTTTTGAAGTAACTGTGCCACAAAGCAGCCCCAGGGTTAGAACAGATGCATTCGATTAATTACAGCTGGAGAGATTCAGTCAAAATCACAGAGAGAAGATAAGTCTTAAAGGTCCCATCACATCAAGCACTGGTGACCCCTGCAAGCAGCATCCCTGCATCACCTCCTCATGTGGTGGCCAAGGCACCTCCAGCAAACCCAGCCTGGCTGGCCTGGGAGCTGCAGGGCTGGCTGTGATCACATTCCATATTCCTAACCCAAGACAGGATTAGGAAGCCATATTCCCAAGTTTCAAGCACCAGACTTCAGCAGAGTGGCTTTCACTCAGAGCAATGGCGAGGGACATGAGAAGGTCGAAGAGCACTGAAGTTAAAACCAAGGCCATCACCAGGAATTATACACCTACTGTTCAGGGGTCTGCACCTCTGCTGGAAGAGGCAGGGACACTGGTTCTGCTGGTGTCTGAGCTGGTCACCTCTCCCCTGAGCATCAGCCTCACCTAGGATTAGACAAATAAGCCATCCACCACCCCTGGCAAAGCTCAGTCCTGCTGCTCAGGACCAGGGGTTCTGCAAGCGTGAAGAACTGTGTTATTCACAGAATGGATCCAAATACAGAGATGAAGTGGCTGGTGGTAGGAGCTTGGTAATCTCACGCTCTGCCCTTACACCATGTAAGGGATGCAGATGCATCACTGCATTGCTGGTGTTGCTGCTTCTTTCTTGAAACCAAGGTCAGGATCCTGAGAATCCCTGAGGTTGGAATCCAAGCTATCCCAGGGATCCAGGAGCCCTAACACAGTGCTAGCACACTTCCCTCCCCAGCCTGCAGAAGACACTGCTATAATGATACAGGATAAATATTCTCAGCATCATGGTTCAGCATTTCTGAAATAAAGCAGTATTCAGCCTCCAGGAGAAGTCTGTGCACAACACAGGGAGACCTAGGACTGGCTTTGAATTGGATGGGGTTTACCTTCCGGAGCTCAAGGCAAGCCACGAGCCTAAGACCATTCTGCACAATAACCCCTTAACATCTGTTAGAGTGCAGAGCAAGCACATGGCTTGCAGAATAAATGGCATAACCCCTGCCCCCTCCCAAAATGTCATCTACCTTCCTTCTCTTTGTCTTTTTTCATCCAGCTCTAAGCTAGCTGGATCCCAGCTGATGAGCCCAGCAGGGAACCAGCACACAAGCACTGTCATCCTGGCATGGTCCCTTCTTGTCTCTGCTTTAGCTGATAGCACATTCAGAACCTAATTGTTATCTCAGCAGAGCAACTCCATTATTCAGCCTGACACTGCCCCCCCTCCAGCTGTTTGTTGCACTGATGTTATATTAATGAGGCCTGCAAATAAATAAGTAGGAGATCAGAGTGCCTCTTGTTCACAAGGAAACGGGGGGTTATTTACTTGTTGCTCAGACCACAGACCATGTTAGAGGGACACTGTGGGTGATGGCTGGGCCTCTCACTCAGAAACAGGACTGAGCAGATCCTGCTGCTCATTTACTCATGCCTATTCAAACAGAATCTCTTCTTACTAGTCATGCATCCCCCAAAGGCACTGGACATGGCAAACTGGTACCCAAAAGACTCAGATGGCAGCAAAAAGGACCCAACTGCAGTAAAGGCTGTAAAGGTCTCATGGTCTCCAAGATAATACCAGGGGAAGAGGGCTGAGAGAAGTTACTCTGTGCTGCTGAAAGGGCTGGGTTTAGGAGTAAGAGTTTTCAGCCCTCTCAGTGCCCTTCCCATCAGTGGATCTCAAAGCACACAAAAAGGCCACTACTGCTCCTTTCCCCCCTTCTTTCTCTACAACAGTGAAAACTGAAAACTGGACTTTTCATGAAGAATAAGTAAAACCAAAGCTGTAAATTCATAAGGAGCAGGGAGGGAGATGGAGTTCAAGGGAAAACACCAAACACTGTGTTCAAATCACACAGCTCAGAATGCTGCCTGTCAGCAGAGGCCATGGGACGATATATCCCCCTGAAACCTGTGTTTTCTATTGCTGACCCTCTCTGGGGGTCAATAGCCAATCTGCCAAGGAAAGCACAGATTTCCTACTTGATTCCCACATCTCTGAATCCATTCAGAGCAATCTCCCAAGACTCAGAACATCCCCTGGCAAGGCACCCTGTGCTTCTTGCTTTGAAGGCTGACACACAGACCTGGTGATGGAGACAAGGAATCTGTAGCAGCAAAGCTCTGCTCTTTTCTCCTTGGACAGAGACCAAAAGTGTTGTTGTCGTCAAGCTGGATGGTGATAAAACACTTGGTGGCAGCGCCATGCCTGCAGCCAACCTGGCAGAGCTTCCATGCAAGTCACTGGGTGGCTGGGGCAGTGTGTTTTCCCTTCTCTGCTTAGCTGAAGAGGGGTGAATAAATGACTTGTAAGACTTTGTCATTGTAACTGTCTGAATGGGTTATGGTGAAGAAAATCTCAGGCAGAGGCCGTTTTGCTTTCATCATGTAGCACAACCTTGTGCAAGAAGAGCACTCAGATAAGAAACCTTTAGTTTCTGACTACTGGCAGGACATATCAAGGCAAGCCTTTAAGGCTCGTTTTACCTCTCTGTAAAGACAGCTATGACTTGCCAAACAAACCAACCCACCAAAGGAGGGATTCTCAACATTGCTTAATGCTTTCATGTCTCTGCATGGTCAGAGCCACCTCTGCTCCCCTTCAGCCTTGCAAACTCCACTCTGCAGTACACAAAATGCCACACAAGAGAAATACCTGCCCATTAAACATACAGTGTGGCTGGGGAGAAGGTCTAGGAAACAAATACCAAAAGCTTGCTAATGTCAATGAGGATGGATGGACCCCTCACAGCCACAGCCTCCTCCATCCCCAGCCCCAATACAGGCCCACCAGCCTCTGCATTTTCCTCCCCTTCCCCATTAAAAGGAGGATGATACCTTCCTCCCAGGGCATGTGAGAATGAGTCACTTTAGCTAAGATGGTGTAGAAACCAATCTGAGTTAGAAAGCAACTTCTGTTTGTACTGGGGTCGCTATTCAGCTGTGCTACCTCACCACAAGCACCAGCGCAACAGGTTACTTGGATCCAACACCTCCTGCACTTTTGGCCACACACTCAGAGCAAGGGAGGCATTTTAGGAGGAGTTAATTAAGTGAGAAACCAAAGTCTTCTTTCATCCCCACCTGAGTGTCACTCCTAATGGTAATGTTAACAGACCGAGTAGAGTTTTACTGGTAAAAATGCTCCTGGGAGACATTCTGCATCCCTCAGTGGTCTGAACAGGAACAGCAGAAGCATCAACTATAGACAATTAGCTCCCTAGTTTAATTAGCATTCTTGCAGCAGTCCATAGCGGTCACCCCAACGCTGGTAGCATCACTGGCAAGTGACAGCTGCCTGTGGGGCAGTGGGCTGAGCATCCCGGCCACGTGCCTGCATCCGCACATTAATTTCATGGGAAGCAGTGGAGTGTTTTATTCCTTGTTCTTCAGCACCGCATGGACAAAGGTGGATTTTCAGACAAGGAGGAGACAGACACTAAAATCCATTCTGTCTGGAGTGAGGAGAATCACGGAATGGTTTGGGTTGGAAGGGACCTTAAAGCTCATCCAGTTCCAACCCCCTGCAACAGGCAGGGACACCTTCCACTGGAGCAGCTTGCTCCAACCCAGCCTTGGACTGGAGAAGGACCAGAGATGCTCTTACCTCAGTGATGCGAGGGTTGGAGCACTTGACATTCCTGCTGGACCAGTCGAGCCAGGGCTGTGCAGAGGATGCGCTGCAGTGTGGCCGCAGGGTGCACTTGGCCTCACCGCTGCACCAGCCACACTCGAACTTGGGGTCAGCTTTGAGGCAGAGCCCGCAGCTCTCACGCTGGGCTGCACACTTGTAGAGGTGAACTGTGGGGAAGAGGGGATGGGCACTGAGTGCAAAGTCAAGAACGGAGAGAGTCACAGGGACTGCAGCTGCTCTTGCACTTAACAAGCAAAGGCACATGTTCAGTTTTCACAGAATCATGGAATGGTTTGGGTTGGAGAGGGTCTTAAAGACCATCTGGTTCCAACCTTCCATGGACACCTTCCACTAGAGCAGGTTGCTCCAAGTCCAGCCTGGCCTTGAGCACTGCCAGGG
The DNA here is from genome assembly GCF_012275295.1 of Melopsittacus undulatus. Taxonomy (NCBI): domain Eukaryota; kingdom Metazoa; phylum Chordata; class Aves; order Psittaciformes; family Psittaculidae; genus Melopsittacus; species Melopsittacus undulatus. Next base: position 2,533,472 of record NC_047542.1, read on the forward strand.
ATGGGGCAGCCACAGCTTCTCTGGGTAACCTTTTCCATTGTCTCACCATGCTCCCATCAGGAAGAATGTTTTCTTAATATCTAAATCTAATATCCTTTGACTTAACAAGCTGCAGACTCGACTTGCACATGTGGCTCACACAGCCAAGGCTGTATCAGTGGCACTCAGTGAGCACCACTATCAGTGGAACAAAGTAAGTTTGCTCTTATCCACAGCAAGATCCACCAGGACCACAATGCCTCTGATGGCAGCTAATGCTGCTCTGCCCCAGCAGCCACACTCCAGCCCCATCACCACCCTCCCTCCCATGTCTTGAAAGCCAACTCAAGCAGACGTTACCTTTCAGATTCTCCGGGTTGTCAATAACAAAGTTCCCATTCCAAACCACAGCAAAGTCCACTGCTAAGTTGCTGATGTCCATCCCATCATAGAGATACTGAAGGAGAAGATTGAGAGTGAAATGGTTGGAGAATGCATCAGAGGCACTAAGAGGAAAAGAATTCTTTTTTAAAGAAACCATTATTCTCTGCCCAAAACCCGCTGATGTCTGAACCACACTTTTACACTGCATCTCCAGGGTTCTGCTTTGACTTCCTCCTCCTCACCAGGAAGAGATAATTAAATCAGATCTAGTCCTTGTGAGAGGTAATAGATTAATTATTCCATGCACAGTGGTTGCTCTTGTCACTCAGTCTCCAGCTTATCAATACAGCCCCTCCAGTTAATCAGAGTGGAAGGACTGCTGCCTTCAGGCTATCTTCTCCTACAGTCACCATGCACCCTAGTGTGACTGCCAGCTTCAAAATCACACTGCAAAGTTCTGCCTGATGAAATAGCTGAGAAAAACCAGATGGTGCAGAGAGGTCCTTTCCCAATCTCTGCTTCAGCCTAGTCTAGGATAGCACCGGACTGAATTATCCACCTTCTCATGGACATCCTGGGGCTGTGGCTTAGGGAATCTGGATGCTTTAGGTGAACTCACAGGAGATTCTGAAATCCCCATTCTCACAGTGAGCACCAATGAGGCCTTTTCCTGTTATTCTCTTTCAGCAAACCAAGAGCTGCTAAAGAGACTTCAAAAGGGGAGTGAACATCCCCACCTCTTTGGCATGAGGGAATGATGATTAAACCAAAGCAGATTGCTTTGACTGTCCCCTGCGCAGTAGTTGTACAGCCTTAACTTTTACATTCGGTTGTACTGATTCACCTGGCCTGAGTTTTAATGAGTTGGTGTGAAACTAGATCTTCTGCACAAGTGATAAGCTGTGAGTACAGAATGGCCCTTACATTACCTACCACTTCCTATTAGCCTAACAGGAGTAAAAGTGTTTCTCTGATGTTTATAAATCTCTCTGGATAGGAAAAGTACTCTATAGTATTAATACATGTATTATCCACCAAGCTGCAAGGCCCAGAGATGGCCACTGATACATAAATATCCAGTGAAACTGTTAAAAATTCAAAACTTCATTAACAATTTAAGACCATCTGCGCTGAATATTCAAGTGGACCTGTTCTGCTGCCTAAACTGAACTGAACGTGCCATCTTTGCCCATGGACATCATCGAATGCGTGGAAAGGAGGGGAAGGACCACACTCCTCTGCCTGTCCTCCAGCTGGAGTGTGCCACATGAGACCAAACATGGGCTGCATTTGCCATTCATGTTTTGGCATCCCTGAGTACCTGCCATGGTGACTTTGGGTGTTCTGGGTTAAAATGTGCCAGTTCCACTGGCTTGGTTAAGCCCCAAGCTATGGAGGAGAGCCACCCTCCCCTCCTGCTTCCCCAGCAGCATCATTCAGGTGATTGCCCTCTCTCTGCTGCACTGTGCTCTCTCTCCCAGCCGTTTTCCTTTCCCCCTCCTTCCCCACACCATGCTGCTTTTCAGCGTTACTGCATTCATGCAGCTACCATGCCTTGGAATTCAACAGCTCCCCAGTACGGGGTCTGTCATTTGCCTTATCTCCCCCCTGTGAATTAGCCTCCCTTAACACCTTTGGTTGCATTCCCTCCTCCTCCTCTTTGCTGACCCCCCTCAGTCAGACATGGAACTGCTGGATAAAGGATGTGCTCCCAGCTGGTGCTATAATGAAACACCTCACATGGCCACGGCAGGTTCCCTCCAGGAAATCAGGATTAGTTTAACCCCAGGATTAGTTTAACTCCAGGTTTTCCACTCTCCCCGTGGCTGAGCCCATCCCCTTCGCATCTGACACCCATTTCTGGGCACTCTGCTGGTCCCTCACCGAGCTGTTCTGGCACTGGACACTGGAGCTGTTGAAGCGCAGGGCAGGCACGCGGTGGATCACGCCTTGGATGCTGAGGACACACTCGTACCCACGCTGGCCAGACTGGGGCTGGGGCAGGTTTCTTGCCTTCAGCGTGATGGGTTTCACCTCTCCTACTGGGATCAGGATCTCCTCTGTGGGGAAGAGCTGGGGACAGTCCTGGTGGGACAATGAAAGAGAAGGAGAGGTTAGAGCAGTAATGGTGATCTGCAGTTCCGGCCAGGTCTTGGTCCCTGCTCTGATGGGCAGGACTGATGTCCCAGCACATCCTCAGTGCACAGCACCAGCCACTTCTCAGTCCACTGATGCAGCTGCAGGTTAAGTGCAGAAATCATAGAATCCCAGCCTGGTTTGATTTGAAAGGACCTTAAAGCTCCTCCAGCTCCAACCCCTGCCACGGGCAGGGACCCCTTCCACTGGAGCAGCTGCTCCAAGCCCCTGTGTCCAACCTGGCCTTGAGCACTGCCAGGGATGGGGCAGCCACAGCTTCTCTGGGCACCCTGTGCCAGCGCCTCAGCACCCTCACAGGGGAGAACTTTCTTACATCCAACCTACATCTCCACTGTTTCAGTTTGAACCCATCACCCCTTGTTCTAACACTACACTCCCTGATGAAGAGTCCCCCCTCACAGCCTCCCTGTGTTGAGGCTGACACTGATTTTCTCACCACAGAAGGAAGGCTGCTATTCAGGGAATCAATGGAAGTCACTCTCCCTGCTCTGAGCTTACTGTGGGTTTTATCTGCAGAGACACAAGCTCTCACTCTGCCCTCCTGCAGCAGTGACTGTGTGTTATCAGCTGCTCCAGCTCTGCCTGAGCCCTGCTGCTCCAGGAGGGCAGTGGGGTGCTGTCAGGCCCTGGGCTGCTTTCTAATCCCATTTCATCCCTCCACCCTCCGGCTATGTGCAGCATGGGATGTGCTTCCCTCTCGCTACCAGGTACTGTTCTCCTCTGCGTTATCTGAGTAAGATGCCTCCAAGTGTGCCATTAATTTCTGAGGTGATGTTAATTTCTGCTCTATCTGCTCTCATCCCCTGCCATGTTCCGACACCTCTGAAACATCCCACCAGCTCCCTGCGATGCTCCTGCCTGCAGCTCACAGCTGGAACTGCATGAGCTTTAAGGTCTAAACCAGTTTAACCCTAACCAGTCTGTGATTCTAAGCCTTAAGCCTCCAACTCCTGGGACACAGGCATCCCCAGTTGTATACATTAGCAAGAGCAAACCCAGACTGCTGGCCTGCACAGCCCCATGGGCAGGAGGAAGGTGATGTCCCAGCCAAGCTCAATGACTCAAACCAGCAGACGCCAGCTCCTGCTGCAGATCAAAGTCTTTCTGCACCTCCAGGATGCAATCAGGAGCTGCTCCAAGAATGCATTTTCCCAAGTCAAATGCAAAGTGAGAAGTGTGTTACAGCCAGAGCCCCACAGCTCACTGCCAGGCCAGAGCAAAGGCATTTCAGGAGACAACCAGAGAAAGGGAGGGATGCTGAATTTCAGGAGCAGGCAGAGGCTGGAGGAGGAGAAGGGAGGCAGTGAGGCTGAGATGAAACAGTACAAAGGGATTTCATTTCACTTCATTCACTTCACTTAAAGAATGGGACTTCATTGATGATCATTCTATGAACAAGCTGAAGCTCAGGAGTTCAGAGCTCAGTGCAGTGAAGGAATGTGCCAGGATAGCTCCCCAGGTCCTGAAAACAGCCTGGGTTCTGGGGACACAAAATACCATGAAACTAGAAGCAGTCTTTAAGTGTTCCATTGAAAACCATGTGAAAATATGTCAAACATCTGTGTGATTGCAATAGAGGAGCAAAGAAAAGAGCAAAATGATGCTGCCTCCAAAACTATGTATTCTGAAGACTAAGCACAGCAATTAAAACATTAAGTACACAGAAGTGATTTGCTTCACTTCTGCCACTGTCTGTCCAAAATCATGCAACTGTAAATGAATAACTAGTTTTAATATTGCAGGAGGTTTTCCTATGCAAGATGCTGTCTGCAAAATAAAAGGACACTTCCTGCAACCATCATTCCACAGATGAGCAGATCTCCAGGTCTCCACGAGCATGAACTAGGTCATAAAACCACAACTGGTTTGCATTGGAAGGGACCTTAAAACTCATCCAGTTCCAACCTCCTGCCATGGGCAGGGACACCTTCCACTAGAGCAGCTTGTTCCAAGCCCCATCCAGCCTGGCCTTGAACACTGCCAGGAATGGGGCAGCCACAGCTGGGATGAAGAGCAAAGCAAGAGCTGTCAGTGCCTGATAACTGTACAACATTCCCCCCATGAGATCTCCATATCCTCAACATTATCTCTTCAAAACACACCAGGAGATACAGGTTTTTCTCAATTTACATACCCAGAACTGCAGCACACAGAGAATAAAGGCTCTGACCATTAGAAGTATTTACATACTGTTTAGCTCTAATTTGCTTTGATCTAACAGAACTAGGTACCTAAGTACCTGTAAGCATCTGACACTGAAGGATTAATCCCAAACTGAGGTATAAAAACAGACTGACATCTCCCTTCCCTCTCCCAAATCCCACACTGGCATCCCAAGGCCTTTGCCACCCTGCCAAGGGATTCAAGTCAATCACCCAGATGGCAACACAAAGCGAGCCATCACCATCCTCCCCAGGCTCCCACCAGGACTGCCTATCCAGGGAGAAAATCCCCCCTTCCCACTAATGACTGTGACACACGCCAAGCCATGTTCCCTTTCCAGCTCCCAGCCAGGCCGATGGGATGTTGATTCACTACTGGCTCAGGCAAGTACTAAATGAGAACCAGATGCTACCCTGGTTTGGAGAAGGCAGTAGCTGGAACCGCTGCCTCATAAACCCTTTTAGTGGCACTTTGCCTTCTATATTTGTGATTTTATTCCTAACAGGGACTTTCATGGATTAACAGCCAAGAGCAAGTTTAAATTCCAATGTCCAGAAAGCAGCTATGCTGGGAGGGGAAAAAAAAGCCCTTTTTTGCACTGGAGCAGGTTTGCAGGCTGGAAGGGAATGCCACTGTGCTGCTTAGCTAAGAGGTTCCTGCAGACCCTGGTTATCATGGATAACCCCAGCTCAGCCTTTGCACCGCTACCAGCAAACTCCTAGGATTCACTGAGGCTTCCATCCATCCCGAGCTGGCTTTGCATGTACATTCTAGGATGCACCACACACCTGTATCTCCTTCTGCTTGAGATCTGGCTGCATTTAAAGTTTTACATGTAACCTCAAAGTCATATCCAGGACCAACAGGAGACAGATTGGTCCCCATCTCTGTGCAAAGCCCATCTTTGGGAGAAAAGGCATGAAGACAACCTGGAGCCCCAGAACCTTTTATCACATCATGATTGGAAACAAAAAACCTTCGGTCTCACCACTAGTGGGAGAGCCTCAGTGCACAGTCCTGAAAATAATGAGTATGTTATGGACCATTATCCTTCCTGGCCACTGCCATTCGTGAGCCGACTGCTAAAGAAATCCTTCTTTCTTTACATGGGAGAGGACTTACATTAGAAATCTGCTCTCTAGAGCTGAAAATGCTGGTAGCAAAAATTGCTCTGCTACCATCAGAGGTGAGTAGGATACAACAGATACTTTTCCCTTTGGTTTTCAGTGGGAGAAAAGATCTTACACTGGGATTCTGGTGAAGAAGAGCCATACACGGAGTGTGTAGTACTGGGAAGCACCAGGGAGGCAACTCCCATTTGTAGAGCTTGATTCTGCACCTTCCCTGCACGGGGAAGAGCTGAGCATCCAGAAAATACAGCAAAAGAGGGATACTGCAGCCAGAATATGCCATTTGTTCCCTAATCAGTTTACTTTGGTTTTTAATTCATGAGAAGCAAAGCCTGCAGTGAGTTAGAAAGGCCATTACTGCCTCCTCTTGCTAAACAAACACATCCTGAATCCTCTCATTATCCTGCTTGACTTCTGTGCACCAGAATAAACACCAATCTGCTGGAGAAAGACAAGAGTCTGACGCAGGAGTGGCACAGACTGCCTGTGAAGTATCACTGCACACCATTTACAAAGGCATTTTATGCTTCTTCAACACTTTTTAGCCTCAAAGATTCCAAGGTCTATAAATATCTTAAAGCCCCCCTCAATACACATGGCTCTGGAGTAGGACACAGCACCCATAGTTAGTATTTGTGTTTAAAACAGAGCAGTTTTAGTAGGTCAAATATTGTTCTTATTTGAATAAAAAAATGCCTAGAAATGGGATTTAGCCCAAATGGAAGAAAATATACTGTTTTCATACGTTTCATCTTCAAAAACCCAGCTCTCCACATATGTTAACTTGCTACACATACTTGAAAGTTATAAACATAAATGAATCTGGCACATGAATGTAAACCTCTGGCTCCCAGTTGTGTTCCCAATGATGTAAATTACCAACCCTGTCACACTCAGGGAAACACATTATTCTTCATTTATGCTACTGGAAAGGAGAGGAGACCTTGCTCCTTAGAAACCAGATGTGAAAAGAGAGGCAACTCCTACCCAGTGCCTTTCTGTCCTGAGCTCTGTGCTATACACATGTGTTGTAACCCATTAATGGATGAAGTAGTGTGATATTTTTGTTACCATTGGTACTATATGGTACTTTGCCAGACAATCACATCCCTCCAGAAGTTAGACGTGACCCAGCAAAGTCAACTGCTGACTCTGGTGGACTTGGATGTGGCTCCATGTTATCTCCTAAATAGCACTGTTCCCATTTAGATATTCAGCAATGTGGATTAGGAAAACAGATATAAGGAAGGTTTGATTTTGGTTTGTTTCCTTCAAGGCACATCAAGCAGCTCTTGACATCTAAGGGCACAGCCAGAGGCAAAGATGTTGCTGTAAAAGGACTGAGAATTTAAAGGAGTCTGAACTCAGTGGACATGAAAGAGGAACAGGATCCCACATTCGGGGTAACTAACAGGATGTATATGGTTCTGGCCCCCCACTAGGACAGGCTGTAAGGATGTCTGTGTTCCTCTTTTATACATTTTAAGAGACATTTTATAGCCTCACACACATTAACCCAGCCACCTCAGACACATTAAAACATCACTAGCACAGGCCTGATCCAAAGCTTTGTGAAGTGAAACAGTCAGTGCTACACACCCACAGACCTCTTCTTAAAGAAACTGCTTTTGTGGGTGCAAGCCAGCCCCAGACCTTCACCTTCCCATTGCTCTTTGGATAGCTATGTCCAAGCAGGCGCCTCAGTGGAGAAATGAAGCCTCAGACTAAGGGAAGGCTGAGAAAATAGAGTTGCTTATCTAATTATTAACTGACCACCTGAAAACAGAGGCCTCAGAAGAGCTGGGTTTACCCCATGTCAGACACTTCCCACCAGCTGGAGGATGTTAAGAACCAGCTCTGCCCTGAAGACATCTCTGCTTTAAAGGCTCTGAAGGTTCTGTATTTATCTGCATGGGACTCCAAATCACATCTATGATTCTATGCTTCACCTCAGTCAGTACAACCAGAAGATGGCAAGGAACAAGTGGTACAGCGCATGAAGAAGGGCTTTCTTTCCCTTACCACCTTGTAAAGCAGCTGAGGCTTTGAGCAATTTTCCCTCCTCAAGATAGGAGCTTCAAAGGGAGTTTGTTACACATAGAATCCCACTGGGACACAAATTCTGATGGGCCAGGACTAAGAGGGAATATTCAAGATATTCTCTGTTAAATTAAAGGCACAAGAAAACTTCCACCCCCGTGTGAACATGTGTAAATCTTACATGAGGGAGGCACATGGGACTGAAAGTAGGGCAGCACATGCTGGTGCTGCTCGCTCCATGGTGGAGGCACTGCCATAGTAATCACCATGCTCTGGCTCCAAACCCAATCTTCTGCTAGGAAGGAAGCGACACCGGTAAGCACAAATCTTTTGCTAATATATCAGGCAATGCCACAGTGAAAACACTGTGATCTGAATTGTTTTCAGAGAGGAAACTCTTTAGGAAGCATTTATTCCATGTCTTGTGCTAGCTGGAGTGGAATGCCTGTAATAAAGGCATTAGCACTGCACTGTGTGTGCTTGAAATAAGCAAATTGGCTTTTGGTGGCTGGTTTGGCCTGTGTGTTCAGAGGTCTGGAGAAGTCATGATGTGACTCACGAAGTGGAGCATCTGTATCATTAATCATCAGCCCTTAACAAAAGTTATCACTGGGAAAGTGTGATAACACATGAGATAGCACATAACATCCCCTGGTAAGAAACAACCTCTACAAGATGAAGATGACAAAGGAAGTTCTTTGGAGATGCAACAGTCCTGTGATCCCAGCAGGAACTGGCAGAGACACCAACTCCTCCACTCGCTTCCTCTGTGTGATCTCAGGCAAGTCCTGTGTGTTCCCAGGAGGAAAACTGAGATAATGGGATTGTCCTGCTTTACCAGAGACTTCTCAAACACTTCTGAGATCATGGGGTTGAAGACCTTACAGAACTGCGAACAACAGTTGTAAAGCCTGGGAAGACAGTGATGCTTTGAGTGTGAAGGAGAAAAACCCCCACATCACTCAAGAGAAGGAGAAGCAAAGGGTTTTGCTTTCTCCTGTTATGCTGAAAGGAAGTTGCTTGACTTTGAACTGGACTGAGAAAGCTTTTGGTTTCCCTTGGGTATCCATTCCCTTTGCTGCATTGGACTGAGGCTGCTGCTGGAGCATCCTTCTTGTCCCTTGCCACCAGCAAGGCTCCCCGTTACGCTGTCCATCCCTTAGTTCTCAGCAAAGTCTGCACATGCAGCCCATTAACATTTCTTGCCTTGTATCCATGTGCCTTTTGGCAGCATTTTAACCACAAAGACCCCAAGTTAAGTTTCAAGTTTACTACTGGCTTAGCAGCAGCTAAAGTCACTTTTAACAGCTCAGTGTGCTACTCCACTGACCAATCTCTCGTTCTCCTCTATGTTACTCACTGATAAGAGTTTGTCCAGATGCTGGCTAACCCTAACCATCCTTTCTTCTAAGATTCATGTATGTCCTCACTCCTGCCTTTCCCACTTTCCAAAACACAAGATTTTCAAAGCACTTTTTAAAGCCCTTTTTTATCTCCTTGGTTCTTTAGGACCAGCACCCATTTCAGGTACCAGAAAACTAGTGGAGGGGCAGTAAGGATGAAGACCAGAACCCTACCAGCATCAGAAGCTGCATCTGCTCTGTATCTAAGTGAGCCTGAAGCAGGCAGCGGTGTGGGAATTGGATAAGACAATGAGTGCAGAAACCTCAGACCAAGGGGTTAGTGGTAGTCTTTGATCAGGAATTGATCAGAAACTCCTTTCATCCATGGATCCCTCTGCCTTGGGACATGCAGGAGACCTGGCAGAGCTGTTAATGGGCTATACTTCCTTCCAACCATTAAAAGCATTTTTGGACTTGAGCCCCACACCTTTTATTAACTGTTAAGAGAGATGGCTTGTGGTCCACAGCGCTGGAACCTGCATCAGTTCTCTCTTCCAAACTCTGGGGCTGTTCACATCTGCAATTCCCTTCTTAATCAGTTCACAAGCTCCTGCCATAAATATCAGACCTGCCAACACAACCCACTGAATAGGTCCCACCAAGAGCTCTGCATGACTCGTTACGTGCCATCAGGAGTTCCAAGATGCATCACTTTAGCTTGATGGACCATTTCTTCCCACGCTCCTTTAAAGCCCCATCTGCGCTTTCAATGCCAGCCAAGCAAGGTGCCCTGACCCACGGGGAGTCAAAGAACTTCACATTACATCGGTTGTGCCACCTGCACCATATTAAAACAAAGAAGAAAGAGCTAAAGCCCTGGTCCAGTACCTCAGAGACATTGATCCGGCCCTCTTGAAATGAGCACGTGGTGGGGTCATGGGTGCACAGGTTCCGGTATTTGCACCAGTGGCAGCGGAAGTCACTGTTCACACAAGACAGGCACCTGGGGGGAGAAAGACGAGTTTGAGAGGAGGTTATCACCTGGGGGGGCCTATAGGGTAAGAGACAGGCCTAGCCAGGAGCCCAGGCTCAGGCTCCTTCATGGGAAAGCAATTCCTTTAGTTCCAACAAACAGGTTTGGGAAAACACACGCTCACGAGACAGTCTTTAAGCAACCCCCCAATTCATTCACTGATAAAACAGAGGCTGGGATTTATTACACGTCATTGCATTGGGGTAAAATAAAGCACAATATTGCACAGGCACCAGACTTGGAGGTTTTTTAGTTTCTAAAAAGTGGAAAACAAGGCAGGGTTGGGAAAAACTGGATCAGTTGTTTTACAAGTCGAGAATGCTTCAAGTCAACAGGAACACTTCTGCTTGGCCCTGGAGCACAGTGAGTCCAGCAAGTGCTTTTCATAGAACACTTCTGATTCACGTTGGAAGAAATTATGGGTTTATGAAACGCTTTTGAAAGAACACAGACCCTTTTCAGACATGGGGTGGCCCCAGCTGCCAGCAAACTGCCTTGGGGGGCTCATTCCACACTAACTGGCTGCCCCTTAGACACACACTCCATGAGAGATGCTAATATCTGCAGTGAGCACCTCCTCCGTCTCTGAGGCCAACCCTCTGTGCCATGTGGCAGTGTTCTGGGGCAGTCTGCTGGGATAACCACAAGCTGTGTCTATGGTATTCAGCTCCATGGTGTAAACTGCAGCTCCAGAGATGGTGGCGCTGCCTGGAGTGGGCAGGGATGCACGGGGGTGATCCCAGCATCAGTTCAGGCCGATGAGCATCAGCAAGGAAGCAGGAGCATGGCTTTAGGCAGAAAACTCTGGAACATGAGGAAAGCAGGGCTCAGGGCAGAGGCTCTGTTGCCAGCTGGGCAATGCCTCTCGCTGCCACAAGAACACATCTGAGTTCTAATACCTCAATTGTGTTTTCCTTCTGAGGCATTCCTAGTGACCTTAATAGCTAAGGAAGCTTATTCTAATCATGCACATGCAAATCTGGAAGGAAATCCAGTGCTGCAAGCTTTTTTAATTACTCATTTGTTTGACCCATTTCAGTCCATAGCACTTCCCCCTCCGTCCCCACCCTGGCCTCCAGCTTTCCCAGGTGGTGTCAGTGGAGGAGGACCTCTCCGATCACATTGGCCCATTGCAGTGAAGTCACAGGATCAATAGGTCTCTCTTCTCTGCTGGCTGAGACCTGTTTTCCTTCCTCCTTTTTGCATGCTGTGATTTATTCCTGCCAGGCTGGCTCATGCCCTTGTTGAACTCCCTGATAACGAGTCTGGTATGATCTAAGTGCTGCAAGATTTACCACCCCGTTAGCACTTTATCTCCACATACAAGCTGGTGGAAAGGCATGGTCAGATGAAGCCAAATGACAGGCCAGGGAAGATAAATTGCCTTTCTTGATTCAGACTCTAAATGAAAACAGGGGTCTCCGTGATGCCATCCCTCATACAAATTCAAGCCCACGAGGTTGCAGAGGAACTGCTGGAGGGACTGCAACTGATCACAGCCAGGAGGGGTTGGTGCTGGAGAGCCCAGCTGAGGGACAAGGATATAAGGACAGAGCTGTGCACAAGGGGGAGCACAACAGAATCATTGGGGTAATGGGTACATGGAGAGGCATTATGTGGGGACCGAAGGACCCATAGGGCTCCTTTCATCCTGGGACCTCTGCTCAGTACTTCAGGTTTTTAAGCTATTATTAAGGCCAAGCAGCTGAGTGCTGGCCTCCAGCAGATGTGTCCATGGGGAATACATTGCCACGATGCTCATTAGCACCGAGCCCCACATGGAGCAGCCCAACGCTGGTGTTTTGGAGCATCCTCGCAGCAGCCAGCACCCTGCTCTCCTGGGCAGTGCAGTGTGGAAGGGCTCTGCCTCCTCTGGCTGCCTGCAGCCACCTCAGCACCCTCTGCTCTGCCTCCACCAGCTGCCTGCAAAGCTGCATCCGAGTTCACAGTTGCAGGATCGTGCAGCTTGGGGGCACCAGCAGGTTAAGGTTTATTCAGGCTCACTCCACCTGCATCTCCCAAGGCACAGAAAGCTACACAAGCACCCGGAGAAGTCCAGAGAAGACAGACGCTGGTGGGCTCCCCTTCTAATGCACGTGTCTGCTGGATGAACCAAGTAGAGCAATAACCCTGCTGCTGTTCCCAAAGCCCAGCATCCATTTCACAGACTGAGCTGAGCTCTTAGGCAGAAGCTGTTCCCTGTGAGGGTGCTGAGGCGCTGGCACAGGGTGCCCAGAGAAGCTGTGGCTGCCCCATCCCTGGCAGTGCTCAAGGCCAGGTTGGACACAGGGGCTTGGAGCAGCTGCTCCAGTGGAAGGGGTCCCTGCCCATGGCAGGGGTTGGAGCTGGAGGAGCTTTGAGGTCCCTTCAACCCAAAGCAGTCTGGGATTGTGATTCAGAGGGTGTTTGGCTCTGCTCAGGGATGGGAAGGGAGCACTCACAGCTGGTGGGCACTGCAGTTGTAGAACTTGAACTCCGTGCTGACAAACATCCTCCCGGTCTCCCGTGACTTCAGCTGCAGCACCACGCCGAACCAGTCTGGGGATGCAAACCAGAGCCCATCAGTTCTGCCAGCAGTAAGGATGGAAGCAACAGCAGACACAGAGGCACCCACTCCCTGCCAGTGCTCAGCCATCCGCTTCTGGGGTAGAAGGTGCAAGTCAAGTTGCTTTCATCTCCCTGCTCCCCCCATGGTGAGTCTGCAACAGTTCCCCAGGCTGGGGGCTGAGCATCCCCCTCAGATCCTGCCCTCGAGCACCCCAGGGTGCCTGGCTCGCTGTCTCCAGCAATGCCTCCAAACTCAATCGGGCTTGATGGCAAAATGCATTGGAGAGACAGGGTCTAAGCACTGCATTGAGTCAGGGGCAAAATGATTTTGGAATCTCAGCCTGTTCCCTAAAGGATTCTGTCTCCAGTATAAAACCACTGAGAATCAGCCCAAGACTTGAATAAGAGACAATGCTGGAAATGAGGTGTTAGTGAAGCTGTTAGCACTGAGTTAATTAAGAGCAGATTGCTCTTCTGGAGCTGCTGGAAGTCTACACTAGCACTACTACCATGGCAGCTCTCGCCCCGTGTTCACCAAGTCTCAGGCTCCATATAATGCCTTAGAAACACAAAGATACCAGCAGGGAAATACAGTTGACACCTGGAAAGATGCCAAGGAGAAAATGAGTTTTAAGCAAGTAGCATTTTGGTTATGGGAAGAGAGAATCTGACAGCAGTGACATTAATGAAGAAACAACCCAAAGATCAGGACTGAAAAATAGAAACTGCATCCACCTCCTCGTGGGTGCTGAGCCAGGCCCAGGGCTCAGCTCTCCCATGTTCTAGATCCACCCGGAGAGGCAAGGCTGTGGCACAGCTGTTGTGTTACTGTCCAGAAGTCAGGGACTTACCTTGATCCACAGGTATGGCAGGAACATCCTTTGCTGCTGGTGACACACACACCACTCGGCTGCCCGAAACCTGCCCTTCCACCTCTGTCAGGTTCCCAAAGAGGCAGGTGACCCCAGCTGACAGGTCTGGAGCATCACTCACGAGCAGGCTGAGCTGCAGGCAGGGAGCAGAGCAGCAGAAGGGAGACAAAACACAGCCAGGAACCTGTTAGGCAGAGCTGCCCCAGTTGCCTTGGTATTTTCAGCATCTGCTGCCTTCCCATTCAGTACTGATCCCCCTACATGACCATCCACCCACAGGAACTGGCCAGCTGCCCTTCATGGGAAGCAGAGGTGGAAGGCAGCCAAGGATGAAGGTTCTTTACTGATACAAACCCACCGTGCTGAGCCTGGGGGCTCTGCGGGTCAGGAGAGGTGGCAAATGCAGGTTTGTGTTCCCCTGGTTGCTCTACAGACACACTGCCACCATCACAGCCATGTCAGAAACCTGGGACAGCAGCATCACATTGCCCTCTAATGCATGAGAGAGCAGTGACTGCCCCACAACAGCCTCCTATGCCCAGGGGATCCAGCCCTGCCTGTGGCACGTGCGGCCATCAGAAGCAAGTCCCCACTGACCCCATTATGAATGGGGACAGTGCCCAGGAAAAACCAGTGTGTGAAGGGCTGAGTGGCCTCCCAGAGCCCCACACCATCCATCATCGAGTGCTGGTGGGGTGCAGGCAGGGGCTGCAGCAGGACCAGCTGCCATGGGGTGCTGGGAGGCTCTGAGAGCAACAGCTGGGATGCTTCATTGAGCCAGGCCTGAGCATAGCTCACAGATGAGCTTCTGGGGAAACAAAGCCTTTCCTTTCAACAGCTCATGAAACCAGACCAAGAGAAATGTAAGCTGAGGCCTAAGGGGAAGGGGAATTTGTTTCTTCCCTGGCTCGGGTGACCCCTTTCTGCCCCCACAGCCCCTCTGTGAGCCTGACTTCATGAGAAAACATTTGTGCCAATGGGAAGGGAGAAAAGGCTGGAGAATGGACTGCTCAGCATGAACCAACAAGACTGCCCCTGGCCAGCAGCACCTACCGGGAGGCTGTGCTCAGAGACGGAGATGCTGCTGGGCTGCACGGTGATGGTCATGCACTGGCTGATGCTGCCTGCAAATCGGTAGGGTTCATCTGCTCGCTCGCAGCTGTCCCTCGGGGAGCACCTGCAACACAGGAGCACAGATCAGAGCACTGGAACATGTCAAACAGCACGAGATGCTACAGCTGAGATGGGCCCAAAGGGAGGGCAGAGGCAGGGGAAGGAGGGTATCGGCACAACCGGGGTGTTGCTCTGCACCGGGACCAGGTATCAGGTTAGGACCAAAGGGTGCTGGAAAATAGACTGTGATCAGAGGAAAGACAGACCACAAGGATCTCATGAGCTATTGCCAGTCCTGCCAGCACTGGAACGCAGTCCGGAGCTGCTGAATCCCATGTGTCAGTGGTGCAGGGTGAGCCAAGCATCCTGCCACTGCTCACTGCCCCAGCAAGCCATAAATTCATCACCTACACAGAAAATAGACCATAAAGCAATAAAAGGCAGTAACAAGATGATGCCCCCATTCTAATTAAAACAAAACCACATCATTCACTAATCACCTCCTGGAGCTGAGGAGTGTGGCAGGGCCAGGAGTGGGACCTTCTGGCAGCTGCTGGCTGGGCTTTGGCTGGTTTTCATGCCTTCCCAGCTCTCTCCCATCAGGAATGCAAGCTTCCGAGCATGGCAAAGTGACCAGGACCGCCCCAGCATGCCATGTGCTCCAGGGTGGCTCAATATCCCTTTTTTTAATAGCAGATGTCCTTAGAATGGAGTGAAAGCTGCTTCAAGCAGGCAGAGGAGCCACCAGCAGAAAACCATAGAAGAATCAGTGTTTCAAAGCAGGTAACAGAGACTGCAGCGCAGCACTGGCATCCCTCCATGAGTTTGTTTTATGTCATTTCAGGAAAATCCTTTTAATTCCACCACCCTCCCTGGGCACAGATGACATATTGGCCTATTGGTATGAATGGCCTCAATAAGCTTTCAGCACACTTCATCACTTTTCACTCCTTGCTCATCTTGGATCCTATTTCAAATGGTGGCACAAAGCTCAGAGGACCGAGATGCTGTCACCAGCCACACAGGCCACCAGCAACCTCCCTTCTGACAGTTACTTCTGTGTATGTGCTACTTGAATGAAGGAGGTGCTGCTGTCAAACTCCTGGTTTTCCTGGATCCCTGGTGAGCAGCTCGGTTGTTCCCAGACACACACATCAGCAGGAACATGCTGTGTCTACACAGAGGCTGAGTTTGCCAGGCACATCTAGCCTTGGCCAGCTTACAAGTGCTTGGCAAAACCAGGGCTTCCCACTCTGGAGCACTGGACATCACCTTCCCTATGAGGCATTTTGATTACAGAAAGTGGACCTTACACTTTCCCATTCCAAAGCACCCGTGTGATCCCTGTTGTTCCCACCCTCTCGCCTTGTACCTTTTCTTTTTGGAGCATAATGGAGCTAAATATGAATGCTGCCAAAGGGAGAATTATTGAGGTTTAAGTGAATCTGTAAGATAGCTTTTAAGTGAGCTCTTGACTGCAGCCTTTATCTCACTGACTTGCTGGAATGGCTCTTTTTTATCATACTATTTATGGCAACAGCCCTAACAGAGATAAATGGGTCTGGTAGACAAAAACACACTTGCAGGAAGCAGCACATGGAAGTCCTGCAGGTTCCAAATCCCACTGGGCTGAAGCGACTCTTCAACCATCTTCTTGAGGCCTCTGCTTGCTCCCAGAGAACACTGTTTGTAGAAGAGGAGCAAAGGATCCCATCTCACATGCAGGGGATGAACTGGGATGGCAGCAAGCCCCTGGCTGGGAGGACACAGTGGAGGCGCTGGGCAGGGACATGGGGCTGCTCAGCATTGGCACTGCAGCTCTGCAGGAGGACAAGCACCTTTCCCTGCCTGCTTAGTGACATGGGTTAGTGCTGGCCTTGGCAGTCCTGGTGTAAAGGTTGCATCTGATGATCTTCAAGGCCTTTTCCAACACAGTTGATTCTATGATTCTGCATTTTAGCACCTTCCCAAATGTCCTGCACTCAGATAGTCAATTCCTGAGCACCACAGCTCTCACTACCCTTAAATTCTAAGCATGCACATGTGTGTGCAAGCACCCCAATGTGCACCAGAGCCTTAAGCCCTGACTCTAAGAAACAATACTACACAAAGAACACACTAATAAAGCCTGATGTAATATCAGATAATGAAAGCTTATACCAGGACAACTCAGTCCCTTTGACTTTATCAT
Source organism: Melopsittacus undulatus (assembly GCF_012275295.1). Classification (NCBI taxonomy): domain Eukaryota; kingdom Metazoa; phylum Chordata; class Aves; order Psittaciformes; family Psittaculidae; genus Melopsittacus; species Melopsittacus undulatus. Next base: position 2,550,424 of record NC_047542.1, read on the forward strand.
TCCTCTCTGGCTGGTGGTGTGGAAGGCAGGACACACTTCCGAATGGAATGGGGCAGTGGTCTGGCCATCTGTCTCACGTCCCTCCCTGTTCAGACATCCAACACATCACTGAAAACTCCGATTTCTTTCCTGGCTCCCTGCTCAGTACCTGCACATCATCCTCTCAGCTAAGTCTCTAGCAAGTGCAATGTGGATGCCAAGTGCCCAAGAGGAGCTGCCTTATGGGCTGTCCTGCCCTGCTCTGCTCCTCAGCAGGGTGCAGCCCTTGGATGGATGCCCTGAGCTTCAGCATTTTGGGTACCCCCAGCCCAAGTAGCAAAACCCTACAAACAAGCAGTGGGAAGAAACACATGGATTTCAATCCCCAGCTGTCACAGTGCTGATTTTACCATGCCCACATGTGCTGGTGTTTACCAGGCACCCTCCTGCTCTTTTGAGGATAAAGTCATCTCCTGTTCTGCCCCTCACAAACCACAGCATGAGCATCATACACCCTGACCCACAGCCCTTCCGCTGAGCAGCTGGTCCATCTGGCAGCAGGGACATGGAAGAATCGGAGAAGAGAGATGACAAATTCAGTACAAACACTCCAGTGCCTGGAGCCTCCAAACAAACTATGACAGAGGCTTCAGGAACAGCAAGAGAAACTCAATTATTTACAGCTTAAGACAAAAGCTAAAAGATGATCCTTGCTCCAAGCAGGCCAGGGAAGTGCAGATGCTTGAAGGGAGGGTGAGAAATACCATCAGGGAAGAAACCCTTGTTGGGAATAGGTTAGTGCTGAAATGTCATGGCCAAAAGGGCAGAGGAAATGACACTTTTCTCTCCTCTTGACATTGAAGGTTTTCTCTCTGCAAAATGAAGATAACAACCTTTACCTGCTTCCCAGGTGGTTTATGAAGATTCAGTTCATTAGCATTAGGCAAGCACTCAGTTATCCTTGCAGAGGAGCTGCTGCAGGAGGCTGAGGAGCAACACCAAACACCCACAGGTACTCATGCAGCCATCCCCTCCTAATGCTGGAAAGGCACATGGGATGACTACCCCAAGGGAACAGCCAAAGGGATGGGAACCAGCAGGATTGGAAATCCCTTCCTTCTGTGACAGTAAAGCTTTTGGACATGACTATATGTTCACACCACCAGATATGGTGGCTCTGCTGTGGGGCTGGACAGGCTCGTCGGAAAGGGGAAAAGCTAAGGACTAATGCTGCCAAGGCTCTCCTGCATCTCCCCAAGCGTGGCCACGACTCTTTGCCAACCAAGCAAAGCCACAGGGAGCCAGTTTGCAACCCGAAGCCCACAGGTCCTAAATCCAGGCCGGATTTGCGGAGGAGCCTGTCATTCCCTGCTCCCCCCTCCAGCACCTGCTCCTCAGGCAAGTGGCCAAGTGCTGCTGTGGGGGCCCTGAACTCTGCCTCCACCGATTTCCATGCATTTAACGGGGCTGCTCTGCAAGCTGGCATGCAGCCGGAGGGATTTCTATTCCTCTCCTCGAGGCTTTCCCTTCCTCTCTCAATCCCCCTCTGCCCGCTGGTCCCCCTTCCGCCTTAGGAAGTGATGGGTATTATGGCAGGGGAGAGAAAGGAAGGACACAGACACCTCCTGAATGCAGAGAGCATTTCCTGGAGCTCCCCTGAAATAAAAACCACCAAACCAACCCTTAGCCCTTTGTGCCTGTTGATGTGTGTGAGGGGCTGCCAGCTCTGCCCCATTGGGAACAGCTGGAGCACAGACCCCCTGACCCTTCCTTGCACAATAGAACTACCTCTTCGTCATATACTTAATAGGACTTGGATGCTCTGCTCTGTTCCAGTGCAGCATCCTCTCCCAGACCACAGTCCTACTCATATACTCAAGCCTACGACTGCCTTTAGTAATTCCCTGTTCACTGTGAGGGACTTCCTTGAGCAAGAGAAGTGTGTAAAACACAAGGTCTTCACTCCCACCAGTTTAAACTCTGCTTTCTCATTGTATCCACAGCACCCTCTCCACTCCTGAAGCAGGAATTTGGTTTCCTTTACCTCTTTCACAGCAGCTCAGGGCATTCAATGGCATTCATGCTGCAACACAGGGAATGTCCAGGGAAGGGAAGAATGGATTTAAGTAACTTCAACCTAACACTGAGCGGGAGGTGCATGGTGGCTTTGAAAACTGCTTTTCCCATCCCCACCAGCAGCTCAAATGAACTGGACAAGGCTGGACTTACATGTGGTGCAGCGTGCACCAGCCGCAGTGCGGGTCTCCGGAGCTCAGGCATTCCCCACAGGTCGTGTACTGCTCACAGGACTCCACAGGCACCCGGGACACCTGCAAGGGAAGCAAACACAGAGCTCAGAGCTCCTTCTCCTTCTTTTGGCTTTACAGACCAGGTTGGACAGGGCTTTGAGCACCCTGCTCTACTGGGAGGTGTCCCTAGGAAGGAGCTGGGTGAGCTTTAAGGTCCCTTCCAACCCAACCCAGTCTGTGACTCTCTAAGTAACACAATGATTCACAAACATGAACTGATTTGTTCCAACGTCCATGCAGAATTCAGTCAAGAGCAGGAAACATTGGAGTTGGAGCCATGAAGTCACCGCATCCCTTGGGTGCTGTGAATCACAGAGCCCCAGCTCCCTGCTGGCGCCAGCTCACCAGGAACGCTCCCGACCTCCCTGCCCGGAGACGCTCCCATAATGGAAGCTGCATCCTCTCCTCCCTGATTCACAGTCTGCTGTCTCACACGTGCCATGGGGAAGCTGCCTCAGGGAGGAAAGCTGGCAGGGAACAAAATCCCTTGGGATATTGCAAGTTGGAAGTTTGTTCAGCTCTTGACTTGCTCTTCCTTGGCCACCCTGAGCCCTTCCAGCACCAGCATGGACTTATGCTTGTTTGGAACACACACACACATACACATACACATACACATACACACACACCCTGCAAAGCTCCCTCCAGGTTGCTTATCTCTCCCAAGCAAGAGGTTCCAGAGCAGAAGAAAGAGGGAAGCACATGAGGGAACACCAGCCCATGTCGCTGCTTCAAATCCCCTCTTGCACTTAAACACACACCCCCAACAACGTCCCTGTGTGATGCTGAGGTGTAGCATGGTCCTGACCCATTTATCAACACAGAAAACCCCAAAGGCTCCAAAATGACACCAAGCTTTAACCATGGGTCATTGCTTGACTCGAATGAAGAAATGCCACTTTAACCTTTCCAACCCATCCCTTGCCATTTCCAGTGGGCATGGTGTAATTGCACCTCCTGTTCTGACGCTGCCCTCCTGCATTAACCCATTCCCACTTCACTCCATTTACATCCCTATTATCCAATAGTGTAAATAATTATTGCTCCCCTCAGGCCCCAGGAGCAACTGCAACTGCCTGGAAAGTAAAACAACTGTGGGCACTGCACTCACTCTGTCTGTCAAACAGCACCCGGCTCCCAGCAGCTGGGGTGCGCGGGGTGAAAGGAGCAGTGTCTCACCAAACAACGGCCACTTTCATGCCAAGTGCTGTTGACATAGTGAGAACCCAGTTCCTCTCTAAAGATGACACCAATAGGGCTGCTATTCTTCTTGTTTCCTACTCAACAGCTTCTCCTGCAACAAGAATCGCGCGCGGATGAGCAGGGCTGGGGTGGTTTGGTGCTGGGATGAAGTCTGTGGACAAGCACAGGGCTCAGCTCAGGGATGCTACATAAAAAGCAGCCCTGGAGCACAGAGAAGCTGTGGCTAAAGACCTCAAAGCACTTCACAGACATGGGGGGAGCAAACCCACCAGCCTGGCATCAGGATCAGCCCCAGATGAGCATCCATGGAGGCTGTGGTGGCTCTCAGCCACAGGAGACACCGGCTACCACAGAATGCATCAAGGGAAGTCATTGGGTTTCCTCTAGGATCTGCCCAGCATGTTGAGCTGTCTTGGTGGGGTGACTCTCATTCAACCCAGAGCTGAGGACACCCCTGAAATCATCAGGCATCGCTGATCCCCCACCTCCTCCCCACCATGTGAGACTTGACAGGATCTGTCCCTGTGATTTATATGCAGCTCAGGGACTTGTTTCATGTTTGTGAAGAGCTGGATGCTCTTGCAGCACTCTATAAATAACAGAGAATTTGAATTATATGAATAACAGTTCATTACGGATGATTTTATGTTAGGCATTTGGGTTCTTTTCCTGCACAGAAGCTGTGGCTTCTGCACATGGTAACCCTTTAAAAATGACACAGACGTTTTGAACAATGCCTGGAATTGCAGTTTCTAACCCAAAAGGGACCATTTGATCCTTTCTTTGTGATGCCTGCAAAATGCAAGGCAGAGAGCTTCGCCCCTTCTGCTCTTTGCAAGAGTCAGTGACTGGTGCTTGATGCAACCAGGGCAAAGGCATCACTTCAGCACCGGGACCTGCTCTGACCAAGAAGAGTCACAGGATCCCTCTTGGTCAGCAATGCTGTAGCCCTGGCTCCTTAGATAACTCCCATAGTCCTGGCTGGAGGAAGGTCTAAGACTTTGGAGGAGAATAAACCATCTGCTTTTCTCTAATACTTATGGCCATGACTTTGAAATTCACCCTTCATGAAAATTAATGCTTGAAACCCCACACTGCTCCAATACCCAAATCAACATTGAAATGAAGAAGTCCAAACCCATGATGAACAGAAGGCACTGAAGTATTTGCATGCATGAAAAAGATGTGGGGGTTTGCAGTATGTGCCCTGCTCCGCAGTACCAACACATCATCAACCACCCTTCCCATCCATGATCCACACACTGAAAACAGTCCAAGCCTGTAACAAACATGTTTCATTTTAACAGGAGAACAAGACAAATCCCATTAAAAGTAGGATATATCCATATCTTATCCCATACCTATCACAAACACAGAAGACTGAAAGCTCTATTTCCTTCAGAGACAGTAAAGAAGTAAAGCTCAGATGTGCTTATTCTTCCTGACGGCAGGCTGGAAAGCTTTACATATTTTTAAGCTGTTCTCTGCCAGCTTAACTATCATTATGAGACCAAAGCATTTGTGTGTGTGTGACAAGGAACATCAATGCCTGTAGGTGGAAGGAAAAACAACATGGATCAAGGTGGTGGACACAGACTCCCAAGTCCAAGAGCTTCCCCCCTACTCCCTTCAGCCACAGGCTGCCATCAAGGAGAACACAATAAGAGAGGGGAAAAGCAAAGGAGCAGCTGATAAGGAAGGAAATAACCAAATGACACAAAAAAGCACTGAAGGGAAAACCAGAAGGAAAGACAGAGAACAGCAGAGGGATTGCTGATGGCTTCTGGTATGGCTGCTGCATAAACACAGTTGCCTGTATAGAATCATGGAACAGTTTGGGATGAAAGGGACCTTAAAGCTCATCCAGCTCCAAACCCTGCCATAGGCAGGGACACCATCCACTAGAGCAGCTTGCTCCAAGCCCCATCTAATCCTGCCCATAAGCTCTGCAGTGTCAGCTCCATGCACCCATGGCTGTCAAAGGCTGAGAGCAGGAATGGAGTGGGTGCAGTCACCAAGTACCCACTCAGTAACCCCAAATCACAGCCACCCTGGGTCCTGCCCAGCCCCACTCTGATAGCCACAAGCACTGCTGGCATCCTCATCCCAGCATCCCGGTCCCAGCGGGCACCAGCACCTTGCAGCTATGCATAACCAATGTGACTCCCATCTGTCACAGCCTGGTCTGTTTGCTGTCTCCTTGCCAGCCCCTGGGGCAGCTCTGTGTGCAGCAGGATAGTTTACTGGGAAAGGGCTTTGGGTTTCAGGGTTTAGTTTTTAAATGCAAAGTCTTAGCTTACATTGGAGAGATAAGTCAGGGGAATGCTCCTGGCACTCACAGCAAACACCTGAGAAGGTCTATCACCACTTTAGGAGTGTATTCCCTGCCCCAGACAAAGCCCCAGGAAAGCTGTTGCCTGCACTGATGAACTCATCCACAATCTCCTGTGGTACCCATAGCAGAGCTCCTGACCCTAGCTCCCATCCTTGCATCCTATGAGCACTTGCAGACCTCACAATCATGCTTGAGCTTCTGAAGGTGAATGATGGTTTTGGATGTCTGAGATTTCTGCCCTAGCTACCAGAAACATGAGGTGAGAGGTCCTGAAGCCACACAGAGCCATGCAGGAATGTTCCAAATGCAGCCTCAAACCCTGCATCTCCTCTCCTGGTGAACGGACCAGTGCTCCCCTGCAGAGCCACAATACCTCTGCTGAAGCAAGCAGCAGGTCATTCTGGGGATAAGGAAGAGTGACAGGAGCTCCGCATCACTATGGTCACAGCAAATGCAAAGTGATAAAGCAATTCAGCAGAGCTGAGGAGCATCTGCTTGAAGGACAAGAGCCAAGAAACCAACACTCCAGGGGAATTTCCTTACTCCCGAGAGCAGAACCCTCCTCCCAGCAGCCCCATCACTACCTTTTCCTTCTATCCATGCCAACACAAACCTGCTTCTCAATAACCAGTTGATGAAGTCTCATTGCCACTTTCCTCAACTGCCTGACCCATAACATCAGCAAAAAATAGACCCAAAAAATCAATACATGCTCTCCAAAACACATGAATCCACACTTTGCCAGCCCCAGAGGAACTGAAAGTGCAAGAATCCAGGTCCAAATAAATAAACATCTAAAATACACACATAAAGCCAAGTTTCCATAGCTCATGCTTGCTACCAGTACATAGCTCTGACCTCCATGGCTGGAGAAGGCCCTAGGGCAGCCCATGGCCACGGCCCACTGCCCACAGACCCCTCAGGGGGCTGGAGTTCAACCAGAAAATCTATTTTTAATGACTTTGGGGAGTGCAGCAGAGATACCAAGTAGTGCAGTGTGATTAAAGCCATCACTCAATGAGCCCAAAGTTGATGAACTTCCCAATGAGATTTTATTCCTCATTCATGAGAAAAACACCAGGTTTGCTGCTATGGGAGACATGGAGACGTGTGGGAAGGAGCAAGGCGGACTCATCGGTTCCAGCCTTTAACGTGTCAGGGTAACAGAGATGGGGAAAATAAAGGCAAACTTTCTCAGAAGCTCCTGACAGTCTCTTCCCACTGCTTCCCCTCCCTGTGTCTCCATGCGCAACTGTTCAAGTCTAGCATCAAGTCATAGAATTGTGGAATAGATACCTTAAAGCTCATCTAGCTCCTTCCTAGGGACACTTTCTACTGGAGCAGGTTGCTCCAAGCCCTGTCCAACCTGACCCCAAACACTGCCAGGGATGGGGCATGAAGGCCTCCTGTGGTACTGCTTCTGCCAAGGACAAATCCAGCGTGGAGGGCTGCGGAGCTCTTGGTGCTCTGCTGAGCAAGACCTGTGGGTCCAACATGCCCCATAATGTATGAGAAATCCTGCTTGGAAAAGATTTCTTCTTGACCAGAGCAGATCCAGTGGAGATCTTGGACACACTAAGACTGATGCCAACAGCAAGCATGGAACCCCATGGGATGCAGCCAGTGTATTTGTAGGGCAGAAGCCAGGATGCAGGGGAAGAAGGCAAAGGATGGGGGGTGTTGTGGAGCACTATCAAGCCCCCAGAGGCAGGAATACCTCCAGCCATCAATCCCTGCAATATGAAGGTGAGCACCCACAGCAGTGGGTGAGGGGCAGCTCTGAGGCCCCAGCTCTCCTCTCCCACGCTGCTCAGGATTAGGAGAGCTGCCGAGGGGCTGTCAGAACCACATCAACGCCTGGAACTTTTGGCAGAGAAGCAGCGAGTGGGAGAGGACTCCGAGACAATGTTTCCATGACTACAAAGGGATTATTTAATTACAGCGCTGCAGATGCATGCGGAGAAAGTCCCTTCAATCCCTGATCCAAGCAACCTTTCCAATGAGTTTGCCTTTACCACTATAAGAACCTCATCAGCATCTTATGAGGACAAGGTGTGTTTGAGCACAGGAGACCTGGTGCCTTTCTTAGTGTCACAACACCTTCTCCAAGCATACCCAGCTCCTTGTCTCCATGTACAGCACTAGGCTCCTGGGGGAGGTGATGAAAGGAAGGCAGGTTCCTCTGGGAAGCAAGGAAGGAGTGAAAAAGCAGCAAATGCCCCAAAGTAAGGTTTGAGCAAGCTGTAAAATCATCCTCAAGCCAGAGCTTCTTCCATCCAACCCTCATGACTTCAGCTTGGAGCAGACTCATGTTCTGGCACACAGGCTCCTATAGATAAATGCTTTCACATGGTTTACCATGGTTCAGGTTAATCATTGCATCAGTTGGAACATGATTTGTTGGAATAACAAAGTGCCAGGCAGAGATCACACCCCCACTCCCAGTGTCTTGTAAACCTGAAGGAGAAGAAATGGTTTTTCATCTCAAACATGGACTGTGCACTGAAGGCTTGGTCTGTTCAACCCAGCAGCTCCTCCTCTGCCCTTGCCAGCAATAATGTTGCCTCCTGGACTGGATATCGCAGTCTAGTATCAAGTAGTAGACTCATGGAATAGTTTGGGTTGGAATGCAACTTAAAGTTCACTCAGTTCCAGCTGCCTGCCATCGGCAGGGACATCTTCCCACATCCCAGAGTGCCTTAGCAGCATTGATTCTCCCTCCTGCTTTCCATGGACCATCTGCATATGGGAAGCAAGGGGCTGGGAATGCACGGCTGCCTCTATCGGTGAGCAGGCCAGCAGGAAAACCCTGTGCACATACAAGATCAGGAAGTGATTCTTTCATCTCCAGTGCAGAAATCAAAGCCCTGGCTGAAGGATTTACACATGCTTCTGGAATGAGCAAATGCAGCAAAACCTATGGATTGAATAATGAGGTCAAACCTGACCACAGAGGTGCAGCCCCATCCTCACTGCAGCTCCCCTGCAGTGCTGCACCCCACACTGCTCCTGTCCTGCGTGGTGCAAATGGGATCCTCAGCACACTCTGTCTCACCTAGGACACTAAACTGCTCTGTTCTCCTGCAGAACTGACTCACAGAAACTCTACTTGACAAGGAAAAGGGGTAATGTGATAAATGTGCACACACACTAATAATGAGGAATGAGATGCTAAAGGTCTCCATCAGGAAAACGAGGTTATGCTGCAACACATCCATGTGTTTCCTTCCCTGGAAAACCACCGTGCCCCAGGGGAGCTGCAGTTTTGCTCTTGACTGCAAAATAACTGTTTAAATGAGTTTCTGGAGATGAGGCTCTTTCCAGGCGTGCTGCCTGGACATGCTCCACAGCAGCTCCTTGGGCTTGCTCCGCATGTCAGGATAAGGAGCTGATGCGTCCGCAGTGGCTGCATGGCACATCCCTTCATCCCTGCAGGGCAACATCACTTCTGCCATCAGAAGTGGCTTCTTGCTGCATTGGCATCATCTTCTAACCAACAGCACCCTGCCACATCCCCCCCCAGCCAACAAGCAGTGCCCTTTGCAGCACTGATTAGTCCAGGCCTCCGGGGAACTAATTACTAAGGATAAAACAGGAGCAGCTTTCCAAAATTCCTGGGCTCAGGTGGGTATCAGTCCAACGCAATGAACTTTCATCTCGCATCAGTTCCCGGCCTCTGCGTTCAGTGCTTTGCCTTGCTGCCATGTAACTCACTGCACACTCCCTGCAGTCATTTCAAACTTTTAAGAGAAGCTTAGAAAAATTAATTAAGGTGAATAATTACCAAGTGCCTGATTCTTTCCCTCTCTGTTTTGCAAAGGAAGTGGCAAAAAATAGAATTCGGCAGAATTCTGGAGTTCTAAGCAGTGTAATTAGGTGTTCAACCAACACTTACAATTGGGCTGTGCTTATTAAAATTACTGTTTTAGTCAGAGCATTGCCAGAGAGCCATTAGCAACACAATGGTTTGATTCCCAGGGACTCTAATTAGACTTGGACGCCTCACAGCGCTGGGATACCCGGGATGCCCGGCTCCGATGCCCATTCCACACTACAGGTGATGCCTGGCAGCACCACTGGGACCCAGACAAGGCTTCCCCAGTGCTTCTCAGGCCTAAGAGGAAGAGCTAGGCCAGGGGATGGAGCCCCAGCATCAGGCAATGGCAAGAGGCTCTGGATGGAGCTCTAACTTGGTGCTTACTTTGTTTGCAGCACTGATACAAGCACCACAGTGGTGGGTACCAGCTGCATGGATGCAGCTTGCTCCACCTTGAAATCAAAGACTGTGCTGTTCAGTTTGCCCCAGCACAGATGTTCTGGGGGGTCAACATTGCCATGTACATCCCTGTAGCCCTCATCATCACTTCCCAGCCTTGGTGTTTAGAAGCACCTAACGAGTGAAAGTGGGGATACCTTGAAAGAAGCATTTATAAACAACAGCCCTGCTCCAAGCAGCATCTTAATACGGGTTTAGAAATGATGGAGGCTTCAAAGGAGGTGTCAATGCACTCTCCATGTCAGAGAACGGAGCTCCACGCTCTGAAACGCAGACATCCAGATCTGTTATGAAAGACCTAAATCTCAGTGGTGTGTATCACAGGAAAGCTCAGTGCCTGCTGCTTGCAATTGCCTTCAGCCGTCTGTTTTTCCTCTCTCCCCATAAAAACCACATGCCAGACAGCAGAGGCCCCTTCCCCCAAGCTGCTAGCCTAGAACTCATGAATTCAGTTAAGTTGTTAAAAAGGATTGTGGCAGGCTAAGATAAAACAGGGGAGTTTAAAATGACAAACAGACTCCTAAATGGGATTAGAGTCTTAATGAAAACAGTAATGAATGAATGAGGCAACCAAATATTACCCATTAATATTAGACAGATAACTTAGATCCCTAGGCACTGCATTTAAAAATGACATGACATTACTTCAATTACTCTGCATTGATAAATAACAAGGCCATATTTACTGTTAAAACACATTTCCTCCACCCTCCCCCATGTTTGCTTTGGCTTCTGCCTCCCAAGAGGGAGAGCAGACCACTGAGAGGATGAAATAATGCTGGAAGCTTCCATCGCTCCCCTGCTCTCTGCAGGAGATCTGGGCTAGCCAGCATCCACTGCACATGGATTCCAGGGCACCTGCTCCAGAGGACCAGTCCCATTAGTCCCAATTACTCCCATCAACTACTTCAGCCCTTGCATTTCTGTGCAAGAGCCAAAGCAATCACCGTCGATTCACTTAAGCCCCAGGGTTGCAGCATCCTTCCATCTCTCTCCACCTTCACTTGCTGCTGGATACAGCTGCTCAGCATCCTCCTTTCCACATGGGGAAAGTGAGATTAACCTGATCAGAGGCCTCTTCTAATGAAGAGATCATAGATGGATAATTCCTGGGTGCTTGGTGGCATTTACATGCTAATGATGAAAGGCACTCTGGTAAAGGTAATGTCAACAAGAATCCCATGTCCTTGCATCCCAGCCTCCAGCCCAACCATCTGTTCTCTGGGTTCAGGAAAGCCCTGGAGAACAGGTTGCTGCTAGGAAAGCTGCAGAACATCCTTTCCAGCTCTGCTGCCTTGGCTTGTGAACCTTCAGGCCTGAATGAAGTCTTCTCTATGTGACTAAGGACACCTCTTAGTAGATGCTGTGCTCAGAGCTGGATGGCCAGCCTAGCTGACAGGGTGACCAGAGCACAGCTGTAAGCACACCAATGTTGGTATGTCAAATCACTGGTGATTTGCTGCTATGGGATCTTGAATACCTTTACAAAGAAAACCCCACAAACCCAACCAAACCCTCATTTATATCAGAAACCAAGAAAACCCTCAAATATTTCAGAGGTACCAAAGGAACAACCTGCAGAAAAAGCAGAGAGGATCTCTACCAGATCCAGAACTGAGCATGGAGGATTCATTCAGTGTGGGAATGGGGGGCAGGAGGGCTGAGGGCTGTGTGTACCATGAAGATATAAATTAACTCTCCAGAATGGCAACAAACCCCAGTCTTTGTGCTTTCCCACCCTGAAACAAGGGGTAAAGCAGGAGAGTGAAAGGGAGGAATGCACAGAGCTCTTCCCACAGCTTGGGGGATGGATGACCTTTCCAATACTGTACCTGTATAAATCTTATTTAATGAAATCATTAAAGAAAAAAAAAGGAATAAATGAAGGTTAAATCATTCCCTGCAGCAGATTTACATTGAAAACAAAGTCTGTTCAGCCTGCGGTTGGTTTACACAACAGGCCTTTAACATTCCTTTCCTAACTACTAGGGTGACTCCTGACCAGCTAACCACAGGATGAGTGATAGGAGCACACGAAGCCAAAGGCAACTTGCCAAGACAGAGGCAAAAGAAACAGCCCTAGCCTGGGGTTTACTTTAAACACACAATTAGGGGTTTTGCTGGGTCACAAGTCACAACACGGTGGTTTTCACCCATCAAACCTCCCCACAACATTCCCCTCCTTTGGGACATGACTTCATTTTCGGTGCCACCAGCGAGTCAGCGCTTTAAACACCCACTTCCCCTCCCTTTGCACACCGCAGAGCAAACCCCACTGCCTGTGGCTTGGAAGTGCCCCTGGGAAACTGGGAAAACTAATCCAGGGCCTCCCGTTATCTGAAATAAAAAAGCTGGAATGGATTTTGTAGCCAGAGAAGGTTGGGCAAAGAGTTCAGCTTTCATCTTTACCTGCTTTTCCTTGGGCTGCTGTTTTGCTGTATGTGAGAAGGGGAATCAGAATGCAGCACGGGGGCTATGGCATTGCTTTTCTGAAAGGCAGAGGTGATCCAAGCTCAGAGCTTATCCATAAACCTCAGAATTGCTGCATTAATGCTCCCAGCGCTGCAATGCTAAGTCACTTGTCCCCAGAAGCCGTATCAGCTCCTGCTGTAAACAGTTACTTTGACATTAGCTTTGCACTGTTCGGATCCAGCACCTCAAAACGGTGGCATTTGGGGCAAATAATGCCATGAAACTATTTCTGCTTCATCAGAGCCTGAGGAACTTCCGCATAGATTTCCATAAATATCCCCAGCATCAGTACAGCACCAGACCCAACAGACTGCGAGGGGGATCCTGCAGCCTGCTGCTGAGTCTACCTACAGGTTGGCTCAGGGAAAGCTATAGGGCAGAAAGGGCTCTGAACCCACAGGATAAACGGGCTAGTATAACAGTTGGTAGCCTTCAGATTCTAGTGAGGCTGCAGATAAGGGGGAAATCCCTCCCAGCTATCAAAAGGGACAACTCATTGCCCCAGGAGGCTGGAAGTAGATGGCACTGAACAGACTTGCAGGGATCAGTTCATTAAGGCTAACTTGGGGGTGCCAAAAGTCCCAGTGAGGATGCACAAGAAGAATCACAGCATCAACCAGGTTGGAAAAGCCCTTTCAGCTCATCCAGTCCAACCATTCCCAACCCTGCCAAGGCCATCACTAACCCATGGCACTGAGGTCCTCGTCTCCACGGTGTGTGAACACTTGCAGGGCCGGTGACTCCAGCACTGCCCTGGGCAGCCTGTTCCAATACCTGAGCACCCTGTGGGGCAGGAACTGTTCCTAACACCCACCAGAAGGACAAGTGGCTGTGTGACCTGCTTTCTGTCTCCTGCTCTAGCAGGGTGTGGGGCACAGGGAGCCACCACAGTGGTTCTTACATGAAAAAGATGAGTCTACCAATGCTTCTAGCATTATGTTTTTCAGCTGCAAACCTCTCATAGGAGGTGAATCCCCACATGGATAAGGTGGAAAAAGATCCTGCCTCCCATCAGCTGCCTTCCTGCTGGAAGCCTGCACCAGAGCTGCTGCTCCAAGGGCATTTCTCTGCAGGGTAGCTGGCAAGGGACAGGGTTAATAGGCCCACTCCATGTGTGACCTCTCCCTGTGAGCTTCTAATTACCAAGCTCAAGGAAAAGGGGCAGCCAGCAAGCAGCCAGATCCCATCACTCGAGCCAGCCCTTGCTGATGTGATCGATCACAGCCCACCGGCAATGGGAAAGGCTTCACCACCAGGTAGAGGCTGGTGTTTCTGGGAAAGGCAGCTTCTCCCATCCTACCTGCACATGGAGTGAGCTAATCACAGCCAAAGCCACCCTGGGAAAAACAGGAGCATCAGCAGGTCCCTTCCTCCAAAAAGGAGAGCAGCTTGGGGGGCCCATGAATAAATAATGCTGCTAATGAAAAGATGCCTGCGTGGTGGAGGAGGCAGAGCAATGACTCTATTTCTGATGCACCGGCAGGCTGACAATTGGCAAATGAACCTCTGCAGTTATGTGTTTCCCCTCTTTATTCTTTCCTCATAAAACTGGCAGGAACAGGGGTAGGGAAGGGATGCTGGCGGCAGCTGTGTTCAGTATGAAAAATGAGCAGCATATGTATGGGAGGCAGCTGGAGCCCAGCGATGGACCTCACCACTCGCTCCCTGCCACACTGGTTATTTCCCTCTCTGCAGAGGGGCCCTGTGCTTAACCCTTGCCTTGCTCCATTGCTGCATGTACCATGATGGAGTAAATCAAAACCAGGGACCTGAGCTGCACCTGATGGTCACCAGCACATTGTGTCCTGAATGGCAGCGTGTTGCCTACATTTCTGGCATGCCCAGGGGCTTTAAGAGAAGTCGTAGCCCTTCTGGAATGGGCAGCATGTGTACACACAAAACAATAGAGCACAGCTGCTCCCAGAAGCAGATGAAACATTATCCTCAGTTTAAGGATGAGAGCAGCGGAATGGGGCACAGCATGAGGGCTGCAGCCTTGGCTTGAGAACTGTGGCCATTCCCTGGCTGCCTCAAGGAAGCTGCTGCTCTTCCTACAAAGCCTGTTAAGATGACGGTCTCCACACATCACCTTCTAGCAGCACGGACAAACTGCAGCAACTTGCCCCAGGATGCTCGGGGACCAATGTCCTGATGCCACCTCCTTCTGCCCACCATGGAGGCAGAGCCGGAGCTCCCTCTGCCCTCCAGCATCTCTCCATCCCTTGGCCACCTGCCACCCCGGCACGCACAGGGACATGGAGGCCACGTTCTGTTTACCCTCCCTGCTCAGAAGGAAGCCCTGGGCTGCACGGGGGACGTGTCTCACCACCCACCTTGAAAGGGGCTTCACGTGGCCAACTGGCCGCGGCACAGCAGGGTGGGCAGTGCCACATCTGCCCGCTGTGAACAGACCCGCGGGCTGTGCTCTGCCACAACGAGGGCTTTGTTCCCGGCCCTGGCACGTCCCAGGGTGTCAATGACACTGAAAAGCTTTGACTGGTCCTTTCTGTTTGTTTTCTTGGCACACGCGAGGAGCGTTTCAATGGCCCAACCTCGGCTCTGCCCCCTGCACCTCGCGTGTGACTGACATGGTTATTCAACAGCAGCTCTGCCCAGGGAATGGGCTGAGCAGAAAAAGAGTTTCCAGCTCCTATGGTGCCCACCCACCTCTCTGCCTGCTTTCAGAGAGCATTCACATGGTTTGGGTTGGAAGGGACCTTAAAGCTCCTCCAGCTCCAACCCCTGCCATGGGCAGGGCCCCCTTCCACTGGAGCAGCTGCTCCAAGCCCCTGTGTCCAACCTGGCCTTGAGCACTGCCAGGGATGGGGCAGCCACAGCTTCTCTGGGCACCCTGTGCCAGCGCCTCAGCACCCTCCCAGGGAACAGCTTCTGCCTCAGAGCTCAGCTCAGTCTCCCCTCAGGCAGGTTCAAGCCATTCCCCTTGGCCTGGCCCTGCAGTGAGCTTTGGGGCAGTGCTGGGGGAGATTCATTCAGTGAAGCCATCCCAGACCCTGCACACAAGCAACCCTCAGGTTCCCATCGTCTGAATCATTTCAAGGTTCTTCAAATAGTTTAAATACTACATAAACCTAGGAGGAAACTCACAGGCATGACTGGTTTGTGTGATTTTATAGAGCCTTGAAAACCCAAAGCATTTGAATGCCCCAAGTAGCTTTAAAGGTCACAGAGTCGTATCATTACTGCTTTCACAGCCTGACCATGGACCTGCTACTCGTGTGCTCCAAGAACACTGCCATAATCTCCACGGCTTTTTAGTAAGTATTGCTCTCTAACTACATTACACTGTCCTTGCCAGTCAATTTTCTGCTACTCCATCACTTTCCCATTTGTATATCATTACATACGGCTGTCAAAAATAATTTAGGAACCTGACCACCAGTGTGAGAAATGAACCCTCCTAAGTATATCCCAAACTCTCTAATTCCAAAAGAAAAAGAGCCTTAAGCCCTTTCCCCAAAGGAGAAAACCACTGTCCCGTGGCAGCTGTAGCACACCAGCCCCGCTATCACACACAAGGCAGGATGGTGAGGGGGTGGTCACCAGAAAGAACATCTTAGGAAACTACACAGCAAAGCTTCAGGGGCTACATCAAAGTTGCCAGAACATGAGGTTTATTCCATGATTCTATGGTTCTAAGGTGTCATCTTTGCTCACAGCACAGCAAGTACCAACTGCTCACCCTCCACCCAGAGCACCATGGACCAGGATGGGCTGGAGTTCAAGATACTGTCTGCATTGAAGCCTTAAGACAGTACATGTGGTTTATTCCAATTTCCTACTCTGAACAATGCATTTTAGTTCTCCCATAGGGATGAGCACATAGAAGGTGGCAGACACCCTTCTGGGCTGACCCTGCTCCTGGTAACCTTGGACATCTTGCCCTATGATAAGGTGCCAGACTTGCTTTCTTAAATGAAGAGAGAAGAAGAGCAAATTTAGACAAACAGGAGCATCACTGCTCCTCTGTCCAGATTCCCAGGCTGTGAAAGGACATGGGATGGCTGGGCCCTGGGGCTGCAGGCAGGGAGAAGGCAGAGGCCTCAGGGATGCACCTCTGCCCATATACACACCCAGCAGAGGACAGGGGCATGAGAGCACAGGCAGGGTGAGTCTGCAAAGCAAACCCCATGTGGCAAGGAGGTGGTGAAGTGATGGCACAGAGCGAGGTTCAGCTCAAGCCCTGTTGGCTGCTGTGATCATAGAATCATAGTATGGTTTGGGTTGGAAAGGACCTCAGGATCATCCAGGTCTAACCCCCTGCCACGAGCAGGGACACCACCCACTAAACCATGTCACCCAAGATTCTGTCCAACCTGGCCTTGAACACCATGAGGGATGGATGTTGCCATCTTCTGCGCACATCGAAATGACAAAGACATCAAGCCCTCAAAGTCTAATTGAAGAAAAACTGAAAATACAAAGTGGTACAAAATATTATTTTCTAAATGAGATACATTCAGTTCCACAACATGAGGCTGTAAAGCATTAAAAAAGATTATAGTTAGAGTAGGAAAAAGGTATTCAAACCTTCAGAGACTTCATTATAGGCAGAGGACGCCCTCTATTCTTTGGGACAGACAGGAGATAAAGGGAATGCAAAACAATGCAAATCTTTCCAGCAGCCTGTGCTGTCCCAGAAGGGCCTGGATGCTGCTGCACTATGAGATTTCCATCTCAGCTGTTGCAGACAGTTCCTACTGAGGGCTCTATGTGTCCCACCTCCACAGTGAACATCCCAGTTTGTTCTCAAACACAGGAAGTTTGTTTCACTAAAGCACATAGCCACTAAATGCTGATGGCCTGAAACACTCCACCAACTTGTTGGGCAGCCCTTGTGCCCATGGCAAGGGAGTCCTCCAGCACTTCCCTTTGTGCTGCCCCAATGCCAGAGGTGTTGTGCTCTGCTCTGGACTGTCCCCATCCATTGCTGGGCACCAGCTCCCAGCCCTGCAGGCTTTGCTCCCTGCAGCAAAACCTAAGAGATGCTTGGATGACACAGAGCAAACCCTGGGTAAGGTCTAGAAACAGGGGAAAAAGCTCCCCTGTGTCTATATGCATTAGGCAAGGTGGGTGAGCAAGAACAGATGAAAAAGCAGAGAGCAGAGCAATAAACACTCCTGCTTCAGTGTCTGCAGTGAGATGCTGCAGTGGGAAGGGAAGGCACAGTACAAGGATGGGCTTGAACATGGGGAATTAGAGATCTATAAAGGTGCATGGGCAGCAGCAGGCCCTGCATGTCAGGGTCTCCAAATCACCCCCCTGGCCTCCAGAGGAGCAGCATGCCCTGGAGCTGAAAGCAGAGTCTGTGTTATGAGATGTCCACCTCACCTTTGCATTCACAAACCCAGTAACACAGCAGATGCACTCAAAACTCCAGCAAACACCACAAGGGCCATAAAGCAGGGGAGGACAAAACCAATCGTATTTCACCCAGCAGGAGCTGGTAAACCCATGCTTAGAGCAACAAAGTCACAGCCAAACAAACATGACCCCAAGTGGGATCTATGGCTCTGGCAGGCACATTCTCAGCCTACACAAACAGGGAAAGATGAGATGCATTTATCTCAGATACTTCGTTTCAACAGCTTTCCTTAACAGCTCTGGCCCCTTGAATTACTACATACTGCCAAGCGAGCTGCAGAGTGGGTTCGCAGTGGGGGAGCCAAACCTATTTACATGTCTGCTCCCCGTTTCCATAGGAGGATTAGAGACCAGGTGAGAGTTCTTTGAAGAGAACATAATTGCCATTGAAATCATTTAGGTGCAGAAGCAACAAATTGCTGACCCGCAGCTGATCTCAAACAACAGCGACAGCATCTCCACTCCACCAATAAATACACACTCGCAATGGGGGAGAGGGGAGAAAACAGCCTACACATAACCCAAGATGGATTTATTCCAGCCTTTGCTATAAGGCTGAAAGCTGCGAAGCCAAATCCCTCTCTCCCAGGGTTTCATTAGCTGAGAATGGCTTTCTAAC
Organism: Melopsittacus undulatus; assembly: GCF_012275295.1. Lineage (NCBI taxonomy): Eukaryota > Metazoa > Chordata > Aves > Psittaciformes > Psittaculidae > Melopsittacus > Melopsittacus undulatus. Next base: position 2,568,999 of record NC_047542.1, read on the forward strand.
GAGATTTACACAATCTAGCCTGAAGCCTACACATTTTGCTCTGCACCCAAAGACAATAACAACAGGGAGCTAAGGAGATGCCTTCTTTTTCTCTGGTCACCCATAATTCAAGACCGTTACACTGCTGCCATCAATGTGATTACACAGAGCACAAAAGTAAAATAAAAACCTGCCCTTCTATAGCATTAAGCCTCCAATTTCAACTGACCCAAGCCAGGAAAATTTATAGTTATGTCCATTAGGAAAGGATAGGAAATTGCCAGCTGGGATCTAAGTGACATTCTCACCTCTCCTTTCAGCACCCAGCTGGGGTGAGCATCCCCACTCCTGTGCAGTAATGCAGCCCCTTCCCTGCACAGGGGGGTGTTTCAGGGGGTCTCTCTGCAGATGGGACTGTGGTCCCAAGTTCTCCTGCCCCCCTGTAGGGAGAGGGAGAGCCCTAAACCAGCCATCCCCTTCCACACTTTGATGGATCAAGGTCCTTCATTGGATGGGATATAGTTTTCCGCATCCTCTGCTGCAGCAGTTCCACACCTATACAAAGCCTAAACCCAGACCCCTTAATAACATGCTGCTGCCTTACAGGGATGCTCCTCCTACAAGTTCAACACTCCCTTCAGCATCCTGCTTGGATGAGACAACAGAGAATGAGCTGGGTCAGAATCACAGAACGGTTTGGGTTCGAAAGGACCTTAAGACCATCAAGTTCCAACCCCTGCCACCTCCCACAAAACCAAGGCCACCAGCCTGGACCACACTCACTGAAAGCAAATCCTAAAATGGAAAACCCAGCCTGTCTTTGCCTAACAACTGGAGTTTGCACACTCCTCTCTGCAGTCACAGAGCTGCTTCTGGCACAGCTTCTTCACTAATGCTGTTCTAGTGTGGTCAGCTCTTTTGGGATGGAAGGACTTTAAGCAGATTCCTTCTGTGGGCAGGACTGTCAGCTCACTCACACAAAGGCTCAGCCACACAAGGAAGAGTTATTTTTCAACACTCATCCTCCCCTCTGATTCCTCCCCAAATAAACGAAAATACTTATCATCATGTTCTTATGGAGATATTAATAGCACCCAAGACACTGACAGTTGCCTGCCTGCCTGTGAGTCACTTCTTCAAGGGATGGAAAATGCCTGCAACAACTGTGGCTTGTTAGGAGACAATGAAAATATCATTCATGAACCATGATGCTAAATACATCCTTCCTATGGCAGATCAGATGGAAGATGCTCACGTGTTTAGTGCATCCCCAGTGCAGCTGGGTCTAACAGGGGGAGACTCCACTCACAGCTGCAAACACTGGAAAGAGAACCAGTCTGGTTTGGGTTGAAGGCACATAAACCCTTGGATTGGAAGGGACCTTAAAGCTCACCCAGCTCCAACCCCCTGCCATGGGCTGGGACACCTGCTACTAGAGCAGGTTGCTCCAAACCCCATCCAACCTGGCCTTGACATTTTGATTCCCATCATGCCAGCTGCTAAGAGCCCCTCTTAGCAGGGTCTTGTGTGTGGGCCCCTGTACTACTCAAATCCCCTTATTTACATACTGGGATTCCTAACAGGTCTTTTTATTCAGTTATCTGAAAGCATCTCTGGTGTCTTGACAACCTAATTCAGTCTCCTCTAGGTCTTTCAATACCACGAGTGGGAGAGCAGCAGGCACCTTCCCACCCATGCAATGCAAGTGACTCCGAGCTCTGAGCACTCAACTCAATTTCTATTTGAAAGGAAACATGAATACTAATTAAACAACCATAAGGGCATGGAGCAGATAAATATGTGTTGCAAGGAAAACTGGAGAGACACACTCTGAAGTGGAGCCAGGGAGGGGAGGAGGCAACGTGTCATTGGTTTTCATGGCATGACTTCAGAATAGTGCTTATCACTTAAAATACTCCTATCACCATCAGAACCCAGTGTTACACAAACACACTGGACTTCCTCTACTGCCCTAAAACCTTCTTCTTCCTCCACTGACTTGAGTAATATACATTTGAAACCCTGTTTTGCTCCATAAGGCTGAGTAAATCAGTACTGCACATGCCAGCTTCCAGCACACTCCAAAATGCCCGTGCCAACTCCTTTGCAACTGAGCAGCCCTCTGGGCTGTACTCAGCAGACTGGAAGGGGAACATCATCTGAAGCACAATGTTTTCCTGCCACCTCTTGGGTTAAAATAACCTCAAGTTTTCTCTAACAAGGAAATGGGAGCAGTCACAGTGGGAAGATTGGGTTAGAGCAGCCCTGCCTCTCTCTTCAGCCCCTGCAAACTCAGCAGAAACCTGGTTGAGCCCCTGCTCACAAAATACTCTGCTCCACTTTGCCTGCACAGCCAAGGAGCAGCAGAAATCCACGATGCTAATGGGTACATACTTGGGAAGGACAGAGCTATGGAGATGCTCTCTATGACACGGGCATTTCAACACGGAAATGGCAAAATCCCACCTGGGCTTCAGTTTTTGCCATCAGAAGCAGCATTTTGTCCTTGTTCAATGAGATTTTGGGGAACAAAAAATTCCCAGTCTGGGAAGAATAAAACCCTGGAACCTGTTAATATTCCCAGGCAGCAACAATGCTCACAGAATCTCATTTCAGACTCAAAGGCTGCAACAACAGATCACCCTATTGCTCAGTCAAGCCTGGAAGGATGCTGCTGGCTGTGGCCACTTCTAGCTGCTTTGCTGGGAGGGGAACATGCTTCCCAAGCTTCTGAGGACTCAGCTGCTGCCTCCACCTCAAGGAGCATCCCCCCCCCCCCACATTGCAACAGGAGCTTTGGGATTTACTGATGATGGTTAAATGCTTTCAAAGTGATGTTGTGCACTGAAATCCCATTTATCATAGAATCATGGAATGGTTTGGGTTGAAGGGACCTCAAAGCTCCTCCAGCTCCAACCCCTGCCACTGGAGCAGCTGCTCCAAGCCCCTGTGTCCAACCTGGCCTTGAGCACTGCCAGGGATGGGGCAGCCACAGCTTCTCTGGGCACCCTGTGCCAGCGCCTCAGCACCCTCCCAGGGAACAGCTTGTGCCTAAGAGCTCAGCTCAGTCTCCCCTCGGGCAGGTTCAAGCCATTCCCCTTGGCCTGTCCCTACATCCCTTGTAAAAGGTTTATGAAGGGTTATTCTTTTACAGGCACACTTCTGTGGCTGGTCCCTGTGAGCAGCTGCAGCTGGGGAGGTGCTGCTTACATTGAAGAAGCCTTTAGAAACTATTTGTCCCTGTAAACCCTGACCAGTGCCTTCTCTTCCTACATTCACTCCAGTGTGATGATGGAGAACCAAACCGAACAATGATGAAATGAAGCATGGTCCTTCCTTCTGGGACTACGGATTTGGGAGGTTTCAGTTCAATCTCTTCCTCTGCCATAAATTTCCTGTGTGACTTAGGATAGGTCACGTAGCATTTCTACGCTTCAGTTTCTCATCTAAAAAGTGATATTGGTGCTCCATCTCACAGGGCTTTGGGGAGGATAAATCTGTTAGCTGATAGCAAACCCTTCATAGCCTGGTGGTGTTTGCTGCAAAGAAGCCAGGGAAAATGAGGCAGCTGTGATAACTGAGCAGGCAGGTAAACGCATAGGAAAGAGTGAAAACAACCATCTCCTGGTGCAAGGAGCACTTTCTAGGCTTCATTACAACAAAAATGATTCCTTTCTCACTCACAGAGAAACCTTCAGGACCTCCCCTGTTGTTTTCCTCCCCAGCTCTGTGCTCCTTAGGGGCTGGCTCCTGGCACACTTGGCAGGGGATGGTCCTGGGCACAGGCAGGGCTGGCACAGAGCCCCCAGCCCCGCAGTGCAGGGGGAGGCTGCAGTGTTTAGTCTGCTGGGCACATTCCTGTGTGCTGCTAAAACAAATACAGGATTATTAATGGAGCTCCTTTTCCTCACTCGCATCAGGAATGCCAGAGCTCACAAGTCGCTCCTGAGGACGGCAAAGGGATGGGGATGGAGGACCCTGATGATGGAGGGGTGTGAACAACTGTGGCCAGGACCTGCCTGGGTTTGGTGCTCAGGATTTTCATCTTGGATGCTGAATCACTCTCCAGAAATGTCTCAGGCTTCCCAGGGAATCCCTTGGGATTCCTCCATATCCACAGCCTGGCATGCTCTAGAACATGAAGATTTAACAGGGAAGTGGCATGCCAGGGAAGGAGGAGGGAGAACAAGAGCAAACCCCACACGGTTGTTTTCCTGCTTTGCAACCAGCCTTAACTGGAACCATTACAGCCAGTTCTCCCGGGGCCCATCCATCATTTCCAACCAATCTGGAATATGCAGGAACATTCCCTGAACATTTCTGAACTTTTCAAATAGTTTGGTGGGAATTTGGTTTGAAACCTCAATAGTTGTTTGCATTAAAGCTGTGTCAGTGGCTCTGGCCTAAGGGTCCCAAGAGCTTTCAGAGGTTTGGACTGGGACTTAGATTACATATTTTAGCCCTGCTCCTTTCCAAATGATCACAGGAATCTCTGCAGTTGTATTTCCTCAACTTGAATGAAACACAACCAAAAATACACTGAGAGCCTCTGATTTTACAGGACTTTTCAGGACCTTGAAGGGGAAAACAGAACTTGGCAAAGGATGCTCAGAGGTTAAAACTCAGGGTGGACCTGAACTCTCTGAAATCCTTCTGCCCCTTTGAGCCACAGAGTTCAGACTGATGCTGATGCTGAGGTTTGGGGAAGAGCCAGGAGCCAAGCGTAGAGTGAAGGCTGCTGAAGGGGTTCCCCACTGCTCCCAGTCCCACTCACAGCCACCAGAAACAGTGCCACGTTGTCCTTGCCTTCCAGACCTCAGCCTATGCCCAAGGACATTGCTGCATGAGACAACCTGCCTTCCTTCCCTGCAGAGCCCTCAGGTCTGAGCTCACCAAGAGAGGATTCAGCAGGGCAAGTGCCTGCACATCATCTGCACCTTCCTTCCTGCAAACTGTATCATAATAAAGCACTACTCCATACCGTATCCCTTTTTCCATTTCACCCTTCACTGGATCATTTTATGCATCTATTCCCATTGCTAATTCAAACTAATTAAAGTATAAAATAGAATCATTTGTGCAATTGCAGAGCTCCCCTCACCATATTGTGAGTTATGTTCCTTTTCCGTTAGCGCCCAGTGCGAACAATTCCCCTCCTCACCGGCTCAATAGCCGCCAACCTCATTTGCTGAGAAGACAAATACTGCAGCAGCCTGAGAAAGGGGGGAAGAAAGTAAGTTTAAAAGCTGCAGTGGAGACAGGAACCTGAGGTTTGCTTTGGGATTTCATCGGATCATGGAGTAGTCAGGGTTGGAAAGGACCTCAATGATCCTCTAGTTGCAAGCTGAGCACTGAGTGGGACAGTTCAGATTTCTCCCCCAAGTACCATTCTCTCTTGGGAATACAAACACCCAGTGCACAGGGTGATGAGCTGTGTGTGTGCACGTGCACAGAAGGGAAATTCTGGGAATGTTTCAGGACTGTGGTTGCTTGCCTAAAAATTAAACAATAGGTTTAATAGGAAGCGGAGGAATTGGAAAGGGAAGCAAATGCTGAAGCAAACACATGGGAACCCTGCAGCTGAAACTGGCAGGGGGAAAAAAACCTAATACAAAGAAAAAGCAAAGCAAAACAAAGCAACCCTGGCAAGCACTTGGAAGGAAAAAACCCCATGTGAGCAATGTCTGAAACATAACTCATTTAGCAAAATGAGTCACTGTCCCCAGTGTTGGGTTTTAACATCACCACTTCTTCCAGGACAGTTTACTTTGCAAGCATTCAGCACCTCAAGGCCTCCTGCACTGAACTCCACACCTTTGAGTTCTGAGTCTGTACGTAAATCACAGCAAGGGCTGCAGGAAGGTGCTAGAACCAGCCTGGACCCTGACCCACCAGCCCCAGCACTGCCACAGCTCTGCCTGCATGCTGGGGTGTGTTTGGTCATCCCATGTTTATGAACATATCCTTCTTTTGGGGAGATATTGTTAATGATCTCAGACAGGTTTTTAGCCAAATTTCTCCATTATTCTTAACTGACCATAGGAGGAAAGTAGACAAAACGTGAATCAACTCATAAATGTTAGGAGATTGCAGCATGAGCAGGGGGTGATGGAAGAGGACAGCATAAACCCATAGCCCTTCCTCCAGGCCAGCAGCTCCTTCTGCAGCAAGGACCCTACTGCTCCAGGGGGATTCTCTCACCATCCTACTCTCCCTCATTCATCCCACTGTTCTGCTCCCTCTTTGCCCCAGTTTATGGCTATTTCACACCTCTCTGGCAGTGGTTGTGGAGGAAAACAAGTGGGATAAGTGTGTTTGGACACCCCAATGTGCTGGAGCAGCAGGAGGTCCCAGCCAGGCTGTGAACACTGGGGGTCAAGCCATGCATGGGGTGATGAGCTCTCCTGACCCACACGGGTGCTGGTACAGGATGACACAGTGGAATAGCTCACAGGAAGGAGAATTAGCTGAGCTATTGTCCCTGTCCCAGTGGTTCAGGCTTTGCTAACATTATATCCAGCTAACTGGCTGTTCAACTAGCAGATAACGTAGGTAATAAATTAATCAGTTCATTTTTTCCCTCCTGATGACTCCAGACCCTTTTCTCCGCATCTCTTGCATTTTTTATTGTGTTTTCTCAGTTCTTTCCAGGACACCACCAGTATTTACAGCCTCACTACTCCAGAACTGATGGACTTCCTTGCTTTTCTCAGCCCTCACCCCAATTTCAGCCTCTTCTAAATCATCTGGGCAGTTCCCGCCTGCATCCCTCTCAATCAGTCCAAAGCAAAGCAGTTTTCACACGACTTAAACATCTCAGGGTTACAGGACATAGAGACACACAACAAATTATCCTCAGGGGCTCCTGCAGATCTGCAGCTCCTGACACAGGGGCATTTGCAAAGCAAATATTTCACAGCTAACAGAGCAAATGAAAAGACAGCTTCTTTACCTAAAGCCACAATGATGTATATGGGAGAGTGAGGGGGAACTACATACGGAGATGAAAAGCAACAGGTCTGAGTGTGCTCCAGCAGCGCTGCCTCTGCCCTTCATGCAACATACTGGTAGCCAGGTCGATCATAGCAGGGTTTGGATTGGAAGGGACCTTACAGTTCATGCAGTTCCAAGCCCCTGCCATGGGCAGAGACACCTTCCACTAGAGCAGCTGCTCCAAGCCCCACAGTAATGATGCTAGAGCACTGGTCCTCACTGGCGAAAAGACGAGGCGAGGGTAAAGCAGCTCCAAGCATATTATACAGCCACTTCCATCTCTTCAATCTAAATAACCTCCACCCTCCTACTGCTCTTCTTACCACAGTGTGAGAGGAATCTTTAGGGACCAGCATTCATCTTCACTGCCTCCTACCAGGTGCAGCTTTGCTCATACCACTCTGCATAAAGATCTATGAACTACATCAACCAGGTATGAAAATATCCCATGTGCCATGAGAAATCCCTCAGGTGCTCTAGTGGGTGCTTGCTTAAAACTAACAAAAAGCCTGCACCCTCTAAACCCTCCTTGCATCCCTCTAAAGCAATAGTGCCTGCAATGGGCATGGAGGGGATCACCATCACACATGGCTTAGCACCATGGATGCAAGCAGACTGACCATGGAGCATTTGTTACTCACTCGAGGTGCAAATGATCCTCAGTACATCTCAAGCTACAGAGGTCTATGGCCTCCTAAGGCTGTGCTAATTGATGTTATGTGCATTTCACTGGGTGATTATGTGTCATTATGCCTAGCAGGGGAATGGTGAGGTTCCCAGTTACAGAGCAGGATGCTGCTGTTACATACTGTATAAAACCAAAATGAAATCATTCCCCTGTGGCAGAATAAACCATGAAGTAACTATGGGTGAGCTGAGAGCAGCAACATTTGGAGGCAATGAAATGCACAGGGACTTTAGAAGCTGCTTATGGAGGGTGAACGTTGCATTTGCAACATGCTGCCCGGGTATCTCGTTAGGAAGGTGCTGCTTCACCCATCAGGGAGCAGACCCGCAGCGCACGACCTCAGCCCTTCATCAAATACTGTACGTGATTAGCACAACCAAGTGGGGGGTGATTAGCTGAAAGGTGCTGGAAAATCAAGGTGGAAAAATATGTCTTAGTATGGTGTGTCTGCAAGAGGCAGTGAGAGGAGGGGAGTGCCTGCTCCGGTGCCTGGCTCCTCTGCACCTACCTGCACCCTGAGCCCATCGCTGCCTCCGGTACTCACAGTCTGTGGGTGAGAGACACCCTTGCATCAGACAGCTCTGCAGTTGGGAAGGGAAGAGACCTCTGGAGAGGGGCTTTGGAGAAGGCCCCACAAAGACAGGACAAGGGGGAATGGCTTTAACCTGCCAGAGGGGAGACTGAGCTGAGCTCTTAGGCAGAAGCTGTTCCCTGTGAGGGTGCTGAGGCGCTGGCACAGGGTGCCCAGAGAAGCTGTGGCTGCCCCATCCCTGGCAGTGCTCAAGGCCAGGTTGGACACAGGGGCTTGGAGCAAGCTGGTCCCTGCCCATGGCAGAGAGCAGGAACTGAGGAGCTTTAAGCTCCCTTCCAACCCAAACCAGTCTGCGATTCTATGATTCTCTTGGGCCATGTTTCTCATCACTTGCACAGGATTCCTTCTAACAAGCCCTCCTACAAGTATTTTAATCACACTGGTTTAAATCTCATGCACAGAGCCCTTGATTAGGTGGTGAAATCTTCTGGAGACGGCAATCCCTGCCCTGCCATGTGTTTGATGGAGCCTCCGCTCGCTCCCACATTAAAAATAACAGAATTTGTTCTTCTGTCAAGAGCTGCAAAAATCTTTGGCCCCAATTCTGCTGATGCCAAGATGATGAGGAGGAGATTATATAAATCTCTGTGCTGAAGTATGCCCACCACCTCTCACAGGGTTAGCTCGCGACGGCTGAAGGTGTACGTGGGAGCAAAGTCAAACCTGCTGCATGCAAAACCAGCACGGCAACAGCTTGAACTTGCACAGGGAGCAGACACAGTGCCTGGAAAGGGGTTGTAGCTTTGGCAGCGTAAAACTGCTCTCATCCTACAAGGCTGATTTAATTGAAATGCACTGAGCTTTCATACATTAAAAACGCTGCCACCTCCCTGACACACAGACAATTAATGCTTCAGGACTGAATTATAAAGCCACTTTTTCGCCTCGCAGTCTTCCTCTCTGAAAGCAAGACATTAGAGAAGGTTTTCTGCATGGGGCGGTTGGTGTGTGCTCCGTGATATGTGCAGCATTAGAATGGGATGAGTTTTAGTCTGGGAGGGTGGGGGTTGGTGTCAGCAGGATATTTGTCACTGGTTTTGCACCCAATGTAGCTCAGCTAAGGCAACACACCTCCATCTCGGCTGCATCCAAGGTGCTATCCAAGCCTTGCTCAGCTTGTGGGCAGAAACAGCATTGGTTTGGTAGAGCAATGCTGAGGAATGAATTTCTGCTTCAAAGAGGGTCAGAATCATAAAACCATAGAAGCACACAATTGGGTTTGGGTTGGAAAGGACCTTAAAGCTCCTCCAGCTCCAACCCCTGCCACAGGCAGGGACCCCTTCCACTGGAGCAGCTGCTCCAAGCCCCTGTGTCCAACCTGGCCTTGAGCACTGCCAGGGATGGGGCAGCCACAGCTTCTCTGGGCACCCTGTGCCAGCGCCTCAGCACCCTCACAGGTGCCGAAGAGCTCATCTCAGTCTCCCCTCTGTCAGTTTTAAGTCATTTATCCTTGACCTATTGCTGGGAGAATCGTTCCTCTTTTGCTCTAAGAGCTATCTGAAACCAGGTGCAGCAGGAAGAGCTTGTAAAGCTCCTAATAAGCCTCTTAAATCATGTGGTTAAAGAACTCAGAATAAGTGGCTGGAAGCAAAGTTTCTTTATCCTCCTCTCCCCCAGACTGGGCTGTGCAACTGTTGCTTCTGTGCTTTGTGGGAGTGAAATCAAATGTCAGATATTCTGCTTTGGAAGAAGTTGGCAATGAAACATGAAAGGCTCATGGAGAGCTCAAAAGGACTGCGGATAAACTGGAGCGAGGCACAGACAGGGCTGGGATGGGAGCCAGGGGAAGGGGGGGAAGGACTCGCCTACAACCACAACTCCAGATTTTAGGATGAAGCGACTCCTTTCCTAAGTGCATTTCAGCATAAAGCTGATCCTGGCTGCTGCTAGCACAGAAGGAAGATGGGCTTCAGACCAAAACGTTGCTTCTACTCTTTGTGGGAAGCATCCACACATCCCAGTTTATTCAGCATAATCAGCACAGAGAATTGCATCTCATTGTGGGTCTGTACCTAACACCAAAAGACCTGCTCCCCATCAGCATTGGGAGCAATTCCTCAGCTGAATCCCACCATAGAAACACCTCAATGTTCAGCACAGCTGCTCTCTGTGTCATTTTACTGTGGCAGAACTGCATTTTGCTCCAGATTTCAAGGCTTCAGAACGCATTTTTACTGTATATTCCCAGTACTTCTGAAGGGCACTTCCCACCCTTTCCCACCAGCCCTCTGAAGCTGATGGACCTTTCTCCTTCTCTCAGTCCTGACCCCGTTTCAATCATCAGGCTCCTTTATATAGCACTGCAGGGAAAATATATTCTACCCTTCACTTCGCTGAACTATCACATTGCCAGGATTAGGGCAGTGGGGTCACAGGAGCTGATGAAATCCATATGTAATGGCATGCCAGGACTTCTGGACCCAAAGCACGCACCTCTACAAGGGCAAAAGGCAAATCCCATAGCAATTCCCGCAAGGAATGAGGGATGATGTCCCCATGCTCCTGGAGTCTCCCCCAAAGCGAGTGCTTTGCCAGAGCTGTGGCTGGAAATTGAATTAACGTTCCAGGAATATCCTATTATTTGCTAATTCCCTTCCCTTCGCTTTTTGTTTCACAATTAAGCAAATTAGCACTTTGATGAATATGAGGATGCTCACGCCTCATAAAAGAAGAGTTGGAGGCATTCCCACTGGATTTTCCTCCGAATGAAAACAGTTCCTCAACTGTTTGAGATACACAGTGGTGCTTCCCTCCCCGGTGAGAGCAGAAAGAAGTACATGGCTCCTGGAGAAGATGACCACAGCATTAACAGTCTAATTTCACTTCAAAAGTTTGCACAGATCCTCATTATTACCATCTAATCCAAGTCCAAACTGGAATGGGATCCTAATTTGTGGCTGTTTGCAGAAGTGTCTACCACTGAGTTGCTCTAAAAAGCACCAAATGCCTTCTTTAGCCAGAGGGATTCATTCAGTTTAAGTCCTTCAGCAGGTAGAAGACTTTGCACCCATCTAAAGAATTTATTCCCTGGCTTTAAATCTCTTCATAACCAACTTAAGTATTACCCAACCTTTTTGTTTTGCTGCAGGTTATCAAACAGCTTTGCTGGCTTTGGGAGGAGCTATAAGCTCTGTAGTGCAAAGCGAGCTGTTACGGATAGCTGCTTGCTCTCTTATCTCCATCAGCAGATCTTTAAGCACTTCCCACTGACACCTCTCTGTAGCATCCCTCTGGGAGCAGGTGGGAGGGAGGACAGATAGTTGTTTACCAGCAGATGTGGAAAGCTGTTAGTGACCAGAGGGTTAACTCAACACAGAGCAATTTAATAGCAACCTTCAGATGCAACCCTTCTCCTGCCTCCACCACCCACAAGGCACCAGCTCCATTAATCTGAATTACACAGTCGTAATAGCCAGTAAAATGCTCAACACTCAGTGAACCCAGAAGTCTGGTTTAATGGTGGGCACATCATGTGTTCTCTTGTTTCAGAGAAGAACTGAAGGTCCCAGATTATTTACACCATGCTGGCTCCCCAGCAGATGCTTGTGGACCAGTGGCCATTAATTCCCATCATATTCATTTGGGATGCGCTTTTTGGATCCAGGTTGGGCACCATCAGAACCAACAGGGTAATGGGTAGCACAGCACTTACTCAGTGCTAGCATTGCTTGCAGAGCTCATGCCCACACCACACCTGGTCCCACCTCTGTGCACAAGCATCACACACTCACAGCCACTTAAAATACACTGGCAAATACAGAAATAGATAAAGCCATCATAAAGGATGCTCTGATAAAGCAATGCAAACCCACAGCCTGCCAGCCTCGCTGCAGGGAGTGAATCCGTAATGCCTGAGGCTCAGGATCTCGTTATCTAAGACAGGGATGGTTCAGAACCTCAAACCACAGCAGCTCAGCTGTTTCCATCACCTGCAGACAAGAGTACATGGGCACAACTCCCTCCCCTGCACGCTAATGACAATCTCTGGTCAGAGGCAGATAAAACTGAGCTTCTGCTGGTGCTCCATCTACATGCACTGATCACAGCACCACAGGGCTCAACACACAACCTCAGCTTCCTGTGCTCCAACAACACACTCCTTACAGAAGGAAACCTCAAACACGGAGGTATGGAAGCAGACACCTTACCTGTCGCTCTGACATGACATACAGATACTTCTGATCAATGGAGAAGGCCATGTCTCGAAGGACTGGGCTCCCGTCCTTGAAAACGGTCACCATCTCATACTGAATTCCACCATGGGGAGGACCATCTGCTCGGATCTGGAAGAAGCACAAAGAGATTACAGGTGATTTCACAGCAGCCAAATTCTGATGTTACTTTGGAAGGGAGGAGGAAGAGGTAGGAAAAGGCATCTAGTACAAAATCTCAGCATGCAACCTGGAGACACAGCAAAGAGCTGGCAAGCAACGGCTCCTTATCCACTACAGTTGGTGAATTCACAAAGAATAAGACTCAATCTCCATCACCTCTTGCTGCCACAGAAGCCTCCTACAACACCATCTCTGCCTTAAACTTGGGAGATGCTGCTGCTGTCCCATTACTTTCATATTTGCAGGATTCAGCAAGCTGAAACCAGCCCAGCCTGGGCTCCCAGTAGCCATCCACCCAACCAAATGACAACTCCCTGCTCCTGCAGGAAAACCTGCCCAAGCTGTAACAACACCCCTGACAGGAGCGGCTGCTGTTGAGGACATCCCATCTCTTCCAAAAGTTAATGATTTATGGCCTTGGGGGCTGTGCAAAAGGGAAGGGAGGAGGATAAACAAACCATTTACATTGTCTTTCCCACCAGGATTTACATATTTGCATAACCATTTGATTGCAACACGGTGTCTACAGAGCTGCAAACAGTGGCAGCCGTCAGGCATGGAGGTGAGAGCAGACGGGTGAGCCAAGGCTGGGCAACCTGCTCCAGTGGAAGGTGTTCCTGCCCATGGCAGGGGGTTGGAACTGGACGAGCTTTAAGGTCCCTTCAGCCCAAACCATTCTAGGATTCTATGCCATCTGCTGCAGCCTCATGCTGAGCTGTGCTGCTGCATCCCCTTTTGCTGCTTGATTACTCACTACCTGGCTGTGGTACAGAGGAAGAGGCATCAAGAACCAGCTTGGACAAGCCTGAGCCTTCAGAAGAGGCCGAACAGCACAGCAGAGAGGGACATCTATTTTCCTGCTTCATGTGCCGAGGAGGTAAGAAGCAGGTTGTTAAGTATCTTAAGATTTATCTGAGAAATGTGCCATCTCAGCTGGAAATACAAGGACATCTTCACACTCAATAGAGAAGGGAGGCTCCCCTGCACCCTCCTCCGAATAAATCCTCCTCTTGGAAAGAGCCCCGATGCCTCCTGCCATGTAAAGCCATATTGCATACACAAACATGGCCTTTCTGGATTTCTTTTTCTCCTTGCTCTCTGAGTTCTTAGTGACGTACAAGAACATCAGGTGTGAATCTGATTTAACACCCACAGGCAGATGCAGGCTGCCTCTGGCAGGATTAAGCACGCAGCCCAAGCCTGGCTCACGAGCCCTGAACTTTCAGAAGGGAAAATCCCAAAGAAAAAGGCAGAAGGTCAAAGCCTGCTTTAGTTGCACTCTTCACATTAGGGTATTTCAATGCCTTCATGAAACACTGAGAACTAGAGGTAGGCTGACACCAAGATGAGATCAGTGCCTTGCATCACACCACATTGCGATGCAAACCCAAGTGACCCGCACTGCCGCCGGAGCCACTGCTCACGCATGCACCGGTGCCATCTCCATGCCAGCCCATCCAATGGGCATAGGGACAAGCCTGCAAAATCCCCTGGGAATTAGCAGCCAGGACATTGGGCTGTCAGTGACACACAGTTGCTTCCACACAAGGGCCTGATTAATGGGCAAACGGGAATGGAAATACTGCACATGAAGGATCAGCAGCCTTTGTGAGAAACAACTGTTTTTCAGAGTTCCCTTGGGGCACCAGCAGCTCGTTAAATTGAGCTTCTTTCTAGTAATGAGGTCAGACAGGGCTAATAAAGAGAGATACCACTGGACAAGCCTTGTGCAGGCCAATTCCAACTGGGAATTGTGGGTCTGTGCTGGAGACAGCACTATGTCTATGATGCCTCCTCCAGTCTGGAGCTGTGCCTGGTATGGGTGTCCTGGGACACAGCTGGAGCCCTGCACAAGGTGCCTGCACCCTCCTGCCTCCCCCATAGGCAGGGGGAGAAGCCTGGGGTCTCTTACTAAGCCTGTCGACGTGAGATTGCTCCATGCTGCTCAGAGACTGAAGGACAAGAAGAGAGCAGAGCCGGCTGCTCTCCTGTCCCATGGGGGGACCATGGTGTGTGTTGTACCCACATGGGTACCCAGCCCATGGTACACAAGATGCACCCACATACACCAAGATGCTCCACTGCCTCTCTTCCTGAGGGTTTGGTTTCCATGACAACAAATGATGATGTCAGGGAAGAAGGATGATTCCTGTGAATGCGGAAGAAGAAAAAGGATCATCTCCACAGCAGGAAGCTTCTCGTTGATGTTTGGGGAAGAGAAGTAATTCCTCTGTCTAACTTGCAGGTGCCCTACCAGTGCCAACCATCTACTGACCCAGCAGCAGAACTGGGGCACAGTCCCAGCCCTGCAGGAGAAGCACATGGGTGCAATGGAAACCAGAGGTATCCAGGATCAGAGACATGTTCAGCCACCTGAGAGACAGCTGAGACCTGGAGGACAGATCACAGACTCACACATTGAGAAGTCATTTGGGAAGGATCACAGACTGGTTTCTGCTGGAAGGAACCTTAAATCTAACTTAGTTCCAACCCCCCACCACGGGCAGGGACCCCTTCCACTGGAGCAGCTGCTCCAAGCCCCTGTGTCCAACCTGGCCTTGAGCACTGCCAGGGATGGGGCAGCCACAGCTTCTCTGGGCACCCTGTGCCAGCGCCTCAGCACCCTCACAGGGAAGAATACAGCACTTTCCTCAATCACTCTTGATAGATGTTCACAAATATGGCTCAAAAAGTGCCTAATGACAGAACGTGCAGATCCAAACAGCATCCCTGAACAGTGAAACATCCAACATCCCTGCTCCACATGATGGAGCTGATCGCTGCTGAAGTCAAGAGCTGCAGCTTCCCTGCAAAGGCATCATGTAGATTTATGTGTTTAATTCCCCCACAGTACAGACTGCAGTCACCAGCTCTGCATTATCTTAAGAGATTAGCAAAATACCACACTGTGGCACGTCTACATTGCAGTGCAGTACCCATGTATAAGACATTTGAGGATGCAATGTGACAGGAAGCTCCAACACACCTATTATACTAAAGTTTGTCAGGCATTGTGCCCAGCCTATGCCAGAGGTAAGATACGTCTGGATTCCCTTCCAGTTTCCCCCAGCAGACTCCCATTAGAAGGCATTGAATCTCTTTGTAGGAACTTCCCATGATTAAATTACCTGTTTTCATTCTGAGTGTTTCAATGAGTCTGATTCATGATGAAATGACTGCTGCCAGAAGAACATGCATGAAGGGACTGATTCCCCATCCCAGATCCTAGATGCAAGGCCACCCATTAACTCCTCAAGAGCTGCAGCTTCTCCCAGTGTATGCAAGTACATGATGGGAAATGGATACCTAAGCACCTTGCTGAGGGCTGCCTCCCATGGAGGCAATGGATGGGATGGGATCCTGAAATGATGCCCTAGGTCAGGAGGCACAACACGCTGGCTGAGCATGTTTGTACCTAATGGTGGCAAAGCAAAAAGCCCAGTCAAGCCTGGAGCCTCAGGACTCCTCCTTTCATGCTCAGATTTCCAGCCCTTCAGGGTGAATACTATCAAATAACATTGCATTTGTGTAAACCAGAACTCTATCAGCTCTGGGAACACGCACTGGAGCGTTACTGCATCTACTGCCTGAAATAGAAATCAAAGACAACACAGAGCAGCCTTCACTGCCAAGGTCTGCAGATCTGCCACCTTTTTGCCATTGACACTTGCAGCTCTTGGGCATTTCCCATTCAAGCTTCCCATAAAGCTGCAGCATGGATTTCTTGCACTGGAAATAGAGTAGAAAAACTGCTGCTGGCAGCAGGCTTCTGAATGAGGTTGGAGCATGGCATAGTGTAAATAGCCTTCCCCTGCCTCCTGCTGTCCATGGCTCTGTGGGGTCTTTCCTACCTGGACCTGGTAATAGAGGAAGTTTCCACATGCAAGATACTCAGCAATGCTAAAGACAGATTTTCTCTGTGTGCCTCCTCCAAATACTGTTTGCAAGAAGGATTTACTTTTTCTAATCTGGTTCAATTAAACCCAGAGTATTCTACATTCACAGCAGCCTAAAAAGGGTGAGATGCACACGATGAGGTGGGTGCCACTTTTGCTGTCACACTTTCAAACATCCTTTCTTGCAGTATCATTTTACAGGGTTACCAATGCTGCTGATGGTTCTACATTCTCTGCCTCTGACACCCAGGGAGGAAAAGGCACAGCAATCTCTACAAGAGGTTTCCCAGAGCCCTTCAGACCCTATATGGAATTCTTTTGGGAGTAAAGGACCCCTTAGACCCCCTCAACATCAGCTGGGGGGTGTAGCAGAGCCATTTGCAGGTCATGAACAGACCACAGGGAAGCCAAGTGGTTTGCTGAGGATCAACACCCAGTCCCTGGGATCTGAATCTGCTAATGCAGACTCAGGGGACCTGCCTGGATCTCTGGCTAGGATTCCTCACCCTGTGTCCATCTGCAGGAAGAGAAACCCAGGCTGTAGATCTGGCTTTCCCTGCACACACCTCCCACAGGCAGGAAGACAACGAATGGGATTTAGCTCCCTGCTCTCTGCATGGGAAGTTGCCCCCTTGAAATTAAAGTGAAACAGTAATCCCTTTAAGGATGTTTCCTTTAAACCATAGGTATGTCCGTGAGGAAGCTAATGACAACCCTTACATGCACATTCAATTCAAACCAGCATATCCAATTAACTTCATTACCTGGAGGCTTCCTCATATCCCAGTCTCCTTCTCTCCTTTCACATTTTCTTTATGCATTTATTTTCACAAATGAGGAGAAAATCTGCCTGTCATGGAGGGCATCACCTTCATTTTTACCCCAAAGATAGCAGGGAGAAGCCTTGATAGATGGGTTCACTCCACAAGGTCATGTTGCTATCAGGCTGAGTGGCTTGAAGCAAAACAGCTCCTCAACACCAAATGATCTGGTCTCTGAGGGAGGAAAAAATCCATCCTTTCCAGAATTATGCTGTATAACTAAACATTAAATACACTCACTAATCACATCTGGGGCTGCCCTTACAAAACTCAGGTCAGTTGGGAAGAAAACTCAGTTTGAAGGGCTGGTCGCAGTGAGCTCACAGGCGTTGGAGCTGTGCTGCAATCAGGAGGGGTTTTCTTACGTGCTGCCTACTTTAGCCATGATCATTCCATGAATTTCTGCAGGAATAGATCTTTGTCTATGAAGTGCCAGAGAGGGGCCTAGAGCAGGGCAGGCTGCCATAAGAGCAATGGGAAGGGAACAAACCAGGGGGTCCAGTGACAAGCAGCCTGGTGGCATCACATCTGCATCTCATCTCATGCTGCCACTGGACGATGCTCAAAGGCAGTAGATAAGTCACTTGCAAGTACCTGAACAATACCCATAGCTCCCCCTCCCCTCCAGCAAGGGCCACCGAGGCAACCCTGCTGTGCAAAGTCCTGCTGTTCACATTTACTCTTCCTTTTGAACTTCAAAGAGATATGAAAGCCCCATTGGAGCAAACCAACCACATCCCAGCTTCTCCCTCCTGCTGCTGAGCACAGTGCAGGCAGAGCATCAAGGCAACGCAGAGCCAAGACTGCTTTCTCTGCTCATGTTTTCTGAGTCCTAATCATTTGGAGACATTTTCCTCCTCTATCCCTTCCCTCAACTCAAGGCAAAGCTCCAGGTGCAAGGAGACAGATCTCTGTTCCCATCTCACTTGGATCTCACCTTTCCCAATACATTAAATTGCTGGTACCATGCACTCAGATGATCCCTCTTCTCCAGAACGTGCAAACACCTCCTGCTTGTGTGGCTGCATGCCTGAGTTTATACCTTCAAAAGGGGACAGAGGAGAGGGAAGCAGGAGGTAACATGGGTTCAAGCCTGAGTTTATTCCAATCAGGCTTCATGACCCAAATTATTTATAGATCTGAGATTTCTGTGAACTCAATATTCATGTCAAAAACGTCTCTGTGTATGTGCCTTTCACACCCACATGTGTTCCCCATCTCTTCTGCTTGGGAAATGTCATCTAAGTGTTCAAAGTCACCACCTGGGAATCTGCATCTCCCCAAAGGAAGCACTGGGCTAACTGGGGAAAAGCACAGAGAAGCTCCCCAGGGTCTCAGGCAGAGAGGGGGGTTGTAGGCTGCAACACTGGGACCCACATATGCTGTTAAGCACAAAAATGCCAATGCAGCAAACAAATGAACCCAAATTAACTCTCACTTCACTTAACCACTTTCTTCTGTGCTCAAGCTCAAGCCACAGTCAACAGGCTATTGCACCAAATGCCCCATCCCTGACAGTGTTCAAGGCCAGGCTGGATGGGAGTTGGAACAACCTGGTCTAGTAGAAAGTGTCCCAGCCCATGGACACTTGGAACAAGATAAGCTTGAAGGTCCCTTCCAAACCAAACTGTTCTGTGATGCTATAGAAGATCTGAGCTGGTTCAACAACCCTCCATGTCCCCTGGCTAACAGCAACCAGCTGTGATACCAGTGTTCAAGATGCTGCTTTGGGGTACATCCTGGGGAGCACCTGAATCTGCTGTAGGGAGAAGAGCTTCCACAAACATAGTCCTTCCCATTCACAGATGGAAAGAGAAGCCTGCGAAAAGAAGCCCTTGCTGCCTCCCTGCTGGCTTCTGGAGGTGAAAGCAGCCTATTGCTGCAGCTCAGATATCCTAACAGGTACCAGTACAAACCTGTACGAGAGGACTGCTACTGAAGATGTTCTCTCCTTCCTAAGTCTTTATTTCCTCTTTCCATCCTTCTGCTCCCTCCACCCTTCTGGAGAGCTGATCCTCCAAGATAAACCAGGGAGGATGGTACAGAGGCACCATGCAGAGACTAATCAGCAGCTCCCATGTCTTTAATTTATTACTGCATGAGAGGCTCGCTTAGAACAAAGCTGCGAGTTCGCGAGATCATTCGTTTATAAGACTTCTCCTTTGAAAAGCTGTCAGCTCGCACCTTGTCACAGCCCCACTTGCAGCAGCAGCACTTTAATAATGTGACACCTCATGCAAATGAGCTGCTAATTAATTAAGGAGTATTCTTCCGGGGATGGATTCATTAGAATCAGATTTGGGTAGGCTGGCTGGGTCGGACTGCTTTGGATGATGCTTTACAACAGCAGCGCTGCCCTTGCCTTGAGTCCCGGCACTCAGGTGGGTTCCCATCAGGAGGGAAGCTCTTTCCCGTCCCTGAGCCCATGGGAAGGCTGAGCATGCCCCAGTGAATTGGTGCAAAGTAACCTGACCATGTGCATATCACAGACCAGTCTTAAGAAGAGCAGGGAGATGGATAAAATGCTGGAATGAAGTGCCCAGAGTATTGCCTTCATTCCTATTAGGAAAGCCAGTGTAGGAGACAGCCCAATTCAAAAGCAGGGGGTAGAGACTATTAACTCAGAGAGCTTCAGGGATCAGGCAGCCAGGCAGGGAACCCTGCAAAGGAGCAGTGTTCTTTGCTTGGAGCACGTGTTGCAAAGAGACTTGCTGGGGGTTCAGAGCTATCAGCCTTGCACCTTCCACCAGCATCAAAGTACAACCCATTAAAGGTGGAAACACTCCAGAATGTCCCATGGATTTACTCCTCAGAAGGAGGACAGCTCGGGGCATGCCTGCAGCATGGTACAAAACCTATCCACTCCTAATTTGTCCCCTAATATAGAGCCACAGTGTGCAATGACTTCCCTTTCCTTTTGTTCATCAATAAGCAGCTGAACCCTCTGCATTCCTCTTCTCCTTCTACATTCCTATATTATTTTATTTAAGGAATGGCTCAGTACCTCTCTGGGCAATGGGAATCATTAAGATAGCAGCACTCTGCTGCTTGCAGGCTTTACATTTTGGCACTGAGCAAGAAAATCATCAAAGACACCAAGTATCAGCCTCCCAGAGGAAGGAAAGAGGTGGGTGTTGCTGTACTACAAGGCACTGCACACTAACCTTTCTGCAATGTGCTCCTTCAGCCTCTGCCATTCTTTCCTTATCCCTGCTTCTCCCACTTTGTGCGGCTTTAAAGCATCTCCTTCCCTTACAGCTGTGAATAAATGAAAGTACAGGCAAGCAAAGAGCCCCAGGAATAGGCAGAGGGGCTCTTTGCCCCTAAAGCATCCTTTTCTATGTGGTACTAGTAGTCTTTGGCAGGGCTGCACAGCCAGGTCAGCTGAGTGCAAGAGGAGCCCTGGTTGTGCAGAGCAGGGCAGGCTGATCCCATTCTACCTTTCAGCCCTATGGGTATTATAAAATCATGGGTCATAGCCTGGCTTCTCCTCTGTGTCCTGAGCCCATAGCTGAAGAGGCTCCTGAGCAAGGACAGAAGAAAGGCACACCTCATTGTTTGCTGCTTAGGCAGAAGCTGTTCCCTGTGAGGGTGCTGAGGCGCTGGCACAGGGTGCCCAGAGAAGCTGTGGCTGCCCCATCCCTGGCAGTGCTCAAGGCCAGGTTGGACACAGGGGCTTGGAGCAACCTGGTCCCTGCCCGTGGAACTGGATGAGCTTTAAGCTCCCTTCCAACACAAACCAATCTGGGATTCCATGAATTTGGGGACTGAGAAATAGACACAGTGGAGGGGAAACTGGAGAGAGTTGAGCCTAAGTCTTCTGTGACTGACACAAAACATGAGAGAAAGCACAGAGCTGGTATTACTTCTGCCAATAGAGTTACTGGTTATCTGCTCAGAGTTGCTTGTCACATCCCATTTGCAGCTCTTCACCAAAATCCCCACAATAGCTGTGTATCCATGTTATCCATCCACACCTCACCTGTGCCCTTCCAGCCGAATAATCCTCCACAGCTCGGTGTCAAGCTTTCTCCCTCCCATCGTCTTCCTACAGCAGTACATTTCACAGCTGAAAGGATTGGTCTTGCTTAGTTTGGTTTGTTGACCTTGAGTGGCCATGTAAAATGGAATAAAAAGCCACTTAGACAAGATTGTCTAATGTCGACTTGCCTCTAAATGAGCAGCAGCGAGGCGCGGATCTCCCCAAGGAGGAAGAACCTAACCGACTGTCAAGAACTGGCACATGAAAAGCCCGTTTCTCCCACAGCTGCTCAGGTGGGAACCGGAATGTTCCTCAGGAAATATTCCTCTCTTGCCTTTTCAAAACATCATGTAAGCAATATGTTTCAGATGACTCCGACTCCCTGCCCAGCGCCTCCTGGGAATGCTGCAACGCAAGCCGAGCTGCGAGGCACTATAGGCCAAAACCCAGAAGGAAATACAAGAATCTACATTTTGTTATCTTTTGGTTTTACAAAGCTGTGAAGAAATCCTGCCTGGGAGTTCTGCAAAGCCTTAGGTCAGACAGGAGCAATGAGATGAGCGAGGAGACCGTGGGTATTTTCTGGTTTCACTTGTGCATGCAGAACCAGTCATGTGTTACTGATCAGATCTAACCTTGCTCGGGCAGGGATGTGAGGAAATTACAGAGCACAGAGCTTCCCTTCAATCCCAGGAAATGAGGCTCTCCCTGTACTGCTGCTCTGGCCCAGGCTGTGGGGAACATTGCACCCCCCTGGGTTACAACCGCAGTGGATGCCCAGCGGGCAGAGGTGCAGATAGGAAATGGGTATTTTCTAGTTAAGAGGCAGAGCACAAGAGACAAAACCCTCTCACCAGCCAGTGCCTGACCACGCTGTTTGTACAGAGGCTGAATTTCACTCCAGCAACAGCCTTGGGAGCGGGGTCACTTAAGGACAGGCAGAGCCACAGCCAACCTGGCACTGCCCTCGCTGGCACAGCCCAGCCCTCTCCCCTTCCCAATGCACCACGGCAGCTTGGCTCAGCCCTGTTCCACTCCCTGCCAGGGGATACCTGCCCTGTGCTGGGGTTTTGCCCACCCCTGGGCACATGGGAGCTGTACCAAGCGTGTTTCATCAGGGAAGGCAAGACACAGAACCAAGAAACAAAACAAACTGCTGGCACCTGGCTTGAGGACATTTGCTTACCCTGTGATGGAAGAACTAAAGCCTCCTGAGAGGATTCAGACAAGTATGAATCCATGGGAGCTGAACTGCTCCTTATGCTTCCCTGTCTGCTCATTCATGCCCAGATCTCCCCGTCACCAGCAGACAGAAGCTTGAGGTGGCTCATGCTCCTTAGCACACGCCAAGGACCACTTCTGCCCTTTGAGCTGTTTCCCAAATGCTATTCTAGAGCAGATCAAGGATAAAAACCCAACTCAAAATCTCTTCCACCTCTCCACTGTAGCTCACTAAACCTTCAGCAAATGCCCCGTCCAGCACTGGAGAATTAATCAGCAGATAAGCAGATGAACTGGCTCTGAATAATCTGTATATACAACACGTCATGTTGATGAAACACTGCCTTGAAAACAGCAGAGATTGCTGACCTCAATGTACACATCCATCCCCATCTCAGGAGACTTGGTTCAGCCACCAGGCACATACCACAAGCCTGGGACAGCATGAAGCACCCTGCTGGGCACCAAAGAGAGGAAGAAAAGGAAAGAAGGTGATGGATCATCAAGTCTCAGGTCCCCAAATGTCCAAATTCACAGTTCACATTCAGCTGGGGAAGGAGAGGAACCTGAAGGAGCTTGGTGCTTTGCCTGTAATCTCTGAAGCAACCAGGATGGTGCTGCAATCAGTACTCAGGGACTGCATTCAGTACTTGAAGGTCCAACCCAAGCTGCAAGCATGCAGTAACGCAGCCCTGGAGCACAAAACCCCAGCCCAGTTCTGGCAGCAGCACCCAGAGACAAGGAGCATTTAAACTGGAGCCACAGCTTTTCCTTAGAGGACATGGACACCATTGGCATGTGAACACAAGAGCAGCTACACCACTATGGTAGCAACATGGGGTGACCCAGGCAAAGCCCACCAGCAGCATTAAATGTCTCCAAACTGGAGGGGATGAAAGATTAGAGGGGACACAGCTCCAGGACTGGAACTGACGGTGATGGTTTTGGTGCGTACCAGCAGCACACTGCTCTGAAAGCCTTGGTCCAGCAGGACCCAACCAGCCTGTGTCTCATTTCACACTGAAAGGTTTTGCTTGTAGTTTCCTCCACACGATGAGGTGAAGCAGATCTGCCCTGGAGCTGTGAAACACCACACCAGAAGGACCGAGGCAGCTCTTCCCCCGGGTCCCTGCTTCTGCTCACACACCAGCCAGCACAGCTAATCCGTTATCATGCCCATGGCCCAAAATCAACATCATGAGATAGGTTCAAGCTGGGGGCCGTGGATGGGAGAGACAAAGCTCCACCACGTTACTGCTTTTGCTTCCATAATTGACCTGTAGATAAACACATGGCTTCCGCCTTAATCCCCTGCAGCCTCATGAACATCAGCCGCGCTAAATTTTTCATGTAATTAAGAGAAAACCCCTAATCCAGTGTAATTAGCTCCCTGATTGCCAACGTCAGGCAGAAAAGCAGTGTTTGAACAGCAATTCAGGTCTAGCTGGTTAGGCAAATACTGTGTGTGTGGTTCAGTAATTGAACACTGAAACAACTCCCCCTCTGCTGTCCTTAAGGCTTGCTTTCCTAAACAGCACTAAGTGGTTTCATGACTGCAATAGGCCTGATAGCCCTGAAACTGCTGTTCCACCAAGCTTCAGTTACATCCCTGATGGTCATGAAACAAACCACCCAGTTCCCAGAGAACAACACTAGCTGCTGCTTTCGGAGTGGTCCCCCCACCCCATCTGCATCCTGAAATGATTGTCACCAAGTTATTAGGACTACACCAGCTCTAAGTGCCTAAACTCAGGATCTGGTGGTCACAGAGACGGCAAAACAATCTCCTTGTGAGTGATGCTCAGCACCAACACCACAACCGCTGGAGCTGGAAGCAGTAACAACACTACCGCATAAACAAGGAGCTTTATGCTGTAGGTCAAAATTCATCCCAACCACTGAGCCTTTATGATCTACAGTGGTATTTTGCTTCTCCATTCATATACACAAAGGTTAAACTTTAAGATTAAAGTGTTAGAAATTTGGGAAGTGGCAGCAGATGGGAGAGGAATAGAGAACATGGCTGTAATGTGCCAACAAGGAGGCAGAGGAACCAAGAAAGCACAGCTATAAGATGCCTTTCTTAACCATTTCATCCACCCCCTAGCAAAAAGCAAAGGATCTGAACTACTTAAGCCATTGTTAAATATTTCTCTTGTCTAATACTCATCTGTGATAGAAATTACAGACTACTCCAGTTCTCAACTAGTTATACCTTTCATCTTCAGACTTCTTATTAGACAGTCTCCTAGAATACATCATTTGAAAGGAGTATTATTCTAGGAGGTGTCTGTTGGGGTCTCTCTAAGGAGGGTTTTAATCATCCTCCTAGGCTATGATACAAAAGGTTTCTAGGTTTGCTTTTGAAAAAGGCATTAATCTCTGTTCCGCTGGTTTTGGAGGCCAAATATTTCTGCCTGGGAGACTGCAAAACACCTTCTCAAAGGAAAAAGCTGAAAACCATTTCCCAGCTTCAGCTTTGCAGGCTGACTTCTTACCGAACACTTGTTTATATGCTCTGGCAGGCAAGAGCCAACCTTCTATGTATTTGCAGCTATAACTCTTCACAGTGACAGGGGCCAGGGGCTGATGAAAGGCAGGGGGTTCTCTCTGCCGCTGCCCATGTTTGGGCTCCAGGCTCTGGTCTCCCCAGCACTGCTCCTCTCCCCTCCTCATCACAGGGATGCTCTGTAAACAAAGCAGCAGCGAGCAGAGCAAGCTGCTCCTTTGTATCAAAGCCAGGGAGATTTCTTTATACAAAAACGAGTGAGAATTTATCAACTCAAAGCTCCTTTTAAAGAGAAGCCCCTAAGGAGAGCAAGCCCAGATGCTTGCTTGCATTGCGTTGGAACGCCAGCTCCTCTCCCCACCCCTTCCCTTCAAACACACATTATTCTCCATGGAAGGCACTGTAGATGAACTATCGACTGCAAGCAGAGCCTCCTGGTTGGATGGCAACACATCAATATGGATTCAAGTGAGCGGTGATGATATGGCACAGTTTGGTGCTTTGCCATCGCTCCCTTTACACAGGAACAGCACTTCAAGCCAAGCAAACAACTTTCTGCTTCAAAGCCACCCAGGGAACCAACACCTTGTGGGTGCCTGGTGATCACATCTTACAAAGCAACCCTAGAAACTGACATCTCTTTGCTCTGGCTCAGGAGAAAGGAACCTACAGCCACTTCCAGAGCTGCATTTACTACCACTGGGACCAGCAATGTGCTCGCCCCTTCCCTTATGAGCACTCTTCAAATCAAACACGCGGATGGGGATGGTTTGGCTAACGCATTCCAGATGGGACATCACGTCTGCACACTAAGGTTGTCAGCGGTCGCAGTGATGTGGGTGTATTTCATCTCTGTCTCATTGTAATTCCAGCTTTTAGTCAGCTTCAGGGAAAATTCTTGCCAAACCCCTCAGTATCAAACACCAACACCACATGAGGCCGTGTGTTGACTGCTCCGTGGTCTCTTTGCCTTAGATGCAATGCAAATTCTTTCCATCTCCCATGCACTCCCAAATCACAGCACCTTAAATGTCTGTGGAGAGCTGCTAGCTGATGAGAGGAGCTGCAGGCTGGCTGCTTTCTGTGCTCACTTTCACCACTGTACACCCCATACAAATGGGAACACAGTCCCAGCTCGGGTATACGCAACAGCCACCCCAACATCTGCTACCAGTTCACAGGCAATAAAGGTACATCCCAGTGAACTGGGTATTTTCTTGGCCACTGTTTCACCAGAGGATGGTGGAAGTGGCTCCAGACAGACCCTGCGGTCTCGGGAGTCTTTGCATTCATGTTACTGAGCAATGGCAGGAGATCTGCACCTAGTCAGAAAGAAGCATCAAGGGGGTGATGAAAGGGACACAAAGACATGTCAGAAGGAAAGGGATCTGCTCAACTTCACCTATAGACAGCTTTTAAGTGACTTGAAAGACAACATCAGGTCATGAAGCTACCAGCTTCCACCCCTCCTACCTCCAGATGCTGAAGTTTCTAATGAGGTAAGTTATGTGACTTACTCTCACTAAAGAGAGACCAGGCATCCAACATATCTGAAGCTTTTGGAGTAAGAGCTATAAACTGAGCCAAAACCCCCAAGGGACAGAAGTGATATGGAAAGCTGCCTTCCAGGACAGATTCCCCAGTGACTGAATGATGGCAACTTCGTCAGCCTCTTCGCAGCTACAGCATGATGCCATAGCTTATTATCAAAGGAGCTGAGCTACTGCTTGCCTTTCTCTTCCCATTGCACAGGAACTAACACAGTGATCCCTCCATATCCATACATCTGCATAATGCAGTCTGATAATGATTTCAGGCCTCATATTTTGTCAGTGTCACAATTTCTTAGTTATATCATGGTTTGCACTCGGCTGCAAAGCAATCTTTCAGTGACCTAAAACCATGAGAATTGAATTTTGCTGGTGTTGGAGTCCTGTGGCCTGGCAATTTCAGCACAGCAGGTATTTCTCTGCCTATTCCTGCAGTTCCTAGGGAGGCAGAGCACAAAGCCTGGCTGGGCATCAGGTCCTGTTCCCCATATCTGGAGTCCTGAGATTTGGGACTTAACCAAACGGCTGAGCCAGCTGCCAAAGAGCCTGCTCCCAAGAGGCCTTATGTCTTGAAAACTTATTCTAAAGCAGCTTCAAACCCTCCAGTTTTCATTATTAATATGATTTCTTTCATCAGCGTCCACTTTTTGCTTTCTATTTCTGTCTCTACCCCTTTATTGTTTCCCTGTGTGCTTCTGTGTGGGAATGCTACCGAAACACAGAGCAGACAACCGCAGCATCTACTCACTCTCTTCTACCAGAATGAATTTATTTCCATCAAAGCTTCCTTCTTGAGTCAAGCTTTAGTTTTCTTTTTACTTCCATCTGTATTTAATCCCAGACAAACACAAACAACAATCTCAGCTCCCTAAGGCCATCACTTTCTCAATCAGTTACAGCCAACTCCAATTAGCAAGCAAGCAACATGAGCAGCTTTGTATGCTCCTAGATCTTTGGGAATGAGCCAGCCCAGAAGGTCCTTTTCCCCAGACTGTCCCTTTTCTCCTTCTGAAGAACTTGCATAGTCATTAGAGTCTCAGGCTCTGTGAGACAGAACACACTTGCCTTCGCTTTTGTCATCATGGAAGAGCTGGAAAGGATGCTCAGTGGTCTCACTAACAGTGCTCTGTGGTTCTCTGCTCCCACACCTGGAGGCTACCTGCATGCTTTGATTTCTCAGGGGATCCCAAGGCCCCTACAAATGCTGGAGGAATATTCTCTTGGGTTGCTTTAGCTTCCCTCTTCACCTGCACTTGAAACAGCTTCTTCACATCCTCTCTAAGCCAGGCTGCTGGAGAACCATAGAATCACAGAATGGTTTGGGTTGGAAGGGACCTGAAAGCTCACCCAGTTTCAACCACCCTCACAGGGAAGAACTTCTGCCTAAGATCTCACCTCAATCTACCCTCTGGAAGGTTAAAGCCATTCCCCCTTGTCCTTCCTGGACGTTCCTTGACCAGAAAGCAGTGATGTCTCCTGTAGCACTGCCAGTTCCTGCCTCTCACTTCTCTGATCACAAGAGCATCTTTTGGACATGCCTTGGAGAAGCAGCCACCAGCTCTCAGCAGAGCTCACCATATTTGACAGAACAGGCTGATGGGTTTTGCCAGACTGAGCTAGGCACTGACAGAGGGTTGAAACTTGCTCTTTAGAGCTCAGGCTTGGTAGTGCCCCTGCTCCATCCTGACTCTGCTGGGCTGCTCCCCCTTTGCTGGGTGCCAGGGCAGTGCTGGAGCTCAGCCCCATGCCTATGTCTGAAGGAACACCCACATCGAGCGTACCAGCAGGCAGACTGGGCACCTCTGCTCAGCAGCCAGCTCTCCCTCCATTAGTGAGCTATTTTGGGCCATGATTTCAAATGAAAATCTGTATTTTATTAATTATGTGTCTGCTTTGCTGCTGAACTCTTTAATGTGTTTCCCAGCTGTATCCATCTATAGCCATGAAAGAAGTCATTAAATCTAAATGCCTCAAGCGTGTAGCATTTCTCCTAGGGCGCATCCATCACCTCGGTTAGACCAGAGGTGCGAGGCTAAGCAGAGCTGCCATCTCCCCTCACCTGCAGGAACATCTCCCACCTCACCTTGTGGGGGCAAAGTAAGGGACATTGTGGGACTGGAGCAGAGGCTCTGCCCTGACAAACCCATCAGGATTGTAAACGATGGCAAAGCAAAGTCCATCTGGTGACGCTGCCGGGTTTCTCCATCTTTCACACTGGCTGGCAAGAAATGCAATGAGCCAGCTCCAGCGCTGCTGGGCTTCAGCTTAGCGAGCTGCCAGCAGCTGTCAAAGAGACAAGATGAGGATGGGAGCAAGAATCATTTGCAAACTCTTCCTTCAGCCACATTTGCTAAGCTCAGCATCCAAGTTAGTTCTGCACTGAGCCCCTTGTATTCCTCCACTCATCTCTTGTTACACATACACACCTCTTGAGCAGCTGGGAGAAGGATTTCTCCAATTCATGCCTTTTCCTACCACGTAAGGATATTAGGAAGAGCAGCGTCTGCAGGCAGGCAGATTTATTCACCTGTCCTAACTGGCAAAACTGATTGGGTTTGACAGACATGCAGGGATGTGCAGATGCATTTACGAGCAGTTTAGCATGGGAACTGGCAAAGCAAAGCACCTCACAGATGTTAGTAGGAGAAGTTTATTTAAAGCACATTTTATGGATGTGAAGAACCTATTAGATCAGCAACCTTCAGAAAGTCACATCAGGCTCCTTCCCTAACAAATACATTCAAAAGATGAAAATACAATAAAACACCCCCAAAAAAGTGCAAAGCAGATAAGTTTATAAACCACTGAGACAACTTCATGTCTTGGGTGAAACTAAAGAGTTCAACCAGCACCGAGATGCAGAAGGGGTTGAAATGCATCAGCCATACCCACCCCATCCATGTGGATCCTCTGCTGGCAAATTGGCCATTCACACAACCTGCCTTCCCCTACCAAGCAAGCCATTTAAGTCACATTATTTTAAAGGGTCCTTGAGACAGAGCAGCATTAATGGGCTCCACTGTCTGAAAACTGCTCTCGCTTAGATACCCGCAAAGCTGAGCAAGAGAGGCACAAGGCTAAAAAATGTTCCCTCTCAGGCAAAACAGACTCGCACTTGGATTGTGCAGAAATTAAAGCAACAAAAGGTCTCTGAAGCCAATTGCACTATAACTGAGAAACAGGCTCGTCACTTTGTACATCCATCTGGCAAGGACATACTTTCCATTTCAGCAAGTGCAAGAATGGGTGGACAGCAAAGGGAATGTGAAAACAGCGAAGACACAAGAAGAATGAAAACCTGCGGGACAACACTGCTACCCTGTTATGAATACTGTACGTCTATTCATATGAAAATCCATACGGCTGCTACTGTCGCATGCACTCTTCTTACCCAGCATGAAATTAAAATTCCTCTTCAGTATCCTATTGCCAGCACTACAGAGCAACTTTAGAGGAAGCAAGCACACAATTTATCCTTTGGCTTCCTCAGATGGGCTTGTGCTGGGATTGAAAGCCAGTGGGGTGAGAGAGACCAGTGTATATTGCTCATGGTAAAAGGAATTCTGCTTCCAAAACAAACCCCAGAGAAATGTGACTGGCCTAGAGATCTGCCTGTTGGTGCGAGTTTCACAGCTCTGTTTCACATGCATAATTTCCCCTAGTCCCCCCCAAAACCCCCCCCACCACTTTCCTCCTTATCTTCCCAGAACAAACTCAACATGCAGGCTAATTTCAAGGAGTGTTTCACCCAGAGTCCAGCCAAATGTCAGTGGATCTGCTGGAAATGCAAATGGAGACGATCATGCAAAAGAGGAGGGCTTATAGATTGTGCAGAAGGGCAACAGAAGGCACATAAAAGCTGATAGAAAGAGGTAGCAAGGAACAAATCTCCTGCCTCAGGTTGTTGATCATTTGCACATGTGCTCGGTGAGCAGAGATAGATTTCCAAAACCACACAAATCCCATTGGTTTTCAGGGCTAAATTGGCACATATGGCAAAACTCTCAAATCAGCACCCTGCCCTCACTCACACCCCCTCTGCAGGGCTGGAAATGGCAATGGAAGACACGAAGCAGCAGAGATCTGGTGCAAAACTGGGAACAAGGAGGGGATTTTGTGGCTTTCCCATTGCAAAGAGCCACCAAGTTGTCAAAACCAATTGCAAGTTACACAGAAAGTGTTTCATTTTGTGCTTTTGAGCAAGTTGGGATGAGTGTGGCCCCTTGAGATCATCTGGGGACAAAGAGAGGGAAAGATACTGGAGACGGGAACCTGATAGGCTCAAACCAGCCACAAAATTTCTCGGATACAAGCAAATTCCATCAGAAGGTTTGCTCATTATGTATGCAAAGGATCAGCAAGCAAGAGGAGAGAATCTATACTATGTGCCATTACATGATACAGAATTAATCCCCCTAGGTTACAAAATTCCTCATAAATCGCAAACGGGATGATATCAACTGTATTATATTTTATCAAGCTTTCTGTCAAAACATCCCCTGCAGGGAGCCTTTTTGAAGATGCTATCACCAGCAAAGCCTTATCGGGGGAGGAAGATTTGAACTAACCAGCAGCAAACTACCAATATGTTCCTTGCGAGACTGCTTGAGAGAAAACCCCTCGGAGCAGCGTCAGTGGTGTCTAACATAGAGCTTAAGTAATGCTGTCTTCTGGTGTTGCTCAGGCCCATCTGGAGCATAGATGCTATTTAGTGTTACGAACAGGGATGCTAATACAAGCTGGGCTTCAACATGCCTGAATCCCCCTGCACACCACTCTACAATAGCATCCGAGGAGGAGAAGTTTGCCACCTTGCAGGTGATATGCAGCAATGAGTGTATTACAAAGTCCAACATGCAAACCCCAGTCCTCATCACTCTGTGGTGCTGTGCAAAGCAAGGGCTGGGCTCTTCAGGGCACCCCAGCATATGGAAGCTGGGGTCTCCCATCACTGCCACGGCTAACATTGTGGCTGAGTGCTTCTGCATCACTAAGCTCTGCACTTTGATATGGTGCTCTGGTGGTTTTGGCAGCCACTGAACTGGAAGGAAAAGGGTCTGATTATCTCCTCCATCACCTCAGTGGTGACCCAGACCAGTGACCCCTTTTCTGTCACTCTCCATTTGCTCTGGATGTTTTACACAGGGAAGGGGCAAAGCCTTCATAATTGATCCAGGATGCATCCATGGAGCCCATCTCCTACACACGGCATGGAAGGCAGATGCTTTGTTTATTGTGTGGTTTCAGTTCTGTCTCTTGCTTGGGGTTCACGATCTGCACTGCTTGTGTTAGAGGAGTGATATGGGAGGCAATGCCAAGGTGGCAGCACCAGGGTCAGAGGAGCAGGACCTGCAGGCAGCCCATGTCCAGTGCAGGCTTGACAGTTTTCATCCAGAAAATACCTTCACTTCCACTGCAGTGAGCCAATACAACTCCCATTTTGCTTTCACTACCCAGAACACTGCATCCCTCCAAAAACCTCTAAGTGCACCATTTTAAGCTACATAGCAACAGTGAAAAGCATCCAGCTGAGACAGGAGATGTCCCACATCTGGGTGGGAAAAGGAGCAGAGCAGTGGGAGCACCTCCTTCTTCCCCAGCAACCTGAAATACTTTAATGCCTACAAAAGACTATCTCAGTCTCATTGCAGACAACCACATGCAGGCTTTGTCTACAGACTTGTCTTGACCCAGTGACAGAAGCTTTGTCACTTGAATGTCCCTGAGTTAGAGACATTGATTATGCCTATCAATCAGCTGGCACTAACCTGCTCCAACAAGATGCTAAATGCTCAGGAGGATGCTCCACAATGAGCCTCAATTATTTACATCTCTGTGACTTTTCTATTACTTCATCAGCAGGGGGTAACATGCCCTGTTCTGCAAAGGCACATTGATTACATGGGGAAAAGTGGGGGCAAAAGGGAGGAGAAAGGTGCCATGAGCCCAAAGTCCTCCTGGAGGGGCAGATGCTGCTTTGTCTCATGTGTTTCACTGTTCCCCTGGGCAGCATCAGGAGGATCCCTAGGATGAGGGCAGCTGTGGCTGGCATCCGTCCTGCCCACCCTTCACAGGGCAAAGCCTGCCCCATCCCTGGCAGTGCTCAAGGATGGGGCTTGGAGCAACCTGCTCTTGTGGAAGGTGCCTCTGATCATGGCAGGGGGTTGGAACTGGATGATCTTCAGGTCCCTTCCAAACCAAACCATTCTATATTCTGTGATTTAAGCCAGTCAATCTTTAACATTGCTCCCAAGTACAAACAACCTGGGTTTATATTACTTAAATACTGAAAACTGGCCTGAAACAACTTGTTCCTCTTATTTGACATGAACCCTGATTCACAGCTTGCTGTGCAGCTTGAGAGTAAAGCTGCTCTCCACAGCATCCATAATCCCCAAAGTTTCTTGGTCCTGCCTGATGCGAGCAGAGGTTTGCCAGCCTTTCCATGCAGAGACACAGTCACCTCTAGCTTTTCTGTGTGTGAAAAGTGAAAAGAGCCATCTGGATTCCTGCAGGGAAGACAGCCAGGAAAGGTCCTGGAGAAGGCACTGTACTGTGGGAATCTGCAGCAACATCCCTGCAGCAGCAGCCACTGGTGCCAGAGGGATGC
Source organism: Melopsittacus undulatus (assembly GCF_012275295.1). NCBI lineage: Eukaryota > Metazoa > Chordata > Aves > Psittaciformes > Psittaculidae > Melopsittacus > Melopsittacus undulatus. The sequence continues at coordinate 2,602,174 of NC_047542.1, forward strand.
AGGGAGCTGCACAGCACCATGAATGGTGATACAAAGCCTTTGACCATGAAGCCACTGAGGACTGGAAGATGCTGCTGCTCTGACAGTGGTCAGAGACAACCCATCTCTTTAACAGCGAGCACATCCCCTTATCTTCTCTCCCTGCCCAAGGCAACCTGCAGTAAATACAGTCCCGTACTTCTTTTCTTTCCCTTAAAGGGACAAAACACAGCCTTTTCTTCCTATGTGAGCCTCGAGAAAGCACAGAACTAACTTGAAACAAAAGGCTGACACGTCTTGAAACAATTACTGCCCATCCTGGGGGAGAAGGAGGGTTGGCAAGAGATTATTTTTAGAGATTAGGTCTGACTGACAAATGGATAAGCAGCAGCGCTCGGTTTTAATCTGAAACAGGTTTGGGATAGAATTAAATAAAGAGAACAACAAAAAAAGCCCAGAGCCACCCACCGACAAGAGCTCCTCGGAGGCAGGAAAGCTGCAGCCAGCAATACTAATGTGATTCTCAGTTACCAGCCACCCTTCTCCCTCAAAGGAGACACACACATTGCTGCCCCCAGCATCAGTGTGGGAATGTGTCCTGCCTCCCAAGGGCAAGGGGACAGACCCATGAGAACCCACCTTGAGCTCATGGGACACTGGCCACCAGCCCCCTGGTCACCAGCTTGGGCTTGAGTCTCACACTGAGACCCAGCAGCTCGGCCCTATAGAATCATGGGCTCAGCCAGGTTGGAAAAGAGCTTCAAGGTCAGTGAGTCCAACCTTTATGCCAGCACTGCCAAGGCCACCACTAACCCATGGCACTGAGGGCCTCATGTACATGGTGTGTGAACACTCACAGGGTCTTGAGGCCCCTTTCAACCTGGAATTCTGTGACTATGACATTGCCAGGCAGTGCAGAAGGTGGGGGAAGGACAACATTTGAACTGATCCAGAACATCCAAGTCACAATGGCTTTAATTATTATTAGGACTTGCAAATGGGTTTTTCCCTTCCCATCTCGGCTGCCAGGGCCGGGCAGTGGCAGCGGGAGGTGCTGGTCTGCTGGGTGAACCACAACCCAACCCAGTTTCATGAGCTCCAACACAAGCTAGGACTGAGCGATGCCAATGAAAACACTAACAGATGAACAGGCACACACCAGCTGCACGAGAAGCTTGGGGTGAAGGCGGGGGGAATTAAATTAATCCCTTCATTATCAACCTGACCCCTGGAAAAATCTGAAGGAATGGCTGTGAAGGTTCACAGCAGAGCACTAAAGCCACCAGATCAGCTAACACAGCATCTGCCAGCCCAGACGGGCTCGCCTCTAATCTCCACCACTCCAGCTGGGACCAGGCAATCAGGAGCCAGGCAATCCCACTGGCAAGCTTGTGCCATACAGTGCCAGGAGGGAGCACCCCAGGAGGAAAAACACATGGAAAGGCAGAGCAGTGCAGCCCTGAGGCAGCATTTGCTACAGGAGGACTTTGGAAACCACCTCCTTTACCCCCCCAGGTACAAAACAGCCCAAAGCTCTCCAGCAGCAAGGCACATGTGCCCTTCCCATGGTCCTGGGGTGACTTTTGCTTGCCCATTTCCTGTCTCTTTAGGAAGAAATTCAGTGTTTCCTCTTTCACTGCCCCAATACCTGTGTTATTAACAAAGAACTGTATGTACCAATGCATTATGCTGCACAACCAAGCTAATGCCATAGGCCTACATACAGATTCGAATATTAGGTGAGCTTTGGATAAATGGAGAGGCAGATGCCGTTCATTGGGAAGGGGAAAAGAGGTGAGAATGAGTCACAGGAGGAAAGATCAGCCATCAAATGTAACGCTAGGGAAAACCCCAGAACCTGCTTGTGTTAACCTATCTCTGGTCTCACAGCCACACTTGTTGCTGTCTTCATGGCCAACTCCCATAGACAGCTTTGTGAATACTGATCCCTCACCACTGCAGTGCTGTGGAATGAGGCAGGGGAAGATCTGACCCATGGCCAAGCTCTGAGCCTACCCAAACCTCCCTCCCAACTGTGCCTGCCCCATGCTGCTGCTAAGAGGATGATAACTCAGTACTAAATCCTAAGAGCAGCAGCTGCCTTAGTTCATCCTTCAGCTGCTTGTTTTAACAAAGATCTCAAGGTTTAAGTAAAATAAGAATCAAAACAACAAAAATCACCCCCAAACCCAGGATTTTCAGTGCTTTTCTACACCGAGAGCATGGAGCAGAGGAGGCCACAGGCAGTGACAGGCATCATCTTTGCTCAGGGCAGGGCCAGGCAGTGCTCTGAGGCCAGATGCCACATGGCAGAATAAAACCAAGAGCACAGTGTGGAGAGATTTCTGCTCCTGCAACCCAATCCTCTGCACTGAGCTGGCTGCCAAGAGCCCTCCTGGCCCCGCTGCAGAGCGGCTGCTGCCAGCAGATACTTTGGGAAAGTTTGGGAAGGGGGAAAATCCCCTCTAAATCCTGGGATTCATATCTGAAATTAATTGTATTTTGAAGATGAAGAACCAAGGAGCTAAAGGCAGAGAGCACTAGCCCCCAGCTCATCTCTGCACCCCCAAGCAGCATGGGCCTGGATGTTATGGAAGAGGCACCACACCTTGGGGGGGGATTAACCCAGCAGGCTGCTGCATGCTATTCCCATTCCCAGCACTGAAAGGCAGCTGAAAGCAGATTTATCTGCTGGATAATAAAGGCAAAAGATTCTCAAAAGGGAGAAGTTTCAAGCCAAATCACCAGGCTTCTCCACTTCTAATCCCTCTAAAACTGTCAGCAATGTATGTGGGGGATATAGGGGGAGGATGGGGGCATCATCCCCCAAAAAGCAAAAGAGCAGAAGCCTGTGCACCAGCCAAGCCCTGCAGAGGTGTCTCGAGGCACAAAGAGGAGATTAAGGCTGAAAGGCTACAGCCAGGCAAGGAGTCTGCTGGAAAAGGATGGGAAGAGCACATTGGGAAGTATTTTGGATGCCTGACAAGGAGACATGGGGACCATCTGGGCAAGGGGAGGGAGGGCAGGGTGCCAAGGGGAGGCATGGGAAGGAGCAGCCCAGCCAGGGGAAGGCAGGTCTGTATGCAGGATCCACTCCCACCCTCATCTTCCTCTCCTAAAGAAAGTGAAGCAACAGGTTGGAGTCAGACACGGGCAGGTTGGTTTGGTAGAGAGGACCTGGCTGCTTGCACAGCCATGGAAGGTCTCCAATAGGAACTGCAGGATTGCTTCCTTGCTTGGAGCAACCTGGTCTAATGGAAGGTGTCCTTGCGTGTGGACACTTGGAACTAGATAAGCTTTAAGGTCCCTTCAACCCAAACCCTGCTATGATTGTATGATCTCTGCTCCTTTTGACAGCCCCTAGAAATGTCATCTGATCTGTCTTCTGGCTTGCTCTAAAGATACCTTCACAATACAGCTGCTATTAAAAGAGGGTAGCATTAGCAAAGTGGCATCCTAATATAGTTTTATTCCTCCCTTATTCTTCCATCCTGGAAGGGTAAGCACCATACAGAGAGCACCCGTTCTGCACTGAGACACTGACCTCCAGCCCTGCACGCTCAGCCCTTTGTCCCTCTTGGGGACAGCAAGGCTCCACCTCTCCTGAAACATTGGGATGTGCTGGTAGGAAAAGCTGCAAAAGCCTAGAGTATGGCTAAGGGGTATTCCTTGAGAACAGGGTCCAGCTGGTCCTTCACTCACCTACTCAAGGCCACCAGAGACAGCGGTGACAGCAGGTGTTTGGGATATGGATGTGTGCTCGTGTTGGGAAGAGAACCAGGACCCAGTAGCTCATTTTTCACAGGGCACTGAGCAGCCATTAGACATTAATGACTTTTGGCAACTCCTGACCTGGGTCAGATTCAAAGCAATGACCCTAAAGGGAGAGGTTTTGCTTTCCCCAGCAGCAGCCCCTGGGAGCCATCCTCCACCGTGCTTAGAAAGGAAAGGCAAGGCAGTGAGGTCCTCGGCTCTGGCACAGGGTAACCCTATCAACATGCACTGCAGATAGAGGCAGCTTTTTCCCCGGGAGGAATCAAAGCCTCATTGATATGTGAATTATGAATGAAACCTTAAGCTTTTAAACTTTTAACCTGTGCATTTCTAAGAAAGTCTTAATTTAGCCAGAGACACGGCAGGAAAGAACAATGGTTCAGGGGAAGGAACTGGATTTTCTGGGCTTTTAAAATACACCCTTGTTTAAGATGAATATTTCATTTACCAAGTCATTCCCCAGAGGGGAAAAGCAATCCTGATCCACACTGACCAAAGATGTGGACTGAAATCTGAGTTACCATGAAACTCGGGGGTCAGACTCACACTGACATCGTCCCCTCCTTCAATCCCAGCTCTGGAATCGCTTCCTGGGCAGTGCCCAAGGCTGCTGCTTCTTGCTCCTCCTCTCACCCAAGCTTCCAACCTTTAGTGATGAACAAAGCACTGAACATCTCCCATTCCCTGTTTCCAGGGTGATGCAGCAGCCCGGAGCCTGGCTGTCCCCTTTTGCCCCAGGAAAGTGAGCCACCACATCACTCCATGCTCTGCTTTCCACCTTCAAGCATGTTTTAGGCTAAGCCTTGTGCTGTCCTGCTCCATGCAGCAGCTGAGACAAGCTCAGGGACAGGCTTTATCCACCTCCTGGTTGTGAATTTATCCCCAGCTGAAGGCATTGAAAAGCTGGAGCTGGGAGAAAGCCCTGGGGAAGGCAGGAAAGCAATAACAGCGATTCCATGCGACAGAGGTCAGGGCACCTCACACCAAAGAGAATCAGGGAGGGTCAGTTCAGTGGAAATAACACTCATTAGAAGAATAAACTATATAATGAAGAGGGTGGGGGGTGGTTTGCTCGGGTCTGGTGAGGCACTGTCAAACCTTATACCATGGATTCCAACCCTTCCCAGCTCCCACTGCACTGGAATTCACCCAAACGCTCGCCTTGCTGACCAGTGCTGAATGAGATTCTGTTTATTTTCTAGACAACAGCGGGCACATTGCTTCCATCAGCAGCAGAGCTGGCACAGAGCTGGGATCTGAGCAAAGCCAAGGAACAAAACAAGCCAGAGACTCCAGTCTTCTGCCCTACAACAGAGCATCCTCCAGGAGAAGGGTGCAGGGAACTGCTTGGGTAGAAAGGCTGTGCAGAACCCAAGCCTAAAGGGCAGGGAGGATACAGGTGACACAGGAAGCCTGAGCACCTCCAAACAAGCTGTATGCAGCATGATGTTCCCTCACCAGCAGATACTGGTTGACAATGTTACCTGGACCCAGAAAAATACGGTGCATTTGTATTTGAAGCCTTTCACACTTCAGAGCTTCATTCACCCACAGCTTCCCCTACAGTTTAGGTGTTCAAGTTGTCTAAAACACCAGCTCTTCTGCTTGCCCAACACATGCCAGTTATCTGACTACTTCAGCTCTCCAAATGAAAGGCAGCTTTGAAAACATAGGCCCAATCATGATACTCTGCAACTAAATGAGCCATTAGACCTTACAAACCTGGTGGGTCTGAGGATCAGGACTTTAACAAATGAGCAAATTGTGCTGATGTGCTTCAAGAAGCTCCAATCCCCGGCTCCAAGCCCAGAGGCATTAGCAGGAGGGATATATATCTGTTTCAGCAGCCCAGGACAAAGCCTGTTACATCCATTTAAATCAGTAGTGGAGGTTTGAAGCAAAGCAGACAACGAGGTGACAGTGTCTTAAATCACCACATGAGGGTCCTCCAGAGCATGGAGGTCCAAGCCTGAGGACCCAAACAGGAGGACCCGTTCCACAAAGGGATGGACTAAGCACAAACCACAGCTAAGGCAGGGCTGAGAGGAGGAGATAGGGTGGGCAAACCCGGGGTCCATCCCTGGGACATGCACCCAAGACCCCCAGGGCTTGCCCCCCACATCTCCTGGGTGGCAGATGATGCTGAGAGGGGGGAAGCAGGCAGAACTGGGGCAGGAAAGGCAGAGGGAAGGCAATGCCCCCCGCAAAGATTAGACTCAGCCACATCACTGCTAAATGACCTTTGAAGGTCCCTTCTCTGATTCATGAGCCAGCAAAAGCTCCTCATTGTCACAGGGAAGGAAAAAGGAATGGTAAAAAAATAAGGATCACTCAGCCACAAATTATAAAGAAAAGAGATGAAAGCCGAGAGTGAAACCAAACAAAGTCCCAGGTGGCTCCTGGCCTGGGGCTTCTCTGCTAAATTTAGTTCCTCTGTTCTTCCCTGAGCTGTGTGCTTGGATGACTGTACACTTGGAGAGCATTTACTTTACTGCAGCTCCCTAAAACATCACACATTTACTTTACACATTTACATTTGCTTTAACATCCCTGCGTACCAACCTAGGCATCAACATCAAAGGGGAAGGCAAGGAAGAGCCACGTGGACCTACCCTGCTTTGATGACCAGCAGGTCTGGGTCCCTAAGCTGCTCTGGAGTGGCTGAAGAGCTGGTTTCTGGCCACACTGGTGCATACACAGGTCAACATGACCACAGGGACAGTGGGACTGTGTCAGGATGGATGTGCCAGAACCTGCAGCCCAGCAGCACCTATCCCATCGCATCCCTCCGCAGGGTGCCTGCTTTGCAGCCACCACACATTTCTTCCACCAAGAGAAAAGGCACCAGGCTCACAGAAGCATCCTATACAGCAGAATGTATTTAAATACCTAATGAAGGAATAAATCTGTGAGAGGGAGACATTTACTGCATACTTATTCACACAGAGCCTTTGTGCCGGCAGGGGCAGCGGGGGGGGAAGCGGGGCTACGACTGCACCTGCGCCTCTGGCCGTTCTGCCAGGGTAATGAATATGGCAGGATCCTATTAAATGAGACTCTACCTGTCAGGGAGGATATTGAGCACTCCCAGCATCCACATCCATCCCAGAGAACTCGTCTCTGCTACGACAAGATGCAGCACCTTATCGACAGGGCCTTCCCAGGGGTCTTGGAGAACAAACAACGTGCTTGGGAGGGGACAGAGACTGATGGGGCCACTTTGCAGCACCAGTTTACCTCTGCACAAGAGCAGGGCTCTTTGCTTTTAATTCCCCCCCCCCCCCCCGGGCAATATGTCAGAGGGTAGAAGCCATGAACTGGCAGCTCATCCCATAACACACACAGGGCTGAAGGCCAAGGGATACAGAACCCCAGAACAAAGGGCGTGGGTGAAGGTCCCAGGAAGACAACTAAGCTCTACTTGTGCCCTCAGGCTCTGGAAATGTGCTCCCTTGAGCCTGGGTCTTCTGCTGTTTTACTGCAGGTGACAAAGCACAGTTTGGTTGTGCTGTATTAAAAGGGTGACAATAGCCAACTGCATCAGAGCAGGGAAGGAGGAGATCCTCAGATGGGATACTGGTACTTATTGTGTTTGATGCAGAAATGCCAGAGCCCATCCAGGCTGAGCCATACCCCACATCCCTACCACTTGCTGCCTGAGATGCACAGAATAGGAGCTGCCATGAACTTGCACATTTAAACCCAAATGCTACAAGCATCACAGACAGCCCTCCCTGCCTCGTGCCATTGAGCCATCACCCCACACCATCAGCAGCACATGGGGGGGGGGGGGGGGGAAGAGGGGAGTTTGGCACTACCCTGCAGGGCAGGAAGGCGAAGCACAAAGCAGTACAAGAGCTCAGCCATTCATAGTGTTTTACACTGCAGAGAACTCACGGCACTAGCAAACATTCCAGGCAGATGCTGTGTGAAGAGCAGTAGCACCCAGTTCGGACCAGCATCCCCCAGCATCCATACGCCTCCAGCCATCACTCAGCTGGTTTTCTCTCCCCCATCTTGCCCTTTGCTTGCCCTCCTGCCTGCCCTCCCTCCCCCATGATACAAAAGGTCAGGTTTGAAATTCAGGGGTTAGGAGCAAGAAATGTAGTGGGGTCAGGGGTGAGAGAAGCAGAGAGGGGAGGAATGTCACCTCTCCAACCATCAGCTTCCAGCAATCAGCCACCGCAGAGCTCCTGCCAGGCACAGGGCTGCTTGGATCCGCTGGGACAGTGTGGTGGGGACAGAGGGTGCTCCCATCCCTGTGCAGATGCATAGAACCCTGCTCTCCTGAGGGCTTCCCTCCTCTTTTGGGTTATCTCAAGCTTATCAAGACGCCAGCAAAACCAAACCTGACAGCTACCCCCAAAAAGCAAAGGTGCAGCAGAAATGAGAGTGAGAGGAAATTAAAGATTTGCTCAACACATCTGGAGTTCCCATCTTCCATCTGCAGAGCTGAGCGAGGCAGCCAGAGATAGCAAAGGTCCTTCAGGTTCCCCTCCAGGTGCCTGCTGAAGGTTGCAAGCTGGGTCTGGAGTGAATAAATCATCCCACATTGCTTATGCCATCACTTATGCCCTAAACATCAGCTTTTGGGTTTTTTCTTTAGCCTGCATTATCACATATACTCACTAACTGCCAGACATCCCCATTAGCTCTCCTTTTCCACACTGCTTCTCCTGCTGCCTGAAGCTCCACAGCCAGAGCCAGTCACTCTGGGGAACCCTGAGAGGATTCCTTCCTGCTCTGGGATTTCACATTGGCCTCTTTCAGCTGAAAAGGCACAAACACTCCTATGCACAGGAGGAAACGAATGCATTGAGCATCCCACCCCGCTCACAAGACAGCAGAGAGCAAGGGATGAGCACGGCGCTGCCACATCTCTCCCAGAGCATCCTTGGAGATGAGCCATCACCATGTGTGTGTCCCTGAGCCAGTGCAGATGCAATCATGCCAGGAGAAAGGGCAGCCCCATTCCCAGGGAAGGTAGAGATCTCCAGCTGAGGAAGCGCAGCTGCAATTGGGGAATGTGCTGTGAGAGCAAAAAACTGCTGTTTTCATGTAAATGCCCCCAATAATAAAGGAGTGAAGGAAGAAAGCAACACAGACAAACGAGTATGTTTGTGCTAGAGAAGCAGAAATGATTCTAAAAAGAGAACTTTATCAATGTTTTCCAGAAGGCACTAGCTGGTCTTTAATGCTCCTGGAGGAATAACACATTGATCCCAAGGATCCCAGGCTGCCGGATGCCTCTGATCCCAGGCTTCTGAGCATCCCCAGCCTCACCGCAGCACACTTGAAAAACTGGTTTGTTTCTCAAGCAAATACTGAGCCCCTCTCTCCTTGCACCTCATCACTGGCATTTTGTGCTGTTTGCCCTGGATCTGCACACAGCTTCTGCAGCCGTTGCTGCTGCATTTCCATGGCAATCCCTGCTCCAAAGCTGCTGGGATCAACCTAACCCCGGTCAAACCCCACCAGTAGCAACAGCGTTTCCCTGTACACAGAGGGTTTGGTAATGGTAGCTGAGAGAGCAAACAAGTACTTTGCTTTTACTGGTTAGGTGAACACCCTCCTCTCTGTGCTGTAATCATTAAAGCCTCACTGTTTTTCACAGGGTCAATGCTTTACTCTTGCAGGGAGGGTTAAATCCAGTCCAAGCTGCTGAAATGAAGTCCAAAGTTAAGTCTTTGGTGTTTACAGCTGGTGCATCCCTAATCATGCTCCTAAACTGCTTCCTGGAGTGAGAAAAGGAGCTCAAGACCTTCATCCCTTCCCCACACAGCAGCATCCCACACACAGAGTTTAACAATCAGCAAGCAAATGGAAGACAACATATGGGTTACACAAAGTAATTTTCAGATGAGCTCCCTGAAAAGTCAGAATAGAATCTTATCCCCTTTCCTGGTGGGAAAACAGGAGGCATAAAGCAGCCCACGGGCTTTCAAACCTCTCAGTCTCTCTTCTGCTATACCTGTCCCTCAACCTGTCCCTCTCCCAGATTATTCCAATTACTTATTTCCCAAGAAAAAGCCCAAGTTCCCAGTGTGAAAAGCTCTGCACAAAGAAAGCATGAAAAGAAAACCAGAGAGGGTCCCCCTGCTGCCCTTTTGCTTCAAAGCTCTGCTGAATAATTTAGCCCAAATAGACTCAAGAGGTGGGATTGGTCTGAGAGCCAAAAGAAAGGAGAAGGTGGGAGGAGGGGACACTGGGTTTATTCCAACTCTGCCATTCACTCATTTAAGCACCAGGAGAGCCCCTTCACTTCTGCATGCTCACTTGCATTCGTGGTAGAGTCTCCCGGAATGGGAAGCTTTAAGAGCATCAGGCAAAAAGCATCAAAGAAAGAAGGCACTGAAAGCAGGCAAAAGGATGCTCTGGTTTTCCACTAATAAGCCACTGGCTGCAGGATGAGTAGGAAAAGCAAACATTGCATTAGTCAGCCAAATGTTAGCTCAGAGCTGGGAGGTTGCAGGCTGGGAACGCTCCCAGCCGCTCGGGAAGGTAAGAGCTCCCTGCTGGAGGCAGAGCCGTGGTTATTTGAAAGACCTTGTTTTCCTCAGTGTCTTCCTCACCCTTTTCTTCTGTGCTTTGAGCAGCTCAAGGGACCAGCTCTTGTTCTTTCCATCTAAGGGGGATCTCGAGATTGGCATCCTCTCCAAGCAGCAAATGCAAATCACTCTCCAAGTTAGTGGCGATGACCAAACTTAACAGGCCCCAATGCTTTTAATGAGCTGATGGGGGGGAGAAAGAGGCAGAGGGAAGACAAACAATTACCACCTACAGTCACAGCAGCTCTTTGTGCTGCCTGACTCGCAGGCTTTAGAGGATGCTCAGGCTGGTTCTCATAAGGCCTGCAGGCAGGTTTATGAGATTAAAGCCCAGCACACAATAAATAATTTAGCAGCTTACCACAAAAAAACCCTGTGCTGTATAAAAGCTAGGCTGTATGATGTATACATTCATTTTAAATGCACATCACTTTCATCTACATGTATATCTTTGATGCAAAGACATGTAACCAAGTGAGAAGAAACAACCAGGAAAGGTGGCAGTGTCCCCAGCTGAGAAGCAGTCAGGGAATGATAGGACAAATGATACTGAAGCCACTCACTAAATTACCCCAGGCCTGCCCATGCTGCTGCCTCTGCTCTCCTGTTTGCATCCATGTCAAAGGAATATTAAACCCTCATTCAGCCAATTATCTCTCTCTGCCATCCTCTCCTGGTTCTGGTATTGACTGCTGGTGGCACTTGCCTCAGCCCAGTGCTGGCCAGGAGCAACATGCAAACCCCATGGAGCTGATGGCTTTTGGTCCTGCACTGGGCAGCTTCAGCCCCACCAGCCATCACCCCTTTTGGTGGGCTTGCATGGCATTTGCAGAGCAGCAGCACCTCAAGGCTGGCAGCAAACCCTGGAGCATGGCACTGGGAAAAGGTTGTCCTTTTATAGACAGGGAATGAATGCACAGGGAAACCTGCCCAGGAGGGAGAATTGCCTGACAGATGGGAATCACTCCCCCATCACCTCAGTCCCAGGCCAGACCTTTGTGACCAGAATACAGATCCCTTTCAGCATCCTCAGGGCTCACCCAGACCCAGGTGGAATGTGGCCATGTACAGGGGTATAAATCACAGTGTGCAAATTCAAGTTATAGAGCAGAAAATTGAAAGCTTGAGTAACACACTCAATGTCAGCTCAACAGAGCTAGTGGCTAACATGAGGACAACAGAAGCTTGCAGTACCAACACATTGATGGGGTTCCTTCCTTCCTTCCTCAGCATCATCTGAGATTTCTTTGAGACAAATCTAATGAATAGACCATAATCTTCCAAGCTGTAGTTAAGGTGACAGTGGGGAAAAAACCTCCAAAACCACATGGAAGGACTGAATCTATCAGACCCTCAGACATCATGCATGCAGGGCAGGAGTTGCTACTATTGTTGATAATAAGCAGCAGTCACATTCAGACTTAGTGTTTTGTTGTTGCTTTAATCCGAGTGGCAGCCAGAAAAGTCTATGGCCCTATCACAGACACCAGGAACATCTCCAGTGCAAACTCTATACGAGTGCTGAGCTCTGACTATGGGCAGGGGTTTATCTCCCTCCTTTATTGCTCAGGCTGGGCTGACTGCAAACAGCTCCCTGAAGGCATGAGAAACGTGGGCATCTGCCTGTCCATGCATCTCGGCAGTAATGGAAAGAGGGTAATAAAAAGCAGGGGGAGGTGAGAAGACCATGCATCATAACAGGCATAATGGACTAATGCTAATATAGAGACTGGCCGCATCCAATCCACGCCTGTCTGGCACACCCATAAATATCGGGCAGACGTTCAAGAGATGGATTTGCCTTCACAAACCAGGCAGTATTTTACAGCCCTGCTAACGCTGTCATTGCCCTGGGCCAGCAGCAAAAAGCAACCGTAACAACAATGGGTAGTAAACTCGACTGTGGGATTGAGGGAATATTAAAGGCAGCATCAGTCAGATGCGTAAGGGAAAGCCTAACAGCAAGTCCGATCACAAACCACCACTTGTGAATGGCATTTCACCCCCTAATTGTCCCCAAATCCCAACCTTCTATGGCTCAGGGGCTGTGCCAGCATGTGAGACTCTCCCTGCAGATTCCCCCATCTCTCCCAGCACGTTTATGTTTTCCACATTTTGTTTTTCTTTAGCCTCAAGGAGGCATTTATAGAAGGAACATAGCATGGTCTTCTCACAGTATTTCTTGCCACCTGGGGATTTAAGATCTTACAAATGGACCAAAACCCCTGTTAGTTTGACCTCTGAGGATTTTAAAAGCCTTCAGAAAAAATATATATATAGTAAAGATAGCATGAACTTTTCGACTCATGACTAGAAAGGCAGGAGTCTAACACTGCCCTACCCCCAAAAGCCAACAACATCCAGAACTCAGCAACTTCTTCACATTAAACTCAGAGGGAAGCAGGGGACAGTCAGAAAGACCAACGTGAACTCACAAACTAGTTTGGTATTTCCTGGTGGTTTTCACCCAGATTGCTTCAAGAAGAAATGCATTCCTGAATGAGACGAAAATGTTGCTCTGCTTCTAGTGTGAAACGGAGGAGGAATAACTTCTGCCTCACTTCATGCTCATAAAGGAAATAAAACCTCTTCTTATACAAGGTGTGGGGCTTAATTATCTTCTAAATATGTTAAAGGAAAAAACATATGTACAAGACGGAAAAACAGCCTTTTTAGGAACTATTTCCCAAGAGCTACTTTGGTAACTAGTTCCAAAGTACATGGACTGATGCACCCCAAAACTCCCTTTACACTCATGAGTATCACTCCCAGCTTTGTTCGTGCCTGTATGAAAACCCAAGAGCACTGGGAAAGGTGACACATGAAATGTGTTTCCTATTTAAGGCTGCGTGCACCTAAAAAGAGGCATCAAGAGAGACTTCATGTCAAACCTCCCAAGACTTTATCAGTGCTAAGAGTGATGCAGGAGCAGGAGATGGATGCCACAGGGAAAGCCCAACAGCTCATGAAGCTGCAAGGATGGTAGGGATAGGACAAGGGGTAATGGTTTTAAAGTAAAAGAGGTTAGATTTACATTAGCTGTTAGGAAGCAAATCTTCCCTGTGAGGGTGGCAAGGCGCTGGCTCAGGTTGCCCAAAAAGGTGGTAGACATCCCATGCCTGGAAACACTCAAAGTCAGATTGAATGGAGCTTTGAGCAACTTGACGTAGTTGAGGATGTCCCTGTGCATTGCAGAGGTTGGACTAGATGTCCTTCAAAGGATCTCTGGAGCTGGCTGGTTTCCATGCCTAAGGCTGTCCAGCCACTTGCAGCCTTTGATGGCTCCACTTCAGTTAGAAATGGGCAAAACAGGATAGTTGCACTCAAACATTTCAAGCTGATTTTTCAAGGTGCCTGAACCTGGGCAGGAACCAGAGTCGCTGCCATCTCATGAGCCAAGAAAGAGATGAAAGCAGACTCTGAGCCCACCTGCCTTGATTCCCATACACTGCCTTTCCTGAACAGCTGTCCCTCAGCTCTCCAGCAGCTATAACCATCCATGCCAACTCTTCTTTTTATCTTACTTCACTTGCTCTGCCAGGCAATAGATAACAGAACTAAAGAAGTAACGATGGGAAAAGAGGAGGCCAATTTTCCCTGCCTTTAAAAGGTGGCAGGGACATTCCTCAACTGCTTGAAACCAGAGTCTAGAGGGACTTGGCAGCTCCCTTGGCTTCAATCACTTCTCATATTCCCTTTCAAATTCCAATTAGTAAGATTCCAACAAATGTAAGGGACAATCGGGCATTTTAGGGACACATTTCTGGGGTCACAGTTTGACAGCAACTTTTCACACAGATAGAAGCAAAGAAGAATGACTGTCTGAGGCTGGAAAACCCTTGTTGAGGGAGAAAAAGAATCCCAGCTTTTCAATCACACCAGAGTAAATCACCAGCAGCACAGTACCAAATAAATACCTTCTTATTTCACATCCTAGGGCAAGAAACAGAGACTTGTTTCTCAGACCTTTCAATTAAACAGCTTCTTCAGTCAAAGGAGACTCATCTGCCATCCCACACCTCTGCTGGGACACAGAGGTCTGTGCTCCGAGGGGTGATGGATTGATCATCCAACCAGCAAAGCACCTGACCTTACAACCTACAGCTAAAACTAGGCATCTCCTTTGCAGCGTGCCTGCAAATGGTTCATTTTCATCTGGTCAATAACAGCCTGATGCCTTTTTGGCTTCTCTACACACTGATGCAACTGATTTTCTACGGAAGTGCTACGGAATGTGTGTGGGGGTGATAATTAAGGATAAATTAAAAGGGTGAGATAACCATCCCCAGAATGAAGTCAGATAAGGACAGGTTCAGACATAGATTTCATTGTGAAAGACCTATTTTATTCCCACTAATGGAAGAAATTAAATCAGCCAAGCTGAATAAAACTACCACATACCAAGATGGAACAACACGCTTCAAGTTCGCCTTTCCCCTGAGTGCGTCATCCCATCACTTATCACCATCCCTGGAAAAAGCAGCAGTTGCTTTCACTGAAAGCAAGGTCAGACATTACACACCACCCACTCCAGAATTCAACAGGTAAACATGCCTTTCCAGTCATGAAAAGCAGTTACAGCACTTCATGTTCTTCTGCAGCTCTTCTCCTCCACACAGACCCCAAGCAGCTCTCCATGGGTGACCTTGTGTGCCAGAATTGATTCAAACCCCATACAGAGCGGCTGCCATTAGGACAGGTTGTTACAGGTGTTCAGAACAATGTCTGACACCCATTTATCCAGGAAGATCCAGTACAAATTGAGATGCACATCCTATCCTTCACCTCAGAGCATCTGAAATAACTTGCCTGTAACACCGTTTACACTGAAGACAGACAATGCAGAGCATCTTCCTTTGGAGGAGCAACCCCTGGATGCAGAGTCCACCAACCACTGGAGCAGCTGCTCCAAGCCCCTGTGTCCAACCTGGCCTTGAGCACTGCCAGGGATGGGGCAGCCACAGCTTCTCTGGGCACCCTGTGCCAGCACCTCAGCACCCTCCCAGGGAACAGCTTCTGCCTAAGAGCTCAGCTCAGTCTCCCCTCGGGCAGGTTCAAGTTCAAGCCATTCCCCTTTGCCTGTCCCTACAGGCCCTTGTCCCAAAGCCCCTCTCCAGACTAAAGCCTTCCTGCCACTGGAACAACTCAGCTCTGGGGAAAAGCCAGGAACAACGTCACGGTTCTGATCTTCCCTGGGAGACATCCAGGAGCATACCCAGCTCATGTGAACACAGGCATGGGATAGAAAGGCCACAGGCTCCCACTGCAGGAACTGCATTTTTCCTACGGCAGCCATGAACAGGACGGTGGTGGAATAATACATAGACGATGCACTGTCAGACATAGAAGAGACATTTATTTATTCTTGATCACAAACAATGTCCTCCATTGACAAGCTGAATGAAGGGCACTTCACTGATTTATTAGATCTAATAAGAAGCAGACCTCTTGGGATGAAATACAAGATTGATTTTTAGTGGTGAGCCATGCTGCTATCCCAGCCACTGTGCTCAGCCTGATGAGATGAAACCAGGCATGCACAGGGACAGAGAGAGTTGAAACAGCACTGGCTTGAGAAAATAAGTAGGAAGATTTGCACAAGGAAGGGAAGGTGAAATGGAAACAAGGCTCACAACAGCAGCCCTTCCAACTGAGGGTTACTCTTTCCTTCCTGCAATCTGTCCCTCTCCCACTTCAGTCTATATATCTTAAGAGCAGCAAAAGTTCAAGGGCAACTCCAGTATGGATCTTGGGAAACCTCCAAGTCAGCCCCTGCCCATGCATCTGCCTTTCAGAGAAGCTCCTCTAAATATAGCAAGTATAATTTTCACATCAGTCTCAGCATCTACCAGGCAAACCACATTAGCTGAGTTCCGTGGATGCCGTTTTCCATCAGGAAAAAGACAACTAGCACAGCAGTACTTAGCTTGAGGCCCTATTAATAGCAGTCCTAATTATATGGCTGCAAATTTAATTCATAGCAATGATTAGTGTCAAAATCAAAGGCATCACACATCAATATTGATGGAATTGTATGAAGGCCATAAACAGAACAAGCAAGCCAACACATTCCCCCCCCCAGCAGTTAGTTGCTGTTAACTGTTGCATAAATGTCTCTTCTAATTTCGCTCAATGAAAATTGGTTTATTGAAGGAATCCATAGTTCTGAATGATTACAGCTCTAACATGATTCCCCTTTCCCTTTCTCCCCCAGCCATGAAACTGAGGTGCTCTGGAAGGAGAGCTGGACCAAACCCTCATGTTCCCTATAGGAAGGATGCCAAGTTCATTGTCAACTAACTTATCTGCTCTTATTGGCCTGTCAGCAGCTCTGGATCAACACCCCTCCAGCACACTGAACTCACAGCCAGGCTGCATGGACTCCATGGGTGACCTGCCTGGGCTGCCCACATCACCCAGGCCCTGTGGGGCTCTCTAACCTGCAAAGCAAGTGGTGAGCTCAGCATGGGAAAGCTGCCAGCAGTGCCACAGGGCTCAACACTGCTCCCAAGCAGAGAATTTATTCCTTTACAGATGAGCCAGTGCTGGGTGCTGGAAGGAACAGAAAGGGACTTCAAATGTACACAGGAAACAGAGGAATCCCAGACTGGTTTTGGTTGGAAGGGACCTTAAAGCTCATCCAATTCCAACCCTTGCCACTGGAGCAGCTTGCTCCAAGCCCCTGTGTCCAACACTGCCAGGGATGGGGCAGCCACAAAAGGAAGGGGTAGAGCTAAACAGCTTTGTACTGAAAGGGATGTGTGGGCAGGCAGAGGACTGGGGACATTCAGCACTCAGCTCCTTGAGAGCAGAGGCTGAAGCAGCAGCAGCCACTCTCCCAGTGAGCGTGCAGGAGGCAGTCAGGGGAAGAGTTAATGGGAAGGACATCAGTGAGGTAACGGAGCTTTAGTAATGAATTCTCACTGGGGAAGCACAGACAAATTTGAAAGGTTTCAGAGCTGGCTCCTTGACTCCTCCAGCTACACAAAAGCATCTTCTTTAAAACCCCAGCCTGAGCCACCAGCCTGTTTCCAAAGTAAATCAACAGCTGTGGGAGAGGGAATAGGTGTGAGGGCGCTTTCAGACATTAATTGTGCAGGTAGACAAGCAAGGTGGTGAGCTGCAGGAGATAAGGAACCTATCTGTAAATCTCTGGCACTTAGAAGTACCTACATTTTTACCATCCTCCCTTCACGTATGGGGAAAAAGAGATATGGAAACATTTACAGTCCTGAGTACTCCTGACTTTAAGACATGTCTGATCTTGGAACATGCACAAGAACTGGAGAAAACCTGTTAACTGCCCACCAGGTCTGCAGAGAGAGTCCCAAGTGCCCAGAGTTCAATGCAAAGCTGCTTCCTGTGGTCTCTCTTAAGCCACGTAAAAGATAATCGCATGTATCAGATAAGGAAAGATTTATTAAAGGCAAGGACAGGACCATGAGATTACAGAACATCATCATCCTCAGTCCCATGCACTGGAGGATGGCACTCCAGCCAACAATAACACAAGGCATAGACCTCATTGGCTGCAGACACCATGAAAGGCTGCCTGTAGTGAATGCCTGGAATGCATCTGCTGAGAGATGAACCAGTTTTCTGAGTGCCTGGTTACCACTGTCTCAAGCAGGTAAGGGATCCCAGCAGCCCTTACTCTGGACAGTGAGGTGGATGGGCATGAACAGATTAACTTTGCATCAAAAAGGTAGGTGCTTCATGCAGAAGAGCACAAGGAATTAAACCTTTCTGCTGTATCCCTACATAATTCATGGCACAAGACAGTAAATACCTACTGTGCAGGCACAGGCTGTTTGCTTTAACTGCCTCTAAATAAGGTACCTACTCAATGCCCCCAAAACACTGCAAACACAAGCACTAGGCTGCAAGTCTGGCTTGAAGCTGGCTTGAATATGCATTTGCAATATGCTAAGGATGCCTCTTCCATCCATTTAGCTAGAAACATCCCAGTGCTCCCATGTGTGACAGCAGGGGACACAAGCAGGGAGGAGAGAGGGGCTCTGCTTTACATGCCCACTCTCCCCCATGTTCAAAACTGTCCCACTGACACTCGAGAGGCACCAGGGAGGCACCTCATTTACTACTGCTCAGCACTTGTAAAGTGCTGGATGAATATTAATGAACTGATGTAATTAAAATGATGCAGACATTCAAGTGTAGTATCTGCCTGCCCTTGTATCTTCCTGGATAGATGAGGAAGAAATTCCCTGCTGCTTAAGGACACAAAAAAATTAACAGCGTGCTGTGGATGACATTTGTTAACTCCTTCCCTGGTACAAAGCAGCAGGGTCTGCATTTAGCAGGTTCACTTAATGGTGTCATTTCTATTTCAGGGCAATTTGAAGGATCTCAGCTTTCCAGAGCAACACCTCTAAGGCTGGTTTTGCTGGAGCTGACTTCTGCACCCACTGCCAAGATGCAGCTCCCACAAACAGCCTTACCCACCTCTGCTTGCACTCCCCAGTGCCATTCCACCCTCATTTTAAACATGGAACTCCTGATGGAGAACTGGTGAGGAGCACACAAGATACATGACTGAGCCTGACCAGCCTCTGCACAGCACATACTGCAGAGCTGTTTAGAGGACTCCAAGAGGAGGCAATCCCAGCTGGATTTCAGAATCCTAAAATTCACCAGTTCCCCCCATCCCCTGTGCTGGGGGAGGAAACCAGCAGGAGCATCTCTTTGCCCTAGGCAACTAACCCCGGCTTTGTGATGCAGAGGGTGAGGAATGTTATCTTCCAAGACTGATCAATCATCCAACTGTCAAAGGAAGAGTAGGAGGTAAGAGGCAGAGGGAAGCAGTAGGACTTTGCCCTGAGGCTTGGTTTCCAAAAGCAGCCAAGTTAACTCATTCCTATCCCTCCATGGCCAAACATCCTGCCACCACCATGGTCTTCTACACAAGGATTGCTGGGAAACAGCACAGAACTACTGTAAGATTTCCATCAGTGTGTCAAAAAGAAGGAATGATCTGAGACCTTGGACACAGCTTGCTGAGGTTCACTCAGAAACTGCAAACCAGCTCCTCACTTTACTCAGACTGGCCCATTATTGCCCTCATCATTTCTGCAATAGCCCTGCAGGCACACACCACAGTTCACTGAACTTTGCTTCACCAATGCAAGGCTCTCTGTGACCCAAACCCTGTGATTTTTGCTCCTGACTGGCTCCCAGTTTCACACTGGGAAACATCTGTAGGGCACAGCAGCAGTTACACACGTCAGTCTCCCAAGACAGATGAAAACTGGACCCTGGCCCTCTCCAAAGCCATGAAATAAGCTTACCTTCTTCAGCTTGCCAGTCTTAGTCCCCACGAACACTACGCTGTAGCCGTTGTAGACATAGGAAGCAACAGAAGTCATCCGGTCCCGGCTGGAGGTGAAGAGTGTGACTCCATCCACGGGTGTGGAGCCGCCCAGGGGCTGGTTGATGTCGAGCCCACAGAAGTTGTCATCGATGGGGACTGGCTGGAAAGATGAGGTTTGGGACAGCTGTGAGTGAAACAGAGCACAGGGCAGCCCCACACATGCAGAGGGGAGCCAATGGTGCTGACAGCAGAGTGGGAGCCACCCCCTGCCCGGGTCCCTGCCCGCTTCAGCTGCCTTCCCCAATGGCCAAGGCCAAGACACCCTGGCACCTGCTCCCAAAACGCATCTGGACAGGGCTGTGGAGGAGCCCTAAGTCCTACAGACTCTTCCACTCTCTCTGGCACAAAAGGCTCAGCTCCAGAACAGAGATAAACCTTCCCTGTGTGACCATGGGGCTATGGGGAGCACCAGCCTGCCTGCCCTGGAAAGGTAGATAACCATCCAGGGAATGGGCTCCAGCAACCACCCAAGCACGAAGTGGGAAGAATCACTCCTGCTCCTTCCACTGCCCCGCTGTGCACTCCCCTACAAACCACCTCTCTGTGCCTCAGTTTCCCTTCTATGACACAAGGAATACAGATGCTGGCTTCTCCCTGGAACACCACTTGCTACAAGTGAGGGAAAAGTCATTCTGCTGACAGCTAAGTATTATTAAGCCACATCAGCTGAGATTACTCGAGTGGTGACATGGGTGGCTGCTCACCATCACACTGACTGCAGTCCACTTATATTCCACAAGGGACATTAACTACCAAATGCTCAGGCACATCTAGTTGTAACTGACAGGATGACTCTCTCCCTTGCAAGCCAGCACTCAAGATAATCTTCACCTTCCTTCTTTCATTTCATTTAACCCATGTTTATCTCTTCTCAGCAGCCAAGCTTACTATGTTTGGCAAAAGAAGGCCCCAGGGATTCCCAAGTCATCCCAGGAACAATCTACAAGTGAATCAAGACTAAAGAAGTCAGCTGAATAGAAACAGAAAAGATGTCACTGCCATTTGTATTTATCCTGCTAGTTTGCTGATACCACCCTCTTGCTCAGGGACAGGCAAGAGCTTTTCTCTTGCTTCCAGAGCCCTGGGTTGGGAACAGCAAACACTTCCAGCAAGCTGCACACTTGTATTCATCTACCTTAGTGCTACCCCTTCTTTCCACTGTCATCAGTAACTCTCTGACAAGAACATGGACTCTGTTCTATGTTAAGGGAAACTGAGGCATAGAATCGTAGAACGGTCTGGGTTGGAAGGGACCTTAAGGCCCATTCGGTCCCAAACCCCTGCCACAGGCAGGGACCCTTTCACTACACCAGGTTGCTCACAGGGAAGAGCTTCTTCCCAAGATCTCATCTCAATTCCCCCTCTGTCAGTTTAAAGCCATTTCCCCTTGTCCTGTCCCTACATGTGATCCTGTTCTGCAAGCTCATGTTCCATAGGGCCACTGATACCAGTTCTCAAAGGCTACCACAGCCAACAGCCAGAGCACCCTTACCGCTTTAGTGCACTGGACATCCTTCCCCAGCAGCCAGTTTAGCTCCAGGTTGCCTTCCCCTTGGTAGCAGGACTGGAGACGGTCCTTGATCTGAGCATTGATGGTGCGAATGGGGAAGACGCAGAGCGCAGAGTCATCGGGTGGCTGGTGGTACTGCTTCTGGCCCTTGGAGAAGATGGCAAAGAGGACATCCTCCTGTGCTGTGATGTTGAGGGACCTGGCCAGCACATCCCCTGGCTTAGAGAGGTACGCTGCTTGCAGGAGGCGGTACTCCATGTCTCCCTTGGTGCAGCCAAAGGGCAGAGAGACATAGGAGTGGAACTTGGGGTCATCTTTGCAGAGACGGACAATGCGAGATGTGTAAAAGAGGTCGCTGGCAGAATTGATGGAGACACCCTCTGGGGTCTCGGGTTGGACAGTCAGAAAATAGACAAAGTTGCCACTGGCAAAACCATAGATGTAGAAGATGTCAAAGTGCGAAACAAGGGCCAAGGTGTCCGAGGGGATTTTGATGAGGGATGAGACAAAGTCACTGTGGAGCTCATAATCCAACATTGCCGACGACTCTGGGTCCCGGGGAAGTTTGCGGCTGGAGAGGGTGGGGAAATAATCCTGCTTCCCATCCACCGCCGTGCCAATGAAGAGCTTCCCATCTTCGCCCTCCGAGCGCACAATCACACCATACATGGTGCCTGTCTTGTTGACACTGGAGAGGTAGTGCTCCTTTTTGTGTGAGGGTTCCACCAAGATGAAGAGGTCATCCAGGCGCAGCAGCTTGCAGACCCCCTGGTAGAGGCTGCCGCAAGCCAGCAGCCGGTTCTCAGAGTAGTCAATGATCAGCAGCTTGTTGACGTTGTTGGTGAGGGTGAGGACCTCGCTGCATGGCTGGACGATGAGGGGTGGGTAGCAGGATTTATTGTCCTCCTCAGGACCAGTTTTATGAGCTACTAAAATGGTCAGGTTACCAGAAAGCTTGTAAACCCTGTTGATGGCTCCAACGTAGACTGCTCCGGTGCCCTGGTGGACTGTTAGGTGGTTGAACGTCCAGTCCCGGTTCTCAGAGTGGAAAGTGCTGAACAAGGCATTGCTGGACACGTTTCGGGAGAGAGATGCCAGGAAGAGACAGAACAAAGCCACCGACCAGCCATCAGAGTCCAGTACCCGAGGCCAGTTCTTCCTCTGATCCATCCTGGGAAAGGCAAACTCTGTCTTCCCTGCGTGTGTCCTGTGCCCCAGCAATGTCCCTCACATGGTTCTGAGGAAAGAAAAGAAACACAGAGAGCAGAGGATTAGATCCAGTGTGCCCTGCAGATAAAATTCAAAGGAGACTTTCTAATTACACAGTCCTTCAGATAAAGGGAGGATGTCTCTAAGCCCAACAAAAAATTAAGCAGGTCTCCTAACTTACTGGTAAACAGCTCAGGCTTGATGCTCTGCCACTTGGTTCAGCCTCTGCACATTAATTTGTTGTGTGGTTTAGCTGTTTATAATGTACTCTGCTCAGCCATGGGAGGGGATAATCAGCTTCAGCCCAAGACAAAGCCTGCAGCTCACACACCCAACCATCAATCTGCAATCTTGGCTAAAAGGATGTCTCCTGCAGGGTATGTTGTTGGAAGCAGCGCAGGAAATAAGAGGTGTTTTCTACCTTTGCATCCTCTATGATTCAATTTGGAAACCTGAGGAAGAAGTCTCACACAGGCAAGTTCACCGAGCACATACACACCAAAGCTGCCAGCACCTCCCCTTCCCAGAGCCAGAAGCAGCTCTGAAGATGCTCCTCAGGCTTCAGGAGGTACTTTGCTGCTGAAAAGCAGCTCCTATTGGGGTGGGAGGCATGTGGTTGGATCAGGAACCCAACACTGCCAACAGCATGGTGTTCAGGGAAAGCCTGGCTGCCCATCTGGCCGCCTTGGACACATTTCCTGCACTAACAAATCCTACGCAAAGCAACAGCTTAGACATGGGGTCCAAAAGACCCAACACCACCCAAGTTGTCCATACGCTGTTTGAGATAGCTCTATGGATAACAGAAGTATACTTTGAATGACGTGCCCTCACCCATAAGGACAAGGCAAGGGAAGACTCGAGGTGGAGACCTCTTGCCAAAGTCTGCATGGAAATAAGGCACAAAACACAGACAGGTTTAGCTGTTGTCTTTGTGAGTGCTCCCACAGCATCTAGCCCTCATTCAGGCCCAGGCTACAGCTGGAGCCCCACTGACGCTGGGTCCCATCCTCCCGGCTCACACGGGTGCTCTCAGCCTGAATCAGGAATCAATCACCAGGTTGGAATTTCCTTAGGAAGTGGGTGCGCGCCTCAGAGACGCTCCAGCTGAGTGGGATGGGTTCACATAAGAGCTTTCCACCTCGGGCTCCTACAGGGCAGCTGGAGCTGGTGCCAGTCAAGCGCTCTGCCAGGCAGCAAGGACTGAGGAGAGCTGCTCAGAGGAGCCGCGGAACAACACCTTGAGGCAGGCACCACATAAGGTCCCCAGGAGCATCCCTGCACTGGGGCTCTGCACCTCCCTTGTCATCACAGACACTGTGTCTCATCCTTGTCATCACCTCCAGACCTGACATGCCTTGAACCCTTGGCTTGCACACCACCAAAAATGCATGAGTGTCCAGACTCAAAAAAAACCCCAAACATCAGAGTCCTCCTTTATCTCAAATTATCCATTCCTTCCTCCAGTCTGGATACAGGAAGCATTTCAGGCTGCTGTGGGGAATGATGCTCTCCACCCCCTTACAGCAGCACAGAGGCTGAGCCACCATTTCACCTGCATTCTCTGCACCAAAGCACCATCACCTCCCACCACGGCCACGCAAACCCCAAGCACACACACCAGGGAGATATTTGCCCTCCCTGCTGATGTGACTGGACTCCCCTCCTCTGCCCTACATGCAGATGCAGGAGGCTGCTCCCCAGCACAGCCCAGGCCCTGCTCTCCTCAGACTGATGCTGATCTCCATTCTGGTATTTCAAACCACAGTACTGCAAACCTGCACTGAGCTCATCAGCAAGTGTCACCCACGAGCTGCTCTTCAGGCTTGTTACCACCGGGAAGCAGAGATGGGTGTTTCTGAGAGGTGACAGAGCAGCTCTGTCCCTGGGTTGCACATCACCATGTCACTGACAAGACAGGAGAAAGAGAGCGGTAATGGGTTTCTCATTGTGCTCGTAGATACATTTCCCCAGCTGATTGCTTCTTACTGCCAGTCTCTTAATTTCTACCTTGGGCTGAGGCAGTTTCTGTCTCTGCCAGCGACAGCATAGACCCTGCTGCATTCTTGTCCTTGTTTGGATAGTTGTGGCCAGAAGCAGCTCCCTGCGCTGCAGACCCCAATGTGCCGGGTAACCTCCCTAGCTCTTCCCATTGAATTCCCAAACAAACACCCCAAAGTTATTCTCTGAATCCAGAATCTTTCTAAAGAACACAAAAGGTTCTTGAGGATGTGCTCAGAGGAAGGCTCACCCACACGAGGGCTGCTGGCGACCCATGGTGGGCACCAACAACCTGATCACAGACAGCAGCTTTGATCTTGGACAACATAGCAATGCAGCACGAGCCACACACACTGGCAGGGAGATGTACCACATCTGGTATCACACAGAGAACCCTACACCATAGGAGAGCTCAAGAGGGGCCCAGAAAGCTGGCACAAGAGCTGCTAATACAGGAGCCCTATGGAAAACCTGAATTGGTGTCAAAGCACCTTCAGATCCATGCACAAGGTCACGGCAGAGCACCTCGACATCAACACATAAAAAACCTCGAGTACTGTTGTTCCCAAAGCTCAGACATGAAACCCAACTGCCCTTGGCCTTGGGGAGGGCATGGAGGTGATGGCTGCAGCACCACAGGGTACAGAGAAAGCAGGGGCAGCACAAATGGGCTTTCCTCCAAGGCCAAAACATCTCTCATAACAGCAGTCCCAAAAGAAAGCATCCCTCCGTTTCTCATTCCTTCAGAAGAGATGCTTCTGGGGCAGAGGGCTCTGGTTCCAGAGGAGCCCAGAAAGTGAAACAGATTCAGCAGGGAACAGGGAGGCTCTGCTGGGAAGCTCCACACACACTTTTCCTGCTCGGCAGCTTTCCAATGTTTAAAAGGTTGTTCCATTACAAAGTGAGAAAAGAACAGGGCAAGCTAGAAATTAATACATTTAAATAATTAAAGGTGATATACATATGGGCCAACAGAAGCTCTTCACGTAGGCCACAGCAGTTTTATATCCCTCCCAGCAACGTCTTCATTCAGGAACAGTATAAAAGCCAGAGCCAGGCTGGAGCTGCTGTGCAGCAGAGCTGTCAGTGAAGCCCCACTCCTATGCAGGGCCTTACACAGAAGGTTTTGCAGAGTGTTTGTGAACAGTCACTGCCAAAGGCAAGAGAGATCATCCAGGAAGAGGAATCTGCACTTCCAAACATCATTTGAAGATGACAGAGCATGGCCATCAGCTGACATCCTACATGAACAAACCAGGGGGAAATGATTCATCCCTGGCTCCTACCAGGTCCCCACTGTCCCAGGGCTGGGGCAACATGTGGGTGAAGAACACAGATGAAGCAGTGTGAGCAGCAGGTCGAGGGCTTGAACCTGCCCGAGGGGAGACTGAGCTGAGCTCTTAGGCAGAAGCTGTTCCCTGGGAGGGTGCTGAGGCGCTGGCACAGGGTGCCCAGAGAAGCTGTGGCTGCCCCATCCCTGGCAGTGCTCAAGGCCAGGTTGGACACAGGGGCTTGGAGCAGCTGCTCCAGTGGAAGGGGTTGGAGCAGGAGGAGCTTTGAGGTCCCTCCAACCCAAACCATTTGATTCATTCAACCATCAGCATAAACCCACTGTGTGCCCTGCAGAGGAGTTTGGGGATGGCTGGGAGCAGCTGGGGAGTTAAACACCAGGGAAACAGGAGAGGAGGCAATTTTAACTCTGATCCTTAATACTATTTGACCATGAATTTTTCCTCTTTTTTATTTTGGAAGCCAGTTTAAAAGATGGCCTTCAAAGCAATCTAAAGCTATTAGTAACGCAAGGTGAAAGAGAGAGTAAATTCAGGGACACAATATAAACCCCAGCAGCTGAAAGGCCTCAATTAAGCTGAAAGGAGTTATCTGGTATTTAAATAATTATTAAATTGAAGGAATAATCACAGGTCTGAGCTGATTTTTTTCCCCCCACTGTCATCCTAATGGAGGCTATAATATTATTATTCAAATGCCCATGATTCTCATTGAGGGGGGATGAAAAAAGGGCTCATTTAATCTCCATGCGACAGGGCTTCAGGAGGCCCGATTAGTCATTTCTCTTATTTCAGCTGTCACTCACTCCAGGCGCTACGGTTTATCATTAGCGGCATTTTATGCACATACACACACACAAATGAAGGAAAATTAAAGCAAAACCAAAAAGAGACTCTCCTATGGAAGATGATGGATCAAAGGGACAGTTTTTGTTACCCATGTGGCAGCCACATTTGCTTCATGGCGCTGGGGTCCTTTCTTTTGGGGTACAGTTGGTCTCGTGAGCAGTGATTTATACATAGCCTCACATCCCTCATCAATCGCATCTGTGCCCCTGGGACACTCCATCCCCTTTGGAAGTGGCACTTCCTGCAGCCCAGTACCTCTGAGACACAGCAAATGCATCTGCACCAACCCCAGCATCTCCACTTCTGCCCTCCCAGCATCCCAGTGCCATGTGCTTTTCCTGGGATGTCCCTGCATTGTTCCCAGCCCAGAGGCCACCAGGGTCATAGAATCATAGAATAGTTAGGATTGGAAAAGACCTCAAGATCATCCAGTTCCAACCCCCCTGCCATGGGCAGGGACACCTCACACTAAACCACACCAACCACGAGACACGGTGAGGGCAGAGAAGGCAATGATACCCACTAGGTTTGTTCTGTCCTAAGGCCACACGGGTTTGGGGATCTGCCTCACAGGATGAAGCCTCCTGAGCAATAACTGAGCTTGCAGGGAGTGGGACAACAGGCCCATGACTGCTTCCTAATCTGGAGACAGACTCTGTCCCTGGCTCGGCAGGGCTGTGCTGGCTGCCACAGGCAGGAACCTGCTTCCCCAGAGCTGTTTATTCACAGGGATGGTATTTCACAACCTCGTCAGCTTTCTGAGAAAGAGTTAAGAGGGCAAAATACAGCATTGTGATTATTACTTCCTCCAGGCCTGGGACAAGGAAGAGGAGGGGAAGAACAAAACCCAGCCATGAAAAGGCATTTCCCTGATAACAAACACGATTGCCTGAATTATGCACAAAATTTGTCCAGAGTTCAGATATTGGTTATACAATGCATACTGGATAAGCCACCTCTCCTCCCCTCCTCCCTCTCGAGCACACACATCCCAACAGGTCTGGGGTAAAGAGAAACAGGAAATCCCTGCTGCTAGCCCCATCTTTCTAACTGTGTTTTGTGCAGTGCTCTGACCTGACCTTATTCCTGGCTTTGTCCCAGACAAACCTGGTTGAGTCTATGATTCTATGACAGTGGTGACGAGCAAACATAGCCACAGCTACCTGCAACTGCTAAGGATGCTGAAACAGAGCAAGGAGGCATTTCTTTAACACTAAGTCATCACTGGCTCCCCTGGCAAAGCTAAAGTAGGACCGCAGCCGTGGCTCACATCCAGCTGTGTACTACAGCTGGAGACATTTAACCCACCAACCCCAAAAGAAAGAGCTCCTAACGAACCCAGGACACCTAGGTGGCAGAAATTAGACCCCTTTTTCTTCCCCTGTGCTGCTACTTGACACCTGCAATCTGAGAAACCACAGCTGGCAGCTATTGAGCTTCAAGTACACTGCTGCCAAATAGCTTATAAATTACCTTGCACTGAGAGAGGTGCTGGGAAAAGAGGACTTTATTCACCACGCAGTCCCTGAGGACAGGCCCAAGGCTGGAGACAGACCCTGATTTTCCTGGATGAAGTATGACACAAAGGGAACACGTAACGCTGCTTAAGTTTAATAGGTGGTTTAGTCAAGTTAGGGGAAGTCTCAGTTTCAGCCAAACCTCTGCAAACAGGTCACTGGCTTTGGATAACATTCAGTCATAAAAGTTTGTGGGCAGGAGGTTGTGATTCCCTAATCCAGTCCCTTGCTGGAAGGACCAGCTATAATCTTCATCCAATGGGTTTCTCTTCTATACCGCTTTTAAGTACCCCCAGAACCAGAGTCCACAATCCCTCCAAGGCAACCTAGGCCAGCATGTCCCTTCAGAAGTGCTTTTTACCCATTTCTTACCCAAGTCCTGATGGACGGAGGTTTCTCCACCCCTCTTCACTGGTGCACCTGAGCATCCTTTGATTATTCATGAGCTTCATTCCCAACAAAATACAATTTAATGGATGGTGACCTCAGGCGCAAGCAGATTAAACGATTAAGTGATTTGCCCAAGGCTGGTCAAAAGGTCCCAGTGACAACGGCAGGAGTTTTATCTCCCCAGCCTCAGCCCAGCCTGTCCCTGGGTGACATCCATCTGCGCTTTATTACAAGAGAATATTACAGTGCAGCACGAGGGAGGATCACAGCACAGCCACCGAACTGGAGGAGTAGAATAAGCAGCAGCTTCTCCTGGCCTCACTCCAAGTGCACCACAGGCAAGGGAAGAACCCCAGCTTCAAATTAAATGGGTCCCCAGCCACTCCATTAAGCAGAAATCCTGAAACAGAACTCCTTTGGCTGTGCCAGGCCTGTGCAGTGAGTGGTGTTCGTTATCCCCACCGCTCCCTACGGCAGCAGATGTACTTACACAGTAGCCACAGTGCTGTTACCTAAGTAAACCAGGAAATTGGACATTTGTTAAAATTAGGTTCTGAGATGCTGAATCCCAACTGTGCAGCTATAGATTTCATTCAGCCTGCAGCACTGGGATGCTGAAGAGCAGGCCACTGCCTGTGTTTACTGGTTATGATGCTCCATGCTGCTCCAGAGTGGGATTATGAGCCACAGCCACCAAGTCAAGCCTACACAACTGCAGGGCATCGTGCTGTCCATCGCTGCACCTTCCCCCATCACACTGTGAGGGTAGGGGTGGTAACAGCATCAAACCAGGCCAGGAGCCATCAGGACAAAAAGCAAAGGAACACACAAAGGGAGAGGTTCTTCCCCACTGTGTGACCAGCACCATTGGCTCACTGCTTCTCTCCAGATTTCAGCTGCCAGGGATGATGCTGGATGATGATTCCCATTGCAGAAGTGGAAGAAATTACTATCCACCACTGTGCCACTGTGGGATTGCAAGGACTCAGAAAGGCAGAACACAACTGCAAAAGCCCTTAAATTAGCAACAAAACTGAAGCAGACAGGTTGATGTAGGAGAGAGCCACACAGCACTGAAGAACCCTTCAGGGACCATTAACCAGCCCTCGTCAGGCCTGTCTTAGTGGAAGTATGTGCTATGAACTGCAACCAACACCAGCATTATCAGCCACACGAAAGAAGTGCCTTTACCTCTTGAAGCCTCTTTACACA
Organism: Melopsittacus undulatus; assembly: GCF_012275295.1. Lineage (NCBI taxonomy): Eukaryota > Metazoa > Chordata > Aves > Psittaciformes > Psittaculidae > Melopsittacus > Melopsittacus undulatus. The sequence goes on from NC_047542.1 coordinate 2,631,840, forward strand.
GGGTCTCCTGCCCTTTTAAGTGCATCACTGGGGTGTTTGATGCAGTTTTTGAACGCGTTTCCAAGTGCCTGAGCCCTGGGAAATGTAAAGCATCTCCACTCCTTGCACAGTCTGCTCCACAGAGCGTGACAAGCAGTGACCACTGCAGAGCTCACAGCCACACAAACTGCTTGCTGCAGGATTCCAGTGAGTCCCATGCATAGCTGCCCATAGCGCTCCCAGTGCCAGCAGGTCCAGCCAAGGACCTGGAGACATCCCCACCATCAGCTGAACATCATCTCCTCTCCTACAGTGTTTAGACATCAGTGTCTACTCAAGAAAGTGACTTCTCTTCCCACTCGTCTGCTCCATGCTCCTCTGCCCTGCTTTTCAATTTCAGAGCTCTGGCAGATTAATTCAAGCCTGTTTAATAACCCTTCTGTTTAGATGAAACAAGCTGTCTTGTTTTCTTTATTTCGAACACTAACTCTCATTTCGCTGCTAAGGATCTTTCTGTCATTTACAAACTCCTCTTTCCAGCCAAGCTCATCATCGGCTGGAGAAAGCATCTGCTTACATCCACATCTGACATCAACCAGAAGCTACAGCATGAGGTTAAGGAGGGAATGGACACCTTGATGGGTAAGAGGTCCCAGAAGCCTGAGCTTGTCTTGCAGAACCATCAGCTACACAAATCCCTGTGTAGCACAGACCAGAGGGCAAACACCAGGGTCAGCTCCAGACAACATGGGCGAGAGGAAAATGCAGCTCTGGGACCCCCAGCACAGGAAGGATGTGGACCTGCTTGAGTGATTCCAGAGACCATGAAGATGGTCTGAGGGCTGGAGCAGCTCTGCTCTGGAGCCAGGCTGAGAGAGCTGGGCTGGGGCAGCCTGGACAAGAGAAGGCTCCTAAAGGGGAGACCTGAGAGCAGCTCCAGTGCCTAAAGGGGCTGCAGGAAACCTGGAGAGGGGCTTGGGACAAGGGCCTGTAGGGACAGGCCAAGGGGAATGGCTTGAACCTGCCCAAGAGAGGGGAGACTGAGCTGAGCTCTTAGGCAGAAGCTGTTCCCTGTGAGGGTGCTGAGGCGCTGGCACAGGGTGCCCAGAGAAGCTGTGGCTGCCCCATCCCTGGCAGTGCTCAAGGCCAGGTTGGACACAGGGGCTTGGAGCAGCTGCTCCAGTGGAAGGGGTCCCTGCCTGTGGCAGGGGTTGGAGCTGGAGGAGCTTTAAGGTCCCTTCAACCCAAACCATTCCGGGGTTCTATAAAAGGAGACACGAGAGCTGGAGCACCCAAACCCCACATGTTCAAGGGTCACAGCACATCTCTGTGGGAAACATGCCTCAGAGAACGCAGGCTCATGGAGCCCTGCTCTGTGCCCCCAGCACAGCAATTGATTGGCAATGGTCACAGCAGCTGCTCCCAGCACCGTAGATGGGCCCCAGCGCCGGTGGCCATCACCCCTCCTCTGGCCCCTGGGCTGCATTCACCATCACCCGCTCTCCTCACACCGCAGGGTTCGGAGGCATCGGCTGGATCATGGTGTGATCCAGCAGAGCCTCCTCCCTCCCACCCACTGCAAGCCCCAAGTGCTGTGCACAAGGAATAACAGACACACAGGGACCCAGCTCCCGATGGGAGTGAGTTGGAGCCTCTCAGCTGTCTCCTGCCTCTTTGAATTTCAAAGCTGCACTTGTCTGTAGAGCAACTGAGTCATTTCCTTCCTATATCCAGGCTATCGGACTGGATCCAGCAGTGCCTGGAAAACAATAAATCCTTCAAGGACTTGTGAGGCCATATTTCACAGGAATGCAGCAAGCCTGCCTGTTTGGAGAGCTCCTCACACCCGCTTTAATTCAACACTCCTCCATGGAAGCCAGAGCACCCTGGCCCAGGTCCCATCCCTGCTGCTCCCACCACCTGGAGAAGCACTGGGGCACCCAAGTGTGGTCCAGCACTAGTGATCCATATGGACCAGCACCTCCTCATCACCCCAACCAGAGTCATCACTGAGGGGCTGATGGCTGAAGAACTGGTAACGAAATCCCCTTGATTCCCTAAAACATACGGAGGATCTAGGAGGGAGATGAGGTACAGCTGCACTTCCACTGAGACAACAGGGTTGAGATGCTTTGTCAAAAGCAACTCCCAAATTGGAGTTCCCATGCAGCTCTGCAGCAAACTGATGCATTTCCCAGGATCATTTCAGTGCTGCTTCCATTGTCTTTTTAGATGGCAGGAGCAAAGCCCAACTGACTTACATTAAGATTCATAACACTCTTAACCAAATGACACCATGTATATGAGAAAAACTAAATGACAAGAAAATTAATAATATATCCTCTTCAGTAACAAGATGGCTAAAGCAGATAGTCTGGCAAAGTGTCATGTTGATAATGGAAACTCACAGAGAACGTAACAAGAATTGTCGGGGATGAACGAATGAGTCAGTATTTTGCTTTATGTCACGTTAAAATTTACACTGTTTGTGGTAAAACCCTTTCTTTCAATCTTGGAAGGAGAAGGAAATTAAGCCAATATGGTTTAGTTTTCAATGGGCCTTTGCAGCTCATAGAGAGGACAGTGTGAAAGCAGGCTGGTGGGGAAGGTGAGCTGCCCAAAGCCCTGTGCCAGCAGGACTCACACCCAAGGAGAATGGACCTTTACTGACATCAAGAATGGGACTGACATTTTGGACAAGTCTGCAAGGAAATGAATGGTTAAAAACCATGCTGAACTCACACTGCAAAGAGGCCAACTCCACCTGCCAAGTCAGTCCAATCCCACCCATCCCATCACTCCTGAGGTGACATCTCCCAGCATCCAGTATCCTGAGCTTATTTTCAGAACAAGTTAAACAACATCCCTGGAAGTCCTTCAGAGAGCCTCTGGCTTTGGTTTCTCCCCCAGAATCTGTTCTAGCACTTCCCAAGTTGTGGCCATTTCCCTGTCACAGAATTTATTTGCTGGAACCGATGGAACAGATTTGCCCTGTCGCACAATTTATGCCTTGAAAAGCCAAGTTGCATAAGCACTTGTACCGGCACCTTATTATATCCCAGTGGACAAGCAAAGGGGCTCCTGCCTCTTTCTTCCAGTGAACCCTGGAGTGCTTGCTCATACTCCTTGGTTGCTATGAGATTTTAAAGGCAGTTGAAACTTGTTACCACCAAATGGGCTTTTAACACAATTCCTGCTCCATAAAGCTCCTCGCCAGCCAGTGGAGCCAAAGACACCAGAGCCCACTGATGAGAGAAGGGCTCATCACTGCTGCTGCAATTAACTCCTTGTGAGCAGCAGAGAGAACTTCGCAACTTGGAGAGGAATAGTCTGCAGTGAACCTTTTGCTGCTGCATCATCTCTCAGCCAAACTGATTACTTACTGGGGATGCTTTTCATCCGGCCCTTCCAGCTTCTACAACACAACAGATGATGCCTCCATCATGTTAAATTGATTTGGAAATACAGAGGGGCAGACATCAAAGGTCAGAAGTTTTTGAAGCTTTAGGGCAAACCGAAACATTTCTCAATCCAGGGTACACTTTGAGAAGCTCTTACTCCCAGTTTGCTAACTGGGACGAGCTCATTTCCCCCCCAGCCTCTAAGTACATAAGCAGCATCTTTGGGAAGCGCTCAATACACAACAAAGTGATTTTGAAGAACCCTGAAGAAAAACCAGCCCTCTCCAGGCAGTCCTGCCTTTCTGGCTGCCCTACATCTCCCAGAGTCAGTGCCTGAATGAAAGAAGAGATTTGGGCATCTTTGTTTTCACTTGTGCCCTACCTTCAGCACTGACACTTAATAAAAGGAAAACAGCAGAAGACACGCTTAGGGGCCAGCAGTGGAACAGGTACATTGATAAACCAGCGCTCTCTTGTGCCCACGTGGGTTTTGATAAAGGACGTGTCCATTACATCCACACAGTCACTCCTCGTCAAAGCCTGGGCTAACCAGGATGCTCAGAGTACACAGAATCACACACAGCATCCCTCACATCACACAGAACCAGCATCAGCTTACTCCAAGTCCAGGTTTGCTGCCAGGATCAAACTGTACTCCTGTTACACAGTCAGAGCAGCAGCACCCCAACCCTACTCAGCCCCTCTTGACACCCCAAGGGCAGGAGCTCCCCTGGTTTAGCTTCAGTGGAGATGACAAATCTTTATCATAGGAATAATTGAGGCGGTTCGGAAACCTCAGGCATGCTCCTGCTTCCTCCCCACCCCACCTCTTCGCACTTCCATTAAGAATCAAAAGGAAATTCACAGGCTTTTTTTGTTTGAATAACATTACAGGCTGTGACATAAACCAGCACAGGCAGGAAATATGACCATGAGAGCAGTGCTCCATCCTCTGCTCCTGTCACTGCCACATTTTGGGGACTTGGCAAATGAATGAGTAAAGGAGACAGCCTGTGTGTTTTATGGAGTTGAACTGTAACATCCCTGTTAAGCAGCCAACTTACCATTTCTCTGCTCTGACATCAATAAATCTATCCAGCCACAGGGAACAAAGCTCTTCACATGAACTGGCTACACGTGAATCCCTCCAATCTGGCTACCTGGGCAAGCCATCAGCCCACTGGGGTCTGCCACACTATTGCTTTCGTAATAGCCTCCAAAAAGTGGGAAATTGCCCATTTCAGTACTATGACAGGTTTCAAACCTGCACAGCCATTCATCACAGCACCTGCTTTTCCAACAGCCGATTCCCAGAACCTCAGCTTCCCACTCATGGGAGCAAAACCAGCCCCTCTGGGCCATAAAGTAAACCTTGACAAGGCAAACTCTGACAGCACAGCAACCAGGAAGCAAAGAAAAAGAACCCAAAGCCTTGGTTTAGGTATAATTAATCCCAAAACCTCAAAGCTCAAACTCAGTTTTGGGAGCTCGCTCCCAGGTTAACAAACACAAGTGGAAAACCCCTCTAACACCTACAGCTTTCTGCCCTTTGCTCGCTGGATGCCCAGCTTCCTCCACCACACCACGCCGCACACGAGGGATCGCTATGAGCTTGCTCTTACCGCTGCCATGGAAGTGCTATGGAGGAAACAGCACATCAACCTCTCCGGGAGGTGCTGGTTCCCAAGCTCCCCGAGCCTGGAATAACACGAGGAACTTATTCCACGCTGAGTCAGGGTCTGACGGCAGCTCCTGGCCCGGCTGTGCTGGATGTGCTTCCTTCCCGGCGCGCGTCACGGGCGGCAGAGCAGTGAGGAGCAGCCCAGCACTGCCCAAGAGGTTTCCTGTTTTCCCCAGTGCCGTGCAGCTTCCCGAGAGATGGGACAGGGAAAGGGGGCTCCGGAGCCTGACACTGAGCTGCTGCGGGAACTGAACTGTCTGGTCTTAAACTGCTGTTAAGCCAGGAGCTGAAAGGAAAATAAGCCGTTCCTTTAACATTCCCTGATGTAGGCAGGGAACGGCCTCTCCATGGACTATCCCCAACCATCCCTTCAACGGGAAAATGAAGTAAGATTCCCCTGTGCACCCCAAGGGCTTCCTATCCCCCACATCCTGGTACTCCCATGCTTGAATTAAGGTCACAGAAGGTGGAAGCCGCTGGTTCAGCCCTTCCAAGTCACCACAGGGAAGCAGAGTCCGGGTCCATGCTCAGCTCTTTCTGTCTGTGCCCACTCCTCTGAACAGCCTCCTGCTCACAACGATTTGTGCTGATGTAACTGTTCCCATAGAGGCTTCAGCACCTTAAACCAGCACCTCCCTTTGCTCCCACCAGCACCAGTGGCCACTGGACTGTGAGCGCAGCTCTGGTATTACAAACCACCAGCACCCACCGGGAGAGCCCACACTGCTCCCACCGAGCCCAAGCTGCTCCACATCCACTCACCACACTCGGGAGGAGGCTCAGCCTCGGCAGCAGCCAGGAAGGAGACTGCCCTTCCCGTGCGGGACCCAGCGCGAGGTGCCGGGACCGTGCTGCGGTGCTGAGCCCCCCCCCCCCGTGCTCCGAGCCCGGCTCAGCCGGCGGCTCCGTTAATGGGCCCTGCGAGAGCAGCGGCGGCGGCAGGAGCCGGCGAGGGGAGAGGTCAGGGTAATATTTACTCAGACGTCACCTTTCACTTTCATGAAGCTGGGTTGGGGCAGGAAAAGGGCTGCGAGGGACGATCCTGCCTGGGAAGCTGCTGCCACACCAAGCACAACATGCGGACGGCTCCAGACAGCCATGAAACATGCCTGGGGATGGGCTCTGGGTTCTTCCCTCTATTGCTGTCATCCACCCCATTGGAGAGGCAGAGGGAATGGCTGGGGTAGGCAGCAGCCAGGTCTCCTGCACTCCGGGACATCTTCCTCCAGACAGGAGCCCATCACACAGCAGGGACATCTTCCTCCAGACAGGAGCCCATCACACAGCAGGGCCATCCCTCCGCACCATGGTATTTATGGAACTCCCGGGAGGCAAGGCACACAGTGCAGGGAGCCAGCAGGGAAGTGCATCAGCTTGCTCCCAAAACGTCCCCAGAGGACCTCTGTTTCTTGGAAGCACCATGTCCTGTGCCAAGTGGAGAGATGGGTTCGAGTGTGCCTCCCAGCACGGAGCCAGGTCTGGTCCCCTGTCCAGCACTTGCTGCTGCCCTGGCACAGCAGAGGCCCTGGCTTGGCAGGGCTCTCCCACGCTCACTATCACTCTGTCTTTGGAGCTGATCTGGACATTTTATAACGTGACTCTGATGCTCTTTATCTCCTGCTCTCAATGCAATTTTAGCCCAGGCAAAGCAGGATTAAATTTTCATAATACGATACATTTATCTTGCTTTTCATTGCCCCCCTCCCCATCACCACCTCCCAGCTGGAAATCACCCAAACAGAAGCAGCGATTACAGTGAGAAACACGAGATGGGCTCTACCCGATAACGGAGGGGAGGGCACCTCTTTCCCAGCACCCTGTCCCTGGCAGCCCCCCCACCTTGCAGCCCCATATCCAGCCTGAGGCTGACAGCATCACTCAGCCCCTCTGAAACACACAGATGGATCATAACTGGGAGGCAAACCCCAGCAGAGAACATGCAGCAGATCAGGGACATCACTGACATGCACTGCACTGGGTGTCTGGTAAACTTGTGCTTTCTGGTTAAGTCCTATTAGAGCCTCACCCCAACCTGAGCAGCTCCCAGTGCTTGTGCTCAGGGCACAGTGAGCACAGGAGCCACAGATTCCTGGATAATGAGCAGGAATGTCCAAAAAGCACCAAACTCCTCCTGCCCCCACCCCTAAATGCAGAAGCAGGGGTCAGACCCGTAGCCCCTCCGAGGGCTCACGCAGCAGCCAGAGGCTGCATCATCTAGGAGCAGCTTTGCCAGTTGCCGGGTTTATGTTCATTTTCAGTTGGGCTCTGTCAGCCTGATCCAGAGGATCCCCTCTAGTGGGATAAGGAGGAATTTCAAGCCCACATCCCACTCCCATCTCCTCCGGAGCTTCGCATCAGCCACCGGCCAGCCCCGCTGCCCAGGCTGAGGGGTGGGCTGCAGCTCAGGAATTCCCCATCCCGTTTGGCCAGAGCCATTTGGAATGAAGTTAAAACCACGCTGGAAAAGGCAAACGCCGGGAGGCAGCACAGATGGGAAGAGAGAGGAAGACAACAGCAGACATCAAGGATAAATCCCCTTCACAGCAGCAAAGAGAGGATGACTTCCATCAGCAAAACATCTGCCTTTGGCCATGAGGTGCTACCCAGACCTGGACCTCACCAGCAAGCCTGGGCGCTCGCTGCAGAGCACAGGCTGGAGGTGTCGTGGCCACTCTGGTTGCAGTGGCACATGGGGACACAGCCAGAAGCACCCATCAGGTGCACCCATAGCCCACCTCCAGCACTGAACCACTGCAGGGCACGAACACGAACACAAGCCCATGGCAGCCGCCGCTGCTGCCCAAGGACAGCAACACTGCCCTCAATTCTGCTTTTGTTCCTGCATTGGTTTGCATCCCGGAGGCTCCCTCTGCACCACTTCTGCAGACAAAAGAGCTCGTGGCCTCCTCAGACCAAACCACCTTCACGCCTCACCCAGCCAGGCCGTGCCCTTGCTCTGAGCTGTGCCCTGGGAAGGGAGGTGGGCACCTGATAGAGCTGAGGGGGTCACACATGGGATGCTCTTGGTGATACAGACACATCAGATCCAGCCATCGGCGCTTGTGGCTCAGCCCCAGGAAGAACTCGATGGCACCTTTTCCCCCTTGGTCCCCCCTTGCCCTCCCTTTTGCTGTTGTGGCGGTGGCCTCCTAGCCAAGCTGGTTAAGAGATTAACACTCTAAAAACCACATTTACTCTAATTAGCCATGAAATCTTTGTAACTAAGTGAAAAAATGTTTCCCTTGAGGGATTTTTGTCCATTCATCACTGTTTGAATTGCCAGCGAGAGAAAGGGGGGGAAAGAGAAAGAGGGGAGAGGGAAGAGAGGAAAAAAATCCCTCAGATCTAATGAATTAATAGCAGAATGCCCTGGGGGAGCCGCAGGCTCCTACCAAACACGGGCACCTCAAAGGGGGCTTTTCACAGGCTCTCCGAGGGGATGCTTCTGGATTATCTTGAGTTAACAGACTGTAACACAAGGCTCTGCTCCCCCTGCGAGATGGGCAGCTTGGCCACAGCTCTGTGCTCCTCTGCCCAGGGATGGACAGACGGACACTGGGTCTGGCTGTGCATGGGGACAGGGCTCTGCCACAGCTTCTATTTTACTGGGATAAACATCTTGGAGTTAGGTGGGAGGAGAGAAGGGGGGGGGAGCAAAGAATCTTGCCACAACTTAGGCCCATAAATATTTCATATGGCTGGAATAAGAACGATTATATTCCTGCCAGCACTTTTCTTGTGTATTTTAAATGTGTCACCGCCTTCTACTTTCTCCCCCGTTTGTGTTTCTTGTAACAGGCCCATGAAATAAAGATTAGCTGAATAATCAAGAGTGTTTAGAAATGTGAAGGGGCCTGTCTCAGGAGCACTGCGTGCTCAGGTTCAGCGTTTCTTCACCCCCTCCCTTCTTAAGGATGCCAAACACAGATGGGGATGCAGCTTTCACACGCTGGAGCGGGAGCGAGCGCGGTGCCCGAGCGTGCAGGGATGAAGCGAGAGGAGAGCACACACACTTCCCCCATCAGAAATGACAGCCTCAGTGCCGGGCAGGAGAGGGGGGCACTCTCCCCACGTTGCATATTTATTGTTCAAGCTGCAGAGGGGCCAATTAAAGCAGCTTGATCATTGCTGTGTTCAAACAGATGCGTGGCTGCTCCAAGGAGCAGGGTGAGCAGGCAGGTGTACACGTTCCTGGTGTGGTACCACGCAGCCTGCTCCTCAGAGCCACCGAAACAACCACAGCTGAACAAAAGGTGCTTCAAAGATGCAGCTCCCACAGGGACACACTGGGTTAGTGCCCAATGGCGAGCACAGCTTTCCCCTTTAAGCCTTCTTGCCCCATGAATATTAGCTTTTGCTCTCTTTCCTACTTCAGTTCTTCATATAAGCTCCTACCTTAAGTCTTCTTGCCCTGTAAGTATTAGCTTGTGCTCTCTTTCCTGATTCAATACTTCATATAAGCTTCCCTTAAGCCTTCCTGCCCCATGAATATTACCTTTTGCTTCCTTTCCTACTCCAGTTTCTCACACAAGCTGCCTACACCATGAGACAGTCTGCACCCACATCTCACCCTAGCTCTTGGGCAATTATTCCAAGACACGCTCCAGACTCCCACATTTAGCTGCAACAGGAGTTCCTGGAGTAAGTTCTGGAAAGCCTTGTAGAGGCAGTTAAAGTGGAGATCTTGGGAAGATGCTACAAATCACAGGTTTCCCCAAGACACCACAGGGTCTGCCCAGCAAACGGCTCCAAATGTCATTTCCATTTAGTTGCTTTGCAAGCCAATTTGTCACATACTAATGCAATTTGCTGAAGAGAGTTAAAGAGCACAGGGCAGCAGCAGACCCCTCTTCTCCAGGCTGCCTCAGCCCACCGGGATCCATGCGTTCCCTTTTGCATCCAGCTCAAGATCCCTTCTGCTCAGAGGGAGGGGAGGCTCAGGGTTAACACCAAGAACAAGAGCCAGCATCGCACGAGCATTGGGAAGCACTGTTTCTATCATCTTGGTGGATGCTGTGTAGATCTTATGTAGCATCTGTTACCTGTTTCCACCACACAAACTTGTTATAAGCTGGGGGGGGGGGGGGGAAACACCACAATTAATTACATCCAACAACACCATAAAGTCAGTGAAGAGTAAATTGGGTTATTTTATCTTCTTACAACAAGTGCTGTGGATATGGTTAGAAGAGTTGAGGAAGATGACTGGTTTGCTAGATAAGCCATTTCGCAACAGTTGTACGTTCACGTTACTCATCACTTGCACCAAGTTTCTTAAATCAAAGCTGTTTTAACTGGTTCCCTGCACCACCCCAAAATACCACTTTAAGCTTTGAACGTCCTCAAAGTGACAACAAATGGCAAAAGGACAGCAATAAAGACTAAAAAACCAATGTGTTTTAAAGGATCCGACACTTCTGTGCTAAAGGAAAGAAGCTGAACAGCTGCTCTGAAGACAGCACAGATTTCTTCCAAGGCATCTGTCTTTCAGCTCTAAAGTAGGTCATTTGATTTAACTTTTAGACACCGTATCAATGAAGCCATCCAAAGAATGAGAGACAAGACCATCTCCCGAGTCAGCTGCCATCTATTAAACACATTCAAGCCACCAGCATAGCATCAAGTGCTCAGCAAACAACAGGGAACCCCTGTCAGCAGCAGGTTTTCTCATCATGATACTCTGCAAACTTCACATTCTTTCACCCCCAAGCCAGTCCCTTGAACCGTTGGTCACCAATGTACAAAGGTATTTTTCTCTACCACTTAATATTCACCTCAATTAATATTAACCTATTGACTTTCTGATACCCTTTAGAGCACAGATTAATTGAGCATCATTCACTTCACCTACGGGAAGGTGAAAGCATTGGCCACAGCTTAAAGGGAGATAAAGCCCGTAATGTCACGGAGGTCACAACGGGAGGTGACATCCAGGGAGGTCACAACGGGAGGTCACAGTGTGGCCCCTCCGATGCTCACACAGAGCAGCTTCAGCTCAACACACCATCCATCAGCTCCAGGGCTGGGGAAACTCACCATCACACGGAAGTAAGGATTCCCCTGAAGGGAGCACGGCTGTATTCCCTTCCTTCCCCACATCCCCTTTCCTAAAGGGTCTTGTGAGGGTTTAGGGAAGTGTTCACGGGGATATTTTCCCCCCATATTCCAGGTATTTTCAGCCCCTCTTTGCCAACCGTAACTTTTTATGGAAATGAGTTGATTCTGGTGCATTGACTGCTCCAGACCGTGACTGAGCGGTAACGAATGACAACGGAATTAACGAGCACATCCATCCCCGCTACAGCCTGTGCCCGGGCACAAAACGGCACCGGGGGAAGAGGGGGCGGCTGGTGACCGGGCACGGGGAGCTCAGGGGCATCCCTCCAGCCTCCCCTCGGCAGAACCTCCCCGGCTCACCCGGTACCGCGGCAGGGCCGGTGCCGCCGCGCATCACCCTCGGGCTGCAGCCTCCGGTACCTCCCGCTTCGGGGAAGAGCCCGTGGTCAGTTCAGGGCTGGGGACGGAAGAACGAGCCCCGACCTCCTCCTCCCGGACCGGGCACGGGGATGCCCGAGGGAGCCGCAGTCCCGGGGACGCTCCGTAGCCCCGGCCGCTCACTCACCAGCCCTCGCAGCTCCGGTGCCGCCCGGCTCACGGCGGGGTAATCCACCCGGCTGCCGACACCATGGAAATCCAGGGCCGGGTGCCCGTTACTCCCCCGGCTGGGCTCGGCTCAGCTCCGCCGCCCGCTCATCCCTGCGCAGCCGCTGCCCGAGCACGGCGGCGAGCCCCGGTTCCAGCCCCGGCTCCCGTCCGCCGCGCCGGCATCCGCCCGCCGCCGAGCCCGGGCGCGCTCCCCGCCGCGCTCCCGCTGCCGCCGCGCCGCCCCCGAGCCACGTTTAACCCTTCCCCAGCCTCGGCCGTGGGGAGCACCGGGATCCGCGGCACCGCAAGGGAACAAAGCCCCGGAGCCCAGCGGGAACGGGGCTGCCGCACTCACCTCGACGGCTGCGCACCCCCGGCCGCGCTGAGCGAGTCAGCGGCTCCCGCACCTGCGCCCTCCGAAAGGCTCCTGCACTTGGTGGGCTGCAGCCTTTCATCAGCGCTGGGAGGGAGGGGAATGGAGCCTTCCTTCTCTCCCCCCCCCAATCCCTTCCCCACAGGGTCTGGTGCGGACACTGACCCCTAAGCGCTCCGTGCCTCAGTTTCCCCATTTGTCAATGCCAATCGAGCTGGCAGCTCAGCTTTGTGCCAAGAACACGTCACCTACAGCAGAGCAAAAGTTGTACGTGTGCTGCAATGTCTGAAGCCACCAACCCTCACACCTCCTGGCTCGCCAAAAGCTGTCCAAGACCAACCACAGAGGCCACAGTCAGCTGGGACAAGGAGCCCAGTGACCACCCGCTGTTGGGATCCAAAGGATCCCTCCTTGGGATGGAGCAGCTCAGCACAGAGCCCTTACCTGGCCTCACTCAAGTGTTGGAAAAATACCTGGAAGCTGTTAGGGTACCTAAAGTGAGGAGACATCTCCAACCACCCCAGAGCCACACTGGTTACCGGCCAGGGCCTGGGAATGCCAGAGAATAGGGAGGCAGAACCAGATCCACTAGGACAGTGTGGCCCCAAAATCCCAGCAGCACCATGGTCCAGCTAAACATCCCCCAACACTGCAGCACAGGAGCACTTCTGAGGAGCCCAACTGGTGGAGGGAATCAATAACATGATGGATTGCTGCCTTCAATCTCCTGTCAAGGATTTTTTTACTACACATTGCAATATTTGAGAGAGAAAATTACAGCCTGAATCCTGGGCCTCTGCCACAATAAACCCAACTGACTAAACTGACCCAAGAGCAGGTTTGGAGAGGGGAAGACACAGCTGCTTTTAAGTTTTGCTGCCTGCCTTGTGTACAGGGTTCAGCAGCCTCTTGTGTGGGGTCCAGCAGGCAACGAATGTCTCTGCATCCCACTGTGCTCTGGATCTTGTGCTTTTCCCCTCCAGGAGGGCTGTAAACCAGTGCCTGTGCTGCCCCTCTCCAGGGAGCCCAGTGCCTGTGTCTCTCTCCCCATCCTCATCACATTCACCATCCTTCAGAAAAGGATTTCTTTTCCAATAGTGCCTGTGTAACCATCTGTGGGGCACAGGCAAAGTTCCCTCCACATCCCATGGAAAGCATCCCCTCAACTTCTCTGGAAGCTCCAGAGTGGGGATTCTGATATCCTGGGAAGACACACAGGTTGCAGCTCTTTAGCTCAGGCGAGGAAACAGAAGACACTCAGTGGATGGCAGCACTGGTTCCTTAGCAAGCGTTTCTCTTTCACTGTCTCTAATATACTTACTGTGCTGTGCATTCACAGTGAATGATACTAAACCCGATTACAAATACCATCCTTGGTTAAATGCACATCCCACTAATGCTGTTTCTCCTTTTGCAAAGTCCATATGAGGCAGTCAGAGCATCCCAACAACCATTTCTCTCCTCTTGCATCCTGCCTTCTGTTAATTAATGGTCAATTATGTTCCTATACAGAGTCCACCACAAGCTCATTACAGGACTGCTCAGCTGGGGAGCAGCCCCAAGACCTGTGGAGTAGCTCATGCACAGGGCACATGAGCAAAGGGCTGTTTCAGCATGTGGGGAGTGAAACAAAACAGGTGGAGATTCACCTGGGTTTGCTCAGGTGATGGATGTGCTGCTGGGCTGAGGAGGTGTCTCTGTGCTTTAAATATCAGCAAGCTCCTTGTTGAAACAGCTCCTGGAGAAATCACGGAACCCAGAGTGGTTTGGGTTGGAAGGGACCTTAAAGCTCCTCCAGCTCCAACCCCTGCCAGGGGCAGGGACCCCTTCCACTGGAGCAGCTGCTCCAAGCCCCTGTGTCCAACCTGGCCTTGAGCACTGCCAGGGATGGGGCAGCCACAGCTCCTCTGTGCACCCTGTGCCAGCGCCTCAGCACCCTCACAAGGACATACATTTTTCCTAATACACAATCTAAATTTCCCCCCTTATGTGGGTATTTGCAGTCACCTTCTCCTGGAAAGGTGATAGGCATAATCCTGGAATCGAAGTCTGGAGCCATAACAGAAGGACAAACCTGCCACTAGTTCAATCAAATACACACGGTGACAAATGCATAGAGATGCACATGCACGTAAGTGCAATCCTGTGCCCGCAGAGCTCCACACAATCTCTGCACACATGCATATTTATGCACAAACCCACAAACTAAATGAGGAGAGCAAATATCAGCCTATGTCTGACAGCCCCTGTACGCATCCAAGCTGGGGCAGGAAGGGTTTTGGGATACACAACCAGGACCTGCCTGGGTTCTTTGGCAATGGGGTCACCAACACACACCCATGGCTTTGCCAAACAGACCCCTGGCACTGCCCTCATCCCATCTCCCAGAGAGCTCAGAGCTTCCCCATGAAGCAAACCAGGAGCTCAACAACCGCTGGCCAAGCAGGGAAGAGGGGCTCTAAAGCCTCTTCAAACTCTCAGCAAGCAACTTCTCATCCCCATTTCCTGTGCCACAGGACTCTTTGCTGAGCACTCCTGTTCCGCAGGGCAGGATCTGGACTGCAGATGACAAAGCAGTCTTTAAGCAGCTGGTGAAGCAAAGCACCGGTGAAAGATTGCTCTCTGTTTCTAGCCTGTGTATGCACAATTTCTCTCTGTCCTCATCTTTGATAAACGCCCTGGCTTCAGAGCGCAGGGGTCATGAATCTGTCTGAGCCATGAGAAGCAACGAGCCTTTCTATCCTCCAAGCATCAGCCCTTCGTATTCGCACAAAGTCCTGGACAACCCGGCTTCATACACTGCCTCTGGCACTTCTCTTGGTGCCCACAGATGCAGCAAGACCCAACATCAGTACTTGCACTGCATTTGCCATTCCCAGGGTGATAAAATAGATTCTGCTCTTCTCGACTTCCTAAAGTGGGGAAATAGCCTTTTTCTCTTGTGCCCATTTAGGATAAGCCACTGAGTTGAGAAAAGCCCATCCCTGGCCTCTGATCGCCCGTTAGGACTGGCTTAGAGCAGCAGCTGAGCTGAGCGAGGACAAGAGCTCCACCTATAGGCACCATCCATAGGGACCGCGCAGCATCATTCTAGAGCGCAGGTGCCAGCGGCTGACAGCTAGTTCCTCGCATCATATCTATCCATACAATATGCAGCAGAGCTAATAATTATTCAGCATTAATCACTACAATAGAAGAATCACAGGCAGTTATTTAGAAATGATTGTTTCCACTCAGTTATTACCTATGACAGCGAAAGGAAATATCAAATAGGCAAAACATCAAGGATATGGGGAATCTGAGTGAAAGATCAATGGGAATTTACCCAGCACTTTCTGCTATTCTTCCTCTTTAGAAGAACCTTGTCAGGTCATTTGCTTTTTCTCTCTCCTGCTCAGAACACCTTCTTTGGAAATGAGAAGGATTTTTCTTTTCCTAACCTTTTCCTTTCCCCTCCTCAGGTTTTCCCACAAATGTGAGCTTTGGTTCCTGCCTCTGGATCCCCTGGTTTGAACTGAGCTGAAACGAACTCACAAACATCTCTTCTTTATAGAACAAACCCTGTTTTCATTAAGCGCAAGGGCAGGAGAACAGAAAGTCCCCGAATCCCGAGTTCCAGAGCGTCTTGTTACTGTCAAAAACACAACTGCAGACAGGGTCTGTGCTGAGGTTGTGTCAGAGATGGAAGGTGCAGACAATATGCTGTTTTTAATTGTCCTAATTTAATAGTACAGCTAAGAACTGCCTCAGCTGAAATCAAGGGGATCATACATGGGAGAGCACTCCCATCCCCTCTGATGGTACTGCAAAGGTACTAGCAATAGTTAGTGATTTATACAAGCCCAACAGTTCACAACACGAAAACATTGCTCACATTGGCCCACAGGCAGAAGGCAAGTGGATTGCTTTTTCTAGCCCTTCCTTTGGCTCCACAGCGTGACCACCCAGGGTCTATGCACAACGCAGCTCCCATCTCTCCTTAAAGATAACATCCTGCTGTACTGCCAGAAAGGTTTCTATCTCAGTCATTAGCTAAGCAAATTGTCCAAACCAGGGCTGTCTGAAGAGGTTTGCAACTCTTTGTAGCACTGCGGTCTCACTCTGCAACACAACTGCTTTCAAAAGCATCACCAAAGCGATCTGCAAGGCCCTTGCCATCACACAGATAAACAGAGGAGCCAGAAAAGCCACTGGATGCCTGGGAACGGGGAGCAGGAACCATCCCTTGAGACAGGCCATGGGACTGGGCATCCATCCATCACTTCTAGGATTGATACCTGCCCCCACTGCTGATCCATGATCCAGATGTGGCCCCTCCAGCAGCCAAGTGATGCTCAAGGCTAGGATATGCTTTGCTGGAGCGTAGCAGGGCTGTGTGAGGCCAGGCTACACCTCCACCTCCAGACCATGACTGCAAGGGGTGAGCGATTACAGCCCATTGAGCCAATTATTGACCCTCTAACGAAGGAGACTGCACAGTCTTTGACATGAAACAGAAGACCAGCACTACACCAGCCTGTCACGTCGAGAATTTACAGCTTAATGATTTCCTAAGGGTCAAATCCTGTTCTGACATGCTTTGCCATCGATCAGAGGCACGTTCTGCAGCAAGGAAGTGATAACTCCCTGCTCGTGGGGTCACTTCAGAGCTGCGCACCAGCCAGGTCTCCAACTTGCTCGTGTTCAGTGGCTGAAGCAGATGCAGCACAAGAGACCCTGGGTTTTATTGTCGCTGGTTCATCTGCCTTATTAATTATTCACTAATGACACAGTTACAAACAAACCCACTGTGCCTGAGGCAGCTTTTGATGATTTCCTGTCTGGCTTTGGTCTACTATCAGGGGAAAAGGTCCTTACACCCTGAACCCCAGATACACACCAGTGTCATTCCAAGATGCTGGTGACCAACACAGTTCTGTTCCCCACCATCTCCATCCCAGATCATTGATGCTGAGCCCCTGGGGCTGCTTTCAACATTCCTAGCACCCAGGGCTAGGAGATATGCAGAAATCCTTTAAAATTGCAGGTTTTCCAAGATTTTGGCTCTAAATAGCTACATCTGAATTCCCTCAGGACCTGCTAAAGTTTGTCTGCAGGGTTCCCACCTCCCCAGTACAGGGAAGGGGTGTTCTGGGGGAGAAGCATCTCCACAGCTTCATCACTCTCCCTGTGAAGCCTAAAAGGTGGTTGCTGTGATTAACATGCTGCTTTAGCAATAAATCTCCAAAGCATGCTCACTGCAGCAAGTTCATTGGAAATCTTTAGTTCCTTCATCATAAAGAAATGAGTATTTCAGGCTTCCCGTCCTAATGAACATAAACCATGGAGCCTACTGTCAAACACGCTGTGGCTCTGCCTGTAATTCTATGGTAATCTTCGTGATTTTCCTGAAGGTAATGTGTATTAGTGACAATGCCAAGCTAACTTAAATGCAAACCTACATTATTCTAAACCCTGTTTTCATCTCTTTTTCCCCACGTGTCTGAGGAGACTGAGATTTTCCCCTGCATAACGGGTGGGATGGGGGTGGAACTGAAACCCTTTGATTTGTGGGTCTGTGTTAACCTGCTGCTGCAAATGCTACAGTTTGTGAGTGAGGAGTGTGGAGCCTGAAGCCTGCTTATCCTTTCAGAGCCTTTTCAGTGCTCCTTAGGAGTTTCTTTAGGACAGGGAAGGAGATGCTCACACTCAAATGCAAACCCAGAAGTTTATAGAAACTCCTCTGCAGGGAGTTCAGCCCAAGTCAGAGAAAGGCAGAACAGGTAAACATGTTCCTTTTAAACACTCTTACTGTCCATCCTGCTACAATCACGATGAACAGAGTCCCAAAGGGGAAAACCAACAACAAAAGACAACTTCAAGAGCACCAACCTCTTAATTTACCTAATTAAGGTGGCCTAATTCAGCAGGACACCTTTGCACCTCATCATCTTCTCCAGAATCTCCTTCTAGCTCTCTCAATGCACATGTGCCCACGTACATCATGCAGGGCTGGGTGAGGAAATCACTGTTTCATACCTCCAGGGAGATGTTCTGCTGCAGAACTGGCACCAGGCTTCCCTCTCCTGCCTTCCCCCATCACACCACCTCTGCAGAAGTCTGCCCTCACTCACAAGAGATGTATCATACAGCATGATTTATTTCACATGTGAATATTGCAGAAAGGTCTTTGGTTTAACTGATGTATTGGATCATGTATGGTAAGTGTATCCAGGGAGTTTTCACATCACAGACAGATGTATAGAGAAGGACCTCCTCTGGTTCTTTTCTTTGCCTCAATACCCAGCAAGGGGCCCTGGAATATTGAGGGATTAATGTCACAACAGAGGGAAAAAGTCTGCCATTCAATCCATTTCACCGTTTTATTTCACCAGTGCACCAATTAAACATTCCCTGTCTGAACAGACCCCGGATTAAAGCAATGGCAATGCTGAAAAAAATAATCATCTCTTTGGAGATCTGGCTATGGACAGATCTTTTCTCTCAAATGATCAAGGAAAATATATGAAATTGAACAAAAAAAAGACCTCTTAGAAATAAACTTTTGGGCTACGTGAATTATTTTTCCTTTCCTTGTTCGTACTCCCTTTCATGAGCTTCTTTTGCTTTCACTGGCACCTTCTCACTTGCAGCCCATTTGCATTGTGTTAATTAAAGGGAGCTGCTGGGGTCTAGAGGAAGCCTTTCAGAGCCCGAGCACTCAGCACTGGGAGAAGGGGATGAAACCACGCTCTGCTCCAATGTGGCCAGGCCTACCTCATGATGGGGGGAACCCCAGGAAGTCCTCTCCAGCTTACACCAAAGACCAAAAGAAAACGTGGGATTCCCCCCAGGAAGAGCCCTGAGAACTCTTCCAGGCTGTCTCTGCTGAGCTGCTGCTGCCTTCACAAGCTGGTCTGGTTTTAACAAGTTTCCTTATCACTGAAAACAGACCCAAACCACCATTTTTTCCTCCCAAAAGGCCACTCGAGGTGGTGGTGATGGCACCTCCCTGGTGCCAGTGTGGTGGGCAGAGTGCCTCTGCTGCTTGGGATCTGTGATGATGTACTGGGGAACAAAATAAGAACAACTCCCTTGCCCAAGCCCCTGTGTTACTCTTATGCCATGACTGATACCAAGAACAGTGCCATGTGGGCTGCAAGCTGTGCACCCGCTGGTCATCTATTTAAGCAAAGCAACTCACAATTTCAAGTTGATAGGAATAGACTAGATCAAAGGAAAAAACAGGAGACCAAGTGTAGTATTTTTCCCAACTCAAATCCCTGCAAAACTGTGCCAAGACCTACTTCCAGCAACTCTCTTTATTTGGATAAGTGGAAGCTTTAAATGAGAAAGTTTTCCTTGGCAAATACGTATTGGCAGCAGAACTGGACCAGTTAAATATACCCAGCCCAGGCAAAAGAAGAAGGCTGTTTCTAATTACAAATGCTTATATTTTTCTGCTCCATGATTTCTGATGTTGCCTGGGCCAGAGGTTTAGCTTGGGGAGAGGGGAAAGGGGCAGGGGGAAACCAAATACACAGATTTGCCAATATCTGAGTGACATCTCTGAATTCCTCAGCACTGCTGGCGCCACAGCATCCTCAGGCTCCATCTCCTGTGGCATCTTCAGGCCTCAAATCACTTCAAGTTACTCATGATCACTCAAAAACAAGCCTAGAGCTCATTTCCCTGTCAGATGGGGTAATTCCCATGCAAGCAGAGCCCATACTTTGTGCTTGGCCATGCAGGTGCTGGGCCAGGAGCCCTCGTACCCCTTGGCAGGATTCCCATGATGGTGAGCGCCTTCCCACTCTTGCCTCTAAGGATGCAGAGAACAACAGAACTCCATCACAGAACTCCTCAGCCTAGAAGTAATTCAAGCTAAGTAAGAGACTTGAGCAAACTATCCATAAATCCATATCACAGAATCCTCGAATGGCTTGAGCTGAAAGGGACCTTAAAGCTCCTCCAGCTCCAACCCCTGCCACAGGCAGGGACCCCTTTCACTGAAGCAGCTGCTCCAAGCCCCTGTGTCCAACCTGGCCTTGAGCACTGCCAGGGATGGGGCAGCCACAGCTTCTCTGGGCACCCTGTGCATTGGACTCCAAATGTGGGAGATACTGGCTGCCCATTTAGCACTAATGGCACTTGCCATGAACAGTAAGAATTCACTTTCTATTAACAAGGCTTTAGAATTACCCCAACATGCTGCAGTGAATGTTTCATGGCAGAATCCCAGCTGGGTCTATATTCTGCATTGGTAAGCTCTGGGCTGTATTTCATTACAAGGTATTTCTTAGTGAATAGCAGAAGAGACACCAGCATCCCTTGGCAAACAAAGAAACATATCTAAACAAAAAATAGCTAAACAAATCTAAACAGCAATAAGAGAACATAGCCAAGAAAACCGAATGTGCTGAACACTGAGGAACAAAGGAAACAGGAACCATTTGTTACCGAATAAAGGAACTGGAAAAGAAAGTCTTTGACAGTAAGGGAGGACGATTTGCTCTCATGGGCCAGTGAACATCTAAATATATACAAGCTGTTCGCAGCAGACTGATTGCAGCTAGGCCATAATGCTATTGTACATGCTCTAAAAGAAATAAAGGGGGGGGAAACCACTACCACAGAGAGGTACTTCAGAAACAGACCATGGGCTCTTCATTAAAGATGATTATTTTAGTCAAATCTATTTTTCTCCTCTTATTGCCATGTTTTCTTTTATGTTAATTTCGTCTGTTTAAAGTTGAATTCCTTGATCTGCAATATCTCTTAGCTTTATTTTTTCCCCCTTTTTTTCTCTTACCAGTGTAAATGAATTCAAATCATTTGCATTTATTGCAGAGAACATACAGCCTCATCTGTAGCCTTTAGTCTGACTGAATTGCTTTTCTGCTTCACAAGGCACATAGTGTAAGCTGGAGCATGCCCCCTCGCCACTCTGGTACAGCCAGAAATCATCTGCCTGGCACTTCCGTGTTTCTCTAATATGTATCGTATTGACCATATATGAAATAAATAAGCAGAATTATACTATAGGAAGCAATGATCTGATGAACCTATGGACCAAATCAAGCACTTGGTAGAGACTTAGAAAAGAGCAGCAATTTTCTCTTAACCATTTCCAAAGTTGATTTTCCTTACAAATAAGTTTCTCATCAACCTTCACACCCTAGAGAGAGAACTCATAGACCTCCTTTGAAACTAGGTGTATTAGATATGGATGCTATGCCAAATCTAACATCTCTGTAAGTATATACTTCAATTTCTTAACTTTAAAGGCTTCTTTAAAAAAAATATTGTATTGGTTTCATGGATTTAGCTTCAAGTGACCCAAAATACCCAAAGAGAATCACGACACATGAAAACAGAGCTGGCTTTAGACCAGGCCTATTTGTTTAAATACATTTGTCAAAACTATGGCTATAAATACAGAGGATTTGCACAGCTTCTATTACATTATCATCTCTTGTGCTACAGGAACAATATTCTTCCATCAATCCTATATGGCCAAGCAGTAACTGCTGGAGCCAAGAGAAGGAAATGGGAAGCCCAGATTCAGACAATACAGAAACTGACCTCAGCAAATAAATCATTAAAACATTAAGCTTCTTCCAAGAGGTTCTCTGCAGTTCTAAAGCCCCAAGGGCTCCATTTCTCCACTGAACCCAGCTCCACAGTCTCTCCCTTGGAGAAACTGGCTCTGGAGCATAGATTATGAAAATCATTTGGAGAGATTTAGATGAACAGGGGTAGATCCCTAAAGAGGAAGCACCACTAAAGTGTGTGCTCATGTTTAAGCACACTGTTATCTCCAGCAGATGCTACACCCCTTTGTAAGTAGAGATGGGCTTGAGCACATGGCTGAGGGCATTGCAATTAGGGTCAAAGCAGAGAGGCTGATGCACCCAAGGTGGGTCCAGAGCACTGCCACCAGCCAGGACCCATTGCCCGACATCATAGAGGGGGCAGCATACAGGCCAAGGCTGATCCTCTCCCAATGCTTTAGCAGCATTATCAGCAGCAGCAGATGCTGCTGCAGTCAGATGGAAACAACACAAGGAACTTTCCACATGGCGTCTAGTCAAAGAGAGGAAAAAAAGAGGATCTGTGAGAGGCTGCCTGGGGATACAGGGGAATCTCACTGCGGGAAGCAGACGCAGCTATTTTCAGGTCAAGCTTTCCCCACTGTAGTGCCATGTATGCCACGGTCCCAAAGGGTTCTGGGTGCAGAACGAGGGCCTGGTTGTGCCTCTCCAGTCGAGAGCTCTGTACCTGTTTCATTGACAGAGAAGCCCAAAGACTGAAGCAGGGAAGTGACAGCAGGAGGGATGCAGACAGGAGAAAATCTGAAAGCCTTGGCAATAACCTCATTGCATATTCTGTACTTGTGATCTGTCTAATGCCATGGGATTCACATTTCCTCTAACTTCCAAGCTGATATGTTTAGAAGTAGCATTCACAATATCTCAAGTGGCAGTATCTTGGTCTTAATCCTTCTTTGCCTATCTGTCTCTTTAAACCCGGTGCATCAGCCACTGAACCATGCGAGATCCTTTACAATGTCACCAAGATCCAAACCCTCTCCCTTGGTGTCAAACTCCCACTAGTGACCTCAGCTCCTCCTCATACAGTGCAGGAGAATTCCATGGGAAATCAGCGTGACTGGGGAGAGACTCAAACTTCTTGATCCCAGCATCAAGCATACACAATAGCTGTAATTAAACACTGTGTAGGCTGTGTATTGGTTGTCTGCCCTTGGGTTTAGTCCATGAACAAACTGCAGACAGACAGACTGCTCCCCCAGCTGCGACTGCAGTCTTGGGGAGCATGAAGACACTGATTGAGCTCACCTCTCTTTGCAAGGAAGCCAATCAAAGCTGGCTTTTCATTGTGTAAAGGTTATAAACCCTGCATAAAAAGGGAAAAGGTACAGCCAAGCCATAGGCTTTTTAACAGCTGTTTGTAAATATGTCTAATAATTCATCCTGTCAACACGCTCACTTTGCCATTACAAAGAAATATTCATACATGGTATTCCCAGTGCTGACAGATCCATTTCCTTAATGAAATACACACAGTTTACTTTACAAAGTTTAATTGCTCCAAGAACCGTGTCAGGTTTCTTTAGTCAACCTGTGGTCCTGAAATCCTTCCAGTTCCCATGTACAAGTAAAGCAGTTAATAGAGCTTTTGCAGCACTGGCTTAGCAGGTAAGCCACCTTTGAGCAATAATCCCAGCAAATACAGATGGAGATGCTGGAATCTCCTGCCTTCTAGGAGTATAGGTGTTAAATAATAGGAAATTCAGTCCTACTAATTGACTGAGCAAGGGATTTCTATAGGGAGCACCTACAGCATTGAAATCAAGTCATTGACTATATTCCTTAGATATGAATGTCTGCGGCAGTAATATGCAGCAAGAAATGCTGACCTGGAAAAGGAACAAACTGGATGAGAAGTCATCAGGATGATGGAACGGACGAAGTAATCATTGTACAGGATTATAGGGATGAACTGTCATATCAGCAATGCATACAGCAAGTTTCTGATGTTTGTCAGCTTTCACCTTTTATCCATTAAATCTGTGATAAATGGAAGGATGAAATTACTGAATCTCAGACTGGTTTGGGTTGGAAGGGACCTTAAAGCTCACTCAGCTCCAACCCCTGCCATGAGCAGGGACCCCTTCCACTGGAGCAGCTGCTCCAAGCCCCCGTGTCCAACCTGGCCTTGAGTACTGCCAGGGATGGGGCAGCCACAGCTTCTCTGGGCACCCTGTGCCAGCGCCTCAGCACCCTCACAGGGAACAGCTTCTGCCTAAGATGTGAATGTCTGCAGAATCTCGGCAGCCCCTATTCTGAGTTAGCAAAGGAAAACCCTCCATTTTCCCATTTGCAAGGTGCCTGAATCTCATCAGGGATCTCAGGCCATGTAAAACCATCCCTATGTGGGGAAATGTCCAGCACCAAAGGTGTATGTTGGGAAAGAAATCACCATGCGCAAGACCTGGACACTGCAAAGCTCATTTCTGTTCAAATTCCCAGCTAACGTGGTCCCCAATGACTGTGCCTTCCCAAGATGGGAACGGTAAGCTATGCACACACACACTACAAAGCAACCTAATCTGACCCCTACCAAATGGGGAGATCTTAAAATCAAAGCCTGAAAATAAATCACTGAGCAGATACTGGTGGTGTGATTTTGAGAGATGCTCCTAACTGTTACAAAGAGCTAAACAAACTCATTTAAACGTGATCCCTCTCCTTCTGTATGCTAATATGGAAAATGGAAAGTAGCCTAGAAAACAGTCCCTGCTTTGAGAGCAGGCAGGAAAGGTGAGCTGGGGGCTGCTACTTGAACACTATCAATCATTTTAAGAGTAGTCTGAGCCTGTAAGCAAATCTCCCAGCATGCCACAGGAGCTTTATATTACTCTAGTTTGTAAAATTAAGCTAAAGACTTACTACTGACTTAGCATGCGAGGCGTATGAGGGGAGCAGGGGTACAACAGACTCATTAAAATGAGGTATTATGCATTAAATCAGACCTTGAGCACAGCATTTCCTGCTCGTGACCCGTTAGCCAGACTCCTGGTAAGTTCTTAGATCACACACAGATTTTACTCCATGAATTTCCAACTAGAGTCAGAAGGAGGAAGGAGGTGATGGAGGAGCATCCCCATGGCAGGGGCTGGGGACTCACTGCTAAGGGGGTGGCAGTGGGAGAGGAAGGGCTCAAAGCCTCTGCAGGAACAGGTTAGAGGCCTGTGTATCAACCAGCACGGCTGTTGTATCAGGGAATCCAGGTCTGTTTGTTTTTACTTCTGCCTGACTCCAGCACAGCAGAAGCTGATCATATGTGAAAGAGCCAGGATTTGAACAAGATCTCAGACAATAAAAAGGGCAAGGCAGAGGACCTTGCAGGAGGACGACTGATGCAGTTTTATTCCCACATGCCCAAATGGAGGCATTCTCTGCTGCTTCAGATGTTAAGGTCAGAGCAGGATAGATAACTGAATCCCCTTTTAAACCTCATGAGGTGAGTGACCCTCGTGTAGCTCCTCTCGGAAAGGGACAGACTATTTTCCTGCGAGTCCTCATAGCAGAAGCAAAGCTTCATCCTTGTGAAAAACAAGCTGCAGAGGCTGGCTCTGCTCAGGCTTCCAAAAGGGGGTCTGGGATCTTCCCAGGACCTGGCTCCCAGCCTGCCGCAGCAAAGCTGGCTGCGAAGCAAGGTGCCACTCGCAGCACTCCCATCCCACAGCCCAGACACTCTGGCTACAGCCTGGAATAAAGGCTCCAGCTCACATCTTTGTCAGGAAGAAGTGCTGTTTAACACAACCAGCACAGGAGGCAACCTTGGCCCAAAGAACCGAGCAATCCTCACACTGACTGCAGCGACAGATGCTGGTTGCTCTGCCTCCTTGCAGTGATTTGTACAGCCCGGTGCGGGAGCTCCTGCCTGCCAGTACCCAAAACCATGCGATGCAGGAGGCAGCTCCAGTGCCCAAAGGGGCTACAAGAAATCGAGTGATGGGCTTGGGACAAGGGCCTGTAGGGACAGGCCAAGGGGAATGGCTTGAACCTGCCCGAGGGGAGACTGAGCTGAGCTCTTAGGCAGAAGCTGTTCCC
Organism: Melopsittacus undulatus; assembly: GCF_012275295.1. NCBI lineage: Eukaryota > Metazoa > Chordata > Aves > Psittaciformes > Psittaculidae > Melopsittacus > Melopsittacus undulatus. The sequence goes on from NC_047542.1 coordinate 2,657,538, forward strand.
TGTGAGGGTGCTGAGGCGCTGGCACAGGGTGCCCAGAGAAGCTGTGGCTGCCCCATCCCTGGCAGTGCTCAAGGCCAGGTTGGACACGGGGGCTTGGAGCAGCTGCTCCAGTGGAAGGGGTCCCTGCCCATGGCAGGGGTTGGAGCTGGAGGAGCTTTAAGTTCCCTTCCAACTCAAACCACTGTGATTCCACAATTTCCCTCTCCCAGTGCTTTTACCCTTTCGACCCATTTCTCTATGCTGAAGTGACACCAACCTGCAGATTAAAGCACATCTGGTGATTTAGAGAGCAGTAGGGGGAAAACCCAAAACCCCACAAGTACTCTCCAGTTTGGGCTCCCAGCTCATCACACAATGCAGCCATGAAGATAAACACATGCAAATGCTTGACTGGCTGAGAGCATCTGACAAGATGGATTTTTAAGCCAAAAAGCGTATCCGTTAACAGAAATCCTGCTGGCTCTGTGTGATGCTCAGAACCTCCTCAGCCTGGCTCCCCCACCATGCAGGGCAGCAGCAGGTCACCCATTCCCGCAGCATCCACATCCCCGGAGCCAGGCTCCAGAAGCCCAAGGACTCTCCATCTGCTGCTGGAGCAGAGTCACAATTCAGTTACACGTGAAAACAGGCTCTGATCTGATGTTCAGGCTCATTCTGAGGCAAAACCAAGGGGCTGGAATAACAGACTGGTCATTTTTGCCTTCTTTAGGTGGGCACATCACCTTCCTTAGGTTTACACAGAGGGGATAAAACCCAATCCTTTCAAGTATCTGAATACATTTGTGGATCCGTCCCCTAATATCAGACTGTGCTGTAGGCAAACGCTGTAATTTTCCAAGGATCCTTTTCATCCATTTTTTATACAGCTCACTTTCTTCAAAGGCAGGCTGGGGCTGGATGTGCACAGGGAAACTAATATTTCACTTTCATTCTCTTGCATTTTAATAGTGAAGTTTGGCACCTGGCTGAATGCTGCCCCAGTTTGCCAGGAAAGGCATCAGGAGTCAGTGGGTAACTGAGATCAGTCACTGCTGCAGAAAAGGATGGAATCTGGTTAATCTATATTAAAGGCTATTCCACTTTAAGTTTTTATTTTAAAATCAAGGTTGCTGTTTGGTCCTTGCCATATCATCACTGTATGGCACAAGGCTTTGTCCCATGGGAACAAAGCAAGTGGATAAGAGAGATTTTGTTTTATGCTAAATCATATTCTTCATAGAATCAAATAGTTCGGGTTGGAAAGGACCTTAAAGCTCATCCAGTTCCAACCCCCCCACCAAGAAGAAAGAATTAAATGAGCACTGAAATGGTTAGAATGGTGGTCATCACCATTTACATTATTTAGCTGAATTTCTATAGGACTTCAGCAGCTGACAGAGAACTATTCTCCACCAGGGCAGTGATCCTCTATGGCAAAGCAAACACCAGTAGAAAGCTTTGTTTTTGGCTCTGGTTCTGTATAAATTACTGTTCATCCTGAGCATCGCTTGCCTTGCTGGCATCACATCATATCAGAAGACAGACACTCACCACCCAAACAGAGGATTATAGTGGGGGGGACTGGCAGTGCAGCTTGGCAAGCTGCAGCCACATGGTCCTGCTCTACGCTGGGGTACCAGCTGCACCGTGGGTCATGGTTACAATATACCCAACATCTGCAAAAGCCTCTGCCACCTGATATCACACACACATTGGCCTCACTGCAATACTAACCAATACTAACCAGAAGATCCTTGCTGGATGTGGGTAATCCAGCTAAAGTCAGGAGTATTTATGTCAAAAGAAGATCTGTTCCTGTAGGAGCAAACTCAAGAGCAGCCAAACATTTTCACTCCAGGGATGCTCAGGCCAGGCTGCAGCATGTACTGCTGCTGGCAGGGAAAAGGTGGATTTGATGCAAGGGGTTAAAGCACTTACAGTGTGCTATGAGTCTTGCAGCTCTTACAGGTGTTTCCACTTTCCACCCTGGAAAGCTGTGTCTCCATCAAGACAGCATTTAATTGGAACAAAACCTCACCAGTAAGAGTTCAAACCCAAGAGGACGCAGAAGCCAATTACAGTTTTGGGTCCTATTACATTATTTTCCCCCTAATTTCATTCATTTCATGCAGACACTTAGTTGTGGGTAGTGTGTCAATCTAGAGGATAACTTCTGGCAGACAAACCATTTCATCAGTAAGGAAAACTGACCGTTTCTGGCTTGTGTAACAGTAGCAAGTTTAGATTTACATTCACCTTTTCAGCTCAGGAACCTCAGTTTACACCCTTTTCTGTTCACTTCGATCAAGAAGGAATCCAGTCCAGTCCCAATACAGGAATTAGTCTGTACAGTCTATGTCATTGAACATAACTTTTACCTGATGGCTCCTCAAAGCTAAATGAAACACAGGCAGGAGCTGGGCAGAGCCTTCCTCCCTATTGCTGCCTTCCTCTGCTCTCACTCATCTTTTCTCATCTTCATCACTTCTCATTTCTTTCAATCACTTTAAAATGTTTTGATTTTAATTAAACCCATAAACAGGTACAAATAAGCTTGAAGAAAGGGAAGATTAAAGGCTGTTATCCACTAGGTATAGCCTGTATGAGATATTTGAGATAAATGAGCAGAGCACAGTGTATCTACAGAGCTCATCATCCTGCAATTAATTCAGCAACAGAGTTACACCCCATGAGGGTTTCACATTGGGCTTTTTTCTTTGTGGCACAAATTTGTTACCTCCTTCAACCCTCACAAAGAGTCTCAATGACTTCAACTCTGAGGAAAATAAATCTATTCCTAAGTGTTGTTTTCACCTTTGTGCAGAATTTATCTCTTGCCTCTCTGGTCAGCATCACCACAGGCTCCAGCACACAGCTGGGAATCCACATTCTTGGGTTTTATCGCTGCCTCCATCCCTGACATCTGACTTATGATGGGCTGAGAGCGACTGTTCCATTCTCATCCTCCGCTTGTACTCTTGTAAAATGAATTCTAATTAATAAATGTCAGTATATGTCAACTTGAGTTCCTCAGACAGAAGGCAGTAAAGATCTACAAGGTGTCATTAATTTAGAATTAGTTTCCGAGCCATCATTTCTTTAACTTTATAACTGTCTATCCCATCACCAATCCATCTCCACGCAGTTTTACATCATGATCATTCACCAAAATATCCTAGAGGCTGTTATATTTTAAGCCATTTCCATTTTTCTTTGTGGTTGCCTGATTTAGGATGTGGACTCTCGGGCAATACAGATTTGCCAGGCAGCGAATGGACTCGCTGTCAGACAAGAGGTTGTCTTCTTTAACCCTGCAAGGGCTACAGCAAGATCCAGCCCTGTGCAACCAGACAGCATATGGACATCGTTGTTTTCATCAAAATCTTGATCTATAATTCATTTTAAAATGCTTCTCCTCCTTGTCACTCCCTTACACATCCCTCCACCAATGCCACACTATGTATATTTAATTGGAAACTGAAGAAGTGAACACGTTCAAGGTGAGTAACTTTAAAGAACTGAGGACAAGAAAACTGAAGCATACAAAGTTCTCCCACTTTCTCCCCCAACTCGCCTAAACCAAAGCAATAGGCTGGGAAATCACCAGTACAGCAAATAAACAGGAGCATCATGAAGGTTGTTAATGTTAGGTAGGTAGAACAGTAGCAGTAGGAGCCTGCTGTAGCTACCCCTTACACAAAGGGTTACAGCAACCATCTCAGAGCCTAAGCTGCTATTATTTTCCCTGCTTTTGAATACAGAATCACAGACTGGGTTGGGTTGGATTGGAAGGGAACTTAAAGATCATTTAGTTCCAACCTCAAATATCTTGTCATCCCCCCACAAAGCACTGCTTAAGCCATCGCCATGGGGGTCTGCACATACAGATAAGTATGTTAGCAGGACCAGAGGAGAAGCTCAGGGATCTGGAGAAACTGGAAAGCTGTCCAGCCTTGGGCTTCCATCACTGGGAAGAGTACAACTACAACACAAACCCCTTCACAGAGCCCCACAATGAACAGGCATGAAACCAGGAGTTTGTCACTGAGGGGGAAACATCACCCTTATCACCATTTCCCCATCACAACCACCCCACCAGACCCAGGGTGCCCCACAGCCAGCAGTGCCAGTCCTGGACAGAGCTGGTCTGCAACCAAAAGACAGGCACAAGTAGGGCTCAGCACATCAGCTTTGCTGGGAACTGATCTCACAGGACCAAACCCCAGCATCTCAGGATGTTCTGTTCCTTTTCCATGTTTACTTCTCTTTGGCAAAGCAGTTCTGGAGCAGCTGCAGGCAGTGGAACATCTCACCCGTGTCCCTGCAGAGGACAACCTCAGGGGAGCCACACGGCACAAGCGGCTGTGTGGAATGAGACAAACACGGATGCTTTCATGGCTCTTGTATTGAGAGCTCTCCTCAGGGGGTTCATCTCCGCTCCTCCAGGAAGCAAACCAGAAGAGTGGGAGGAGTGGTGGGTATACACATGTGCCTGCCCATATTCCAAAGTTACAACAGGCTTTAGAAGAGGAAATACCCAAAGTGCTTGTGCTCAGTCTGTAGCAGCGCTACCATCACCTCCTCCACTCCATCCCCTCATTTTACCTTTTTCCCTATCCTTTTTCTTTCTCCCTACCACCATCTCCCTCCTACAGCCTCAAGCCACACAAACACAGGTTTTTTCTCTCCTTGCCAATTCTGGAGATGAAGCTTCCCAGCCAACTCCCAGGGAGAAAGGGAAGTGGGAAGGCACCCAACAGGGATGTGACAATGTTAATAGGAAGATGAGTCACTCACATGGTCAGCCACCGGTGCTCTGCCTCACTGCCCTTTCATGCTTGACCCTATCTCATCTTTAGAATTTAAAACAACTTAAGACCATGTAGCATAAATGTATGCCTAATTTCATGACACTAATAATTCACAGGTCTTGATCCACGGGAGTTTTGCAGATAAATGGGGAGAGTTTCATAAAAACCACCCATTGTTTTAAGGATGTCGCATTCAGAACGTGTTTGAGGGATCATCCTTCCAGCAACAACAGCTCTTAGCCCATGCCACAGGGTTTCATCCTCTTGAATGTCACACTTTAAAACTCCCTTGAATTAAAGCAGCAATCACATAGCACCTGGGTTTGTGTGCTGGCAGGAGCCACATGCAGCTGTGCAGGGTGAGACCCAGAGCTTCCTTGGGATGCTCCAAGGAGCTTTGCTCACACATTATAGTACATTTTATTCCCCAGTTCTCTATTTTCTAGTTTTAGGAAACAGATTATTACCACATCAAAAATTACCTACACAGGGAAAGCAGTGACCTCTATTGTATGGCTATTAGGATTTCTGTGCTGAAAACCAGGCCAAAATCCTCCAGTGTGCAGTGAAACCCTGGGTTTGGGATGAGGCACTTGGGACTCCTGGTTTGGTACCTGGCTAATTGCTGCTGGTCAGAGGGTTTTCTGTTACTGCAATTAGACAAAAAACACCTTAAGCCATTCAGGAAACGTGAGCTTATAAATTTAAAAGGTTGAAACAAAACTGAAGGACACTCAGCATGTACCAGAAATACATAGACTTGTTTTGAAAGCTAATGTGTCTACAGGGCTTTTCCTCTACAGCAGTCTCCATCCCAGACACATTTATACTAGTGGGGGTGCATTTACTTTGCTTGCACACCAAACACGTTCACAAGATGCATGCACTCCATTTAATGGAGCAATTTGAACCTTCCCTTGCTGTTCACATGTGTTCATGCTCCAGCTTTGCTTCTGCAGACCAACCTGACCCAAGAGGGCTGCACCATGGTTTGCTCAGCAGATCACTCCGTTATCTGTTGGCTTTACAAAAGCAGGAGCTAAATCCTATTCTAACATCGGGACACACATGTAGTACAACTGGTGTCAAGTAACTGTGGCACAGATAAGGTGAAATCTCCATGATTATCCTGGCCTCAGCAGAGCCCAGTCCCCAGCTGCAGACTTACAGCATCCGTGGTAATTTATGTCGCCTGGAGATCTGGGAGTTTTGTCTGACTCAGAACCAGATAAATATTGAACAAACAGCTCAGGAATTGTCCCAGTAGGTGGGAATTATATTACAAAGCAGCTCATAAAAATGTAGATATTAGTAATGGGAAAGCTGCTCCATTTTTTTCCATTTTAACCTTCCAGTCTTAGCCCTGGCTGCTTTTCAAATGCCTTTGGCTAGTGCAATGTGTACATGTATGGCCACTTCCCATACAAATCCCAGCTTGTGGAGATGCACAAATACAAAGGCAGTCAATCTACCCAAAGAAACAATTAAAAACGAATGTTCTTAAGCCTGCATTAAACCCAGGGTAAGGCTCAGAAATGAAGGAGAAATTACTTTGCATTAGTTTCTCTGCATGTCATCCTGTTGCTGGCAGGGTTTTAATAATAAGCATACTTATTTGAATAGTTTGCTGATCACATTCATCAATCCTAAAATGCAGGCTCCTACCAGAAGAATTTACAGCCCTTTCAATACAATCTGACATTGGAATGCATTCAGATTGGTGTAAGGAGAGCCAGGCAGGGGTGCTGGCTGCCACCAACACCAGCAACCTCTGGGACACATGGTCCTCTTCCAACAGGAGAGAGGACTGGAGGCAGAGATGCTCATGAGGAGCAGGGATGGTTACACCAGTGGTTCCCTCTTATGGGACACCACCAGAGAAATGGAATAAATTGTCTGTAAAAAGCCAAACCAAAGGCAGATTTGTTGTTGCTGCTGGTTTTGTGCTGGCCTGGTTTCTCGGTGAAGACTTCAGAGGCAGCAGAACATACTCAGGCTCTTTATGACACAAAATACTTCTGGGAAACAGATAAAAAAATATATCTTTGCTCTTAAACTTTAGCTTCTTTTTAAATGATGCCAGTATAGCACAAAAATAGAGGAGAGTGGCTGCAGATTGAAAAAGTGGATGTGTACAGACCTGGAAGCAGTCCCTGGCTCCAGTGACAGCATAAACATTATATCACCCCATCACATAGAGCCAGAATTACTTGTCCCCATTGGCTTTTCTCCTCTCTTAATCCTTTTTCTGCAGCTTTACTGGGTTCTTTACTTTCCTTTTATTATTTCCGGGGGCTTAAGTCAAGTTTTCAGTCAGGCTTCAAAGGGCCTTTTGCTTTTTGTGCCTGTAATTCCTGGACACCACCAAAGGCTAGAATCAAGTGCTGGGACTTGGAAGAAGCCATCTGGAGGGGTAATTAGACATTCACAGCTGCAACTGATCCCAACCATTTTCCTAAGAGTCCCAAGAAATAAAACATTAATCCCCAGATGATTTGTAGACCCTGAGGTTCTAACACCACATTGGGATATTCACACCTAAAGATACTGCCCTTGGAGAATGATCTCAGCTCAAACCTGATGAAGTCAGTAAGACCACTGTAACACAGACCTGCTAATGGCTCAGGAAGGTGACTGCAAGGATGGAATTCAATAACCCTGGGGTTAAAGCACTGAAGAAGGTGCAGGAGGGTCTTCCTTAATGCAGCACATCCTCATTGTTAAACCCATTAGGATCCAGTGGCTCATGCAGGAGTAGGTACAACCAGCAGCCCCTTTCTCAGCAGCTGGCTGGGGTTAAACAAGCAGTGATGCAGAGCACGGCATTTGTGTCAATAGACACTTACTTATTCCTCAGGTATTGCTTGGGTTTTAATTATTAATGAAGAAGCTCCACACAATGGCAGTAGGTACCCAAGAGCCTGGTTTGCAGCATGGCTGGCGGCCAGGTCTCTCAAGGACAACTGCTGCCTCCTCCTGTGTTTCTGCACAGGAGTGGCAATAGACTATTGTTCTCCCTCTGATAACTTATGAGCTCAGTGAAACCTTGGCTTTCATGTGTAATAAAGTTGCTGGCGGTGTGGAATTTGCATGTAAGTTGGCTGCATGCACTCTGACAGGGAGTTTGTGCTGCTCACACAGCTAAAAGACACAACAGTTATCAGTCATTTCAACCATTTCTAAAGAAAAGAATCCATGAGAGAGTCATTTTAAAGACAGTATCACCAACAGATCTTGTCTCTTGCGTTAGGTCCCTCCATAGGGTTTAGAGCAACTCAAATTCATGACAAAAGGAAATCCCTGTATTAGGGCCTGGGGAGAAGCACAGAAACAGGCTTCAGTGGTGGGAGAAAGGAGAAGTTTCTGCCTTTTTTTGTGCTGCTGGATGATCTGGGAGTGAGCTGTAACACAACCTATGCCTGAAATGGAGTGTGGCCACCCAAGAACAAGGTCCATTTGCAGAACCAGGAAGTGTAACATCACTTGGAGCCCCACAACAAACAGAAGAAAAGGGATCAACAGGTCCAGGAGCACCATTTTACTCTGAACAATTATGTGCTCTATCACAGAAAGACCCAGTGGAACAGGCCTGGAGAACAAGGTCTAGATAACACCAACAGCTGAATGCTCCCGGGACAAGCAATAATCCCTACTGCTGCTGGAGAACATTACCTTGTCCCTCAGCCCAAACCATGGCCAGGCTGCCTTCTGAAAGCAAACAACACAGGGGAGAGATGATCCCATCACACCAGGCCAACCACCGAGAGGTTTTCTCTAACACTGCTGCCTCCAAGCCCTGCCCTCTGCAGCCATCTCCATTTCATCTGCAACCTGATATCATGCTGGAGCAGAAATGCCAACCAGTTGTACAGCCATCAGCACCAGAGCATCCCCAGTCTGCATTACCCAGCAGGGCAGCTTTCCAGAGCATCATCTCCAACATGTGAATTACTATCCAAACATCCCTGCTGTCAGCACATTCCTCTCTATACAACTTCCTATTACTAGTTTTTGGTGGATAAGCCTGAAATGTTTAACAGCTCCATCTTGCTAAAGCAATGCAACTGCCTCCAGTTCTACTAAAAATCAACAATAATCCTTCTTCTGAGAACAGCAAACCCCTCCAAACAATCGTTTCAGTTTCCCTTTGTTTGCTTCGGTTCTGGTGTCTTTAGCAGCTCTGGTTCACATTCTAATTTGCAATAACAGCCTTTTATTTGTCTTGCAGAGGAAAAAGAGATTTAAGGGTTCCTTAAGCTTCAGTGTCAGAATCTGAAGCAGCTTATAAATCAGGCCACAGACGGCAGGGTCAGCAGCACTGCTGCTTCCATCTCAGCTCATTAAGAACAACACGCATCGAGTACCATTTGCGCTGCTGTGATTCATTCAGAGAATGCACAAGGCCAAAAAGCATTAGAAATAGTCTTTAAAAACTCTGAGAACAGGGTTAGGAAACGAGTGAGTTGGTTATTACTACTCCTTGCCATGACAACTGCAAAAAATTAATGTCTGGAGTGAAAGCAGAGCAGTGCAAGGCTACAAGCACTGCACAGGAGCTCAGGGAGCCCCTCTTTGAGCCATGTTTAAGCAGATGTAAACAACAGCAGTGACCCAGCCTTGGACATGACAATTAAGTTCAGCATTTCAGTTGAAATAACAGGCTGAGAGAGCTGGGCTGGGGCAGCCTGGACAAGAGAAGGCTCCTGAAGGGGAGACCTGAGAGCAGCTCCAGTGCCTAAAGGGGCTGCAGGAAACCTGGAGAGGGGCTTGGGACAAGGGATGTAGGGACAGGCCAAGGGGAATGGCTTGAACCTGCCCAAGAGAAGGGAGACTGAGCTGAGCTCTTAGGCAGAAGCTGTTCCCTGTGAGGGTGCTGAGGCGCTGGCACAGGGTGCCCAGAGAAGCTGTGGCTGCCCCATCCCTGGCAGTGCTCAAGGCCAGGTTGGACACAGGGGCTTGGAGCAGCTGCTCCAGTGGAAGGGGTCCCTGCCTGTGGCAGGGGTTGGAGCTGGATGAGCTTTAAGCTCCTTTCCATCCCAAACCAGGCTGGGGTTCTATGATCTAAAGAAAACAAAGCTTGAGAGCTTACCAGTACTACATCCAGATCTCGCAAGCATTCCCAATGCAATGTGAGGGATCACTCCTTACTTCTCATGTCTTGTTTATTTGACAAGAAGATTCATGGAAGAACCCCAAAAGCTGTATTTACATTGATATGAAGGTAAAGATCTTGCCATAATTACATTTATTGAAGCTGTCAATAAGCAAATTATCTTGATAACTCTCCTGGTTATGAATGACAGATACAGGTATTTCTTCCAGGTCCTGAACAGCATATGTGTAATTACAGAATTAATAGATTGCCTGTTTCTTTTTTAATCAATCACGGTTGCATTTACAATGCAAACTTTTAGCACAACAAAAAACCCCAACTGATTATCCCAAAATATTTATTCAAGATTAAAAAACATGCAGCATATGAATATTTAAATAAATATGAAATATTTATTTCTTCTTTTCTAAAGCTTCCATAACAGGGCTTTTAATTAATTTGTCATAAAAAATTTATAGAGCCAGGTAGACTTTTATATAAGAGGTAAATCATAGAATTAAGCTTCAGGTATTCACCTCTTTCTTGTGCTGGGATGGAGCGGGATGAGCTCCAGCAATGCCAGGGAGCTCATCCACCAGCACAAACAGGTTCTGCTGCAGGCGAGGAATAGACAACATGTTCCCAGCTTCTTTCCCAGCAGTTTGCTGGTGATATGTTGGATTAATTAGTATTTGCATCTCCTCACAGCATGGAATCATGCACAGCACCCACACTGACCCCCAGCACTAACCCAGACACCAGGCTTTGCTCGGATGTGTTTTCCTTCCTGTAGTCCCCACACTCCCAGCAGGAGCAGCCTGTCACCAGAGGAAGGTTGGCCAGAGCCCAGCTCTGTGCCCAGGGACCATGTCTGAGTTGGGCTTGGCAGTGCTGTGTGTTGATAACAGCCTTTTACTGCTCACGACAGACCTGAACTCCTCCAGCAAGCTGCTGCAAGGGAAGCAGGAGTCACCTTCCCTTTCCTCAGATCACAGCAAAGGAGCAGGCTCTGCTCACTCTGTACTTAGCTGACCTGCTGGCAGCCACAGAGTTGAAGGAGAGAAATGGAGTCAAGAACTGAAATGCTGTGCCCCATTATCTGCAGGAAACTGTGCTACTGGAAGCCCTTGTAGCTTTTGTAGATCACCTCCCAGGGTCACCCAGTGAACTCAATTCAGCAGCAAAAGTTGCCTCAGACACATGAGCAGACCCTGCACCTTTCAGGGGGATGCTGAGTAAGGGAGAGCAGCAGTTGGTCTTCCTGAAAGGGGGAAGGACTGGGGGCTTTTGGTACATTATTAATGAGGAGACCCACAGTCAGGTTTTCAGCAGCTTCTATCAACTTCTAGCAACTTTAGACATTGTGGGAAAAGACAGCATTCCTCATCTCTTACAGCAGTGATCTCATGAAGCATCCCAGTGCTGGTGATGGACCTTCAACAGATCCCCGAATGAATACCAAATGAACACCAAATGAACAGGTTTTGGCCTCAGGAAGAGACTTTGGGTCACCCAACATACCAAAGATCTTTTTGCCTGAGATAAATCCCCAATTGCATAGCCCAGCACACAGCTTGGCCACTTGGCAACACCACTGCCCTGAGAGGCAAGAAACAGATGCACAGAACCCAGATCCAGCTATGTGACCTCCCAGGAGCTCCAGGCTTCCTCCCGGAGGACTGCAGCTAAACACATCAGCCTTCCCCACACAGCAGAAAACAGGACTTTGGATTTCTGGCTAATTGCAAAGTCAACAGGAAGTTTTTGTACAAGCAACTCAAGCCCACGTCTGTCCCCAGTGATTTGCCTTCTCTTACACCAGTATTCCTTGCCCTGTGAAGGGTGGGGATATTCAGTTCTTGATGTATGGTCAATACACAGGCCAGGAGGAGAAAACCAGGGGACCACCACACACTCTGTGCTCCAGCCTCCACAGCCAGGGCTGCCCCTACCTCTCCCATGCTCATGACCACAGCAGGAAGCCAGGCTGGGAGGAGATGGCACAGAAGTAACTCTAATGAAGGAAATCAAAGCTGGAGCTCTTTGAGTTTCAGAGAAGGGCTGGGAATGGCTGAGGAAATCACTGTTCATAGCACTGCTCTCTCCCCCTGCTCCTGCTTACCCAGCAGCAGATAACCCTCAGTTCATTGTTCCTGCCTTAATCACCTCTTCCCAGAATCAAAGTTCACACAGCAGCTACTGGAAGATCCAGGGTGGGAAGTATTCTTGCCTTATGTACTGTGCACCCTCTGCTTTACATCAGGCACCTCACCATAGGTACCCCTGCTGCCACTCCATGGAGGAGCTGCATTCAGAGGGTGCTGGCTGGGCATCCAGCGCCCATGGGGAACAAAGGCTTGCTCTGGTAGCCCTTTGGAGATTGCTGTGTTCATACACCCAGAGTGCTGCAGGCCAGCCCTTGGGAAGCAAGCCCATCCATGCCCTCCCTGTTGACATCTGTGGTCCCCAGCTCCCTTGGCTGCTGCCACACGCTCAGTACAGGCAATGGAAACAGTCTGAATGCATCTTCTTGAATGTGGCTAACACTGATTTTATGATATGCTTAACACCCCATCCAATAGCTATTAGTTTTACGTCAGGCACACAATGTATGTAATCCATCTTTCTTCCCCGGCACACATGTCCCCCCTCAAATGACATTACAGCAGTTTTCATTTGTTACAGTGAGCTTTAAGCACTAGCAGTGAAGTTCTTATCTTCTTGCTTTGTTTGTTATTAACGGCACATTCTATTTAATCAGGAGCAGGCCACGGTTCCTGTCCAGACACTGCAGAGAACAGCTTTGATGGCCTCTTTGGCAAGCAAGGCTCTGCAGCAGCGCTCCTGCCTCAGCACTGCCCTGCAAGGACAGAACCTTCCCAGAGGGAACAATGCAGGATCTTTGGAAGTTCTCCCCTATGAGGATGCTGAGGCCCTGGCACAGGGTGTGCAGAGAAGCTGTGGCTGCTTTCCACTGCTGGTGGTATTAGTGAAAACCCTCTGTAGGCACAGCGAGTGTGCCCCAGTTTCAGGATGCTCCTGCATCACTTTGTGCCACAATCCACAGAGAACAAGAAGCACCAGGAAAGCAGGGTTAGCAAACTACAGCTTTTCCTACCCAGGCCTAAATGAAGTCATTTGCAGCAGGAATCACGCTGCTTCTGTTTACATGGGAAAGCATTCAAACTTGTACTAATGTCCATCAAAGCCCGGTCTCAGACTCCATTAAACACCAGGGCTGTCAGCCAGAACACGACCACATCAAAAGCCTCCATGAATTATTTCAGAAGCATTAACACAAGAGTTTTCTTGCAAAAAGCGTTTGGGCTCTCTGAAAACAGCCTAAAGAGGCATGAAATCTGCCTCTTGCAGAAATGAGAGTTAACACTTGAGCTTATCAGTCCAAACCCTATCTTCACTTGGTATAAGTCAACAAATACAAAGAGAGTTAAGACAATCTACATCATAGAAAGAAGTGCTTATTATCCTATTTTGTAGTCCCATCTGACCTTGTCTCCACTGAAGAGCTGCTGTGTCATTGTCTATATCAGAAGACCCTAAACAGTGATCACCTACTGTTGTCTGAAAAGCAGGGCACAATATAGCAAGCAATGTATTAGATCACTATAAATTCTGGCATACCTGTACATATGATTGCATAGCCTCTCATTTTTTGGATACACACTCCTGTACTATAGCCACACTGTGCTGCTTCAAGATGTTCTTACATGGAGGATGGTAGAACAAGCTTTGTATGGACAAAGTACCCTCAGAGAATATTAAACTAAATAATAGCAATTAATTAGGCTTGTGTAAAGCTATTAACCTTCAAATCCCTACAGAAATAAGTAATGCTCAAATCCTCTGGGATGCACGTAGTATTGCCCTGTTCCATAGACAAGGAAGTGGAGATCTGGAGCAGTGGAATGATTTTTGCCCAAGGCAGTGCTGTAATCATTCCCAGTGCCACAGAACTGCTGCTTTTAGACCACACTTGGGTGGGTGGATACAAGCAATACCTGCAAACACACATGTGTTGAGCACCTCATTTATAGCTGTTTATTACAACCTGTGTCTACAGAGCAGCATTTGCATGAGAGGAAAGCCTCATCTCCTGGAGTAGGTGATCCTCATAATGTATTTCTGCTCTAATCCCCCTGCAATGCTGTGCAGCTGATCACAGCAGTCTTCCTCCCCACCTCCTCCTCAGCATTAGCACTGCACCCATATGGAAAAAGCAAGATCTTAATCTTCTCCTAGGCACCTCTTCCCAAATGCCTTCCTCCACTTCTGTAGGGAGCATACAATAAAGAAAAGCTGAGCATTAGCTTAAACTCAGAAGTCTCTCCAGGGCATTACATCCACAGCACCAAAAAATCTCAAAGGATTTGTTTGCATAGGATCTCTACCATTCAGCCTTCTCCAGGTTTTCATCATCTTCTTGCCTTATTATTGCAATAAGCACATTTCCATCTTCTGAACACCTGCATCACCCCTTGCCATGCATCTCTCCACTAGCTCATCCCTCCCAGCTGCATCTAACACAGCCTGGCCTCCCTTTCCCACCTTTTGTTCCACTTGGCCCAGAGTGCCAGGTTCTATTGCACATTGATTATGGTAAAAGCTGCCTATAAATACCTCCCTAGCCCCTTCAGTGCTCTGCTTCAACTCTTGTCTCAACAGTGCTCCAGCCTGTGTCTGGGTTCCCCACATGCTATTACATTCAATAGTAAATTCATAACAACACTCCCCAAAGCTCCCAGTTTCCTGGTCTGGAATTGTCCCTTCAAAAACACTAATGAGTCCTGGGGTGGGCCCCTGTGTTGCTGCTTACATGGAATCACAGCTCCCAGCTGCCTCCCTCCCATTATGGTGTAGGAGTTGCCCTTTGCTGGGGCACCTCACCTGTGGTGGCTCAGTTCTCACCAGGAACAATGGTTCTTGCATCAGAAGGTCTGTTCAAACCGACCATAACCCCCCTATAATTAGTTGGCATGATGGCTTCCATAAGAAAGGAGAGATACAAAATGCAGCTGAGAGCATCTTAACCAGGGGAAGACTCAGCCCTGAAAATCCTTGCTCTTCAGGGGTGCAAGATATCCTGCTTTACTGTAATGAAAGTCCTCTTGTCCAACGTCCTCCAACAATCTGCCTTTAATGGGGTTACTATTGCAGAGGTAAAGCATTTTATATGGAACCAGGTTTACATTATCCTGCTATTCGGATATCCAGCTTGCAATGCTGTTCAAATCCTTTAATCCATAAATAGGATTCCAGCCAGAGCTGGGCTGCCTTCCAAAACTGTAATCTCCAGTATATGAATTATTACAAAAAGATTAGGGTGTTTCAAGTAATAACATTTCAAATAAATCAGCTTTCATGGAGGAACAACAAACTAATATCAGAAATAACAATATAAAGACATTTATATAGCCACTTGCTGGAATAACTTCACTAACTGGAGGGATTCTTGCCTCATTTACATCATTTCCTTTGAGAAATATACCTTTGCCTTTGTCCCTTCACTACTGGGCTCTGCTGCAGAGCAAACAAGGTGCTTCCATCTCATCTATCAGCCTCTTTGAACCACCAGCTTTCTATTATATGGAGACAGGGAAGTATGCTGGTGTTACTGCAGATGATGCCCTTCTCCCCAAGCCTTCAGCTTTACATAATGCTATGTGAGGATGGTCAGATAATCCTGAAGGCCAGAAACATTCCTGTAACTCCATTTTAATAATGATGAGTTGAGAGTTTAATCATTAATCCTAGTGCATTTGCAAAAGCTCTCCCCCCTTCCACATACACAGCACACATGTGTGCAGGGAGAACTGAATAACTTACTTCCTGCTTCTTTTGACAAGATGGTTATGTGACATTTATGGTGCTTTTCTTACCTGCAAACTGTATTGGCACTGTAAGAAACCAGGTCTACAGGGTTCAGAACAGTGAGACGGAGAGAAATTAGGAGGCAGAGGGTCTGGGCAGGTGAGATGGCAGAAAAGGAGAAGTGAAAAGGAGCAGAGCTAAAAAGCCATTGTCCCTTGAGCTCCTGGGGTCCAGGCAGGGGGGCTGGCTTGGTGGTGGGCAGCAAAGTGTGAGTCCCCTGTGGTCTGAAGGCAAAGGCTGGGGGGAAAGGCGAGGGGACATGTGCTCAGCACCACCACCAGCCGTGATGCTCCAGGTTGCTTAGTGACAGATGTGAAGCCCAAGGTGCCCATGGATTTATGGCATTCCTCCCCGCCTTCCAAGTGCTATGAATAAATGACACATCTCAGTTCCTTATTTATCCATTTTTGAAGCTTAATGGGCAGTTGTAGAGAAGAGTATTGAGCCTTTTATGGGGTAGGGCAGGCTAGTTTCCTGATTTACACTTGCATCAGAGTGGAATATGGACTCAGCAAATCTTATTTAGCTCTTAAAAAGAAAACAAATGCAAAGAACACTACAAAACCGAGCATCCTAAACAAACTAAACCCAGTGCCAACTATAAGAGCGCCTGGTTTGAATTCAGGCCTCATAATACTGTCAAGAAGGTGAGAAAGCTCCTGCCAGATGTGGTCCCAAGCTGGTGCCTTGCACAAACCCTGCTGCAGCACTCAAGGACACTGGGCAGAGACACCCTGGTACAGACCCATAGCTCACAGCACCGGTACATCCAAACACAGCTTTAACATGGGGCTTGCCAATGGGCCCCATTTTAAGACTGGAGTTAAATAATGCACATAAATGTTTTCAAGACCTAGGACTAGAAGTTACAGGCAATCTTTGCACAGTATATGGACCATGTCATTGCTGCATAGCATAAAATGAGAGGCCTCTGGAGGGCTGTGGGAATTGCTGTCCTGGGACAACCAAGCATACAGATTAGAGGCTGCAGACAGTTATCTTAGGAACCTATTCTCATCAATTGTTCTTTTGCTCATAAGCTACCCACTGAGACCTTCAAATCCAATCACACCTAAAGCTCCCAAAATTAAATCTTTAATAAAAGATACCCAGTGTACTATCAGAAACAGCCCTCAGGCATTTTATCAGTGAAACAAACTTTGATGGTCCCCATAATTTTTAGTGAGCTTCTTCAGATATTCAGCTGTGATTTACACAGGACATTTTGCTCCCATATGATAAATTACACCAGGACACAAAGGGGAGTGAATAGCGAGTGAATCAGTGCATCTGATTTTCAAAGGTCCTATCACAAGGAAAACTAGAGCCAGAATTAATGAATTCATTGCTTAAAAATGCTGTAGATTCAGGGAAAACATGTGATTTTCCAAGCAGCACGACTATAAGGTTAGATTGCTGAATTCTGCCAGGACAGTCATTTTACCTCCTTAGGGGCCAGACCATCATTAAAACTACTATTTTTGCAAGTAACTCAGTTAGTCCAGATTGAACCACTTTCAGTGCAAGACTTAAAAAACTAACACCCCCCTCCAAGGCCTTTTCTCCTTTTTATTTCCTAATGGATAGTAACACAAGCAATCCATAATCACATGAAATACAGCTCTCTTAGCCAGCCTGTAATTTCTTCTATGGCACATTAAGGTAGCCAGCAACACCTCGGTTAGACACTGTCAGCACACACACCACACAGCCAGCATTATTTTCCCCTTGGAATCCATCATTCAGCTATTTCAAATTGAGCTGAAACTTTGACATGCAGACTGTCACCTCAGGAAAGAATTATTATTATTCCCAGAAAATTAAATAAATCAGGTCAAACTTTATGACCACCTTACCCACCCACCATGCATCAAACTCCCAGTTCCTTTCCTATTCCCTGTTCAGCTGCTTCTGAACACCTTCCATTTTAAACATATACCTAATACCTCCCCTTAAACCTCCCCTCAAAACCTGTTTCACAAAGAACAGGGTAATTCAAGCTAAGGAACTCAACAGAAAAAACCCAACTCCACCAAAACCCAACAAAAAGAAACCATCAGCATTTGTTACTACAGCAGATGAGTGCAAAAGGTAAAGCCACCAGCACAGACTCCTTACCAGCAACCTCAATCCCATTTCTTCCCAGCCCTCCAGCAACAGCAATTAACTCACAAAGTCACCTCACAACTTCCCAGGTTCAACAAGAAACCCAACGTCTGATTTAATCAACTCCAGGCTACACATAGCAATGATTTATTGCACTTCTGTATCTCATGCAATGAACTCCTGCCCCCATGCCCTGATACACAGCATAGATATCTATTTTTTTCCATACTGATATTCCTCTTACCTTTCTCGGCCAAAGGAGAAACTCTCCTACAAGCTGCTCCTGAATAAGCCGCAAGTGAATCTCCATTTCTTCTTTCAAGAAGGTCATCCCAGCAAGAAACCCCAAAGCAGGAAGACCCTCCAACCAGAGCTGCAGTTATCAACAAGCCTTTAAAGGCAAGCCCACTGCCAATCCTGAGCACCTGCTGGACGTCTCCAAATGATAAAGGATCTGGTGATTTGTTCCAGCTGGGCTCATTACTGCTAAGGACACACAGCTGGGGACCTCTCCTTAACTCGAGTTTAACTCTTTCCTTGCAAAGCTTAGGGTGCTATCTCCTTCTTTCTCCAGGGAAGTGGTGGATTCCCCAGTGTTGGACAGGGTCCTGGACATCTTTTAGGTGATGCTGTGCCTAGAAAGGTTGAATCAGATGATATCTGAGCTCCCTGAGATTCTAGAATTCTCTGTGTGGTGCTCAGGCTGTTAACACCATGGCAATGGTATCTATGGTATGTCTATGGACAATGTGCAGCATTCTGAGCCCCTGTTCTGTCCAGAGCATCCTGCCATTCAGCTCCTGCTCCCCACTCTGTACAGGAAATAGCCAGAATCCTTAGTGATCGTGAATAATGTTTTACTGGATTCACCAGCATTTTAATGCCTCTAATTATGGCCTGTTTGAACTAGATTAAATAAAAGCCCCCATGCTCCATTTCTCCTCACTCCTGCAGCCTGTTTCCACCTGATTTAGGCTGCTCAAGGAGTCAGGGAGGGTTTTTATGCATACATTACATTCGGCTATGACATCCAGCAAAAATAATAACAACATCTGACAAAGTTTGTTGTATTAAATAGAAGGTTGAGGATTCTTTTAACCTGCAGTACATGCAGGAACCAGCTGCACAGAAACACCAGACAATAGCACAGACGCCGGGAAATAATTTGCTATTCATTTAGCTGTCAGGTGTACTTTTGAACAGGAGTTCTAGCACAATTCAGCTTTAATAAATAGATGCTTAAAATACACTTTGTACTGTAAAACCGTCTCCTCGCATTAAACTTAAAAACTCAATCAAAAAGCCAAGAAAACTCAACCCAACAGCAGGCTGGTTTCCTATTATTGGGCCTTTTCGCCCAACTACATTAACTGCAAAGGATGTGCAATATAACAATCCTCTAGTATGAATATTGCATTGCTGGGATGCATTAACATTTTAGACAGGCTGTAATTAGGCACAATGCAACCATGTGGGGTTTGGTGTTTAGGCTCATATCCAAAAATCCCAGGGTGAGAATTTATACCTAATTCCAGAGTTTTGGTGTTAAAGGACCTGCACAAAGTCCGTGGCCCTGAGGGTGAGCCCTGCTCCAAGCACTGGGACAGGCTGCTTCATCCTGGCTGGGAGAGCCACCTCAAACCCCTCAGCAGATGGTGTGTCCTGGGGGGAGAACTGGAGGTCAAAGCCATGGCTGTGGCCGAACCTACAAAACAATTAAGGGACAAGGTACAACTTACAAACCACTCATGGAACTGCTGCCAAATAATGCTTAAATCCCTGCCAGGGATCAATGCCCAATCGGGTTCTCCATCCAAGATGGGCAAGGAAAAGTTTGGCCTTCTTTAATTAAACTTTCAGACACACTTTCAGGAAAACTAAGGGGTTTTCCAACATTTTCTTTCCATAAACTAAGTATTTGGCTGGAGCTGAGTGCTGAAAGCTGGGAAGGGTTGGATGAGCAGGCCATGTGTAAACCACAGAGCCCTTACTCTATCATAATGGTTGGATTTCATGATCTTAAAGGTCTTTTCCAACTTGATTGATTCTGTGCTTAATGCCTGGGCTCCAGCAGTTGGCTGCTGGCTTTACCACAAGTAAAATCAGATCCATGCTCACTATTAACACTTTGTAGCTATGTGGTTGTTTGGAAACTTCTTCCAGCTTTTCACTGCTGGGATTAAGACCTTGACTGCTTTGGAATTGTTTTTCCTCTCTCTCTGAGCTAATCTCTCACTAGATGTTGGTCCTGCAGCTGAGCACTAACCATGGCTGCTTAGATTTATGTAGCTGTACCTGCACCTGCAGAAGACATGAAGGTGAGATGAGCTGCTTGGTGAATTCTTCATGGCAAACTTCAGCTTTGCTCCATCTGGCTGTGCTTTTTTCCTTCTCCTAACAACTGGGGATGCAGCACAGAGCCCAGAGAGAGATAAATGAACTTTTCTGATGGGGACAATATTGCAAGGACACAGCTTTCAAAACACTGTCCTGCTTGCCACTGAGGTTTCTGACTGATGTGTCATATATTATCCAGTGCTGCAAAACCTAAGTGAGGTGGATGAGTTAGAGATCTGATTAGAGAATTCCTGTGACCCTAAGTCAGTACTGAAAATATCTAATCTTTGTATTATCTAAAATCTCTTTCTGTATTCTTTCCTTAGTGTTGTGTAGATAAATCAGTAAGTCACATCATAACTCTGCTATCCCCCTCTTGGGAAGATTCTTCCCTTTTTCAGCTAACACCAGTGGAAAGTGAAGCACTGGCAAGAGCCTGATGTACAGCTCTGCTCTTCACTCCAGCCCCAGGAGCTCTGTGGCTTGGGTCTGAGGACAGAAAGCACAAGCCCCAGCTTCATATTACATGATAACCTTGTAGAAGGATATTCTGGAGCCCCCAAAACAAGAAGGACATGGACCTGCTCAAGCAAGTCCAGAGGCAGCCATGAAAATGCTCCAAGGGCTGGGGCAGCCTGGACAAGAGAAGGCTCCTGACGGGGAGACCTGAGAGCAGCTCCAGTGCCTAAAGGGGCTGCAGGAAAGCTGGAGAGGGGCTTGGGACAAGGGATGTAGGGACAGGCCAAGGGGAATGGCTTGAACCTGCCCAAGAGAGGGGAGACTGAGCTGAGCTCTGAGGCAGAAGCTGTTCCCTGGGAGGGTGCTGAGGCGCTGGCACAGGGTGCCCAGAGAAGCTGTGGCTGCCCCATCCCTGGCAGTGCTCAAGGCCAGGTTGGACACAGGGGCTTGGAGCAGCTGCTCCAGTGGAAGGCAGGGGTTGGAGCTGGAGGAGCTTTAAGCTCCCTTCCATCCCAAACCAGTCTGTGATTCTATGATAAGGTGTACTTGAGAAATGCACTCTGAATGCCACTGAGGAAATCAACACCCAGCCCTAGAAAGAGCTCCAAAGTTCCAAACAGATCACAAAGCAGATGAACTCTTCTGTAACAATAAACACAGCTCCTGGAGCTCTCTTGCTTAACATCACTTCTGGCTGGAGTGGTGGAAAAAACCCCACTCGTGAACTTTGATGGCAAGTTTGCCAAGAGCTGTGTTGGTGTTTATCCAATCCCTTCCTCAATGACACACTGTTAACGGAGTATTTTCAGAGTATATGTCTTGTGTATGCACAGGGCTGGGTCTATTTGGAGTGGAAAGACAGATGTATAAACAGTGCAAGCACAGCCCAGCTCTGCATGCAGCAGAGATGTATTGCATGGGGCGGGGAACAGCCACAGCAGATCCCAGTTTACACAGCTTTTCTGCAGGAAGCAGATGGATGACTACTGAGTCAGTAATGCACTCACAGGGCTGGTTTTAGTCTGCCTTACCCTGGTGTAAATCTGCAATTAAAACTCTTGTCTTCAGTGCAATTGATCTCTTCCTGACATCTCCTCCTCCAAATACTAATACTGGTAATGTATTGTTGTATTCTGTCCAAAACCATCGAATTCCTTTCTCTGTGTATTTATTCTTGCAGTCACTGTGAATTAATTACTTTTTTCTCTCAAAAACTCTCCCAAGGAGATGTTCCAGCACCTCCAGTGCCCCCATCCCCTCTTGCTGGGCATGCAGGTTTTAGCTCACCAGGCTCTGGTTCCAGTGCAGCTCCTGTCATGGGTGCCATCAGCCTTTTCATCTGTTAAGTGGGGACGATGCATCATGCACCGGCTGACATGGGGCTGCTGTTTGTACCTTCCTTTGGGCAGGTTGTGCATCCCCATGCAGGGGAGATACCATGCATACAGCTTATGGCTTGCATAGGCCCAGTATGGTGGTGAAGGCCAGGAATCTTTCTGATTTTAAATAGATGAGTCTGAGCTTTTCCAATGTTCTTGCAACCTTACAACTGACTGCAGCAATCTACTGTCATCTCCTGATTGAGCAGTCACCTGTGTTTTCCAGGTGGTACCTTACGAACATCTGAAGTTCTTTTTGCCACTTTCACACAGATTTGCTATTTCAGTAACTTTTTGTCATTACTTAGTCTTTTTTAATGGAGTTCATTTGCTTTGATCCTCACAAGTCTTTTCTCCCAGTTCCTCTGATAATTTTTTAAAGGAAATCATGGTACCTTTGAACCGCCTTTCCAAGCCTCAGTGCTCCACAGCATGGCTAAGCGAGGCTCCTTCCAAACCTTTAAGAATTGTAAATGTGACCCTGCTAAGAAAAGGCTGAAAGTGTCATCCCTTGTAACGTATCAGACAGAAAAAGACTGTAATTTATAAGGCTAAGTACAAAGAGCTGTTTTTCTTTGAGCTAATTAAGTAGAAGAAGAGCATAACTAATTAACTGGAGAGACACGGAAGGGAACAGGAGGTTGTAGCGAAGCCCTGTGACTATGGATGCTCTTTTTCATCTCAGGGATGGACTGCTGGGGATTGAGCTCTGCCAGGGCTCAGTGTGTGGCCCTTGCTTGATACCTCCAAAACTGAAGCTGCTCTTTTAGCAGGCCCCAGGCTGTAGAATCTCGGACATTGCCCAGAGAAGCTGTGGCTGCCCCATCCCTGGCAGTGCTCAAGGCCAGGTTGGACACAGGGGCTTGGAACAGCTGCTCCAGTGGAAGGGGTCCCTGTCTGTGGCAGGGGTTGGAGCTGGAGGAGCTTTAAAGTCCCTTCAACCCAAACCAGGCTGGGATTCTATGAAATAAGTACCCTGATGAGACCTACAGAATTAATCACAGTAAATGACACTGTTTAAAGGAGAAAATGGTTCCTGCTATGGCTGTGCTGTGACCTAGGAAAGAAGCCATTCAGTTAAAAGCTACCAAGGTACTTAGGAATTTTCCAGGCAAATACAGTTCCTTGCTGAATTCCTCAAGCTGGCTAGAGCTGATAAAAGGACAGCAGAAAACTCCGGGCAGGGAAACCCCCTTGTCCTAAGGAAGGATTCATTTCCTGTTTGCTTGGCACTACTAGAGCATGCACCATGGGTGCAGCCTTCCCATTCCCATGGTTTTTAATGCTGTTCTTTAGATGATCCTGAGTGACCCGAGTAACATGCTCCCAATGCGGCTCGAGGCATCAAACCACTGCCTGTCCTAGGAAAATTCCAAGCCTCAGCAAACCCTCTGAACTTTTGGGCTTCTGTTTGGTTTCAGGACCAGCTTGGCCAGGCAGCACGTCAGTTAAATCCCTGCTTCATTGGAATTGCTCTGTCAATGTGATGTGTCGGAGGATTACACTTCCCAATTCCGAGCTGAGCTCAACCCTAATCGGAATGTCTCACATCCAGTCTATAAGGAACGACTCTCTCCATAATGTTGTGCTGTCCAGCACAGGCATTGGATGTCAGGTGCCATAAAAGTAAGGGAAAACAATATGCAGCACAACCACAGCTCATTATTTTATGCCTGCTGCTGCAATTATTTTCTCTGTAACACAGGCAAAGGCTTCCATAAATTACACAGTTATCACCCATCTGATCTGCTGCTGAGTCTGCTCGGGACCGGTTTCCAGTCCCAAACTGTCAGACAGCAGAGGGCTGAAATTTAATGTTTGCAGACATATCCCGAGATGCCTGGAGCAAAGCTGAGCAGAGAGGTTGCTTGTTTAGCAACTGCTCTGTAGTTCCTCCAAGGATATTCCTACATTAATATCTTAACCATGAGGAGGAGTGTACTTCATTTTGTTCTATTCATTAAACTGCATTTGCTGCTGAAGGATCCTTCCAAGGGAGGCACAGCCTCTGGGGCAGAAAGGACTCCCATCATTCCCCAGGACAGGCATTTTTGTTTTGGATCATAGATTTAACCAGGTTGGAAAAGACCTTTACGATGATCGAGTCCAACCATTGCCCAGCACTGCCAAGGCCACCATTAACCCATGTCACCGAGGGCCTCTTCTACACGGTGTGTGAACACCTCCAGGGACCGT
Organism: Melopsittacus undulatus; assembly: GCF_012275295.1. Lineage (NCBI taxonomy): Eukaryota > Metazoa > Chordata > Aves > Psittaciformes > Psittaculidae > Melopsittacus > Melopsittacus undulatus. The sequence continues at coordinate 2,681,786 of NC_047542.1, forward strand.
GATGACAGCACTGCCCTGGGCAGCCTATTCCAATGCCTGAGCACCCTTTGGAGAAGGAATTGTTCCCAGTACCCAGCCCTTACGGATGTCTGAGAGAATGGGAAGGGACACAACAAACCAACCTGGCCTGAGAGAGTGTTGGCAATTCCCATTTCACAGCAAGGAAAAGCAACACAGCAGCTCCCTGGGGAGGAAGAGGGAGATTTTCTCCTCTGCCAGTGCATCTGTTTGCAGGTGCCACCCCTGGCCTCTCCCATCAGCCGGGCTCTTCTCTGGCTGCTAATGAGAGGCCAGGCAGAGCTGGTGGCTGTGCTGTGATCTCATCAGCTGCCCTCCTTTGGCACGCACGACCTCATTGTCATCTACTCTGACATCTTTCTTTCTATTAGCATCCAGGGCCAGCAACAATTTGTCCAGGTGCTCTGCCTCTTCCTTTGTATTCCCCCAGCAGAGCAAAGTGAATCATAAAGATCACCCAAATTAGAGCAGGGAAAAGACCTTTTAGGTCGTTTTAGTCTTTCCTCAGGGGCGAACGCCGACAGGATTCCCACACTATGTTTTCTAGTGCTTTAATCAGTTCAATTTTCATTCTGTGGGTCACAGAGGATTAGACAAGGGGAAGGTCTGGGGAATCAGCTCATCCTCTGGTTTTATCAGCAAAATTCTGTTCAGGGCTAAACCAGCAGGATACTGAGCATTTTGCTGAATGCTTGATAATTCAGAGTTCATATGCCTGGAGATAGCAAAGAGGTGGCCTGAATCCAAAACACTTGTTTTAGTCTGATATTATGGCTTCTATTAACAAGGTGTCCTGGTTTCAGGGCTGATCATTACACACGTTTCCTGCAACGTTCAACGTGACCATCAACACATGGTGCCCCTGCTAGGCTGGCAGCTGTCCCCATCCCCAAGAAGTCATTAAAATCACTACAAGATGGACTATGGGTAACTTTGCAAAAGACAGCTAAAGGATTTAGAACCTAATTTCTCTGTCTGTCAAAACCATGCAGTATCTGTCACTCATGAGCATGGAATGTGCTCTGTGTCGACATTCTTACCAGCGCTGGGTTAAAAATCCCACTGGCTTCAGAGGGAGCTGGTTTGGGCCCAGGCTGGACAACATCCTCGGCAGCTCCTGGGATGATCAGTCCTGGAGTCCTAGGAGTTAGAGCAGGCTATCAAAACACTCTCTCCAAAGCCCAGTCTAAACTGTGTGTTAAAGAAAAGGTACTATTGGAAAGGAAAGCAACATGGACACACCAGTGAGCCAAAGGGTTGGATGCAAAGTTCACTGAGGATCACAATAATTCATCTCCTGATTTGAATAAGCATTTGTTTGACTCATAAACTTCAGGACTGCATAGATACTGGTAGTGGGAACTGTGTAGCTGCATAAGCCAGAGGAAGACCAGTTTCACAGACTCACAGAATCATAGTTTCCTACCCCAAAATGGTGTGGGAGGTGAAGGTGGCAGCAGGGAGAAGCTGTGTCTTGTGCCTGATCAGCAAGGCACAAAGCAATGCTGAGCTTTGGATGTGACAAGTATCAACACACACTAACAAGGGTTTATGAGTCCAGATGATAAACAATAATGAGAACAGCTGCATCCCAAATGAATCCTTCTTCTGTGAGAGAATACAGGAGATTTCAGCTTATTCAAGTAACATTAGCTTGGGGCAGGGTTAGATTGTTCTGTATTTTGACCTGATTTTGTAATTATCACTGCTTCATAGAAAGACGTGTTGTTTAAATATCCTCTAATTTGCTTTCAGAGATCATAAACCCCTCTTTATTATCTGCTGCGCTGTATCACAGACAGATAATGACTGACTTTTGCCTTCTTCACTTGGAAAAGTGCATTTAATTTGCTGAAATAATGGAAGCGTTTGTTCATCTTTAATACTATTTTCTGTGCTTCATTCCTTTTTACCTAACAAAACCAGCCTCCTTTGGAGGTCCACGCTGTGTGATTGCTCCTAATGCAGATACTGTAAACAGCTGAGAGCACTGATCTCTTAGATATGCATCAAAAAACGTGCTACACAACTGCTGCCAGAGAATCCCCCAACAATACGTCTCAGGTTTAATCTGTTCCATTTAATGCACGCAGAGCTAGCAAGACTTTGACCAAATCACTTGTAATTAAGGCATTTGTTGATACAGAACAGGGTGTATTAGGCCAGCAGCATGGATGTATTCAGCAGAATGGGTGCTACACCAGGAGCTCTCCCTCAAGCACCTTTGCTGATTGAAGGGAAAACCTTTCCCAGCCCAGCTGAAAGAGCTCAAGTACTTAAACCTGGGGATCACTCAGGTTCTTCCCAGCTGCAGCAGAAACCCTCCATCTACACCACATGTACGGTTATTCCCATAAAAGAGGGCTTGACTGCATCACTCGGAGCAGATTTTAGCTTTGGCATTATGCATGCACAGCACTTTTTCCTGGATATTTTGCAAAGCTTTTAAAAATATGAAATAGTTACTGCTTGTGCCTCCTCAAATGTATCAATTAGTTTTAATTTCTCAAAAACTGCTACAGTAGCATACTAATAAAGGAGAAATGAGAAGAGGTTTTTTCCTCCAGAGTAGAGTTTAAGCATCCCCAGACATATTCAGATGAGAGTAGAAAATGTAACAGTGGCTTGTTCCCGACATATTTTCAACTGGTTTTAAGGCAGTTTCTGTTTATATATTCTATTCTATGGCTAATTATTCATTCTCTCCCAGGCACTTTGAGATGCATTGCATATTTTATTATTATTTGTATTGGAGCGTGATTTTAGTCATTCTGCAAACACACAGCAAGAGCCAGGTTTGAAGCCTTAGCAAGCACTGGGTAGCAGTGGCTCTGGGCTGCTCCTAAGAGAACCATACAACTCCCGATTTGTTTGGGTTAGAAGACACCCTAAAGCTCCACCAGCTCCAACCCCTGCCATGGGCAGGGACCCCTTCCACTGGAGCAGCTGCTCCAAGCCCCTGTGTCCAGCCTGGCCTTGAGCACTGCCAGGGATGGGGCAGCCACAGCTTCTCTGAGCACCCTGTGCCAGTGCCTCAGCACCCTCCCAGGGAACAGCTTCTGCCTAAGAGCTCAGCTCAGTCTCCCTCTCTTGGGCAGGTTCAAGCCATTCCCCTTGGCCTGTCCCTACAGGCCCTTGTCTCAAGCCCCTCTCCAGGTTTCCTGCAGCCCCTTTAGGCACTGGAGCTGCTCTCAGGTCTCCCCAGAGCCTTCACTTCTCCAGACTGAACAAGCCCATCTCTCTCAGCCTATCTCTATAAGAACACCCCTGTGCACTAAGATTTCACACTGAAACGTTGAACAAATGCACATAAAAGCTGACTCAACAACTTCCTATAGCAAACCCTTCAGAAAGGAACCCTGCTCCTAAACAAATGGTTTTGCCATGTTTTCCCTGAGCATGGGGAAGTTGCCTCCTTGAGAGTCTTGCCAGACTCCTGTTTCAAACCATGCTACAGGCCATATTGGAAGCAATCACAGCACGGCTCAGCTGCTGGGCTCCTTGTTGTGTGAAAACACAGGATGGAGGAAGCTGCCATTTTTACAACAGAAACCATAATGATGCTGGAACATTCATTTGCTTGTTAAAGAGAAATCTGAATGGGAAACTTTAAAGATGTGAGGAAGAAAATCAGATTCTCTTGTTAAACTCCATTCCAAGGAACTCTATGCATACGCTGGACAGCACATTAAGCATCAAAGCCTCATCAGTGATTCACAGACAACTTTTTTCTCAGTGACATGAATTATTTGCATGGGAAAAGATGTGAAGATATCTTAGATGAAGACAAAGGGAGAATATTTTTCTGTCCTTTGGAAACAGTGTATAAATAAACGTGAAGTTTAAAGACCATTTGGAAAATAACAGCAACCTTCCATTTAGTTTTCATTATGTTAACACTGCAAAAATAGATTCTAGTCCCCCAAATTCAACTTGGAATTGCAAATAGGTTGATCTGTTTTCAACTAAACTAAAGGAAAATGAATATATATATATAATGCAAGCTGGTTTAGATGTTTTTGTACCAATTCCTTTGTCCATGTGCCTGCAGGACAGAGCACGAGCCTCCTTGCTTGGGTGGAATCTACTGTTAGCACCCGGACACAGGTCAGGCTGCCCCTGGTGCTGTTCACTGCTTCTTGATTCACAGGTTCTGATCACCTCTTTATGTGAGTTCAGCTAAAATCAACGCCAGTGGAATAGTAACATTATTGTTCCTAATAATCCTCTTTCTGAGGAAGGATCTTGACAGGTTAATTAGGCATGACATTAATAAATTAAGCCTGACTTCACACCAGCATTAAAGTATTTACTTAGCAAAATATCACAAATAGGAACGCTGAAAAGAGAGCTAATCTACTTCCATTTACACACTCCTCATTCCAGAATAATTCCTTTGCACTTACTAATGTGCTTTGGAAGAGCACACAGCAAGCATGTATCAGATTTTGAAGCTGTTAACCTGATTTTGAAGGCAAGTGAACACAAGCAAAATGCATTTCCATGGATTTTAGCACGCAAGGAAGGCACAGAGCAGCATATAGATATTGGGCTTGAAGTTTTGCTTATTCCTTCCACCCATCAGCTATGGCAAGGCCATTCTCCCTGCTTCCCAGCACCTTGTTTTCTCCTCCCATCCTTGTCATCCAGTTGTGGACACTAGCAAGCTGCTCTGCTCTCTGTTTGCCCAGAGCTTCGATCTCAGAGGTGGATCCTAACAATTACTGTAATATAAACAATAACTCTAGGATGCTAATGAAGGATACAATTAAAGGCACTGAGGCATTTACTCCTGGAAACATACTCACAAATCCAACCACCCAGTGCAGATGAGTGGAGGACTATCCGGACAGCATCCCAAGTCCAGCTCTGCAGCAGCGGATGCTCAGGAATGGTGGGGAGGGCTCCTCCTGCCTGGCCATAGCCAAGCTCAGCAAACTAATACCAATTATCAGTATTTAATTCATTAACTGACATTTAGAGGACAGTAGAGTAGGAAGGTGGCAAGTGAGTATCAAATACAAAGGTATTTAGAGTTACACATCAGAGACACCTCATACCATTAATTGTGGATACTGCGGTTGTGCCACTATTGATCAATCACCATACATCCCCCTCTACCTTTCTCTGTCATCCATCACTGGGGGTTTCCAACTATATATCCGTCACCACACATTCCCCAGGACTGTCCATCATGCTGCTGTCTGAGGACTGAACCATATGGGAGGAGGCACAGTGTGAACTCTGGAGTGGGCACATAAACCCCCCTGGTATCGATCCTCCCCTTCTCCTTTGCTTAGGAAGCGCAGGGTAATCTTTAGAGGGCAATTTCTCTCTAACAGTCTTATCCTTCCCTTCACCAGCCACCATCCCTCCTCCCACCCATGAGTTATTAGGTGACATAACATTCACTTTGGTGAATATTCAAACTGAGTGGCTTAAAATTGAAATGCTTACATGGTCATGAACCCAGGCTGCAGTTAAAAATAAATCCCTTTATCTGTGCTGCATTCTCAAGTCTGCAGTTTCCATGAAAAGTCCTTTAAAATACTCTGGACTCTGAGTCTGAACAAGATCAAATGTGACTTTTTAAAAATAGGATGCTTGGTCCTCTCCACTTTCCTCCTTGGGTCGACAATGGGAGATAAATTTGCTCTGCAGGAACCTTTTGTGGGCTGTGCTGCTGAGGCAATTTGCAGTTTGCTGTGGAAAAGGCATCTTACGCTACATTTATCACCCCCTGCCGCTGGCTACAATTCAACCCACTTGGAGCCACTGAGCAGAGGTGCCGAGCAGAGCTCCTGCATTATTATTCTACATAATAATGGGTGTTCAGGGAAGCAGGAGACAAATATAGAGTATATTCCAGAAAGGCTCAGCTGGGGAAGGGAGGTAAAAGGGTTAGGGGGTGGGCAGCAGGGAGGAAAGGCAGAAGAGAAGAGGGTTAGCAAAAAAAACCCCAAATACACTTGTTCATCAAACGAGACCTTTCTCTTGTAGTGTTAGAGAAATGCTTCTGTCTCACCTTGAGATGCTGAATGTCACTGTCCTACAGTGGTGCTGCCTGTGTGGACACGACCATCCTCAGCTGAGCATCTTCAGTCATAGAGGTATTGCCTGTACTCTTCCCAGGGAACCCTGGAAGTTCCCTTGGCCAATTCCAACCTCACATAGCAGAGAAGAAGGGATAGAGCTCAGCCAGATGCCACAGTGACTGCTTAAAGTAAGGACTTGAACAGGAGATAACAGAACTACTTGTCAAGTAGAGGTTGAGGCACTGAGAATTTAATTAAGCAGCCTATAGGCATACTACAAATCATAGAATCATGGAATGGTTTGGTATGGAAGGGACCTTAAGATCATGTAGTCCCAACCCTCTGCCATGGGCAGGGACACCTTCCACCAGACCAGGTTGCCCAGGGCCTTGGAATTCAGACTTCTTCTACCATACACATATGGATGCATTTCCTCTACCATAAAACTAAAAGCCAGCTAACATATCCCATAAAAACAGAAGAACAAGCTACGTAACATATTGTAAGCAGACAGAGATGATCAGAGGACAGTTCTATATTTTTATATGGTTATTTTTTAAGATTTAAAATCAAAAGAGGGATAACTTTTTCCCCAGTAGAGCCTACAGCAGACAAACCTTTATCTTGCCATCCTATACACTTGCAACCCAGAGCTCTGTTGAAAATCTTTGGGATTATTTTGGGTAGCAAATGTCTGGTGAGGAGACGTTCCGAGAATGCCAATTGTAGGAGCTTTTCTCATATACCTAAAAACCTGACATTCCTCTCATGTCCCAGGATTTCACATCTGTGAGGGTTTTCTGTTTTGAATACACGAATGAAACACAACCTCCTCTCTGAAGATGCAGGGTTTGATCCTTTGATTGCTTCATCTTTGGTCGTTGCCAGTTTTGATCCTTCCATTGCTTCATCTTCGGTTGTCACCAGTGTCCCTGTCTGACACCTGTCATTCCCATTCCTCTGCACAGGTATCCCCTTCCCCCACTGTCAGCTTTTTACAGTTACCTTGATGCCAAGTTTGCTTTTCCAGAGCAAGCTGGGTAGTCAGATCTTTGAAAGAAAACTTTCAGCTGGGTATTTGTATGCAGCCCCTCCACAGAAATGCAGATTTAAGGAGACAGCCATATGCATGCATGAAGGGAGCAGATGTTGTACAATCAAGGGTAATTTAAAAGCGAGGGGAAGGTGACAGAAGGACAACATGAATCCAAAGTCAAGATTTTTGTTGTTGTTGCTGATACAAACACAGAAATTATGTTCTACTTTGCACCTTCGAGTCCCTTGCTGAAAACACTGGTTGTCTTCTGGGCCACTGCCACCAAATGTCACTTCTCTTTCTAGAGGCTGTAATTTCAGGTCTGGCTGTGAACAGGGAATTTATCCTCCACATCTTTCCTTTCATCCTCCAGCCCCTTCAGAAGATGCAGTATTCTCTGCTTTTGAGCCATGAAGACTCCTGGCACATACAGTGCAAGGGGATCACATCACCATGTCTAGCAATGGGTGCAAATAGAAGTCAGCCACACTGTAATCTATCACCCCGTCCATTTAAGTCCATATTTGTTTTCTCCTCCTCCTAAAAAGCAATGAGAACAATCCTGTCCCATGAAAGACAATCTTACAGAGGAGCCTGGGGGATGCTGGTGTGCTTCAGAGTTTGCTGCAGGGACCAACCTGCCACCAACAGCATTTTTAATGCTGCTCCCCTGCAGATGCAATGGGAAGTGGTTAAGCCATGCACATCTCTGCAGCCATGCCAGGGCACTGGAAAAACCAGAACTCACTGCGAATGGCAGTGCCTTACTTGCCCTGGCCAGGAAAAAGTAGAGCTAGAACAATCTCCTGTGAAATCCAGAGAGGATGAGCACTGCAGGTCAGGATGAGGTGAGGGGCAGAGCTTTGTGGGGCTACCGACCCAGAAAGCCAAGGTAGCAGTTAGGACTTTGTCTCCCTGCTCTACTTTTAGGGCTATCAGCCTTTCTAATCCATAGGGATCAAATGTTGCCTTCCTTCCATAAAAAGGGATTGCAAAAGGAAAGTAAAAGTCATTTTTTTGTAATTCAATGCAATACTAATCAATTGCGACAAGATCTAGAGAATATTTTCACGGTGCCAATTACTTAAAGGGCAAAAATGCCATAGTACTATAAAAGTAATAGCACTGACAGCTCTCTAGGACATTGTGGAACAATGTACTAAATGTTGTTCAACTTGTTCAATGAAATAAAGTATTGGGTCATTAACCTTACCAATGTCAATGTGTTGTCACTATCAAATTCAACTAAATGAGTGTCCAAGGTAATAGTGAGAAGCACACTTCCCACTGAGGAATGCATTAATACATTACTGGCTGCTAATGAAGAGAAACTGTAATGCAGTGTGAGGAACTTGGAGAAGAGCTCTACAAGTGCATTAAGGAGAGCGGGTGGGCCTGGGTGGGACAGACAGAACCCTGTGGGTACAGGTGGCTCTGCACAGGCAGATTCATGCACTCACACATGCACGTTTACAACCCATGAAATGACTAGATGGAAAATTGATGAAAGCAAACTCCCAAGCCATAAAAATGCATTATGGAAGCAAATGTTTGCAAACTTCCTTTGGAACACCTTCCACCGGAGCAGCTGCTCCAAGCCCCTGTGTCCAACCTGGCCTTGAGCATTGCCAGGGATGGGGCAGCCACAGCTTCTCTGGGCACCCTGTGCCAGCACCTCAGCACCCTCCCAGGGAAGTACTTCTTCCTGATACCCAACCTAAATCTCTCCTGTTTCAGTTTGAACCCATCACCCCTTGTCCTTTCTCTACAGTCCCCAATGAAGAGTCCCTCTCCAGCATCCTCATAGACCCTTCAGACACTGAAAGCTGCTCTGAGATCTCCACTCAGCTTCTCTTCTCCAGGCTGAACAGTCTCAATGTTCTCAGCCTGTCTTCATGTGAGAGCTGCTCCAGCCCCTCATCATCCTCGTGGCCTTCTCTGAACTTGCTCCAACTGTGTTATACCTCTGACAAGTTATGAAACTGCTCAGTAAGAGACACTTCTTTTTCTCTCTCCATCAGCAGTGCTGCAGGGGGGGAGCTCTGGTTTGTTGTGTTTCTCAAGAGAAGGAGAATAGCTGCATCATTCCTGCGTCCTGTTGAGGTGTACACTCCAGGAGATGGTACATTACAACACAAAGAAATCAATTCAGGTATTGCTGCAGCTCAATAACCTCTTGCAGTGACATGTGTTGAAGAGGTTAAAAACATTACCAGGGAGAATGAATCCTGGTCCAAGGAAAATGTTGGCAGAAAAAAAATGATCAAAATATTTGGCCATTGTAACATTTCAATATGAACTGAATTTCCAGGTAAAAGAGTGGAATTTTGTCATCCCGATGGTTCACAGGAGTAGGATAACAAAAGTGAGTAGCCAACAGTTACCAGAGCAGATGTCCTTCAATAGGTACCATCCTATTTCAATTTAATAATGAAATGGAAATCAGAAAATACATCGATTTAAGATATGCAGAGGTGGAAAACCCACCAGGATACAGGGCACCACTGCCATTCTTCCTGAGCCCATTCCTATTTCATAATTAATAACTTAAATGGAGTAATTTAAAATTGTTAATTCTTTTCACAGAGCCTGCACGAGCTCAGGTGATGTCAGACACGCTGTCACCAGGAAGGTTAAATACTCCTGGTAGCTGCTAATTACCTCATCACCATTACTATCTCATATTAATTCTACCCTAAGAACAGATTTCATTATGACTAACCTGAGTTATTAGAGAACGAGCTGTAAAGAAAACCCCTGTTGTTTGCATTCATTTAAAGGAGAGGGAAAAAATGCCCCTCATAAGAGCATTCCTTCCCAGCATTATGCAGTCCTGGAGAGCAGGATCCCATCCCCATGATGCGCAGGCACAGCAGCATCCAGGTGCCACTTCTGTCTCTATTTTATTGATTAGTTTGTGAGCACACTTGATGATCTATGATTCTATAAACCCTCACGTCTCTGGCTAGCATGGAAGTGGGACTGAGTGGATCTTGTTGGCCACGTTAGCCTCTTGTTCTCCTCTGCACATGGAGAATTCCCATTGCCTCTTAAGTATCCTTTTGACAGTGTCAGATATGGCTGATAAAATCCATGACAATGACTTAGCTCTCTTTTCAACATGACCAAAGCAGACATTGTCCCTGGCTTTGGTGGGCCCACAGTTGTGGAAGTGATGTGTTTTGCTGATAGCCCTGTCCATCAGCTCCCTCCTGAGCTAATTCAGCAAGTGCCTGCAACACATACACCAGAGGGAGACTACTGCTCTCCAAGACAGAACATCAGAGTTTTACCATCTACACCCAGAAGTAACCAACATCATCTTGTGGTGGGAAACTTCTTAATGTCTTTCTCATGCAAATAAATCTGTGTCTTGTAACACTTATCTAGGGTGGGAAACAGTTCCAGGCAGTGAGATCTGGTCTGCACAGGCAGGTGAATGTCTCCTTTGTCTCATCCCATGCTGAGGATGGCCAACAGTACATGGCTCAAGACCTTCGTCTATTCGAGAGCTAGCAGGAATGTTTCCAAAGCAGGTGGATTTTATGGTTGTTTTTAGTGCTGTGCTATTATTGCATTTGATTCAAACTGTGTATTAGGAGATGGCAGCTACATACTTGCAACCGTTTGAAATGCTAATTGTCAACCAAAGTTTAGAAAGACTATTTCAAAGCAAAGTTGCCACTCTTTGGAGGCTGCACTCTAAATGCAGGAGCTCAGTTATCCTGAGTGTCAAACTTCTGACACCTTTGCTGAGCCATAAAAACAAGGGAGATTAAAGAGTTTTCTGGAGCAGAATCTCATTTTTATGCTCGAGGTTATTTAGTGAATTAGACATTGTGGCCAATCCCACAGCCAGCACAGTGATCAGGTAAATGCATTTATGGTCCTACCTAGCACGGAGGGAGAGCATTCAGGCTGAGGAAACACTTTGATTGTCTTCATGTACTTTTCTGAGCCAAGAATCTGGTTTTAAGCCCTAGAGAACAGAGGCACTGGTGACTCTTTCAGGCTTTCGACTGTTTTTCTTAGAGACAACAAAGGATTTCCTTTATTGTTCCCTTGACTTTCTCTGCTATTAGTGTATGAGAGAGACCATCAGTTTCTTAGTGGGGTCAGACACAGAGTTCTATAGAAGATGAAAGATACAGCATGAAAATGCAGTTTTGGTAGGAATGTGCATTTGCAATTCAACGTTCTTCTGGGAAGCCATGTCTGCTAATTCCCCTAAGAGCAGAGGAACATACCCTCATTCCAGCATGCAATGAGTTTTCCTCATCCTGCATTAGGAACTGATGTCCCCTGCTCTCTGACAGGGATACACCTCTGCCCTCCAGACATCACTCCCCTCACCTTCCAGTACTTTGTCTGGAAAAGTAATGGCATAATAGTTCAAGGCAAGATATATACCTATCAGAGAATGTGAAGTGGAAGAGATTTATCTAAAAGATACTGCACAGGATCTAAGTGCTACTTAAATCCCACTTCTATCAAGCACATGATACCAAATATTAACTGACAGCATCCTCCTCTGTTAAGTGAAAATATACTCATGAGTAACCTTACTGATTTTGGTGCTATCAGCCCTGAGATACTACCGAGAGACTGAGCTTGGAGCAAGCTGCTCTAGTGGAAGGTGTCCCTGCCTGTGGCAGGGAGTTGGAACTGGATGAGCTTTAAGGTCCCTTCCAACCCAAACTGTGCCAGGATTCTATGATTCAGTGCTTCCGAGCAGACTCCTGCAGGGTTCTTCCAGCCCTCCTGCATATTTCTATGCTTCAGTCAAAATTACAATATTCCTATTCTACTTTTGACTCTCACCCAAGGCTTTCAGCTGAGTACTCGCCAGCTGAATCCTAAGCTTTGGCTCAACTTGGGTTTACTTCTTTCAAAGAAGAACATGGTACAATCTGCTAAGAATGCAAAAGAATGTGGCGGGCTATGTTTTGGATCATTTGCAAGATCAAACACCAGATTTTTGCCATGTTCAGGGTAGCACGTTACACTCCAGAGCATCTGAAAACTCAAAAGCAAATAAGGGTCACGCAGCACACGAGTGATCCCACTGCGCATGCTTCAGTTCATCTGGAATTTGTATGTTGTACTTCTGCCTAGGACATACATTTTTAGGATGGGCCATTTCATTTCTTTGGTGTCCCTCTGGTGACGAGAGGGTTCCACTTGTCACAGTGACCTCTCCTGAACACACAGCTCTCTGCCATTCCCCTTGCACAGATTTCATCCGGGTGGCAGAGCGCCTTCTCCTTTCACCCTCAGAGAATCCAGGTCATTGATAAAATGGGGATGGAGCAGACTCTGCTGCTGTCTGCAGGGGTATTGAGGAGCCAGTGGAGGTGTAACCACTTGTACCTACGTGAGTCAGGCAACAGACCCTGAAGAACCACCACAGAACACAACTGACTTTCAGGGACACTGCTGAAAGAGGTGAACACCCCAGGAAGCACATCTGCTGCCTACCAGCACTACCCAGTTCCACTGTACATATCACATACTACGTGCCCTGGTACTCCATCAATGTCAGTAGAAGCTTAATGGGTAACAGCAGAGCAGTTAAGTGTCAGGATTATTAATTAAGGGGTTAATATGCCTGGCTGAACTTTTGTCTCCATTGTTAAGAGGGTTGTAGATGCCAGGATTTGATTACCTGATTAAATGGACATGCTGGGATACACTCAGATTTCTCTCTCAGCAGCTGGGTTACTCCCTGGGACAACAAATCTTCCCCCTTTCCCAAAGCAGTGACATGGGAGCCAAACCCAACACAAATCCAACCCTTTCAGATGAAACAGAAAAGTTCAAATACAACCCCAACTTCGTTGGTTCTTTTGGCTCAGTAGTTCTCCAGCTGAATAAAGATTCAGCCACATCCTTATTGGCCTTTATCCTCAACAGCTCTTTTCTAATGATGTCTTCAAGATGGTTTTATCCTACTTGAAAAACAACTGAAGGTGTCTTTCCCCATCTCTTTTCAGAATCCCTCCTCTGAAGCTTCTAAACAAGGCCAAATGTCAACACCAGCTTTCAGCTCTAACTAACTCTGTGCTGCAGCCTGTTTCCTTTGCTTCCCCTGCTCCTGACGTCCAGGCTGGAGAGCCCTATGTAGGGGCTAGCTGATCCAGAGAGCAAACAGTGATTTCATCCTGCTGAGAGGAAAACCTGTGTGCTTCTCCATCTCAGCAAGCCTCTCTCAAAGTCACCTCTGCTGCAGTCACGTGCTGCAGCGAGGAGGAAGGAAAGCCAGGAGTAAGGCACATATGGAATTTAAAGCTCCTCAGCTTTCAAAAGAAACCATCCTAATTTCAGGGATTGGAAGCTTGGGAGCTCCAAGTGTAACAAAAAGCTGCTGTTTCCAAGGAAAGCTTAAAGTTTTCACCAAGCTGCACACTGGATTAGCAAACTGTCACCCTCTCTGTTTGAAAATGCATAAACAGAGCTGATAGGTAACACTGAACAGCTTCAAGATTGCCAAGTAAAGCTATAAATCAGTTCCACACAAGTTCAGGACTTGAGCCTTTGGCATATATAATTTTGTCAAAAAAATACTCTAATGCTTTTCCAGAGCCAAGGCAGCAGAAGGATGTCAAACAGGGATGTACAATAGGGTTGCCAGTGCCAAGTTTAACGCATCTAAAATGAATAACCTGCCTCAAAGATCCAATCAAGGCTCTGAATGTCCCTTTGAAACCCCACCGAGATGCTCCTTGCTCACAGTAAGGTGGTCCAAAGTGAGCAGGACTTGGCAGCATCAGAGCACAGGAAGGCTGAGACCGCTTTGTGGCTTGGAGTCATTCCATCCTGGATACCTCTAGCAAGGAGCATTAGTTTCAAATTAAAGTGTAGCCTTTTGCCTGGACAAAACCACCCTCGGGGCAGGACCCACAGGAAGGAGATGGAGACCCGGTTTTAGCACCTACTGCCTTAACGAGTCCAAGCTGGGATACAGCTGCAGCCTGTTGTTATTGCAGTGTTCCAGTACATTTAACACCTCCTAAACGTGGATAAATGGAAAACCACATACACTATTGCCTTCTGCAAGTGAAAAGTTTCGATGATTTTCATTTTCTTTTAAAACCTGTGGTAGATAAACTGTGCAGTCCAAAAGAAAACTGAGCAGTGCAAAACCACTCTCAATATTCACACATTCCTTTGTAGCATTTATTACATCCCCTGGCACCTAACCTGCTCAGAAGCCTGGATGAATTGCAGCTGCACCTCTTGGGGGTGAGTATTATTTAGGATGCCATGATGGTGGGTGAAAGAATATCATAGAATCCCCAGGCAGGGACCCCTTCCACTGGAGCAGCTGCTCCAAGCCCCTGTGTCCAACCTGGCCTTGAGCACTGCCAGGGATGGGGCAGCCACAGCTTCTCTGGGCACCCTGTGCCAGCGCCTCAGCACCCTCACAGGGAAGAGCTAAAAGCCCTCAGATTTGAGGAGGTGAATAAACCATTTGATCAGGGCCTGAAAACCTTGTTCCAAAGTTTTGCCTTTCTGTTTTTGCCCACAGGTGACAGCTTTGTGACTGCATCCATACAAAGCTTCAAACACCAGCATCCCATTTCCCATTTTTAAAGAACCCACCAGGTTATTTTACTCCAGTTGTTTTAAAGTGATACTTGCTTTCATTTGTAACTGAACAAAGCCTATTGTCTGGGGATGCAGAGTAAAGCTTCAGGCGCTACGGGAAACTCCAGAGCACAGATTTCTTTCCCAGCACTGGGCTCTGGTGGTGATGAAACCCCAAGGCAGGGTTGCTGCATGCAGCACCCAACTTCTGGTCCAGCCCCAGGGCTGCAAGAGGGCACTGGCTAACTTCAATTCAACTTCAGTTAGCAAAGCTAAGTGAGACCATGGAGGGCTGGCTCTAAACTCCCACATGCATCTATCCACCAGACGGGCAGAGATATCTAATTCCTCACCACCTCCTCTGCAAACTGCACTCCAAGAGCCTCACACTTGACATGGTGTTAGATAAGTGCTGTAACAAAAGCGATAGTAAAACAGACCATGGAAAATCACGGGACAAAGGAACAAAACATTCTGAAATGAAGCTCCATTCTGGCAGAAAGGAGCCTGAGGAGCTGTTCTGGTGCTTTAGGATCTAATTCATCACCTTTTTTTCTTGTTGGTCTTTTAAGTTTATGGGTTTTTGGTTGTGGTTTTTGTTGTGTGGGTTTTTTTTACAGGGCAATTTCATAAAAATAGAGTTGGCACTTTTGATGTTACAGGGAGAGCCCCAGGGAAAAGCAGATAAAAGGCAATACTACAACCACTGGAAAGAAACTTTACAGCATTAACCAGTGAAGAGCACAGCAGAATCCACCAATGGGTGGGGAAGAGATGTCATAATCTTATTTTTACCTATTATTCTTTTCATCAGTGCCTAAAATCCCGATGTAAGGACACAGATTACAGAGAAGAAAGTCAAAATGAGCCATTTCAGAGCAGTGATAGGACAGCAGAGGTGTTTGCTGCAGCCCTCTTCATGCCAAATGAGGTGCCAGATGCTGCTCTGGCTTGCATTGGTATCTGCTGATTTCACTAGATTATGTGTACTTACATGGAAATAAAGACACCCAGACCTGAAGAACAAAAGTAACTTGTTCCAGAAGACGAAAAACAACAAAATATTTCCTTTTGCATTTCTTGGGTCACATTTATCGACTTCAGTGTTTTTTCACCTACTACCTCAAGAGAGGATTTTCTCCCTTTGCTTTCCAGCAGCAGCAATAACCTATTCAGCAGAAGGAGAGCAGAGAGGTTAATCTGAGAAAGCCCATCAGGAAAAGAGAAAGCCTGTGGAGTTTGGACACCTGAGGTCACTTTATGAGACAGGAATTTGTGTTCTCTGTCCCTTTTCCCATCACACAGCCATCCTTTCCTTGCCTGTGTTGTCAAACACACACTGGGATATAAATATACATTCATTTTCACCGGTCCAAACACAGTTCCTGGGAAAGAGATTCAGAGTATGGGAATAAAGGAAAGCCATGCCCTTTGTCAAAGTGATAAATTTGGTGTAAAACTCTATGATTTAAACATTCAACTTGTTCTAACAGGGCTGCCAGCAGTGGATGGTTAGCTCAACTGAAGAAAATGACTTTGTTGCTTCATATATCGTGATGAACAATAACCTGGCAGGAGAAACAAGCCCTGATTAAGAAAGGACTGGTTTTTGGGGCAAGCCAGTAATGAAGGATGAAGGAAATCGAAGACTTGACACTTAGAGATATTAGCACAAAACCAGATGTCTTGGAATCAGTTTTTACACCCGCAATAGGTAATTGCTGAATGAAGAGCCTAACAGGGACGAATCCTGCAACCCGAGGAAGGCAGCTATTAAATTAACGAGGATATTCTCAAGTCCTTCAAAACAGAACACAGTTTAGTCAGATCTTCAAAGCCAGAACAGAAATGTTACATGTCTTTCAGAAGCCGTTTCTGCAGAGGTGATGCTGGTGAAGGTGATCCGACAAAAGCATGTGCTGTAGCTCAGAACCTCTGAAGAGCAGATCCTGACATTCACATCCACTTTTATTCTCACCTACCCAAGCAAGTTGCAAAGATTCAATTCACTCCTGTGAAGAGGTACAAGCACGAGGCTGATGCAGCACATACATCCCAGTGCATGTGCCTTCCCCATGGATACGCAGGTTTAGGGAGATGCTCAGCCTGAGTCTCTGCCTGTTCACAGGGCAGCAGCTCATGTGGGCAGCCCCAGCAGCAGCACCCACAGCCAAGTGAATCCTGGACTTTAGCAGGCTCAAATCCCAAATGACAAGGGAGGGATGAGGACTAATCTGTGCAGGAGGGTGTTTCTCTGGCCCATTGATCCCAAACCTTAGTTTTCCCTGTAAGAAATACATTCTTATTTGGCCTGTCCCAGAGTTGTTCCCCCTTGCAGGTAAATGCTGCTGCTGGAGCGGAAACCAGCTTAATCAGCACTTAGTTCTTTACACAGGAGTGATGAAAACTGTTGGGGTTTTATCCCCATGTATGGTAATTTGCAGCAAAGGGGCCTGTGGCTGTCTGAGGGACCATCTGACTCTGCCTCAGGCCTTGTGTTGGGCTGCCAGTGTGAAGGGCAGCAGCCTGTCTGTCAAAGGACATGCTGTAAAACGTTCACATGGGGAGAAGAGACACAGCACAGGGAGATAAGGAGTGGGGGGCTCAGGGGTTTGTCCTCCCAAAGTCCACCAGTGGTGGCTCCTCCTCTCCAGGTAGGACACAGCCCCCACTGGAATTACAGAACTTGGAGAGCTGGGATGTGCCTTGTGGAGCATCACCTAGACCTGAATGGAGCACATCATAGCCACTCATCAAAAGTAATTATTCCAGGATGCCTGAGGCTGTAACACTGGATTTAAACACAGAACAGCAAGCTGGGTTAGAGTCTCTGTAACTTACTTTGTCATTTCCTTCAGCTCTTCTCTTTAAAAATGGATTTTTGTGCTCATGAGAGTTCCCAGCCTGCCTTGCTCAGGAGCCTGATGCTTGGCTACATTCAGATTAAGGCCAGGGAAGGCTTCAGCACTGCCTTCCCTTCCCCAGCTCCTTTGGAAATCCCCACTTAGGCAACCTTACCATGCTGGGATGAGTGGGAAATCCTTTCCCACGTTCCTGTTACCAGGACCACATCCAGCAGCAGCCCCATTCTGTGGCAGAGCACGCACAGAAAGGCAGTGTGACACTGCCAGAGTGCAAAGGAACCAGAGACCTCAGCTCCACTCGCTCCAACCTCCATCAGACTCCAGTTCAGCTGAGCCAAACCCCGGTTCTTTGCTTCTCACCATTTCATTTGCTCTCTCCATCCCTCCCAAAGGCTGCCTGGGAAACAGGGAGGATGAGAAAGTCTTGGAGTTACTTAAAGCTCCGAAGAGACATTGCCTTTCTTCCATGGGGGATAGCTGCTCCAGCCAAAACAGCAACACCACCACAAGATCCTCCCCAGCCACGAAGCTTGTCCCTCTTCCCCCTCTCTAATCCCCAGACTACAGCTTCAGTCATTAGCTAGCAATGATTCCTGGCTGCAATCTGCAGCAGTGCTGATTTAGGCCTGCAGGCAGTTCTGTCACCTTTTAAATGGTACTGGGGAGTGCTTACAATTGTTATGGGGTTTGGTGGTTGTTTTTTTTCTAAACCTACAATTTCAGTTGATTTAATTATAGCTGAGATTTAATGTTTAAAAGCCATCAGCTTAATAAGTACCAGGGATCTGTATCGTTGTTATCAGCATCTTTAAAAGTGCTGAACAATGCCTGTGCCATTTAGAGGATGCAGAGAGGGAGCTGAGCTGCAGCTCCATGCAGCTTCCTTCCCCTCCATCGCCAGGGGCAGCCCCAGATTCTCCAGTCCATGTTACTTCAACTCAGGCTGGCTCCCACACCCCAGGAAGTGGCTCTGCCCTTTGGCACACATCCATTGCACCCACCTGCTTCTGCCTAAGAGCTCATCTCAATCTCCCCTCTGGCAGATTAAAGCCATCCTCCCTTGTCCAGAGCCCCTCTCCCTTGTCAGCCACTTTAACTACTAGAAGGCTTCTCTAAGGTCTTGAACTACCATGTGTGACCACCTACTACAGTGCATTTGGTTCTCACATCTCCACTTGCATTGCAGAGCCATTTTTCCTGTGGTCTGATTCTCATTTGCACTGAAGTCACAAATGCACAACTCCCCCCTGACCAATCCTCCCCCCAGAACTTACACACACATAAGCATACACTCTTATTTGCTGGTTGGAAGGTATTCCTCCTGGTTTCCAAAGGTGTAAATCACTGCACAAAGCACAAGGTAGAACTGAGCTGAGCTTTTGAGTCTAGATAAAGCCCCGGTGCACAAACAGCTCTGCTGAGAATAACAAATTATCATGTTATCTTCATTGAGGCTGCATTTTACTGCTTAATATTTTTCCTCGGATGTCCATGGCCTTTTATCATGTCTCCTGCACTTGATCACAGCTTTATGGCCTGCTCTTCCCTCCCCATTTATTTTTTCCCCCATGTCTTACTGGTCTCTATTTCTCTCTTCCAAGCAATGGCTTTTTGCAGCCACCTCATCTGGCCCAGCTGCTGATGCTCCTCAAGGTTCAGTTGCTTTCTGCATTGTTATTTGCAATTTATCTGATTCCAAAACCTGACATTATTCTTTGCTGTACGCTACAGTCGCCTGGCTATTGTTAACCATGCGCAAGCACATTATTCTGCATTGACAAATGTTATTTATTTATTTAGCCGCCCTCCCAAGTTTAGAGCAGCATTCACTGAATTACGGATTTTGATGTCTGCAAATCATAACCCCATCACACAGATAAGACAGAATTCATTACTGCAAGCCCTGCCATTACATGGAAGAATTTAGGTCAAACTGCTTTGTCCTTGGGCAGCATCCCTGGATATCAAATCCAGCATATCTTCCTTTAGTTAAGCTCTCTCTGGACCCCAAGGCAGCAGTGACACCACTGACTCTACACTGGAAACCTTCAGACAAACCAGCTTCGTTTCTTAGGAGCAAAACTTTGGCATGCATAGAACAGGAAAGCAGAGCACACACAGCAGGTCACTGCCTGCCACCACCACTGGGGAAGGCAATGAGAACAAAGGAGTCACAGCCAGAACGGGACTTGCATGACCAGCCAAGCCTTTGGGCATCTTCTTAATGCAATTAACAATGGAAAAAAACCTCAGCAGCAAAGCCAGAGCAAGAATTAGTCACATAACCAACTGGGATACCATTCCTTTCTGCCTTCTGCATTAGGGAAACACTCACTTAGTTCTTACAGCCTTGTGAGACAGCTTTTGCAACGGCCTCTACAAATTGCCAGCTAATACAGTATTTTCCCTCTATATTTTTCACCCATGCTTGCCTTTAAAATGTCTATATAGTGAACCAGCAAGCACATACACTGGAGATACTATCAGAGCTTTCACCTCCTGATCTGCAGATAGGAAGGCTGCAGCACGGAGGCGGTGAGTGAGTACAGGTCACAGATACAGTCACTGAGGACACAGTGGCACAGTGTTATCAGTGAACAGAAATGCGGTAGCTTTGCTTCCCTGGGCCTTCATTCCCTGCCACCAAGATCACAGATTCATAAAAGGATTTAGAAATGGGAACATAAGGGCTTGGAGTTGCTCTACTTCACTTCAAGCACTTAACTGAGGTTTCCAGGTTAGAAATCCAATGGTTAATAGCTGGTAGCATCAGCAGACAGGCATCTCTGGAAGATCTCTGGCTGCAGATGGGGCTGAATTATCTTCTGGAAGTGTCTCATTATTTCACTTTTAGACAATTCTGTTCCCAGTTCAGCTGCTTCAGGCAAGTGCTTCTGACAAAGCAGGAAAATTCCATGGCAGGATTCTTAGGAGGGGACCCATCCCACAGCTTCCTATCCTTCCTCATAGGAATTCATATGAATGGTGCAATCTCAAGGTCAGTGAGTGCCCAGTACTGCTCCCAGAGATCAGGGATCTTGGGCCATCCATTTGGTCCAGCTTCTCCTACCTCCTTACTACAGACACAGACAAGGATCTTCTCCCCCAGTCCATTCATGCCCCAGATGCCTTCATTCTGTGGGGAGAGGCTGTCACTGAGCCTGTGCTGTAGGATGGGACAGGTCCTATCTGGAGCTCCTGTGTCCCAGGGCCCAAATCACATATGACTTAATGGATGATAGCAGGAATGCAATTGGGGGACTTCCTTTTATGCAGAGCTCCTAGATACTCATCAGCAACAATAGGTTTTATAGAGACAAAAGAGACAGAAAGGAATATCTGTAAGGGCAATGTTTCCTCATAAGCGACAAAGCAATATCCCTCCCCTTGGCATTCTTCAGACACAGAGCTAAGGCAAGTTTGGACAGAACCAGCTCTCATTGATCGACTGTATGATAGGTTTGCTGGATTATTGACAAAGTGCTCTGTAATCATTCTACTGTAACAAGAAAAGCAAGAAGACAGGCCTGAGGAATGGGGGACAGATCAGATGTTTGTCACATATTAAAGACCCAATCTCCAGCATTGCACGCCCGATTAAAAGCAATAAAGGGAAGGGGCAGGCTCTGTGCTTGCCTGCTGCTAGCCTGCAGCTGCACAGGGCCCATCACCATTCTCATCACAAAGATGTGATGGTGTCTTTGTTCTGCTGCCGGCTCCAGGAGCTCATGAGGAGAAGGAATTTGGTTTCCTTAGAAGCACCCCCATGGTGGACCTGGTTTGAATGAGCACTGATGTTCTGTTAGAAGGAAATGTTCCCACTATGATGGGACTAATAGTTAGCCAGACAAAAGCCATCTGTATTTCAAGATGACAAGAAGCTGTGTATCAGCACATCACTGAGCCTTAAGACTCAACAGAGTTATTAGTTTAGGTTAGATGTGACAATACAGCCTCAAGATCAAAATGCTTGGAAAGAAAGCAGAGTAAGCTTGCATTTCCCTATAAAATATTGTGTCAGTATATCCAGAATAGCCTGCTCATATTCAGAAACCGTGTAAGTTATGGAGGAGACGTCAAAAATGAGATCAATATCATACCTCTGAAAACAGCAATCAACATAGTGCTGCAACACCAGCAAAAGGTGAAGTGTTTGCTCACCACGAAAGGGCCGTCATTCTGCATGCCTTAGAGTTTTGCCAAGCATGCACCATTAAGACAGGTCCTGGAGAAAGTCCATTAATGTGCAAGATGTGCAATTGTAATTTTACACAGACTAACAAAAAGCCATCAAATGCTAATAACTTCAACTTCCAGCTTGTGTTTGATTTGAACTGGTGACCTGGAGGAGAAAGGCATTATGGAACTCTTGGGCTACTTAGTCATATATTAATAACAGATTTGTCGCTTCATGTCCAGAGCTGTTGTGTGCAGGTACTGTTAAATAGCCAGGGAACTCTTTCCCAGAGAACCCTGCATTGCGGTGATGGAGCAACTCCCTTAATGTAGATGTAAAAGTCTTCTTTAGTTAGAATGCAAAGAATGACACAAACTCAGATCATCATCAAGTACTACTGAGCATGAGGCAAGGAAATAAAGGTGCAGTGCGGCTGCTTAGTAAACGAGGTGGCAAGAATTTGGTGGTAGTGCTGCAGTTGCCTCAGGCTATCTGACAGCTTTTACTAGTTACGACCTTCCAAAGGGGAATTCGAAGACTAGAGACCTTACCTGCAACAGCAACATCGAGCAGAGAGGTCTTACTCTTTCTATACACTTCCTATACACTGTCCCATTCAGGGTTCACTAAGATGGGTCCATGTTATGCTACAAGTCATGGTACACAAAAAGTGAGTAGGGAAAGAATACCACTTGTTTAAACCAACTAAAGACCTGGCTTAAAAATTAAGTAATATGATTAGCAATTAGAAATCCTCTCTGTCTTTCTATAGTCATTCCAGTAAGCCATGTCTGTCATTCTTCACAAAGGTAAGTTGAGCTCTGAAACTGCTGGGTAACACCATTCTGCAACCCACATCCAGATCTGTTGCTGGGTGATGCAGATGCACAAATTTGAGCAACTCCTTACAGAACCACTTACAAGACACTTTTTAATGCACAGAACCTGGGAATGAATTGGAATATCTTTCCTAGAGGACAGTATATGGGTTTTATATAGCATCCTGCTTCCAAGCGTTCAGGGGCAATCCATTCAGTGAGCTTCACTGCTGGGAGCAGGCAAGTTTCTGGGTATCTCCTGATGGCTCAGGGTGGGTGCTTGTATCCAGACGGGGATGGGAACAGGACATACAAGGCTGCATGAGGGATAAGGAATCAGTCAGCCTGTGAACAGGATGGAGTGACACAGGGACAGCCCGAGGGGGACTGCAAAAACACTGACGACTCCCAAGATCTACACAACCATTTTATGTACTCCAGTTTTCAGAGGCAAGTGCCTTGTCACTAATTTGCATTTCTTATGACAGCAGAAAATGTACTTAAAGCAAAGCCAAGCCAACAGATACGGTTTCTTCCTTGGTTATGAACAATTTCACTTTACTGCTTCATGTGTATAAATTGAGAGCAGAGCGAGAGCTGCCCTGGAAGGGGAAGAGCAGTCTTTGCGAAGTCTCACAAGCAAGCTAATTGGTCTCTAACCTAAATCATAAAAAGACCTGTAATTATACAGCTCAGAATTAACATAGAGGGCTTCTAAAAAAGTCACTTTTAAAAGTTAATTTATACTATTATAAGACCTGTCGCTTCTGAGTAATAAAAGCAGAGATGCCGCGCTAAGCTTCATGTTATCCTGTTTGCTCAGATGGTGCTTATGCCAGCTGTATCCAGCAGCAAAGCACTTTTCAATTTATTTTTATTGCTCCTCTCTAAAAGCATTCCATTACAGCAATATTACACTGGATGAAGTTTCTAACCACCATCGGCAGTTTATTTGCTTGTTTTGCTGGAATGGAATAAACAGTTATTCGCAGTAACTGTTATTACAACTTCATGCGTGCAACACTGCGTTTAAGGGTCAATGTCTGCTTGCTCAGGGCACCTCACGTTCCTTCCCCAAGGGGTTTAACCTCTGTGGCAAGAAACAAAGTGGGCTGAAACTTTACTTTTGGCTTTACCAGGCTGTATGTGGGGGGGGTTTCGGGAAGCTGGATTATGAAGTGAGATTTCTTAGCTAGGAAGACCTCAGCACCCTCACAGGGAGGAACTTCTGCCTAAAATCTCACCTCAATCTCCCCTCTGGCAGGTTAAAGCCATTCCTCCTTGTCCTGTACCTGTGTCAAAAGCCCCTCTCCAGCTTTCTTGTTGACCCCTTCAAGTGCTGGAAGGCTGCTCCAAGATGTCCCCAGATAATTGTCTTGCCATTCCACCAAGCAGCACTCTCAATGTTCATGGTCTTACTTCTAAGGTAAGGGATGTGTGCTTGCAAATAAACCTGCAGAGTTTAACTGATTATTTTAGAACATCTGAGCCCTAAATACACCTGCAAACTTGGACAGAAGTTATTATAAACCTGCATTTCTAACCCAGTTTACAAGATGTCACTGCAATACCTAACCTGGTCAAGTAAAATATATTCAACTATTAAACTTAGAGCCAAAGAAAATATATAAAAGAATGGGTTTTTTTAATGCCCACACTGGGGTTATTTTTTCAAGTTATTACATGAAGCACAGAACCAGAGCCAGCAAAGTGCCCTGTCCAAACTGGAACCTTATACTAAGAGTAATTTCTATCCAATGAAAGAATTAGAAACACAGCCAGGACCTGCTTTCCAAGTCTTTAAATTCCTCCATGGATTAATCTTTTCCCTATGGTGCTGGACTCAACAATTTGCTATTTTATTGCTTTTAGGGTCAGAAATACACTCACTATATTATCAACTCATGGAAAAAAACTGGAAGAAAAGATTTGTGTCTTCTCTGGACAGTAAAGCCAACAAATCTCTTCCACTGCTTGGTTAGAAAATACAATTAAGTGGACTGTAGTTGGACTCCCTTGAAAGAAAATTGTCTGGATTGAGTTGTGAATAAACCTAAAAGCTGAACGTGTAAAAATCAATCCTTCCCAGTCCTTTGGGATACAACTCTTGGGGAAAAAGTTTGCTCAGGTTTTCCTGTACTCTCTGTGTGTGTGTAATTCTTAAAGCAATCAATATAAATCCCCCAAATGAAAAATTGAAGCTATCAAAGCCTGCAACATCTTGCAGATGAGGAAGGTTTGCACAGGTTTTCTAGGCTGACTGTCAGATCTAATCCTCAGAGTCCTCAGCCTGACAAATAGTAGCTGTGATACAGATTACTTAAGGTGTTTTTAGCTTGTGCTCTGCCCTGAGCCATCCTGTCCATGATCTATGGGCTCTCTGAGGGTGTGGGACTTTCATGGCAAAGCCAATGGACTGGTGCCTCTGCACCACTACTGCCCCTGGGAGCAGCACCCTGGGAGTGATGCTCTGTGGGATACAGGGGGCTGTGGGTGCCCCTCGCTCGGAGCTGCAGACACCCCTAAGGGTCATTTGAGTGGGGGGGGCTCTAGAAGCACCCCCAGTTTTGGCTGCAGACAGGTTAGATATCAGGAATGGTGGGGTTGGCAAGCCTCCTATAGGTAAAGGATAGAAAGTTAGGAAAGAAATGATCTAGTGGATTCTGGCCAGCACATCCCTGCACGCAGCAAGGACAAGAATTCCAACCCCAGCAGGCATCCTGATGTCAGTGATACAAAACTGCACTCCTGTGTTTCTTTTTCTCTTCTACTTGTGAGCACCCAGCACAATCAGCACCAAGATCCAGCCTCTTTTTGTACTGCAAATAATACATACGGATAATGATGATAATGTCAAGAATCCTTTCCTCAGGCCCTCACCTTCAGAAGTGGCAGACCCAGTAATCTCTCTATTATGAGCCTGGACCTTTCATATTCAGGCTGCACTTAAGGCTGTGCTGCTCCAGCCACATCACATTTTATGAATCATCAGTTAAATATATGTAAAAATCAATTACACTCTATCAGTGTGCCCTGCATCTTAACTGATGCCATCTTTCATCTTCCTAATGATCCAGAAGATCTGGAAATAATTAAAGACTACTCTCAAAGGCCCAACCTTGTCTTCCTTTTTTCTTTCATGAAAGTGGAATCTCATCTTCCACTAAGATCTGACATTCTGAACTGGGCAACAGTGATTTAATAACGGGATTACTGCCACAGGAAACCAAGGCTTGCAATTCCAAGAAGCAATGCAGCAGCTTACCTAGGCACAGCTACTCATGAAGTACTCAGGACACCTGCATGGACAGAGCTGGTGTAGAAACACAAAACCCCTCTTGCAGGCTGTGAGCCATATTTAAAACCAGTATAGTATAAAGAAGAGACAAAGGTGAACCAGGCTGTTACTGGTACAGATGGATGTCCCTCCCTTTACTTCCCAGCTTGGCTGAAGCTTAAACCAGACTATTTCTACATTATTTCATTTCACTGTCAATAATACTGCATTTCTAATCAATGAAATGACTGCTATAGAAGATGCAACCCTTGTTTTGAACAATTCAGATGAAACTGAGTCAAAACTAGCCCTGGAGTCTATATGAGAACAGTAACACACTGAAGTTAAACCACACACCAGTAATGGGGTCTGCAAATCTAGTGCCAAATCTTATACCTGATACACTTCCCCCTTCTCCCATGGTTTCAGTGAGTTTACACTGATCCAAGAGCAAAATGCATGTTACATTCAGACCTGGCCAAGCATTTCTTGAGTTTCTGGGTTACATCACAGTGCTGCTACCAGCTAGACAGGACTGAAGACCAAAAGGCTGAACTGAATGGCTTCCCAAGCCTATTTTCCTATTGCTTGGATAATAAATATAGTCATGAAGAAGAGAGGACATATACAAATGGCTGGTATCAACGAGCTGTTCTTTAATGCCAGCCAATAATGTCATGGTCCTCAGTCTTCCTAAATTTAAATGATTAGCACTGACCAAGCTCTGCTCTCTCTTGATGCATCACTTACCCTCATAATCAGAAAATCTATCCCATTCTTGCTCTTAGATTGATGATGTCACATTAAACTGGGTTTTTTCCAGCAGACAGAGCAATCATCTCGGAGGGAGCCCATCCAAAGCTGCCACGTGCCCATCACCAGCCTGATTGATACCACAGATTCTATTGGTAAAGGAGCAAGTGCATCTCAGAGCCTACTATATTTACGCCACATTAAGATGTCTCAAATGGGTATTTTTTTTACCAAAGACTTATTTCAGTCACCTCTTTAATGTCATAACTTATAGTAGATAGATTATTTTTTTAATTTAAATAAAAACAATGAAAAAAATCATTGATTTTTCTCTCTTGGAAGAAACTGCATGGCAGCTGTAGCTCTGCTATGGCTGCAGAGGCCTCCTCCTTCTCATACACATCACTTGGTCCACGGATCTGGCTGTGCCATCCCAGTACATCCTATAGGTTATTTTGTGCAGCCTCTTTGATGGTTACTCCTTTAGTTTAATACCACTGGTACTGGCTAGATTTGATATTTTTCAACAGTTTCATTTTCCCCCATTTTGGTTGGTAAATGCAGCTGCTGCACCAGTTTCCCTTCCATCTTACATACTAAGAGTGTATTTTACCATATGCCTTTTAGTAATTTACACTTTCCTGCCAGAAGATACAAATTGACTCAATTCTTTAACTTCTTTGTCTTTCTAAAGTGATGTTTGAATTGGGAGCTGCTGGAATCCTCATTAAATTTGCTTTTCACTTTGTAGCAGGTTATTAAGGGACTGTTTGTGAAGCCTCTGAACTATCCATCCCTGGGGGTCTGTAAGTATTGGTTACATAAAGACTAGTCAGGAATGTTTACTGGGATTTGATCCTGCTTGGGACGAGCAGGCAGCTCTCTCAGGGCTCCCTCCAGCCCTGTTTCTGCTTTGGGGTGAATACCCCACTCCATGCAGCAGGAACCCAACCAGTTTTACTGTCTGTCTGTCACTCGGAAGGGACAGACTGCCAGCAGGGGGTTGAAACTGGATGAGCTTTAAGGTCCCTTCCAACTCAACCAATCTGTGATTCTATGATTACCCTCTTCAACACAGAGCACAAGTTCTTCCTGTTCAGCTGAAAGAAAGATACATCAGCAAACACCCTCCTTGCTGTTTGTTTGACCACCAAACACTATTTTGGACACGCAGCTTAGGTTTGCTTCAGAAGAGAAGTATTTAATCTTGGTACCAGGTATAAAAGCCTGGGAACTTCTTGAGGTGGCAACAGGGGAAACAGCCACTTGCACTAATCAGTCCCTGCAGTGTAACTGCTTCCAGAGAGGCTTCCAGCCTCTGCTCATAACCAGGATCAATCACTTACCCAGGAATAACCTGAGAGGTTCTATTCCCAAACACAGGACTCTGGCTGGGGCACCTCTAATAGCAGAAGTAGTTAAACTGCACCGAGTTTTGTTCCTTCCTTCAGTATAAGCCTGATTCTCTTTAATTTTGGCTTAAATCTGGAGAGCACTTGTAGCAGATTGCTTTTGACAGGGTACATTTCCACAGAACAGCTCCTGACAGAAACACGCTGCTACAATGTGAACCAAGAGGTGAACATTCCAAGGGAGGAAGGTTATTGTTCTTTCACTGTTTGTCCATAAATCCCCATGATTTATAGACCAATGCCTACCAGGAAGGTTGTGCTTCCAAACGTCACACCCGTTCATTGGTTGTACCCTGTGTTTGTCAACAGCTTGACTTTTGCTTCAGAGCTCTTGCAATGCTGGAGCACAGTGTTATTTATGCACATTTGTATCTTTTATCTTTTTATTCTCTCTCTGATAAAAGCAAAGCCAAAGAAATGTTGGGGTTTTTTTCTATTTGAAAGCCATCTGGGTTATAAAGCCTGACTTCAAATGAGTTGTGACCTTTTGTTCAACAGCTAGTGATGTAAAACCACATAAAAATGTCTATTTAGATATTGGTGGGGGAAAAGAAACTCATTGATTTTCTTCGTTTGCTAAGCTCCCAGGGTTTTGAAGAGGCATTTGTTTCTGCAGGAGGAGACAGCACTGAGGGTGGGAAAGGGCAGTCTTTATTTCCAGAAAGAAAACATAGAAATCCAGTTTCAAAATGGATGAGACGCCTGCTTGATGCAGCACATGGGGTCCTCCTGGAATTACACAGCCTCAGTCATCTTTAGGATACAGAAGGTTTGTTAAATTAAATGTTCCTTGTCCCATCCACCCAGAAGAAAGCTTCTTCTGGTGATGTCTGTGGTTTTAACCCTTTGTGTGTCCTAGGAACAGATTTGTTGATGATCTGCATGAATATTGCTGCCAGGAAGAGCCAGATTCTTAATCATTTGCCAAGAGACCTCACAGGAGAGAATAAGAAAATGACTACTTATTTCCAAACAACTTTTGGTCACATTTGGACATCACTGCTCTATTGCTACCCAGTTTCCACACTTGCTGTTCTAAAGGTAACTCTTAATATTTGTGTTGCAGCAGGTCTTGGGTACACACACTCCTGTCCCAAGTATGTAAGAGAAGGGGAGGTAAGAGGTAGGAATGCATCAAAGTCAAGACCACAAGATGGAACTGAGTCAGAGAACAGAAGAAATGCCCTCCTCTTACATGGAACTGAAGCCTGAGGAGGTAAGGTGATGTGCAGCTTCACTGCCGGTTTGCAGTTGGCTTTCACTTCCCCATCCCAAAGAAACTTCCCATTCACGCTGGCAAAATCTACAAGCTGATCTTTAGCTATAAACCTGCTTTAGGGGCTCTGCTGTTTCACTACCAGCATAAGGAATGTCTAAGAGCAGCTAACAATTAACAACCACATCCAGACAGCCATAAATCATCCAGGGATTTGACAGTTTATGTAGAGGCATAAATTCTGCATTGCCTATTTGTTTATTTCCCCGAGTGTTCTCAGTTCAGCTGCTTTGCCAATGCCAGGATAATTTATTGAAAGCTCAGCAAATAAATCTAGATTTGCATCTGTCAAGGGCAGCTTCTGAAATGGAAGAGCTCTTGGGAGCAAGCTGCAGGATGGCAAGTGCTGCTCCGGTCACTTCAGCACTGGCACTGCTGGGATGAACTCACCATGGCACCCACAGAGCAGGAGCTCCCAAACACTTCCCTGCTGCCTTCTGGAAGTTCTGGAGCTTTGGAGAACCAAGATGAACATGCTAAATACTAAAGACACAGTGGTTTAGGGCCCCTTACTGGAGAAGGAAATAGGTATCTCAAGGCCAGGCTGGATGTGGCTTGGAGCAAGCTGCTCCAGTGGAAGGTGTCCTTGCCTGTGGCAGGGGTTGGAACTGGATGAACTTTAAGGTCCCTTCCAATCCAAGCAAGTCTGTGGTTCTATATGGTTTTAAGATCTGCAGCTTCTGCAGGTGAGAGCTTGGAAGAGCCAAACTATATTAACCTCGAAATCCTGCTTCAGGCTAAGGAGGGATCAGTCCAGCTATGTGAAATGGAATATGCACTAGCAAAGTTACTAAATTCAGATCTTCTTCCAACAACTAGAAAACTCAGAACAGATGAGGAAGAGCCTTGGTTTCAGCACACAACTTAAGTGTTAAGGAGATGTGCCTGGAGTGCTGCAACTTCTCACTGCTATACAGATGAAAGCAGCCACCACAGCAGAAATTTGTCTTGTTCAATGCATTAACTAAAAGCTGAGATTAGAACAGTGCCAGTTTAGCATGGATTCTGGATTTGAATCAAATCCAAAGTTTGCATTTGATCCCCATCACTCTAATGCATTTCAGGTTTAGGCAAGGCAGCATGTATTAGGATGCAGGTATTTAATGCCTGATGCCTCAGACAGGGATGCATCGATGGAGTGAGCACACTCCATTGGAAACATCTGTCTGTGCTGCACATGTGAGCTATGCAGGGGTAAGATGAGGGAGTCTCAAAGGAAGGAAAATACAGAGCACAGAAAAGAGAGAAAAGAGATAAGACCAAGAAAATATTTTATCATACTCTCTGCTCTTGTACATTGTCTTGCATGTATCATATCCAGGAGATCACAAACAAACGGCCTGCAGGGGATCAGGGGGAGCTTTGGCAAGGTTAGCGTGATGAAGGAAGGTCTTTTCCAGGAAGAGTGGACTGGGGCTCCTGCCTGGCTTTGAAGCAGGAGGCACTATCTATATTCAGCAAAAGACCTCCTGCGTTTCCAAATTGCATAACCCCAGTTCACCTCTGGTTTGAACTCCTCCATCTCCTCATCTGAACTGCTGCATTGAATTGGCATTAATGCCAGCCATGGGGGGAAAATCCCAGTGGAGTGACCTGAACTGCATTACAAAGGTGGGAGGATAAGAACCTCTTTGAGGAAGAAGATTAATTAAATATGATAGCTACACTGCTTCCCATTTGAGGAGATTTCACATTCCATAGGAACATGCTGCAAAATATTCTCAAAGGTTTTATCTTTCTATGCAGAAATCCAATTTATTAGAAGCATTCTTTATAAAACTCTCTCTGCACAGGATTGCTGGGTGGGTAAGGGACCAGCCAGATGGATGCTCTGGATCAAATCCCTCCTGGTGTGAATCTGCACATCCTTGTGCATTTTAATACATTCCAGGGATTTCTATGAACCTTGGGCCAGTTCTTTGCCCTTCCTCTGGTCAGGCTGGAGCTCAGGTTTGTGCCTACATTCAGCATTCCCTGGTTTTCACAGATTTTCAGAGCTGAAGTCATTTATCTCTACCTCCTTTGGAGCTACCAGACCCGGCTCTTGTGAAGGCTGCCTATGACAACTGCAAATATTTTATCTCAAATAAGCCTAAGACCAAAAATATCACACAACCCTTGTCAGAAGTGTTTCCTGATGGCAGGAATTCTTTCCCTTGTATTTGACTCACGTTAAGCTTGTGCCCACACAGGATGTCCCTTATGGGGGGATTAGGGCTGTAGAAAGGCGATACATCGGAAATCTCAGTGCTTAGCTCATTACAAGCACTTGAGGTAAATGGGGCCTCTCCCAGGCTCAGGAAGGATGCATTTTTCACAGCTGCAGCTTAAGAGACCAAATTTCACTTGGATTTTCATAAGCAGCTTCCCCAAAATTTCACCCATAGGCTTGGAAATCCTCAGCTACTGATTACGCATCAATGGTGATACCTGGGAGACCTGACCTCCTGGAAGGTGTCCCTGCCTACAGCAGGGGTTGGAACTGGATGAGCTTTACGGCCCCTCCTAACCCAAACCAGGCTGGGATGTTATGATTTCCTAATTTGTCCCTTATTGTAAGACTAGAAGAAGGGACAAATTGGGGTATATAACCACTGATATTACATATATATATATATATATATATACATATATACCACCATATTATAGACATATAACCACCAGAAAGAATTTGGCAGACCTATCACTCATATTTTCCAGCAAATGAAAGAATAAGTGAATTTTGCCCCAGACATTTCTTGATAACCTGCATTTCCCAGACAAGCTCAGTTTAAACACACCTAAAAATCGTTATACATTAGATTAGCTGTATTTCAATTTTGACCTGGCTAGTTTTAGGCAGATTGAACTCACAGTTTAAGGGTCATGAAGTTGACCCACTGAAAGACCATGGATTATGAAATCCAAAGGGCTGGAACACATCATGGTTTCAAGGAGGAACTGCACTTACAACACCAGTTCAGAGCACAGGCTCCTTGTTTTCTGCTTCTGAAAGCCTCCATTTATTTCTCCCAGTGCAGAAGGAATTGCCTTTAAGCAATGAATACTCTGGTGAATCTTAGTATCTTTTAGGCTTATAAAGATAGCTAGAGGGAATTATCCAGAGTGATGTTAGAAGAAACAACAGAAACTTGAAGCGTTCCTAGCAAGCAAAATGGATTTTCAGGTTAGTAGGTAAAGCTTCAAATTCCCACCAAAGGCTGAGTGCTGCATCCAAAATGTTTCCAGGTGCTTGGGTTTCTCTCACCAGGTAAAGCCAGTGAAAGCTGACACTCATCCTGCTGGCATTAAAGGCATTAGGAAAGGATTCGTTTCCTTCTCTGCACTCACAGAACCACCTGGGCTGGGGTATTTCTGATCAGGGGTTTCAGATGCATGTCATACATCAGCATGTTCAGAACCTGGTCCGTACTCCACAAGAACCACATTGTGCTGCCCACAAACAGCTTTTTTCACCACTGGAAAAGTGGAGCGAGCACAAGGCAGGTTCTTAATTACTGTTATAATTTATTTAGTGTTTACTGACAAGAGCTCAAACCTCTTCTGCAGAAGATGCTGAACACACAAAGCCGTGTTTAAAAGACAGCCACTGCCTCTAAGTGCTTTTCTGAGGGACACAGACACGAGTGAGCTCAGCAGATTATTTACTAAAAGTAACTGCTGATCAAACTGCTTTTCCTTCCAAATCCCTCCCTTCTCTCAGGCTCTCCAAGATCAAGTTTTGATTATCCCAGGAGCAGCTACACTCTGGCATGCTTTGGTAGTGGTTTATTGTAAACCAGTGCTTCAGGCACTCAGGGGTCTCCATAAATACAAACTGGTTTGATTCTATTGCTCATTTCTGATGTCACTGGCTGCGTGTAACCACTGCTGGTCTGCAGGATTTCTCTGACCACATTTAAATTCAATTTTCATTGAACACATCTAAATGCAACTTTGGGAATTAAATGTCAGTTGATTACAGGATGGGCTGATCAAGAACCTCTTGAACTTCATCTCACCCTTGAGGGTATTTCATTAATTTGTAGATTTCTTAAGCCAAAATAGTCTGAAATTATTGGATCCAACCTCCTGTACAGCAGTGGCTGTAGACTTGTCATCCTCTCTCACCATTTACTTGAAGTTAAGGAAAACTAGATGAACAAGAGAAGCAAAACTCCAGTAGATACCCTGGGGATCACAGACAGTGACTCACTTTGTGTATGACCTTCACTGAGTCATTTCTATTCCTTGTACCTCAATTTTCCCATCTGTGAAATGGTCCTTTCTCTCCTCTGTAAGGTGCATGGAAATCTTTATATGAAAGCTAGTGAACAGTGCTCCCCAAAACCTCATTTATCCTGTTACAGCCGGGTCTTTACATCCTCCAATGCAGCTACTAAGCAAGCTCTCGTCCTGTGACACTCAAACCGAAACTAGGCCAAGGTTTTATTCTCCAGCTGACATACTGCAATTAATAAATCACTCAGCGGAAGAGAATCCAGGGAGGAAACAGGCATTATGGCATTTCCTTCTGCCAGGCTGACCCAGGGAAGCGACTCTGACCGGGCACACCGGCTGTCACCGCCAGCAGGGCAATTCCCACTGCAATCCCAGCCATGCTCCATAGCTCCAAATGAATAAAAACCAAACCAGAATTCCCCTCCACAACACTCAAATGCTTTTCTTTAATTACTTTCCTTAAGGAAAAAAATCGAGGCAAGAAAGAGGCAGAAATAGCATTTCACATCACACACACATTATGCAAAAGTGTATTTAACCTGCATGCTGCAGGGGTCACTCCCTCCTGGAAGTATCTGCATGGAAAGGAGTTTGGTTCACCCTAAGTCAAAAACTACCTTGGCCTCACCATGCAAATGTATTTAAATGAAATATAGCCAAAGCTGCTAAATTATGTTCACAGGAAACAGAGTCCATCGGCTGCAAGTGGGTGCTTTGTACTCTTGACTGAAAATTGTTTTCGTGTGACACAGAAGGTGCTTAAGCGAGTAAAAAAAGATCATTCAGTGAGTTAGAAAATGACTCCAACCCCTAGACCACATCAAACTAAATATAAACCAAACACACTATGGCAAACAAATGAATAATTTAAAGCAGCAGCTTATATATCACATCAGAACACTCAGTTGGGGAGTCTGTTTGTACTCACCACCTCTGCCTGTGCACATGGATGCAGGCTCCAGAGCTGCTCTGTTCTTACCTGGAGCCTACTGCAGGCACGACAGCACCACAGAGTTGGGGTTTCCTGGTGGTTTCAGCAGTGGTGAAAAGCAGTGGCTGCAGGGTGAGTTACCTACTACAGACCTGACCATTTAACCCACATTTTGTCCTCTCCTCACACCTTACAGTCTATTTTTAGCCTTCTTCCTGCAAGAGCAGAGTCAGGCTCCAGAACCATTACAAAGCCTGGTGCTTTCCTGCCCCAACATGGTAAAGGAGGAACTGTGCCTCTGGCCTGGGGTATTTCAGATGATGGTCACCTGAGCTCAGGAGAGTGAGTTGCAGGGCTGCAGCTGGGAGCAACTATGTCCTGCTGGGTGGATCCCATCCCTAACCTGACCTCTGTGCACACTCTTGCTCCCCGCTGGGTGATGCAGGTGCTAATTGCATGATGATAAGATTGGCTCTGCCTGTGATGAATAAGAAACAACTACTTTACTCCCAGCCTTCTGGGCCCCATGGGTGACTGAACACTTAATGGATCATGGATCCTTCAGTCACCCTGACTGCCACCATACTCTGCTGGATTGTAAATGTCCTCTGGTTACTCCTATCCCAGCTGTTGAGAGTGCCAAAAACCATCAGCCCACTGCTCCCTGCACTGCACAAGATCTCCTGGGGCTTGGTGACCAGAGAATCACAGAATCCCAGCCTAGTTTGTGTTGGAAAGGAGCTTAAAGCTCCTCCAGCCCCAACCCCTGCCATGGGCAGGGACCCCTTCCACTGGAGCAGCTGCTCCAAGCCCCTGTGTCCAACCTGGCCTTGAGCACTGCCAGGGATGGGGCAGCCACAGCTTCTCTGGATAGAGGAGAGGACCTGTCCTGGACTCTGTGCTCATGGGCAGTGATGCTCACAGAGCATGTAACACCTCCTCTGTTTTACAACTCAAATCACAGCCCCCCATGGCTATTTGGAGTTCAGAGCCCTGGTCTACAACAACCCAAAAGCTCAGATTTTTATAACTTTTCCTCACCACTGAACCAGGTTAACTGAACTGCTGACCTAGCTGGGAAATGCTCCACATCTCATAAATTACCAGCCCTCACAAGCCATCTCATCGTATGAGAAATGCTGAGGACAAGGAATCTCTAAGATATACAGCTAGAAATGTATAATCCATAAAACCAACATGTAGAATAGATAAAGATAAAATATAGAGTAAACAGAGAGAGAAGGTTAATTTTTGTTCCCTTACACAAAGGAACATCAAAAATAAACAGAAAGACGACCTGTGTAAGGGAAGAAAAGCATAACCCAAAGCTTGTTGAATTCAACAGACAGATATCTCTCTGTTTCAGCAGCTTTGAACCAGACACGAAGATAAAGGAAAGACACCAGAACCCAGGCTGGGATAAAAACATGCACCAGATGCCAGATTTCTTCTGGTAGCTGCCGGGTGACGGGTCACTGCTGATGGATTGCAGAGGAGGAGCCAAGAGCGATGACAGAGGTCTCCTGGCTCAGGGCCACGGGCTCTCAAGGATTTGGCTGAGTTTAAAGGCAAACATTCGTGCAGTGACTGGGGTAACTCGTCTGTGCCAGTCTGTTTATCAGGACAAAAATCCCTGAATGAACAAACATAATCTCTGTGACAATGCTTGTGTGTAGCATTAATAATCTGTCCAAGGAGATGACAATATTCCTGACCAGAAAAATGGAAAGAAGGATGGCCTTTGGGCAGATTTATTCACATTTCCCAGGGATTGCTCAACATTTACCTAATAGGAAGTAACCTTCCCAAAATATGGTGGTGCCTGTGAATTCAAATGCCACCCAAAAGGGAGATTGTGGGGGAACTAGCTGAAGATTCCTGTCATTGTTAGATGCTGGAAACAATAATAATGCACATAAATATTGATCAGAACAGACATAGGAATTGATTTGTAGATTCCTTGCTACTAGAGCAGGAACAATGGAGCACAGGAATATGGTCCAACAGGCTGCATGAACCACACAGATCTGGAAATAAGGTAGCTCAATGGTATGTGGAAGAAAAGGTGTTAGCAATTGGACAAAGCCTTCGGTGATATGGTTTAGTGTTAGGTGTCCCTGCCCACAGCAGGGGGGTTGGAACTAGATGATCTTAAGGTCCTTTCCAACTCTAACTATTCTCTGATTCTATGAAACGTGGCAATTGCAGCTGGGATGTTTCTGTATATGATGTGTGGGGTGGAAACAACCATAAAACCCCACGAAAACAGCCAGCTAAAATTAAATGTACATCTCTAATACACTCTTCATTAGCACAAAGCCATAAGGCCATCAATTTCCATCAACAAAACATGAAGACAAACTGATCTCTGGTTTTATATTTATGCTCTGAAGGAAAAGCTTTTAACTTCTCAAATAGAACAGCTCCCAATTCCTGAGCAGCTAATGCAAACAATTCTACATTTCCCCACAGAAACACCCTCATATTTTGTTTTAAGCATTTCATTTTGCAAATAGATTGTTACTTCAATAAAAGCTATGGAGAAAGTAAAGATTAGAATGGACATTTAAATTAAGCTGTAACTATTTGGCATCCAATCTGTCCATAATACTAAGATGAGAATCAGCAGCTTCAGGAATTGTAGCATATACAGTTGTTTGGTAGATACTCATGCTTCAGGTTATGAAATGATGGAGGTCAGGAAGCAATTTTCTTGCATATATTGCTGACAGGCTAGAGACATTGCAGGGATTTTTGCATAGTTTTTGAAGCATCAGTTATAAGTCACTGTCAAGAAGATCCCAGACAAGGTGGGTATTAGTTTTTCCATAAATGAATTTCAAAAGAAGAGCCTGTTTCTCCAGCTCTCACTGTGACAAAAGTCCTACCACAGGACAAAAACCTACAGAAAGCAGATCACCGAACTAGATGCTTATAGAGCAATAGTAGCAACCATCCCATTTTCCACTGAGCAGAGCTCAGAAATGGGAGGTACATGTACAACTTCAGCTTTAGAAGTTCAAGGCTCCCATGTACTGCAGGAAATGACAGTACTCAGCAGCTGTAAAACCCAGCTGAACCCAGAGCTCTCCATGGGTAAAACCAACCAGTAGAAGCAACTGAACATGGTGTAAATGAGGAGCATGTTCCTGCAGCCCAGCAGCAAACACAGCCTCTCTGGAGGCTCCACCAGCTCCAGCACTGGGAAATGGCAGCCCCACATCCCTGCATCCCCACCCCACATTCTCCAAATCCCTGAATTCCCATCCCCATCCAGCTCTGCAGCTGTCAGTGGCACTCACCCCTCCAAACAGCTCTCCATGCTGTGGTGGGAGGTTGTCCATATGTGGTTCTGCCTGTGCGCAGCTGCTGAGCTTCAGTTCTACCTGCCACGGGCAGCTCCCAGGTGAAGGCTGAAGACAATCTATGACCAGCTGGGAAGGAGAACACTGGTGTTTGTATGGGAGAGTAAAAACTTAAAGCTCCTCCAGCTCCAACCCCTGCCACGGGCAGGGACCCCTTCCACTGGAGCAGCTGCTCCAAGCCCCTGTGTCCAACCTGGCCTTGAGCACTGCCAGGGATGGGGCAGCCACAGCTTCTCTGGGCACCCTGTGCCAGCGCCTCAGCACCCTCACAGGGAACAGCTTCTGCCTGAGAGCTCAGCTCAGGCTCCCCTTGGGCAGGTTCAAGCCATTCCCCTTGTCCTGTCCCTACAGGCCCTTGTCCCAAGCCCCTCTCCAGCTTTCCTGCAGCCCCTTTAGGCACTGGAGCTGCTCTCAGGTCTCCCTTTCAGGAGCCTTCTCTTGTCCAGGCTGCCCCAGCCCAGCTCTCTCAGCCTGGCTCCATGGCAGAGCTGCTCCAGCCCTTGCAGCAGCTCCTTGGACTCACTCAAGCAGGTCCATGTCCCTCTTGTCTTGGGGGCCTGAGAAACCCTGATCCAGCCAGTGCTACTGCATTGAGGAGGAACAGGTACCCCAAGGCTGTGTGCTTGAACATGAAATCAAATTATACCCCCAGGATTGGGGGGAGGAGATATCTTTTTGCAAGAAAAGACATATTGGTTTATAAAAATAAATCTCTCTTCAAAGTGGAGTCACTCACAGCAGCCTCTTCAACATGACAAACAGCCCATATAGCAAAACAAAGAGTAGATCACTCAGTCTCATTACCAAGACTGAATGTACTCTCTGAGAACTAAGAGGCACTTATGATTTATGCTTGTAAAAATCAATTGCATTTTATTGATTACCAAGATTAAGAAAAAGAAGTTTGGTTAAACGCAGGGAACAGTTACAACAGGTCTGAAGGTAAAGCTGTCGGGAACACCGGCAGCTTCAGGCTGCCAGGCAAACAGAGGGGGAGAAGAGTGGGCAAGTCTTTTCTAAGCAGAGCTGAACATTCCTTATGGCAATATTAAAGGAGTCAGCTTCACTTTTGCACCCACTCAATTTATGGCAAGTAAATCACAAAGTCAAAGCCAAGGTCATTTCTGATAACAAGATGGCAGAAATGCACCCAGCTGCATAGAGAAAAAACAAACAAGTGATTTTGGCAGTTTTGGTTCACATTTATAGTATTTAAGCTCTTAGAAGCCTGATTCATAATTGGTGCCAGATGCTCTCAATACACATAGGGAAAGACACTCTTTGTTCCCATAAATTAACATGCTAAAAAAAGCCAGACAGTTAAAGGCTGTGGAAGTGAGAAGGACGGTTCCCCTCTTTGCTAAAGGTGATGGCATGGGTTTAACTGACTCACTGGGAATTGCATGAAAACTGGGTGGCAGCAGCAGGATGGAGCCCTGGTCCCTTCCCTGTGTTGTCTGTGCTGGAAGCAGCCCCCCTTTCCCATGGCAGAGGGTCTCCCAAGACCATGGGGACCATAGGAACTGTCCCCTTTGGGTGAGGAACACATGGGGCTCTGGTGGGAAGCACAATCCAGGTGCCACTGTGTCTGCTGGAGCAGCTTCCTGGTGTGCCATGTGTTCATTTTACTCCAAAGCTGCCGCCTGCTTGTTAGTTGTTAATGTGGAAAGTTTAGTGTGGTACAAAAGATGTCTCAATGATCAGCCCCTGCTATCTAAATTAAATCTTGCTGCTATAAAATTCCAGGTTTCTCACACAATTTCTGCTCCTGCAAACAGCTTCTAATGTGGAGCAGAGCCCCATGAATAGTATGAACTACAAGGTCACAGCATTCAGTGAGCAAAAAAAAGCAGCAAAACAGGAGATTAAGTATTAATTTCAGGGCAAGGTTCCATTTCTTGGAGATTACTCTATGCTGTATGTATGTAATACCACACTGCAGTAATTAAAGGCAGAATGATTTATACAGCTGCAAGTTGTAGAGATGCTGTTACTGGGCTGGGTAGAGTTGGCTAGAGTAGAGCAAACCAAATTGGAAGTGGCTGTCCCAAGGAGATGCTTTTTTGGCTCATCCCAGTGTCCTGGCCAAATTCCAGTGCAGGCAATCTCCCTGCCCCTCTAACTGCCATCTCAAACAGCCACAGGGCTGGGGATGGTTCACTCCCTGTTCTGACTGGAGTCTGGCATTGCTGTGTGCTACCAAAGAGCACTGTGTTCCATTCTGGGGGACAAATACAGTTTTAGGTGGCTCTGAAGCCAGCAGCATCAGGGAGGCTGTTCCACGGGTTAGGGAATGGTAAACTTGAACATCATGGCAATGGAACATCACACCAGGAATCTCTGCTTGATCCAGTCCCTACTGGATTGCACACAACTCACTTGTTCTTATAGAGCTGGGCATCGTGTCAGGATGAAAAATGTGCTTTGTGAAAGGAAGTGTGGCAGCAACAGCACTGCTGGGCTGGGTGAGGGATCCTTGTAGGAGCAGCTGTCACATCCCAGCCCTGCAGAGGCTGCAGGATCTGTGTGTGCACCATCATCTACTGCCTCACACCCTGTTTTGTTTCAGTAATGGCTGAAGCATCTCCCTGGTGCACAGTGCGTGAGGAACAGAGGTTACTTCCCAACAAGGCATTTTAAAGACATTACTAAGTACTGAATGTATACAAGGGCTGCTAAAATGGAAAGAAATTGCAAGTAATAGTTTCATGTTTGTGCATTTTGCAAGTTCAGGCAAGTACAGTTCTATCTGCATAACATATTGGACATGTTTCACATCACGTTTTGCATATAAAGTGCTTCTCAGTGCAGAATTTGATAATATCATGGATATATGAGCCATTCAGGCAGGTATGATACTTATGTATCACTGAAAATCTAATAGATGCCCTGTATGATGAACTGAGCACAGCTCCCCAGCAGTGGGTAAATTATCGAATAGAAAAATGAACCACTCATTTAGAAAATACATAATTTATTTAATCAAATGTGCCATCTACTGAACCTGGTACAGCAAGTAATGAACCCAGTGGATCCCCCAAAGAGAGAGATGAATCACCTGCTGGAAGTATTTGCTGTACCAGCCCAACATGTTTAGCTCTTCATCTTGATACTGGAATCACAACCTTATCATCAAAGTTAAAAGTTTAGCAAGACTTTAAATGCTGATTGCATATTTATACAGCGAGGAGGAATACACAAAGGTATGATAATAGAATTGAGGAAGATTGCCAGGACACAAGGCAATCTCGGAATATTAAAACCTATTTCCCCTGAGTAGATGTTATTCCAAGGCTGTGGAGTGACCTGCATTTAGGTGGTGATTATAAAGGTAAGACACTGGCTGCTGAGGACATCAGCTTGATTCTGCTTTTCCCATTAGTTGCTGAGCTCAGCAATACTAGATGATGGTACAT
This sequence comes from Melopsittacus undulatus, assembly GCF_012275295.1. Lineage (NCBI taxonomy): Eukaryota > Metazoa > Chordata > Aves > Psittaciformes > Psittaculidae > Melopsittacus > Melopsittacus undulatus. The sequence goes on from NC_047542.1 coordinate 2,722,972, forward strand.
GAGGTGTACAAACGAGTTTACACACTGAAGACACAACTGTGCACTGAGTTCCCTGCAGCTTAGACCCCTTCTTTGAATGCTGATATTTGATTGAATCGTCACTCTTTTAAACATTCTTTCCCATAACTTGATAAAACTCCTGTGCAGTCTGAACATCTCCATTTAAATGAAACAACCTGGTATCAAATGTCCCATGCCCAGGTTTCAGTTCAAAACCAGAACTTCTGAATGTGTCTGGCTTGGGAGCAGGAGCTCTACACATGGGGAGATAACATCCAGAGCTATTTTTCCATCTCCCTTTCATTTACTTTGCTGCTCCACATCTCAGCATTCAACCTGATGAACGTGCTGAAGTTGATTAAAGTATAGAGGACGTAATAAGACTAAAATGTTTGAGTTCTATCAATCACAGAGTCTAGAGAGTCAATAGTTGAAATTAATATATCACAGAGGGGAAAATCCTCAACATGGATCTGAAATTAAAGGTGAGGGAAGCAGGGATTGTGCAGTGCAGGGTACTTCGATAAGCACATCTTAGTGATAACATGAGTGCATTGCTGCATGTTTCCTGTTCCAACACACTGATGGATGTGGCCTGTGCAAGATTCATTTAAAAGGCTCATCGTGCGTTTTTAGGATATCAAGGACTAGGCACAAAGCTGCAGCTAAGCCTGTAACTCTGAGAGCCAAGAAGGATTTAAGCCTTTGAAATTCCTTGCCAGGTGATATATCCCAAGAAATATGCACTTACCTCACCTCTCCCAGATGGCATCTCCCCAAAGCTCACACTGAAAGCTGCCTGGTGGTTCCCAAAGCAGAGAAAAGCTCAACCAAGGGTAGCCTGTGCTTCCCACAGTGCTACTTGGTTATCCTGAATTAAACCCAGTGTTTCTCCTCCTCTGCTCAGGTTCATTGCAAATTCATTGGCCATGAAAACCTGTAAGAAAGAAGTGCAGCGTGACTGTAGATCAAGGACCAGTTCTGGCACACGGCACTGCTTTGATTTGTACTCCACACACATCTTCTGCTTTAGGGCTAGGCAGGTTGTATTACAGCACCCCCAGTTTGGGCCAGGCATCCCCCAGTTAAAGGCCCTAGCACAGCCAGCCTGGCTCCCACCCATGGGTGCTGGTGCATTGGTGGGGAGGATACCTTCAAAACCTAAAGTAACTGAGTAGGAAACCAACTCAGTATCCCCCCAGCTCTGCTCAGGGACAAACCCCCACTGCACGTGCAGTAGCTCTGCAAGGTGCTCTGAGCAGTGAGTGCAGAGCTGTCAGTGTGATTCAAGCCAGTCCCCCAGCCCTGTCAAACGGCTGTTTTCCAGACATCATGAAAGGGAAGGTAAAAAGGGCAAAGTCACAGAGAACCTCCACCATGTTAATGCCAGTCTTCTGATAAGAAAATACTGATTCCAGGACTCACCACAAGCTGAAAGGAGAGACTGAGGCAGGGAAAAGGGAGCAGGAACCCTAAGAAAGCTGTGGCCATGTCAGGTTCTTGCTCCACTGCAGATTTCTTTGCTAGCTTTAACAACTGATAGAGGGAAAGGAGGAAAGAAGGGAGGAAAGGACAGTCTTGGGAAGGCTGGGGACTTTAAGAGAGGATTTTGGGAGTGCAGTGCCAATGCATAACCATTTGGAAAGTACCTGCACTCAGTGACTTGTGTACTTGCTGTCATAGTGACAGCTCTCTTTCTGCATAAAATATTTAAATACAATTTTATCAGCCATTCAAATCATTAGCTACAGAGATCCAGACTTAATGTACAGCGAGGACACCGCACATGAATATTTATTAAGCTTGATTTGTTTAAGGAAATACATTGAGCCTTTTGGCGTAGGCAATTGCTGTGGAATCAAACTGTGAAAGACATTAATCACTGTCAATGAAGTGTGTAGGGTACACACTGCCTATGGAAATGAAAGGATAAATAAATACACGTTGCATGATGCTCTGAAGACTGAAGAGAGCTGTTGCTTAGGAATTGGCCAATGCCAGGTCGTTGTGTTTGGAAAACTGCTCCACTGGACAACACTGCAGGCAAGGCCTGTTGGATTCATCCATCAGTGCTGTTGATGGCTGTGGGCAACCAAGACTGCCTCTCACCTCAAACAAACAGCATTCCTCAGTGACACCGAGATGGATGTGGTTGTCACCTGCCAGCAGACTCCAATGGAGCTCACGATCTCCCCAGCAAAAGGGGATGAATCCAGGTGGATACCCCAATGCCACTGGAAGAACAGCTGGATTTTCCCTGCAGGCTGCATGCACAGAGGAGGAGAGACAAAATTATAATGTCCCCTTACAAACAGAGATGAAGTGTACATCACACGATGACGTTTGCTTCTGCTTGGGTACCCAGAGCAGAGGGCTCTGTGCTGTGATAACCACCATCTGCCCAGGTGTCTGCCCCGCCTGCAAAGCCAGCCCACAACAACCTATCAGCACCATGTAAATACCTGAAGGTATTTAGTGCCAGCGACTTGCCAGGATGAAAAGAAGGGGAGCTCATTTGCACTGGTTAAAGGCTTGGGACTCACCTGGGTCCACAGGCAATTAGCTCCTCTGTACCTGTGAATCCTTTGTGTTCAATGTTGCTCTTTCACAGGAAGGACAGCCTGGCACATCCATGGCAGTCACTGCTGCCGGGGGGGCTGCCAAGCAGACAGTTTCACTGTGCTCAGCATCACATTCCCCAGCAGAGCCCAAGCCGCTGTCTTTGCAAAGAAGTGTATGCAGCACAGTGATTTTAGTGCGTGTGCAGTTGCAGATGAAGCTCTGCCCATGAGGATGAAAAACGATCACTGAAATTGGGTGTTTGTTGTTTCCACAGCAATTGTGTAAGGGGTTAAGTGGGAATGAGAGACACTTTCATTCCTCCCTCAGCATTTCTCTTTTTACTGTGGTTTAAATGAGAGAGCGCTGTTAAGGAAGAGGAAGGTTTCACGATGTGGATGTTCATGGGGGAACTACAGTTTAAAGAGAAAAAAAAGCATTAATAAAGCGATTTAAAAATTTAATCTGCGAGTTTATTTTCTCCTTTGCTGCCTCCTCTCCCCAGGGGACAGATTTCTTCCTTGCACTGCAAAGGATTTAGTACAAAACCTTCCTATTTTTGTCTGGAGCCAGCAAGAGAGCAGCAGAAGTGAGAAGAGTTTAGCAATTCTGAGGTCAAAGAAATGACGGCTGCTGACCCCTTTTGTTCTGAGCCAGTGGCTTAGGAGAGCACATAAACAGATGAGGGATCTCCATGCTCGGAACCCAGCACTGCTGCAAGGCTCAGCTTAATTTGGCTAAAAGTAATTCTCACTCTGTTCGGCTTCTAACACTTCCCAAGCTCATGGAATGAAATGGAAATGAAACCCCCAAGTAAGGTGAGAAAGGCTCTTTCTGCGCATGTAAGGGCTGACCCCAGGAGGAAGGTCTGGAAATCTTATCAAAACCCTGGTGAAGGTGAGATTCTAGCTTGATGGTCAGGCTCAGATGGGGTCCTGATAAACAGCTGAGTGTCTGGTGCAGTATTTGAGCCTTTTGAGACCCAGCCTATAAACTCTGAGTCCATTGCAACCTCCCCATCACTAAACATGGGAAAGCTTCTCCTGTTCTTAAGATTTAAAATGCTGATTTCCCCTCAACACTTGCCCAGCTGAGGTCAGGCATGCAAGTCACAATAATAAACACACAGAGACATAATTCCACTGCCTAAGCTAACACAACGTGTCAGTGGAGGGGACAGAAAACTCTCCCATCAGAGTGATCACTTCATATCGCTCCTTCAACACGTGCCCTCGAGACAGCCTCTGCCCCCTCCACACTGCAGGGATGCTCTGGCAGCTCTGGACCAGCTTTTTGGTGGCTGCAGCTCCCTGTGACACTGATTTCTGTGTGCTAAAGAAAATGTGAACTGCTGTCAGAGCGAAGCATGGTCCTGCCAGTGAGCAACCTCATTTTATGGCTTTAGGGCGCTGCATCTGCTACCCCACAGCCTATCTGCAAATCGTATTCGCAGAAGAACTGCTGCTGGTTTTATGTCATAACTCATAAATTATTAGCTTCCATATTTTTTATATATACCTCCATTTCTCTTCAAACTTTTATAGTGATGGATTAATTAACTGAATTAAGCTTGCCCTAACGTCCGTGATTGCTGGGAGTACTGTGCAACTTTGGAGGCGAGACTTGGGGTGAAAGCACACGAAAAACTAGTGTAACACTTCATGGGTGTTTTCCTACTGACACGTTTACACGGGTTTGGGATAATGTTGCCATTAAGGAAGGAACTGGACAACACCATGGGAGCAGCAGCTTAGCCCAGCTGCTCCTCGCCTGCAGCCAAGCATGGAACCACTGCAACATCTGGAAGGCTGCAGTACAATGGGAGGGTTATGAAATATGGAACAGGCTCAATCTGGAATCAACAGTAGTGGTAAAGGGTGTCAGGGTTTGAAGAAAACAGAACAGACTTGGCCTGTGTAGGGGAAAACACAAGGCAGCAGACAGACACGAGGTGATACAAAATTAAACTGAATTGTTGTATACTGACCTTGGTTTTAAGGTGACCGGATCCAACAAACAACCACTGATGTGGCCAAAGGCTGGAGTGACCTTCTCAAGGCCCACGTGAACTTTGAGATACACGTTTTCACACAGAGGCAAAGCAGAACACTGGATGCCAGAATATGGAGTGCAGTCATTTAGAAAAACAGTATGTTAAACTGCTGCCTAAAATTGTGTTACAGAGCAAAGCTGTTTGAGAGAGCTTGGAAATATGTTTCTGAATAGCAGGTATGTTACAAGGATTTAAAATGACTCTCATTAACTCCTTAAATGGAGAAGAGTGTCTGGAGTTTCAATAACGTACCCAGAGGAGCAGTAAAAAGTAGGATTTAAGACAACTTGAATCAAATCTGACTTTCATTTCAAGCTGCATATGATCAGGGAGGCAGGAATGCTTCATGGTTAAGGTAGGAGAAGGGTGGTAGAAAAAATTTATAGTGCCCTAGAAATTTCATTTTAAAAGTGATGCTAGAATCACAGAGTGGTTTGGGTTGGAAGGGATCTTAAAGCTCATCCAGCTCCAATCCCTGCCATGGGCACACACACCTTCCACTAGAGCAGGTTGCTCCTAGCCCCATCCAACCTGGCCTTGAGCACTGCCGTGTCTCAGGATGATGCTGTCTTAAGGAACATAAAATCAATCTGGCTCCCAATGAGATTTGGACTTTGTGAGGACCTGATGCTCTTTTGAAATGTGGGATGAAGGAGGAGGCTGGGGGTTGCTGAACGCTCAACCTGCAACATTCAGGTCTGGATTAGGCTGGATGCAAAATGATGCCAATGGAAGCTAATGGGAGCTTTGCGTAGCAGGAGGGTGTGTGTGCAACGTGCCTCGCCGTACTTCCCAATGCAGGTCAGTGGATGAGGAGCAGCACAGAATAGGGATGCCTGAAAGGAATTTACTGTAAGCCTTTAAATCAAGACACGACAGAACTGCCTCCCCTTAAATATCTGCTTTAAGCAGTGAAACGTAAGCTTGAATCAAAAACAACCAGCTGAAACCTTGTGGCCTGTGCTAGGCAGGGAAGGCTAATTGCTGGTAATGATCCCTTCAGAGGTGGCAATCTGAGAGCAGGTAGCTATCAATCTCTTCCCTAATGGAAAGGTGTGCATGCCATTCAAAGCCCCTTTGTGCTGGCCACTTGCCTCTGTCTGAGTGGTTATGCTATACTAATCGCTGCAGTAAATACAAACCCCAGGTGATAATTCCAGTAACACGTAAAGGTGTTTAGGGAAAATGAGCACTCTGCTCCCCACACCAGGACCCAGTTTTTGTCTTGTTGAAGACTGGAGGGTTCTACAGAGCTCACTTCACTTTCTAAACTATAAAGGAAACCCCCATATCCCTCCTGCTGCTGAGTTAAACAGAGTTACTCAAATTATGCAGGGGGAAAAAATGTCATAACATAATGAGAATCAAATGCTGGCTTCAGGCACCTTCATATCTGAGGACTTTAAGACACAGCAATGGCAACATAACAGTTCAATCTTTCATCTGCCAGGAGAAAACGGTCATTTAAATAAACATTAACTAAGCTGGGGAGCTTTGATGTCGCATTGGCAATTTGTTCCTGACAGACAAGACTCTTAAAGTCTTATTCTGTGTTCCTGCCTGTGGCAGGGGGTTGGAACTGGATGATCTTAAGGCCCTTTGCAACCCAAACCATTCCATGACTCTGTGATTAAAGCTGCTGGACAGAGACAACCAGACAAAGAATTCAACTGTCTCATTTGGCTGATGTTCATATGTAGAGCATTAATCTTAACCTGTTCTCATCTGCTTTGGCAAAGTGCAATGCAGAAAAAAGGTGAATTATGTTTCCTGTTATATATTTCCCAGCCCTCTCCCATTCAGGAGCACAGCGTGGGAGCCCCTGCACTGTAGAAGTCCCCACTGAATCAGCAACAGGATGCACCACATTCAGGCTCAGCCTCTTGCCATCAGCGGGAGGGTGCCTGTGCCCCCATGTCACCATGTCAGTGTTCCTGATGGTGTTGGAGCCCCTGAGATGAAGTGAGGCAACCCCAGAGGACTGGAGCCAACCCAGCACATCTCACATCCTGTGGAGCATCCACATGCAGAACTCCTGCTTCCTGTCTCTAAAATCAAGAATGGCAAGCAAAGGTAGGCACCAAAACCATGGAAAGACAGTGGGACTGAAAGGCACTGAACTGTTAAAACCAAAGAACAGTCGAGATCTGTAAGCAGCCACACAAGGGAGGAGAGAAATTATTAATATCACTAAGTTGATTTGCAGCAGCTACTTGAAGTCTAACCACAGGCAGGGAAGGCACTGAGTCAGCTCTGCACAGCACAGAATCCAAAGGGAGCCTCAAACATCTTACCCAAATACCACAGAGAAAGGCTTTCCTTGGTACTTTGTGTGTTTAAGAGAACTGCTTGGAGGCTACTAAGGGTTGAGCCTTACTAACAAACCCGAGCACAGAACCTCCAGCCACAACGCATGCAGCTATCTCGGAAATCAAGGCCTGAATTTGAGAGAATACAAATAGGGAAAGAACAAAAGGATCCTTTGATGTATTCAACCACATGATGTTTAGCAAAAAATGCAAATGTTCTCTCATGCTAGAGAACACTTATCAATATTAAGGCATACACGGAGTAGAAGAAAGAGGGAAGAACAAAATACAACACTTAACAAGAAGGTAATTTAGCCTGTTGGCAAGTGCTTTAAGTCTGGTTCATGAAAAATTGCTTGCACAATTGTTTTGCAGGGTTCCTGGGCTTTTATGCATAAATCATAGTATTGATTCAATACAAGTATCATACCTATTCAGGTGTACAACTGCATGTGGGCACAACCAAAGTAAGAAGGGATTTAAGTGTGGAACTGGAGAGGGAAAAACCATCCCCCCTGGCGCTCTGAAAAGCTCAGCTACAATTGTCAAACAGACAACTGTAGGTGTCTCAGGACAACATCCATGCAGGAGATAACTACCACGCTGCAGTGGGTTTATCCACCCATCTTCTTTCCCCTTTGAGATTGTGTTTTCTTTTTTGATAGAGGAAAGGAAAAAATAGAGGCACTGGAAGCTCAAGGATGGCCAAGTGAAAGAGAAATAAAATCAACTGTGTTATACAAACCACATTGAACATTGCAGTCAGGGTGAGGAAAGGGAAGGAAGTGTCAGGAATAACCTGCGAGGGCTCCTTTCATGGTATCATATTGGCTAGTCACATTTCTGGTTCTTAAAATAGAGGGAAAGGCTCCTGTGGCATTACCATCTGCAGGAGAAATAGACGCAGAGGAGGGTTAGCAAGGATGCTGTGCCAGGCAAAAAGCCCTGGAAATGAAAATGGGCACAAAGAATCCCTCTCACTTGCACAGAGATGCAGGAATTTGATCACTTCCTCTCCCAGTTCATCCCTCAGTATTTTCTGCATAAGAACATTATATTCAGCATTCAAAGACATTAAGATGCCCATAGCCTGGCAAACTCTCCTCCTTGCCCCATTCTCTGGTAACCTGGAGAGATAAAACAAAGGCCTGAACAAGTTCAAGATAAACAACCTATATGCACTTTAAAGTCGAGTTTCACTTTGCTTGTACCATGGAGAAATGCAGATGACACAGCACTAATCACTCTTTCTAATGAAGACCCAAACCATTCTACGATCATAATTTGCATTCCACTCATCTTGCTGTTATTTACTATCATTACTTACTCATGATAATAATAATGAAGACAACAATGTGGTCACACCAAGAAGCCACATTTGTGGCTCTCCCCAGCATGGTACCAGGTCTGCAGCCTGTCTGAGCAGCTTCCACACTATCATTTATTAAAAGAAGCTATTAAAAATCTCACACAACTGTCTGACAGACACAAGAAATTATTCCCATGCCTACTTATTCCTCTTCCTGCCTGTTTTCTCCATTGTCTTCCCCTTCACCAGCCATAAAACTCAAGGAAACCTCTACAAGTCCTTCGCAAGCTGCAGCAGTGTGTTCCCATTGGTGTGTTAAGGCCCAGCCTGGATTCCTCCTCTCCAAACCCAGCTTTTGCTGTTGCAGCTGCAGATCTCTGTCAGGAGCTCAGAAGCTACTGGAGAGCAGCACCATGGGAAAAGGTCAGGTTTTATGCAAGAAGGTTTAAACCCATAATCAAGCTTTTGTTCTAAATGTCTCTTGCCCTCAAATCTTAATAAATAGTAATGAAATGTTCAGGCTATCCTGATTTAATTTGACCAATCTGCTTCTTTTCAATCTAAATAAAAGAAGTGGGGTAGAGGAAGGGAATTATTTGTATTATTATTATAATGAAAAATAACCATCTGCATCAGTGTCTAAAATCAAATGAATGCTTTTCTTCTTGTTCCAAAGTTATAATGCAATGAAGTTTTATTCCAGTATTTAGCCACATTTACTCCACTTCTCCAATGGTTGAGAATTCAAGCCCTAGAAGTGCTGCCAATTGGCCTTAATAAGGCAGAAGGGATATGAGGTTGAATCAGCCTGTGGTACAGTGCTAACATCAAACTTCCATCTTACCTGTTCTAAAACTCTGCATTGATTTAGCACTTCAGATGAAACATTCATTCATTACCACCACCCTTGCTGTAGGTATTACTGTCCTTATCTGACAAATGTTCAGACCCACAGCACTTGACCAAGACAGTGCACAAAGCAGAGCTGGGTTCAGAGCATGTTGTGCAGCCCCATCCCTTCCTCTTGAGGAAATACCTACGGGTCACCAGTTCTTTCTTAGCAAACACATTATTGTTCACTCTGTTCAGCATCTGCTGCTTTGATCAGTCCCATATTAAATTACTCAAGATTGACAGAACTGCCTCTGTTTCCCTTGGGAGGCTCTTTGACAAGCTATTGGGCTTTAGTGCAAGATCTTTCCCCTTTATATTCACCCCTTTTTTCCCCCATCCCTATTGTATTATCCAGTTACACATGGTTGTATCTTTTGGCGAAGTGCTCCTTCCTTCCTGATCCTCACACTGGTTGGGTGCCTGAAGATGGATGGTGCAGAGCAGGACATCTTCACCCACTGGCATCACAGGATCAGCCTTAATCTGAGCTAATCAAATGATGACAGCCCCTCTGAAAAGAGAAGTAATTACACAATATAGATTGTACGTATCTCTTAGGAGATGAGGATTTGGATTTGATTACCTAAATTCTCCTTAATGCTTTATGATGAAGTTAAGGATGAATATTGCTTTGAAAGCAATTCAGCCAGAACTTCCCCTTAGAAAGAAAGACCTGAAACATGATAAAAATGACCAAAGTCAGCAAGAAGAAATTGCCAGCCTAAGGTTTCTGTTCAGTTGTCCAAGGTACAATCAGAGAAACTGATTTAAGGTAGCTGAGAAGTGCAGCAATAGCCCACCAAGTTCAAAACAAGCTGAACTGGCCAGAAGCAGGTGGCAGAAAAAGAAGTAAATAAAAAACGATCCCACATTGTTTGGGAGTATTTTGGTTTGTTTTCATGCTTGACCTTAGCTAGCAAAAGGGAGAAATCACACATTGGAATAAGTGACATATTTGGTGACCATCTTGGCTGGTACCCACAGGCAGAATAAAACAACCCACAGCTGGGTCTGAGGCTGCTGTTCCAGTCAAGCACATGCTCACTCCTAGGATCTTCTGGGGAAAAGGAAGCTTTCCCTCAGCATTTTCTGGCCTCCAGATGGAATGAAGGTTCCTCCTGGAGACCCTTTCCACTGCCTTCACCTCTGAAGCAGATCCCCACCAGCCCGCTGAGTCTGAGCTACCTCCCACTACCCTGAGCCCCATCGTGATTCCCATGCTCCTGCAACAGAGGGATTTTCCAGGCATCAATCTGATCCCAGTTCCAGCCTCCAGCAGAACAGGCTCATGGTGCCAAGATCCTGCTGCTGAGCAGCCCCTGGCGTGCAAAGGCCCATTCAGACTAGAGGTCATCACTAGTAACACTCAGAGAAGAGCTGCCCTCCCCTCCTCCCCGTTACGTGTTCAGCAGGCAGCTGGAAAGAAAGAGGTATATTTGGATCCTGTTTAAATATTGATCACAGCATATTTTTGCTAAAACCAAAGTCTATTGATTCGCCTGAGAGTCTGCAGCCTCAGTACATTGCTGGATGCTTTCCTGGAGATGGGAGGAAGCTCCTCGAGTTCTGATATTAGTAAGAGCAGCAAAGGATGTTCAAACCTCAACTTCAGAGAGAACATTTCTCATTGGCAGCAGCCTCTGGACACTCTGTGCTTCTTAATGTTTCTCTATCAGCTGTGCTGATGAGCCTTTAATAGCAAGGCTTTGGGAAGGAGTTAACTGCACTTCCTGCAGCTTGCTCTGGAGCTTGTTTCTGTTGCGATTGCAGCCATTTTAGAGCCATGCAGGAAAAGCCAGCATCGATGCTGGCATCAGGGGTCCCTGTGTCCTGCACACAGCCCCTCTCCAGTACTCTACTTAAGCACATCGTTACCTCAAAGCGTGTGAATTCCGTCTTTGGCATCATTAGGAAGGTATCTACTGCCCTGAAGCTGAGCAAGTGCTGAAGGGCTGGGGCTGTGCACGGGCATGCTGCAGTGGGGATGAGATCCCTGAGCATGAAGAGAGCCTGTTCTACACGCTGTAGAAATCACAAGAGGGAGGGCAGAAGATAAAAGCAAACCCCACCAGGTGCATACACACACATCTACCTGCACTCTTCCATTCCCCACTGGCAATAAAGACAAAAATCAGGTATTCTGAATGGCTACCTGGCCTAATCTGAAGACATGACAAGGCTTTGCTGATATCCAGACTGTATCAGGCAGCAGCCTGTTCCCTTTCAGATGGAGTGTGCTATCTTGCTATCAACAATGTTGAATACCCAGTGTTAAAGAGAAAAACAAGCCCCCCGCATACATCCCTCTATTGTATGTGACAACTCAGACCACACTCTGCAAAGGGTAGAATAAATCCTCTCTGTCCCATGCAGCGTTTGGGCTCCCAAGAAGCATAGGACTTGTTTAATCTGATTATTTAAGGGACAAATCTCTCTCCTGCACATCCATGGCTGCAGAGGATCTCAAGGGAAAAGCCAAATTCAATTATGCCCTCAACAGTATTATACGTGGGAGTGCAACCTGCAGTTACAGCATGAGGGCAGGTCTGAGGCTTCACTCCTATCTGACACTGATTCACTGTTCTTAGAACAAAGCATTTACAGTCTCCATTTCTCATTTGCCAATGGGCAAAAGAGGAATCAAATCAGCAGCTTCTCTGGGAAATCCTAGGGATTTGCCTTTGGGGAATGACGCTGGCACAGACAACAGTATTTCCAGGGGTATTTGAAGAGAAATGACAGTGATTTGGGAGTTTCTGTGTTTGTGATGCAGCATTTACTTCCCACTTGCAGGAGCAACTAAATGGCAAGGACAATCACATCCAATCCTGTTACCAATCCTAGGACAGGGTATTAAGTTTTTGAAGAGAGAAATCGAGCCAAGATCTCTCCTTTTTCATCGAATCCTATTTCTTTTCATTTTCCTCCTAAAATAACTGTGTAATAGAAGTGAAATCTGTGATAATTTTTCAGGAATTGTTGCCAGTCTGCACAAAGTATCTTTTTATGCAGAACTTTACATTTCATCAGTTACTGCTTTTTGAGGACAGGAAAAGTTTCCCTTTTATTCTATTTCTAAGAGTTCACTAAAGTTGAAGAATCCAAATCACTGCCAACACACAGCCCTTCTCTTTCTCAAAGAAAGAAAAGGGCGACTTCTAATTCTATCCATCTTTCATCCTTTTTTCATTTGTCTCAAATAAGCAAGTTTGCCAGCAAGGACTTTTTTTGGAGACAGGCTGTCTGAAATGGATGTTGAAGCCTATTCTCATAAGCTTAGTTAAAATTAATTGCAACACGTCATTTTAAGGCATGTTTTTAGCAAATGGGCTTGCAGAGCTTACACCACACAGTCTCTGTGCCCTGTTACAGCCCTGGGTACTCTCTATATCAAGTATGGTCCAGTGCCAGCTTGCAGGTGGGCCACGCATCACAAGGCAGCCCAGCCACAGCCCCTCCCTGCTTCCTGTATTGCACAGCTGAAGGAATAGCTCAAAACTCAAATACAGCCTAATTCCTGCTTTGGGGTCTGTAATACAATAACCTGGCTCAGCACAGCAGCTCTTTATCATTGAATCCCAGAGTGGTTTAGGTTGGAGGAGACCTTAAAGCTCCTCCAGATCCAATCTCTGCCACAGACAGGGACACCTTCCATTAGAGCAGCTTGCTCCTAGCCCCATCCACCTTGAACACTGCCAGGGATGGGGCAGCCACAGCTTCTCTGGGCACCCTGTGCCAGTGACAAATGATCTCTTCTTGCTTGTTTTATATCTGCTGTCTGAGAATCTCCCTGGACACTCTCTTGTTCTTGCAATGAAAGAAATATAAAGATGAGCACAGCTCCTGTTGCTCTTCCAGAGACAGGCTGTTGCTATTATAAGGAGTGGTACTGAGGACATATTTACTGCTCTGTCTTACAAAGTTTGCTAGGTTTCATGCTTTTATGAAATATATTCAGCCACACTTGTGATTATACACCAATATGTTTCTAACATATCGCAGAACTGTAGATGGTGTCAGAACAGGCTGATTTTTTAGCATATTTTAAACATTCTTCTTCCCCCTTCATTGAAATAGAATAATTGTCACAGCATAATGTAACTTAATGTCAAAATGGAAGACACAAGCTTATCTCCCAGATCAAGGTGATTACATTTGAAATGTATGGTCTGTGTTAAACTGCTTTTTCTCAACACATTCAAGGCAGCTTCTGGAGTTATTTCCACTGTGGGTTTATTCCAGAAGTGTGCTGTGGATGCAGCCATTCCCAGCTTACCTGCAGTGGGACATCAGGAGCTGCTGAGCTTCTGGCAGCAGCAGTGCGGATGCCTGGGATTAAACAACACCAGAGGGAGTAGCTCTTAAAGGGTGACTTTAGCTCTTTATAAAGAAGGCCTTGCAAGGGGCCTGGTTTGAGAGCTGAGAAAAGGGAAGCAGCATAAAAGCAGCCCAGGCAGCCCTCTCAGAAATGAATTCTTCCATAATGAGGCCACAAGGTGGAAAGTCCTCTTAACACCACATCACCTGAAAGGAGAGGATAAAACATTTCTTGAGGGTCCACCAAACCTGGAGAAGCAAATCACTGAGGCCAAAGAAAATGAGATTAAGCTGAAATTAAGATGCAGTGTGTATATTGACATCCCTCATACCAAGGGCTTGCTTCATCTTCCTGTTCTTAAAAAAGGGGGAAAAAAAAACCATCCAGGAGGATGCATGCTGTTCAGCAGATAGCTAGAGGCTGACTTGGATTTGAATTTTGATCAAAGTTTTTCTCATTTGACATGCTTTTCTGTGCCTGCATTCCCAATCTGCCTTTTTTGCTTAAAATAATGCTTCCCACATAAGGAATCTTAGCCACCATACAGAGTAAGAAACCCTGGGCTCATGAAAGTGTAGATTCTGATGGTCCTCCAGAATGTATCTACTAGAGAAGGAGGATCAAGAGGCCTCCACCTTTTCTACCAGCACCTTTCTGAGTGTGCAACATGGCACAGGCACCCTGCACCACAACACCTGCCTTTCTGCACACCTAACTTCTCCAAGAGTAAGAAGGCTATTTACAGCAAACTGCACAACTCCCTCATTCATTACCTTCCCCTGAGTTGAAGTTATGCAGCCTCCAGTCCTCCTCCTCCCTCTTCTTTTTGTTTCGCAAAGAGAAGACGTATGAACACCAGCAAATGAGCACAGTAGCAGAGAAGCCATGTGGGAAGAGCCCTCTCCAATTCCCATCTCCAGGGATTAGCATTCATGCCATGTCCAACCTGCAAATTGTTTGTTCGCTTTGAGGAAATGCTCAATATGGTCCAGACTGTTGATGGAATTGTTTTATAAAGCATCTTCCTTGTGGCCTGCACACCCTCCTCATCACACTAAAGACAGCAGGACAGGGCTGTGTTAGTCAAAGCCAAGGAAAACATCCCCTGGTCCACAGAATGAGGTGGAGGATGCACCCACCTGACTTGGGTTTTGCTGCTGTTTGTCCTGTTGGGGTGTGACATCCATGTGGCAATGGGTGAGAGGTACTGGAGAGCCTTGCTATGGACTGAAGAGTGATTCCAGAGAAAGCAGGATTAGTTTGGATTAGCACATCTATAGCCGCGTGGTTTACTCTGATAGAAGATTATGTCTAGTGTGTGGCTCTTCCACTCAGGTTGCTCACGTTCCAGTGCAGAGGAAAGCTGTGAGGCCCAAAGCATACAAACACATAATACTGCTCCTCCAAACACTGCAAAGCCACTGCAATACTTTAAAACATGGATTATCTCCAGCTTCTGCTCTTCTTGATGGTTCCACCTCATTTATCTTGCTACTCTAATTTCCTTAAATGTGTGTTTTCTTTACAGGCTACTAACTACAGAAACCTTGAAGCAATCAAGTGAAGTTTATGCATCGACATAGCACTTTGTTAGCTGTGAATTAATTTCCAAAGGGGCGGTGAACTTTAATGAAGTTGGAAATTGAATCATGCTGTTGTGTTTAGGGAGATGTAAGAGTCTAAAAGAGGGCTGTCCATTTGAAAGGCTCCTCGGCCAATTTGAAGATGAAATCACAGCTTGATCAAGCATTCTGATTTCTTTCTGGTAACCTTCCCCTTTCTGAAAACTTTGCTCTCTTTGGATCTATTCAATAACCAATTTCAGACCATCTCAGTGCCTTGAGAGATACTGGAGACTTGGAGACAGGGAGCAGCCAAAGCAAGCCCTGCAGGTATTCCCTGAGCTGCAGCTTCTCCTAACCCAACCCATGGTCACATTCTCCTTCTCAAAAGCAGCACCAGACTGATCCTGCCTTACCACCTCATTGGAAACCCTCACAGCTCATGCCTGGGCCTGTGTGAATGTGCAAAGTGACACTGCAAATCCAACTTTTCTCTTGGAAACTCAGAGTGTTGCCATAGAAATTGCAGCAGGGGAGTCACCAGGTTGATAGGTTGTGTCCTCCAGGATTGCACAGGCTCAATCACATCCTGCTCCCCAGGATGGGCTCCTCCTGCTGAGCTCCTGCACCCACACAAAGCAACCACCTTGGTCCACAGGACTAATTCATGATCAAACATGCATGTGTGCACCTACATTCACAGACAGAAATTACAGTAGCTGTTGGAACAAGGAGATGTGTCTGCTCAGGAAAAGCAACTCTAAAGAACTCTATGAATAATAACAATAATAGTAATAATAGTAATAATAATAATCCTTATTATTGCAGCCTTTCCTTGGGACACCCTGCAGCTGCAGGTTGCTCAGTCCTGCCAGCAGGCCACATAAGCAGAGTTATTCTTATTTCAGGAGTGAAATGTGAGAGCAACCAGATGCAATCCGGAAAAGCAAGGAATGGAGCCTAGGACCATGATACCCAGTGTCCCTGCTGATACCTTGTCCTGGAGCTCTTCCCCAAAGCAATGGCCAGATCTCAAGAGTCCCACTAGGTTTTCCCACTGAAAATGCTGGAAACCGTGTCTTTTGAGAACACTGTGCTAAAAATGCAAAGTGCACAAGTGACCATGGCCCTCCCACCAGAGCCCTCGGATCAAGAAGCCACATAAGAGGCACTAAAAAAGCTAGTGTCTGTTGAAGGCATTTGGCTCCCAAGCAGCAACTTCCTCTCCTTTGACTGGTTTGACAGATTCTCCTTTTGAACAACTTTGTTTCTTCATGGATTGTCTGCTCGCAAAGGTCAGCGTACTACATTGTACTCCCCATTATCTCTTCCCCTTGTCCCTGTCCCCATAGCAATCATGCCTTCAGCACCTCTCCTGCAAGCCTTTGACACTCCCAAATCCAGCTGAGACTTCTCCAGACTTTAATTAATGAGATAACAAAAGAGAGAACACCCCAAGAGTGAACCCCCAAGTTGAAGACTTTATCTGCTCTTTGCAGCTGCATCTTTCTTCTCCCTCCCTTTTTTTTGAGCTGCATTCCAAGTCCATCAATACCGTTTCCCATTAAATTAAATAGCTTATTGACTGGTGTGAGCCGTAGCCACGAGGCCGATAGGATCCGCGCGCAGTACTTCCTCAGTGCAAACAATCACAGGTCACTGCACAGTAAATCAGCTGGTAATGGAGTTTGAACTCTGCGAATCAGTTCTGTGTACCCTTTTTATTTGTTTTTAATTTGTACCAATGGTAATTCTGTCTGTTCCAATTTATGTGACGGCCGCAGGTTGTGGAGCAGCGGAAACACCATTTTTCTTCTTGTTAACCATTGAGTTCACAGTGCAGTGGCAGCCAAGCACATCTGAGCTCCCCCATGTTAAGGTTTCTTGGAACCTGTTTTAGTCTCCTCTGGCTTTCTTCTCCATCAGCGATACCATCAGAATGGGTTTGTTCCTGGAAATACAGACTGGCCCATGCTGCTCTCCAAGATGTCTCATTCTAGAGCCATCAGAACTACTCTGACTCTTTCCACAGATGCTCCATCCCTGGCACATTCCCCCAGTTTCCAACTGTTTAAGGACTTCCACCTGGATTTGAGAACTAAGTATTCATTAATGACTCTATGAATTTACCTCATCCCTTTTTGAATCCATTTATCCCGTTAGCATCTGTGATACCTGGTGGCACAGACTGCCACAACTTAATTATGGATACTACTTCCTTCTGCTGTGTTAAACCTACTGACAGATAATTTTGGCAGGTGTCTCCTAATATTTGCTATGTGAGAAGGAATGAATCCTCATTCCTGACACCCTGTGTAAAAATTCTCATCCATCACCTCTGCTCAAGGAAAGGATTCCGGTCCTGCAGTCTTCTCTGAATCTGATCCCTCAACATGCCAGGTGCTCCAGGAACCACTCCGACTGTGCCCCTTACATTAACTGGTGCTGTTCTGCTTCACCTGCACAAGCACCATGACTCTCTGTCTGCATTCAATTTTGCCAGCCCCAAACCCTGGCTGCTTTTTGCTCAGTTTCTAAACAAAACAAGATAAAATCCTTCCTCAGACTGCAGCAGTGTAAGTTTGCCCCCTCATTGCTGATGCATCCAGCTCTCAAAAGCCTTTAGTGCTTAATGTATTCATTGAAGTGATAATATGAGGTGACTCGCATGTCAGGTTGTTAAAACAGTGATAAGACATTGCACTAAGACAACATTATCACTACTAACTGCATTATAATGGTCAGGGAATGTCTTGTGATATTCCCATATAAACCAAGTGAGTGCACAGTGTCTGGGCCCTGCCTCCAAGCTGCTGCCAGGACAAGAGGCTGTGTTGCGCATGGGTGCGTGTCTGCCTGGCCTCACAAAGGGGACGTGCACACCATGTCTGCTTGCAAAGTCACACACACACGTTTCTCCTCTACAATGTTTTGTGAAGCTCCCCAGACGTGTTGGGAAAACTGTCACTTCACAAACTTCCCTGCAAGCACAGTGTGAGGGGGGTTTTCAGCACTATTAATCAAGGGCTAAAGTGGAACTAAAAGGAAAATAACACCCATCAACTTCTGACACATACCAAGGAAGTATGTGAACAAAACAGAGGTGCTCTGATGAGTTTTTAGCTGTACATAGGTGTTCACATTCCCCACATCATAGAATCCTTTAGGTTGGAAAAGACTTTTAGAATCAGCAAATCCAACCATTAACTCAGCACTGTTGAGTCAGCTGCAGGTTACAGAAGCTGTCCCAGAGATTTGGGAACCTCCCCAGCAGCTGTGATGGTCCCAGCTCATCCCAGATCCCAAATCCTGCTCAGCTGCTGTGGATTTCTCCAATATTAGGGCTTTTTCTCCTCTTTTTTTAAGTCCCTGCCCCTCTCTGAGTGATTCTGGGTGATGCCTTCACCTTACATGAAATCTCATCACGTACAAGTGTCCCTAGGGGCTGGCACCCCAGAACTCCCCTGGCTCTTTGCTCCCAGTGCTGGAGACCTTGCAGTCAACATGCCTTTTGCATTTGTGACTTGTCCGCAAACAGCATCACTGCATTTTGTACACGAGTGATGACATGCCCTCGCCAGAAAAAGCAGGTATCCTTAGCACATTAGTCAAACAGAACTAAACCCCAGCACAGGAAGGAGGTTTGCAGGCCAGCGGGTACCATAAACCAGAATAAATCATTCTTGTAACTAAACCCCACCATCCCTTCCCCACTCCAGCACAGCAAATCAATCACAGAGAGAATAACTTCACCGTCATGGCAATGGGCTTTTCAGGTTCAGGCAGGTGGTGTTGATGGGCAGGAGATGCAGGGATGGTGCTGGGCATTCCTCTTGGGTTTGCCTTATCTGTATTGTCCTTGGACAGAATGCAACAGGAGGGTGTTTGAGCAGTTAAAGAACGTCTGGAGTTTGCCAGGAATACTGCTGTTAGCACCACTGCCTAAAACTTGGTGTCTACAAAGATCCTGTACAAGGACAGGTTCAAAGCTTTTCTCTCCTCCTTCTTTGCCACCCACCATGGGCTCAAGGAGCTAACTGACACTTCCCTGTGACAGCCTTCCCTCCACTGCAGGACAAGTGTAAGAACCACCCTGGGATTATACATGAGTTATAGGTCATGTGGAATTTATTCAGCTTTCAGTAAGAGATTTTCTGTGGTTGTCTGAGCCTGTCCAAGCTGACCAAAGAAGCTAACAGACTTTGTGATCAGTTCTATCATACAGCAAACAACAACGGGTCACAAAACTATAAATCAGATAATGGATTTTCAATGATGTGCTTCGGTCCTTTGTGCATTTTTAATTTGCTTTTAATTTGTGTTGATCTTCCCACTGCTTTCCTCTAATCCCTCCCATGTCAGCAGGTCAGAAAGCATGCCAAGAGGAGCATAATCTCATGGAAAGGCAGAGAAAGGTACAAGAGGAGTGCAAATGCATATGCATGTGCTTCTGAAACCTGGCAGCACCCGGTGCCGGGGGCTCCGAAAGCTGCAGCTTTGGAGCAGCTCCAGCACTGAGTGGCACCATCTGGGGACCTGTCACTCAAGAGGGTGATTTCCCCAGGCCGGGAGCCATGCAGCTCCCAGCAGGTGGAGGGTTCACCTACCAGAGAAGTTCCTTCAAGAAGAAGGAGAGGAAAATGTTGCTATTTAAATGCTCCAACCACTCTCAACCTGGAACTTCCCAGAAGTGATGAACATTTGCTTATTTACTGGCTTCACTCTGGCTTGGCTGTACCAATTTATTGATATCACAACAGTATTTCTTATTTCTTAATGCTAATCAGCAGCAGGTTTCCAGCTTTCTATCAATTGCAAGAAGAAAAGATGCCTGATGGATAGAAACAGGTTGCCTTCTGCAGCAGTAAGGCAGTAGGGAGAAGACTCAGCTCTATGTCACAGCTCAGCACTACCCACGGGATGGTCTTGCTTCTCTCCTCACCTTCACTCCCAGAGAATAAATCCTAGATGGGAAATGACTGATTGAATATCCATGATAAACCATTTACAGCTCAGCCCCAGCCATGCAAAGTGCTGTCAAGCAGTCCTGAATAAGAAGTGTATTAATAAAAATCATGATCCTCACCCAAACAGAAAAGGGCTGAATTCTTCAAATAAATGACTCACAACAAATAATGTGACCAGTTCTCATGATCAGCTTATGCCCTGAAGCATGAAAATTATCAGCTCCATGCAATTTTCTCCTAGCTGATGTAGCTGCAAAGACTATTCATATTCATATAAACGTCTAATGTCTAATCCTCTAATCTAATCCTTTTTTTTTCTGCTCATGCTAAAGCTCCACATCCAATACTCAAAAGCCCTCTGAGCAATGGAATTATTGATAAATTACTGCAGAGAGGAGGAGCACAGCACAGACACCAAACCCTCCAAGCTCTGCCTCTTCTTGAGGAGTTTCTTGTTTCCTCTGTAGAAGCAGGGGGTGAAGTTGCAGGATGATTGCAGGTATTTTTGCCCCTTGCCATTTCTCACACCCTTGCCTCGTGTTGGAGCGAGGTGATCAGCATCCACTCTGGCTTCCAGACAGCTTCAGGAGGAGTGGCATTTCAACACCACCTCAGTTAAGCTTCATCACTGTAAATAGTATAGGAATCTGTTGCCATATTATTTACTGGTCCTGAGTGAACCCAGCACAAACATGATGTTATGGGTATCAGAAATGAAGCTTGTCTTTTGTCGCTGTGCTTTGGCCAGCCATGGTGACACCCTTTGGAGCTCACCACAGCCTGAACACACAGTAAGGCACTTTGTGTCTTGCATATGTCACAAGCTAAAAGGAGAAGAAAGCTGTTCAGCATTTAGAGCATATGGATTTGCCAAACAATAATGCAGCAGGAACGTGGCTCAGCATCCCAGAGCAATGCCTGCTACTGCCTGCAGGCTGAGGCTTTGGGAGGAAAAGGCCTGGGTCAGAAACAACACCACATGTCCTTTAACTGCCCACTTCATACAGCAACTGGAAAGATGTTTGGATGGGGCTTGGAGCAAGCTGCTCTAGTGGCAGGTGCCCCTGCCTGTGGCTGGGGGTTGGAACTGGAGGAGCTTTAAGGTCCCTTCCAACTCAAACCATTCTAGAATTCTATGTCTACCTATTCATACCAGCATAGAGCAGAGGGTGGCTTTTAAGAACTCTCAACATTTCCTTCTTTTTCTGAAATAGTTTATAAGTGGCAATTTATACTTGTTATTTGCAACGTGATGAAATTATTGGGATGACAAGTGCCTGCTTCATTGCTATTGTTTTGCTATATCCATGACAATCTAAAAATAATGCTCTTACACTGCCTGGAACACTCTCCTCTTCACAGCACAATCTGCCTCTTGGAGGTGGAGAACACGAACAATTCATAACAGTGGGGACGTGGCAACTGTGCCTTTGGTGCGGGCAGGGTCTGGAAATGAGTCCACTGATATGGCAAAGCTTCAGCCAAAAGGGATGAAGATGGGAGGAAGATGGAACAGCTCTTCCAGTAAGCAGCAGAAGCACAGCCTGGGCCTCTCTGCTTCTTGCTGTGCAGCACCATGTGTAGGGGTATTTAGTTTGTGCATACTCTGGGGTAAAGATTAGAACCATCTACAGGTATTATAAACCCAGACATAGTTTGTGGTTTCTGGGCATTTCTATAACAAAAATCAGACTCCTGGATCTCGTCTTCACTGGGAATCAGGCTAAAACTCAGCAGTCCATTATCTCACTTAGACCAACAAATAAGCATCAAACAGGAACTTCTTTCAAATCACTGTGGACTTGGACCAATTTTGAAACACTGCCCTAGAGCAGAAAGACTTAGTATCCTATTTATTAGTCCCCTGGGGCCAGCCAGCTTCTCCATTAACTTTCAGCTCTAACTAATAGCACATTCATAAGCAATTTTGTGGGTGACTGTAGCTGAGACTTTAAGCTGCTCTGGTTTTTTTTTCCCTTAGAAATTATCGTTTTTGCTTGGTAATATGGAATTACTTAGATGACAACTCACATTAAAAGAACCTGTACTCTTATAGGCAAAGACATTTTTTCCCAGACAACACTGCTATAAAATGGTTCTAAATCTACTGACTTCAAGGGACAGAGTTTTGCCATGATTAAAAAGGAAGGCTTTTTCATTTGAATATTGTCTTTTTTAATAGCTTAAACAGGCATTTCCACGTCAGTAGAAGAGCTCCTTTCCCTCAGTTACATCTGTTGCACTCAGTAATGCGCAAGAGCTTTTGTGTGTGTTTGTTTGAGAGTGTTAACATATGCACGTGTCCTTCAAACCACACACAATGCTTGAGTCAGCAGAGCCAACTCAACACGATGCTTTAGGAAATGCACTGGGAGAAATTACATCATTAATCCAGAGGAGAAATAAAGACACAGAAATCCACAGTAGTCTCATAACTTCAGACCACTAAGCCAGGACAGAGCTTGGAGCAGCTGCTTCAGTGGAAGGTGTCCCTGCCCATGGCAGGGGGTTGGAACTGGATGAGTTTTAATGTCCCTTCCAACCCAAACCAGTCTGGGATTCTATGCTCTATTTTGCTATCTATTGTTTCTGCTCCATAGATAACTTGGTCAATTCATATTCCACTTGCTCATTTTTGGGGAAGTTTTGATTGAGCAACTGCACAGTTCAGAGACAGCAGAGAGAGCCCTGGGGTCAGCAGCTCCCAGCCTGGCACCTCTACAGGGCAAGGGACAGTTTTTACAGCAGTGACTGCTCATTTCCTTGCAGGAAATCATCTGGCATCTCTGATTTCAGCTCCAGAATACCCCTGCAACTGCCTTTTAGTGGACCCACGTTATCATTTGTAGCAACAAGTCTAAAGGTTAAGTCCCCAGACCAGGCAAGCAGTTAGCCACAAGCTCTGGTTTTACACGTGTTTATATGCAAAGCTCACTGTAAGGTAATCGGATTTTCAGCTGATCTTCAGACC
Organism: Melopsittacus undulatus; assembly: GCF_012275295.1. NCBI lineage: Eukaryota > Metazoa > Chordata > Aves > Psittaciformes > Psittaculidae > Melopsittacus > Melopsittacus undulatus. The sequence goes on from NC_047542.1 coordinate 2,745,914, forward strand.
CAAGATACTTTTAGTGAATTACATCTGGATAAAGTAATGATGCTGAATTCCCATCCTCTCACATAGCCATGTGCTTCTGGCTCAGAACAAGATGGGTAGGTAACATGCTATGGAAGAGAAACACTGATAACACATCACTGACACTGCCATGGGGCTTGGTAGCTGCAAGAAGACAAGGTCATCACCCCCAGAAATATGAGTGTTTCACCATTCCCCAGAATCAAGGGCTATAAATCCCTGACTAGGAGCAAAGAAGCTTTTCTAGCTGAACTAAGATGCCAGCGGTGTCTTAGCTGCAGATTAATATGGCTTCAAGGGCTTAGCAGAAGAGGACCAGGGAGATTGGGTTATAATGTTGTTTCCCTTTTGAGTGAAGCTTTCACTCCACAGAGGTCTCATATACAATGAAGTTCAGATCTGAAAGGGATCTTTCTGGGCACATACACCCAAACCATGTAGCTCAAATGTATATGCCTGGCCACAGACTCATGGTGCCGGGCTGCTGCAGGGGAGCTCTCTCTCCTGCCTCTCACCTCAGCCCCCAAAGCACTTGCATATATAAAGGTTACAGACCTGCTAGATGCACTCTGTCTAGTTAAGGTGAAAATGTGTGTTGCCCTGATAACCTCTCCAGGATGGCTTTATTGGCCACTCTGTCCCCTGCTGATAGACTTATTACCCATACCTACAAGGGGGAGTCTCCCTCTCAGCACCTTATTAAACTTGAGCCAAGCTGAGGATAACAATCTGAGACTCGAGTAATTACTTACTCTAAAGCTGTAATAACAAAGAATCATGGAAACACTGAAGCAGTTTCAGTGGTGCTAAAGCTGAGGACGCTATACAAACACAGCCTAGCAAGAACAGCTCAGAAAAGAAGCCTGTTTCAAGCTGCTCTCCTTCCCTGCTTGAGGGTATCACAGGCTGGGCAAGTCCTGGCATTTACCTGCTGCACCCCAAGTACCCTGAACTATGGCACAGCCTCATCCCTGCAGTGGCAACTGATGAGGAGCACTTGTCATTATGGAGGTGATGGTGCTAAGACAGACAGAAACCCAATACAATGCACCCCACGAGGAACAGCGAATTCAAGCAGTGGAGAGGAAACAGCCAAGAACAACGGCTGGAAAAAGTCACTCTGGGCAGTGACAATAAGATGAGTTAGAAGGAAAAGCTGCTCACGCTGCAGCCTGCTCTACTGAGGGAAAAGCCTGGTGCACAGTCTAGCATGGATGGATGGAGAGAAACTGTTCTTCATGCAGAGCAACCCCTTACAAGGAGGGCCAAAAAGGCAGTGGGATAGGCAGAACCAGTAAATGACTCCTAAAGAGCCCTAGGTGGGATCTAGGGCTCCTGTCTGAGTTCAAAGGAAGTAAATACTAGAGCAGATAAAGCTGGTGCTGCCTTCAAACCATGTCCTTTTTGCACAGACGCAGAGGGTTCATTGTCCTGCAAGGCCAGCACAGCCTGCAGAAACCTGGAACTTCTCAAGTCACCTCCTTAACCTTGCAGCAGGTACACAAGGAGGAGAAGAGTTTATTTATAGGCTGAGATCTCACAAATGCTTCCAACAACTTACAAGACCCAAGCTCACTGATGGTTTCTTGGGCCCTTTTAAACATCCTTCTCACTGTTTTTCAAACACTGACCTTTGACTGCATAAGGAAATAAAGACACATAGAACAACAGCCTGTATGAGGAATAGAAATGTTGAAATTAATAAATCATTAAAGGATTTTGATGCCCAACAGCAAGCACAGACCTTTTATCCCTTATTTCTGCTTTGCAACCAGCAACTAATCCTGGGAAAACAAGACCAAATTATTTATATTCTCTTAGTATCCCATAAATCAAATATTGCTCAAGGACTGAACTAATATTTTGAGAACCGAATATGGGATTTGCTCTGACTCACTACATGCACAGAATCTCAGTCTGCTGTGATATGAAAAGGCTGAGATATGAAATCCAGAGAAATAAGGAGTCAGAAACGCAGGCAGCAGGAGGAAATCATTTATCATAGCATTGCCCAGTTTGGCTTTGTAGAGCGAGTGAGCTCTGAAATGGAGTTATTGTGCTTTCTGTGTGGTGCTTCGCTTTTAAATGCAGATAGTGGGAATCTCTCAAAACGTTATTTGTTTCCGTGTTTCATTTTGCCCACATTGAAGACACTGATATAGATGAACAGCAAAAAATGCATCCATTGACCCTCTGCACCTCCTTTCTTAGCTACAGATTAGCAAGAAAAAACGAAACTCCAAAAAGCCATATACAGCCACTTGTGTTTTAAAGAAACAGCAAAACCAGAACTGCAAAACTGAAACACTCCAACCTGATTTCCATCCCAACTGTCTGTAACCCATGCTACAGCAGATGGGTACCCCGAGCAGCCAAGCTACAGCCACCTGAAAAGCAGGGCTTATACAAACACCAAAACCTGGAGCTTTGAGTCCTGAGTGTTTCTAGAAACAATATTTTGGTGATTAGATTAGGCAGAAACTCCCATTATTTACAACAGGCTTTTTCACAGCATTTATCCATGTTCCTAAGAATCAAAGGGGAAGAAGACAGACCTTGCAAATAACACAGGCGGAGTTGATACAATACTGGACACTCCTCTAGAGCATCAACTCTGAATGCAGCTGGTACCAGCAAATGAGATGTCCCATGCAGGGATTTCCTGTTCTCCCTGTGTACCCCACGTTGTGCTCACATAGACCACCGGCAGGGGAAGGCCTGTATTGCTACACCCCTCACCAAGAGTGCTGAGCAGTTCTTACACATAACTCTGGGAGGATGATGCTGGTCTCTGTGTTTGCACCCATTCAGCTTTGCTATGAACAGCTCTCCTGGGTACCTCAATGGCAGTCACCCTGCTGGGAGCTGGGAATGCCACGCAATGCAGTGCAAACCACTGCTTGGAGAGGCCTCATCAATGATTTTAACCTCCTGACCTGGAATGAAAGAGATAATTTGATCACCATGGAAACAGGAAAAGGCCTCTCCCCTGCCAAAAGTAGGCTGAATCATCTGCCTTGGCTCTGTGAGATGGGCAGGACAGGGATAACACAGCCTGTGAGGGAGCAAGCTTGAAGCACGATAATGATGCGTGACAGCTTCAACTTTGGGTCACTCCTGGTGCACGAACTGTCAAATACTGTGACAGCAGCAGCAGCTCTCCACCCCCACGTGCCAGCAGAGAAGTGACAACAGTTCTGGGGATTGCATTAGTTATTCACAGCAAGGACCTCTGAAATGCAAATGGTTTTGCAGGTTCTGCAGGCTCCAGAGGAGATAATTTGCTGGAGGTTCTTGCATGAAACACCTTCTGGTCATTCACAATGTTGCTGTGAAGTCCTTTTCACAGTGAATCTGGAATCATAGATTCCTAGAATGGTTTGGGTTGGAAGGGACCTTAAAGGGAATTTACTCATCCTTTCTGTAAATTGGGATGAGAGAATTTTTCAGGCAGTTACAAGATTCCACCTCTAAGTGAACAATCCCATCGGTTAGCATTAACCTCAGTAATACAAGTAGCAGCACTAGCAACATCAGTTACTGGTGAGATCAAATATTCTGCACTTTAGGGACTGTATCTCCACATAAAGGTGAGAGAAAATGACAAGCTGCCTTTTACAGCTACAAATTCAAGTTCACAAAGCCTAAACCACTGACCATGGTCAGCACCAGGCATAAAAGCTTCATCCCATGTAACAGAACCACACAAACAGAACCAAAGCTCCACCATCCCATCAATCTACTGTTTGGCCAAACCATCCCTGCACAGTAGTGTAAGCTCCCCAGGTAAAGCCACCTTCACCCAGCAAAGCCAGGAGCTGCTCATGCCAGGCTGCAGGCAAGGCAGCAACACGTGAAGCAGCACACTCGAAGGTTTGTTTAATGATTTTTAATTAATTTTAATTACTTACTTGGGTTTTTTTTAAGCAGTAGCTTAACCTCAGTGAGTCTCAGCCCCTCTGATCACTCTGGGACTTGTGCCAGCTTCCTCATTACACATCAGTTCCCCTAACACCATCTGATAATGAAATGGGTTTTCAAAGAAAGGGACAGAGGAAAAATCAAATGCCTTCAGCAGAACCCCAGGGAGCTGCAAGAGGATTATGATTTGGCTTGGAGATAAAATGATAGTTTGGGGGTTTGCTTTATGAATAACACAGACCTGTGCTGAAAGTGTCCTACTTTTAAAAGACAAAAGTTATGGGCCTTTAAGGACTTTCTACCTTCAAGGCTTCTTGCAGGATCCCTTCCATAGGGCAAGCAATAGTAATCTCCTCCTTCCTGCCTACCTTACCTTAAACAGCCAAGGAGGTGCTGGTACATAACCCTGTCATAGGACATGCACCCAGTCAGAGCAGCACAGATGGAGTTTCCTATTGTCCCATCCCAACCAGTCTTGGAGCATCACCTGCTAATTTCATGCTGTGAATCAGAGGTCCTGCATCCAGACCACCCTGCCCAGAAGAGCTCTCACATCCACCAGGGACTTTTCCAAGTACATCAAGTACTTCAGTCTCCCATGACTAGTACATCCTCCCCCAGTCTGCCTCCCAGCTGACATCTACCAGTCTCCCCAAAGCAGAAATGAAGAGAAAGAGATTTTTTGAGGGAAGGATGCTTTTTAGAGCATGTAAAATGTAGAAAATAAGCAAAACATTGCAGGTATTTATTACTATTACTGCCTACATCAGGCTTTACTGACAGAAACACTCCTATTACCACAGTCACCAGCCGCCTAAAGGGCTCCTGCTTTCAACAGGCCCCCAGTGGTACACATCAAAGACATCTCCATGAAGATAGATCAAACGCAAGGGCTGTCTGAGGAGCCTCCAGCACTGGTAGGACCCTCTCCAACAAGGATCTGTCCTGAACTGAAGCTAAGACTGGTCTAAGTCTCTGAAACAGCCTGGCTAGCCACTATGTACCACATTACCAACCAGAGCTGGAACAAGCATCAGAAAGAAACAGGGACCATGAGTGGAGGTGAATGGGACAGCAGGACCAGGAACATTTCCCACCTCCCAGCCATTGGAGGGATGTGCATAATTCATAGGCTATAAATTCTCTGTATTGCATTCATGAAAGTTTAAAGACTGGTTATTCCTATTGACCATTAAAAGGCAATTTTTCCCACCTGTGTGACAAGGACTATTGACATTCCCTTATCCTTGGAAAAAACCAATGGCTGATGTTCTGACACCTTCTGACTCTCACATCACTCGTACACGTGTTGAGACTTCCAGGTCTCTGAGCCACCTATGAGTTACCAAACAAGCCACAGTAAAATGATTTCTTGTCTGTATTACAGCTACCATCAAAATGTGTCATTAAAGCACTATTAAAAATTGACAATCTAATTTTATGCATTTAGACCTAATGTTTTAGTATTGAGGAAGTGAGGGGAGATTTTCCCTCTGCCATAGGCAGTGTGATGATATTTAGCATGGGCTAAACTCCTTTGCTCTTGTAACCCCACTGAATCACTGCTGTCAGCACCCACCCCAACCTGCTGCCTGCATGCACATGTTTCTCTTAAGCTTTTCCTGGGGCTCCTGCTGCAGGCAGGACCAGGGAGCTGATGTCCATCATAGTGAATGAGGGTGGGAGACAGCCCTGGGCAGAGGCTTCAGGGCATCCATGTGCTCAGGACCTTGAATCTTGGTGCTGTTTGGAGCCTGGAGCCCTGGAAGGGGATGCTTTGGCTTGTCACAGGAGAGACAGCTAATGCTAAGATAGAGAAGCTGATTTTCTTTTTCCTCTGCAGCCTGTAAGAAAATTAAATTCATGCCCAATGGGCCTAGACACTCTTGGTAGCATTGAAGTGCAAAATTGAGCTAATACCTTTCTGATGTTTAAACAATTATTCATGATACTTTTACACCAATCTAGAAGCAGCCCTAAAGCTTTTGGAGCTGCCATCACAGGCTGAAAGAGATGCAAGAAATAAAAGGAAGGGAAAGCATATTTAATCAGTCATAGGAAGTTCTCTAGATAACACAAAGACACCGCTTTGTGACTCCTGAAGCTTCTACCTCAGCTGATGAGTTCATTTTGGGATGTACACAGGTAGGACAGAATCAGAGGGTGCTGACTCTGTTAAGTGTTCTTTTCCCTATTGAAGCAAAGAAACCATCTCTGTTTGCAAGTCTGCTGCAGTTCAGACTTAATCATAGAATCCCAGCCTGGTTTGTGTTGGAAGGGACCTCAAAGCTCCTCCAGTTCCAACCCCTGCCATGAGCAGGGACACCTCCCACTAGAGCAGCTTGGTCCAAGTCCCTGTGTCCAACCTGGCCTTGAGCACTGCCAGGGATGGGGCAGCCACAGCTTCTCTGGGCACCCTGTGCCAGCGCCTCAGCACCCTCACAGAGAAGAGCTTCCACTTGAGAGCTCATCTCAGTCTCCCCTCGGGCAGGTTAAAGCCATTCCCCCTTGTCCAAAGCCCCTCTCCAGGTTTCTTTTAGCCCCTTTAGGCACTGGGAGCTGCTCTAAGCTCTCCTCAGAGTCTTCTCCAGGCTGAACAAGTCCAGGTCTCTCAGCATGTCAAATATTCATCTAGATTAGAGCAAGTGAACATGTACTTTATATTTACTTCATAGGGAGAAAAAACATCAGAAGTAATTAATAAGCAAATAGTGGCAATCAAAAAGGTGGACACAATCTAGGAAAGAGCTGTGAAAGGTCATTAGCTTCATCCCACCTACTGCCTGTCCAGGCACATATGGGAAAACTGATTGTTTCCCTCTCTGACGTTTACACTGAGTGAATCAGGAACAGATGTAGGCTGGGCACTGCCGACTCCAGCAGATAAAAGACAATTACAAGCAGCAAATGGAGCTGCTGATAGCATGCAGCTTCCACTTGGGATGTTCAGTTTAGCTACTGGGAAACAAAATAGAGGGTTGAAACCTAAACTCCTGACAGGAGCCGTCTCTTGCTGCAGACCTGCTGATTCAAGCATCACACAGCTCCTTGTAGACACATGTAGAAACGTTTAAAGGCTCAATTTGAGCCATTTGTTCCTCATTTTTGAGCTCTCATTAAAATAATCTCTTCTGATTGTCTGTGGGAGCTATTTTTTCCTGCTCTGAACGGCTGCAAAAGACAGCATAGATTAGAAAGGCAGAATCAACCCTGTTAAGCTTGTGACTCATCAAATCCAGGCTCCCATTCCATGCTATCTTCCAAAATAGGGAGAAGCCCCCATAACATGACATAGGGGGGAAAAAAACCCTGTCTGGTCACCTGTGAACGAGAGGTTTGACAGATTTTACCTTCATCAATTCATTCACAGGGACTACTGTGATACCTGCTTGCAAGGTAGAGGCAGAGGATGCCTTTGGGAAAGGAATGCTTTCTCCCCAACCCCACTCCAGGGAGTGTCCTGCTACAAACACTGACTTGGGAGGAAAAGGTCTTGCCTTCCCATGGCATCACTTCATTCTCACACAGAGTCCTGAGGTGGAGAGGCAGAGCACTGACAGCACATGGATGTGCAACCAGCCTAGAGAAAACATGGTTCGAAGGTATCTGTTAAGGCCTAACCAGGGGGGGTTATTTGCTATTTAAACTGTATGTAATCCAGGAAAGTGCCAGGAGTTACAACACAAAGAGTAACTTCTTCCATTCCATCCCTCCCCGACTGCCCATCCTCCACTGTCAGTAAGTACCATGCTGTGCCTACAAGAGCAATTTAAACTCCTCTGTATTATCACCACCTCTCTCAGACACTCAGAGCCAAATTAAAAGACCAGCCTGTGAGGCCTGAACTTGCACCTGAGCTCAAACCTGCTGCAGCATCCCACCAGGCACAGGTAGCCAGCAGCTTCCAGGGATGCCGCAGTCTGCCATTCCAGCCAAGCCTGAAAACAAACTCAGGAATTCCAGTGCTAAACTCAGAACTGTCCCAAAACAATTCCTGCCATTTCACTCCCACAGGCACACCTCGGCTGTATCTCCCAAGGTTCCCAAGTGATCACTCGGAACACTGGATGCCCAACAACCTCTCCCCTTAAGATACAGGGCTCAACACCTTCTCACTTCTTCAGCACAAACGACTTTAAAATCTGACTTTATTTCTCCTCCTTTCTCTCTAAACTTGCAGAAAATCCCTTTTGTTTCAGGGCCATGCAACAGCAAATCTGTTTGTTCTTTGGGCATTTGAATGTTCCTACCATTGACATTTTTAAAGCCACGAGAAAGGCTGTTAATTGGCTGGGATGCTGATTGCCATAACAACTGGCTAATGAACCATCTGGCAGCATATGTAATATTTATTTATACATTCCAAAATCACAGCTCAAGCTCAGGACAGGCTCTTCCTCAAGGACAGGGGCAGCTCACCAAGGTGCAGATGGCAGGGGAGCACCAGGGTGAGGTTTTATGGACTGCAGGGCTACAGTCCATGAGTTTTATAGACTGCATAGGGACCACTGTGAGCCTCTGGTCCACCCCAGGACAGACAGGAGCAAGCTGTGATGTTCCCCCAGCCACCCTTCCTGCAAGGTTAGCAGCTCCTGATGGGCAAGCAGGAGGGGAAGAGCCGGCTCAGTGGCACAGGGCTGCCATGCTCCGGGACACCCTTCCCTCCTCCCATGCACAGGGCACCATTGCAAAAGCCAGGGCTGGAAGATGTGGGAAAACACAAATCTGGGAGCAGCACTTACTGCTATCCTCCTCCTCCTCTCTTTAACGGGACAGGAGGACCCAAGTGCTCAGTGGTGACGTGAACTTTCACGTTACAGATGGAAAAGGGATGGGAGTTCCCCATGAGCACTTCACCAAGCTGCTTTCCTCACAGGGAGCTGGCATTTTTAGGAAAAGCCTTTCCCTGGCAGCTCTCAGCTCCCATCTGCCAGCAAACACCCACCCCCTGTGAAACACCCTTCTTCAAAAGCCAGGGTCTGATCCTGACCCGGCCTGAGGCAGAACCTGCTCCCCTCCAACAATGAGAAGTCCCCAACGTGTCTTCAGAAAGCCCACGATGCCCCTCTCTGAATCCAGCAGGATGCTGCTGCAGGTTCAATGGGGGAGATGTATTTTTAGACTGGTGCTAAAGAGGGAGAGAAGGGAGCCGAGGAAGCCCCATTGCACAGGAGTCACGTGCGGATGCAAAAGGAGCCTAATTGCCCCTCTTTAGAAACTAATCACTCGGGATTTTACAAGCCACATTATAGAACCTGACATGCTTATTTTTCCTTTTATTATGTTTGTAAGCAGTGATCCTATTGAAAAGAAAATCAAACCCTATTTTTACCAGTCACAACCATCTCCCTTTTTCTTTCTGCCTGCTTTATTTTCCTTTCTTTCCATCAGTTGAATAGAGCAGCATTTTTATGTGTATTAATTGCCCTGTAAAATGCCCTCGAAGTCATTAGAATTCCCCATTCAAAACTATTATCTGTGCCATTATGTCTTTTGCATTATATTTATTTAAATGTGCCTCTTCTGAATTAGCTTATTTTTAACAGCTAGCCATGCCTGAAATATTGTTCCAGGCCAAGCTGTTCTCAAATCTTTATTTTATTTTTTAATGATAACTTCATAGAAGCTCTTGATGCTTTATCCTGAGTGGCATCGTGGTTTCATAGCTTTTAACCCTCTTTTCCTTTTGCTGTTTCAGAAAGCCAGGCAATAGAATTTTCTTTGGGAACAAGACCTTCTTAAAGCAGGACTGCAAAGGTTTCTGCTGCTGTCACATTCATTTCAATCCTTTGATTGCAAAGGTGAGTAAAAGAATAAACCCACTGTGATTTCCTACATGTAATGCAAAGCTGCTCTCCCCCATCTAAATACCCATGCAACATTTTCCACCCATTCTGACAGGTAATTTGGTCAACACTTAGAACCCCTCATGGCTTGAGCAGCTCCAATTCTAGAAGCATTTGATGGTGAAGATTTGAGGCAGCACTCTCTAATCCCAAGAGCTGCTACATGGAAGCATTTCTTGCTTGGAAGGGAAGGTCCTGCAGTGGGAAACTGTTTCAGACCGACCTCACATGCTCTTTGGCCAGTGCCACCCTGGTACTGGGCTTTTGCACGCCAAGAACCTCACAAGATGCTTGGGACACCTCCAGGCTGAGGCCTGGGCACAAGCAAAGGGAAGGCCCCTTGTAAAAATTAGAGCCTGGACACTGACATCCGTGCTTCACCCCCGTGTTTCCCCATCCCTGCTGTCTCTATGGAGGGCTCTCCCTGCAGGAAGGAGCCAGCCTGGTACCGCAGCAACACCCCCCCCCTCCCCCCCCGGCTCCTCCTGCTCCGCACCATTGTCATATTGTAATTAGAACAGCCGTTGTGCGTCTGCCTTCATTAACCAACACCAACAGTTACTGGAGGGGTGAATGTGGAACCAGCACATCCCCCATGCATAACCTCTCCCCTGAGACCCAGCAGCAGCCCTCTGTCCCGGCTTTGTGCTGCCAAACCACACCGCTGCCTCTCCTTATTACACACCCCACTGAGACCATTCCTCCTTTCATCCCATGTCATGCACCGGGATAACCGGCAGCTCCTGCTGAATGACTGAAGCAGTCAGCATTAACCTGTGTTCTTACCACGGCAACATCCCTGCCTGCCTCTTCCTGCTGACACTTTGTGCTTTGAGGTCAACATTTTAGAGGCCGTAACACCCCCCTTGGTACCCTCCTTCCTTGGTGCACTATGAGAACACAGCCAGGGACGTCTGAAATCTCTCCCTCCCTCTGGGCTGTAGGAAAACCCTTCATCTGGGCACAGAGAAGGAAACATGAGAGGCTGTAACATCTCAGTTGGTCTTGCGTTAACAGTTAGGCTCAGCCAAGAGCACACAAGGTCTCAGGTGGGATCTGGGGTAGGTTATCTGCCCCAGTCCAGTGCACAAACCAAGCACATGCTGGTCCCTTTGCTCCACTGCCCATCCCAACAGTTGGGGCTCGGCCCAAGGCTGTGGCCCGGCTGCAGCAGGGATGCACTCATGGGATTGTATTCACAATGAATCCAGCCCATTTTCCTGCTCCCTGGATGCAGCAGCTTGGTGTAGATGGGCTTTCTGTGCAAGCAGGAGAGCTCTGCCAACCACCTCAGCAGGGGAGAGCATTGTTATTCTTTATAAACATATTTTCAACAGAGCATCAGCAAAATCTCAATTTTCATCCCATCCTTCATAACATTTCTTTGGAATATTTAAGAGCGACAGCAGCTCAGATCCTATCTGCTCTTACATCCTCCTTCATTTCCTTTTGCGGCATCCCAATGACCTGTACAGGCCAATGTAAGTCTGTAAAAAGATGGACAGATACTTCTGACACCGACAGAAAGCTTCTGCTCCAGCATCTAGCAAGTATTCCCCCAAAGGCAAGTAAAACCTGAGTGCTTTATTACACCACCTCCTTCTTTATCTGGCAGAACAGCAGCACATCAGGTTTAACCCTTCAAAGGCTGACTGCCTTCTACTTGCTGTAGGATGCACTCAGGAGCAATTCAGCTCAAGTTTCCAGTTGACATCAGAGCAGTGAGCTTGCCTCTGGAAGATCAGCTCCAGAACTACCACGTTTCCCACCATCATAAACCACCAAGTTTTTCTGCCACTAGGTGAAGTTTAAAAAGCCTAAAGATGACTTGCCCCTTCCCTGCCCATGTCTTGGCAGGACCCACTGAACAAGCCGTTGGGGTCTGAGGTCCGGGCTGTGGGAAACTCAAGGTTTGGCATCTGCTTGCACATACGTGAAAAGCACCAAGAAAAAATGCAATACGTAGTGGAGCACTTGGCTTTTCCCAAGGGCTGGATGGGGCATGCTCAGCTCCAGGGCTGGATGTGGCATGCTAAGCTCCAGGGCTGGATGTGGCATGCTCAGCTCCAGGGCTGGATGTGGCATGCTAAGCTCCAGGGCTGGATGTGGCATGCTCAGCTCCAGGGCTGGATGGGGCACAGATATCGATTCCGAGCGCAGTGAGTGCCCAGCTGCTGCCATTGGATTTATATAAAATACAAAATATCCTCCACATTTAGAAAAGATTTGCCTTCCAGGGATGCCCCATCCCTGGCAGTGCTCAAGGCCAGGTTGGACACAGGGGCTTGGAGCAGCTGCTCCAGTGGAAGGGGTCCCTGCTCATGGCAGGGCCTTGAAACTGGAGGAGCTTTAAGGTCCCTTCCAATCCAAACCATTCCATAGTTCTATGATATCGATCTGCAGATTTCACTGACATTTACAAATAAATGATGTATTGCAGTTTTCATTTTGCTTGCTGGGCTGACCTTAATGGCCTTTACATAATTTACTTTTGATTAAAGAAGTGCTTTGACGCAGAGAACTGAAAAAACCCAACAAAGAAAATCAATACAATTAAGAGATCAGCTTTAAGACAATGTGTTATGGCAGGAAAAGAAGAAAGTCAAATTCTTTGAAGATGCTGGTATTAAAGTGTGGTGTTTAAAGACATTTTGGAGACGAACAGATTCTCTACTTGCCATGGGTTGCCAGCTCATTACACATTACAGGGTTCACTTGGACTGAATTTAAGGCCAGACTGTGGGAGCAGGTTCAGAAACAGTCTCCCTTTTTGCCAGGGTTGTGGCAGCATTTTATATTCATAGATAGCTATAACTCACTTGCATAAGAATGAAAAGGAGGAGCAGGCTCTACCACTCACCTCAATACATTTAAATATTTAGCAGTGTGCTACAATGTAAACAGGATCTATTGGATTTAGTGGAAAAATAACTTACCCAGTTCAAGAAAGCAGGGGTTTGCATTAGCTAATGCAGTGCCATATGTTCACTGAAACACCACAATGTGCCAAATAATGGTGATAGGAAGTTAAAGTAATATTCTGCTAGAGAATATCCCAAAATCTATGTTTTTGGCAACTGACCTGTGTGCAGGATACGTAACTAGTGAGCACTTTTGGCCCCTGAATAAAGGGAATAACCACAACATGTCTGCATGTATGAGGCATGATCAAAAGAAGCTTCTTTATTGATTCCTCCCCCTGAGATATGCTGCATAACTCCAATGTATGTTGTCTTCTAAGAAAACTGGAAGGAAACTGTTCTTTGGGAACAGAAGTCACTGAGATGGCACCAGGCTCATCATGGATATTCCATAATGGCTGTGAGCTGCCTGCCCTGTTCCCCTCTTGTGTACACTGAAAGCAAATAATGTGGAAAGGGAGGCAGGAAAGGGACAAAAAGATGTGGGTCCAAGAGACACCCCAGCTGCAGCACTCACTCAGAGAGGCAGGCTGCATGCAAACTGCAGGCATTCAGCTTTGCTCTTTTTGCATTCTTTAGCAAACCCAAGGTTTGACAGACGACAAGAACACCTGAGTCTGCATCCCTGGATGGGGAACCAAAGATCCTGCAGTGCTAAAGTTAACAGAAAACCTGCTTTTGCCACCAATGGGCACAAGATGGAGTCTTAGAAAGTGCTGAACTGTACAGGGCTGGTTACTGTGCATACCCTCAAGTCCCCAAGTCCTCACTGCAGCCCCCAGACTCTGGAGGTACCCAGTCGCAGCAGGAGCTGCACTGCATCTAGGCACTTCTCCTGCTTCTGGTGCCGTGATTTAACTTGGCACTAAGAGACAAGAGAATTAGGCTCAGCATTATTTATAATGAATGACTTTGTATTCCCTGAGTCATACCGCTTATTCATCCTGTTATTTTTGTTATCCCAAGAACCAGCCTTCTGTAAACTCTGCAGGGATGTTTAGGAAAGGTAGAGCTGTTTGCATTCCTCTCTCCCTCAGCACAAGTCATGACTGCAAAAAAACCAAACTCCCAGACAAAACAAAGCCCCAGAACTACACACATCAAATCAAATAAATAAAAACGCAATGGCACTGACTGATCTGAAGGAAAACAATCAACTGTGAGCCAGTTTATTCAATCTGCCTAATGTAAGAAGGTTGCAAACATCCCACTGTTTATTCTAGGACTTCTTTTCCCTTTTGGCAGCAATAGAAACAACTAACGCAGAACCACTCGCTATTCAATTTGAGGGCTGAATACAGCAGAGCTCAACGCCAGCAGCCGAGGGGCGAAAGGCACTTGGCCCAAAGCCTTTTTGCAATGACTCCTGCAAAATGTATTCTTTGTAAACCATATTTAAGAGGAATTATCCTCACTGTGACACCCAAAGACATGCACAAAGCTGCTGCCGTTCCCTGATTAACCATTTGAATAATTTCTTTAACTCTGCTAGACATCAGCTCCTGTCATACCCTTCTCCTCCAGCTTGAGGAATACTTTGTACCTGGTACTTTCTCCCTGTGAACATATTTAAACAGCACCATCAGGTTGCTTTCTAATCTTCCCTTTGATAAGCTAATCAGATTGATCTCCAGAAGCCTGTCACCGCGAGGCACGGTTCTCAAACCATGGAATATGCCTCACGCCTCCTGACAAAGCAAGTGCCATCCCTGGGGACCAGGCATCCTCCATGTTTCAGAGACAGGGTAGAGACCCTCTAGGCACTTCACAAATACATTGGTCTCCTGCTGTGGCTCAGACTAATGAGTGTCTTGGCCTAATCACCTGAGAGCATCTTGTTTTGAGACTAGACAGATGACATTGAACCTGAGCAGTTACCCTTAGAAACTGCATCTATGCCTTGAACCAGCACAAAACCGTAAGAAAGGCTGCACAGAGCTAAGCCCTGTGCAATTCCCACTTGGGGCTTTCAAAACAGAGTTTGGATAGTGCTAGAAAAAAGGCCTGTTGGCAGAGTTGCCCATAGAAGAGTGTTTTGCCCTCGCAGGTGAGCAGGCAACGATGGGGCCAGTGCTACCACCCCAGAGCCAGAGCCAGAGCCAGCACCCACCCTGCAGATCAGGCACCAAGGGGGAAGCAGCAAACAGAGCTCTCAGCAGGGACCATCTGGGATTTGGGAAAAGGATACAGATCCAGAACAATCTGGGAAAGGTGTTGCTATCAAGAGATAGGCAGTGATGCTTAATACAGGAATAATTTGATAACATTCTCTTTTAGGGTCTTTCTGTAATGCAACATTTAACAAACAAACTTGCTTCCAAGACAAGACTTCTTTCCACATGCATTATTCAGCAGACCTTAGTCTGAAACACACAGGAGCTCAGGGCCAACTCTGCACTCCTCAGCTGTCCCAGAGAAATGAACATTGAGGTACAGAGATCACTGCTGTGGTGCTGGGCACCAGTGCACTGCAGTCCCCGGTGCTCCTCTGCCACACTTGACACAATAGGACAGTACTCCTCTTCTCTAGGATGCATTTGTGGTTCTGAACACCCCCCTGCATCATTAAACCACAAATTTGCTCAGAAATCCTTGCACTGTATCCCAGAGGAGATGAAATACAGTCACTTGCAAGTGAGAGAACAACAATAAAAGGAGAATGAATGCTCCCTAAGTGCTTCCTAAACCAAAAATATTTGATATGCAGGCTGTGTACTTCTGCAATTATGAAGCTTCCAGCTCTGAGCTGGAACAGATGGAATTTTTTTCCCCTGTCTCTCTTTGGTGATAAGGTGAATGGTTTCCTCAAGGGAAGAGTAGACAGAGTTGCTGAGTTGGCAAGGCTTGTGCCAAGCAGCTGGTTCCTGATAAAATGATGGGTCTGGATAGGCATGGTCTGGGAAGAAGCATAAGGCCCTTACTGTCACCAGCCTTTCCAAGGAGGAATTGAAACAGTCATGGATATATTCATTAAAGCATGTGAAATGGGAAAACAACTGTCATGATGGGAAGTTACTAGAAAGTGATGCAGATTATCTGTGTATTTGTGAAAGTGGATTATTTCCTTTGGACCTCTTTGCACTGAAGCTTATAAGTTCAGCTTGAGCACTTGATCCTTGGGACAACTTAGAGCCTCACCAGAGAGAAGGCGAACTCACAGCCTCCCCAAGAAACAGGAATGGAAAGAAGTGATGACAGCACAGTTTTGCTCTTAAACTGTTTTGTTCTAGAGGGTCTCAAAGCTCAGTCTGAATATTGAATCAATCTGTACTTACACATCCTTTACTTGAAATAAGCATGTATTATTAACCTCAGTGGAAGCAGGAACACTGAGATTAAGTAGCTACCAGTCTCTAGGAGATAACTTTAGGTATTCACACCTTTCTCACACATGCTGTTGGGCTCTGCCTGTGAGCCCACTCACTATTATCACTATTCCACATGCAATACCCCAATTCACACTTGCAAAAGGAGCTTCTGGACAAGCATGTGCCTGATTTAATATTGGTAAATCTCTGAATATCTGTGCAACTCCCAAAGCAGAGTATTGCAAAATGTAAGCATTCACCAAAGTAACTTTACTATCTCTCCCAGGTCATGCAGGATTGAATCATAGACTCACAAGTGTCAACAATCTAAAGCCAGCAAAAACAAAGGACAACCACACACATCCTCCCTCTGCTCCCTTTTGGGGAAAGAAAACTCCACATACATCTAAAAATAGTGATTAGATCAATTGCTAAAGAAGCTGAGACTGAGCTTCCAGATGGGAAACTAAATAATTCACTTTGAGAAATGTTACCAGACTCTTTTCAATGGGCTGAAAAAGGTTAAACTCATGTTAGCCACATAATAAATGACATACAAAGTCCATCTGCTGGTGGCATTTGTTCTGTTCGCCTCTTCCCTCTCCCTTTTTCCTCTGAAGCCAGAACATTTTGTTATCTAATGCTATTTTCATGCAATATCTATCCCTGCTGCTCCTTCATCCAGCTCTGCAGAGAAGGGCTTTGTGGTTTAGATAAGCATCAGCACTCCTACATGCTTATTCAAACCAAGCCACCCACCATGCTGCAGACCGGCCTGTCAAGGTGACCAAGCTGCATGTTCACAGCAGAACCAACTACTAAACGTCAGGAAAACATTCTTCCCTGTGAGGGTGCTGAGGTGCTGGCACAGGGTGCCCAGAGAAGCTGTGGCTGCCCCATCCCTGGCAGTGTTCAAAGCCAGTTTGGATGTCTCTGCCTCTGGCAGGGGGTTGGAATTGCATGAGCTTAAAGTCCCTTCCAACCTAAACCTTTGCAAGGTATTTGAGGGTGAAGGCAGCAGCACAGCCACCAGACACGTCTGCTCCCAATGGAGACTCACATAGCAAAGCAGTGGGGAGGGTTCTGTGTCTGTCAGACAGAGGGACTCTGCTGCCATCACCGAGAAATTGTTTGCCGTCTGTAATGTCAGGGGCTCTGCCCTCCATTCTTTTCCCAATCATAACACAACAAAGCCATTTGGATTTCTGAAATGTCACTGTGTCTACCCAGAGACCTGGCTCAGACAAGGTAATTATCCCTTCCTGTCACCCTTTCATATTCTGACTTGTTTAAAAAGAAGTGGTTTTTACTGAGTCTGTCAAGCAGTGTCCTAGGAAATGTTCCTGGCTTCCAGGTGAAACGAACCAACCCCAGAGACACTGCCATAATGGGATGCCCTGCTGCAGGTCATCTGCATGAGGCTGCACGTGCATGAGCTGTCCCATCTCTTCTCACCACTATCACAGGAAAGCACAAAACCAGGTCAGGGGTTTAATACCTGTACAGGTAAATCCCCACAGGAAAAAATCTCTACAGCTGATGATGCTCATAAACTGTTCAATACCCAGATCCTGTGTCAGGGAGACACAAAGAACAGCAGGGAAGTACAATGATCAGTTCTCATGGATTTCAATGGGATGAGGGAAATAAACTGCATGGGACTTGCCTGAAAAACATCTCACCTATAATGATCATTCAAGTTAATCCTGACCACAGGGATTCCCACTTACTCACTGCAGGGCTTCCCTAGGCCCTCCAGCAACAACTGAACTGAATCCCACAACTTGTTTCCTCCTGCGTAAGAACCACTTGGCTGCAGTCTGCTGAGATCCACAGGATAGAGCATGGGCTTCACTTAAACACAGCAGCAACAGGGCTTTTAATCCCAAAGAAATAAGAACAAATGAAGACCAGATTTCAACTTCAGACATGATACAGGGAAAATAATCATTACAGAAAGCAAGCAGTTAATGGTCACGAATGTGCTAGAGATATTCCAGTTCTGGAAGGACATTTAGGTACCCATCAACACTTGCAAATTAGGCTCATTATTAAAGTAAGATTCCTCTTGCTTTCCAGCCTTGCACATGTGATAAAATTAAACTGGGAGAGATGGGAGGAGGTCAGTTAAATCCTCATCAGGCCCTATTAAGTAGCCTCTGCTGCCATTCATGCTGAGCACTGGGATTTGATATTAACCAGAGCATTTGGCTGCTTTTCTGCTGGAAAAAAAAAGCGTATTTTAAAGGGGAGAGATCTTATCTTTCAATTTTATATAGATCAGTTCTGCAGCATCTTGATATATTTATAGTTTTAATACATAACCATAAATGCCCCCTAAACAAGGGATATTGCACCTTTAGATTACTATTATTGCTTTACTGCTCATTGTAACCGTAAATTAAGAGCTTCCCCTAGCAATGCTGAAAGAGTAAAGAATTAGATTACAATGTACATACACAAGAGCCTATTAAGGCATTGCTATTCCATAAAAGTCTTTATAGTTTTTAAGTGTACACCTATAAGTGTTTCAATTAAAGAACTACATGCTTGCCTAGTAATTGCCCTCCCATTTGAGATACGGCTTTGCAGCAAAAAAGAAAGAAGCAAGACTAAAAGGTGGAAAATTAGAACATAAAACACTGAATATGAAACTGCCATAAAGAGAAAACCGCGGGTTTAAATTATGCTTATTAGAGTCATTTGCATGGTTTAACTCTTGCACTCTGGTTGCTGTATGGAATCTGAAGTTTGTTTCTCTGGACAGAAAACCCTCTCCTTGGGTGTCATGAGTTCTCAAGCCTTGCAGGAAATGAGACATTGGGATGAAATGGCTTTGTTTTCTGGAGAAAAGCTGCCACCATAAATCACTCCAGAATGACTGTAGAGGTCCTTCAAAGCAGGACAACATGACACAAATATCAAGTCCAGACTTGGGATTCCCAGAGCAGAAGACAGACGTGGTGACAACAACCGTGTCCCTACCTGTCGGAAGGATGACATCTTGTGGTAGGACGGGTCAAAGGACCACGAACTAATTAAATACAGTAAAGGAAGCCAAATTCAACATACTACAAAGAGGAGAGGGCTTTGTGCAGACATTACAGGGGGAAAGTAGAACTTCAATCAACTGCACTTCGATTTTCATTACTTTAAACTGCGGGGGGGAAAGTATCACTTGTGCTTTGGTAATCACCTCCGAGTTCACCAGGCAGGGAGATGTACCTGCTCATTGCAGAGCCTCACATAAGCCCTTCTGATCCCCTAAAACATTTCTGTGTGGGTACCCTCACCTGAAAACTGAGCCTGGGAGATTGTTGGGGCTGGCCTTTGGGTTTCATTTTAGCCATACACTGTAATCCAGCAGCTCCAAGAGGGGAACACAAAAGATGCACTTGGACGGTTACAGAAAGGGAATTAATAAGGAAACTCACTGTATCATCTGCAGAGTCACTCTCCTGCTTATGACTGCTCTTGAAAATAGTCTCAGCCTCTGCAGCAAACATCAGTTCATTGCTAACCTCCAAAGCAGCTATTTGTATGAGATAAGTCTGTGCGTGGGGGGCAACTGGCATACGAAATGGAACTTGACTCCTTACATCCTCTGAAGCTTGCCTGGCATCAGTGACAGTCTGTACAACATTTCTATGTGCCATTCTTCAGGAACTAAAGAGTGGGATGGGAGGTAGAAATGGGTAACACTCGATAAGCAGCAGACATTAATTAATGCTATGTTACAATGGAATCCAGCTGAAATAATGTATGGAGGCCACATGAATAGTAAAAGGAAATTCATCATGGTTAATGTTATTACACTGAATGTCAAAGGCAGCAGTGATGATTTGCCACTTACTGTATAATGTAATGTAATCTAAATGCAATTCTGGTTGGATAGCTTTGAACATCCATATTGAATAAGGCTGGCAGAAAAAACAGGATTCAGTCCTTCTCTATGGGCAGTCTATAGTACCCTCAACTAACGTGCAAGTCCAGCTCCTGAATGAGAAACCTGTTCGCCAGGGTATGACCAGAATGGATTTTAACCACACGGATATGTATTTGTCCTCCTTTTTTCAGGTTCACTGTAACTTCTGGGCATGCTTGGACCCCAAATCTGGGTCAGATTCTGGCATTATTTTGGGGTAAGCTTGAAAAAGCTTCTTTCTCCTCTCCCATCACACGTTTCTATGTCATTCTTCTTATTGTGAACATTCTCGATCTACTCTTTCCAGTAGATGATGTCCATCCAGTAAAACCTAAGTCTCCTTACAGACATCTGGTTTTAATGAACATTGGTGAGACCCCAGGAAGTAGTTACAGCCCATGAGACTCAAAGAAGGGTGACCAGTCCAAAAAGACCTAATAAACTCATCGATATTCTACAATAAAAGCTTTTCCTCTGTAAAATAACATCTCTGCCAGACTTTTCTCAACAGTCCTTCAACACAAGAATGCTTCTTTCAGAGGCATGTTTTGCTTAAAGCATTCCAGAACAAACCCCATCTACCTACGTTCCATCTATCAGGCAGCACAATCAGCAAGTCCACTTCCACAGAAAAAGCCTTTTGCCTGGAATTGTGCATGATTTATACTGTTCTTCCCCCAAGCCATTATGTGTTGGGTTTCAGTAGAGACTTTCGGGAACAGAACTCAGCTCAAGATGGTTTTGTAACATCTGACTTATTTTCCCTGCCACAAAATATAACAGTTAGCATGAGAAACGCAATCCAGTAGTGATTGCCTGATATACGTAACACTGTCTAAAGCCATTGTTACACATTTCCTTTTGAAAGGAGAAAAAATATACAGGAATTTGTTTTTATTTTAAGTATCTAAAAACCAGCACTCACTGCAGCACTATAGATTCTAATTCCTTCAAAGAAGTCATGTATAACACTTGGAATTCATTTCACTGGAGTCCCACACAACAGTCCTACTGCTGGTTTGTCAGGGAAAGAAAAACACTGAGATCTCCATTACCTTTAGCTTATGTTTATGAAAAGAAATACACTTATGTATCTTTTAGAAGATTCTAAATAGTTATTATTTATTTATGGAGCCCTGGAAGCATGCTAGGCATTTCACAGGCACGCAAAGAGAACCTGCAGTCTAAACAGTCGACAAATAAACCCAGCAGAGAAGGGAAGAAGAAACAAACCTTCTCTTCTCAGTATTTCTTGTCTTTGACACACTGCCCTATCTCTGCCACTTTGTCCAAATTTTCGTCTTGTTTACAGCTCTGCACCTTTTCCAGCATCCTTTGTGCCAAGGCAGGGAGTGGGTGGGAAGGGACTTCTGCATGATGGGTCCCTGCAGTGAGAGCATCCAGTTACACTCAATATAAGTGAAAAATAGACAGAGCTCGATATATGCAACTCAGGTTGTGTCCAGGCATAGCAAGGTAAAGACACCTGTGAAGTGGCACTGCTGGGTGATGGGCTCAAGTCAGACACCATCTTACATCCATCACACTTAGACACCCTCAGCCTCACAGTTCAAACCCCTTCGCAACCCCGGGGTGACGATGAGAGCAGGAGGAGGACCTCAGGTGTGAGCTGATCCCACCTGTCAGACAGCCATGGAGAAGGCTGTGTGCTTCAAGGCACTGGTTTCTGAGGCATCCACCAGGCAGATCTCACCTCATGGACAGCCTACATAGGACAACTGGAAATTAATCTTCATACTCCACAGGGACCATCACAGAAGTGGCTGTTGACAGGCCGGTACTGTACCAGGCACCAGCAGTGCTTTCTCAAGGCATCTCCCAGGTACACAGACTGGCTTGGGTTGGAAGGGAACTTAGAGCTAATCCAGCTCAAACCTGGGGAGTCCTGGGGCTTTGTGGCTCACCCTGCACCATCCACAGTGTGCCAGATCATCAAGCCTCACTCTTTAGCATTTAAGATTATTCATTAGTGCCCAAGAGAATCTGCCTGTGCCACGATGCAAATGAAAATCATTATTTTTCACTCCTTACCCATCTCATTGTTCCAGGTCTCTTCCCCACCCTGCTGTCTGCAGCCTACAAACACAGAGGTGAATGCTGGGAAAAATGAGACTTCAATTTTCTCCCCCTTTCCTTTAAAGGAGCTAACAAGAGCCAGGGTGACATTTATGGAATAATTAAAGGCAACATTGATGAGCCCAGTAGTTGCAATTTTGCTTTTCAATTCAAGAACCTTTTTAACTCGGTGTCATCTCTGGTCAGCAGCTTTACAGCTGTGACAAGTCGTTCTTACAGAAACACTGTTAGAGGTTGTAAACTTTAATGACCTTTTCCTTTCTCGGTCCCTGTTTTTCTAAACCTGTAATTAAGCAGCACTATCTATATGTATTGAAAGGATAAGAAAAAATGCATATTACTATAAAAATCAGCTCTGTCCTCACCACTACAAACTCTAACAGGGCTGCAACCACAGCTTCAGCTGTGGCCAACCCTGCAAGAGGAGTCATTACTGTAACTAAATTAGACCGTTTGTTTTCTTTCCCTCAAATCGAATTGTGTAGGAGCTGCTTTATTGCAAAACAGACATTAAAATTCCAGCTAGACCTCAGAGAGAAAGTAATTTCTATTTTATCAGCACTGTAAAGCTGTCTTTATGTTCTGAAGCAGGAAATATTGCAGGGATATTTATAGCTCCAGCACCAAAGCAGTTTGAATAGAAACGTTCCCGCGGTCGGCAGAGCTGTCACGCTGCTCGCTGGAGCAGGGAATTTTAGTGAATTTGTGAATTACTGTTTCAGTCTTGACAAGTCTTTCAAGGAGGCTGGTGTGTGTCTGGAGCTGCTCTGTGATTTCAGGATAATGATTAAAGACTTGGATCACTTTCAGACATGTAAATGGTAACTCAGAGATAATCAGTTCCCATCAACGAGACCCTCTAACAAAGAGCAAGGTATCCAAACTTTGCTGTGCTCCAGTAGCTCAGCACTGGGCTCCCTTTTACTGCTCCTTTTCCACCAGCTTGAGAAGTTGGTGTATTGTGGCACTAGGAAGGCATATTCCTCACTGCTGCTCAGGATTTCCACAAAGGATTAGCAGCTTCTCCCTTCCATCACCTCTGAGGCAGAGGCAGGAATTTTGCCTTATTCATCTTTGTCATTGTCCTCTATAGTGGATTTAATACTGCCATTATACAGATGAATAAACTGATGCATGGAGAAAATGGGATCATTTATCTCAGCAAACTTCCTAACTCTGCGGAAGAGGCAGGAGAGTACTGTGGATTTTCCACATATTTGTGACCACCCTGGCCTTTGTAATTAAACAGGGGTCATTAATAGGCTACACTGAGAGGAAATGTACTCCACTCCCTGATTAAGCCCATCCATTATCATACATGTGGTAACAGATTGTTTTAGCAATCCACAGCACAAGTATTACAAACACACTGCAGAATTCAGCTTAACAAATGTTCCTATCATGCTGTAAATAAAATCATTTACAGTGTGGTGGCAAAACACATCTATAGCCCAGTAGCTATTAAGAAGGTCAAACCGAGTTTCCCATTGCTGTGTTAAATTGTGGATTTACAGTGAGTTTTAGAGCCAGTGACTCTTGCCAGATGCATGAAACCATCTGAAGTTTGAGGAGCTCCTGCCTGTCCTGAGTTTAAAACAGATCTAGTTTCATGTCTCCAAACATCACACTGCACATGGCAGACCGAGGTTCTCCAAGGCACCTCACTATATCTGCACCACACTGCCTATGGGGTCACTCTTCAGGTACAGACAGCAGCAGCTCATTCACATTCTTACCCATATCTATCCAACTGCTTGGGCAAGACTGAACTACAGGGTTTGCACACAGACACAAGCTATTTAGACATCAGGAACACAGGTTCTTGGTCTGCAACTTGTCAAGAGTCTTAACAAGCCTATAGAGAGGCCTTGACACTTACCATTGAGCTTTTCTAAAGTGATTGTTCTATTGAGTCTTATTTCATGGAGCTGCACTGAGAAAGCTGGTGAAAAAGATCCTGTCTGACCATGACTGCAGCACAAAAGCAGCACATTGGGTTCCCAATACAACTCTTTTGACCCTTAAAATCTTAAGGCAAACCAGCTCAGGACTCAGGCAGATCTCACCTCATGGAAACAAAGTGATTAAATTCAACTGCAGTCTCTGTAATGTCCTGGGTCACCTGGCTGCACCAGGAGACAAGAGGGGTCTAGTCACCTGCATCAGAACCACCTTTTGCACAGTACATTGAAGACTCCTCTGGTTTGGCATAAGAACAAGCAGCAAAAATTTCCCATGATGACTTTCTGAAACATTAAATAGCAAAAAAACTACCAAAAGAAGAGCCAGTAGAGCCTGGATTCTGTTCCTATTGCCTCTCTACTTATAATCAGATTGGATGGGGCTTGAAGGAACCTGGTCTAGTGGAACGTGTCCCTACCCATGGCAGGCAGCTGGAACTGGAGGAGCTTTAAGGTCCCTTCCAACCCAAACCATTCCATGATCCATGCAGATACCAAAGGACTGTTTCTCTCCAACCGTAGCCAAGTGCACCCTGAAGATGAGATCTGCATATAGTATTAGTGCATTATTTTCTACTAATCTTGGGTGCCTAAACAGGACTATAAACTTAGTGAGTTTCTGCCATTGAAAATTAAAGGCAGAGGCGCTCTCCACGAGCTGGATAGTTTATCCATACTTGCAGTTTGTAGCCATGCATTTCTCTCCCTCACATCTATAAATAAAGCTGGTGCTTTGGCAATTACTGATGTCTGCTGTCATGCTGCAAGGCTGGGGTTTGATGAAGCATGTGGTGTTATAGGCTAATATTTCTCATTTCTAGTGTTCTCTAATTCTATTTTTTATGGAAATCGAGCTACAGTTTTATGCACAATGACTCTTTCTATTTTATTTTTTTTATCCTCCCTGAGAAATGGGATGGGGATGAATGATGGAGGGGGAGATGTGGCTGAGTGTGCACCTTGGGAAGTGAGGGGAAAAACCAGGCTCCATACAACTGCTTTCTGGAGGGATCTCTGCAGCTGGAGGGAGTCCTCCAGCACCCACAGAGGATGCAACAGCAGAGAAAAGGGCAAACCCTTCAAGAAGGTAGGAAAGTGTGGCTTGAGTCTAAGTAAAACAGATCCTTGACTTCAGGCAGGGCAACAGCTCCATTTGTAAACATTATTTCTGATGGGTTTCCACTTCTCTCTGAGCTCAGTTTGTTGCCTGATTTGATTTTTGTTTCAACTTAGCATTTCCCTCCCTTTCACTGTTTATTCTTCTTCTGCTTTCTCATCATTATCCTTTGTCTTCTGTGAATATGTGCAGTTTTCTCCTCTCTTCCCTGTGAGCTTCACTTCAGCCCTAGCATTTATTTGTGCCTCCCAAATCCTATTCCCACTAAATCTCATTCCCATCAAGACTACCTGCAAAGCATCCTCTCTCTCCTTTGCTCTGGTTCTTTCTATCCCATGCTCCCTTTGCTGTGTCTCTATGCTACATGTAATTAACATCACAGACCTGATCCAGCTCTTACTGAAGTCAGAGAAGATTCCCATTGCTATTGGTAGGTGCTGAATAAGAAACAGCAGCTTTGTTACCTAGAGGTGATAAGTGTCATTTAGAACTGAGGGTGCTCCAGGAATAACAGGATGAGGCCTGATGCGTCTGCATAGCTAATGCAATCAGCCTAGTGAAAGTAAATGCAGCAGCTTTGCCTTCTGCTCTATCAGGCCTTCAATGGACATATGTCTCCAGGATGCTGATAATAATCAGTTGTTTGAAAGGAATTAGCTGCCTTTTCATTCTCTCCCTCTTTCTACCTCTGCTTCATGAATTTTCTCTTGTGTTTAGTAGACCCATTTATAAAATATAGATTCCTATTGATTCCCAAGGAGAATGAACATTAATATACTCCAGTGTCCATCTGTTTTCTCCCCCACATGGCAGAGAAAAAGATTTATATGACTATTCTGGGTATGCTGCTGACCTGCAATTGAGTCAACAATCAAGTCACACTAAATTAAACGAAGATGTATTTCTTTTGCTGGCCTACACAAGCCTGCTCTGCCAGGTAGCCCCTGGGGGAAGGGATGCATCTCCTCCCTTAGGTCAAGCAAAGCCACATTTATCTAGACCAGAACTAAATTCATACACAAAGATCACCTGAGCAGCTCAATACCATTTACCAATAGGAGTTTTATGCAGTTACAAGGTATTTGAGATAGACCTTATATACATATAGACATACAAGAATGTCAGTATATATAAATCTCTCTGCATGTGTATGAACACATCCATGTGAATATACATGCTTGTTCCTGCCCCTGCCCCAGATGCCCTTCACAATTAAATGAACTCTTCATCTATAATAATGACCAGGAAACTGCTTTGCTTTCAGCAGCTTCAGTAAGATGCTGTGCCATAGAAAGAGCTTTGAAGAATGAAAAATGAAAGATGCCACAAAACATCTCAAGATCAATTGCTGTAATTATTCTTTGAATAATTTCTCAGCCATTATTCAGGGCCTGCGTACTTACATGAAAGGCTATTTTCAGGCCAACCAGAAGTTCTGTAGCCTTTGGATTTACAGCTTATTGTGTACAAAAGACTTTGCAGGGCACCCTTTGGAAATGCATCCCAAGATTTTTGAGAAGATAAAATGTAAGTTCCTTTAATCTTAATGTCCTTTATCTATTACTCATTACTGCTCAGTACATTTTCTAGGGAGCCAGTGACAATGACAGCCTGGAGGGCTTACAACTATACAACTTCTTTTCCCCCTTTCCAAGAGTGACATTTACAAACTGCCAAGTACCCAGGACGTATGTACCGGAAAGGAGATCTTCATCCTTTCTGCATTAATTCAAGGCTCAGAGTCTCCCTGCACTGCCAAGGGAAAGGATAACAAAAGGGACAGCAAAAGCTTCATAAGCTCATAAATATGTGACAAGCTGTCTTGTCTTATTGCTCCTTTTAGCACCCCATGGGACTGGAACTGATAGTGTAATAGACTTCCTCCCAATGCCACTGAAACCATCAGAAGGGGTTTAGTTTTATCAGGCCTAGTTTTTATGCTGACAAGAAAAAAGAATTATCAGAGAAAGGCAAAATGTGAGCTGTTTACTACAGCATTAATTTTAAACATCTGGAATGGGATATAGTGTGTGCAGATGTTTTGTAATGAAGACAGGTTACAAGGAAAATAAAATCTATTGTGTGTTGCTGTTGCTTGTTCATATAAACTGACATCTGCTGAGGCTGGAGGTAAACTCTCATCCAGGCTGGAATAATATTCCATCTGCTATGCTAATGCAGCTGAACATCACTCATCCCTTAAGTCATCCTTGATGGGTCTAGACCTGGAAAAACTGTTGGAGATAATACGGAGGTTATATGTTGGACTTGTCTAAATATCTTCTTACACTACTGAGAAATCTCAGCTTAGGCTGTTGAAGTCACTGGAATGCCTCTCATCCACACAGAGCTTTCACATGCAGACACTCTGAACAGAAGTTGGAATCTATTTCCAAAGGAGCTATTTAGTAGCAAACAGTTGGAAGCTACATTCACAAGGCCAAGAGGAAAATCCTGCTCAAATTTATTATATTCACTGGTATATAATGGCCATGATGAACTCAAATGCTGATATTTCCACACATGGAGGCATTTTCCACTTATTTCAGAGCTTTTATGGGGTTTTTTTGACCTTGCAACAGAGCAAGTTTGTGGTCTCTGGAACTTGTGCCAGCTGGAAAACTGTTTCTCAAGGAACTGGATGGTCTTTAAGGTCCCTTCCATCCCAAAGCATTCTGTGACTCTACAGTTATACAGAAATGCTCGGTCTGATTTTATGTGAAGTGAACCTTCACTCAGTGATTAATGGGACAGGTACAGGTCCATGCTTATCCCTGACTCCACAGGACATGGTCCTTACATGGAACCACGCTCATTGTCTGACTGAAGCTGCTCAGCACTTACACTTCAGGAGTCCCATCTGTAATATACAAACACAAGCCCAGCACCAGGATGGCATAAATATTGTCCCCACAACAGGAAAACCAGAGGACGAGTAGGGAATCATAGGCTTCCTTACAGTTTTCCAGTATCCTAGGATTCCCTTTTTGTGGGAAATGTCTCCAAGCCAGGCCCACAATATCAAACACCTCAATGGGGCTTTTTTCCCTTCTTATTTGCTTCTAAAAATTGTTCTTTGATTGAAACCAGTGTGACCCTGGAGCAAGAAACTGCTCTGCATGCTGAAATCCTCCCCTCAGACTGCAGTGGGAAGAGGCTCTGCATCGTTCGTGCTTGGTAAGAATTGGGTCGCATGTCAAACACTTCAAAACAAAAGGGGGAAAAAAACAAGAAGCTGAAGGCAACTCCTGGAATAAACCTTTGAGGAGCCAATGAGAAACTGCCACCAAATGAAAGCATTACAAGAAAACAGATGGAAAATGAGAGGAACATCAGAAAATCAAATGACATGTTTGAAAGGGCAAAACATCAATACTACCCAGAGAATTGATAGAATGTGTCATTCTAAAGGATGCTGTAAAGCAAAGAAATCACAAAACGCATTATGACTATGAAAGGGAAAGAGGAAAAAAAAACCCAGTACACGCATCTACCTTTATAGACAGCTCCAGTATCTACAAAATTAGATTTTATTTTCAAGACTGAGTGTATATGTATGTAAATACACAAAGGGAGATGCACCAGTGTTCGCAGAAGGTTTGAAGTCATTAGAGAATGACAGTACGTGACACATGAACACTGGGAACATTTGTTCATTTACCTTGCTGAAAAATCACAGATCCACTGTCTGTGCTTAGAAATTCCTCCCAAGAATATTTCCCCTGAGCTGGGCCTGTTGTACTACTTCTGGGTTGATGCATCCTCTGTTTGCTCCCTTAGAATCATAGAATAGTTAGGGTTGGAAAGGACCTTAAGATTATCCAGTTCCAACCCCCCTGCCATGGACAGGGACACCTCATACTACATCAAGCTACACGAATGAAGGGACACACTCTCCAGTGTGTATCTTGTGGCAAACTGAATATGAAAAACTATTAACTAAAGCACTTTGATCATCACATTGGTTGTTTACCTCTGGGATCCTTGTGTGAAAAGCCTCTGAGCACAGTATCTAGAATAACAAGTTAAAGAAACGAGACATGAGGTGTTTCAAATAGGCACCAATTCACTTTTTTTCCATGCTAGAGGGATTAATTTTTCCTTCCTTTCTCGTGTGTGTAACACTCTTAAAAGTCAACCTATATCCCCAATATGAACAAATGAGGCCTGCTTATGAATTAAGACCAGCCTATGATGTTGGTTGGACTACTGCTATATGTTCATCATTTCCATTTATATGACCAGGATCAGCAGCTATGTCATTAACCAGCCATAGCAGGTACTGACAACTAAGCATTAGGAAAAATAATAAAAGGATAAATCCACTTTATAAAATGAATATTCAGCCAGTCCAGATGGGGAGAGAGCTTCAGACCAGCAGTGTTTGTTTCAATGAGCAGCACCTGCAATCCAGTGGTGGCAGCACCCTGGGAAAACCACAGAATCCCAGACTGGTTTGTGTCGAAGGGACCTTAAAGCTCATCCAGTTCCAACCCCTGCCAAAGGCAAGGGCACCTTCCACTGGAGCAGCTGCTCCAAATCCCATCCAACCTGGCCTTGAACACTGCCAAGGATGGGGCAGCCACAGCTTGTCTGGCCACACTGTACCAGCCCCTCAGCACCCTCACATGGAAGAGCTTCCTCCTAAACTCTAAGAGATGTTAGGAAATATTAGGATATTTCTATATTAGGGGATATTAGGGCATACTAGGTATTCCTGATATCTACGAGAAGGTGTCCTAGAACTCACAGAAAACAGCATAACAGTGAGAAAGTTTTAAGCAAGTGCACAGGAAGGGTTAAGAACAGAGATAAAAGAGGATTTCAGAAGAAAAAGTGGAATTAGATTCAAAAGCCTTAATGTTTAATTCTGATAACAGCACTCACAATATTAAGTGAGAATCAGCAGTGTAGATGAGGCCCTTAATGACAAGGTTTCATGGTGGCCTTGGCAGCACTGGGATAAAGGCTGGACTTGATGATCTTAAAGGTCTTTTCCAACCTGATTGATTCTACCAGCTCCCTTGGGCTGTATTTCTTAAAACCTGGAGGGCTTTTTCAAAGGACAGCTGAGGCTTTTGGGGGTTCCTCCCCCACAAAATTCCCTGAAGTTGAACAGAGTTGGGCTTTTCCTGTTATATTTCTGTGTTTTGAACCAAGACAGAAGCAAAAAGCATTCAAATCGTTTGAAACTGTAAAGATAATGTTGCTTGGAATTTGCTGTACAGATGAGGGAGGACAGAAGTGATGTCCAATTTCATTTTTCTTTAATCACAACAGACTCAGTTTGCATGAAAATCATCCTGCACAGAGACAGGAATCCCTGCAGGACAGGCCTGCTGCCTGGCATTAGAGAGACTTTGCATAAACCCTATGTTTGGATGCTCAGCTCATGCCTGGATTAAGAGTATAGGGTATTTGGCAAACAGAAAGGTTTAGGTGGATTGCAAACAAATCATACCAAAGTACTGAGTCTTCATGAAAAATAAGCTGGTTTTGCTGATAATGCACTAGAGTAGCAAACAACAAAGAGGAAAACAGCAAGATCAAATGAAGGACTCGAGTTCCTATCAAAGGCATGGAAAATGGTAACATACAACCTGCATCCTTTTGGAAAAGGACAATTAATAATAAGCAGCAGCATTACTGTGGATTCCTTTGCCCAGTTCTGAGAGCAGCATGTCCCAGCTCACCCAGGAAGGGCCTCAGCTATGAAACAGCCAAGCTAAGACCTTAAGACCTAAGACAGCTCAAAGGTAAGGCCTTCAAGTAGTGTTTTATATCCAGGTACTGGACAAATCATATTCCTCTGAGTGACCAAAGAAGGTGGAATACAGTTACTGCAGTTACTGACTTCTGTGGTTGGGCTGGGATTTTCTCTTCAGGCCTAGCAGTATCAGTTGCCCATCACAGTCACATTTATTACTAGTACCAGATACAAAGAACAATAACTCCCTCCCTTGCCCAGAACTTTCTGCTCTTCAGAGTATTTCCATGCTTGCACCAAAGTTACCTTTGTGATACAAAAACTAATCACCAATTACACGATTTATTATTTATCAAGATACACTTTAAGTGCTGAGATTTTTACTGCATTGATCAAAGCCTCCTGACTTTCCACCACAACTCCCTAAGCTCCTCAGAACAGAACAAACATGCAATCAGGAGTAAGTTGCATTAAAGAGTGACACTTTTCTGTCTTCATAACTATTCAATGGGCTGCCTCTTTCATTTTGTTTTCAAAGCAAGATGAAAACGTAGATATCATTTTGGAATAATCACATGTAATCCATTGGTCACAGAAGACTAAATCCCAACATCTTCTCTTTGAAACTTCAGAACCAGTTTCCCAGCTGCTTGGGCTGTGAGCAGAGCGGCACTGAGCGGTGGGGACCAGCTCCCATGGGCTCATCCCCACCCCATCAAAGGGAGCATCTTGCACAAAGACAACTTGAGAGCACCCAATAAAGATCTAGAGTCAGCAGTGAGACAGACTTGAGAAGGGTATGGAGCAACAGAAAGGTTTTGTGGCTTAAAGCTCCCCCAGTTCCAGCTCCCTGCCACGGGCAGGGACCCCTTCCACTGGAGCAGCTGCTCCAAGCCCCTGTGTCCAACCTGGCCTTGAGCACTGCCAGGGATGGGGCAGCCACAGCTTCTCTGGGCACCCTGTGCCAGCACCTCAGCACCCTCCCAGGGAACAGCTTCTGCCTAAGAGCTCAGCTCAGTCTCCCCTCAGGCAGGTTCAAGCCATTCCCCCTTGTCCTGTCCCTATAGGCCCTTGTCCCAAGCCCCTCTCCACATTTCCTGGAGCCCCTTTAGGCACTGGAGATGCTCTAAGGTCTCCCCTTGAGGAGCCTTCTCTTGTCCAGGCTGCCCCAGCCCAGCTCTCTCAGCCTGGCTCCAGAGCAGAGCTGTTCCAGCCCTTGCAGCATCTCTGTGGTTCATTTCTCTCTGTTTAAGGACTTCTTTTCACATCCCTCCTTGGCTGCTGCATAACAGAGCTGAAAGTCCCAGCAAATAATTTATAAAGAATACGTTAAAGGAGATATGTACTTGCTGCATTCACAAATGCCTGGTTCAGAGGCCCACCATTAACTTGCAGTTATCCATCATTTACTGAATCACAGATGAGCAATCACTGGCCAACTGCTTGCATTCTTGCGACTGAGACAGTATCACACTGAAACCCCTTTTGGCTCTGAATTATTAAAATATGGGAAGCTCTAAATTGACTTACAAATGGGACATGTCATAAATCTCCACACACACAGAGGAATCTGCTTTTTAGGCCAGGATCACATGCCAGGGAAATGGCAGCATTAGGTAGAAGATAATTAGGCATAAATTAGTACTAGAAGAGCAAGTCAGGCACTCGAGCTAAAATAAGACTTCCAAAGGGCCAGGGCAAGTTAAATCCCCAATAGGAGAATCAAACAATTGGTAAGAACCCCCCCTAAGAAACACTAAGATAAAGCATGTGATGCATGATACAACTCTCTTGAGAGGAACTCGCCAGAATACCTTTCCCTGTGCCATAAACATTTTGGCAGTAACACATCCCAGTTCTCCCATTTCGCATAGGAGTGGTCTGAAATGGTACAAAATTCACCATGGAGGAAAAAATAATCAGAGATAAAACACAGAGAAAGTTTCTACCACCCAACACAGAGATTCTCTGAGCTATGGATGAGCCTACTTTGAATTCCTGTTCCCAGCAGAATATAAGGTTTTTTAACCTTTGGTTTAGCTTTTTTAAAGCAGGAATTCCAGTATAGACCTGTTTCAGGAGAACTGATTTGTTCCAAAAACAAGCTTTGATTTTTTACAAGTAGACACTTCCTGGACAAACATGCACATTCCCCCAAATCCAAGCTTCCCTTCCACTTTATTTATAATGCTTACATGTGTTTATATCCATCCTGTATCCTGTAGTCTTGGGATTTCAGAGATGAGGTAGGTCAGGCCTGAACTGCAGAGACACCTGGGTCTTGGCTCAAGACAGCAGCAACCTCATACAAGAAAAAGATTCATTTCCAGCTCCCAATCATTGCAGTCCCTGTGTTCATGTGTCTGACCGAGATCCTGGATTATACTGATAAGAATTAATTTCAGAAGCACAATTCCAGCATATAAACTGTGCTGCTTGTTTTCAGATGCCACCATTTAGAGAATGTTCAAGGGAATTGTAAAACAGGATTCACTTTATGATGCGGATGAAGTCGGCACTGAATTCTAAATGAGCTGGATACCACATGCTAAATTGTGTCAGCAACACCTCAGTGAGCAGAAATATGAGCTCTTCTCTGTCTCATCGAGACATCTCTCCTTGAGTGATCCATCGAGTGGCATCCTTATCAACCTAGACGGAACACACTAGATCTGATGACAAATCTGTCAGTTGTGCAAGGTTTGAGATACGTTTCCAGCTGGGTGTAGGCAGCAGGTATAACAAGGATGTGGTCTCTCAGATCAGCACTTTCCAGAGTTGTAGTTTAGATAATATATTGAAAACATATCTGAAAGAGATCAATATCAAGTGAAGCTCAGACCTCAGACAGTTCCACAGCCCAGTTTCCTTCTTGCTTCACTGCAACAAAGAGGGATAACATTCCTCCTTATGCCACTTCCTCTGTCAGTGCTTCCCTTGTACTACGAATGACCTGGAGTAGCCACATGAACTACACAAACTGGGAGGTGAGCCTGCAGTTCTGACCCTAAGAGCTTGCAAACCAAGTGAACAGCAAGGTCACACAAGTGACTAAATGGAGCTCTGATAAGTAACCTTTAATAGTCCAACTATGGCTTTTTCCCCAGGGCTATATATCTCCCATGTACAGACACACTCACATGACCCTGGGAATCGGATGTACAGAAAAATGCATGAATAACAGTATTTTTCATATCACCATATTTGTAAGATTCCATATAGTTATGATGAGAGAGCAGAAGTGCTAAAAGTAGGATTAGCTCACAAACTCTAAGACTATGTTTCCTTAAATCATACCTAAGGATCTGGGCCCTGCTCAGCTGTGCAGAAGTAATCAAAATGGTCCCTCACATCCCTCAGAAGGCCAGAGAGTACAGCAAGGTTTTAATTTTGAAGTTTGTGCATCAAGCCATGGAAAGAAATAGGTGATCACATCTGCCATAGAAGTGATAGATTTTCTTAGCAAGGCTTCAACCTGAAGCACCAGGATACAAGCAATGATAAAACTAGCATGCTTTCACTTTGTGTCATCTCCCCACTGACAGACCAGACCCATGACTAAGATGTAAAGTGTTTACATATCACCACCATTGACAGACACTTGCCATGGCATTTGGGCTTTACCCATTGCAGGGTAGGACCTTAAAAGAGCATACATTATTATATCTCAATAAGTCAGGGCGGTCAAAATAGCAACTGCCAATTTGCAGGACAGTGTGGGTTCCAATCTGTCTGTTATTTATGTTAGAATGGAAATGGGATGGAAGAAATGACAAATACACTTAGCGGATATGATGAGCATCCAGATGGAAAGGCATTATTAGCAAACATTCAAGCAGCAGAGGCAACTCCTGCTGCTACAGCCTGGGTAGTGTATTGGATAGAACATGAGCTTGGAACAGGAATACCTCAAATGAACATGCAGAGAAGAAAAAGGATGAAGGAAAATATCAGTGGCATGGCTGCATATGGCAGTAAGTGCTGTGCCAGCACTAGGATTCCTTCAGCCACCAAGATGAGCCGAGTTGTGCAGCCAAACGTTGCCATTGACTCTTTGAATGTCCCTTTGGGATCTGAGGAGAATTAGGAAAATGAGACTTCAGACCTTGCCTGAAGCAATGCATCATCGTAAACCAAGTGTACCCAGGCAGATGCAGACAGCTGTGCACTAATCCCACAGCCTGGCTTAGATGAGAAGTGAGAGGAAGGAACAGGCTCTGACTCAAGGCTGGGTTTCTCTGCTGGCACAGCCCACATGTTTATTTCTGATGCCTCTCCCATCTTTTGCTTTCTTGTTCCCATAATGCACATGCTGCTCTTTAGTCTATAATGAACACACAGATAAAACACCCCCAACAAACCACCACTAAAACCAGCATCTTCCTGCCTTCCCAAAGAGGGAATTTATCACTGCCCTCACATGGTGTCAATGCTGACTCCTTGATGCCAATTCCTACAACTCCTGCACTAAAACCCGAGTGTTTTACTAACTGACAAGCAGCAGATCCAGGCAGCTGGGGCAACATGTGACTCTTCTGGCCTTTGCTTTCACCACTTTGCAGCCCTTTGCAGTCCTGCTTCTCCACTTTGCTCAAGCCACACACATCCTCACAGCAGGTTTGCTGCCATCCACATTTCTAACAGGACTCTGAAAATCCAAGCCAGAGAGATGCTGAATATTTTAAGCTTGTCATATTCAAAAGCTTCCTTTATGTCAAAAAGATCTGCACAGGGTTTCCAGACTCTGGTGACAAGGCCCACTCTTTTCTAGGGAAAACACCGATGAAGAAAGAAGTCTCCTGAACTTCCAGTGAGCTCCCTAACTGCAGGCTCCTGAAGGAATACCAATTCCCTGGTGTCTGCAGAGCCGGTACCAATGCAGGGCTTTGGTCTCTACAGAAATCTTGTACTCCGCCTCTAACACAAATGATGAGAAACTAAAACTTAACCTTTTCCACAGGAAAAGCCAAGCGAGTGCCTCTCTGAGCATGAGCTGCTTTTGGCAGGCATTGCTTCTAATATTAGCAAAACAGAGAAAGGTAGAAGTGGGAATAATGGGAAGCTAATCCTTAACTATTTCATCCCCTTTCATGACTCAAATCAGGCACAATGTTGTGAGAGAAAGCACTAGCAGAGACCACCACCTTAGCATCTGTTTGGCTGCTGCTGCCCTGTCCCACCACCTCCTGCCCTTGAGTGACAGCTGCCACCCTGCACACAGACCCTGTACCCACAAGTCCCATTCCAAATCCTGCTAAAACTGCCTGCCCTTCATTTATATTCCTTCTCCTGTCAAAGTGATGGTGACATTAATGAGCATACTCCGAGGGGGGTTTTGTGCCAATTAACAATTTCTCGTTAGCTTAATTAGGGGACACATGTTTTTAATCACAGCTAAGAATGGGGAGTGATTGAAGAATTGATTCGCAGCTTTTGAAAGCATCACTGTCAGTGCATGGAATTTAATTGGGCAGATGTGGCTAAAGAAAGAGAGCACGGGCCTTAAATGACTGCCTAAATCAGCTTCATAGCACACTGAGACACAAGGAGCCACAGCTCCATGGACAGTATTTCCCTATCATCAGCCTTTCAAGACACTGAGAAACGTGTATAGAAGCACCAGCACCAACACCGATTTAATTCTAGGATTAACAGCTGTCATTCTCCAGTACAAATGCATTCTGTCTGCTAAGCCCTATGCCTCCCCTTAGCAGGATGTACTGCCTTCCCATCTTCTCCTCCATGATTCTTCCCCAAAGATGAAGGAATACCAGCAACCACGTTGGATTATCTCACACATTTCAGTTCCATTCAAAAAATCTTCTCCTAAACCCGTCAATGAAAGTGACAAATGACTCTGGGACATCACTCAACCATGGGTAGGTTGAGTGTAATGGGAAGCTTTCAGTATCAGCCAGAGCATACAAGATACTCCTCCACTGAGGCTCTGATGAAGCTCATTGCTGACACAGAGCATCTACAATAAGAGACCCTTGCAAAGCATACCTGAAAACATAGCTTTAGTCACAAAGACATTAGTCCACATCCCTGCAGTCAGAATTCAGCCTTTCTTTTACTGAACAACTAATCGAGATGCCCAATTTAAGTTCCTGTATACCACAACTTCACCCTAAGATAGAATCCTTTTTGCTTACCAGGAAAGGCAAATACCACTTCAGAAATGAACACTACTACCCAGGCCAGTGCCATCTCTGGCATAAAAGTTCAGACCACCTCAAGCCTCATCTGGTGCCAATATTATGAACTCTCCTCATAAATTGACCCAGCAGCTCTCAGAGGGGAGGGAAGCAAGTACAAGGTGTTTTGAAGTCATCCATCACTAAACACTGGAGCCAGAGTTTGTGCCAATGCAGACCAAAGCTGTGAGACATGAACTGGGTGTTTTAAAAAGGTAACTGTAGCTTCATTTGCTTTTTCATAGGGGAACACACTGCACCACAGCAGGAGATGGAGAACACAAACCTATCACAAGGGCTTCATTGTAAGAAATGAAGATGTAATATTCTTGCTGCAGAAAGCAAATGCAACTACTAGCACCTCTCTGCCTCTCCATCCTCATCTGCAGTTGTTATTTCCCTGTTCATTGTAACTCTAGTTTTCATTTAATAGTGTTACTTAACATATCCCATTTGTCATGTCATTCTAACCTCGCTTTTGAAATAGCAGAACATAACATACTGCAGCATTTGCACAATGCAAGAAATGATGACATTTACCAGCAATACTATATATAGGAATAAAAGCCCCAAGGTCTTTGATTGCAGTAACAGTACTTATGCAAGTGCTAACACGGTTGGTTTCAAGCAACAAAAACATACAGATAGACAATTAACAGCATGGGCTTGACAAGAAGAGGTTACCTCTAATGCAGGTGGGTCAGCAGATCTCCACCTGCTTCTGCACTACCTCTACAGACCCTGAATCTAAACAGAAGTCAGCTTTTTTTTAGTCTTCTGCATCACAGACCACATCACTGCTTTCTCTAGAGGGAGATTAAATGGCCACCCACTTTAAACACACCTGAAAACAAATGACACAACAGACTTGCATTGCCTTGACCTTGTGCTGGCATTTATACTCACCACTGTAACTCAGTACCATTTTACACGTACACTTTAAATGATCGTACCAAGTTCTGGGTGATAAATGTTCAAGAACTACAGCTTTGATGAATATCTGTATTACCCCATGTCTCAGCCACTATGAGTCAGGTCTGCTCTTTTAATGTGCCCTCACTCTGCATCCGCAAGCCCATTCCTCTTTCAGGAAGCAGAGCTGAGGATGTCTTGTCCACTGGTTTAATCCATCAGACTTTGCAGAGTCACAAGTTTTCATTCCTTCCAAGGAATTTCCCTGCTAGGTTGCAGGCACAGTGCAGGTATTGCAACAACAAATCCTGATCTATTCCAAACCATCTCAGAGCTGTTTGTCACAGGCTCAAACTGACCTCATCAGAGATTTGGTGTCTTAACAAATTTGGAATATGCCATCTAAAATGAGAAGGAGATCATTGGTTCCTGAATGTGCATGTAGACATCTTGTTTCTACCCCCAATTTGTTTGTTTCATGTATTCTTCCTTTCCCTACCCAAATATAATAAATACTGTGGCAAGGTTAAGGTCAGAAATAGATGGATTCTCTAAGTTAGCAGACTGGAAATATTCAAGGAATGAAATCAGCAGAACTGAAGCCAGCAATAATAGCTTTCATCTGTTATGTTTGCCTTCTCTCACTAATCTAATGCCCATGTTTTTGTAGGAAAGGAGTTAAACATAACTTTTTTTCCTCCCAGATTTATGAGTAATACGTAGCAGATCAGGCAGCTCACTCATGCAAACAGCAGCTTGCCAGTCTGCAGAAACATTCATCTTGAATACAATTTGTATGTGGGCTTTCTTAGCAATGTTGCAGTCCTTGGGTAAGTGTAGCTATTGATTTCACCTTTAGAATAGCAATTATAAGATATATATGCAATGTCAATGTTGTTGTTAATGAAACTTATCTTCCCTACTCAGTATTCTGCTTATTTGCTTAGCTATAGAACCTGAGGGAAGTTAAAAATCATGCTGCAGTACGAGTTGGTGATGTATTACAAAAGATAATCATATTTTACAAAGCATCATTCATCCTGAGTGGTCCCAAATTACTTGTGAAATATTTGCATAGGCACACATTTCCTAAAACAGTAGCAGAAAAGACATTAAGAGGCTGCCTCTGCCCTTTCAACTTCTACACAGAATTCAGGATGCAACCAGGTTTTGTAGGAGTCACATTGGCCCATGGAACTGTACCAGTACAAAGCAAGTCACACTTCACTCTGGCTCTGGAAGTGTAACAATGGATGGATGGATGGACCTTACATATTTTATTATCTCCAAAAACAAAGGGTTGGGTGGTCCTACTGAGACCAGATCTGTATTTCCACGCTGACTCACCCAGCTGGTTTTGGGTGTTATGCTCTTTTCTCCTTCCTATTTCTAGTTTTCTCCTTATAGCTAACCTCTCAAAGACAAATTGATGATGTGTTCTGGAAGACAACTGCATTTTTATCCAGCATCATGATTTCTGAACATCTTTGTCACCCACACAATTCCAGTGTTTCGGCAAGATTAATGGACACTTCCTTAAGGCAACGCTACAACAGCCGAGAGAACCTTCTGATGAGGGCAAAGTAGTTTATGGGGTGATCCATCAGAGCAGCCACTTTATGCCACCTAAAGACACAACACCCCTCCAATTTGTTTCAGATTCTACATTATTATGTTCCATAGAGACATTTGACTTCAGCCTGGGGTAAAATCCATAGGACTTCTCAAATCCTTTCTCCAACACAGAGAGAGGGAATATTAGACAAGCAGAATTACATACCTTCTGCAGTAATGTGGTTGAAGTGAATGGAAGGCTTTCTTCACAGAATACATGTTCAGTCCTTGACAGCTCCATCCCAGAAGAATCATTGCTGGCTAACATGTGCAGAAAACACAAGGCTTCAAGCCATCTTGCTCAGTTACCAACCTCTTCCTCACCACTTTTCAGAGCTATCTATTACTTCAGGATCTGCTCTGCAAGGAAACCTCTCCCTGAGCTACCCTACTCAGCAGAAAATCACCTACTCACACAAACAGGACCCCACCAACAGCACCCACAAGCCCCCAGCTCTCTAATTTTACAGCTCAACTGAAGGGACTTGAATACACCTGCAGACATGACTTATCAGCAATGCCCATGCAGGCTACATACATTATAATGATTAATTGTTAACAGGAATTTTAAGCACCTGTAAATTTGAAAAACAAACCAAGTCAATTCGAGAAGCTTAAAACTCTCACCTGAGTCACCCCTGTATCTGCTGCTAAACCTGTGATGTTAACCAGAGCTGATATTCAGGCACTACTCCAAATGATGTTGCCATTATCAGTGCCTCAATTCAGAGGATAAGGCCAAGGAGTCAGTGGCCAAACTGGTCTCTAAAAGCAGGTCAAGCAGAAACAATGCACTGGGAGAAATGAGAGAAAATGATCTGTTATCCTGGGGTTGAATATCAGCTGAGGCTCCTGGGCAATGCAAATACCAATGCTCAGGAGGATACCAGGCTCAGGTGTTTGGAAAGCAGCTGAAACTCACTGGGAAAAGGAGAGCTTTTAAAACCTCTGAAAAAGATTTTTTTTCTAAAGAATAAAATTATGTTTTTTTGGAATATGAAATAATTACTGCAAAGATTTGGGGGAAAAAAGAAGGACATTGCTAAACAAATAAAATTCCTATAAACAAACACATTTCTCAAAGAAATCAAAGGATTATGGCAAAGCTTGCCTGGGGAAATGGATGAAAAGCCTTATTCTTCATTTTCTCCCCCTCCATTAGGAGCCAGCCATGTGGAGAAATTATTAGGAGCTGTAATATTTCAACCTGTATTTTTAATCAGTCATCCAAATTAATGCAAAGCAGATGGAATGGACCATATTTTCCTAAATCACACACATTAAAATACGTAATTGAAGGTTTTGAGCTTGGAAATCAAAATGTGCGAAAACCATGGTCCCAAGTCCCATATTATCTACCCTGACCTAATCAAGGGCAGCTACCATGGATTCAGGACACATCTGGAGTATCTCCTGTACCACGCTGAGGACAAGCCTGTTTCAGGAGTCCTCATAAGGAAATGATTTGTAGAAATTAGGGTTACTGAAAGCGTGGTCCATATTTTGCCCCCTCAAACAAGGATTGGTCTAATCTATTTTTCACAGATATTTGTCTAACTGGTTATTAAAAATCATCATCAATAGTTCAAATGCAGACTTGAGACTGGTTTGACATGGGGCACATCTGCTGCTCTGACACGCTGGTATCAGAGCAGAGCCATCGATCCTGCCCAGGTCCACAAGGGACTCCATGTCCCATCCATAGGTCCAGTGAGCTAGTGCACTCCCAATGGGTGTGCAGGCCAGGCTTGTGCACCATGCTCAGTACAAGCTGGGGATCACAGAATCATCACAGAATCCTGATAGAATCACAGGGTGGTTTGTGTTAGAAGGGAACTCAAAGCTCATCCAGTTCCAACCCTCTGCCATGGGCAGGGACACCTTCCACTAGAGGCGGTTGCTACAAGCCCCATCCAACTGGGCCCCAAACCTGTGTTGGTGCAGCCTGGCAGGTCCCAGGGATGCGTGTGAGCCGACAGCATATGTACAACCAGGACAAACACGTCTCCCTCTCGCAGAGATAATCTGGCAAGAGCTCACATAGAGGTGTGAAGAAAGTTGTGAGAAAGGAGGGGAGAAGACAGCTGGCCTCTGAGCACAAAGCACGATCTTTCACACAGGCAGCAAGGCCAACAAAGCCTTTCCTCCCCCTGACACCCCTTATACTCCTTCTCCCTTCCTGGGAAGCTGCAGCTTCACTGAAAGACTAACGATGGTTTCTGCAAACTGCTCCTGACATTTGGAGACCAATTAAGCATATGTGCATCCACCTCTGCAAAACAGTGGAGAGAGCCGTGTAACAAGGCACCCTCTTTGCAAGGGGCAATTCTAGGACATCCTCCAGTGAAGTGTGTCTCAATTAGGATGTGCTTGATCATGCAAAAATCTCCAGCAGGGTCGGTGACTCTCACTGGGTTGTGCATCCTTTGCTCTACACAAAGTGCTTAGAAAAAGACCTTGCAGATTAGCCTGGTCGGTAGGATCAGTATGTAAAACAGAAAGTGATCATTATCGTTATCACAAACATGCAAACACGCCACCATTCATCCATAGCACTTGATAAGAGGATATTATTTGGCAGCTTTGGTTTGGACTAAGGGAGAGAGTTGTTTTTTCCCACATTTCCAAACTCTTTAATGAGCAGAAACTTCAAATTTCTGTTCCACTTCAAATGTTAATGGCTTTGCTTTCTGATGTGCAGAAATTGCCATCTTTGTACACTACAATG
Source organism: Melopsittacus undulatus (assembly GCF_012275295.1). Lineage (NCBI taxonomy): Eukaryota > Metazoa > Chordata > Aves > Psittaciformes > Psittaculidae > Melopsittacus > Melopsittacus undulatus. Next base: position 2,788,186 of record NC_047542.1, read on the forward strand.
GTAAGCACCCAGTGCTGATAGATGAAGCTGTGCACTGCTAAAAATGAATGGAGATAGGAAGGCTGGGTTCAAAAAACAAGTCTGAAGGGAAAACAGAATTAAACATGGCACAATATTCCCAGCTACTTCTATCAGAAATAGGGATAGGTATTTCTAGCAAATCCAGGGAAGGACTCCCTGTGCGTGAAGGGATTCCAAATTCACTGGAGATTGCTTGGAAAGGAAAACCTTCTCAGTGAAGACAGGTATATTTTTCACCACTCTTTAAATTGTAACTTAATAGTTAAGTAATGTTTTCTAACTCAACGTAAATAGATCTGTGTTAATCTAACACCACTTATTTCTGTATTCTATTCAGAGGAAAAACTGCTCTTCTGTTTCAAATCAAACAGAGTTTCTTCCCTGTTGGAGTGGGTTTGATCTTGTTGTTTCTCCATCTGCTTGTATTAACATCTGCAAATGAAACAAAAGCTTTCCCTTCTCACATTGGTTTGCTCCTTGTCACAGCTGGCAACACCTGCACAACAGCAGCACTGCTGGCCCCAGGTCAGGCTCCTCCAGGAGCTGCCTGTTCTTGCTGCAAAGCTTGTGCTTCATTTATGAATATTTTCCTGGCAGAATAGAATCATACAATCACAGACTGGTTTGGGTTGGAATGGACCTTAAAGCTCACCCAGCACCTCATCACCCTCACAGGGAAGAGCTTCTGCCTCAGATCTCATCTTGATCTCCCTTCTGTCAATCAAAGCCATTCCCCCTTGTCCTGTCCCTACAGCCCCTTCCACTAACTAGTAGGAGTGCAATGACAGCCTTGGCTGTCCTGCCTGGCAAAACACCACAGTAGAGCTGAGATGAGTCCAGTTTGGTCAGTTAGGCTGTGTTTAGAACAAGCCCTGAGGTAACACACACCCCAACCCACCCCCAGTTAAGCCTGCAACTGCAGGCTCCAGCCAGCAACAGGCAAGTCCCCTCTGCCAGGCTAAATCCATGGGCAAGCGGCCAGAGGAGCTGTGATAGCACAAACTGCCTGAGAATCTGCTCTGCTGCATCCAAATAAAGGAAAAAACCCACCGCCAGAAGGTTGGCTACTTGTGTACATGGAGAGGGAGGCTTCAAACAGATAAATCTGGAAGAAAGCACAAGGTCTGCAGGGGTTTTTGATGGATTACATTGCATGTTTGAACATAATACACATTAAGGCTGGAGACACTGATGCTTTGAATGGTGTGAAATTCCATCTAATGTGGGTTGTTTGCCTGACACAAACGATGTTTAACATGAGATGAACAAAGGCAAGAAAATCACTGCAGAGTTTCTGAGTGATGCTTGAAAAATTATATGCTATTTCTCCCCCCCCACTTTAAAATGCTACTTTTTTTTTCCTCCAGCCCCATAGCTCCCCCCCCCCCCCCCTTGGTAATGGCTTAGTAAATAATTCAGAGCAAAAACAAGAACCAGAACTGAGCGTAATAAAAATGATGTCTCTATCTGCTGTTGAGGCACATCGTGCCACTTAAGTAAGACAGATGGGAGGATATGTAGTACTTTGCTTAGTAAACTGCATTCAGAGAAACTGAATAAGCCTGAAATTAGAGCAGAGGGTGAGCTGGGGGTGGATGTACTGGTACAGTGTTGCCTGACAAAGATGCAGGGAAAAGTAATTTACTCTGAAATGACAGTTTGAAGGGGGAAGAAAAATAAACACACAGGAGGGAGCTCAGACTCATTAGCAGCCCAGCCTCAGTATTTCATCATTAATAATAATAAAGGACCCAGCTGAACCAGTGACTCACAATAACACTCAAGTCTCTGGGTCTCCATTTTTAGTTACCACATAATAAGTGGCAGTGCAGCGGGACGGCGGGATGAGGAATGGGGCAGACAGGACATGGGCTGCTGCTTCCAGAGCTGTGGAACGACAGGCAGACTCTTCAGGGAGCACAGCTGATTTATGCCAGGCCAAAGCACAGGCAACTACAGCTGCAGCATTCCTCCATCTTCAGTGGTGTGTCCCGACACCTGCAGAGCCAGCCAGGGCTGCTTGGGCTCCATCACTTCCATTTGCTTGTATGGATATTCCCTTTAGAAATCTATTCTCTGGCTACAGGTAACAGGGAGCAGTGGAGACAAAGGGAAATAGTGGGGGTGGCTGTGTGTGCCATGCTCAGAGCCCACCAGATAGGACAGCAACATGACTGGAGCTCAAACTAAGGCGTGAGCAGACAGAACTCTTGATTTTAAGGACCAGGGTTGATAAAAATAGTATCTTTACCATTTAACACTTGCTTTCTGTGTGAGGTCCTGCTTTCTGCAAGAGCCAGTGGCAGGACTTGATGTCTCACACAGAGCATGTCCCCAGCACCTCTCCTGCAGACAGGGAGGGCATTGTTCTGTCTTTCCCCAAACTCCTGGCTCCAGAGGTGATGTGCACACAGCCAATCAAGCATCCACAGTGAAGACAGACTTCAATGGAGAGGTACAGAGCTTGCTGCTTAACTCATTGATAAAATACCTATACCAGCAGGGAATTATGCCATAGATGAAATCCAAGAATGAAGTGTTCTCAATAGGTGAAATTCTTCTTATCCTTTCCTGCTCTTAGTGATTGTATAAAAACCCTGAGACCGGTGTTCCCAGCACAGTGCCTTCCATGAAGCAAGTCTGAGCTCATTCAATGTGTAAATGAGAGTGAATCAGGAACTTCCCGCTGCTCCCAACGAGAACACTTCCTGTAATTTGCATGATAAAATTCTGCTGATTTCAGATAGCGTTTCTCAGGACGGATTATTTGACACCCAGACTGTATGTCAGGGAATAAATTACTTTGCAGTGCTCCCAACTGATCAGAGTCATGAATTCTGATTTGCTGACATTGAGTCCCAAACAAAAGCGCAGAACCTTGTCTAATAGCGCGAGGCAAAAGGATAGTCAGGAAATATTAACAAGTTTCATATGGTAATTTATGTAAATATAAACCATAACTCAGTTGAAAAGATTTAGTTGAACCTATAGAAAGAGGCTGAAAGCCAAGATTTTAATGATAAAACATAAATTGATACTTAGTCTTTACAACCCAAATGTTGTGCTTTCTGGTACAGAACGAAGAGGGGGAAACCAGAAGCTTCGCTTCAAAAAGTGAAGTATTTCCCAGTTCTGAGTTTAGAATCTTTTCCAGAATTATGAATAGACCCTTTGAGATAACATCTCTGTAGAAAAAAACCTACAGCACTAAGGTTCAGGGTGTCACTGTCCTCGTGGGCTTATAGGGACACATCACATTTGTCCCTTCCATGCAGAGCCAGTGCTCAGTGTGGCAGGAGCAGGACCTAAGCACTCCCTGGGCTCAATCCATCCAGATTCTGAGATGGAAGCAAACGAGATCACAAGACAACTTCTTCCTGGGGGCAGGCATCATCTCTGCTGTGGAGATTGAGGGGGAGCACTCAGTATGCTGCTAACACGTGTAAGATCTGCCAGTCCGCTTGATCTGATGATCTGCTGATGCAGACAGTGAAGACACTGGGCTTGGTGTAGTTCTAGGTACCTTCAGGAAGCTATTTCCAAGCTTCTCAGAGCCAGCTCTTCCATGTCCAGTCTGAGTTTTGCATGGACCATGTGTTTTAATTAAAAACTTTTAATTAGTCTGCCCATAATCTGTCAGAGCTCTCATGCTGAGGCATAATTAATGTATTAAACCTCTACCTTGCAGCTTCCACTGTATGTGTGCTTTCAAAACAAATCTGTACTTGTGTTTGAAGGGCCATAACAATAACAATACTTGGCACTTCTAGCTGCTAGAATAACTGTATTGTGTGCATTTATCAAGTGTCTTTCCCCTGAGGCTGTCCAAAGGGCATCGGTAAGATCTGTGTGTACTCAGCACCTTGCAAGATTGAGCCTCCAGCACACAATCAATATTTGTAAATTAGGCTTCAGCCTTAAAGCAACGTGGGACTTTCTGGAGGTGTTGGTGCTTTATTTGGTTTCCAGTGGAAGCAAAATACCAAAGGCCTGAATGTGAGCTATACTGAAAGCCAAGTCTCCCAACACTCAGAATTCAAAGATAAGCTCTTCTAAATAGCCCAGTTTCCATTTTGGCACCAAAATAAGTATTTAGCCTCAGAATCTCTTAGCACATTGGATCTGAGGTTTAACTGAAAATGTACTTTCAGTTATAGGTGATCTTTGGTTGTTGGGACTGTCAGCTCTTGCTACAGCTGAATCACATAGAGAGACTTTAGCACTGCAGAATCAGGGCAATAATCTAAAGGAAAGGGGCACGGGACCTTCATGATAAAAATAACATGCTGTCCTGCTGAGATACTGGCTCATTACTGACTGTGGAAAAAGGTCATTTGCCAAAGCATGAACACTGTTCATATCCTCCTTTTCCCTGTCTGGTTTCACACGGAAATACTGATCCAGGACAGAGCTTGTTTTGTTTGCAATGATAAGAAGGCCACAGCCTGGTGTGATGTGGAGGAGACAACATGGACAAAGTATTTCAGCAGGAAGGTTTCTAAGAGAGATAAATACTTTGACTATATAAAGTCCCTGGGGAGACCCTAGAGCAGCTCCAGTGCCTAAAGAGGCTACAAGAAACCTGGAGAGGGGCTTTTGACGAGGGCCTGTAGAGAGGGACAGGACAAGGGGGAATGGCTTTAACCTGCCAGAGGAGAGACTGAGCTGAGCTCTTAGGCAGAAGCTGTTCCCTGTGAGGGTGCTGAGGCGCTGGCACAGGGTGCCCAGAGCAGCTGTGGCTGCCCCATCCCTGGCAGTGCTCAAGGCCAGGTCGGACAGGCCTTGGAGCAGCTGCTCCAGTGGAAGGTATCCCTGTTCTTGGTGGGGGGTTGGAACTGGGTGAGCTTTAAGGTCCCTTCTAACCCAAATCATTCCATGATTCTATGACCCAACCATCATTTCTGAGAACTAAGCACTATGGCCTTGTCTTTGTTGCTGAGAGGTTTACTTTTGAACATAACTATCCCTAGGCAAAAAGGATACAGTGAAGATAATGGGAGCATCACTATATTCTTACTAGTTTGTTAGAAATGACAGATTCACTTCAGATTGTATCTGTGCAAGCTGGTACTAACTGATAGTTGTCATCATTTCCTTATTGATGCTGACACATGTTAAGTCGAGCACTGCAGAGCAGATACTGCCACCCTGGCAGGCAGGTACATGAGAAGGGTAACACCTAAACCTGCCTGACCCAGCACATCCTAAAAGGAATATTCTGCCTGCAGCACACAGAGATACTAATGTGCTCAAGATCAGCCCTACTTTCCTTTTTTTCATGGAAAAGCAAGAGCAAATTCACCAGAATGATCAACTGTTCAGCAGCATTGTTCTCCCACCTTTAACAACAGGCTGGGGTGGGGAAGGACAGCAAATCTGGACTGCAGCTGTTTAATGGCAAGGGATGAAATTAGATTCCATCCACAACTGAGTCTAATTTCTGTGAGGACCATGAATCTGTCCTTGGAAAGGGTGCTCACAGGAGTGGATGACAGTGCTTACTCAGGGCAATGATGTATTTGTGTGATCCACATTAATTCAGTCCCAGTCTTTCTCCTCTTCTGCAGATGAGAAACTATTTTTTTGTGAGGGCTTTTGGGGTTTTGTTGGGGCTTTTTTGTTCGGTTTGAGTTCTTCTTCCTTGATAACAGTGCCCTCTTCCCAATCCAGGCCCTTTGGGGAAGCTTAGAGCCAGTTACCATTTCTATCACTGGATGCTTTTCATTTCTCATTAATCCCTTCCTCCCAATTTGCTGTTTCACCCTGCACTGGAACACGGGAGAGCTGGAGGCAAGCAAAAGAGGCCAAAGCCCCTTTGAGGGAGAGGTGATGAGATCACCAACCATCTGGAGCCTGTGGTCTTCCAAAGAAGAAACTCAAAAACTAATTAAAAATATTCTGTGTCATAAAGGCTAAACTGCCACTGGGACCAAGAATAAATTGGAGATCATTAGACCTTCATTTCTCTGCAGTATCTCCAAGTAATTTTAGCTCTGTGAACCAAACAGTTTGTGGCAGGGAGGAAAGCCAATATAATAGGAAGAGATTGCAGCAAGTCATATAGCTCTGAGAGCTCAGAGTAAGAGCTTTTGGCTCTTAAGACTGGTTTATTGCCACGTCTGGATGGTGCAAACCTCCAAGTAGCATGTTCTCCTCTACTGACAAAACGGGAAGATGGTTAAAATGGGAGCTATCCATGTCCCAGGAAAACAGGCAGAAATCCCTCTTCAGTTTTAGGCTCCTCCTCAGTTTCTGTCCCCCTTCTACCCCTGCTCACACATACCAGAAGCCCTTCTCCAGCCTCTGATCTTTGACTCTGAGCTCACCCCACCTACATGTGAGCAATCAGAAGTGGAAAATAGCAGTCTCTCTGTGACGCTCAGATGGAAGAGAATCATCTTTCAAGTTTCATCTCAGTGACGAAATCTCTCTAAGACATCACACAAAGACAGCACAAAAACTGGTGACCTTCAAGGCCACTAAATGGACTCACTTTTTCTTATTCTGGCTTAGACCAAAAGGTATCAGAGCCATAATTACCCTGCACACACAGGGTGCAGTGTGCTGCCTCACTGCCTGCTGAGGTCAGAAGGCTCATTGTCAACAAACCTTCTAATGGTAATCACACAAAAGGCAATTTCTCTTCCAGGGCCCATCACCCCATTAATGAACCCGTAAAGCTGAAGAACAGCAGTTTCCAAGATTTAGAGACATTTCTTTTCTTGTCTGAGGGCTATCAGCTCTAGAGAATAATTTCATTTTGCCAGGCTGCATGGCATCCAGGCAGGCACCTACCCTGAAGAAGGTATTTTCTTTCCCTTAAAGGACTTTCCATGTCATTACACTAATAAATTAAAATGTGTTTCTACTAATAACTCCAGCTATGTGGTCTCAATCTCTCTCTGCCACTTGATTTACCAAGACTCGTCTGGAAGGAGCTACAGAGTTATTTTTGCACCAGAAGTCTCAGGGTTGCAATCAACAACTTCATTTTTTGAGTCACTCAGCATCAGCTGCGCTGATTTCCCATTGATTTTTATCTCTAAGTAGCCTTTAAAAGCTGCAATAGCGAAGGCCAAATAGGAGGCTTTCAAACTTCTAAATGCAGGTTAAGGCTAAGAGCAACTTTTGGCCAAGTGAGGGAATCATGGAGAAGTGGTATGAAGCTGCCCCCCATTCTCATCTTACAATAGCTCTTCCTAAGAAAAGGATGACAGAAAAGGGAGCTGCTTTTGGAGGTTATTGCCCAGGCTGCAGGCAGCCTCCATACCTTGGGAAAGCTGTCACCTGGAGTTCTTAATTTCTATGCCTTCTTTAAAGATCTTCTTGTAATGTAGTGTAAAGGGAGACTGAGCTGCCCGAGACTGAGCAGCTCCTTGCAGGATAGGTCCTGATTTTGCTGGGGTTTCTTTCATTTCCCTCGTCCTTAAACAGGAATTCTTAATGCTTCATGTAAGAAGCAAGGAGTTTATCAGAAGGAGGAACAGTGAATCACTGTATGTGACACAAACTTTCTTTTCTTGGTGAAAACGGCCAGAACCCCATCAAAGCTTTCCAGAAGAGCTGATGAAAAGTGCTAATAGGAACTGGGTGTTTCAATTGATAACTCAGGATTATTCTAAGTGATGTGTTGAAATTTGGTTTTCTCTGATGTTTGAGCCCCTTCTGAGAGCTGTGGAGACCAGAACAAACACTAAAGATGAGAGAAGTGGAAATTCTGCATGACATTGTTTTTCAGCTTTGGAAAGATGGGTTTTATCTATGCACAAATAAATAGGACTTTCATTCCAGGGACTTTGCTGTGTTTTCAGAGCTTTCCTCTTGACTGCAATGCCATTTGAAAACAGATCCATGCGGTTTTATTTTGTCTCCTTCCATTAGTCTGACACCGTTGACTGAACAGCTCCTGTCCAAGGAGGACTGAGGTGAGTCAGGGACTGGGATCTGGAGGGAGTCAGAAAACCAGGAGGTTCTTCTAACTACTGATCCCATTTCTTTCTGAATTCATACCACTCAGGGACCATATTCATCTGGCTGCCATTCCTCTGTAATTTATGTTCAGGCATAATCTAGCACATCTAAAAGGAGAAGTGTTTTATTTTCAAAGGAAAGTGAGCAATTCATAAAACATTAAATGTTGACATTTTCTGGAGAATATAAAGGGCTCATTGCTCTGATTCAGGCCCTATTTGCATAATTTTTCCTTCTCTCACCACAGGTAAATCATGGTTAAATATTGAAGCATTTATCACCTGTGTATTTTCAAGCCAGACTTTTTATGAGCATAAAAGAGAGGGACACACTTTTCTCAATGCATCAACCTGAAAAAATATTTTGGCACTCTTCTTCCTCTGTGCTGACAAAATCAAGCAGACCTGGGCATAAACACCTCTCCTTGGAAGACACTCACCCTAGGATGACTTTTCATACTGTTCCTAAGGAAGGATCCAAAGCACTGCTCATATATGGCCAAAATGATGCATGGATTTACACTGTCATCTGCATAGTGGGGAACTACCCATGAAGAATGCTCATGAAGTATCAAGTAAAAGAGTATTTGGCTGTTTAGCCACCCACACCAGAGGTCCTGCTCTATCAACTGACCTGTTGCTCTTCAAGTTCATTGCTCTGTAACGCCAAGACATTTAGTTTGGCTCAGGATTACTGGCTACATCCTCTGCTAATTGAAACTGAGGTGACTTCATAGCAGATGCTGACATGGGGATAGCATCTTGTTGTCCAAGTTCCTGCTCTGCAACTCTACAATATGTAAATGGTAGTCAATTAAATATATATCTATTTTACACAATAGAAGCTTTCAGCCTTTCACAAGTGAAAACATGACAGGATAAAACGTGTCTGTTCTTACACTGTCCACTTTCATTTCAACTCCAAACTGTGACTGAGAGACAAATGAATAAGTGAAAAGAGAAATACTACTCTTTGTCACATAACATTAAACATTTTCCCTTGCCTCAGCCTCCATTTTCCCTTCTGTTGTCCTGATAAATAAAATAATACTTTGGGGATTTAGATTTACAAACAAACCATCTCTGTATTTGGCTCTATCTTCTATAGCAAGGCAGGAGGAAGGTTCTGTTACTCAATAACTAACTGTACACAGAAAATGCATACAAATTATTGCAGCTGTCGCTATCACAACTTAGGAGTAAATGCAGATGGCATGAAATAATATTCACAAACAGCTAATAGAATTTTAATGGCTTTAGAAGGAAAATAAAATGAAAGACACTGTATTTTCTTGTGATATGAAGGGAATTTACAGTGTGCCAGTGCAAGTAACGAGTCACTTTGGACCTTGCATTTTCACATACACAGAAGTGGGCAAGTCCCTCTGGGGTTTATTTATGGGGAATTTAAATAGCAATCATAATTTGTGAAATATTCAAGATGCATCTGCATAAAGTATGATGTTCACATTATGCAAATGTCATGTACGATGAATGAAATGCATCAAATGTCTTGAGGACACCCAGATGTTAAGCCTACCAGGATGCCAGGAAACATGGAAGGAGGTGAAGAACATGATTTCTCCTTGAGTTAACTGATTTTCATGTTCCAACATCACCTTCTAAACACTTCCATTCAAGAAGCAAGCTACAGTCACAGTTCACTTGCTGTGGTTGTCTTTTCCAATCATCATTCCCACATCCTTTTTCCCAGCACAGTCCAAGAACCAACACTGCCTTTTAAATGGTTAAATGAGACCATTTCCATCCACACATAGTGTTCAAATGGGAATGTCACTAGTTAAGCACTACATTTGGAGCTCTGCTTTCTTTCTATTTTTTGTTCTGCAGCCAACAAAACCGGCAGAAAGGCCATGCTACAACTCCCTGTGATGGGCAGTCATGTACGAGCACTGAGCATGGAGGAATTCCAGTCCTGGCACAAAACAACGGCCCAAGAACCGGAAGGCAGATGGGCTTTGCAGGGTGGCACAATGTCGCTCTGGCTTTTCCTTGGAGATTTGGGGGTACAGATCATAAAGATCCGTATGTGCTGAAGTGTGAAATTAATGACAGACTAAAAGCCTGTCACAGAAACACAGAATCACAGACTGGTTTGGGTTGGAAGGGACCTTAAGGCTTATCCAGTCCCAACCCTGCCACAGGCAGGGACCGCTTCCACTAGAGCAGCTTGCTCCAAGCCCCTGTGTCCAACCTGGCCTTGAACACTGCCAGGGATGGGGCAGACACAGCTTCTCTGGGCACCCTGTGCCAGCGCCTCAGCACCCTCACAGGGAAGAACTTCTGTCTAATACCTAAATCTATTAAAAAGATCAGAAGTTCTTCCTTTGGCTTTCTTTAGACATTATTTCATCCCCAGTACTGAGCATCCAGAACCATGCCCCCACACCCTAAATCCCATTATTTTTCATTAAGCCATTACTATGTAGACACCATAATACCAGCAACCTCTTTTCCCATGTAAAAGGGCTGTGTGACACAGCTGGGTTTCCTGGAGCAGAGGGCTCTGACCTGATGTCCCAGAACTGGAGGAATCACAGAATTCTGCAGCTCATGGTGCAAATGAATTCTCAGATAAAAGGCTGTTCATCTCCTGTACCACACACAAGGCTGACCAACAGAACCAGAAGCTATCTGTGATGAGGGCAAGGGATCAGATCATTTTTATTGGTAAAACAGTTATGAAGTAATAACTGCTGATTATCTTAGGAAAAATGTCTAATACTCTTCCTTGTCTTTGGGGGAAAGAGAAAATGACCATTATCCTGCTACTGCTGAAGAAAAGAAGTTTGATTTAAATGAACGAGGCATGTCAGTGTAGCTTTCCCACATGGTAGAGGAGGACAGGGCTGCAGCAGGTGGGACAGAGAAGATGTGAAACACGTGAAAAGAATTCACACACAATCAGGACCTGGCTTAGACTGTACTCACTAAAGTCACGAACAGGCCACCAGAGGGAATGATCCCACCCTGACCCAGAGGGAAAAGATTTGGGGTAAAATCCTTAAAAGTATTGAATCAACTGACACATCACATGTGATTTAGTCTCATCCAGAGCTGGTACCCCCAAGGAGCATCAACTCCTTTGCTTTTTCAAGTCTTCCTTGTGGACCAGACTACAACACAGCAGCATCACCAAGATGCTGTTTGGTGGTATCCAAAGTTATTTATTTCTTAACTGAGAATCTGAATAAAATTGAGTAAGTTCATAATTAAGTTAGAAATGTAAATCCCAGTTAACTTCGATGCTGCTGATCTTATTGATAAGGCAAATCAGTAACTGTCTTGAAATGTCAGATTACAACTGATGAAAATAATTTTACTATTGAGCAAATCATTTGCTGTTGTAAAAAATGGAATTTGTGAAAGGCAGTTACAATGATGACTATTGAATCTGTTTGCAGTGATAGATAGCTTTTAAATGCACGTAACTTGCCCACAAGCTGAAATTCATAGTGATTTTTGAGAATGTCCCCAGTAAAGGAACACTCAGGCATAAATACACATTTCTGTCTGACAGCAGAAGTATTCCACTTTAAATATGGCTATATATCCTTATACCTTCTACTCAGTTTAACTGGAGGAGAGTGATGTGTGTGTGCCTGTACTTAACAGCAGACAGCATGTGACACATAAGCTGGTTCCCACTCGGCAGTTGTTTAGCCTGAGACTCTTGGAAAGCCCGTCAGGACTCTGCAATCCATATGGAAGAGTAAAATCAAGAATATAATTTTTCTTGCACCAGACGCTATCAGACAAAGTGATTAAAACTACATCAGTCATTTGATGGAATAGGAATAGTGCCTATGGAGCGGGATGCTGCTACAGGATCAATAGCTTCTGTTTTATAACAAAACCCACATGCCTCAGCTTTGCTTGCAGTTTTTCTAGCAGTGAGGGGCTACTACACAATGGCTGCACTCAATTCCATTGACATCCGCTCTTAAATGTTATGGATTCCCAAAGAGTTCATGCAAATTCAACTTACATCTGTCATTAAAACACTCTGCTAACGTCTCTTTGAGAGTCACAACAATCATGGTGGTGCATGTGTACAGCGAGCACAGAGTTTCATATCCAGTTTTGGCTTCTAACAGCTTCTGTTGCAATCCTTCCTCTCTACAAATACCAACCCAACAGCCAGTCTGGGGAGTGAGGGATGAGAGGGACCTGATGGTCTAGGTAGGCCTAAGTGGATTGGCTCCTAATGTCAAGGCTGGCACATAGACCAAGCACCTTGTTTCCCCAGCAGCAGATTGGGAATAACAACACTTACACATGGCATCCCTGAGGAAATTGTGGGGATTAGCCTTTGAATATCTGTTAAGTGCCCTGGGGATAGAATATGCTAAGTGGAAAACTAGGTTATTAGCCAATCCCTCCTATTTAGTGCTTGCATTTATTTGTCATTAATAACACATATCAGAATATATAGTGGTAATAACATGATACTGTTCTTCCTTTGACTTGGGACTTCCTTGTTCTCTGTTGGTTTGTATTGTAGCTCTCCTTAATGTATTTCATGTGTGTGAGGGTGAATTTATACTGCAGTGAACCAAGGCACTGCCATTAATGCATCTCTTTCCCTCACCTCCTCTGCGTGCATGAATCTTCCACCTCCCTGATGCTGCACAGATATTAAACACATTATTCTGCTTTGATTGAATACTAGTGAAATTAAATTTCTTCAGTGACTTACTCCTTTCTGCCAAAGCTGGGCAGGGAAAATACACTCAGGGAAGTAGAGAGAAAAGAGAGAAAAAAAGGAAAGGATCAAGCACTGAACTAAAGAGGGACCATTTTCACCTCCGTTAGCGGCTTTATGCTAGATATGATAAATTTTAGCTTCAGTGGTGCAAATTCCAACATCTGCTCCATCTCTGCCTCCCAGACGTGTTGACAGGTGTAGTCTCCTTTCAGTATTACTTGGGAGCTGACAGATGGACTGTCAGCAGTAAATAAAGGGTAAATCCCACCGGCAGTGGCAAGAGCTCCTGAACTTTTCCTTTGTTTTCACTCACTTGATTTCATGTCTCTAGACTCTGTACGCACTGTCTTAACAGCATTTAGCAAGAACTTCCTTCCCTTTAATCCTTCCTCTTATCTCCCTTGAGAAGATGAAAGCTAAATGATGTTAATCTGCCAAATATTTCTGATCATTAAGAGTGCAGTAGAAATTACCACCCTGACTGGAAATTAATTGTAAAATAAAATGAGCTGGAGGGTTTGTCACAATCTGAATGTTGGTTCTGCTCTCATGATGAAAGACAGCACTCTCCCAGTCTAGTATTCAGTGTACAACCAGAATTGGTGACACAGGGCATCAATGAGTCCACTCCAGGGCCAGGCTATCCCATGGTGCTCGCCTCCAGATGCTCAACATGGAGTATTTAGCAGTAAGGACATGCACCAACGTCCTAGCACTGCCCCCTTAATTCTGCCTATAGCATTTGCTGCTTTTATGTTGTGACTGCACTTGACATCTGGTTTTGCCAGTATTTAGCAAGACTGAGATACCACCACTGGTTTCCCTTCCCAGCTTTGCCTCCAAAGCCAGTTCGCTGCATAGCTTTCTCCCATGCAATTCAGTTACTGGGCCTTGATATATCTCCTGTGAGGAGGAAGACGCTTTAGGTCCTTCACAGTAACTGAAGCAAAGCGTTTAGGCAGGAGATGAATGAAGCACTTGTATAAAGAGAGGTAACAAGTATTCTACTGAGTCAAATCTTTTCAGGTAAGCATCTTTGTAGATTGGAAAGTATTATTACTTCAAAAGGAGAGCCACCAACACCCACAGATCCCTGCAAAGGTAAGGATAGTACATGGCTGTCCAGAAAAGGCCAAATCCATGGCTGATGGGACACTGACAGCCAAGATCTCTTGCAATTTGTTGTTTCTCCTTTTAAAGGCTTTGTGTAATTGTCAGTAATTAATGCTCAATAACAACCGAATCCATGCAAGACTCATTAACTGTACACCCTCACAGAAACCCCAGCAGATGCCTTGCACATTACAGTTATTGAATGGCATTGGTACAATGAAAATCTGCGCAGCCGTGGCACACGAGGACAAATGTTCCCCCACATTGCAGTTTCTCTTCACCATAAACCTGTGACCTGACACACAACCTCAGTTAAACAGGAACTGTAAAGCCAATATAAGATGGTTGAGGGACTACAGATTTAATTATCTGAAAGTTTAGTTGCTCACAAAGTTTAGCTGTAACAAGAATAAAGAAGCTACAATACTTTTTCTGCACCTGTCAGGAATACAGGAATTCCTACATGCAGAAAGATCCAAAGCCACTAAAGCCAGCAGTGAGAATCTCATTTGTTCCTGTGTACTTTCACTTGGGTCTGAATGCATGGAATAAAATAGCAGGAGGCAAATCCTGATTTTTTTATTCTATTCATATTCTTGCAAAACCCCTGCTAATGTCAGCTAGAGCTCAAGGGGAACACGGGCAGTGCCACGGGGAAATAAACTGATCTAACACATCTTTACTCAAAGCTTTCTATCTACCCATATCTTCCCAGACTATGAGTAAATCTGTCTCTAAGGGACAAAAGAAACATCTCTGGGATTTGGTCATAACCATGAAGGGAAGTTTGTCATGTCCTATTAGAGCAAGTTTTTCTTGGATTTTGTAATTCCTCTTCAGCTGCTGTTGATATTTATAATACCTGAGCAGTACAAGTAGAAATAAAGAGAATCCTTGAATTCTTCAACAAGAATGAGGTTACCCACTGGGAAACAGAAACAAGCAAAAGCCACTTTGCTGTTCTTATTTTTCTGATGGAAGAAGCAACGCTACAGAGGAATTTGCTGGCTTTCCTGTTGGATACATCAACAATCTTCCTGTATTATAAATCACATTTTGTTGCTATTTTTTTTATATTACTTGCACAGCTCCCCTTAGCTTAAAATATTCCATGCTCATGAAGGTTTTGATAACCTGTCTATCTCCTATCAGCAAGACAGTACAAAGGCATTTTCTGGGTAATACAAACTGTTCTGCACCAAGCAGTGGGAATCACCCAGGTGATTGTGCAGAACAGCAGAGGTGCTGCTAACCTGCAGTTAGAACCTGGCTCTAACCCTGCCCGGCTTGGTCCAGGGGACCTGAACTGGCAGGGAGGCAGGAAACAGCAAAAGCAGAGCTGGCAGAGAAGTGTCTCTGCTCCTGCAGCATGCCCAGTCAAATGGGAATTGGCATCAGGTGCTGAGGAGTGTATTTGCTCATGCAGAGCCATGCATTGCTGATGTTGCTGACCTGGAAAGGGACCTTTTTACCAGGGCAGGTAGGGATAGGACAAGGGGGGATGACATTAGGAAGAAGCTCTTCCCTGTAAAGGTGGTTATGCCCTGCCACAGGGTGCCCAGAGAAGCTGTGGCTGCCCCATCCCTGGCAGTGCTCAAGGCCAGGTTGGACACAGGGGCTTGGACCAAGCTGCTCCAGTGGAAGGGGTCCCTGCCCGTGGCAGGGGCTGGAGCTGGATGAGCTTTAAGGTCCCTTCAACCCAAACCAGTCTCTGATTCTATGATCTGGCAGGAGCTGCGACAGACACCTGCTCTATGTTTGGCCTGAGCTCCTCCTGTGAACAGCCAGCAAAGCCCCAATCCTGAGCACTGCCTCCTCAAACCTCTTCAGTATGAAAGGATTAGGACACAGAAACTGCATTAGCTTTCATATGCAGTCACATGTCAAACCCAAACTGATCAGGAATAAAATACTCTGATGTAACTTAGACAAACATTCAGAACTGCCTATAATACATACATAAATGACAGACCTAGGGAAAAACTGAACCACATTTTAACTTCAAAGTCTTTTCTTCCCCTTAGGTTGTAGCTGCTTGCCAAGACCTAGTGAGTCCGTAGATCTGGGGTTTCCCTGCAAGAGCTGGTGAGAGTTACAAGTGCTTAAAACTTATTTAGGAAGACAGTATCTTTGCAGTCATTAGACTCATGAGGCTGCTTTTCAGGCTGAGAAGCAGCTCTCCAGAGCAAAACTATTTGAACACAAAACTTAGACTAGAAATTTTATAATACTTGGCTTAAAAGATATTAATTTGGGGAGTGGGGAGGGGAGTTAATGAATTTCACACTTGGGAAGTGCTATCAGATTTTGGTGCCATCTGCTTATGCTTAAGACAGTTTCCCAGGCAGCTTTCCTATGCTGCCTCAAGCCTCTCCTGGTGCGAGACCATGTACAAGGGTAACCTCCGTGCTGGGCCTCCCAGGGGAGCCTTTATCAAGCATTACAGTCTGACACCCAATATATGTGCAGTTAATTTATAAATAGCAACAGCTTGGAACTACTTTGTTGAAGGAAAGGGCGAAATGAAATAGAATGAGAAAAAAATGGTACATCATGTGGTGGAACAGATTCACACTCTTCTAAAGACAATTCTGCATTTGTTCTATACTGGATTCATTTAGTCTCTATTAATCCCAAAGCATAACAAATTCATAGATGAATTACTTCACCCCCCCAGTGAGAAAGCAACAGAATAAGCAAAATACTAGCACCAACATAAGGTGGAAAGACACAAGCACATGAGGCAAGTTACTGCATATTTTCAAAGGAAATAAAATGTAATTGCTCTTCTTAAAGACTACTCAGGACAACAGAACTAACTTCTAGAACAGCCATGAGCTGCTGCTTCTATAAAGTCATGGGATACACATCCCAGCAATTTGTCTGTATCAAAAGACAGAGCATGTCTTTGAACAGAATAAAGCACCAAGTCAGAGGGGACTCATTTTCTAGATGGTAAGAATGATGACAGAGTATGTCGGAGATCTTCAATGCAAACAGTCACCTCCCCTGGCACCCCTCAGCTTGTGAGATCTAACAGGATCACAGAACACAACATGGGATGAACAGGGATTAAAGTCCTCGGAAAAGACGCAGCTGAAAACACCAGGGTGTCAACAGGAATCCCAGTAATGGCATTTGTAAATTCACAGCTACTGTGATGAAACTGGAATTTAGAAGTCTTTTGTTTTGGGAGATTTTTTGCATGTTTTCCTACAGTTACAATTGACAGCCAGATGACTTTACACTGCACAGTTTGTCTGTATCTGCTTTTGTTTGGGTGTGTTTCTTTTGCTGTGGTCACTTCAACATGGCCTTGAACACTGCCAGGGATGGAAGTGTCTTTAATATATTTTGTTGAGTCCTTTAATGTATTTTGGGAGGTGGGAGTGAAAATGTCCATTTTGGAAAAAGATGGAAAAGAAACAACATCTCTACAGAGATTTGTTTGAAATTTTGTGCATGAGGATTTCACAGAAAGCTTTCTGCTGTTGACCCCAGGTGGTACATACATAACTCCTCCAGCACAGAATACACACAAACCTTATCTAGAGACATTAAAGAAAGCTGCTTGACACTGAAAATCAAATTGATTTCTTGCCAAGATTTCACAAGGGCATGTGTGACAGCAAATGACATGCTTAAGCCTTGCAAGAAGAAAATAAACATGTCCAATGCAAAACCCATCAGTTTCTGTGCCAGCTTGAATTATGCACATCTGTACTGATTTGACACCCAGCCTGCTTGGCAGCAGAGGCAAAGTGTGTGTTGCCACAAGCTGAAGTAGATAAATAGGGTAGAACAGCACTCACCATAAGACTACAGAGAAAGCAGCTCATAGATGTAAGGAAATAGTGTCCTTTCTCTTTGTTTCTCACATGCCTGTTCAGGGAGCAGCTGCTTGGAAAGTCACTGCTGCTACCTTGGACTTGATTTGTCTTCATTTTTGTTCCTTTTGTGCTATGTATTGAACAGTTAGCCATCAGGAAACTGCTGACTTCCTGTCATCTTATAACTAGGAGAGAATTTCACATCAAGCAGAAACAGCCTTTCTCCAAAGAGTCAGCAATTTAGTGCTTTAAAGCACTTTGATGGGTAAGAATACCTGAAGAACACACCCTTGCTCCAAATCTGGCTGAGCAGACACTTGAACACGAGGCTTCTACACCCAGAGTGACTTCCTACCACTAAACACTGGGCAATTTGGGGTCCCTCTCACCAAGTGCCTTTTCATTTCCTGGAAATTTGTATTCCTGTGTGAAATGAGGTCTGAACTCCAATTTTTAACAAAAGCAATGAAAAGTGGATTGCTCACTCTTGCCCCACACAAGGTCTCTTATCCCTCTCTCATTTAATTTCTCTTAAATTATTTGTCAAATTGGAGTGCAGACTCTTCAGGTCAAGCACCATTCTTTAAAACAAGTGTACGTATCACTTCCAATTTCACTACCTGGTGAACAGAAACAAATGTTTCTTTAAGTCCCCTCATACTTCCATCCACCAGAGATTAATGAAACTGCCACCTCCTGCTGTGCATTTTGTTATATTAACATAAAGTTTCAATTGCACAGCAGTTTGATCCATTTGTGTTTATTTAACTCCTGTGTTCTGACAGGAGAAGATGGAGACTCTGCATAATTAATAATGACCCAAGCAATCTTACTTAATGCCTGTTCTGAAACCCCTGACTATCCTGGTTAACTAACGACATCTATAATAGTGTCAGACAGGTAAAAGACTCCTTTAGTCTGTTGAGATATTATTCACCTGAGATTATCAATGGGTGGTTTTTAGCTCTTGCCATTAGCTAGAATTGCTCAGGTCATTCATAAAACTTTTTTTTACTTTTCATGAAGGCAGAACAAAAGCAGGGCTGGAGCAAAAAGCCATGTGCACCTGCATGAACCTCCTGTTTATATAGATACTGCCATAGTTCTCCTTTGCTCTTACAAAGGCAGAAAAAGGGATTGTAAGAGTTCTTCCGGTTATAAGCCATTCTCCCAACAGCTTTAGAAGCATCAATGACTCAGGATCACAACAAGCTGTGCTTGCTACAGAGAACCAGAGAATCACAGACTGTTTTGGATAGGAAGGGAACTTAAAGCTCATCGAGTTCCAATGCCCCACCACAAGCAGAGATACCTTCCACTAGGCCAGGCTGCTCCAACCCATTCTGCCTAAGATCTCATCTCAATCTCTCCTCTGTCAGTTTACAGCCATCCTCTCTTGTCCTGTCCCTACCCACCCTTGTAAAAGGTCTCTCTCCAGATTTCTTGTCACCCCCTTTAGGGTTACCTCCATCCTCAAGACCTCCCTCTGCCCCCACAAGAAGACAAACAGCTTTAGCTACCTGCTGGGTCCAGGTGCCTTTCCCTGTGATTGGAAGAGCAATCAGAGCATCTCCAGGCAAGCCCCAAATACAAAGCCCTGTCTGTGTGATCTTAGCCCAGACTTCCCATCAAACCTTCTGTTTTGGCTCAGTTTCCCTTTGATTTAAAAACACTCAAACACAGCACAAACACACACAAACAAGCACAGCAAACTATTCACACTGTGAGTGAATCTCCAAGCTGTAGCCAGCACACCAAGAGCAATGCTGCTTTAACTGTTGTCCCAGCTTATGACACAGTGAGCCTTAGCTGTCCTTCCACATTTAGTCTATACCAACACTATTTTTACTTTCATTTACTAGCAGTTTTGAAGGGATTTAAAGACTTCTTGGGTGCATGGATGGTGGGTTTGTGCTTCATACACCTGTGGCAGACCAGGCCAGAAGGTTCCAATTAAGAGGGATTAACAGCAAGCAACAGCCAAGAGATGCTATCTAAAGAGGATGTGGGAGATGTCAAGCTCGAAGTGGGCAAAGGCTTTATTTCCTCCAACGAAGTAAACTTGTAGTTCCTAACACCAGAACAATGCCATTTGCCAAATCAGATGAAACGCTTGTAACAGGGGCTAATCAGATTCTACATTAATGAGAGAAAATATGAAGCTAATCAACACCCAGGCAGGTCTCTAGGCTGCAGGCCTATTAAACTTCATAAAAAATTAATGACTGAAAGAGCAAAATCGTTTGTAAGGGGTCTCCAGTGGCAGTGGAAGCATCTTGAGTACCGTTCACCTCTCATTACACTGAATTAGCCTCACTTGCCAACCCCAAACACCAGCTACTGAGCCACAGTTTCTGCTCAGAACTGGATAACTGCTTCAGGAGAGTCCTGACATATTTATCCATTCATCTTCCTTCCTTCACACCTTCTGCTCCACTTTCATGATGGCTTTTTCCATTTTAATTAAGGAAATTTGTACTCTGCCAGCTCCCGGGAAATACCTTTGTTCCTTGAGGTCTGCAGACATCCACGGTGAGCAGGAAGCAGTGCTGCTGCATCGGCTGCTGTGGAGTGAGGGGTGGCAACCTGGAAAAAAGAGCTGGTGTGAGAACAGAGAGTGCAAAAAAACCTGCGGCCACATCAGAGGGCTGGAGCAGCTCTGCTCTGGAGCCAGGCTGAGAGAGCTGGGCTGGGGCAGCCTGGACAAGAGAAGGCTCCTGAAGGGGAGACTTGGAGAGGGGCTTGGGACAAGGGCCTGGAGGGACAGGCCAAGGGGAATGGCTTGAACCTGCCCGAGGGGAGACTGAGCTGAGCTCTTAGGCAGAAGCTCTTCCCTGTGAGGGTGCTGAGGCGCTGGCACAGGGTGCCCAGAGAAGCTGTGGCTGCCCCATCCCTGGCAGTGCTCAAGGCCAGGTTGGACACAGGGGCTTGGAGCAGCTGCTCCAGTGGAAGGGGTCCCTGCCCGTGGTAAGGGGTTGAAACTGGATGAGCTTTAAGGTCCCTTCCAACCCAAACCAGTCTGTGATACAATATGATTTTTGGTTTCAAGGTGTTTTCCTTGGAAATAGATTTTCATTTTGGAAATGAAGAGGGGAAAGCTTTGCAGGCACTGGACTCCTGTCAGAGTAACTGGAATTTAGTCTCAGTTCTGCCGGTTTCACTGTCCCATCTCTAGCAGGTTATGAATTACTAATAAGATGCAAAACTGTAGATCATAATACAATGAACTACAAGATTGGAAACAAGACAGGTTCTTCTGGCTTACATTCCTTGAACAAAATTGATACTCCACTGATTTCAGCTATTCTAGTCAAGTATAAATAAGACACGTTAAACCTGCCTGGTCCAGTTCTTTTTCTCACATGTATTGTTCAAGTTTTTACCTAATTGCAAGGTTGTGCACAACAGATCACTTGAAGTGATAGTTGGTATTCACTGCTGTGGAGGTAAAACAATCATTTCTTACATTTTTTGGCTGGGAAAACAAAAGACCATTAGAGCAAAACTTAAATGTTTAATGCATTATGTAAATTAGCTGTTTAAGTACATGCCTAGATCAGTGAATGAAAAGTAGAGGAGGTACATTAAAAAGTATGAGAAAGACATCTGGAGGATTCAATAATCATTGTTTCAGTACATGTGTCTCAGAAGACCTGGAGGTTTTGATCTGAAACATCTTCATGCCTGAATGGTTGTCAGGGGCATAGTCCCAGTCTTATTTATAACCTGATGCAGCTGGATTAAGCACCTCTTGTTTCTTAATCAGGTTACAAGAGATTGTCATTTATGTCTTCAGTACTGAGACATTTCATTTTCTCTCTTTATGTGGTGTTGCAGTACAGTAGTTGGAATTCGTTACCATTTATGAACCTGCTTGGAGAATGGAAGTCCCACAGCTTGTCAAGGCTTAATCTTTGCACATGGCACTGGAGACAAGACCACACTCTCTGCTGCCTGGGACTTTAAAAAGTCATTTCCCTCCGCACAAGTAAGTGTCTCTTTCTGCCACTTTAGTATAGCAGTAGATGAGATTTGCTTTGTTCTCAGCTCCCAACCATGCATGGAGCTGCATGAGATGCAGGGCAATGAAAAGAGTGCTTTCATGGACTCAGTCATACTGAAATCACATGTATTTGCTTCAGGAGGAACAATGCAGAGCAGTGAATAACTACAGAACATTATATAGAATCACAGAATGTTTTGGAAGGGAGCTTAAAGCTCATCCCGTTCCAACACCCTGCCATTGGCAGGGACACCTTCCATTAAACCAGCCTGTTCCAAGCCCCATCCACTGAACACTGCAGGGATGGTAGCTTGAGTTGTAGGATCTATGCTGTGTTCCTATATATTTATATAGGCAATAAGCTGTGGTTGCAGTTTGAGCAATGCCTGTGTGAGATACAAGACAAACTGCAATCATAGATACATCCTTTCTCGTCCTTCCCCTAAAAGATTAGGGACAAATTCTCACCTGGCAGATGAGAGTTCTCAGTGACAGAGTTCAGACTTCGGGAGTCCAAAGAGTTGAATTTCACAGCTTAGTACACAGACAGAGGGGATGCAACTTGTTTAAGTCAATGGTAAAGGCAGATCTATAGTTTATCTTTCCTGACTATCAACTTAAAGTGTCTCCATTTAGAAAAAAGCATGCAACCCCTTTGGAGATGAAGATTTATACTGTAAAACTTTACTCCTACAGAAGATAAACTATAAAGTTGTCCTCCACACTGTCAGACAGTCCCACCTTGCAAGAAGTTGCATATGACAAAATTGCATGAGCATCCCAGCAAAAAAGGGGCAAGAGTAAGTAGAAAGCAACTTGCCTGACAGCTGAGTGTTCTTTAGCACTTTCCAAGCATTCAGTTACTTGAAAATAGTTTGGATATTCTTGTGTAACAGAGGTGGGATCTACTGAAATACTAAGAAACCTCTCATTT
Source organism: Melopsittacus undulatus (assembly GCF_012275295.1). NCBI lineage: Eukaryota > Metazoa > Chordata > Aves > Psittaciformes > Psittaculidae > Melopsittacus > Melopsittacus undulatus. The sequence goes on from NC_047542.1 coordinate 2,810,786, forward strand.
AAAAAATCTAGAACTGATTCATCACCCTTGTAGCTATGCTGACTGAGAGGCTGTGAAGGAGGAACTGCTGGATTTGAGAAGGATACAACAAAGAAGGTGGGACAAATGGTGGGAGCCTTTGATGACCACACAGAGAATACTACGTCAGTAAAAAGACAGATGCAGCTCTTCCTCTAATTTATTATCTACACTGTCTCTTCCAGGATCACTTTGTCTGCAGGGCAGAGGAAGGGGCTGTGTGATCTTGCATGAAGTAAGAAGGGAGGACTCATGCAAAGAGCTCTGAAAAAGGAAAATAAATCTATTGCTTTGGTTCCTTGGATTCTTAACTTCTTCAGGCAGAGTGAATTTATTACTGAATCTCATCTTGTCACTTACATTCAGTTAGAATGCAATAAGTGAAATCAGCTCATTAGAAATCCAGGCGCGTATTCATGTGGTTTTTGCTTCTCTTTTGGGACTCCTCTCCTGTGTAAATAAGATACATAATAACCCTTCTCCACATTTTATACATGTGCGCTGCTTTTCAGCCATAAATGTCACAGTACTAGCATAATTATCCCAATTTTCCAGAAGAAAAAAGAAGCACAGAAGGGTCTGATCCACAAATACTAGATGTGACAGCTAAATTTGGAGGCCCATGTAGAGGGCAATTTTCAGTCCTCCCACCACCTCATCTGAAACAAGGACGAATTGCTCAGGCAATTGCATCAAAATACCAATACCTGTAGTTAGGCTCAGATTTCCAAACTAACTCAGAAGATTGTTCACAGTTGGATGTTCCTGCCTTTGAAATAAATAAGATTTCTCTTTGCATCTGAAGGGGGATCTGTGTTCTGTCAGAGATCTGATCTCCATCTTAGGGAGATGCTGGCACACATAACCTCAGAAATTAAACACTGAAAGGCGATACAGTTCTTGGAAAACAGGATCGTGAGGTATTTTCTATGGTCTGAGTAGAACAGGTTTGGGACAAGGGATTTCAACTTGCAGAAGCCTTAGAATGATGCTGTAAACTGTAACTGTCTGAGAGAGCTGTTATGGGTGCATTGAAACAGAGTTTTATCTTGTATTTAGGCACTGACTGGTTAAGTCCATCAGCTCCATCTTAGCACATGCAAGCACTCACATGGCACAAAAAGGCATTTTAAATGCAAAGTGCATTCTCTGGATACACCAGCCACCACTGCAAATTAAAGCCACTTAAATACTGCTCTACCCTGAGCTGGCAGGGATGGGGCAGCCACAGCTTCTCTGGGCACCCTCTGTGTCAGTGACTCAGCACCCTCACAGGGAAGAACTTCTGCCTAAGAGCTCATCTCAGTCTCCACTCTGGCAGGTTAAGGCCATTCCCCCTTGTGCTGTCCCTCCCTCTAGGCCCTCACCAAAAGCCCCTCTCCAGGTTTCTTGTAGCCCCTTTGGGCTCTGAGCTGCTCTGAGGTCTCCCTGGAGCATCCTCTTCTCCAGACTGAGCAACCTAACAATTTGTTTTTAAAAACCCACCCAGAGCACAGATGACAGGGAACAAAAAGACAGTAAGACCCAACAGAGCTCACAAACTACTCAACAAGATACAATCTCTCTATGCTCCACCTATCCCCCAAGGACCTACCAATTTTCAGCTGACAGTGCCATAGATTTAGCTCCATTTAATTTCTGAATTTACACAAAGACACTGTAAGTGATTGTGATTTTCCAGGGGAAAAATAGGGTCTTGGTGTATCTAACCCTCTGAGTATTTTAATCTCTAAATCAATAAAATCCATTAAACAAATTGCTCTCCCCCCTTCTCCATGCATCCTATCCAAACAAAACCGGTTTGCCGTTATTTATTTATTTTGAGGCATGTTTCACAGTTCTGATGATGGATTGAGCACTTCTGCTGCTGCAGTTCAGCTGTCGAAGGGCTGCAGCAAAATCACAGTTTCAAACTTTGAATGGAAACAAACGGCCTGTAAATGCAGTGCTCGAGAGGAAAAGACACTCCACAAAAAGCCTGAAATGTTTATAGATTTTAGGCTTCATGCTCTGTACGTGCAAATCAGAAGTAATGATTAAAAACAGCTCTTCTCTTTGGAAAGGTTAAGTGTCTCATCTCATACAAAGGAACTCTGTGTACCAGCACTCTTAAATCCTGAAGTGAGATCAAGTGCATGTAGTCTTGATAGCAGAATATTTAGTGATAAAGAATGAGTATCAGGGAGGATTGAAAACATGGAGAGCAGGCAGATGTGCTGCAGCACTTGGAACTGTACTGACGAGACTGAGTCAGAAATTCACCCAATAGAGAACATAAAAAAAAACCCAGAGGAATAGCTGGAGATTCATGGGTTTAGGTGAGGGTGTATCTTTACCATGCTGAGGAGATAAAAGGATGTCATTTCCTACCCCCTCTCACAAGGAATTCCTACTCATTCTGGGTACGGACTAATCAACAGGAAAATCTCTTGGAAAACTACATGTTAATATAAAAGTGGTCACAGACTTCCTTTTTCTCAGGTTTTGGAAAGTAGCAAGAGCACCTTCAAAGTTACAGTGAAGATAAGGGGTGGCTTTCTCAGATACAGTCTTCAGAGCCAGCTTTGTTGATGACTATGGCTAGCAAATTATAAACCTAATATTTCCAATATACTTTAAAAGAATCGTGGGCCTAGAACACAGTCTGATCTCACTGGAACTGCAGGAATACATTACACACAAGTTTAGGTCTGAAAGCAGTAAGAGACTTTTCTCTCTGTCTATCAGCCCATTTCACACCCAGCAAACAGTGAACTATGTCGAGATCCGTGTGTCTAGTGAGAAATATTTTTCTTACTGGCCCTTTGAAGCTAGTGAGATATTTTTCTACATTAAGTCTCTAAACATGACATTAAGCTGAATGGAGAGGAAAGTAAAGGGGCTGGAAGAGTCCATAATTAATTTTCTGACATTTGAAGAACAGTGACATTGGGTCTTATCTGTCTGTGATGAAATAATCCACAGCCCTGAGGCAACTGACAGTATTTAGCCAGTCTTCTGATATCCAAATAACAACTTATTATGGCTCAGACTCCACACAAGGACAAAAAAAGGAAAATGAACAAAATAATAATAATAATAAGCAAGGGTTTGAAATTTAAGCATTGTAGTACTGTTATGGCTGAGCTTCTCAAGCAATGAAAATCCATTTTTGGTGTATTGGCATTACAAAACACAGGGTTAAGATGTTAAGTTCTAGCTTGATTACAGGCCAGCACTCTGCACCCCTGGGTTTGGATGCTATGGGCATGTAAGAAGAAATGCTCTGCTGGCATGAGAAGAGGGAAGTGATGGGGAGGAAGCATGAACTGCTGAGGAATATGAAGTACTAGCAAGAGAGTCTGGAGCCTGGGACTGTGGATCACAGATGTTTGCTGCTGGGAGAGGAACTTGTTTTTGTTGGCTGCATTTAGGGTTATCTGAAAATGGACCCAAATAAGGGCACTGGCCTAACATACCCCTCCATAGTTACCCATCCAGCATTCCCTGCAGAGATTTCACACACATGGTCTAACCTGCCCATGCCACTTAATTTTTCTGTTTCCTGGTACAAAGAGGGGAATAAGAAGATAATGCTTTGTCAGTCTTGTCTATACAGATTAGGAACCCTTTGAGATCAGATCTGCTCTTAATGAGTTTAAAACAAAGGCATGTTGCATCAACAGTAATGCTAAACCACACAGGAACTGTCTGGATTCCCTTTTAAGGGGGGAGAAATAAAGCAAACAGCAAATGCCAGGAGTTTGCAATTAGCAGCTACTTGCAGTACCAGCAACCAAAGCAACCTACAGGAAATTTCCCTTCTCTGACCACAGGACAGCTGCCAGCCCATGGGAAAGAAGAGGTTTTGTGAAGGATCCTTCATTTTGACTTCCTGAACGTGCAAAAAGCAGCAAATCTTGGAATACAGTGAACCCATTTAAACAGTGTTTAGCAAGATAATTACAGCAGCTAATTGCCAAATAATAATAATAATAAAACATCTTGAAGTTTGTTAATGGATGGGTTGAAATACGCTAATTCTTAACAGATAGCAATTAATACAGGCTTGAGTATCCAATAAATTAAGAGACCTCATCTATTTTGTACTGGAGCCACATGATGACATTTTATGTGATGACAGCTCTGGCTGAGAGATATATCTGGAATTATTTTATTTTTATGGGGACAGACAGACATTCTCAAGTGGGAGCTAAATGAAGTTAAAGCCCTTTTGTAAACAGTTTGTAATCCCTGTATTCATTAAAGTCAAAAGAAATTGTGCTCTTAATCAAGTCTTCATTTTAAAAGGATCAGAACTGGACCTCTCCTACAGCCTTTTCTTCTCTCCTCACTTTTCCAATAATCACAGATCAAGCTTGGGTAAATTAAAGCCTAAATTTGGCTTTCTGTTTAATTTAGTTCTGTTCAGCTCTGGCCTTTGAGCCACAGTATCATTTGCAAAGCATAACCAGGAGGTTTGAGAGTGAGTTTTTTGCTGGTTTTCCTTTGGTCCATGAGGGTATAAAGCTTTTCTTCTCACAAAGTTCTATTTGCATAAAATATATGTATTTGCTTGTACCATCTGAAGCTGACAGCATATAAGCACATATCACACTCTGCAATAATTTAATTCCAATCTGAAAATCATGAAACTCTCCAGGCATGAGGGGTGTTTGGTTTTCAACACCATTGTTCAGGCAGTGTCTTGTAGCTTCTTCACTGTGAAGCCAAATCAAAAAGCAGGCTATTCTAAGTTATATATTTATGGAAGTTCTCAGTCTCTGGGTCCTCAACATCACAATGTGTTACAGCTGACATGACCACGGCACACCACTTCAAAACATTCCAACAAAGTTCTCTGTTCCTTCCAAAGACAGAGCATAAGGTATTCTTTCTTCAAAGAAAAGGACACCGCTACAGAAATCATTAATGGACAAAGCACTCCAGGAAAACATCAGTCCTGGAATTAGGAAGAGCATTGCCATGCCATCAGGACTGGGTTCTGTTTCACTGTCTGCAGCACACACACATATGCCTTACCCCCAAGATGCAGAATGAACCGTCAAAACCATCTGAAACCAAGGAAAGTCTATGAATGAGTTTGGAACTGTCACTACGATCATTTATCTACTGTCACTGCTCTAAAAATGAGTATTTTCATACTGAAGCCAAAGTATGGTAGCAATTTGTTAATAACTGGGAGCAGAAGTTCGGCCCTTGCTCTGTAGTGGTGCTAAGAACTGTAACCTCAGCCCTATGCTGCTGCCTGGGAGCACAGTCAATGCCAAGAAATGGCACATTACTGCTTCTGGAAGGTGTTATTCCCAGCTGCTCCTGCTTGGACCTTGTTGGCTCAGATGGTCTATTTATTTTTTGAAAATGTTTCCATTTTAATACAAGAGCACCAGCAAAGAAAGCACATTGGACGGATGCAGCTGCTTCTCAGGCTGCAGCAACAGCCAGACCTTCACGCTTGAAATGTCCCCAGCATATTTACACCCTCCTGGTCATCCACGTTTTAAATATCTCATTTAAGCTGCTCCAAGTTATAACCTCAGACATGCCTGTGTTTGACAAGAATCTAAATCTAATCTCCAAAACACCTAAAATACGAGGCAGTATTAAGTTGTTGGGGTTTTTTAATTTAAAAAGAATGCAGCATGGGAAGAGATTTTCAAAGAGATAGTCTTTCTCTGAAAGGTTAGAGCAACTGAGTTGGGCTCAGATGCTGCCACTCTCTGAAATTAAAGGTTAAATTTAGCCAAAAAAGGGAAGCGGTGTCTTCCATCAGTGAGCATTCAATTGCAGTGACATAACAATGCCACAAGAGCAATTTAATTCTTGGCATACTTAGAGGTGGCATTAGGGAGTCTACCAAGGTAGCAATTTTCTAGATAATCAACTTAATGTCTTCATTCTAAGTGCATTTATATGTGTAAGTTAATTAGGGGAGTTAATTTTCACAAATGACAGGAAATCTGCATTTTCCAGTAAGCTTCATTTCATGCCAGTTCATGATTCAAGGTAGCTAAGAAAGATAACCTGGCGTTCCTATCTATAACAATAACCAGCCCCCATCACAAGCAGACTTCATTTGTCAGCCTGACAGATGCACTGATGGGTTTCTCCTGCTTATGCTGCCGAATCCAAGTACTTGCTGGGGGCAAAAGGACAACTTTCCCTACACCAGATTGCACAGTTGTAGAGTACTAATCGAAGCCGCTGTAAATCTGCAGCATCCACCCCCACTACTTAGAACAGTCAAAGGGTAGAGAGGAAATTTTGCTGGTAAAAATGGAAATAGAAACTAAGTGACCTTATTTGCTCTATCCAGCTCTCAGGCCTAAAACATAAGAATGTGGAGCTGTTGGATCAATCCCAAAGGAGGCCACGGAAATGCTCCACACACTGGAGCAACTCTGCTCTGGAGACAGGCTGAGAGAGCTGGGCTTATTCAGCCTGAAGAAGAGGAGGCTCCATGGAGAATGTAAAGCAGCTTCTAGAGCCTAAAGGGGATACAAGAAACCTAGAGAGGGGCTTTGGACAAGGGCCTGTGAGGGCAGGACAAGGGGAATGGCTTTAAACTGACAGAGGGGAGATTGAGATGAGCTCTTAGGCAGAAGCTCTTCCCTGGGAGGGTGCTGAGGCGCTGGCACAGGGTGCCCAGAGAAGCTGTGGCTGCCCCATCCCTGGCAGTGCTCAAGGCCAGGTTGGACACAGGGGCTTGGAGCAGCTGCTCCAGTGGAAGGGGTCCCTGCCTGTGGTGAGGGTTTGGGACTAGATGAGCTTTAAGGTCCCTTCCAACCCAAATCATTCCAGGATCCTATGATTCTTTCTTGTCACGTCATTTCCAAACAGTTAAGTGCGCCACATTTTTGCAAGATCAGTGCAAATCCCTAGGGAACCAGGCTGAATATGGATTAAAATTACTGGCAGTATATACCTGGGATTGCAAAAATGCATCTCAAGGAGTGGCAAAATGTCTTCATTGTTTAAACAGAAGTTCCCTACCACAACTCCATTACAGGATGCTGTGCTGTAGGGGAAAACGCTAGAAAGTAACTCAGCGGATGATTTCACAATTATCTCAAAACTTTATGCTAAAATTGTCCTAAAAGGATAAAAGGACACAGTGATATCCGGCCTCAGTGAAGCAAAAGGGAATTTTACCACATGCTTTAAAAAGCCCAGAATTTCAAACAGAGCCTATAAAAGTTTAAATTACTCTGAATAGCCATGCTGCATCTCCAAATTTAGCAGGACTCTCTGAGTCCACAGCAAGTGCACATGTATTAAAATAATGACTACTTTCCACTTTTTAAAAGTGTTAATGCCTTGGGTATTAAAAAGAAAGCATTTTTGTCGATTGCTTTTACACGTGCCCCTCTGAGGAGCTCTCAGCATCACTCTCTCCTGTCCTCCTTTCTGCTGGGCTTCCACATAACTTCCTCCTGTTTTCGTCCCCGTTTTCATATTCATTTTTATTTTACTGAGCACAAGCCAACTCGGAGCGAAGACAGAGAACATGTGACAAGAGAGCCACTGGCACTTTAGATATCACTATGAGAGCAAATACAACTTTTAAAGCACAGTTTAAACATGAGCCATTTTCTACCACTGGTGTGAGACCAAAAATCCACTTCTCTGCTCCCCAAATGCTTCCACCCAAACAGGCTGAAAGCCAGAGCAGGGAGGAAGGATTTTGCTCATCGTGCACCAGATGAGAGATGGGAACGTGCAAACTCACACAAAGGCAGGAGAAAGCAAGGAGAGAAAAATGTATTTCTCACTGACTTGTGTGAATGGAAACTGCTGGTCTGTACCCGCTGGTACAGACACGCTGGATTCTGTGTTGTGACATGCTGATCTGCCATTATGTTTTGTGGAGGCAATAGTGGAAGAAAGGAACATATGGAAACTTTGATTTCCACATTTACACTACTCCTGCTATCGTGGTTTTACATCCAACTATACTTTTCAATATGAAATTTAATTATCTTCTAAGCATTTATAATCCACCCATTGCTGCGGTAACCAGGTGCCAAACACAATTAAAAAGAATGACTGCTTCCATGAAAGGGCCAATTTCCTGGTTCTTCCCACAAGGAACAATGCTTGCTACGTGTACAGGAGGGTGAGGACTTACAGGAAGGGAGCTTTGCTGGCATGCAAATACAGGTGACACAGGAACATCATCAGCTCAGTGCAATGTGTTTAATGTAGGCAGGTGGTGGAAAAGGGTCTGCACCCAGAAAGCAAACATGTCATTGGTAAAAGGATGTGTCTGGAAGGCACCTATTGCAAAATGCTAGTAAAATGCTTTTAACTTACTCACATGTATGCACTGAACTGCCCCGCTACCATCTCATGACAGAAACCAGCACCTGTAACAGAAGGAAAGACAGTTACTTTAGATTTTGCTGAATCTTAGGGGAGACAATTTCATGTGCTTTGGCAACTTAAAGCAACACACATATTTGCCTTGTAATTAGTCAGCTACTGGCTGTGTGCAGTAACAGCCTTTCGGATTTGCAGAAGAAGCGTCTGGGCAGAAAGCAAGTAGCAGAGCAGCCAGCACCTTATTTTAAAGGAGTTATTACGTATTAAGGTGATCAATTGGCAGGTGCCTCAGACATGCTGGAGGAGAAAAACAGGATCTGGCACAGCAGCCAGCAGCCAGATGCACCACTGTTAGCACAGCTTTCCAAAGCCCCCTACCCTTCAGTTTTTCTAACATGGTTTCCTATCAAGCAAAATGGAAATCATGACAAGAGAGGAAATAAAAGCAAGAGCCTGACACATTCAATGAGAAACTGAGAGCTACTGCTTTCTTACAGAGATGTAAAGCAGGAGGGACTGAAGCACAGTGTTAGGCTATTTTATATATGAAATAAACATTTTTAAGCCATCTATTAACCTGTGTTAGCCTTCAATTAGATCAGCAATGCTTTGAGGAAAGAGCAGTTTCTGATGTATGCTTATACTGAATAATGAAAGATTGGCCCCCAGGTACTACAGCCCTATCAATAATAAACATTATTACTAAATAATAGCAATAAAGACTTGGAGCTAATATTTAAAATGGGCATGAGACCAAGAGCATGCCTAAGCACATTTCACGCTTATTTTAATTGCCACAAGACAAATAGAATGAGGATGGCTGTTCACTCAAAAGGGTGTGATTCTGTTTTTCTGAAGCACTCACATTTTAGTGTGCTATTGTCAAGCCTATTTGGAGTAAATTGTGGGTAGAATTGCAATGAGAGATGTAGTTGCCTAGCAAAGGTCTAAGATTTCCATTTAAAATTAATGTGAACTGTTTCTCTGAATCTGACATATGGGCTATGAGAACCCCTGCCAAGATGTCAAGAGCTAGAATGCTCCCCCTCTAACTCCGCAAAAATGCTGGAGGCAACTTTCTCCTGGTATTTTGGCATTTGGCTCCAATGCAAAACAAAGAGACACAAAAACCCTCCTGCAGTGGAGCTGCACAGCGCGGTCAGCTCAGCCACAAACAGCGCGGTTGCTCAGATGAAACAGCAGCTCTGCTCCCTCCCACACCAGTGACTGAACTCACCCTCAGGGTGCCCATCTCCAAGAGGTGGTTCTGGGAAGCTCCTCGTCCTCTGCTCTTCAATGATCTCATATAATCTCCAGCACAACAATGCTGTGAGCAAAGCTCCTTGTCCCTTCAGATGGGTCAAACGGAGACTCACGCACATGCTCCACAAAGGCAAGCATCCAGTGTCCTACTTGAGAAAGTTAAGCCCCTGTCAGGAATGGTGGTCAGGGACCATCAGTCCCATCAGAGCAGCACAAGCATCACCAGAGCGTTTGGCTCTTCTGAAATTCAGATGGAATCATACAATCATCTAGGTTGGAAAAGAGCTTTAAGACCATTGAGCCCAACCGTTACCTCAGGATTGTCAAGCCTGCCACTAAACCATGTCACTAAGGGCAAACTGATCTCCCCTCATGGCTGCCCCTCATGATCTCCAGCCACAGCCACCCCTCATAGTGGCCCCACACTAGATAACTGCCACCCTTACCCCTCATGGCCACCACTCATCTCCCCTCATGATCTCCCCTCATGATTTCCCCTCATGGCCACCCATGCTCTCCCCACATGATCTTCCATCACGCCTCATGGTCACCCATCTTGTCCCCTCACGATTCCCCCTCATGGCCGCCCCTCCTGTCCCCTCATGATCTATCCACACGACCACCCCACTTCTCCCCTTGTGATCTTCCCTTATTGCCACCCCTGCTCTCCCATCACCTCTCATGGCCGCTTCTCCTGTCCCCTCACGCCTCACAACCACCCCACCTCTCCCTTCATGATCTTCCCTCATGGCCGCCCCTGCTCTCCCCTCACCATCTCCTCTCACCCATCATGGCCGCCGCTCTCCTTTCACACCCTTGTCCCTGATGCTGGCGGGAACCGCTCTGAGCATGCGCAGATCACCCCGAGGCAGCAGCACCATCACCACAGTGCTGCCACCCCGGCACTGCCATGGCCTGTGTCAAAGGACACAGAACAACTGCTGTGGTGAGGATGGATGCATGGTCTGTGGTGAGGATGGATGCACGGTCTGTGGTGAGGATGGATGCATGGTCTGTGGTGGGGATGGATGGTCTGTGGTGAGGATGGATGCACGGTCTGTGGTGGGGATGGATGCACGGTCTGTGGTGAGAGCGCTGCCATGAAACTAGTGCCAAAAGGAGATGTGGGAAGTGCTCAATCCTTGCGGGAATGGCAGCCACTAAGTACCTCATGGGGCAGACAGATGGAAGAAAATTATACTCCCATTGAATCCCTTCCCAAACCTCGCAGCTATTCCAAAGGCTTTTTGTTATGACTTTCTGGAGCCCCCCAGGTTTTGCTCTGAGCACAGCTTGGCTGCTAGGTGATGATGTGAAGCAGCCAAGCTGGTGGGGTTCCCAGTGTGGTCCCCCTGCAGCTGCTGCTCACTCCATCACTGCTCCCACCATCATCCCAAACCCTCTGTCCTGCTCCACTCTGGGCACTGCAAAGGCCTCTTTTCATTATATCCTCTACAAATGCAGCCTGACGTGGCCCTAATGTTCACAGCAACCTTCTCACTTCTTGCCCAAGAGCAGTAAAACAGTAGCACGAATGTGTCTGGTTTCCAGCCATCCCTTCGTCTGAAATGCAAACATTGCCTTTTAGAGCTGAATCAATTGTGGAAGTGAGAGGAGAGAGAAAACTTAAATAAACAGAAAGATGAATCATGAGAAGAAAATCCCAGGAATGCTGCTCCCGTGATGGCTGGATGCAGAGATAAGCAAACCTTGGAGCACCACAGCACCAGGGCAGAGCACACACAGCCTTTATAAACAGCAATGCAAGGGCACAGGTCCTGGAGAAGGAAACTATAAGGAGCTTCACATTCCTCTAAGACAGAAGAGCATCCAACACAAGGTTTCTTTTGCTTCCTGTAGGAAGGGATGGTGCTGAGCCATCAGCCATGGACCTCCCAAACCCTCTATATCTGCCTACTTATCTCCCACTCAAACCCACACTGTATGACAGCAACACTGTCATTGATAGATGCAATATAAATAAGCTTCTATTCAAGGCCTGTTGTTGCTTTAAGTGTACCTTAATTACACTGTGTAGTTCTGAGACCAAATTCCCTGGCTTCCAGATAGATCCGTGCAGCCGAGTGACACAGGACCCTGAACTAGGGACAACGTTCCCAAAGAGAGAAACAGCCTTTGCTGGCCACACCAGGAAAATATTTTCTGGTGATGGAAATAGGCTGGAAGGAGAAACAAAACATGCACACAGGCAAAGATGATGGCTTTTTTTGTTTAATCTGACTTAGAATATGCTGAATTGGTTCATTGTTTGCAGAGGAATCTGAGCAGAATTAATGATTCGCACAGGCAGGAAGAGGCTCTGTTTTGCAAATGCAGTGGCCAGACATTCTCCAAGATCTGTAATCTAATTTAGCTTGGAGAGTTAATGATTTTAATGATTTGTTGTGATCTCAAAACAACTGTTAGGAGATAAATCTACATCATTAAACCTATTATGGTGTTTTGCTTCATTTAGCAAATGGTGGGGTTTTGTTCGGAAGACGCCCACTTTTTAAACAAGCAGAGAGGTCAGCTGCTGATGGCAAGGAACAATTTATTCCCAGCTCCCTTGGAGACTGAAAGGAAAGGTGTCCTTGGGAAAACAATTCTTCCCAAACATTATTGACTATTTTATAAACAGAAAGCTGTGATGTGTGTCATTGTGTGTCTGTTACAAACCAGACAAGAGTTCTGCAAACAGCCACCGAGCTGATGGTTCAGGATCACTTGGTTTAAAATCCAGTTACTTCTCAAGGAATCACTGGGAGTAGAGCTCGCTGATGTTTGCTTTAAGGCAGTCAGAGAGCAACAGCAAGACAAAGATGTCAACATCAAGAAGCTTTTTAGCAGCTATTTAGCTCTGAATAGGTTTCAAAAGACAGGTCTACATCCCAAAGCATGGCAGGCCATGAACTGCCCTCCTGCAGGACATCTCCATGGGAAGACAGAGTCCAATGACAAAACCCATGTTCTCTAGCACCTCCCTTCTGCCTTGTACCCCTCCTGCACACCAAGACCCAATACAAGGAAAACATGACATAAAAATGGATGCAAGATTTAGCCCATGAAACATGTGTTTAATTCTCTTGAGGCTGACTAATCACACTGTCATCATCTTATAAATATGGTGCATAATCCTTCTGTGCACACAATCAAACAATAATGAATGCCTGATCCCATGACATGAACGAATTGACTCACATCATCCCTTACATTTTTCACAAAATCAGGCACAAAGTTTATGATGAAGCAAGGGCAAAGAAATGAAGCTCTGAGAAGTCATTTCAACCACATATGGAAGATGGAGCAAGCATGGTCTCAAAGTCAGCAGCGGGCATCCAGCCATGGCCACAGCCCAGGACATTAAGATGCAGATGCAGCTCCACTGAAGGGGTGGATTTCAAGCACAGCCTCATTGTGTTCCCCCATCACAAGCTTCCTTCAATCTAGTCTATTAAAAAGCCTTTTATGCTGACTGTGAAGAGGGTGTAAGGAAGAGAGGAGAAGGATACATGTTTTCTTACTTTTTGTATCAGTTATTTACAGAGGAGAGAGTAAACAACCAGCCTCTTTTCCCTGCAAGTTAGTGAAGTCTATTACAATTTGACTACATTTGCCTAAGCTGAATATTTTATAAAGTTAAAATATGACTTAGAGAGAAAAAAACCCACAAGCCTGTAAAAAGCAATGACTGCTTTCTTGCCCAGCTCCTTTTTAATCCCTGGGCAGGGAGCAATATTTCAGTTCTTCAGATGTCACTCAGAAATCACTACCATGACTCCTCGCTTTCAGCCTGCCCTGCATGTCTGCTTGCTGCAAAGCAAACACGAGAGATACGGAGGGAGAGAAATGTGTTTGTTTGTTGTGGAAGTTAAGCACCCACTGGGGCCTGAGCGCTGTCCTTGGAGCCTTCTAATCCCCTGCACTGCATGGAGAGCACAGACTTGTCACTTTAATAATCCAAAGTAAATAAAACCCAAAGAAAATTCCTTTCAGTTCTGTTTATTTTGGGGAAGCTTCTTTCTTCAGCTCTGAAAATAGGGAATGTACTTTATTACCCACTGTGACATCTCAAAAGGCAGCAATTGAACTTAACTGGAAAAGAAAGTCATGTTCTGCCCTTCCGCATTGCTTTCATCCCTGGAGATTTCTATTCCTTATCAAAGGGAGAAGACAAGGGGGTCTGGAGCTGCGTGGGCTGCTCCATACCCTGTGTGCTGCTACTCTAAACACACATGGAAAAAGCTGTAGAATAGTGCAGATAAGCACCACCTGGGTGGCAACCTGCTGCCTGACACTGCCTCATATAAGCCAGGCTCTGAGTCTAAATTAGTTCCTAATGTATACTTGTTAGTCAGTCATATCACTCAAATCAATAAATTCACATCTCCCATGACCAAACCATGATATGAAATATTTCACTATGTTGTCTGTAGTAATAACAACAACACGGAGGAAGTCCACCACTCCCATCACTACATACACCTCCTGCCATTACAAAATCCTTTAGAGCATCATCTCTCAGAGGATCTAGCTGCAGTCCCAGTACTGCAATGATGGACAACCCTGCATTCAGTATAGAAGAGGAAAACATGGAAGTCCAAAACAACTAAGGACTTGGGCATTTGTATTCCACATTGGAGAGAGGGAGTACATAAATAACCCTTCCAAGGAATCAGAACTTTTCAAACTTAGGTGGGGAAAGTAGAGTTCTATTAGGGGGCTGTCTAATTTAAAGCTCAAACCTGTTCTCAGTGCTGTCATCACAGCTAAGTCCTTGTGAGTGTTTTGGTACAGAAAACATCTGGTATCATACTCTAAGTCAATATATGTAAATGATACTAATAGAGTTGAAAATGTGATGGTTTCAGGATGGCTGTATCTGCCCAGGAGAATCATAGCTGAAGATGCAGTGCTTTATTATGGGAGGTGATTTTACTTTTTCCTGCTTGAAATAAGACACTGTTCATCATTTTGACCACCATTCTTTTGCCAACTGTTGCAGCCATGCCTGGCTGTGCTGTGATATTTGGAAACTACCCCCCAGGTAGAACAAATGTTGGTTTATTTGCTGGGTGGAAATTTGTTAAATAAATCATAGCTTCAGAGTGGCATAGGAAATTAGCAATAAGCTATGCCTGGAAGGTTAGACATATTGTACTTCAAAATAAGCAGGAGGCCACTTTGCAATTCAAAAGAGATATATTGGGAAATGGGAAGACACATCTGTTAATCATTTTTCCCAATACCCGAAAGGTTGTTAGCTGCAGTCCCAGCAGAACCCTCTGCTGACACCGAGTGCCTCTTTTAAATGAGCTTCAATGACTTCTCTGCCCGAATCCACCTGCCAGAAGAAAAGCCTGGGAGCTTTTTTTGCTGGAAGCTCTGATGTCCTTGGCTGCACGGCCACGTTTCAGGAGCAGGGCTGTGGGCTTCCATACTGGTGGGAGTCCCATATTATTATTGCATTACATTTTCCATTCTGAAACGCTGCGGGGCATTATTAGTCTGGAAGGGTTGACATTTAGTAGGGGCTACAGCCTGGGGTGCTCTTTATTTGACAATTACTTATGAGTTTCCCTTAGAAAAGAATACATGTAAAGCCTGTTTCTGAAAGCGTCCTTCAAAGTGACATCTGATGAATTTAAATAATGGGGTTTAGCACTGCCAACACTTCCAAACATTTTTACATTTATTATAACCTTTACAAAACCTTTGTTCCTCTTCCTGATCATTTTATAACCCTCATCTACCTGGAACTATTTCAAGCAAGCATTTGGAAAAGACACTGAAGGCCTACACATCTTTTTACTGTGCCCTGGATCCCGTTAGTATCAAATGTTCTTTCTCAACGAGAGATCCAAGATACAAACCCTTTCCTGAACAAGTTAAGGGTCAGGCAACAGACTGGCTTTTTCTCACTTATGAAATGATGAAATCAGAATAACTTCAGCTTCTCAGCTTCTATTTTAGAGAGGGAGTTTAACAACTTAAATATCATTCTTGAGGTTTTCAAATTCTAAAATTTGAGGCTATTTTCCATGAAATTTCCCATTTCTTTTTACACTAAATTTATACCTACATTAAAAAAATCTCTGCCTACAGATCAAAACTACTGAGAGGGGCTGTGAAATAAAGGCCTTAAGAGGCAGCTTCACTGCTTTGGAAACGATTCTTGAGGGGGGTTTCAAGATTCTATGACAGACCTGGGCATAAAACCCTCCCTTCCCAGCCTTAGTGCAGGGCTCACACGCGGGTTTGTCGCTGCTCCCACAGTCAGAGGACCCCTCCTCTGATCACAGCTAGCAGCTATTGTTAGGTTTTCACCCTTGAACTACCAGAGAAGGAAAAAACCCCAAAGGGGTGAAGGAAAGGGCAGCAGAAGTTCAGTTAAAGCAGAAGTGATGCTCATTGCTGCAGGGCAGCCTAAACTGAATCACACTGTAGTTTAGATAAACACAGATTCATTATCTTTCTGGTAGCTTGTCAGGCAACTGATCTCACCTATAATTAAATCATTTTGCAATTATTACTTCCCAAGTGCTTAACCAAGAAAAAGAATACAGGTAGCATTTTGGTTTATCCTATCTTGCAAAACAGTTTCATGTTCAGAATGTTTTGTTTTACTGTATTAGCTTGTGTAAACTGTGGCAGTGCATGTTTCCCTTTTATTTGCCCATTGGGTCGTTTACTTATTGGAATTGAAGGCAGAAGTGGTTTGCTCTCATAAGCAGTACTGAATTTCTAATAAATATGTAAATAATATATCTCTGAGCTGTTGCCTTTGGCATTTGTTCATACATTATCCTCTGCAGTAGTTAGTCTGCTGTGAACGCATAGCTGTTTTAGTTGGAGGAAATATCCACGATAAAACAGAGCTCCTGAACAGCACTTGGGTTTTCTTCCTCACTTCACTGTCAACTGCATCCAAAAGGTATCACTTAAAATCTATTAGGAGAGAAAAGAGAAACTGGAGAACAGCAGAGGTCAAACCGAACCCAGCACTGCACTGGCAGCACGTGCAATGTACCTGTGCAGAGAGAGCACCTCTTTGTGTCCTTCAGAAACCCTTATTTCTCCAACAAGCCTGGGAAGCAGGGAAGCCTGACAATCTGAAGTGATGCTGTCACAAGGTGAAGGGGAATTTAAGTGAGCCCTGCACTAGCAACTGCATACCATGCTCCTTGCAATACCTTCAGCCACCTAAGTGCAGATCCCATTAGGGGCTTCCAAACTTTGCTGCCTGCAGGGACTGGGAACACTGGATGGGTGCAAGCAATGGGGAGGGAGCACAGCGGAGCCAAGGTAGGGACTGGGGATCTAACAGAACAGGGACTGGGAGAACCAGCAGCAGAGTCTTAGGTGAAGAAGCTGATCCTTCAAGGCATGATGTGACTTGGGGTAAATGAGATGCCTGGACATTAAAACTGTGCCCTGCAGAAATTATGCCCATAGAAAAGGAGGTAGAGTATCACTTATCATGCAGAAATGCAAGTACTCATCTAAACCCCTCGCAGCACCACTGCTCTAGGAAGTTACTTCAGATGCTGATGTACAAAGAAAAGTCTCTAAGCACGAGGAGTCCTGAGCATGGGCCTCCTGCCTTGGAGGCCCTTTTCTATTTCCATCTGTCTCTGAGGAGGAAAAGCAATTCTCTGGCTCCTGGCACCAGGACAAGGCTTCTGCGAGGGGGGACAGGAGAGAGGGGATGGCTTTGGGCACTGTCACTGCTGTGCATGTCCTTGCCAGAGACAGGACCTTAAAGCTGCTGCATGCGAGCTCAGCATCTGTAACTGAAGCCCGAATGCAAACTGCTGGCAGCTAAAATGTGCCTGTGCTGAACTGCAGCAGTTGAGCCAAATTCTGCTCCACTTTTTTCCATTTTAATTTTCTGCTTGCTGCCTTCGTGTCTCGAAGTGAGAAGCCAAGAAGAGAGGGCTCTGGCTTTCCTAAGGTTGGGATATCCGTGATCTCAGGAAGGTCCTGCCCTGCCTATGCTGATGGCTGGGTTCTGTTTCCTTGGCTCACCAGTGCACAGGATTGTCCCTTTACAGCTTCATTTTCCAGTGTGGAGGAATCCCTTTGCACTATGGGGCACAGATCTGCAGCCATAAATAGAACCTTAATTGCTTTCCTGGGCTGAGGCTTCAACTGATAAGAGAATGGAGGTGGATAAAAAAGCAGTGTTATTTATTTTGGGGAGACAAGAAGGTTATGAAATTTTCTTACATTTAACCAATGAGATAATGAATCTTTCAGCTCACAAAGTGCAGTAGATCTAGAGGTACTCAGGACATAATGTAATTCCTCCTATAGAAGCACTTTCACATCTAATAGTAGAAGAATGTTTTGTGCTTCTGGTACTTTATCAACAAAATGCCCTACTGTAGCTACTTGCCCTTTGGAGATTATTTTCTCAGGGAAGCTGTCATCATGCAGCTGATTAATTACTCTAATAATCATCATTTTTCCCTAATAAAAAACCCTCTTCCCATTCATTAACTCCATTGCAAGTAGGTGACAGTGGTAATTATTCTCTGGAAGTACTTCGGAATTATCTTTTCTAATCCAGCCTGTGCTGACATTTTTGAGAGAAAAAAACCATTTTGTCTTTCTTTCAGGACTGGGGTAACATTTGAATATGCAAACAGTGTCAAAGTGTGCCCTGCGGATGTTTTCCTGAACTATGATTTATGAGGTTTGGGTATTGTATTTGCTATCATAAACCTGGAAAGGTCATTAGACAAAGAGGCTTCCCTGCAGGGGGCCCATTGCCATCTTTATCTTCTGATATTTCCATTTTTTTCCTTCAACATCAAGCTCCAGTTCTCCCATATGCCTCTGCTATTTATTAGTTATTTATTCATGAGCATACAAGTCCTGTGCAATGCTCTAGGCACAGAAATACACACACAGCTCCATTCAGAGCCTAATGGCCCCTGTCTGGGCTCCAGCGTCTGGAACACACGTTCAGTTTCAGGGTGGTCAGGATGGGTATTTCCTCCTAAGGGCCAAATTCCAACCTCTCCTTGCATGCAGTCAGTGGGAGCAAACCCAGCTCCCCCATACCCACTTGGAGTCCCACAGAAGATCAGACCCCTGCATCCAACTGCTCATTTGTGACAATCAGGGGCAGATTTCCAAGCAAGTGCTGAAGTCTTCAGAATGTTGTACTTTGAGAATCACTGTTTAAGGAAATCACCAGGAACACACAGGATCATATCCTACACAGGTAGCAGAGAGTCACAGACTGGCTTGGGATGGAAGGGATCTTAAAGCTCATCCAGTCCCAACCTCCTGCCACAGGCAGGGACCACTTCCACTGGAGCAGCTGCTCCAAGCCCCTGTGTCCAACCTGGCCTTGAGCACTGCCAGGGATGGGGCAGCCACAGCTGCTCTGGGCACCCTGTGCCAGCGCCTCAGCACCCTCCCAGGGAACAGCTTCTGCCTAAGAGCTCAGCTCAGTCTCCCCTCTCTTGGGCAGGTTCAAGCCATTCCCCTTGGCCTGTCCCTATAGGCCCTTGTCCCAAGCCCCTCTCCAGGTTTCCTGCAGCTCCTTTAGGCACTGGAGCTGCTCTAAGGTCTCCCCTTGAGGAGCCTTCTCTTCTCCAGACTGAACAGCCCAGCTCTCTCACCCCGTCTTCATAAGAGAGGTGTGAGCTGGTCAATGAGAACAGTTCAGAGGACCCTCATTCACCTCCCAGTGAAGCCCATAGCAGGCAGTTTGCTCAGGGCAGGAGCCGGCAGCATCCCACTCATCAGACCAACACAGCTGCACAGAGCGATTCCCTGTCAGCAACAGGGGCAGGTTCTGGCCCATAATTAGTAAATCTGGGCAAACAGTGCAACAGCTGCTCTGTAAATATTAGTCTGCATGTTTAAATTAACTTTTCATTGCTCCTGCCCTTTCCCCTTTTGTTCTTCATTCCCTCTAAGTAGACACTGGGCTTGGGTTTACTTGTGCAAACATTTCCAGGAAGCCACTTAAGTCTCAGGTAGAAATATTTAGAAAGAAAAGAATATCCATGAGCATCCTCACACACAGCTGGGAAGTCAGTCAGGAACAACACCACGTGTTCGTAGAATCATAAAGACATTAGATTGGAAGGGATTACCTAGTCCAGCCCTGGCTCAAAGAGGGGCAAACTTCAAAGTTAACTCAGGTTTGTTCAATTCAAGTTTATTAAAACTTAGTGAAACAGAAGCAGTCAGTGTCCAGTGAAGAGAGGCAGCTGCCAAAATGATCCAGACAGAAAACTCTGGCACCTGAAATAACTTCATTCTGTTCTCAGGGCTCTTTTCTGCAGCTGCCTCTCCCTGCACATCTGCCCATGTGCCTGACACCTCCTTTCGTCACTGGAATGTTAGGATCCAGCATGCCTGACAACATATAGCGACACAACGTTGTTTTCAGCCTAACCAGGGAGTTAACATGCTGGGGGATGTGGTGGATACTGGTCACCATCAACAAAAAGCTGTTTTGCAATTTCTGCCTGGGCTGGTACAGCGTTGGAAGCTCTCTTGCTTGTGCAGAGCTACCCGAATCTAATGTTAACTGCCTAAAGACACAACAGCACCACTCCTGTATTTACTAAAGCTACAAGCTTTGAGCTAGCCTAGGGAAAATGAGGGTAAATTGATATCTTTATGTTAAAGCTGGAAGCCAGCCTAGGATCTTATCATTCCTCTGGTGTGCTTTGAACAATATTCCTCACCTTCCCACTGCACAGCCTTGCTGTATCACACCAGCACAGACTTCACCTAAGGCTTGATTCCGCACTGTGTACTCAAGGAATAGCACCTACTCGGTAACTACAGTGGAGTAAAGGACAAGGAAACATCATAAGGAAAGAAATACATAGCTCTGCCCAAAGAGCAGGATAGCTTTTCTGTAGCTGTACTAACAGGTAACAAATACATCTACATGAATTACTATTCAAGTAAATGAATAAGGCATAGAAAGGTTTGCTTTGAATCCATACTGTGAACTACTCCTCAAAGCTACTAATATCACATTCAAACAAGTCTATGATTTCTGTGGGGTAATTACAGCAATTTGCTTAACTTCACTCTGCACCACATTGAGCAAGGTGGTGTCTTTGCTTTCTGCTTTTCAGCAGCCTGGAGCTGTTCTACACCCTTAACAAATGCCTCCCTAGGACAGGCTGTGCTTTGATGATGCTTACAGTGAGCCTCATGAACTTCCACCATGGTACAGCATGAAATTAAGTCACTAAAGTGTTTGTAAAACATCTATGGATTCTCATGTGAAAAGAGTTATTAACATTAATGTTAAAGGACATAGTGACTATCATTACATCAGGCTAGAGTATAGCAGTGCTTTGCACCTCACGTTCTCACCTCTCCAACCCTTCTAAGACCATAATCCTCTCTGCCAGCAAACACTGCACGAAGTAACAGGCCCTGTGCACAAAACCCATTTAACTCCTAACAGGTCAAATGGACAGGGACAGAAAACTGAAGTCTGAGTGCAAGGCTGCTGCTACAGCCATAAAACCTGCTCCCTGCAGTGTTTCTGCCTCCACACCAGTGACTCTGGTTATTCCCTCCTGTTCCTAGTAAGAGCTGTCACATATCATAGTGGCTAAATGATATTTGGCTGGTTCTTTGTCAGCAGCAGGAATAGCTATAGCTTTACATATTAAAGTAACAGATGAGCTATCCCTAGTCAGATCTTATGCTGCCAGTAAAGTCATTATTTTCTACATTCTTCTTTATCTGTATTACTTGATAAAAAAAGGAGGGACTAGAAGTTGGTTGCACTCCAGTGCTGTGCTCCAATGCTTTATTATTCATATCAATCGCTTTGAAAGTGGTGCTGACCCTGACCAGCTTAGATAAGTAACATCTGAGACAGAGATGCTGCTAAGGAGACCTTGCACTAGTGGAAAAAGCCAAAACACTCAAAATCAATGTCAATCCTTTTTCTTTAAGGACCTGGAGAGTAAGTGCTCTTTGATCATGGCTTGAGTTTATGGGAAGCCACCATCAAATCTACAAGTAAGATTTCTCTAGCAACTTTTAAGCCTGTCTCCAAGTGAAACACTCTACATGTCTGCTTAAACACGTACCCTAATAACCAGTCACTGGGTGTCATAACATTAAAAGGTCACATTTTATCAAAATATTGGCCCTGTGAAAATGTCACCCTGTGGCACTCTTGTTGAGGTAACAATTTGCTGCTACATTTACTCTTCTATTGTCACCCTAGCTGAGCTTCCCTTAGAAGCAGCACAATTCCCAACACAATCTGCTTCATAGCTTCAATAGGAAAACCACTCCAACCTAAAAGACCTGTGTGATTGCTCTTAGTTCTACTGCCAAAACCAGCCATTTTTAACTATCTACTGCTGTGTTTCTCAGGGAGAGTTGGGTGTCTGTTTTCTCACTGACAACTGCACAGAGACAAGGCAGAAGAGCTTCTCCCTTCTGATGGCGAACAGGCACTGCTCCAAGTGCCACCACACTTCCCTGCAGGAAGATGCCACCAGCCTCTGCTATGTTTGGGTTAACAAAGGCGGATCCAGTGGGATGGAGGGAAGCAAAAGACTAAGCTGTTTGATAGAAAGAGCTACAGAAGTGTAGAACCATTTCAGGTTGGCTTTACTGCTGCCCTGCGAGAGGGATGCTATCCAGACCAAGAGAGCATTCCAAGTCCCCACGCAATTTTCAAACACTTATTAGTTACATCTGTTGAAACTGCGATTCAAATGCCTGAAATACCTTTTCTCTGTTTGTTTTTGCTCTCCTACATCCTCCAGTTTCCCTGTGCACACAGTGCCTCAGAAGCTTGCAGATAATAGATTTGGTTTGAACTGTTTGTACAGTGAAAAGCCTGAGTGCTTCAGGAGATGCTGAGCTGTTCAGGGCTGTATTTCTTAATAGAACAAGAGGATGTCAGGATTGCAAATCCAAGGCATATGCAGCCCCTTCGTGCCATCACCACAATTTCAGCTTTTCACTCAGTACAGGCCTAAGGGCAAATTCAAAAGTTGAGAACTCATTTGAACTTGGGAAGTATTTCTGCATCTGGAGAATTGAGCTGAGACACACGATAACAGACAACTGCTACAGAGCAGCCTGACCTCCTTAGCAGCTCATTTTGTACTGCTGGGGTAATGGAGGATGCCTGGTGTCCTCCTGACAGCTTGAGCATGAATTTTCATTATTAGTTTTGCAATTTGTGTATATTTTGTCAGTATTTGACTTCACCACTCTGACTTCCTGCCTACAGTCTCATTTTGCCAGTTCTACCTGGCTCCCTTCCTTAACTGAGATCACTACTGCATTACTGGGGCTGAGTGCAGCCCAGGCTCAGGATCCTGGACATCATCAATTATCAGACTGTTTTCCTTTGCTGTCAGTGCCAAGTAAGGACTGTCTGGCCACAGTAACTGGCAAAGTTGACAGGTCTTCAAGCAGACTTTGATTATTCATACATACATACACAGATTCCCCTGTACTGGAAGATGTGCTGAGAAGTGTTTATCAGATTTCAGAATTACTAAGGACAGAGCCATTTAATATACTAAGTCTATGACCAAAGGGGTGCAAGAAACCTGGAGAGGGGCTTGGGACAAGGGCCTGGAGGGACAGGCCAAGGGGAATGGCTTGAACCTGCCCAAGAGAGGGGAGACTGAGCTGAGCTCTTAGGCAGAAGCTGTTCCCTGTGAGGGTGCTGAGGTGCTGGCACAGGGTGCCCAGAGAAGCTGTGGCTGCCCCATCCCTGGCAGTGTTCAAGGCCAGGTTGGACACAGGGGTTGGAGCAGCTGCTCCAGTGGAAGGGGTCCCTGCCCGTGGCAGAAGGTTGGGACTGGATGAGCTTGAAGCTCCCTTCAACACAAACCAGTCTGGGATTCTATGGTTCTATGCAGATACAGAATGGACAGTCTTGCTTAGCAGGGGAAGAATAGCACTTGAATCAACCTTGTCTCACCTATTAAAAGGAAGGAATTAGGTTTGTGTATATATTAGTATGCCTAGAAATGTTTACACAACATGTGCAGGAAATATTATCTCTAAAGACACCCTGCGCATCCAGAGCCTGCTGAGAGTCAGCACACCCATGTGCAAGCTCAGACACAGCATGAGCAGGGGAATTAATGCACAACAGCTTCCAGGAATGGTTATTTACTCAAAAAATACACGGTTCAGATCCAGGAGAGTCAATTGGAAGCACCTGAATATTAAATTCAGAAACATAAACTGAAAAGAACAGTGGATGAGAGTGGGGTTGAGAGCAGTGCTCACACACCCAACCCTTCCAGGCACTATTTTGTTCCAACTAATCTTTCTTTTCCAGTGGATCAGTAACCTCCAACAAAAGATCTGTCCTTTTTAATCATGCTCTTCCCTCCTCATTCCATCCTCTCTACATACACAACCACGTTTCGTTTGTTGATCCCATCTCAGAAGCCTCAGGGCTTTAGAAAAGTCTTTTTCAGCATAATTATATACATCACCAACCTCTCTTGCCCCTTTCTTTTTTACTGCCATTCACCATTACAGAGCTCCAGTGCACTGCAAATTGAATGTGACAACAACGTTCTATATGTGCTCATATAGATACAGAAAGAAACAAGATCAGTAGAGTGTATGTATCTATAGATGTGTGGTTTTTAAAGTTGAAGAATTCCATTGTTTGCTCACTTCTCCCTCTAACTGCTTTTGCTTGCTTTGTTCTGCAGGATCAGCACAGGTGACTAACACAGATCACACAAGGCCACAAGTATTTGGGATGGCAGATTATTTTCTGCAATAGCCAGGAATCAGCAAACCCAAACTCTGGTTTGTGACTGCTCAGTCTCAGCGTTTGGGCAAGTAAAGCTTCACATGGCAAAACCTATTGCCTGGGAAAAGTCTTTTTCTTTCTTCTACCCCTTTATTTTTCAATGCTTTTTTCCTTGAGTTCAGGACATGCTTTAGTTTCTTTTTTGCCCCAAGCTTTGGCTCCTCTAACATCAATGAGAACTTCCCCATCTTCTGAACACTCAAGTTAGGCCAAACCCAAGTAAATCCCTTTTGATGAAAACAAAATATGCATCAGATATAGGTTTGAATTCCAATTTTGCCAGGAAAGTGGTACCCACATAACTGCTGTTTCATTAAGTACTGTCCTTATATTGTGAAACCCGCAACTGGGATGTTATTGATGCTCACACCTCTGGAAATGGAGCAGATCGATAACAGAATAGTGAAATATAATACTATATATGATAGATTACATAATAAGAATGTAATAGTTATGTAGTAAGTGGTGAAATACTCCAAGGTATAAAAAATGTCAGCTGTAAAAGGAAAACTGTGTGTGAAGGCAATAAAAACCCAGATGTTGTTCTGGTTCTGGGTATCTGTCATTACATCCCCCCGTCCTCTGTAACCTTGAATCAGCTCTCTAAGATTTTGTTTGCCATATTTAGAGAAGGAACTGAAAAGGCCTAAGGAAGCACAGTCCCAACGTGCTGCTCCCTTCCCTGCCACACTGCACTGACACAGGAGACAAGGGCTGTAATTAGCAGCATGACCCAGTGCACTGAGCTGGGGATCAGCAGCACGGAGCAGCTCAGGGCCACGCTCCTCCAGGATCCGTGCCCTTCATCCCCTCCTCTTCCTTGATACATTGCCCGCAGCCAGTGCCTCTCACATCAGATAACACAAAATGAGTACGTTTGGTGAAGCCCTGGAAGCACTACACCAAATGATGGCTGCTTGCCTGTGCATACAGGGGCTATTTTTGTTCTTTGTCTTAACTGCACAACTACAGGGCTTTGAAACTTCTTGCAGGGCATCTGAATTGAGAAAGAAACCAAACATCAAACCCACAGGCTGTACTTTCGCATTACTGCTAGGGGTGCAACAGAGACTGATGGCACAGTTCTGGTCTCCCAACTCCTGACCTCCCTATCACCCTGCTCATGAATTAGAATCACAGAATGGTTTGGGTTGGAAAGAACCTTTAAATCATCCAGTCCTGACTCCCTGCCGTGGGCCCCAAATTACTGAACTTCTGCATCTCCATTATGTTCCCTACGCCATTTGTTCAACTTCCCAGGGCTCCCACTGCCTTGAAGGATTAACACAGCCCTATGGGGAATATGGAGAGAGGCAAGGGAGGAATCCTGCACTGTACACCGAAAATATGACCTCATTTTGTGCACAAAACCAACAGGAAAATGCTTTAATTTCATCTCAACAGCAGCTGCTAGAAGGCTACAACTCTCATGACTTTGGCTGGGCTGCACTAAGTCAGACTGTGCCAGACACGTTGCACATCCTGGAAGGATGCTCTTTAGGGCACTGCTGGGCACCTGGGTTTGGAATCTACCTAAAATCACATGGTTCTGAGTACAACTTCAAACCTGCAGGAAGCCCAACTACTCCTTACAGAGCTTCATACTGAATCCATGTTGTCCTGAAGTCCCAGTACTAGAATGCACCTATGACAAGGGAATTGGAACTAGATGAGCTTTAAGGTCCCTTTCGAATCAAACTATTCCATGATTCTATAACCAGTGTTAAGCACTGTGCACACACCAAAGGGTTTATGTGCACAAGCATTTGCCTGTTTCCTAACCACTCATTAGACTACTAAAATTCATTACCTCTACCTACAAACCTAGTCTGACCCTGTATTCATCATATCACCCAGATCATGGAAAGATTTATGCGCATGCTTAGCTGCAAGCATGGGCATAGTCTCATTAGCATTAATAATGATGATTGCTGTATAGTCCTGAGTCAATGTCAGACACACATCAGAGGCACATACCCCATAGTTAGCATGAGGCAGTTCATACATTTCCAGCTCCCCACTGCTGCTATCAAGTATTACACAGAGCTCCCAGTCACACAAACAAGAGGACTATGGTTATAAAAGCCCACGATAAACAGCAGAGAGCACAGCAGGTCTATGTGTACTGAGAAGAGTTTCACCTCGCTGCTGAAGAGGAGGAGGAGGATGATATGCAGCCACTGGACTATGACAAACCCCCTCTGGTTCTGTGCCATGATGGTCACACAGCAGTCAGGATCAGAGGCCAGCGACAGGCTGCTGCCAGACACTGGCCTGGGCTATGTTCCAGCCCACAGTATATTTCTCTCTACTGCAAGTAGGTCGAGCCACGTTTTACTGCCTGTGGATTTACTGTTAAATCTTTATTTTCTGCACCTGCCACAGCTATAGCTGCTCCACATCACAGGGCTACTCTCTAGCACTCGACCTCCCTTGTCTGGGCTGGCTCCGAGCTGGAGCATCCCTCTCACTGTGAGTTGTGAGGCTGACTGATGGTGAGGGCAGTGGGTGCACAAGGGCAGAAACACAGAGCAGGGCTCTCGGAGGAACACCAGAAACCTGTTTCCTCCTAGTTTATCATCAGGAAGGTATCAGGTGCCACAGGGAATCTCCCAAAGCACAGGATGGGCATTTGCTAAAACATCTTTTGCACATACAGCATCATTTACCTGCAGGACCAGGGCACTGCCCTGTGATGGGGTGGATAACGCCAGGCTAAGACCTACACACAGTGTGGCAAAGACCACTCAGTGGTTTGCTGGAATCTAGGGTAGGAGAGACTCCAACCTCACTGTTAAATCTGCCTTTTCCTCACTAATAAAAGGTTATTGTAAGAAGTCAGATAAAAATGTATTTGTGTTTAACAATGAAATGTAATTGGCAAGTGCTAATGGTTTCGTGCTCACAAAACTGGGGGAAAAAGGGAAGAGGAAGAAACTGGTTTGAAGGGATTTTATCTAATTTCATTTTAATTAGATCCTTTTTCTAACTGAGTTTCTAATTTTTCAATTAGCAATTAGCAGCTGCAACTCATTCGGAGCATCACGAGGTGCCAGAGACACTAATTACACCACAGGAGTAGGAGGCTGAAAATGAGAAATAAAATTAGCCATGAATGTTATTAGAAGAAAGGAATGATTACGTTCTGTAATAATATACTGATGTGAGTCTAATTAGATTGAAGGATTGGGGGGGAAAAGGAGATATAAAAATGGATTGTATCTGGAAGCCTATAGGTCACCTTCCCTTCATTAATAATGATTAGGTACTGCTTGGAAAAAGGGCACTTTGGGAGTGATGTGTCTCTGATCAGCCACCCACCAAAGGTCCCAGTAATGCAGGGAGGTGACTGGTGCTGGCAAGAGGGGACAAGACCTTGCTGGAGATGTCCATGAACAAATGGTGTCTCATAGAGCTGTCACAGAATAGGCTGTGTTGGAAGGGACCTTAAAGCTCCTCCAGCTCCAACCCCTGCCATGGGCAGGGACCCCTTCCACTGGAGCAGCTGCTCCAAGCCCCTGTGTCCAACCTGGCCTTGAGCACTGCCAGGGATGGGGCAGCCACAGCTTCTCTGGGCACCCTGTGCCAGCGCCTCAGCACCCTCACAGGGAACAGCTTCTGCCTCAGAGCTC
This sequence comes from Melopsittacus undulatus, assembly GCF_012275295.1. Lineage (NCBI taxonomy): Eukaryota > Metazoa > Chordata > Aves > Psittaciformes > Psittaculidae > Melopsittacus > Melopsittacus undulatus. The sequence continues at coordinate 2,838,833 of NC_047542.1, forward strand.
AGCTCAGTCTCCCCTCTCTTGGGCAGGTTCAAGCCATTCCCCTTGGCCTGTCCCTACAGGCCCTTGTCCCAAGCCCCTCTCCAGGTTTTCTGGAGCCCTTTTAGGCACTGGAGCTGCTCTCAGGTCTCCCCTTCAGGAGCCTTCTCCAGGCTGAATAATGACAATGGTGCCATAATAAGAGAGGAAAAAGGACAGTGAATTAGACCCAAAATTCTTTCACATTAGTTGACAGTAGCCTTTCTTTAAAGGATGCACACACTGAAGTGAGTGCCATGGGGAATCAGCTCAAGGTGCCCTGCAGCAGCCTTCCCTTTTAGCCTCACTGCTACACTCTATGTGATGCCAGGGTGAAAGATTAGAGTAGAATGACAATGGAAGCTGGGGGGAAAAGAGGAAAAAAACCCCTTCACTTAAAAATTCAGTTGTTGTAGCATATGTTCCTCTTGAGCTGGAAATTCTCTTTCCAAGCTGGTCTGCTTTGTTGTGGTGTGACATGAGAGTTTGGTGATTTAGGGGCAGTGGGCTGCAGGCTTGAATAAATAAACCAGACATTTATTACAGGGGAAAGGAGGGAGAGAAGCAAAGGTAAATAAGGAAGTCTGGAACAGCCAGAGGTTTCAATCTGCTAAACAACCTGGAGTGAGTCCATCTGCAGAGTGAAACGGAGAATGAGGTGAGACACTTGCCTGACTGCATTACCAACCCCATGGCACAGCGCTGCTCCTCTTCCTCACCATGCCCTGCTCCCTCTTGCTGCAACCATGCAGTTTTACTGTAAAGCTGTCAATGGCCAGGACAAGGAAGGACGGTGCTCCAGGGCAATGACTCTAATGGAAGGTGTCCCTGCATTAGTTTACTGCAAACCATGAGCCTGCTCTCAGTGATGCTGTGGGCTTCCCAGTTGTGCCAGTCACAGTCCTAACAGTCTGCTTAGTAAGAGCCAACAAAGCTGACAACAGTGACCACGAACCATGGCCCAAAAGGGACTTGCTTTCACACACGCAATGGTGCTGCACCAGCTCTCCCACAATACAGGTTTCCTGGGTGCTCACATCAGGGTATGAACTTGTCCTTGCTTCTGACAACCTACTACTTCCCATGGGAAGCGAGGCAGCTAACCTGCAGCAGCAGTTGAGTCTCCATGCACAACCTGCCTTTCCTGTCAGTGCTGTCTGCAGCAGATGTGGTCCCACCAGTGCCCATCCTATTCCATCACTGCCCGGCCCATGGGCTGCAACATGGACAATCCCCCTTGTGTCCATGGACAAGATGGGGCTCCACAACCACAGCCAAATTTGGGATCAAACCCTGATGCCCAGTGAGTCTCTCTGACACAGTTTCTTGAGCAATGCCATGTATAAAACCGATCTATAATTAATCTTGCATTCAGAAACTGGTTAATAGCTCTGGCCCATCATCTCCTGCCAGAAAAGTGCTGCATCTGCAGAGCTTAAGGGAGTGAAAAAGAAACAGAAAGGAGGAATGTGGTACTGGGAAGGACTCTGCTCCTGCAGAGGCAATATTTCCAAGAGCACCGTAGTCAATTTGAAGGCCTAACTCCTAAAAATGAAGCCCATCTATCACTTCAGGCACACTTAACCATTTCACTTCACAGTCATTTAAGCCTTTGTAAAAAGGCAAAAAAAACAGATGGTAACTATACAAAGCAAGGCTACTTTTTTCCCTTTTTAGGTTTTATTCCTGTACCAGGAGAGGGCTGAAGATTCAACCAAAGTCCTTCTTACTTGTGGCCATCAGAACCTCTCACTTAGTCATCTTTCCATTTTACTGGTTGAAAACCTTGTGGGTTTTGGCACATGTTGATAAAAGCTTGGGAGTTCCTATTGCTGTATGGAAGCATCATTAGTGACAACAGAGTCAGTCCAGAAGAACTGAGAAGAAAAAACATCACTTCAGCTCTAATTCAAATGGCCCCAGATCTCCAGGAGGCTTCACTTGTCACACAGATAAAACATGTAAATAAACAGACGCCTGCCTGGTGTGATGCTCTGCAAAACAAACACATGCTTTTATAGCACTGCTCTTTGGGAGTCAATATTGCTGTGAATTGTGATTGAGTCCAACCCATGGAAGCCACCACGGTGCTCCCATGGAGCAGATGCTGCAGACAAGCAGATATCCTCGCCTGGGGCTCACAGGAAGAGCCTGGCAGCTCTCCACTTGCCTCCCCGGAGAGCTTCCCCTGCCAGCCCTGTGCCTGTGCCTGTTTCCTCACTGCAAAGCTTCCAAAGAACCCCTCGTTTTCAACAACTATTTCCACCATCTCATTTGACACCGAACAAGCACGAAAAATATGGCCCATCGCAAGAAATACCAGTATAATGTTCTCATTTCCCACCGTTTGACAGCAATCAAGTGGAGACTAATGGCTTTCCCCTGTGCCTAAATCATTTAGCGACCAAGGTATTCCGTCTCATTCTTATTAGAAAAAAAAATATTGCAATAATCTCATTATCCCAATGTGAATAACAGTAAAAATGCACCAAGACTAATGGCTCCTTCAGCACTGCCGCTCGCCCGCATCGCTCCGGTGGGGGTTTATGGCCCTACTGCAGTGCCAGGGCCTGAGTGGTGGCACCGCGCAGCCCTGCTGCTGGGGCTCTGTTTCATGCAATACTGAGGGCTTTTATGTACTATTTTTAACTAACTTCAATAGAAAAAAGAATGTGTCATGGAGTGTTAAACTTTATGGAAATTCTCCAGGAGAATAACATAATTTCACGGTGCATTACTCTACAATGACCTGGTACTTGAACAATTAATTTTTAAGGTATAGCCTTTTTCTTCCTGTGCTGTATTTAGCTTTCTCCTAAACCATCAACAATACCAGGATTCCTTTTCTTTCTCTTTATGATCTGAGGAGACACTTAAAACCTCGCAGCATGTGCTGCATATTCACAATTCATCATGCAGAATACTGGGTTTGAAAACAGAGTGAAGAAGGGGAACCAAAATGCTCCAGGATTTACCTTAGTTATTTCTAGCTCATGAATCTGTTGCCATTTCTCAGCCTACATTCTCCTCTGCTGAAAGCATCCCAGAGTTTCCCACAATGCACTGAAGCAAATCTTTCTATCACTGCAAATACTCACTTTTAGGTCTGGCAAATGCTATCCAATCAGTCCCACTGAAGCTGACAGACCTCCAGGGAGAGTATCTGAGGAGCCCCACATACAGAATACAATCAGAGAATCCCACACTGGTTTGGGTTGGAAGGAACCTTAAAGCTCATCCAACTCCAACTAATTCCAATACACAGTGATCAGCAAAGAAACATGAACCAGGAGAATGGCCATGTTGTTTGGAAGCATTAATACCTGGGAAGCTCATACCTGGCAGGATTTTCTCCATACTCCCTGTTAGGAAGCACACCCTCCCATAGGTTTCTCCTGTGCATATTGCTGGGGTTTCTATCCCATCTTTCAGTGGTGCTCTCACACACGCTACTTAGTTCTGAAATCTCTCCCTATTCACCCACTGATTTTAGCAGACAACTGCCACCAAAGCCATGGTGTTTGCCAGGATGCCAGCTGTAGCGTGATGTGTAAACCCATTTTCCATCTAAGAACGGCCATTTCTGACTTTGTTATCTAGTAAAAAGTTGACTCTAATTTGTGCATGTCTGCAGTTCCTACAGAACCATTCAAAACGAGGATCAGCAATTAAAGCATCTTCCAACCCATATGCCTTCATGGTAATATTAATCAGGCTAAGAAATAACTCCCTTAACGTTAGACATTATTCTCTTCTGCTACACTAATCTAGTGGATAAACTGCCAGCTGCATATTTAAGTTAGATATTTTGGTCTTTATTCCCTTCAGAGCCCCACTCTCCATCCTTCCTTTGCAACAAATCAGCTCTGGGATGTATCCCAAAAGTCCTGGTAATCACTAATACACATTCCCAGACTGGGAGGCAGGAGGCTTCCAGGGCCAGAGCCTGGAGTTTGAGGCTACTTCCCAGTGTTCTTGTGCTGGTAAAGCTGGTGTGTCCAGTCCTAAAGCAAGCCCCAAGGAGCACAGAGAAACAAGAGGTGCTAAATATCCCATTATGGAAAGAAACAAGAGTCAGGAGAAAAAGTATTGTTATAACAACACTGCCTGTAAGATGAAGATGTTGTCTGTCACCCAACGAACGTGTTAGTCTCTGTAATTATTCTTAGGCTATTCTCTAGCTCTCCCAGCCAAGGCACTCACATCGAACTGGAACACATAAAACCTGTCAGTCACAAGTAATTTTTCAGTCTCAGTGAGTTTTGATGGAAAATGCAATTTATAAAAAGGAATCAACATATTCCTTGCAAGACATCAATAAATGACACTTTTCCAAGATGCTCTGGTACCTTGTAAGTGCTGTAGCTTAGATCCCTTAACCTTGAGCATTCTCATCTACTGGGATTCTGGCTAGAACACGATTTCCTGATGCAGGGCTTCTCTCCCAAGAGCAGAGTCACAGGACTGAGTTCATGTACAAGGGAATTGCTCCTATCCAAAAGACCTCCTGGCAGGGGGAGCTTTAACTTGAATTAAATTACAACTCTGTTTCCGTTCTAGAGCTGCTGAACTCCTCTTCCCCTCTGCACTGGTTGCTTTGAAAAACTGGATGCTTGTACCTAAAAGACAGCAAAACAAATCCCTGCTGATCAATGCCCTTGGATGGATTGGCATGATTTGTTTTGTTTAATTGGACAGCTGGCTGGAATCAATACAGTCCTTCCAATGCAATCACAACCGTCCCCAAAGAGCCCTTACAATCTCCATGGAAATAAAGCTGATAGAAACAGCACTATTCAGAGAACCTGGACACAACAGACCTAACTACCTTTGTCTGAGGCTGTGTGGCTGACAGTGTCAATACAGCACTAGGGATCTGCATCACTGATGACTGGCACTTCTGTGACAATTAGTGCTTGGTTGGACTGGAGATGAGGTGCTTGAGCAATGCTGATGCTCAGAGCACAGTTGGGTAAAGCCCTGCACTGAGAGTCACAGCAGCCCATCTGAGTTCCACCACAGTGGGCTTTATGTCCTTGTGTCCTGGCTGAATTCCAGCATGGCAATCACATTATACCTACTCAGATGTCCTCTGTATTTTCAAAGACCTACTCCATAGCCTGTTCTTGCTTAAAGCTGTTTAATAGTGCTGTTGCATCCTGTTAAACAGATGGTATGTTCTGTTTCAAAGATGGCTAGTTTCCTTTTTCACAGACAGTGATGATGTACAGGTTGCAAAGTGCTTTAGGATCTGCTGAGGTAAGAGTGATTATATTTCAACTGATGATTTCAAGAAAGTCATTTACTGTTGCACCTTGGGAGTTTAAGAGTTTTAAAGCATTTGAAGACCTATATGTAAGAAAACTAATATGAGACATGTTATTAAAGTTGGAAGTGTTCGAGGCCAGGTTGGACGGGGCTTGGATCACGCTGCTCTAGGGGAAGATGTCCCTACCCATGGCAGGGGGTTGGAACTGGATGAGCTTTAAGGTCCCTTCCAACACAAACCATTCCAGGATTCTATGAACTAATGCTATCCTAGATAGGAGTCCAACACAGACACATAACCAAAGCACCCCAACAATCATTCTCCTCTAATGGAGCTCATCTTGGAGTGGTTGCACCTTGTGCCACATGTTCCTTTTGGGAAAATTACCCTTGTAACAACAACTTAAGAAACAGTAATAATAACATTTACTTCCATGGGCAGCCTGCATTGTTCCACTCACTGCCACAGAGAGAGACTCATTTCTATCTCTTCTAGATTGGGCTATTGTCCTTCATCTAGGGTATCATTTTCAGCTGGAGGCTGAGGAAGATGGGCAACAGTGTGGAAAACATGAAGCAAAAATGTCAACAGTTCTAAGTAGAAAAAGCAGCTGCGCCAGGAAAGGATAAACCCATTTGTTCTCTTTAAGCCATTTTAACTATTGAATCCCACTGGCAGTTGTGTCATTTTTCACTATCTACCACCGTATGTTCTTGCTATCTATAGCAATCCCATAGTGTTGCATCTTGACTTGGTGTGATGCATAAAGATTAGGTGGCAGACAGGTTTATTTTGAAGTAAGCTTTGGGTCATGCTATTCCTTTATGGCTGAGATGAGTTTTTCTCTGCCTTTGAAAAAGAGATGAGAATTAAACTGCAGTTTACCAGCTCATAAAGAAACAGTGGACAAATTACCCAGCTATGCTGTATTGGTTGGGATTGTTAGTTAAAAGTGACAACCAGGACTATAATTTACATTCAGACTCTGGATTTAAACAAAGTCCCCAGCACTAAATCTTGCACTGTAGGCTTTCTTCTGTATTTCTGACTCATTTTGTGCTGGGAATCGTTTAACCATAGACTTTAACTGCTAATACAGTTCCATGAAATGCAAAGCATAAATCAAAATTACTGGATCATTCAAACTCTGTCTGAGCAGTTGTTTATATGGCATTTTTCTTCTACTGCTTTTGTATGGCTACAGAGATGCTATAAAATGATGATAGACTGCAGATACCCACTACCAGCTTGGCAAAGAGTTGCAAATAAAACCCAGTGTGTTTAATTATTTTCTTAGTTATACAAATCATAAACACTAATGATACAAGACACTAAGAAAGGGGAGGTGCAGTCATTCATCAGGTCACGCTGAATAACAACTAAATGAAATATAATTAAGGAAGAAATCAAATCTCGGGAATCTTCATTTTCCATAGAAGAGCTCAGCAATGCAATGAAAGAGTTAAGGAAGGGGTTTTGGTCAAAAAACTTTAAAACCAAAAATTCCATGTTTAGGTTTTCAGAAATGAGAGTTTCTGTTCAGACCCCAAAAAAACACATAAAAAAGAAACAATCAGAACTAGTGGAATGCAAATGTTCCATATAAAGGACAACAAATTTCCCACTGGGAAGCAATCTTAACTGAGCCTTTCACCAGGTGTGCCCCAGACATAAACTGAACTTCCAGCAGCAGCAGACTGCGCTGAGCAGTGACTGAGAGCCAGAGGGATTGCTGCAGACCGAGGACACAGAGCTCTGGAATACCAGGAATATCACCTGCACTAGGAAGCTTACACACACAGCTTCCAACACCAAAACCCTCTTAACAACATCCTCATTAAAAGCTCCTGCTGCCAACACTGCTCACTTCCTCCCGCTGACTGCTTACAGAGAGCACCCTTTGGAGTTTATTTCTGGAAGGAACCAACTTAATGAGCAGAGATCCCAGCAATGGGGAGCCTCTGAAGCATCAATCTCTGCCCTTTGGTGCACAGAGCTGCGGGAGGCACTGCCCATGCAGCCGTGGGCTGGCAGGGGCTGCACAAGCAGCCACACTGCTGCCTGAAAACCTCCTTCTTCCCAGGCTGCTGCCCCAGCTCTACTCAGCTCCAAGAGCTCCCCTAAGGAGGTTTCTCTATTCCACCCCTAACTCTTACCCTCCAGAAGCAGTCACAGAGCTCTGCTCCCCACAGAAACAGAGACGTGGCCAAGGGCCAACATCACCGTCTCAGGACACGTCCTCAAGAACTCCTCTAATGGGACAGATGAAGGGAACAGAGCTGCTCTCAGAGAGGAGTAACTAATACGACTCATTCTGGAGCTGTAATCTGGCTGGAGTCCTGTGGCAGAAGAAAATGGAAGGGAAGGTACAAGGGAAGCTACAAATCAGAGACCTCTCTGTAAATCAAGCCCTTTATGTTCATTAATCCCAAATTAGCACATTAAAATAAAGCAGCAGTTGATTAATATCCCTAAGTAACACTTACAGTTGAGTGAGAACTTGATGCTAATATACTTGATATTACAGTGCATTAATAAAGAGACAGTCTCCCTTTGCCAGAGATGCTCTTGGAATTCTGCTCTCCAAAACAAACAATATTGAGCGAAAACACATGGCAGAGAAGAATAAAGCTGTGTTCCTCTTTGCACTGATGGCAGCAAGGGAAGCACGAAGGGGTGCTTCTTTGGGAGGAAAACATAAGCACTAGACAAAGGGCAGCTGGGAGGTTTTCAGGGAAGCAGTTTCCCATTCGGAGTACACCAGGTACTGTAGAAGTTGTACATCTCCAGCAGCAGGAAAGTTTCCTCAAAACAAGTGAGGCAGCAAAGTCACTGGGGAATGAATGCCTTGGAAATGGAATCAGAGCATCCAGAGGTGGGAACTTTTCACCTGCATGAGGCAGATTTCCAGGTGTGGAGCCCACACTGCTGGACCCCGTGTGGGAAGTTCTGGGAATAAGCAAGCACAAGGCACCGTGGAAGAGCTGCTCTGCTTGGGGAAGGACTTTTGGCACTTCTCCGCATGAGCATGATGGGGATGGCACTTTTATCTTCCACATCTCATCTGAGGATGCTAACCATAGATTGTTTTCAATGGAAAGAACAGGCATTCTGGAAGCCTTTCAGATAGTCTTTTAGCTAATATTGGTAGTTTTTCACTAACCACTGCCATTCGCCTTGTCTGAAAACACTGATACACTTCCAAGCTCAGAATGTCTCACAACATCAACTTCTGCAAGACACACTATTACATTTCATATCATTTTCCCTCTGTTGAACTCAACAGTTTCTAGACAGCACCTAGTACTGAATAAACAGGATGTTGTAGCAATGTATGTATTGGGAAAGAAAGATGCAAGGAATTGTAGGATAATTGAGCAACACATATGGTCATTAGAGATACTCGACCTGATTCTCTGGCAGCATAAGAGAGCTAACAAGGGTAAATGACATGAATTGCTTTACACGATGCTGGCTGCATGAAGCAGCCGGAGCAAACCTGAAAATTCAGACCAATATGTCATCATTAGGTTGGAATTTCTGCCTTTTACTTCTGATATAGATTTCACGGTGCCAATATCCTTCCCTCTGGCGTGCTGCACAAATTAAAGTGACAAAACTCAAGCTGGAAATTGAGATCATTACCATATTAATCAAAGCGTCGATACGATAAAAATGAGCATAAACCTGCCAAATAATCATCTTACTAATGACTTAGGGCCCTGCCTTGTGTCACTCAGCACTGCAGCCTGCTCCACCGCCCCTTGCCCCCATCCAGATGTCACCGGTTCACCAGGGTAAAGACTAACCTGTTATCTTTGTGTGATGATGAATTTGGTGTTTAATGACTTTGTTTTCTTATGGAATTTCTGTTTGTTAACAGTTAGTACAACAGGAAAATCCTGAATTTCACTTTTCCAAGCCCAAATTCTTCATCATGCCCAGTGAATGTTTGTCCAAAGTGTTATATGCTCCATGTATACGTATACACACACACACTTCATTGCAATCATATGTATGTAGGCACACTTTCCTTTCTAAAAATGAGTTTTACACAAATTTCCGGGTGTCAAAGTGCAATAAAATCAGCATTTTTTTAATTCATTTTGATATTTCTCTGTTATTTCACAGTTGCTGAGCTATAGTTACCAAAATAAAACTTCCAGGAAGAAAATGTGATTGTGTGGAAAAAGCTTGACAGTGATTCTCATGAAAGATGCTCTTTAAGTACTTCCAGTAACAATATAGGAAAACATTTCCTGTAAAATGGGTGCTAGCAAATCTGAAGCAATTTTTACTTTATATAGGGAAGTTGAAGGATTACAACGTGCTTCTTTATCAGTTGGCATTTCCTTGTTTATTCATGAGCTGCTTTTACAACCGGGGCAATAAGTTATTCATGACAACTGATCAAACATTGATTTAGCATTTGCATGCCCAGCTCCTGACCTAGGGATCTTTGTCTCTGCTTTCATGGCTGAGCTATAATAGCCTTGAAAACAGGGGTTTGACTGGAGGCTGACACACCATGGAAGTGGGGATGGTACAGCACTAAGTACATATTCTTCACTCCATCACTGACATTACCTCCAATGACACAAGGTCAGGCAAGTAATGAATAGCAAGGCAAAGCCATGAAAAATGGATATTAATGAAGTGTAACTATGAGTAATAACGCCATAAGCAACCTCTGATAACAAACACATTCTCCTAATAACATCTTCAATTATCTTCATTAATGTCTGTCCATGGCAAAATGTGCAATCCAGCCCTTCAGGACCACAGACACTGCCGATTTGGAACACACTAAGTGCTTCCTCCAGCTTATTCAGGAAAGTGCTTACTGATGGATAGCTTAAATGATGATAACATGCATTTATCATAATTTTTCAGTAGCATATGCCTTCTTCATGTCATCAAGAACTTCAAATTTGTATAAGATTGCTTGTATTACTCAGGAGATGTATGGGCTCCAAGGAGATAGGAAACACTGCCTGTCAAGTATGTGCAGTCCTGCTTCTTTGCCTCCAAGGTGAGGGGCTCCAGTGTCAGCAGGATCCACAGCAGAGCACTAATATGGTGCACGGGGAGGGGGGGGGGGTCCCAAACCAGGGGAACCTCAGCGGTAGCTGAGAGCTGCCAGAAGCCCCCAGCTCATGGCACAGTGGTTGACAAGACCTGGGTAGGGTCAGGAGCAACAGCAACCAAGTCCCCCCATGAATAAAAGCAGCCCTTTGGGAGCAACAACCATCAGCAGCATCACCAACAGAGTAGAACAATGACAAGGATGATGGTTCATCATAGGGAAGCTGGGAGAAGCTTCACAATCACTGGCCCTGGAGCTTTGGCTGGAACTTAGGAGCAAAGAGAGGATTTGTGGCCTTTAGAAGAAGCAGTAGGCAATCATTCAGGAGGACAACAAGGATGTCATCAGGTTATGCAGGGAGAGAATCAGAAGGGCCACACACTGGAGTTGAGTTCAGGTCCAGTTGTTTCCGGCTAATACACACATCCCATTCCTGCTCTTTCATTTTAGAGCAAGCTCAGAGCTTCTGAAAGACGCCAGACAGCAGCTCTAGGAAATCAAATCCTCAGCACGGCACCGACATCGCCCTCAAACTGGCTCTCGAGTATCTGAGTCCTGTTTTGGAAAGGCACATTTCCAGGGAGAGGAGAGGCAGCAAACCCTGGTGAGGCATGCGACAAAGCAGGAATAATTAATGTGTAAAGGCATCTTTTAGGATATGGCCATTATCTCTATGTGAAGAACAAAAGTGAGACTAGAATTTCTGATTGTACTTTGAGCCATTTACTGTGAGAGAAAGATACTGAAGTGCCAACAATCTACTCCCTTCTTAAGAACAGCTCCAGGCTATTTATGTACCACAGAATGATAGGACAGACAGAACAAAACTAATTACTTTGTGTATTTGCTAAAATGTGCTTCAGTTCTAGACTGTTGTTGACTTGAACTTAGGGGTTGGGACGTTGAGTGCAGGGATTATGAAAGCCTCCTGGGATGCCTCTCACTGCCTGTTTTCAAAGCTATTTTTCATTGATGCATCTACAGAAAGGAAGGATTTTAATGCCTACAAATTCAATTAAAAGCTATGTAAAATTGACTCCAAGTATGAAGGAAACTACGTAAGCACTTCTCATGGAACTTGCCTGAGATGCTGTGTAATGGGAAGGAAAATGGGAGGGATTTCCACGTCACACTCCAGCCTTGCCGAGCTATTTTTATAGTGATTTAAACTTAATAAAGTCATCATCTGTAAATTTGCTCTCCTCTCCTTTGAATTGGAAAACATTTAGTCTCAACCCCTGCAGCCCTACTGTGATCATACAGAAATGCTAATGAGGTTATGTCTCAATCTAGTCCTCCCTGGTGCAAACAGAGTGAGTCTTTTCAACTCAGGAACCTCATTTATCTTCTGCAAGTTATTCTGTTGTTATTATTCCTACTGCTGCTCGCCACAGCAGTGACAGCTGAGCAGAAAGGTGGAGGAAGGAGAAGTGCTTTCATGGCAAGGGAGTGACTGGGAGGGTTTCAGTACAGTTTACCCACATACTGAGCTATAGGCACAATAATTAAAGACATTAAGTTTGGCAGAAGTGGAAAGTAACTCAGGGTACCAATGAATTAGAAGGCTTAGTCAATGGAGGGGGTGAACCTTAGTAGGTAAGATCAGAAGAAGATGTGAAAAATTAACATTCCTGCCATGCACGTTGTTTCCATGCTTTCTTTGCATTAACTACCTTAGTTTTGGATGCATGAAAACATTTTTCTCCTGAAATTTTACCTATGCTGACTGTAATGCACATAAAACACAACTAGAGCAAGGTGCAGCAGCCCAGCTCACTGCTGAAACGACAGCCCTGAAACGGAGCTGTTGTTAGCCCAGCCATGCTACAAATCTGCCTAGAGTAAAGCTCCAGAATAAAGTCTCATCCTTGCCACAGAGGTATCCAAGATGACAAACAGCAGAAGAGAAAGTAGTTTTGTGGGTAGAGAAAGAAAGGGCAAAATGAGTTATTCCAACAGGCTGCTGAAGTGCATTATCCACATGCCTCTATTGTCTCCCAAGAAGCACCTTTTGAACTTGACCAGAGTCCACCTCTGCTGAAGTGGTTTTGTAAGAAGAAATGGTGGAAGGGTTTTATGTGGTGTGACACTGCAGCCCTGCAGATCCCAGCTTCCCATCACACCCACACTACTGACATCAGCTCCAGGAAGGTGCAAGCTGCAGCCCCCACAGTGCACATTGGTACCCCCATCCTCGATTCCTGGGGGCAGCTTTGCTTTGAAGGGTGAGGAAATCTGGTCTAGCCATGACAAAGAACAGCACTGCAGAAACCATCATGAACCTGCCACCAGCCCTCCAGTCCAGGCGGCTGTCCCAGCCCTGCTGCCATCCCCTCCTGCAGCTCTGGAAAGGGGTAGTTACTGAGATGTGGTAAAACAGGAGGATTTGAGGGGTTGGATGTCATCTCCCTAAGCCATACTGCTCTCCAGGCTTTGTAAAGGCATTTCCACAGAATGAGGAACAAAAGGATTAGGAAAAGGTGTGAATAATGCACTTCTACCCCCGTCTATCCTCACTTGCTGTAACAGATTGGTAAAATAACTTCATCCACCAGTTTATTAACAGCTTGCCCTCTCTTGTATCTCACCTCTATAATGAGATAGAGCAGATATGATGGATTACATTTTGCCTCCTGCTTCCATCCCGAATGAATTATCATTTCACTCTCCTCGCAGACTCGTGGCTTGGCTGCCTGCAGCCCATTAAGTGTTGGGCAGGAGGAGGGGGAGGATGGAGCTATGTGATGTAAAAGGGAAAGGTCCCACTGAGAAAGCAGGTTTAATTTTCAGACTGGAAGATACAAAATGGAAAGAGAAAAGAGGAGATTCTCCCTCTTGTACTTCACCTGAGTGCACTAAGAATGCAAACAGAAAACCCCTCTTGCAGGGAGGATGTGAGCACGCAGCTCTTGCTCACAAAACACTCTCTCCATCACTGAGGGCTCAGAGCCCAGACACAGTCAATCACCATGAGCCAGGCTGGAGGCTTTTTCCCCTTTGACCAAAATGCCTTATTCTGCAGCTCTGCCCCAGTAAAAGCCCTTAGAGAGCCAAGTATTCCCAGAGCCATAATTCTTACCCTGCTCTTGACAAGAAGCACTTGAAACCATCTCTCTTCTAAGAGTTTTACTCGCACATCAGAACAGAGCCTCTAAAATGTAACACACTTCTGTGCATCTTGCTTAAGCAAACCCATGATCAACAGAAATCAGAGGGTTTTCAAGCACATTTAAGGCTTCAACTGAATTAGTTGCATTTAAGAAAAATCAAGATGCTTCAAGACTGCTGATCTACCACAATGCCACTAAATACCTGGTTTCTTTGCCACAGAAATAAGCTACTACATGACCACCATTACTATCTCATCAGTCCTGATACTTCAGGGAAATAACACATATCTTACCCATCCAGTTGTTAAAAAGACTATTTAAATAACCTAAGGATGATAATACAGAGTCATGCTGGAACCAAAGTAAATGTGTGTGCCCCTTTTTATACAGCAACTTTTGGGTTTAGGCTTCCTATAAGCAGAACCAAGTACTCGCCATCAGAAGAGATGCCCAATGCAACTCCAAGAACCTTGATGGCTCTTTCAGCAGTGAGTTTGTGTGATTATACATTGGGTGAAGACATGAACACTGCCTTTTCACTTTCAAGTCAATCTAGCACTATGAAAATTCATGAAGCAAAAATTAATAAGCTTCATGCAGCTTCAGCACTGACCTCTGGTTTTTTGCCTCTCTCTTTGACAACAGTTACAGGTTCCACTACTTATTTTGTCCCTACAACCAGGAGAAAGCCTCAAGGAATTTGTTGTATCTTGTAGCAGCAAAAATCTTTCAGCCACCACCACTGCAGTCCTAACAGCTCACTAATGCTTCCTCTTAACACCATCTTTCCATACTGGGTATGCTCTAAAGCATGTTTCAGGTTAATGTGAACAGGTCCAGCCGCCATTAGCAAAATACCGTAAGAGGCTATCTGAGGGGTGATGGATCCTTGATGGTAAGATCAAAATGTATTTAAATGGGCAAATTAAATCATAAAAGAGTTTTGGCTTTTTGATAAACTTGAGTTGCTCACTGCAAACTCAGTTAAAAAGAGAGAGGCTCGGCTGACTTAGCAGCTTATCAAACACCTTTAATTTGCATCTAGAGAGTTTCATGCTGTGGTGGGAATATGAAAGATATTGATTTTGCTCGCACCTACGATGGACAAGATCTAAATCTGATTTCAGTTACCCCATGTTCTATGCAGCAAAGACAAATTGAAAACAACAGAAAGGTCTGCCCCTAGGGAAGGTAATCTGTACCACAGACATCCCAGTAACACCTGAAGGCACCAGCTGCCCCAGTGCTGTGCATACACAGAGCCTGCTGGGCATGAAGAAAGCATCTGCCTGTAGAAAGTCTCCGCAGTCCTGCATCCATCTCTATGGCCCCCAACACAAGAGGGACCTGGAGCTGTTGGAGCAAGTCCAGAGGAGGCCACAGAGCTGCTGCAAGGGCTGGAGCAATGATTTTGAATGCCATGAACCCAGCTTTGTAGCCAGGACTTTGGCTTATGCGGATTAAAGCTTAAGCACTCAGATCCCACATTCACTGTCTAATAATCCTGTAATAATACCTCCCTAAGACTCAGAAGAGGAAAGAAAATAAAGGGGTGAAAACAAAAAGAAAAAGAATAAAAAAATTGATTTTTATTACAAGTTCCTGAAAAACATGGGTGGGCTGGAAAAGTCTGCTCCAAATCCCCCAAGAGCAGAGCTTGGGATGAAACAAGAGCAGAGGAACTCTGAAAAGACAAGGAACCGACTTTGACAGATGGATGTAAATGTGTCTTTCAGTGCAGGAGAACAGTTGATTCTAAGGCATGAAATCAAATTAGTGCATCTGCAGCTGCCTATGTGTCATCCAGCTTCATATTTTACACACTAAAGACATTTTTTAACCTCATGTTAGCTACACTTCCTTTTTTTTTATTATTACACTCCAGGATTTGCAAAATGGTATTGGCAGGTATTAAAATGAGAGCTGCGGCAATGGTGCAATCTGTCTCATTCCTATTGTAACATGACAGAAAGCTTTTTTGGACTCATTTGCTATCAGGTAGGAGAAGACTTAGGGAAAAATAAAATCCTAGTAGCACTTCAGCAAGAAATGAACTCTTCAAAGCAAGTAGTTCTGCTTCTCTTGATGAAGCTGAGGATAGCTGGTCCTTACTTCCTCCCCCCCCGAGCTTCTCATCCCCCTGCCAAACACCCCCAAAAGCCTCCATCACCACCAAGCCTTACCAGAGTGGCAATTGGAGGTGTTCCCCAAGGATATCAAAGTACTCAGTGAGGGATCTGAGTGGGAAGGAGGCAACTTTAGCAAAGGTGTTGGAACAGTTCAGGGCATGTTTCACACTAAAGGGTCTGGACACTGCCCCAAGCATTGTACATCACTGGGGAAGCAGCAGAGAAAGGGTTAGACCCAAACAACTCAGACTCACTGCAGCAATGTCCCCTGTTCCCACATGCTTTCTGGAGCCTTGTTCTGCTTCTGCCATGTTTTCTAAGCCCATGCTCAGGGTGGTTAGAAGGGAAATCCAGGAGCAAAGCAAAGATGTAGGGAACAAATGGGTCACAACTGGTTCCCCTCTCAACACAGCTCGGAAGGATCTTTCTTGCAAAGAATCAAAGCTTGCAACAAGTTCTCGGATCTCTCTTGTGCTTTTCTCCAAGCTGCCTGGGTTGATGAACTACCTCATTTTTATTCTCACGTGGGTGGAGAACCAGTGCAGAATCAAAGACCCAACCAGGTTGGAAAAGCCCTCTCAGCTCATCCAGTCCAACCATTCCCAACACTGCCAAGGCCACCCCTAACCCATGGCACTGAGGCCTCGTCTCCACACTGTGTGAACCCTTGCAGGGCCGGTGCCTGCAGCCCTGCCCTGGGCAGCCTGTTCCAATGGCTGAGCACCCTGTGGGGCAGGAATTGTTCCTCAGCTCCATCTAAACCTGCCCTGGTGCAGCTTGAGGCCGTTTCCTCTTGTCCCATCCCTAGTTCCTTGGGAGCAGACACCAGCTCCTCATCTGTACACTCAGAAAAATCATTTTCCTTGTTACAGCCCAATTAAAGCTGTTATTAGATGTCCATATATAACGTAGCCCTATTGCACTGCAGCCATATGGAAGTTGAATTATGAATCATTTGAAAACCTCCTGTTTTAAAATAAGAGTCTTATTTGCAGTCTCAAACCCAGTGCTTTTAACTCACAAGTTACTCAGGATCTCAAATCCTGGGAACATCACAGCACTGATGACTAAAACTTTGCTGTCTGATTTTCAACATAAACATTTATGCACAACACTTCAGCTCTCCATGAGCAATGATTACATTACAGACTAGCTGCCTACAGCCCTCTGAATTGATCAGAATACAAAGCTGAACTTGTACCACTCCTAGAAACAATTCCTGAGGGTTTGGTCAAATTCTGTACAGGATAAAATTAAACAGAGATTGATTTATGGAGAGGGAGTAGCAGTTGCAAGGTTGGTGGATTGTGTATGCTGCAAGTGGGAATGGCTATTGCCAGAACACAAACCACATTAATTGTAAGAGAAATAGGAAGACAAAAGGTTCTGCTTTTCTTCCCGTACCAGACAAATGTACGAGCCAACATAAAAAGCTTAACTACAGGCAGGGTGATTGCTTTCTTGTAACACAATGAGACAGCAAAACAAAATGAGGGGTTTACGAGTCCTAATCATTCGATTCCCATCCCTGATGCTTCATTTGTCATTCCCTGTACAGCAGAAAGTCAAGACTTAATATGTTACCAAGTGAAGAATTTGATTGAATGAAAGGACCTGAATAATGGATCCTGCACTGGAATGATTTCCTCTTGCCTCTCTTAAAAACAAGAACTCACCTCTGCTGAGTGGTTCAGAGCAAACACAAGAGAGCTTTTGCAACCTGCCAAGGAGGATTAATCTGGTAAAAACCAGTCCAAAACCCAGGAAGAGAGTCATTAGAAGCTACATCACCCAACAACCTGGAGCTCACACATTCCTGGGTCTGTATCCTAACCCACCTAAAGAAGCTAGGGCCCAAACTGCTGTTGGTTTTCATCATAGGGGAAATCTCAGCTGTGCAGAGAACCCTTAATGCAAAACAAGTTATGACTGCAAAGACTTCCTGATGAAATGATTTCAGTTATGATGTTTCCTATGTGAAGCTGTAACTTCACTGTCAATGTTGCTTGAGCATCACTAAAAAGATCTATTTCTGCATTAAGACGTGATGAAAAGCATCTCTTTTCTTCTCTGACTCAGCACCAATGAGTAACACTGCTTACAAGGCACCTCTCAAGCCTTTAGCCTACTGCAGTACTGGCTTATTTTTCCCCCATCCCACCCCATCCCATTTCCCTTTTCCTTTAAAAGTCAGTGATGTCTCTGTCATGTTACCATTTCAAATCCCCTGTTCTTACATGCATGTTACATTTGTGATGCCTGCTGTGGCTGCACACTGAAAGCAAAGTGCCAAACAATGCAGGGAGAAGGAGGGGAAATCAAAGCATTTTAGAAATCCTAAGCTTGGCAATAGCTGTGTATAATTTTGCTTAGGCTGCAAGTTGGCTTGAGAAAACACTATCAAAGCACCATCTTTTCCAATTGCTTGAGCTTTACTTTTTAAGTTTATTTTTGCTGCTTATAGTAGATCCCAGACTGACAGCTCTGACTGTATCTTTTCAATTTATGCAAGAGTAAGAAGCAACAACTCAGCAACAGCCCAGGCAGCTGATATATCCTTTCCCTAATAATAAACCCAAACTGTTGACTTGGGAGCATCACCCAGAAGGGTTGTGAACCCACAGTCCAGTCCTGCCCTTGATTCCCTTCAAGCTCCCTGCTTGCAGAAGCACTTGTGAAAGACACAGCCGGAACTATAAATTGACAGTCCAGTAATGAACAATTGATGAACATTTCACAACCAATCTGCTCCAAGTCCATGAGGCTGCATACAAATGAAATCAGAACAGAATAAACATTTTAAGTCTCTTGGAAGACCGAGCCTTCCCAAAAGCCACTGCTCTAGCTGGAAAAGCTCATTTAATGTAAACCCACAATGTATGGATATTTTTTGCATTCGAATGCCAATAGAAAATTCCCATTTGGATTCATTTTACAGCACTCTGACTTCATACACTAGTAGCAAAGAGACCTTTACCACCTTTCTAGAGTTAATGGAGATAAGGCTGGAAAGCTCATCACTGCTCTGTGATCCTGTGTCTGCAGCTGGACCATCCCCTGTTCATTCAGCAGGTCCAACAGTAACATTTGAAATTCCCAGTGTTCTTAATTCATAGGCTAAAGCAGAAAATTGCTATTATTTAAAATAAAAACCCCTCTACCTGTAAATCCATTGGTACAAGTGATTTCTGGGGGTCCTTCCCTGGTGCTGGATGAGCTGTTCTCATAATGCATCGCTTCCTGATACAAGGATGCAAATTACAGGAGCTCTAGTTCCTGAAATCAGCATAAAAAAGTTGGAAATGCATTAGGTTTGGGAGTAAGCTTGGCTGTCAGTATAATATTTCTATTACAGCAGCTATCCAGTTGGAAAGAACACAGCTCATCCTCACACACAATGAAAACAAGCAGGTAAGCTTGCTGCTGTAATTTCACAAACTTTCAACACTTGCACTATTTATATGCCATATACAGTTTATTATAAGCCAGCAATTAAAACTCTTTTCTGTATCAAATAAAGTCAATTTTGGTACCTGTGACACAGAGGCTGTGAGCTCTGTCCAGCTGAGTGACAGAGGGGCAGCCTCTGGCTCCCAAACCACCCTCTTCATTCCTAATTTACCTTTGGCACACCCAAAAGAACCCTTCCTATGGAGCTGACTGTGCCAGGGCTTGCACAGCTCCCTCCCAAAGCACCACCAGCACCCCCCGATCCTGCAGGCTCTGTGACTCACACAACAAAGTGGGTTGAAAAACCATGTGAGAAGTAGACGGACTTTTTTGATCTGCTGCCTTGTGATGTGTTGTCACAAAGTGAATGCTCCTCAAAACACACGAGGATGTGGTAACACTGATGCTGCTTTTGATGCAGCCCTGCCTGCACTTAAAGCACATCCTCCAGTTGGATTAAAACACACTGACTGGATGGAAAAGCTCATCACTGGCCACAAACTGGCTCTATCTCCCAGACTGAAGAGCAGGGAAGAGCACAAAGTGTATTTATTTCCTAAGTGACACAGTCAGATGAAATGACAGGACTCTGGGGCAGAGGGAAAAGCAATAGCACAGCAGTGAAGTACTTCAGCCTGTCCCCAGCATCCCAAGCTAAAATCCTGCTCACACTCTCTATTAGACACAGCATTTCTGCTCCTGTTTGACTTCACCACAGTTCTGATCCATGCACCACTGCAAGCAGGACTGATTTCTGATTTCACATTTCCTAGGGTGCTTCAGATAATTTGCATTGACTTAAGTTTTCATATCTGGGAAGTATTTTAGGACACCACATACCCTAACGGCTGATGAAAGGCTGGCAGTAAACACCTTCAGTAGTTTTAATGATCACTGCAACTCATTTACTGCAATCACCTCACTTCCCACAGCCAAACCAACCTCTTAAATCTGACAGGAATTGCTTGGACAGAGGACGGACAGAGACAGCGTGTGCTGCACAAACGTGTGGAAACCCATCATGAGAACACACAGGAACCTGCTTACGGGCATCTGCCTGTGTTTTTCTGGTAGGGGCCACATAAAGACAAGAAGTAACTGAGATTTTAACTTACATTTCTAACTGAAACGTGCTGCCAATGTTAAACCACGATTAAGAGAGCGTTTCATCAGGCAGGGCAAGCGGAGCGGGGAGCAGGCACTGAGCTGTCGCAGAGCCCCCTCTAGCGCGGCTCCCCACGCTCCCCAGCCAGACACACAGACGGAGGAGCTGTCAGCCTTCATCTGCTCGGTTGTTTCTGTGCCGTTGGAATCATTTCTGTGCAACCACGTTATTTGTGGCTATTGTCAGGAGGAGGGAGAGATTTAAGGGCAGTTCAACATCAGGCAGTTTGCACAGCAGAGCCCTGCATGGAGACCTCTCGCAATCTGACATGCTGAGGAATGAGATAAGGATCGTTGCCATCATTATATAGGCTAAATCTGATTTGGAAAGACTGCAGAGATTCCACCCAACCCTGGTAAACGAGTTTCTATCATTCAGTTTCCAATGCAGTTCATGTGTCAGACCAGACCTGCAGCTCTGCAGTCCAGAGGCAGCTTAATCAAACACCTTTACAAATGTAAAGAACACACTGCAATGAATGATATTTGTGCATAAACTGATCTGAATGTTACCAAATGAAAGGAATGACTTTAGGACCTGGAAGTATTTCTGTTATCACACTTCTATATTTTTATAAGGCTGTGAGAGGCTTGTTTGAGCCTCTGTAAACTATCTTCAGCTCTTAACATCCATCTGAACCACAGTGTATCTGCAACAGATTACAGTCCAGGTTTAATGATTTACTGAGGAAAGAACTGGGTGTGATTCAAATTTACCAAGTGCCTCTCAATTGTAACAATGAAGAATAAAGTTCAAAGATAAAATGCAACCCTGATAAAAAGAACTAGGGCAACTGTTCTCTGATCTTCCCAAGAGGTCCCTGCACAAATCCTCTTCCCTGAGGTATTTCCCACATCCACCCAGCTGGGTCAAACAAGCATCTTGCTGCATCCCTGAGGAATTCCAAGGGCTGCCTCCCTAATTTCTCTAATGAGACTGTGAGCAGCAGAGGCCTCTGCTTCTCACAGCAGGGATGGGGACTGCAGTCCCTGTGCACTCCATGTCCTTCCCAACAGCTGCTGAACCCCCACACCTTAATGGCAATTGAGACATTCCCAAAGGGAGGCAGAGGCAGCCTGTGTAAGGGCAACAGGGCAAGAGTTCTGTACTATCAGCTTTTCAATTTGTGGAGTAACAGCAAAAACCCACCCTCAACTTCTGCTCTTCGCACATAGGACCTTTACTTTGCAGCCCCCAGCAGCAGGGACGTGATGCTGACACCGCTGCAGCTAGTGAAAGATGCCTTAAGAGGGCTGTCTAACCAAAAACTCACTGTGCATTTCTAGCAGAGCTAATAAAGAATGTTCTCTCCCCCTGCAAACCTTTCCTTCCTCAGGACTTTCTCTGAGACTCTTCAGCT
Source organism: Melopsittacus undulatus (assembly GCF_012275295.1). Lineage (NCBI taxonomy): Eukaryota > Metazoa > Chordata > Aves > Psittaciformes > Psittaculidae > Melopsittacus > Melopsittacus undulatus. The sequence goes on from NC_047542.1 coordinate 2,860,417, forward strand.
GAGAAGAGCTGATCCCATGAGTGTTCTCCATCACTACTCTCATCACAGTGCACGCACAAACCTCCCCATGAACTCAGACAAGCTGTCCTTTTGATTTGTGAGGCTCACAAAAGGATCACAGCTTCAAGCTGCTGAGAAGGGGAGGATCAGGTTATGAGGCTCCTCTTATTCTGCTGCTTGAGGAAAGTATTTTATATCCTGACTCACATCCAATCTTTTTTACCTTTTTTTCCCATTATGACAATGAAAAACTTCATTTCTTACTGACACCTGAGACCCCCACAAGTCATTGAGAAGTGACTTGTGCAACTGCAGCTGTGTCACCTACACCTCTTTATCTTTCCTCCTTATTTTGATAGCACTTACTTGCTACCTGTTGTCTATATAATAAAAATAAACTTGCAGCAGCAGCGCTTGGGGCTTTGCTTTAACAAAGCCCTGACCTGACCCCTGAGACACAACTGCATTAAACTCACACCATCACCAGAAATGAAACAGATTTTCCTCCGTCTGAAATGGGTTTTGAATGTTGTGCCCTTCACTACATCCATACCCCATCACACTGACCCTGGGGGGAGCAAAACAATGCTAAGGAGCAAAGGCACAGACAGAGCACATTCTCAACTGCTCACCTCCTGAAGTCTAGACAGGGCCAGTTGTCTCTTCTGATGGTCCATACGAGTGCACACACTTAGTAGCTGTCATTCAGCAGCCCTAGAACTAACCTGCAGGACATCTCTATTACACTCAGTATCAACATATTATAAGGTCCAAGGATAAGCTGCACTGGGACCAGTCACATATTGGGTTAGCAAAGGAGAGCCAGAGATCCCTCCAATGCTTGGAGAAGCATGAGCAGTTGTCTGAGGCCAATCACAAGGACACAGATGCCAAGCCTGCAATTTAGAGCAGTACCTCAGCCAGACTCTCAGGTCCTGGATGTGGCTGTGTTTAACTCTCCAGTATCCCTTGTGTGAATAAAGCCCCAGGTCTGCTTTTCTGTACCTGAAAGCATTCATCTGCTGGAAGATCCACCGGTTACAGTTATCAGTTATTAGTACTACTCACATCAGCTACACAAGCCAGCAAGGAAGATGGTTGTGCACCTCCTCAAACAAGATAATTCCTAATGGTGGGATTTGTTTGACACTTTGCCACAGGGAGACAAAGAGGACTTTCCCCTTCTGCTCCCTTTTGTTCCAGACACTTTCCATTTGCATCTCATGTGGAAAGTTACACACTTCACTGTCTATGTCCATAGATCAGAGATCAAAACAGGAGACAGGAAAGGGTGATGAAATACTGAGTAGGAGACACTGCAAAGATGGTTTAAATAAAAAGGGTTTTTTCCCCTTCTTTTTAACATTTCTGTAAAGTGCAAATGTGAAAAAACCACCCACAGCAATATGGGCTAAGGAACATTTGTCAATAGGAAAGAGAATAAAAGTAAGCACTAAAACAACAGAAATAATGACTCTGCTTTCCAGATTTTGATTCCAAAATACCTGGTGCCTCAGGCAGTTATCTGAAAACTCTGCCTCAGCACAGAACCTCCCTGCTTCGCCTCAAATAGCTGCACTTAACAAATACTCCATGTGTGTGTGTATGAGAGCCACTGACAGCCTATAGCTATATGGAAAGATGGAACTGCCAAGAGGGAATAGAAGCAAAGGCAGAAAGAAATATTAGAGCAATATATCTTAGGCTTGGAAAAGAATATTTCCTCTTTCTTTGTCTTTTCCTCCATGTCTGAGGGAGCTAAAAACTTGAAGTGAACCACTGCTGTGTGCAGGGAACACTGTGGAAAGCTCCTTATCCACAAGGATTCTCATCACACTCAGAGGTCACCATCCAACCTGCCCATCTGCATCTTCTGGAGCACACAACACAGTGTGATTTTTCTCAGTGCCAGTCGCTACATATGTTCCATGAGAACATTATCAACAGAAATAGGAAGATGCTCTCATACTCCTGAGACAAGATGCATCCAACTGGGATTACTGCAGGCTTTTCCTTTCCTCTTGTTCCTTACGGCTTTGCCACACTGCCTCCGCCAAGTGGTCCAGGCAAAGCTCTGAACTCCATCTGTGTGTTTTAACTGTGATGGTTACAAACCCAGATCATCAATATTTAAGGAATAAATGTTTCACAGCATGCTTCCAGATGTTCCTGCTTTCATTATTGCCTTCTTACTTGAAAAGTCAACAGGATGTGATATATTCAATATATAATCTACTCTGACACTCATCTACATGCTGTTGTCTCTCACAGGATACTCCCACCAGACAAGTACATTACTTCTTGCACAATTACTAAGATGAAATTTGTGTTTAAGAGCTGCCAGAATGCAACAAGCAAACATCTTGAGCTGAATCCCTCTGCCTACATACAAGGGACACACGAGGCAGTGGCAGAGCCAGCCTGTTGCTTCAAGCAATACATCTTTGTAATGGCCAGTCCCTGGAGCACACAATCCCAGCCATCACTGCCTGGAGGAATCACTGTTCTGACAGCATTTGCTGCTTCGAATATTGCTTATCTGTCCATTTCAAGTCACAGAGAAAGCAAGAATCAACAGAAAAGATATCCTAAAGCAGAGCTCAAATCCCTCAGCGGTCAGAGATGCTTCCGCCTCCATGTCCATGGGGATCTCTGCTGCTGATGTACATCAGAGGCTTCTAGAAACCACTCATTAGCAGTTGATTTTGTTCTAGAATCCAAGAATTCCTGTGCCTTTCAAGTACTTCCTGAACAAGAGTGCACTGTATGGTTCAGCCAGCTGAATAATAGCTCCTATTCTCCTCATACCCCTGGGAGGAAAACCACCTCACAGCTTTCCCCAGCAGAGATGCGACTCCAGAGAGAACAGCTCCTGCCCTGGTGGGAATTACTCTCACATCCCCAGTTTTGTCTCTCCCACACAACTACAACACTTCTCACAGCAGGGTTTTGTCAATGGTGTCAGTGGGAGGAGTGGAGCGCTTGCTTACAGGTACCTCCATGACCTGGATAAGCAGATTTCTATCCCTGTATCCCTCAGTCTGGCCATTCACCTAGCCTAAAAAAGTATATTAAAAACTGTTTATCTCCTTCCATTTGGATTTCCCTTGTCTGAACCACAAGAACATCAGTATAAGCCACACTGGATTTCAAAGCCACTTTGTATTCCATCTAAGACTGTTTCATCTGTTACCCAGAGATGTAGGAGTACTCCGAGTTGTGTCACCTTCTAGTCTCTGCGAATAATGTCATAATTTGATATGGAAACTATGCATACTATTATATTCTAATTTGATATTTAAAACATGCTTTGGCAGAGTCCTATTGATGCATTTATCTGATTTCTCTCTCCCTTTTTATTCTGAAAATACTCAGAGGGAATATGTCATATCACATTTGTGTTACGCACACTGAATCCGTGTAACTTCCAGTTGCTTTATTTCTACAGCTTGGTAAATATATGAACATATTAAAGAAAGGAAAATGCCAAGACTACAAATTGGATAAAATTCAACCACACTCTATAGAGAGAGAACTCCTAAAGCTCTAATCTTAGATACTTGATCTTTTATTTTCTTCAGTCCCATCCCTTCTTTCTGCTCTTATTCCAACTCCTTGTCTTCCGATCACTTACATCTCCATCTACACAGGCCTCACCAAGTGTGGTTGTCTCTTCTTCCACCCATTTGTATTGCACATTTCTGCTGAATTTAAGGAGAATCCCAGATTGGTTTGGATTGGAAGGGACCTTAAAGCTCATCCTGTTCCAACCCCTGCCATGGGCAGGGACCCTTTCCACTGGAGCAGCTGCTCCAAGCCCCTGTGTCCAACCTGGCCTTGAGCACTGCCAGGGATGGGGCAGCCACAGCTTCTCTGGGCAGTGCCCTGGTGAAAGCCCTTTTGTGAGAACACTGGAGTATTTTAAAAGGAGATAAGAACAGTCTTCTATGGAATATAAAATAAACCTAAAGACAAGGACTCGTCTTGACTTAGGATGCTCATGCTTCACAGAAACAGCACTTGCCATGGCTGGCTTAAATTGGAATTAACCTCACTGAAAGCAGTGCAAATACTCAAGGATTAGGCTATGGAACAGTCAGACAGAAAACTGGGAGACTGCTGCTCACGACGGATCAATATTTATAAGGAAGTGATATAAACTGATGAGGAAGGGCAAGCGGCGCTGTTGCAGCGCATGTGTCCAGCCAGAAGTGACACACACTGACAGGGGAGGGGAAGCCAGCCACTGACATAATGAAAAATCACAGCATAAAAGCAATCCCAATGCAGTGGATGAAGCAGTTTGCCAGAGGAAAAAGAAAACCAACCATAAAGCTCTGACCAGCTGAGTGCAAGGGGAGAAGGGAACAGAGAATCAAGAGAGAATCAGAGCAACAAACTGCCAGGGCAGACAGAGCACCCGTGGTGAGCAAGGAGGTTGGGAAAGCTGCCTCCTTCCTGGAGAAGCAAAACTGTCTTCCCAGGAAGAGTATTTCCACCACTGCTAACTGCTCCTGCATGGATAACTGCTCTCATTCAGCTACGTTTGTATTTCTAATGAACTCTGGTGAAGAGAGCTTCGGTATGATACTAACAGTATCATAGAATAACTGCAAGCACAGCCGAAGCAGACACATTCCCCCAGACAGGGAATGCTGTGAGCTGGAAAATGGTGTCTTCAATATAACAACAAAGAAGTTACTCAGAATTAGGCAAGACTTCCATGGAGAATCTATCTTCATGCAGAAGATAAATGAACTGGTAGCACCACACGGCTTTGTAGAAAGCTCTGGCACTCTGAATAAGAGGTTCACTTTTTATCGCCCAGGGTTATTATTTGAATTGCCTTCTTTCCCCACACCCCTGGATATGAATTTTCTCCAAAGAACACTGAATTTTGGTGTATTTTATTAATTCAATGTGCAGCAGAACCCAAGGAAGATAAAAAGTGTCATTTAAGAGAATGAAGGGTACAAACAGTTGCAATTAAAGCTATACACCCGCCTGGATCCCATTTCCCATATTTCAGTATTTGCCCATGATGTGCACACAAACAGCCCTCCAAAGAATCCTGCCCTCAGTAATTTTCCCTTTCCTTAATCCTGATGTACAGAGCCTGGCCTTCTGGGATATAAAGAGGATTTCATAAGGACAATCCAACTTCATATTGATTCTATTTCCCAGATCCATAAAATTTGTTGCCGTAGGAAACACAGGAGTGAAGAACAACAACAATGCCCAATGAAATTTAAATACCACTCCTAGCAAGAAGAAAAACAGCATAAATGGGAAAACAGCAGAGGATGATGCTTGTTTGCTACGATTGTGCTACACAAAACACACAATATGAACCGACAAGGGAAGGAGATGATCATTGTTTGAATAACATCAATATCAACACAGATATGTATGAATCTGGCAAGGTATGGAAAAGGCAAACTCTGAATAACATTGATGGACCAGTAAATATTATCCAGACAGTGAGGGGGAAGGGAGGATTAACAGAGGATGCTGAGGCTGGGAATAATATTTGCTCCAGGTTACTGCTGGGCAGCAAATGTGCAAATCTAATTAAGGCACTTCCCTGCTTCCCTTTTTTCCACTCTCTTTTTCCACCTGGACCATCATAGTTATAGATCACATTTAATTGGGGTTTCAGGTATTTGCTGCTAACTGCTTGGGTGTAATTAATCCTGCCTCAGAAGAGGGAGCTCAACATTGCTCAGCCTGAGGTGCTGATTCTGAAGTCATGACAAGGCAACCTCATTGCAACTTCCAACCACAACAGAACCCTGCTCACACAGTCACACACACAGCAACATGAAAACAAAACTGGGGAGAGGAGAAACTGCGGGCAGCAATGAGTATTCCAACCTTTGTCTTCTGCTCTGGTATCAACACAAAGGAAAGGATGGTAATCCTGCCATAGGTTATATGGAGGCTTTTGTTCCAAAAGAAGCTTGACCATCTTCCCCTTTAGGAAGTCTGGGGCAGAGCAGATCAACCCTTCTACCCACATACAATCATGGCAGCAAACCTTAGGTACAAGTGGTGGCTACAGCCAAAAGTGGTGGCCGGACCCTTGAATTCAGAATACTTTGGGTTGACATTTGAAGAGGTAACATGACAATACATTGTGCTAAATCAATTACTGATTATCAAAATAGCACTTAGTGATGTATAATTAGTATGTAAAAGATATATTTAGCTGTAGATGATACCAGTAATAAGGGCTACATGAGCAATAGCTGTATAATTACATTTTATGAATACAGGAAACCTGTGAGAAATGCTCTGAGATTTAATTGACATTTAACAAGATAACTACAGCAAGTTAATTAGAAATTATATGCTAAAAATACGAATTAACTTTTAAATAATATTTTAGCTTGCTGCAATATAACTACAGTAGCTCATTATATGCCAGTGAACCACCTAAATGAAATCATTCCTTCAAATACCATCTAATTCATTTCCCACAAACTAAAGCCTGTATTATCAGCTTCTCATTCTGAATCCTTTTTTGGTATAAAGAAGCTGAGTTGATCAGCTTAGTGAAAGACTTATTTTTATGGTCCTTTCATACTTTTCTTATGAAATGAGATTTCTCTTACATTTCTATCAGCATCCAGAGAAAAGATTTCAGTTCAGCTGCGCTTTCAGCTTTGAACCCAGAACAAAAATGCAAAGTAAGGCACTGACAAGCATTTAGACTCCCTGCAAGGTGATACATCAGGGATTCTGACAGTGCTAATACAGCCAGAAATTTGGAGAATAAAACAACTCTGAACTGGTTCTGATGTGGATGGGTGTAATCACAAAGAAAAATGCAATAGCAGGTTCTTAGCACAGAGCCATTATTTTTAGATCTAGGTAGGGGAGTGCAAAGATGATGGAAATCTGGCTCAAAATTAAGTCTGCTGTAGATGCTCAGGGGAGCCACAGAGCCAATGCACAGACTTGTGTCCAGCAGCTGCATGAATGCTATTGCCATAGCTGAAGCACCCAGCAGCCCTGGGTGAGAAACATAGCAAGGGCTTGGAGTTCAACTCCGAGATGAGTGTCCTGAGAGCTGAAGTCTCCACAGTTCAGCCACTGGTATTTTTGATTACTTTATATAAGATTCTTCACATCTACACATGCTCTTGGATTTGGTTGGGGGTTATTTATTACTCCTTACCCTACCATACTTTGCCCAGAAGCCACCTCAAGCTTAACTCATCTCCATTGAGAGTTCTGCAGCTCAGCTATGCAAGACCCTGACCTCTGGCTGGTTAATCTGACTGCATGGAGAGGGAATTCAGTTATTCAGTGGAGCAAATGGACTACCATTACTAAGAGAAAATGGTGCAATTTCTCCTGTCTCCAGCTCAGTATGTCCCAGCAGACTCCAAGGTCTCTCTTGCAATTTCTTTTTGCCAGCATGCCCTTGTTAGCATTCTGGACCAGCTACTCCAGATTACGCATCCACAGAGCATACATGATTTAGTGTTCCTGCTCTTGAAAATGTCACTTGCTTCAATATATCACAGGAAGAAATGGAGAAAACAAGATGATAAAGCAGTGAGGGATGGGCAAGATGACCCAATCTGCACCTGTGATTGCAGTACTGTGCAGTTAATGTAAATTGAAGGGTTGTTTTTAAACTGTGAAAGCCAGGCACAAGCAAAACACTTTGGGCAAGAGACAGACCAACTGCAGTCTTGGCCCAAGGCCTGACTCTGCATCTCATCAGAAGGGAAGAAAAACTTAAAGGTAAAAAGCAAGGAAAAAAGTCAAATTGTCCCTGACCTTCCCTTTTAACTCAGAAAGGGCAGGAGAGCAAAGGGACAAAGAGCTGTGCTCTCAGAGGGTTGTATATTTCCATAGAATTCCAGACTGGTTTAGGTTGGAAGGGATCTTAAAGTTCACTCAGTTCCCCCTGCCACAGGCAGGGAACCCTTCCACTAGAGCAGCTTGCTCTGAGCCCTGTCCAACCTGGCACTGCCAGGGATGGGGCATCCCAGTTATAAAGCCTGCCCAGTGCTCACAGAACAGAGAAGAGATGCAAGAAATAGGGAAAACGCATCAGAAATACAAGGTAAAAGCCTGAGCACATTTCACCTTTGTACTTGCTGTCTTCTGATGCAGCCAGATCCCTGATGGTTTCTGATGAAGCCCAGGTTGCTGGTTACAGAGCATAAGTACCAGCCACTACAGTTAAACAACAAAGAACTAAAGCAATGACAAAGGCCTTTCCTGCACCTAACACCAACCCCTGCAGCAAGCAGAGCTGTGGCCAGGATGCAGGTTTATCGCTTCCTAAGTCACTGCAGTTGTTATCTTCAGGTCAACTTCAGGAATCCAGCTCCAATAAGGAGGGGAGTGGGTAGAGCTGTGCAATGATGTGCTTGCTGCACTCTTCTTAAACACCTAGATAGTTGGGAAGGATCTAGCTACTGTTTCCTGCCAAAACTCTCCCTCCAGAGTGATGATGGATCCTTTCAGGACAATAGGGTTTTCTCCTAAGACCTATGAGGAAGCTTTGGATGTTTTGTTAAGCTTTTGTGTAAGAATATTTAAAAGAAGATAAAGTGCATGTTTATAGGGTTTCCTCCTTTCACTTGGGCAGTAGATTAGCCAAGATTGATTTTTCTGCATGAGAGGGAGAGGCCGAAGGTTAAAAGATAAAAGAGTAGATTCCTTTTAAAATGTAATTTAGATTTCTCTGGTATTAGCCCCAGTATCAGCACAAAATCACTTCAATTCTCCAGCAGCACCTGAGCCCTGTTGTACAGCTGTGTGCAGCACCAAAGCTCTCCCCTGGCAAGCAGCACAGCTGAGGATCACAACGTCTGCAGTACCTGCCCCATGCAGGGTCTGCTGCTTGGAGACCCCAAGCTCATGCTCTAAATATCTATCAAAGGAGATCAGTGACAAAAGTTCCATGTGGACTTTGGCTTTGGTTCATTTATTTCTGTTTGCTGTATTTAGAATTGAACTCCTCAGAGCGCATCTTTACAGCATCTCCCCAGTCCCCGCAGGTGCTGCTGAGTGACCAGTTAAGCACTGGTAGGTCTCAAAGAGCTCAGTGATCCAGACTGGAGAAAGACACACAGGAGTGGAGCTGATGCTGCATTTCTTTACTGTTCATGCTGTGCTATGAAACATCAGGGCTCTCTCCCAAGCCCATATTTTACAAGCTATGTGTTGCCTCTTTCCAGCCCTTTCACAGCAGCTTCTGATCATCTGAATTCCAGAGGAACAACCCGGAGCTGCCCAATGCTCCAGCTCTGTCACTGGAGGCAATCCCTTCCCTGCAACAGCAACCCGAGCATGGGGACCATGCTCCTCAGGAGCAATGGCACTGCTCATCCCAGACAGAGGACAAAGGAACACATCTTATCCTGCTCAGGAAAAAGGGGCAAAGCTTCGACTTAGAGAGAATTCCGGATGATAAAGCTGCTGCTTAATAGTAATAAACAAGGGGTTGAAGAGGCCAATGACATGAAACTGCCATCACGGTTAGAGTTAGAGCTCAATCTTCAGTTTGAGCTCAAGTTTGAGGATTTCCTTACCCAAACTTCTCTCTTGCCAGAGAGCAGCATCTCGGAGCTCCTCACTTGGAGCAAACATGGGTGAGCTACCTGGAGCTTCCACCTGGGTGAAAGAAACATCTTTGTGCAACATGTCACAGCAGGCCGGGTAGGAATGGCTGGATTACTCCCCATGAATAATTGTGCTGATATGTTTCAGCATTTTTCTTTGAATAAATTATTTGCAAATAAACATTTTCATTATTCGACCATCTCTGATGTTCCATTAGCATTCAGTGAATTATTTATTCAGCAGCTTTTCCCATCAATAGCTGAATAAATTATTCGCAAATAAATTATTCTACCAGCTTTTGCTTTAAAGATGTCCCTTTGAGAACAATAGCTTCCCAGGATAGTAAACAGGCAAAGGGAGCAATTTAAAAGGCCTGATCCTCATCCCAGTTGTCTTGGTCGAAATCTGGAGGATTACCACAGAAATTCCTGGTCTTTTGCTGTATTTACACGTCTGTTTGTCAGCTCAGATTTGTGGTACACGAGTGCTCCACTTTGCTGAAGTTGCACACAACCATTCAGTGCCCTCAGAACCAAGTCTTTCCCTATACCCTAATAGGCAGTTTCATTTCCAGCTCACAAAACTGAGCTGGATTCAAGTGACCTCTAATCAAACCGACAGCTCAGCTCCCATAAGCATCCAGGGTGAGACGGGCACTGTAGCAATACCCCACATATCCCTTTCACCCTCCCAGGCAGTGTTGTTACCTCAACCTCCTTATGCATAATGCATTCAAATCTCGTCACTACACCAAGCCCCAGTGTAAGTCTTGTTTGTGTCTGGGCCAAGGAGGATGAAAGCCTGTTAGAACTAAATGAAGGCTACATTTATGCCAATTTTAAGGAATAATTGAGGTGCAGCGCAGGGGAATTTGCTGAACTCCTCTGTCCTTCTAACAAGAAAGAGCCTCTTTTGTTAGGCAGCACAAAAAGTCACCCTCATTAAAACAAGCCATCTTTATCAAAACCACATGGAGGATTTATCATCTCACCCATATGTTGGTGCCTTTCAGAGAGATGCAGGGAAAGAAGTGGGGGGCAGGCTGAGTATCGAACCCTCATTTCAAGAGGGCCAATTACCAAAGCACCAGGAGCCTCATGCCGATGGCAATTACAGCAACAGGCACAAGGTTGTGCCAGTGTTTCAATACCACCAACCCTACCTGGGTTGCCTCGAGGTATCACTGCAATAAATAATTGCTAATTTGCACAAAAGGAACAAATGAGACCCAGTGTAATTGTATGAGGGGGGATAAGAGAACAATAACATTAAGATATATAATTGAGTTAATATCAGACACTCTCCCCCCAGTGAACCTTTCCTCATCCTTAGAGTAATTGTGTAATGACATTTATGTGTAATAGATTTGTGACATTATAAATGACACTTATGTCAGGATTGTCAGGCTGTGACAGCCTCAGAGACAGCTCCAGTGAGAAATTAATCACTTCTGAGGCTCCAAAGTTGCTCATTTATCGCTGCCAAGTAAGATCTTGCAAAAACAAGTTCTTGCAATGAAATGTACACTCGCATCTACGCATCCTCCAACATGGATTTCCTCCCTACAGAACATCTTCCTGGAGACCACACAGTAACAGTGTCTCCCAGGAACAGCAGCACCCTGCATGGACGGCTCCCTTGCAGAACACATGCAAGGATCATGGCATGGTTTGCGTTGGAAGGGACCTTAAAGCTCATCCAGCTCCAACCCCCTGCCATGGGCAAGGACACCTTCCACTAGAGCGGCTTGCTCCAAGCCCCATCCAACCTGGCCTTGAGCACTGCCCAGGGATGGAGCAGCCACATTGTCTTCTCCAGTTCTTCCCCTCTCAATGCCACAGCACCTTTTGCTAGCTCTTTACAGTGTACCTACCCGTATGTGCCATATACACATACATCAGCATCTACAACTTTCACATTCCCAGGACTGAAAGGGTTAAATTATTTGTGGGGGAGAAAAGGACATTTTGAAATGTACTGTACATAATAAATACAAAAAAAGAAAAGAAAACCTTCTCCAGATCAGTGTAGGGGCTATTATTAGACGATCAAACTGTCATTTTTCAAAGCATTTCAATTGTCACTATTTTTTCTAATGGCTTCTAAAGCATTATCTAATGCCTGGGCCAAAAAAACAGAAGAGGATCAAAGTGTGTTGAAAAGCACTAGTCAGACTGCATGACAAATCAGGGTTTGCAGCCTAAACTCTTCCTACCCCAATTGCCTTCAAAAATATATGTGAACTTCAAACCAAAATGACTTTATCTGTGGATTGTTTTGTGAAGACACAAGTGTCCTTAGGATTTTCCTTTGCCTTTTAATAATGTAAACCATGTTAAAAGAAAGAATAACCCAGTTGTAGACCTTTAGCATTGCTGCTCTCACTGAATAACTGACACACCACAGTGGACAGGCAAGGTGATTGGGAAAGCTCCAAAAGTAGACCAAGACAGTTGTGGTGGATTAGGGTGGAAGCAGATGAATGGTAGAGAAGCACATGAAGTTGCTCCCTGGACTGTAACCATGATCATTTGTTCCCTTCAGAGAGAGGCAGACGATGCTCATATCCCCCAGGAGAACCTTGTGGTGGGACCTCACAATGGAACACACATTTCTGACATGGAAACCACCCTGGTCAGAGCAGGATCCTCTGCCCAACCTCCATGCAAACCAAAGGAGCACAGAGATGTGCAAACATCCTGCAACACGGATGTCCCTCTGGTGCAAATCCTAACAGCTCTTGGGTACATGGTCATCCACTCTGCACCTGCAAACCCCCTCATAATATGCACATAAGATTAGGCTGCTAATGTAACATAGCTCTTTTTTCAGCCCCAATGACAATGAAATTCATAAACTGATTCAGCTTAACCGAGTGTGACTGCAAAAGGCTAATTCCACATTCCTAATTAAATTACATTATTTTCTAGGTGGAGGTTTATGAGCAGGGGTGAAGAGTAATGATAGGAGCAAGCCACAGAAGCACACGTACGAGTCAGAGCCAAGGCTCTTGTCTAGACAGCAAAATGAGTTATTCTATTTACATCTTTCTTAAATGTCACAGTATTTTCCTGTATTTAATTGAGGACTTGTTTATGCATAGTCATTCTGAGAAGAGGAAATGGGAGCTATTCAAAGGCAAAACTACAGACCCGACTGCAGAAGTAATAAGTATCTGGATTTTCTCAAAACCACCAATTCCTATGTATAAAAATACTGCTTTGAAAACAACAGCATTATTGCTGTTACATGACTTAGGAAGCTATTGAACAGTGGTGCAGGGATGGGAAGAGGAGTCCTGAGGCTGGTGTCTCTGCTGGGAACTGAGCCCAAATCCCCCATCTGCCACCCACCCCTGGAAAGGCACATTGCAAACCCAGCCAGCTCTTTTGCTGCTGCTTTGCTCAGTGACACAGTGGTTGGAATCCAGCTTGGCAAAATGGATGTTCAGAGGCAAAACAGAGATTGCAGGTTTGGAGGTTTTTCTGAAATCATAAACAAAAAGGAAGAAATGCAAGACTTGGATGTGTAACTTTATGGCCTGTGACAGTGCATTGCCTTATCCAGGTCTGTCCCTTTGGAAGGATAGTGAGAGAGTTTGTTATCTTACGGGAGATGGTAAGAGAAGATGATGTGCTGTCTGATTAAAGGTGCACATCCCCATGAGCTCTTACTTCTTTGGTTTCCACTGAAGAAGTCCAAGAAGTCTCAGACACATTGCAGCTCCAGTAGGAACGTGCCTTGCTTTGTAGATCAGCAGCCCTACAGAGTCATAAATATTTGATGGCAAGGAGCAGACATCCACATCCTCAATCACCAGAGAGATCAAGAGAGCAGGCCAGTGGAAGGAAAACCAACCTGAAAGCATTGCCCATCCCTCCAGAGCTTCTCAAACCTGACCCCTCTTAATGCAAATTGTATTAGGTGAACCCGTATTGACAGTGAACCTGTCACATCCAGAAGCATCTGGATTTTGCAGGAGAAAACCAATGCAGTTTGATGGAACTGGAACAATGGATAAAGTCAGAAAATCAGCAACCAAATGTTATCACCTAATAGATGTTTCAGAAGCTGAAAACAATTTATATACCCAAATCCTGTCTAGTTTCAGTCAGGAGCTGAGGTTTGTCTTTGATCACATGAAGAGCAGACCAATACATCTCATGCCATGCCCCTCTCAAACTGTAGATACGCTACTGAGAAAGATGAATGATGGGGTTATAAAAGCTGCAGGTGGTGGTGAATCTGTTCTGTTCCCTTAGGAATCTTCTCCAGAGGTTTCTCCCCATTTAAACAGTGTCTTATTTCCAAGTTGATTTTTTCTAACTTTACTCTTCAGACCTCAGCTTTCCCAGCATCCACCCTCACTGCATTAAAAGAGCTTTAAACCCTGCCTGTCTCACTCTTACTTTACCCTTTGGACCCAATGGAGACGTGAAGAACTGTTCAGTATCAGAGGTTTCAACACTGACATTCAAGCAAAAGCACAGCCAAACTGAACCAAAATGCCATCACTGTTGAAGTCAGCTGTGATTCCAAACCCCTCTATGAGTAAGGAAGTCAGAATGGAGCTTTCAAAAGCCCTAAGGATAAAATATACAGCCCTCAAGTTACATATGTAATCATCAGAGAAATAACTCAAAGAGGAGGTGGTTGCCACATTTCAGCTCTAGTGGATTCTGCCTGTCCTCCTGGAGCTGCTGTTTTATACTTCAAATCATTCTGGCTACTTTCTTTGTAGCATTTGATTCCAATAAATTGATTCTGATGATGTACTGAGAATCAGGCAGATACTTCACTACACTGACTTGAGATCAAACTCAGGAAGCCAGAAATGAACCTTTACAAATCCTGCAATCTCATTTAGATGATCAATTATTTTGTTTATCTACTTAAGCATGCTAATGGGAGCCAAGTAGGGTACAGCAGGAAAAACTAAGGCACTTAAGCCAGTGGGAAGTTTGGAGGTGTAGCTGAAACACGACTTCTAAGCTGGGAAAGGTGGGAAGAAGTATGTATTTAAAATGGTACCTAAAACAGAATGTAACAATAGTCACAGCAAGCCTCTCTAGATGCCACAAGCATCCCCTAAATGCAGCATCACAGTTGCATAATAAGCATCTTTTCATGTAAAAAAGCATACACTTTAACTTCAGCCACAAAGGGCCGTATTCCAAAGACACAAATCTGAAGATGCAGATTGGTGCTTACTGCAAAGCACAAAAGAGCCTGAGCAGAGCCGGTACCAATTCTCATGCAAAGCCCCTGTACTTCCCAGAGCCTGAAAATTCAATACTTTTAAGATTCTGGCTGTGGTTCTTAAGTGCTGAGAAAGGAAAAGAAGTCATCAGCATAAATGAGATTGGCTTTCAGAAGCCCAAACCACAAGGTGGAAAGAGGAATGGGCTGAAGGTTTGACAGGGGATGCCAGAACTGACCCTGACTGGGCTCCAGCAAAACTTCCCCCAGAGCTGCTTCATCTCACCATGAAGGTGCAAGGCAGGTCAAAAAACAGGGGTTTTACAATGATAATAACTGGGGACAAGACCCAAAATTACATGAGTTCTGTGCTTCAGTGTCTGTTCCCATGTGAAGATGTTTTGGGTGTGTGAAGAGGGTGCTGAGGCTTTGGCACAGAGTGCTCAGAGAAGCTGCCCCATCCGTGGCAGTGTTCAAGGCCAGGTTGGACACATCTTGAACCTGCTCTAGTGGAAGGTGTCCCTGTCAATGGCAGGAGGTTGAACGGGATGAGCTTTAAGGTTCTTTCCAATGCAAACCAGGTTGGGATTCTATATTTGTTCCTGTTACAATTTATAGCTGCCATTTTCACTAATGTCCAAAAGATGAAGACACCCAAAGGGTAACAGAAATTGAGTTAACTCATTTATGTGTTTTAAAACTTACAGCCATAATAATCATTATCATTATACAGTACTTTTATTACTAACAATAACAAGAATAATAATTATTACTGCTATTAGTTACTATTATTAGTAGTATTATTACTTCCTACAGTGTTCAGGATCAATTCAGCTAGGAAACAAATGAGCATCAGGCCTGGGAGGTAAATGGAAGACTAAAGACAGAATGGGAATGCTAGAATAAACAATCCCATTCCTTTATTTTTGGTAGCAAATGATAAAAGATATGCAGCTGTCCTGGCTCCAAGGAGGGGCATTAATACATCACCTGATACACTTGAAAAGCTTACAAAAATCTGGTTATATTTTTTAATCATCTTGCATTTTAGACCTTTAAAGTACAAATATGGATTTCAAACATATCAGGGGAACAAATTAACTCAGAAAAATAGCTGTACTTTCCAAGGTTGCACCTGCCATGAAATTGCTCCAAGTTTGCATTTTCCCTTAGTCTCTAGTGTGTCATTACAGCAGATTGATCACCCTCCTCTCCCCGGCAACTCCCCCATTAGAGGGTTATTGTATGGAAATTAATGGAAGGCTAGAAACATTTCTTTTGCAGCTGCAGTAGTAGAAGTCAGTTTTGATTAAGCACTCAAAACCCAGCAGACTGGGGTGATCTCTCTGCTTTAGTTCCCTCTTTTATTATCACTGGTGTCAAGTTTTGTTACTTTAGCCATTCCCCTGGTACTCCCACTGCATCCTTGGGTAATAATAGGGGTTATTTTTTTATGTGCACTTCTATTTATTTAAAATATGTACAGACTGATTCACACTGGTGCCAAGTCCCTTTACACCACCCCTAACACAGCCACAGGACTCCCTTATGCTCATTGCAAAGGCCTGTTTACAGTGGCTGAGTGGAATAAGGAAGCAGCAGATTGAAAAGGGTATTGGGAACACAGATATATACTTCTATTCAATTACCCCAAGAGCAGTTATAGCTGATGTCACATTTAATGTGTACCTGCTCTGTCTCTTATTCATCTTGCTGTTTCCTACCTGCCCAGTGTGATCCAGTTCCCATTGTCAGCTGGCAAACAACACACATCTGAAGTAGGTCTGATGAAAAGAGACCATATATTTTAAAGGACACCTATTAATCAAAGCCATGATGGAAGAGAGGTTGTAAGATACCTGTGAAAAGCATGACCAGGCACAAAGCTCAGGGAACACCATTCTGCTTCTATTGTCCAGACAGTTTTTCTTGCACACAGTGAATTCGATGGGAATAAAAACATAGAGAGGGAAGTACTTTTTAAACTGATCCCACCACAAATCATGCAATAATTGAAACAAAGGGAAGAGATTTCACACTGTGTCAGCCAGAATTACAGTCCTGAAGTTTGAGAAGGAAACTGGAGTCATTTCAGCTGTCAGTTACATCAAGTGGCACAGGGCATCAGCTGGGAGAGCTCTGCCACTCTCATGTCCCTTCCTTGCAGCTCCCTGCGTGTGGCCTTCAGCAGAGCAGGACATGTACTGTCCATAGCTGTACCCATTGCTTACAAGTTTTAGGTTGGGAAATTCCTCCCCAACACAAAGTACCTAAACTACAATACTAGCAACCACTGATGAGAACAAAGCACAAAACAATGCCCAGCAAGGCCAACCTGAAGTGCTGCACGCCAGGATTCCCTGCAGCCACAGATGAGTGCCCTGTATGTTCAGAGCTCAGCAGACAGAGCTCAAACAGCAAGTGGGCTGAAAGGTGGGGCAAGGACCATTGCCTGGAGAACTGATTAAGTGGTACCTCTGGGGGGAAGAAGAAAAGAAAAACCTTTAAGGGATTATTTATAGGGCTCATAAAGGTGCCTTTTGAATATCCATCAATCAAACAGTCAGTGAAAAGGTCTGCTCAGCACACAGGAGAGTAGAAGGAGTAAAGGAAATTGGCTATGGCATCCATCTGACATGCAAGCTATCATCCATAATCTTCAGCGACCTGCTCCATATGGAAAGCACAGCAGTTTGGTGAGCAGGATGGTGCAGCACTGAACAAACAGGTGCTTGGCTTAAAACTGATGTGGTGGCTTCTGCCCCTGCTAAAGACACGAAATGTCACTAGTAAGTTGTAAGTTTTAACAACTTTGGGAGAAATAATGGAAGACAGGAAATAACCTACACAAGGAGAGAGCAGAAGATATCTGGGTGCCAGCCAAAGGGCTGTAACCTGCCTTGAAGGAGCAAATAAAACCAGGAAGACAATAACAACAAAGCAGTGTCTGCCTGCAGACAGAATAAAGGGTAATTGCTGGTGAGCATATGGCCTGCTAAGGGAATAGACAGTGAAAGGAGAGGAGATTCACAGACCATTACAGAGCTTACAAAAGCTGTAGGTCAAGAGCAATAGGCTCATGATGATCACTGGTTTTATGGCTGGTTCCCTTGCATCCTACTGCAGGAATAAACCACTGATCCATGGCAAACATTTCTTCCTAGGATTCCACTTCATCTCTTCCTTTGTTCTGGTTTTGTAGTGGCATTTGTGGAGTATTTTGGTAAACTGAAGTAGCAAAGCAAGCCCTTCCTGGCTTCCCTTGTTACCAGGAGGCTTACTTGGTCTAACTCAGAAAGCAGAGAGGTTTGTGGTTTTTGGGTTGGGTAAGCAAAACCAAGAGGCAGAAAGTGATGTCTGAAATATGGTCCCAACACTGCACCACCCCCTGCTCAAGCAACCTTTGGGAACAGACAGTTACATAAGGCATGGCTTTACATTTCCTTCTGATGGGACTTACACATTTGATGACAAAGTACTGTACTACAACACCCCATTTATCTTATTAAATGGTCCCAGAACAGCTCTGAGAAATGTATTTAACGTGGAGACATCTATTAATTAATAAGCACATTAGTCAGCAATCAATACCCAGTTGATGATAGCTTAAATTATACATACACAATAAGGATATGTTTCTGCCTTCCTCATCTGTTTTAAGGCGTATATTGAAAACGAGTAGTGCAGAACAGCTTTGCATTCAAAAAAGTTAAATTAAGATTATTTCTAAATAGACTAATCCTAGGAACATATTATATGGCATAAAATTAGCCCTGAGCACAGTCAGTTTATCACCTCACTCTCTTCACAGTCCATTGATTAAGCAGACACTGGGAGCAGTCTGTTCTTTACTGCGCTTGTATTTTATCGCAGCGATACTGTTATCTGTTTCAAAATCCTGAGTGAGGCATTCCCAGCAATTACTTCTTTTTGGTCTGCATAGAATGTACAGGTAGTTCTCAGGCTGATTCACTACTGCTATTTGTATTACTTGAAGGCAACAGCAGCAATCTTAACCTGCAGATCCCTGTCCTCAGACTTGCTCTCAACGCAACACACACCCTTGCACCAGAACCTACATGACAGCCAATGCTGTGCACTGCACACAGACCACTGTTGTATGACACCCTTACTACTTCCCAGGAAAATGGGACTGGATTGATATGATCCCAGGCACAGAGTCATTCTGCAAGAGGAGACCCTGGGGCTCTCTGAGCCACTCATGCTCACACAGGTAACTCAGAGTCTGTCTGCAGAGCAGCATCACAGAACTACAGCCTGGTTTGGGCTGGAAAGGACCTTAACGCTCATCCAGCTCCAACCCCTGCCATGGCCAGGGACACCTTCCACTAGAGCAGGTTGCCCCAAGCCCCATCCAACCTGGACTTGAGCACTGCCAGGGATGGGGCATGATTTGCTCTTCCTCCTGTCTGAAAGGGTTGTTCTTTATGCTCACGTTCCTCCCTAATAACTACAGAAGAGCTTTTGCCTAGCAGTAAACCCGGATTCCTTGGTCTCACACACACACACACACTCAGTTATGCTTCCCTTCAGTAAATCCAATTACAAGATACATTTTGTTCTTTCATTTACCTTGAAATCAAACTTTTCTTCTTAGCATAGGATGAATAAGCACAGCTAAAACCCCAGGAAAGAATCAGTGCAGGCAATGCTCCTCTATGCTACTTCTCTCCATGCTGCCTGCACAGCTCATCCCTACCATGGGGCTCACAAGCCACTGTTTTTACATGACCAGATGACACTAGCCTCAATTTCCCCCTAAGCAGAGCTGCCATAAATGGGAGTAACTTAACAGCAGCAAAGAAAGTCAACAGAATTATTCTGGGGTTTTGCTTCAGTCTCGTGACTGTGTTTTAGCAGAGCTTAAATCCTGAGCCTGGACATACTCAAAGTGGATTAAAAAGTATTTATTTTACATTAAGAAGCAGTCTACTTAGGTGCAAAGTTAATATATTATAATACTTAATGCACTAATATTTATATTAATATGTTTAAGTTATATTCAATTACTACAAGCCATTTACACAAGTAGTTTTATCTGGAAAGTTTCAACTAAATTGGCTGAAGGTCATTTCCGTGAGTGTACACAAGCCCTAGAGACACAATGGGTTTGCTTTTAAATTACTGCACTACGTAAGAACAGTGTATGTCCTCTCTTCCTATACACACAATACTTTTATTAGCATAACTGTCAAAGACTGCATTTGTCTGCTTTGCTTTCAGACACTGAAGATTGATAGATGGCCACTTTCCTCCCCATTTTGGCACACTGGAGCTACACGACTGCTGAATTACAGCAGTATTCTCCTGTTTACTCATAAGGATAATATTATTTGCTTGTTGGCATCTCAGAAGCCACCCTCCAGAGCAGGAAATTACCTGAACCCAGAGATCCTTACCAGCTGATGGAATTACAAATAACACAAGCACTCAGAGCTTACAATAAAAGTCATCACAGGAGCAAAAGCTGATTTGATAGACCAAATTAAAGGTGTTTCCATGCTGTGGGCAGAGGCAGCAGGGAAAAGGGGATGCTGGAGACGGGATCATCCTATTAGACAGCCCTCAGTACTGTCCTACCAGCACCACACGTGAGAGGGTGCTCTGCTCTCACCTAACTCCTGTGCTCTCCCTGCAGCTGCAGTCCCTGAGGTACACTGTTCCTCACTCTCAGCTCTGTAATGAGAAGGCAGAACAAAGCTGAGGGACCCAGAGCCTGAAACGGGACCCAGAGGTGCTTGAGGGGATTGTGGGACCGGCTGGGAGGCAAAGGTTACACAGGAAGGAAAAGCCTTTCTCAACCACACGCTGTACAACAGAAGATGCTCTTCACCAGCCTTTGCAGTGCCTGGGTCAGAAAAAAAGGCTGAGCAACAAGCCTGGACTGCCACCAGTTCATGCTCTGTCCCTTATACTGTCTCTCCATACAGATGAATTCAGTACACTGAATCAATTCCTCAGTGATGCACATCCAGAGCCTCACTCAGTGAGATTTTGGTGGGAATATTTACAACTGTGAGTACCAGATTTGTTTCCTATGAATGTGTTCCAGTGTTCACCTAAAACTTGCCCTTTCAGCAATGGGTTTTGCCAGTAAGCACCTTTGCTGTGGTATTTTTGGCACATGGGCTTGAACAGGGACACTAACCCAGCCAAACATCTTCAAAGCTAAAGTGAGCAGTCACAGAGTATTCATCCAACTCTGTAATTACATTACTTCTGCTTTGCAATAAGAAGTGACCTTTGTGAGCATGACTGTCCATGAGCTACCCAGACCAAGTGAAGCTCTCTCAAGTAAGGCTTCTCTGGCTCCAGGTGGTTCTTCAATCCCACAAATACACATCTTGGAGAGTTTTCCTACAGACTGATACAAAGCTTTATGTATTCAGCTGGAACTTGTGTGGGACTGATGGACTTGGCTCTGCCTGAACCCAAAATGCAAGTAAAAACCAGCCTGTGTCAGAGAACCAGAAGGAGTCACACAAACCAGAAATGGACTTTCTCAGCCACACTGCATGTGTCTGCTGCTGGATTGCTTATGAATAAAGGAGGGATTTTTCTCAGTCATTCAGCAGTGGCTTAAAGTGCTTAGAGAGGACAACTCAGCTGAGACTGCACATCTAGACCTGGGATTGTGGCTTTAATCCTAACACCAGACTTACCTGGACATCAGGACTGTAACCACACCAGGAGCCCAAGCGCATGCAGAGCTGACGATCAGCTGGTGAGCACAGGCTGGTTTCACCCCCTCATCTCTCAAACATCCTGCATCAAACATGTCTGGAGGTCAGCACATGCAGCCAGAGAGGATGTTGCAATACCTGTGATGAAAATCAAAACATAATGTGTTCTGATAGTTAGATTGAAAATTAGCTTTAGGGGCTCCATGCATTTCTTTCTTACTGATGTGAAACGTTGGTGCTTCAAGTGTAATAAAGATGAATTACTTTTTAATAAAATAATGAAACTCCAGTAAACACTCAGGTTTATCACTTAATTTATCCCCAGTGCTCACACACAAAGAGTTTTTTTTGCTCCCTCATTTTTAATATTCTCAGTGATTAGATTCCAATAACCTGCTCCACAGTAATGTGTGTCTCATTTCCCTGGACAGCCAAAATAGGCCATAACTTCCTCTGCGTTAGAGCACTAATGCTGTAATTTAGAACTTGTGTCAAGATGAAAGATCTTCCCAGGGAGCTGCAGCAGGCCCATGGCAACACTTTGGCAGAGGGCTGGATAATGAAGTTTTCATTATTAAATAAAGATATTTTAGGAATGTCATAACCCATGAACCCATTCTTCTACCACGCATCGAACGTTGTTTGTTTCTCATCTGCTGGTACTATCTTGCCCCTCCTCACTCCTGGTTTTTGGCTACCTTGTGAGCTCCCTGAAGTCACCAGAGACTTCAACCCAAGTCCCTCTCACAGCAGTCCTAGGCTGGGATGGACTGGAGCATGGCTGGGGAGGGCATGGGCTCACATCCCTTTGCTGGCAGACAGCCTGAGCCCTGCAGGTTGGTACTATCTGAAAGAAACCTTAATGTGGAAGCTCAGGAGCATCAACAATTATGGGAACAGGCTGTTTTCCAGGAGGAAACAGCACTTCTGAGTGGTGCCACACTGGATTCTTGCTAAAGGCTGCAAGTGAAAGCAAAGGCAGATCTGCACTAAAGAAGTTTTCCAGCATTTAGATCTGAGATGAATCAACAGATCTCAGCAGGGTAACTTGCTGCCTTCTGAAGACACAAGAAAGACAATTATGAATTGC
Source organism: Melopsittacus undulatus (assembly GCF_012275295.1). Lineage (NCBI taxonomy): Eukaryota > Metazoa > Chordata > Aves > Psittaciformes > Psittaculidae > Melopsittacus > Melopsittacus undulatus. The sequence continues at coordinate 2,882,998 of NC_047542.1, forward strand.
ACAGACATCCCTGCCCACCTATCAGAACACTGCATTTATTTTTGGAGTTTTAAAACAAGCTGTAAACCCTATCAAGAATGGAATTAATGGGAAACAATTTCTCCCTTCCTGTGTTAAGCAAACAGGGAAGTTGTGTGTGACAGCATAAATGCTCTGTGTAATGGTTTGCTAAGATCCTCCTGATTAAAAACACAAAACCTCATTTGAAGATAGTTAATGGATTCTGCATGTCTACAAAGTATTATGAAGGCAACATTCATCTGAACTTGGGGCCTGTGCTGATTACAACTCAATTAGTTGTGATTCAGTTCACTGAAGAAAAATACCCATTTCATCAGCACAAAGAAATAACCACTGGCCACAAAATGCATTTTCTGGAATTGCTCTACCAACTGGTTAGATATTGTGTTTAGAATGTTCATGCTGCCACGATGCTTTAACTGCAGCCTTGATTTCATGTCATTCAGCTCAATTCATCCCGTTAACACTTTTCCTTAGGACCACCTCAGTGCATACCATCAATCAGGGAGTTTTTACTATTCAAACTAGATGCCAGCTTAGAAGCACGTCCTACAGCAAGGGGGTAAATGTATTTGGGATTTGATCTGCTGCATTTTGATGATGAACACCCTTTGCCAAATGCAGTTGTTGCCTTCGGCACCATTACCAAAACCCTATTTTTCCGCTTCAGAGAACAGCTCCATTCAGGGGGCAGGTCTGTTGGGTAGGACTAACCTAGATGTAACCAGAGTGAACAAGAAGCTTCCTGCATTGCTTTTTGGCCAGTGCTACTGGAACAATCCTTGTAGAGCACTCTCTCTAGTACCAGCTCATACTTTGCGTTGTCTCACAGCATATCCCATTCTTCTTTAGGGTCCCTCTCTTTAAGTAGAATCATAAAATCACAGAATCATAGAGTGGTTTGTGTTGGAAGGGACCTTAAATCTCACCCAGTTCCAAGCCCCTGCCATGAGCAGGAACACCTTCCACTAGTAGTTTTGGTTTAAGCAATTCTTAGCCTCATTGCTAAAAGGAGATGAAGTTGTTAGCTTGCACAAATTGCTCTCAGTGGCAATGCTGGGATACGTCAAAGCTTCCAGAAGGGAATCTATATTCCTACAAAAATAGTCTTGAATTTCACTGTCATGTTCCCACGATAAAGCTCAAGAACAGCTCGAGGCAAACGAGGACCAAAGGAAACGCAGTGCGTAGGTTTAAGTATCAGCATTAAGATCTCGCTTTCGTCTTCCTGCAAAGAAGCAAACAAATAAATACAAAGAAAGAAGAAACGAAGATAGTGCGAGGAGGGGATGTCCCCAGGGCACAAAGCTCGGGGACATCCCAGCTCCCTGGCCACTAGGTGTCTGTCTTGACTCAAAATCATCACCTGGACCAAGGGAGTGACTGAAACCAGGGGGGGGAAAGCTCTCCCTTCCCCAGCAGTGGGCAGATGAAAGAAGCACTTTCCACCTTCCCCGGTCTTTATCATACCAAGTCCTGGACTCCTTTGTCTCTCATCACCCTATCAGCAGCACCTCTGGGGATGAAGCTCAAGCCCCCCCTTGCTCCAGGAACCCTGATCTGGCCAAGGTGGTTCTCGCTGTGTGCAGTGGTGGGTGCTGGGCCAGAGCCCTTTGCTGCTCTTGGAAGCTCTTCTATTTATGGAAATTCAAGTCTTTCATTTCACTTAATTAAAGCAGCCGGGAGCTATCGAGCTCATGTTTTTTAGGAGATTAAAGTGTGCTTTTAGAAGGTAGGGAAGGGCCAAAGCCTGAAGCTTAAATATGAACCAACTATTCAGTGGGAAGAGATGACAGGAGATTCAAATCCGTAACGCTGGGATTCAGCACTACCTCAGCTGAATTCTGAAGTCTGATTCCTACATAACACAGGAAACACAATCTGGAATATACTTCTGCCTCCACAAGTGGCCAAACACAAAAGTATTCAGGAAAACAACAAATACAAATGACAATACAAAACTACACTTTTCTGCCTTATCTGGTTCTAGACCAATTCAAATATTCACCTAAAATACATGTTCTTCATTGCACAGAAAAATAGTGTGATAAAATCCTACTGCCACAACAGAAGTATTATTCATAGCAGTAAAACCATAGAAAGATTGAACAGACCAATCCTACTACTAGAAAACCTGTGGAAGACCCACTTGTGTAAAGGCAGTTTGGAACTCAGCAAAGGTACACGCAAGGAGTTACACAGGTGAGACAACCATCAGAACCTCAGGACATCCAGTTTCCATTTCATATCATTATCTAGTCTAGCATCAGCACATACTCTGATCTCATTCACAGCATGGTCAAAGTAAAACCAGTATTAACCCTGTAGGAGACAACTGACTTCTGCCAGTGCAACCATGGTGAGATCATCGTCAAGCCCTAGGCCATGCTGCATTACCAGTGACTGTCTCAGGCAAGCACCTAAAGCCATTTTAAAGTGGCAAAAAGCACCTACATGGTTGATTATCGGTTTGTGTTTTCAAGCCAGCATTAGAAATAGCTAAATCTGATACATATAAAATGTGGGTGAAGAACTCACTGCTGCTGAATTCACCTAAACCTTATGGGTCCAGAGGGTGCACACTAATGAGCCATTCACATGCAATAGCTGCTTTCTACCCTTCCAAGCTGCACATAAAACCACATTTGTCATTTTGACATTTTCAATGTCTATCTGATCACACTCTGTCACTGATCACACTGCTGTCACCCCAAGACTGTTGCCAGCAACAGACTATGCACAATAAAGGCTACAGATACCTACAACACTTGACTTGGTTTTGTAACTTCAAACTGCATCTTAAAAGGGAGCAAAACTGCTCTCGGCAGAAGTACCACGAGAACTCATCCCTTCAGATGTGGCTCATCAGCAGACACACAACCACAAGACACAGGCTTTCCCACTCTCTATTCCTTATCAGTGAGTAGCTGCTTTCCTCAGGGTTCCCCTTGAAAATGCCACATGAAAATATGCCGTGGTTCCAGCTGGCCAGGTGGGTACTGGAGCAGAGAAATGACTCTGCTGAGCTAATGAAGCTTAGGTCAGAACTGTGTAAATACTGGAGAATAGAACGGGCAAACATTTGTTCAAATGAAGGCATGGAATTAGTTCCAATAGCACTCACGAGTTGTAACGGCTCTTGTCCGCTCTCCTGGAGCACTTGCACAAATCAGCTCTTGTTTGAAGAATATTCAGACAAAGCCTCCTAAAAACACAGGCAAATACATGCTCAGATCTGAGCAGTTACGCAAATATTTCCTCTGATGACTAATGACACCAAAGACTTTTCCTGCTATTTGTGAACCTGGGAGTCATCTGCCCAGGAGCCTAAAGTGGAGTATGTGGAAAAGAGCATAGATCAGTGAAGAGCAGTTTGAGAGAGGTGCTCATTTGGATTTATTAGTATTTCTACTGATTCAATCCAACATCTTTCACCTCATTAGAAAGTCACTTTAATATCAGCCAATTTATCTAAAAGCCTCTGAGTTCCTCTCTGCAGGAATCTGTACATCCCAAGGCTGTTGCAAACGACTGTCTTCTCAGCGCCTGTCAGTAACTTCCTGCTATCACAGCTCTAACAATGACAGTATTCCTCTGACAAGTAAACTACCTGCTTGAGCACTGGATGGATTAAATGTGAACTCAAAGCAGGGCAGCTCTTACTATACAACAGAGACTGTGCCTGAGCACCATGGGCTTTTTAAGGAACAAGAGGAGATAAAAAGTGGAAGTCTAGGATGTCAGCAGCAGGACATAGGGGTGGGGAGTCCAGAGGCCCCACAGATCGCTGAGGTCGGAGATGGGAAGAAGCTGCATTGGAGAAGAGTTTCTGCAGGGCTCTGGCAATTGCCCACCCTAAATCAAGCTCCTACTAGCTCAGTTGAGCGCAATAAGCCTGACACTCAGCCAAAAGTCTTCAACAAGCTGGATCTTGAAGAATAAGAAACCAACGCCCTGACAACATTTGTATTTGCATAAACATTATTTAATCAGTTCTGTGCCATCTCATTTCTGCAGGAGGCTGCACCCAGACAATTTCCAAAAATGAGTTTAAATGCATTTAATTCTGGTGGGAAGAGTTTTCATTGTGGCAGTTCCTAAAGGCAAAGCGCGCAAGAGAAGAAGCTAAGCAGGGGCAAGGAGCACGAACACCCTTCTGCTGTGCTGCCATTTCATGCATGGCTTAGAGAGACACTTGCTACCTGCTAAATACTTTTATAGCAACTTCTTTCCTAGGACTTTGAGCCTAGTAACTCATTTCTAAGAAACTATTCAACAAACATTAAGATCAGGTATTGTGAGTAGTACTGCTCATAGGTTCTGAGCTACTAATCCCTGTGCTTACTGCAGGGCTTCTGCAGATTGTGTTTCCAGAACATCTGTGCACATTCAACCTGTGACACTTTGCTTGTTTCCTCTACAGAACAGACCTTCCTGGCTTCCTTTGACTTGGTACCTGGAGTGGGAAAGCTTGCTAAGAGGAACTCAAAGCCTTTGAAGATAATTCCTGGATTGGTCAACAACTGTAATAACGTAGCTAAAATTACAGTGTGCTCCAAGCACTGAACATTAAAGACCTTGCGTTTATAAAACCAATAAATCAACCACTGTAAGTGCTCAAACCCAGCTCAGAGGTGCAGCTTCCCTTCCCCGAATCACAGAGGTTATGTACTTGGAATAACTCTGCCTCCCAAAACCATCACATCAGCAGATGATTTTGCAATGTCTGGTCAGCCTGTTTGACATTCCAGGATTCACACAGAGCTGTGGATCAGGAGAAGCTGATCATCAGTGGCCTCTTCTCCTTCCTTCCTTTCTCTCGTTCTGGCTCCAAGTGCATTATTTTGCTGATAACAGAGAGGAGCAACTTCTTCTGAAGCCCCACACTGGTGGCCATACCCTTCTGAAAACAAACCATGTGTACGTTCTCATGCACAAAACAAGAGGGGTTTCTGACTTCAGCTTACTTAACAAATGTGCCTGCAAAGACTCCCATCAACTCCCAGATAAAAGTAAGGCTTTTAAGGACAGGAAGTCAATGCTTACATTTTCCTGGTGTATCTAGTCTGTTCTCATGAGAATGCATGAGCAGGCTTCTCCCACCAACCTGAAAAAGACCAGGAAAAGCAGCACAAGCTGGGACTAGTTTCTAGTTTTTCTCCTTTGCAATAGAATTAATATTATACATATAAACCCAAAGAAGACATGGTCTTTTTCCTTGAGCAAAGGAGGAGCCCTCTGCCTAACATCAGTACACTTGCTTATTTAGTTCCAACAGCAACCAGAGTTTATAGCTGGTTTGTGTTAGTGACAGGACTCAGTGTTACATGTGTGGCTTCTCCATGCTTCTAACACTGAGAAAGAAGTCAAAAAGAAAAGATTCTCATCTTGAATATCTTTTTCACTATCTTGAATATCTTTTTCACTTTCTTGAACCCTCAGATTCCATCTCAGCATAACGGGGGCTCTAGTAATGGTCTATCTATGCAGTTCAGTTCAACCCTCTGAAGCAGCCTGAGATCCTCAGCTCAACAGCAGGAGAAGAGGCAGTGACAGAAGCATGAGCAGATGTCACACGCAGTCACCAGGCACAAGGACTGCCACTGCACTTCCAACCTGGATGCATTTATGCACTGCCCTGCGCATCCTTCTGAGATGCGGATTCGCTTTGTTGAAAGCAGAGGTTCGAAACAAAGGGAATGGGGCATGGAAATTTACTTCCATTTAGCTGTGACTGGGTTTTATGTGGAAAATGCACCCCACCCTCTCTATCTGAGAATCAGCAGGAGCCTAACTCCCAGTGCTGTTGCTCAAGGGGAGATCTCCACTGTCAAGTTGATTTGTGATGCATTTGAGTTGACAGATTGCCCTGGGCAAGGGAGGAGGTGGGTTTGCAAAGGAAGGAAGGAAGGAGATTAAACCTCCATCAAAATGTGTGGTTACCTACTGTAGGGAAGGGGAGAGGCAGTGGGGGAGGGTGGAAACTCAAAAAGCAGCTGAGAAAACTGCATTACCAAATAGGGAAAAGGTGAAGAGACTTTAAGATTTTACCCTTTAAGAGCTCTGGTTTTCCAACTGCTTCTAGCCCGAAGCTGTGCCACAGCTCCACAAAGTATCAGGGACTTTCCCCAAATCAGAGTCCAGTGGAGCCCCTTGAGAAAGGTTTTAGCAAGGAAAGAGTCAGGAAGCACCAGACAGCTTGATTTTAAACAGCAGTGTGCAGACAAGGGAGAAAAGGGAGCATGTCCTCATGTTCTGAGGCAGCAAGAGTGTGCGATTCCATCTGAAACCGCGGCAGACTTGGACCGTCCCCCTGAAAGGAAGTTTCTATGGGATTCTAATGCTGTCCTCACACACTGAGAAGGGTAACACACTGTACATGTCATAGGCATACCGATATCTCCTGTTCTGTATTCTTTCCTGGAGGGAAAATGTAAATCACAGGATTAAATAACATCAGAGAAATATCATTTACAAACTCAAAGTACCTGTTTCACTTCTACTACTATTATATTTCTATGTAATAACTTCATATTGGAGAACAGGCACATCTATTACCCAACCACTACTTTTCCCTAATAATTACTTCCAATTCTTTCTCTTGTGCACATGCACTATGTCTGTTCTAGTTCAGTTTTGAATGAAAACACACACTTTGTCCTAGTCCAAGGTTTTAGTGCTTCAACATACTTATTTTATGTGGCTGTCCACTCATGTCCCTCAATTCCCTATCAGATCATCCCCATAAATCATTTCTTTATTGCTCCCCCTAGATTTTCATCCAGTAATTTACTTTTCATGTACCCATTTGTATCATTTTATCAAAGGCTGGACTTTGGAACATTTGGATTCTGTATCACCCAAACCTATCACACAATAATAACATGTGGAACAGTATCTTTTCCAGTAGCTAAACAGTCTCAGCCATAGACATAACAGACATCACCATGCTCTCACCATGCCTTAGCTTCCTTCCCCACCAAGTTATTATTAGCAATTAATGTTTTACCTATTTAAAGTGCCAAATAAGTTGCCATCTGCTGCCACTGACAGCCAGACAAACTTGTCCAAGGCCTTACTGACATTATACAGCTGTGTATTTGGTATTATCTTTATTACTTCCTCCGATGTTAACTCCCTCGAAGCTCTCTGACACTAACAGCACGACCAAAACATTGCTACAGACTATTTAAACTTATTCCATCCTAACACTGTCACAATCTGTGCTCGTTTTCTTTCCCAGTGGGATGTAAAGACAAAGGGAGAAGGGGTGTATAAATGCTATTACAAGCTCTGCCTTTTCAGCATTAAACAGTGAGCTAATCATTTTACTGGAATTCTATATTGTTATATAGGAAGAATAGATACATATTTTCTCTAAAAGTCTATAAAATAATATATATATTTTCTGACCATATTATCAAATTCCATTAAGCAGCTGAGAAACAGAAAAGTCTCTAAAAAAATGAAGTATGTATTTTTCCAGAACTCACACCAATACTTTCTTCCTATACCTTTTATGCAAAGGACAAACAGATCAAAGACAAGACTGAGCAAACCAAAAATGGGATCTTATAGATCAGTATAAGAAGGAAGCACCAAGATACCCAACATGACTACAAGGAGCCACTGCAATTTGTATTTTGAACGCATAGTGTTTCAGTACCATGAAGATGGGAATAAGAGCATGGTTCTAGAAAGCTGCTGAATAAGCTGCACTGAAACATCACCATTGGTAACTATGACCAAAATTAGCCCTTGTTACTTAAACTTGCCATCAGTGAAAGCTTTGGCACCACTTCCCTTAGACTTTATCCTTTGATGAAGACAAGGATTTTACTCCTCCATATGCTCTAAGCAGGATTCTGGTCAGATGCTGGTGACATGAGGCTGTTTCAGGGGCTGGTCCTCAGCTGTGTGCCAGGACAGCTCTGACAAACAGCTTATTCCTATTGATCGCAGTAGTGGAGGCTTATGAGAGATGTCCTTAAGGCCTGGTAATGACTGCACACTGCAGGATTACCTCTTCAAACCCTGAGGATCAATAGTAAAATCTCTCTGCTAAAAGTGCCATTTGTAACTTCAGGCCCCAAACACACACAGCACCATTGTTCTCTGCCCCAGCACCCAACACTTCTTAATTGCCCAGCACTTTAAAACTTCTGAAACTACTTAATGACTGGATTTCTACTTCATGAAAGGCTCAGTTATAATTATAGGTTGTTTGGGGAAGGGGGTTTCTCTTTACATTCTAATTGCAAATAATTGACTGTAAAACATTTCTGAGCCTTACATTTAGAACAAAGATGTATCCTTTGAAGTCAGTATTTGGTTTATACCTTTCTGCAAAGGGGATACACAAGGAAAGACGTCTTGCTTTTAGTAATATTAACTTATGGCAGCAAAGAGCTAGACCTTTCTGTACAAAATAATCCCCTCAAATCAAATGGATAGTCCATGCTCAGAGAACTCACAAGGCATTGACAGTGTGATTCAGTGACAGGTATGAAGCAAAGAAATAAACACAGAGGAAATGATAAGCACTGAATCAATCCTGACCAGTTCACAAAGTATCAGTTTCCATTCCCTCATTTTCTAGTCTTTGTCCCCTGGTTTTAAATGACCTGTTACCACCAGGAATTACTTTTAAGAAGGGGTGTGGAAGGAAGCAGCCTATTGCTGTGAATTTGAATCCCTATGGGACAACACACTTGAGCTGGTCTCCTGGAAAAGCTTCATTCTACCATCATTATATTACCTCTATCATTATATTATACAGGGAGAAGAGCTTTCTGGGTAACAACTTCACACTTGAACACGTGCATTTCAAAGGACAGGAGAACTCCAAACAAGCCATTGAAGGCTTGGGAAACATCAATGCAGTTTGGAAACCTTGCCACGAGGTACAGAAACCAGATGGTTTAAAAGTGAGTCTGATCTGGTAATCTCTTTGAAATCTTTGCTCAGAGGAAGGCATGAGGAGCTCTGGAGGCTGCACACGGAGGTAAATTAAGTGCTTATTTAGAAAAGAAAGAGGCCAGCTAAAGAAAGTAATGACACTGCCTATGGTGTCTCCGGGAGAAAAGAAAGTAAGGTGGTTTTGTGCTGGGAGAGAAGGTATTTATTTGCATTATCTACCAGTAAAGCATGAAGCTATTTAAAGACATCTCATCATTCTATCAGTAAAAGAGTGAAATTAGTCAAGATGACTACAAAGATTTGGGCCTAGGCTTGCAAGCTTTCATTATTTTCTCCCTGGCCATGAGGGTGTGATTCATCCAGATCTAAACAAGTCACCTTGGGCTCCCTTGAGAGATAAGAGAGAGAAATCAGCACAAGGTATGATTCATCACATCTAAAACTGGTGCCACAAAGGGCCCTTTGGAAGTGTGTGTGTGTGTGTCTCTATCTCAGTTGAGTCTAAGCAGAGCCTGGGCTGCCCAGCCCTGCCTGCCTGCTACAGAGACCTCGGTGAAGGGGTTTAACATCAGATGTTTGAGGACTCAGACGTTTCCTGACTTAATGTCTGGTTTTAGACGAGGAAATATATATATGCTCATGATAAGTACAGAAATAGCCACACAAAAAAACCTCAACCTGTTAATTTACTTCCAGAAAAGAAAATCAGTTGATGTTGTTTCATCTCCCTCTTTGATTATATTCCTTGAAATCACTGGAAAACCAAGCTTTAGCCCAATGACTGAATAAAACATCTTTCCTGTTCTTGGTTGCTTAAGTTACAGTAGCCACTCATCATCCTTCTATTTTATTAGCTCTCCAATAAAAAGGGACACCAAGATTTTCCGGACCTGATTCCCTCCTATATCCCAGATTAATGTATCCCAGATTAAGTCTGACAGAACTAATATTAGCTTGATTGTTCCTGGAATATCTCATCTGTAAAATGAGAGGAGAAATCAATTCAAAAGAATACCTAGGGGCAAAGAACAGGACAAAAGGACTCCTTTGTAAAAGAAGGGTTTGCCACGATGAGGAAACAAGAGAAAATACAACTCTGGGGTTGTTTTGACAATAGGCTTTTGCCTGTAGGAATGCTCATTTCAGGAAGCCTGATGGAGGGAAGTAGCAGGGAGAAAAAAAAAGCAAAGCTCCAGCAGAGAGAAAAGAAGACCATTGAAATAATAATAATAATGAGGAGAATGTCCCATTGCATTTGCAGAGCAGCATCAGCAGCTGCCTGCCCCCCGAGGGGCATGAATGCAGACGGCGGCCAGGGCAGCGTGCTGCGTCTTGCGAGCATTCCTGCGGCGAAGGCAAGTCCCTGCAGCCCCAGGAACATTCCAGCGCCCGCACGGCGCTTCCAGCTCTGCTGCTCTGCAGAAGGGAAGAGAATACACGTGTGCTGCTAACATGGCTCCTTGTGCACAGCCAGGGCTCCTCAGTAACCCCGGAGGAGCATCGCGGTGGGTTCCGATGTGCAGTGAAGGTGAATGGAGCGGAGGAGCAAGCCAGAGCCTTCACAGGACACCAAGGTGGGACAGGCTCCTGCCCCCCCAGTAACCTCAGCTTCCAGCAGTGGTCACATTAACTTCGGGTATTCGTTTGTAGGAGAAAGAACAATGTGCCCGTGCAATACTTTGCTCAGTCTAAGCTTCACCTCTGTGTACAGATAAGGAAGCACAGGAGACGATGCAGTATTTGGAAATGATCATGGAATGGAACCATGACAAGATAAAATGAGCCTTTATTTCCTCCCTCTGCTTCCAGCCCCTCTGCTCCTCTGCTGTGAGAAACTTTGCTTGATATTTAATCAGCTCCTGCCCTAGATGTGGGCTGCTCCTCAAAAAAGTGTTAATAAGCACCTCATTATCCTGATGCTTTACCCTGCCTGTTCCAGGGAACACAGCACACTCCCTCTCCAGTACATTATCTATACCATAAGGGCTCTAAACACATGTAAGGCAATCTGATTAATCACAGGTTCAATGGGACCACAGCATCATCCAGGAGCACTGTCTCCCTGAACTACAGCAGTCTGCAGATCTCCTGACCACAACTCCTAGGACCAACTTCGTGCAGAGTTAACTGGGTGGATGTGGCTTCATGTACTCTGTTAGGATCCCCAGCCTGTACTGGAAATAAGCTGGGAAGAGTAGATGGACAGCAACAGAAAGCAAGCATATAAAGGCTCGGCTCAGCAGATCTGCCTTTGTGCTACCCCATACACTGCCTGCTGAGCTGACGAGAGGTGCACTGGAGCTACATCTTCTTTTTTCCCTTTCGCCTCCTGTTGTCTTCACAGAATGTTAGGCTATGCTGCCAGCTGCTCATTCATGCCAGAGCAGGATGAGTAATAGTTTCTTCATTCCTAAATGAGCCCCTCTGATTCATGGTATGTGCTAGTCATTCTCTCCAAACTCCAAGGGAATCAAAGCTTCTCATGGGCCCCCTGTAGAAAGATTAACACGCCAGCAAAAGCCTGATCGGGAATGTGGGTAAAGAACCTGGGTTGTGTATTTGTTCTTTGCCTGCAGTTCTTCCTCTCTAAGCAAAGCCCATCAGCATTTCCATGGATATTACATCCATTACCATAATGAGAATGAGGTAAATCTTGCTCACCATCTTCTTGCTAATTCTGCCCTGACTGTGCTTCTGTAATCTTCATCAGATCACACCTTCTGTAAAGCTGCAAGAGCTGTAGGTATGAGATCATGTCCAAAGCAGCCTCAGGTTCATATGCATTGCTTGATACATTTTTCCAAAGCAAACATGCACAGAGGAAACTCATAAAATGCCTGTTCTTTCTTACGTTGCTTCAGAACTAAGAGACTTGTAAATCACTGCTGAATGGGATGCTATATGCTTTTCTGCCTCTATTATGTATTATGGGGAAATTAATAAGTAATGGAATTTGCAAGATGAAAAGCAAGGAAACCTATAGGGTAGGTGATGGTGAGGTATAATTTAAAAAGTCAATGAAAGGTTCCGTTAAATCACAGTTAAATTATGCTGATATTCACCAAAGTCCTGTGGTAAAATGCTTTGTTCATAAAATATTGAGACTCCTTTCTGCAGTAACAAATGAAGGTTCCCACAGTCTCAGAGGACTGAAGGAGCTGGAGACAAGCCCTTTGTTGTACCATGTGAGCAAGACAACACAGCACCAGAGCACTGGCTCAGCATGCCTCAAAGCTCCTTTTGGGTGCACTGATCCTCAGGACAGGTTCAGGGAACGTGCAGCACGGGTTCAAACTTCCCAGGATGTGTCCTCTCCCTTCTCACCTCTGGCTCCTGACAAATGTGGTCACAACATTAATTCATACCCACATAACTTGCCTTTAGGCTCTCTTAAAGCCAGGCTGCTCCACTCCGTTGGGTCCTGCCCTTGCTCTGCTCTTGGAGCCACCTTTCCCATACTCTGCAGAGGTCTGTGGGGTCATCCAGCCTCCACCTGGTTTACTCTGCACACTACTCACTGCAGCATTTGATCTCTCATTACACACAGCATGTGCCTCACAGCACAGCCCTGGTGTGGCACAGAGCTTGTCGGAGCAAGTAGAATGTCAATAACCCTCCAGGCAAATCCCCTCTACTCCTTCCAGTTCCTGCAGACACATGGGCCTCACATTCTGGCATCACATCTGCACACTGACATGTCCATGAAGTGCCATGGCATCAACATCCTTTTACCTTTAACCGTAATGCTGCTCTGTGTTAGAGGAGAAAAACACATGGGTTTTTACAAGCTGTGCCATGCCATCAGTACAGACTGGTACATGAGCTTTCTCTCCCATTTCTCACAAAGAAGAAATTCCTTTCACTGAAACTTGAGAAGTTTTGCATTTGGAAAAAGCCATTTTATCAGTCTGGTAGATAAGAGAATGGAAGATAAGAGAACTGAAGAGGGTCAGTACAAAAGTATTGAACATGAGCTTTGCAACTGGTGAAAATGGGTGCAATTCCTGCCCCAATGATGAGAGGAAAACATGCAAGGTGAGAAATGTCTTCTCATGACATCAGGATACAGCACGTACAGCAGCATCCTCAGATTGCATGGGCTGTATGATAACAACACTTGGCATCCTCCATGACTTTGCCCCATTGACGCTGGAGGTAATTTGTTGGAGGCTTTGCCATGAGCAAGGAAAGACTTAAATCCTTCTCTTCCACACACTCACTACATACAGAATCATAGAATCTGCTATCTGCTAAATGAAGCCTTGTAGAAAATGGTTCAGCAGTGAAACCTTACCTGAGATCACATCATTTTAATGCTTCCCACCCCCAGTTAAAGCTTGTCAAAAGCAATCTCTGTCTTGAGAAGAATTGTTTTGCATTTTGGGACCTTAAGGAATTAGATGGGGCAAAGTAATTATCAGGGAAGTTCTGTGAGTTGAATAGCAATGGGCTAAATGGGCAGAAAGCTGCACAGTGCATTGAGATCAGGAAACTAAACTTTGGGAAATGCCTGAACAAGAAGGTCTAACCTTTCTGTGGATTTCAGCCCATTCTGAATTGATTTTAATCTATATTTTAAAGACCCTCTAAACCTGTCTGCTCAAAAGTGCCACAATACCTTTGTACATCAACACTGCCTCTGACCCAAGCCAAACTTTGATGAGGTCCAAAAGAAAAGAAGAATTCATTGATCAAACGCAATGATGTATTTTCTGCTGTGATTAAACCACAGCATATTCACCAGAACTCCAGTGAGAGGCAGAAATGAGATCACAGGACTCTTTCAATACTTTTCCTCTGGTTTGTTTCAGTACTTGTATAAGCACAGTGCATGATCCTACAAGTTGTTACTGCACTTATTAAAATTCATCTCAATATTCATTTTAGAGAAGACTGAGAGGGATGTAAGCAGCAATCCTCATCCTTTCTAAAAATAACTGCCTTTCCAAAAGAAACCACCCCCAAAAACAGCTTCTCTAAGATTCAAGATAATATTTCTGTCTTGCAGAGTTATGTTCCTATTTTCGCATCAAAAACCAGTGTCTACCACTTGATTTTTACAGTCCAACAGAGAGCAAATTTGCTTAGAAGCAGCATGACAAGTGAGGCTGAAATTTAGGAGTTTTATGGCACATTTTTACTGGGTGATTCCACTTTTATCACACTGGCATTTTCCTAAGATGCTGTTACAATTACGTGTTGTTCTTTCTGCAGTTTTCTCTAGGGCAAATCCCAGTGAATTAGCAACTTCCTATGAGCCTTGTCACCCAGAGGGACGTGCTACATACCCCAGGATGTCAGTTTATAGTGACACCAGCAGCACCTCCAAAAAACATAAAGGCCTTATTCTTGTCTCCATCATGAATGGTTCACAGCCAGATAAGCCAGAGATAACCCAGGGGGAGACTCATTACAGAGAGGTTAGCACTGTCTCATAAAGACCTTGCTGTTCTTACCATGTTCCCGACTTTACAGCTTGTGCTTCTGCTCCTAGTTGAGAAACTGCAACCTCATGCAATCACCAAGGAGTCTCAGCAGCACAGAGCAGGATCAGCCCCGTGTTCCCATAATTGCTGCATGAGGCGTAACATTAAAGTCTAATCCCACTTTAATTTTGAGACATGCATCCATGATCGCTGTAGGGAATCTTCCCATTTCAAGGGAGAAAGGGGTAATTGTCTTTAATTTTGTTTTCTAACCAAGACAAGTCTCCTTGCAACCATCACTGAAGGGGATGGGGCATTTTCCAGTCCTCATATAGCACTTGCCAGCAGCTTTTCCAGGGTGATATTATATTTAGATTGGCTTTGGATCCCCTGTATTTAACCCCCAGTGACAGGCGTCAACTTGATGAAAGGGGCTGTATGTGCATGTGTGCTTAAAGGGGGCTTTGAATTGAAACTGTATGAAAACATCAGCAAGGAGAGAGATTTTTATTAGGGTTTGCTGTTCTCTTAAGTGTGTGCGCACCTGATCCGGGGGAAGGAGGAGCTGGCTGTTGTTTTAAGTCTCCCTTTTCTTTTGTGCTGTGTCTGGGCAGGACTCAGATGTCTGGAATGCACCTTAAAACAGCCTTATCTCCAGAACCGATCATTACATGGCAGGTGGTGGAGCCTACTTTATTTTCCCATTTCTCTTCTTTTTCTTCTCCTCCCTCTAACTTCCCCCTCCACCCCAGGGTAGGAATTTCTGAACCTCAACCAGTGAACATGGCTCACACACCTGGAATCCGTTCCTCTCCATCCCTGCTCCAACACAGACAAACACGGGGAGGAAGAACATGAAAAGCCACAGACAGACCATAAGCTGCTCTGTAAAACAAATACTCATGATATTGAGAGCCTGCACACAAATTACCCTCCTAAAACTCAGCAGAGGCTCCAGTGACACTCCAGAGGTGGTGGCACTGGGCTGGAGAGATGAGCTGGCAACGATGCAAACCAGTACTAAAGTGAGCATCTACTCTGCAGCTCTCCCAGCAAGTGCTGCTCACAGAGACTTCCTGAACACCCCATGGATACAGCTGATTCTGGCAGCAAGACCAGCCTACAACCCAAGCCCACCAAGTCCATGAGGCTTAAACAACACAACACAGTTTTTACCTGCACATGAGAACATGCAAAATGACCTTCCACCTCTCACAATGCCCTGGAAAGCCTGACATTCTAATCCTTTTAGAACAGGCAAGGGCTGGTTCAGGATCATGCACACATCCAGTGTAAATGCTGTGCCTCTGCTGTGCAGGCAGCTGCTCCCACATTGCTGTGCTGCAGCACAGACACCCCTTAGACAGGGTTTTCACATTTGTGTCCCAACAGAGCCTAGTGCTCAAGTGCTTCATCTATTAACACACAAACTTGTGTGCCTGGAACAAAGGAGAAGCAAGTGCTGCAAAGCCTGGACTAGTCGACTAGCCCAGACTTTTCGGATCTAAGATTTGGGTGCAGGATAGGCATTAGAATGTGACATCCTCCAATGTGTGACGGGTCAACACTAGCTGTACTGGATCTTGTTTGAATTAACTGGGGAAGTGCTGCCACAATCAGTTTTTAAGCACTACCATATTTGCCATAGGGGCCTGATAAGCAAAAGACAAGCTGCTGAAGCCACTGCCAGCCAGTTTTGATCCTTTTCTGTGTGACTTTTGCCTGTGCACAGCTGGATTTTGAGGCAGCTGAGCACTTCTGTAAGGACAGTCCACAGCACCAGGGAAGCAGAGGCTGGCTGGAGCCACAGCATCCCTGCTGCAGCAGCACCTTCCCTCTTAACTCAGCAGTTCCTAGGGTGGATTTGGGCAGAGAAGAGCCTGGCGTTGTTGTAACTTGTGCAGCAGAAAAGCCTAAGGATTAGAAGTATGCAAAAAGCCTGCAACTGTATCACCTCTGCTCTGCCATCCCTGAAAACATAGCCCACAGTTATACTTTCTGCACTGGAAAACCCCAGAAACCACAGCACACGAGTAGCAGCAGAGCTGGAGGTTCTGCTTTAATTAAAGGAAGGTTTGATCACTTCCAGACTCCTCTGGGCTGGAGTAGAAGGGGTGCCACAGAGCTTACTTTTGGAAGGGTTCAAGAGCCTCCCGACCTAAAGCCTGGGGGACATTGGGCTGCTCTGGACTAAATTATCCACCCTGCAAATGAGCGATGACACAGTCCTAAAGGGATAAGGGTGACGACATTCTCAGGCTTTGCTCTGTCTATTTAGCAGAGAGGCATCAGACTCAGCCTTCTCAGTACAGTTTAAAGAAAACAATGCCTAATTTATAGGATTAAGAACTTAACCTGTGAAAATCCTTCCACTCTGCCCCATTTCTCTTGTTCTCCCTGAAGAGCAGGAAGACGACAGACCAGGGGAGATGGGAACATACACCCAAGCACAGGAGAAACTCAACACTGTTACCAGCACTGTGTTATCTGAGATACCTCATTCTACACCCATATAAATGGAAAGGGAACCAGGCTCTGGAGTGACCTGCACTCAGACAGCATCTGACAGTGACTAAACCTATCCCTCACAGTGGGTAAGAAGGAGAATCTCTGCCCCAGGGATGTGCATCTCCTAGTGTGCTGCTCTGAAACCAAGAGCTTTGGGAAGGAAAGCTTGGAACAGCCATGTATGTCCAAGTACAGTCCTTCTTATTGTTATATTCTGGTTTGGAGGCTGAGGGCCCCTTCAGCCCTATTCCCTACTATTAATAGGATGCTTTTTTTCACCTACATTCCCTTTAGCCCATCCAGAGTAGGATACACATTCCTTGAGCACCTCACACCACCCCAGCCCAATACAAACTATGGGTCTCTGAATAACCCCCTCCAGGCAGGGGGATGCTCACTACCCTAAAGTGCCATTCTCCAGACACCCCAATTACAGATGTTACAGGACAGAATATAAACGTGCTCTTTCCAAAGGCTCCTGAGCTCCTCAGGTTTAACTGTCCTGCTTGTTCACTGCTGAGAATAAAAGACCTAGCTTAGAAAGTTACTTCAGGTCTGTGTTTGAAACGATTCCAGGAATAAATGAATCGATATAAGAAGCTAAACATAGAGACATTTGGTTTTGTTTGATTTCTGCAAACTTGAAGCAATCGAGAGGCAGGAAATCTGCATAAATTATTTGAGTAAAATTAATACTCAGCAAATTCTTGGAATTTAACCTTTGTCTTTTTTTTCTGGGGCTATTTACAGTCTATTTATTTATGTGTAATTTAAACCAAATGTTCCCAGAATTGTTTAATAGCATCAAAACGTTTGCAAAGTCATTTCAACATCAGTGAACTCATTTTGTAAGAAGATCAAATAGAAACCTGCAAAAATTTCTGGATGAAATTTTAGAAATCAAATTAATTGACTTTAAAATAAAATCATTTAAAAATAACTTTCTTTTGAGATGTTTTTTGGTTTTGTTTCTTTTTAAAAGGGAAATGTATGAAATATAGTGAAATATTATGCAAACAGCCAGATACTAAAGACAGAACATGCCCCATGCTTCTGTATGATCCTAGTGTCCTGCCACGCTGGGCCCTCAGTGGCCATCTGCACCCCAAAGCTCTGACCCCCGTTGGGATATAAAGCACCATCAACAACAGGGAGCAGCATCAGCTCTAGTGTAACAGCTAAACCATGAGACTGTCCTGCACGAGGGCTTGCTCTCATTTTGCTGCAGGATTAGCACTTCACTGCAGGTGAAAGACTTCTGAACAAGAAAATACCCTTAAGAAAACAGTACAGACTTCATTTACCCTGCAAACCAGAAGTGAATGGTGGTGAGCAGCAGGCATTTCTGTGCACACAGCCAGTGGCCACTGAAATGTCTCCTTCTCTCCTGCACATCATTGTGCTTTGTACTTATTTCCTTTATGAGCACTTCCACTAAAGGCATTAATTCTTTGTGATGAGGGAGATGCTCAGCTCTCACAATGCCATTAACTTGGGGGAAAGTTGCAGTCCTGGACCAAACCTGTGCCTCTCTTCTTTCCTATACTGTTTCTTCAAGAACAAAATCTCCTCCTCACACCTAACTGCATCCACTTCCACTGGGCATCAGTTTCAGCCCAGAGGTGATGGCAAAAGTGTGTTTGTGCTGCACATGCAGAGTCCTTGGGGGGGTTTACTTTGCTTTATTGTTCCAGCTGAAATGCAGAACGAGGAATTCAAATCAGAGAAACGCAATAACCTCTGAGCCTGCTGTTCATCAGCGCATCACCCATTAAGGAGCAGAGGCCTTTATTAAAAAGGACACGTCTTATTAAAAAGATATGAAACAAAAGTGATTTTTAATTTTATTGGGGAGACAGAGTCATTGGCAGAGACAGCCTGTGGCTACGTGTGATGATCGAGTCAAGAGGGAGGGCAGTGAAGCACTAACACAAATATGAAGCTAATAACTTTTTTACTCGTAGGGAAAGTGCTGTTCAATTCCTGGTGCTCCAGGCGGGTGCAGCTTGAGTGCAAATTTAGAGAGATTACATCCACCTGCTTCCATTTCTTCCATCCAGGGCCAGATCTTCAGCCAGCGTAAATCAGTTTAGCTCCATGCAGCCAGGCAGATTTATGCCAGCTGAAGATGTAGCCCCTGGTCTTGCACTTCAGAATAGGGAGCTTTAAAATACAAATTAGCATGAACCCCTTAAAATATTCTCTATTCATAGAACTTGAGAGGAAACACAGACCTCTTGACAACCTCCTATCATCCTACAGATTATGCTGGTTTTGGGGTAACAGATGATACTCTCCATCAGGGTTTGGGGTTTAAGTATATCTCTAATCCTGAAAATACCGGTCTGTTTTTTGCCTGGTGGGGTTTTAAATATTGATTTTTATTCCTTCTTTAACACCTCCTGGACCAATGTTTTATTTATGCATTTGGGTATATGCAAAAACTAAAAGGATTGCTTCCCTTGGGTCTTTGTACCTGCTCTTGGCCTTAGGAACCTGCTTGGCTGCCTGCTACCTCCACAGACATCTGCATATAATGGATGGGTTTGTACATGGTATTCCATACCTCTGTAAACCGGTAACAGGAATAAACAAACTGCAAATGCACAAATATCAGTATCTCTTATTCCCTTACCAGACACTTCCTGGAACAGACACAGAGCAAAGATGAGACCATATCACACATATCCTCCATATCCATATCATATCCTCCACAACTCACGTAATAGAGTCACCAGACAGTA
Organism: Melopsittacus undulatus; assembly: GCF_012275295.1. Lineage (NCBI taxonomy): Eukaryota > Metazoa > Chordata > Aves > Psittaciformes > Psittaculidae > Melopsittacus > Melopsittacus undulatus. Next base: position 2,902,616 of record NC_047542.1, read on the forward strand.
AACAAGGCCAGGCACGGGCAGCCCCTAAGGAAGACTTGCTGCTTATCTGCAATGTGTTACCTACACATCACGTACAGCCTCTTCCACGATGTGGCCGAGAGCTGAGTGTAAGGCTTGTGCACACTGAGCTCTGCTCTGTCTTTGGAAACAGCCTGAGCTCAGGCAGATGATGGCAAATTCTGCTCCATCAGCTCGAGGCTGCCACCATGGATATGCAGCCCCAAAAGCAGAGCAGCTCACAGCTCACTGAACACTTGTAGGCAAATACAGTGATGCACAGAGTGAAAAGCTACAAATAACCAATGTGGGACCCAGCCAGTCGAGTTTGCTTTGCAGCAGGCAGGAATACCAGCTTCTCAAAGTCAGTAGCTTTGCAAGGTTCTGCAAGTACAGACAAAGAACAGTTTGCATGTGATTGAGAAACTGAATATACCTGTAAGACAGTGACTGATGTCAAACTCCCCTGGCTGCTTGATGCCTCTGCTAGTCATTCCCCAGCAATACATTGATGAAGCAAGTTGCTTCATGTTTGCTGCCTAGATAAAAAAGAAACGAATTCAAAGCAGATGAGGATTTAGCTGTGGTATTGAGTGCTGCTGGATGCCTGGTGAGGGACAATTGATACTAAGTGCGAGATGTGGATCTGCAGCACTTGTATTCAGTTTTGTTTGAAAAGGAGAAGCTTGTGAAATCATGGCAGATGCTTTAAAATGGTACTGAAGGACCAGGCAAGGACCCAGTTATGTCACCTGTGAATGCATCTGTACAGCAGATCTCCTCGAGTCACTGACCTGGCTTGGGGACAGGTAACAGACTGCCTGGTCTATCTGATGTGGTGCTAAGGTTTGATAGCTCAGCCTGGGCAGACAGGGAGACACCTCCTGATGCAAGAATGTCGTTTGTTCAAGTCAGGTGAGATGAGCAGCAGCAGAGCCACTGCTCCACCCAGGAGCTGGTGGGTAACACACTGTAACCCAGGGAGGGCACACAGCCAGGTCCTGCCACAAACACCCTCCTTGATCAGGTCTAAACCCTTGCCAAGAGCCCAGCAGTCCCCATGACATCCTGCCTTGACTTTCTCCAGTGCCCACTGAAGATACTTCTTGACATACTCCCAGCTAACACCACATTCAGCCACAGAAAGCCTCAGGCAGAGGCAGGGTATGGAAATACTCGCAGAGTTTCAGCTTGACTTTCTACTTCCTTGATCTGGTAAAGATCTGCATTAACTCCTCAAAATGCATCCAGACTATAGGAGCTCAGAAAGGGCAGAATGGTGTCACACGGAACCCTGCAGACACGCCAGCCCTGGCACACACAGACAAGATGACTTGTGCTCATCCTGTCACAACAGCCTCTTACAGTCACATCATGTAGACTGCCTCTGATTTCCAAGAGGTGCCTTGAGGACATCCTTAAAAGCAGGTTATCCTCCAGCATAGCGCGTGGTCCCAGGGCACGTTCCCTGGCACAGCACATGCAGAGCATGCCCAGTTGATCAGGATACAGCCCGGCACGTGCAGGCAGGCTGGTGGGAGCATGGCCAGAACGCAGCAGGAGCAAACCTTGCTCTTCAGTCCCACACTATTCCTTAAGAGCCACATAAGAAACCTTAGACAGGAAAAGGAGACCAAGCACCCAAGAGTTTCAATTCACAGCAGCATCTCCCTTACGAGATTATCAAAGCTGATATGAAGGGACCATGCTTTGGGTGAGAATTCTCTTGGTAGCCTTTAAACTCAGCACCCGGGTGCTCTGGCTGAGCCTCGCATGGGCAAAGGAAGAATTCTGCATTTTGCTCAATGGGATGGAGGGGAATGATCTTGTTTTTTTCTGGGAATAGTATCTACAATACCTGCACCATTACCTCCTGTCCATCAAGTCAAGATAAATCATTTGCATCTTTACAGCTGCTGGTGCAAACTTTAGCACTGACTTTCTAACTGTGGAACAGCTTCATTCTTGGCTGAATGAGACAGACTCCCTAAAGTAGCTTCTACGTTTATATTTAACATTAGTTTCTTACACATCAAAAAATGCCCTCTCAGAACATGCAAATACAAGCTAGCATCAGGGAGGCAAGCTAAGCCTCAGTCATTAACAGCACAATGACATACTGTGATTCTGCATAAAGCCTCTGTACATCAGCTCTGCAAACAGGCAGAATGGAAACCGTGGTCTCATGTGGTGGGATTTTGCTGAGAGTTAGAAAAATCTTACTTCTTTTTTAAAGGCAAAAGGATCCAAATCACACTTGAGCTGCTTCTCTTCCTTTGTCTCATTATAATTGTCAGCATCAAAACCCCAGAGCTGAGATGTCACTGCAGGCAGGGGAATACACATTGCAACAGTAAATAATGCAAGAGAAGAGTATTAGTGCATAGCATCCATTTTATGTCTTTTGCCTGTGTGATGCTGGAAGGCAATAACAGCCCATTGTTTGCAGGCAGTACCCTGCAGTTCTTCCTTTTTTGTCCCCAAGGTGTGGTCAAAGTTACCGAGGTAGAAATTGTTCATGGAGCAAATACTCCCTGAAGCTATGCATCCCATACTGGGAGAGGCAGAAAACATGGGGGAAAGCTAAATGGGAGCCCCAAGCCCCAGCAGCAAGCACATCAGTACTTCAGCTGTTACTAACACACACAGTCTGTCCCAGTCCTGAGCAGGGAGCAAAGCACTCTAAGAGGTATGCAAGTTCATCCACATGAAGACCTTGCCAACAGAGTTTCTTTACTGCCCCAGTTACCCCCGTCTGAAACCAGTGAAGCTCATGCATGTGCAGGTTTGGAGTTACACAGATCCTATTTCTATCACAACTCATTTTCATCGACCCACAGCTCCAGTGGCATGAGGCAGGAGTGCAATTCCCCTCCTGTGGGGATGTGTCCAAGGAGCTGCCCCGGTGAAAACATCACCACATCACCCTTCTAACCCAAATTGTTCAATTGGTATTATTAGTGTTGGCTGGGCCTCAGTCCCTGGGACTTCCAGCAAAGCTGAGGCTTATACTTTAAATACTTCTCTGAATCCTTTCATCTCCTGCTCAGCTAAAGCCACACATATGAATACTCCCCTCTTCCCCCAATCTACATAAAGATCAGAACATCAGCTATTATGTAGAACGCCTAAAATGATCCATCTCTTATTTTAATATATGCTCTGAACAGAGAGGTTCAATCGTTCCCACACGCAGGAAGACAGGAGGGAGCTGCAGGGCCCCTCTGACAGCCCCAACTCCAGAGTTCACCCCAAGCCCCTCCTGAACTGCTCTGCCTTTCACCCTGTAGTACAGCCTCCGGCTGTGCTTCACCTCTTCCTTGTGTTCTCAGGTGGGATCTGGTACAGGGCTTGCATGGGGCCTCCCTTTGAGCCCCACAGAGAAAGCGATGTTGCCTTCAGAGATGTCACTTAGAAACACAGAAATGGAAACTACTGCTTTTCCTTTAGAAGCAGCAAGCTTCAAATTCCTGTGTTAAATGTCAGGTGTTAAACAGCCACCAGGCTCCATATGTACATTCCTGCACACTACCAGTACTCAACTTGGCCAGAACACAGCCTCCAATTAAGTTATTTACTGAAACACCACATAAAAAAATCTAAAGCCAGGATCCATCACACGAGTACATTATACACAGCATGTCTGGATTGTCCCAGCAATCATACATAGCACACCAACTGACCACAGGTGGCTATCCTCAGATGTTAAGTCCCAGAATCCCTGACTGGTTTGGGTTGGAAGGGATCTTGAAGCTCCTCCAGGGAGGCAGGGACCCCTTCCACTGGAGCAGCTGCTCCAAGCCCCTGTGTCCAACCTGGCCTTGAGCACTGCCAGGGATGGGGCAACCACAGCCCCTGTGCACCCCAGTGCCTCAGCACCCTCACAGGGAAGTTGGTTTCTGCAGATCTGAAGAGGCATTACCAAGCACGGAGAGCTCACACGTGGGGCTCGCTCACAGATGCACTGTAGCCTAGAGAGCATCGTGGAACAAGTCGAGACAACCCGAAGCTGAATAAGGATAAAGAAAGGAGCGTTCCCAAAGGCGTGTCCTTGGCCCAGGCTGGAATTGCTGCTCAGATAAGCTAGCATGTACCTTCATGCTGGGGAAAGGGAAGGGCTCAGGTTACTCACAAACTGCACTCTGAGCTGCAGACAAAAGGCCAGGAATGAGTTGACAAAGCCTTGCAGCTTGGCGTGCTGGAACAGCTCCCAGGAGCCGGCTCACAGGAAGGTCTGGGTCTGACCCACCAGGAAGCACAGGAGCACCCCACAAAGCAAGCTGGGCAGGGAGCAGATGCTGGGGATGGGCACCAAGGTCCTGGGGAAAGGGCTAATGGGGGGAGTGGGTCGAACAAGGACCTGTGTTGCCAAGTCTGTCCTCAACACAGTCACTTCTTCAAGGACCTCTCTTTAATTACTCATGTCAAACGCTTGGAGAGGCTTTTCCCCCAGCACACAATCACAAGCAGATGCACAGCCAATGGCTGCAGGAACCTACAGGAGCTGTTTCCTGCTCCTAGCCAGTAAAAATGAAAACGAACCCAAACCAGGAAACATGTTTCTCAGTATTTTCAGCTTCGGCCAACTCATAAGAAAATCACATCCTGACTTCTTGACGTTATCAGTAAATAGACTGAAAAAACCAGCAGAAAAGGCTGGAAGAGAATGGAAAAGCCTCCAGAAGCCAAGGATCCTTATCCGAACTAAACCCACGGTTTCAGTACTACATTTTGAAATGCAGCTTTGTCAGAACTTGCAGTTTTATAAGGATGGAGTCAGAACAACTGCTTTTGTTTTGTGACACATTTTGCTCTGTGAACACGTATGTACTCACAGCAGCAACTGCATAAACACATGGCAGCCATGGACACCATTTCACATGGAACATGAAGTTTCCCAGAAAACTAAGACCTACATATCACTGCTTTATGTAATTATTGCTTCTTACAGACAGAGACACAAAGACTTTTCACCACTACAGGCAGTCTTTCCACTGAAGACTGACATACCCCTTTGTATAAAGCAGCGGAGCAACGCTTATGACCTCCCACCAAACCTGTGCTCCATCAAGAGAGTAAATCCAGGATTAGGAGTCTGAAAGATGTTTGTGCCCAAATCCATTATTTAGAGAGGGCACAGCCATGGCTGCATGACTCTCTGCATTCCTCTTGAAGAGGAACATGCTGGCACACGCTTAAGGTAGCAAAAGCGCCACTGCAGGAAACAAAACCTACCCTGGCTGGAATCACAGATAGATGAACTGCAAGGAAACTGGGAGAAAGCTGTGTGCAAAGAATGCAGACCTGCCAGTACCATTCCCATCCATGCCCTAAGTGTGAAGCTGGTAGAAGTCAGACCAAGCTGCTTCTGAAACCATCAAATCAGCCTCGCACATTGCAACACCCAGAGTACTAACGTGCTGTCACCTCAAGCATCACCCTTCCAGCTGCAAACCTGCCCTCATGCTGCTCCGCTTCCTCAGTTGTGAAATCGAGTATTCTCCTTTTCTGTTTGCACACTGACATCCCTCCCAAGAATGACCTGTTTGAGGAACGAACCTAAAACCCAACAACTCTTAGAAAAACCCTTCTAAAAGAGCAGGCAGTGCATTTCATTTGGATGTAACAACCAAGATATTGACTCCTTGCTGAAGGTGGGGGCTTTGGGTCATGTTTGAGCCCAGGTCTCCTGTTACAGTAGGTTTATAGCAATAGAGTTTATTTCTTGTCCTCAGACATCCTGCTGACTTACAGTTCATGCAGCTACACATGTATGCCCATAGTGCTTTCAAAGAGACTTGACTTTATTGCTTATAGGTTTCCTTGTTTAAAAACAAATCATGCCTGTGGTCCACAGATTCCTTGGAAAATGAGTTATCCTCTGTCCCTCCCACCCCCAAGAGTTAGTCTTTAAAATGCCTTTTATTGTGGAATGTAACTTTGGAGCGTTGTATTAAACTACAGAACAGAGGGAGGAAAATTGCCTCTGTATTTTCCAGGAAATAGGGTTCTGTGTAATTTAATTTCCCACCCTGTGCTGTTTCTCTGTACATTTTTATACTATAAATAACACAGATCTCTATAGACATGTATCTGTGATTCAGTTATATCAGCTTCCTGATGCAGCTCCTCCTTAGCTCTGAACCCCTGCCATCAGTTACTTCATTCAGCAGGGAGCACGCAGCAAGACTGGAGCCTGGGAACCCAGGGCTCTGCAAACACATCTGTGTATGGAGAGGTACAGACCTCCATAAGCCCATAAGCTACAATGCCAAAAGCTTCTTCAAGGGCTTTCAAAGGGCACTAAAGCACTAAAATTCACAGAAAAGTAAAAAAAAAAATCATCTTTTTCCCTTTGAGGGTAGGTGCAAAAACTTTTTCACTTGCCTTATGTGGCTTTTGGCCACATATATCAGCTTAAAAGGTTTATTTTTAAATCACTGTTGCATTAGTCTTGTCAGCAGTGTGATACATTTGGCCTTCTTGCTATCAACCCAAGTGTGCAGCCCCAAGTGTGCACAGAGGGTTTTCATTCTGAAGTGACCTGTGACTAACAGAGCCTGTTCCATGAGTTTTAGCCTGACCTGGCAGCTGAAACTCCCTGTGAGCAACAAGTCTGAGCTATGTGAAGACTGTTGGTCTCATCAGTTACCCACATGTGGCTCAGGGAAGTTGCCACACACATGCACACTGATCTACTGGACTGTGCATAAAGCAGTTTGGCTTTTAGGCTGACTCCCAAACACCAGCCACAGAGCAACACGTTATTGCAGAACTGTAACAAACACAGGGAGGGATAAACTGACAGCCAAAGCTTGCATTTGATCCATCTTCTAATGCTGATGTTTTTACCCACAGATCTAAAGACAAAGCAAAAACTTTACAGCACATAGTTATGTTCTAAAGTAGAAACTCAAGAATTACTACAAAATTCAGGCTTTCACCTCTTGCAGACACAGAAAATGCAAGTAACCTTCCAGCAACTAAAACATGGCCATTCTGTCTGATCTTCAAAGGCAGAGGAGAAAGGGTCTGCTACCTTTAGTAAGACAGTGTCCCAAGGCTCTAAGTATAACCAATCTTTATTTCATTGACAGGTTATTTAAGCCCTTCCCATATGAGAGGCCCCCTGGAAAGCTTCAGCAGAGATGGGGCAACAGCTGCCAAGTCTCCTCTCCCAAAAGCAAGAGTATAACTGGATATGGCCATGCTGCAGCTTCGGCCCCTGCACGGCTCTCGGATGGGTGCAGCTATGTTGGCAGAGAACACCGCTCTTACACAGGAATTAATACACACCAGCACATTATCTAGTGAGAGATGAGAACGTTGGCACAGAGGCGCCTCATTGTCTTCTCAAGGAGCTTCGTGTCCGTATTAACTCATTTAAACACGATACCTTCAATAGCTTCAGACTTGGCATTTTGTTCATGCCCACATTTATGTACTTTTTCAGTTGTTCCTGTCAGAAGTCCCCTTCTTCCCTGCCACAAACCTGCATCACATAAACACTGCTTGGGGGCTGGTTTTCTTGCAGTTACTGAAACAACAGGAGAGACTATCTTATCTACAGGTAAGGGCTGTGCTTCCTCCTTCTACCTGGTTAACACATCAGGATTTAGCTGGTCAATACTTCATACCTCCAAGAATGTGCAAGTCTGAAACAGCAAAATAAATACTGTAGAAGAAATAGTGATGTTTTCAATTTTCTACTTTACTGGAAGGGCAGAAGGATCCTTTCCAGTGCCTCAGCACCCGCAGGCATACTCTTACACTCAGCCTTAGTTTGCCATCCCATAAACAGTGGTGGGAAATACAGAGCTAATGCGATGTGTCACCAGCGTCCTTTTATGAGCCCTGAGCACTCTGTTGAAACACGGCTGTGGCACCTAAAAGTAACAGTGCAGAGAGCAGGTTAGCGCTTGTTGGCTCTTTTCAGGGGTGGCTTAAGTGAATGGTACCCTCTGAAGCAATCAAGTGAAGCCGAGCAAAAAAATATGTACAAGCAATTTTCCCTCTAAAACTTCCTTCTTTTAAAGAAGTAAATATTTCCATGGAAGTGTTCTCTGCTGCAAAGACAGAATTAAATCTCCTGGAAAATGTTTTCTTCCTTTCCCTTTTCTACTTATTGTTTTACCTTGTAAGTGATGAAAGAGGAGAACAAGAAAATGGCAAAACCAAACTTGGATAAAAAGATTCTGAAGTTTTGATTTTTTTCCCAGGAACTGAATAAAAAGCTCAATCTTCTGCTGAATTTATTTGCACACAGGTTCAGTTTGAGAGGAGCTCTGCTGCAAACAGCAGCGCAAGACCTCTGCCCCTGTACAGAGCACCCTGCAGGGAACACAGAACCCAGAAGTTACCCTGTCCTGGCCCTCGCAGGTGCTTTTCTGTAACTGCTTTACTTTGGAAACACTACCTGGTACTTGTTGCACATTTGGACTTCACTCAGAGCAGCCACCCATTTGCTGTGCCACAGTTCCCCATAACCAGAGGCTGCAAGAGTCTGAGCACAGAGTAAGTTCTGTTCTCTGGCTGGTGCAGCAAGGAGAGCTGGGAGCCCTCATGCTCTGCTGCAGGCTCACAAGCTCTCAGGAGAGATGCAGGATACATCCTGCAGTTCAATCAGATGCCTCCAAAGGAAGAAAAGAGCCAAATATATTAATGTGGAAGAGCCAGATACTAAACTACGCTGCAGAACCAGGTGTGCTTGCTCATGCCAACTCCCATTGCCAAAGGGGAAATGAGAACAGAACAGAGGCAGCGTTTTGTTTTAAATTTGGAAATGAAAGGGAGAAAGGAAACTTGCATGGAGCCTGGGATGGGGTGAGGATGACAAGAGGCTGGGGGAGTCGGTTTTCTTTCCTCTGCAAGCTGCAAATGAGCAACTATGGCTATTTGAAATAAAACCCCTGGAACCTGTCGGCAGTTGACTGGCCTCTGTACAAGATGTCTTGCTGAATGGGAAGCATGATTAGAGTTTTGACTATATCAAGCCATCGAGGATCTAATGAATTCACATCTACACTAAATGACATCAGGTCAAGTACCCTGGAAATACTTTGACATGTTCTGCCTTTTTCCTTGCAAGATCCAGTAGCTGTCTTATTCTTGTTCCTATAGGTGCCATCCCAGAAACATTTGCCTGTCAGGAATGAGCAGAACTTCTCCAAATGGTGAAATACTACATGTTTCCTGTATTGCTGTGATGGAAATAAGAACATATATATCTGAGCAGCTACCATCAGAGAGCAAGAATACTTGCAAAGCAGGCTTTAAAAAGAACGAATTAGTAATTCAAATGATACATCTGTAGTCTCAACCAAGTGGTTAGGCAATGGTATAGGAATAAATCTCTAAGAAACCTAAGCAAGTCACAATCTTTCTCATTTTCTCTACTGTTCTGCAATACAAAGACTTTCTTACAAGCTTTAAGTCTTAATTTTGCAGCAAGTATTTCTCGCTATTCACAGCGATAAGCTTCAGCACATCCCATCTCCACAGAGACAGAAGCAGCTGAAGAAGTGAACTGGCTGAACAATGCATGTACTCATGTCAGTGTTGCGCAGAACTGCACCACAGACGACTCCCAAAGGCCACAGGTCTCCCCAGAGCTCTGTTGGAGGAGGCTGCAGGAGCGCGGAGTGGGGAAGATGACTCCCTATGATCAAACAAGGGCTTTTGGCTTCACTTCAGAAAGGTTACAAGATGATTTTATGCATGTGGGAGAGTAAGTGCTGCACAGGGAAAGGGTGCAGGACAGTGCTTACACATCAGAGTCAAACCATGCAAAATAAACGTGAAACACAGCGTTCCTCTGGGGTTCGTTGTTCAGTGATGGGAAACATTAAGAATGCATAGTCTGAGGGTTGCATTTAATCCTCACTCCTATGTAGGCAGTTGCTTTATTAAGGTATTTTTCACAATCATAAATAAACTTCGGAGGCAAACGGGGGAAAACCCTCAAGTAATTATTCTCCACCTGCTTGTGGACTGAATTTACAGTGGGCAATTTCAGGAGACATGGCCCTGAGCTTCCCTCTGCTGTGTTTGATGTCTCAAACCTGCAGACCAAGTAAATCATTTGATTCAGTTTATTGGACAAATTTAGAGGTCAAAGCTGACAAGTCTTCAAGACCACACAAGTTTCCTCCTTGGAAGCCAAACAGTGGAATGTGCCTTTCAGATACTGTGGGGAAGAGCCTTCGTCCCATGACAGATTTCCATCAGCACAGCAGCAGCTTTATGATGTTTTGGTTTGTTGGGTTTTTTTACACCTAACGGGTATGTGCTGAAAGTTTAAGGAACTGATAGCTGAAGTGATTGGGTATTATGGAACAACATTACATTCCTGTCCAGCTATCCATGCCACAGCCAGTCCCACCACATCTGTCCTTAACAATAGCAATTGTAAACTTGAGATGCATTTGTTATTCTGCAGGAGCAAATAAAGAACTGATTTGTATCTAAAAGAGCTACTGCCCTGGCTTCAAACTGCAGCAGTGCAAAACTGTGGAGAGTTTGGCTTATGATTTCACACACAAAATAAAAGCAAGCAATGAATAGTGATAACCTTCAGTACATATTTCTCCTATGAAAAACACTGACTTCCTTTTCTCTAGATGTATTCCAGCAGACATTTACAGACTGACACTTTCACCTCCCTGTTTAAAAAGAGTGGCAAAAAGAGGTTTTAATTCATACTTGTGGGTAGTCAGGATGGACACTGCAGCTCAGTGCAACTCAGCACATTAAAATTAAAGCAGCAAACCTCATGACCTGTGTCACAGCCAAAGCAACCTGGATTTAAAATCTACAATTCACCCAACAAACAAATGGGAAAGCAGGATCCCCATGCAGTCATCATATGGAAAACAGCGGAAGAATAATAGTAAGTTGCTATTGCTATAGAAAGAAATAAAGAAGTTCAATTATTTTAATGGTTTTTTACTTAGTTACCTACACCCTGTTCCACTGGAAAGGCAAAATAACTGAAACATTCTGACCCATAAGGAGTAGTAGATTTAAAAAGATCCAGAAGGATTCTGGCCAAATGCAAAGCACAGGCAGGACAAGCCCGGCCTGCAGAACTCTGCCAAAGCAGCACTCAGAGGCTGAAGGCAGACCCAGCCCAGGGCTGGCCGGGTGGGTGGGCACAGTCCAGCCCTGCATCCATAGGAGAGGAGGATGAAGATGAAGGGTTAAAAGAGGGAGAAAAAAGCAAGCCTCAGGAGATGCACATAATGCACAATGCATCTTGAGGGGTCTCACTACACACTGGCTTCCTTTAGAGCTGGAATTACAACCGCTGTGTAGAAGCATGCTGACAGCATCCCTGCACTTCAGGTTCTTCTATCACATTCTTCATAAGGATACACCTCCATGGCAGGTTCATGCGACCTGAATTACTAGTTTACAGGGATTACATTATGTTCCCAACCTCACAACACACTGCATACTCAAGAGGTAGCTCTTAAATACGTGTCCCATCTCTTTAGCAGCTCTGGAAAAGCCAAGGGAGATGGTTCTTAGAGGGAAAGACAAATAAAACAATGGGGCAATTTGAGCTGACAAAATGTTCTCTTTCAAACGGGTCAATTACATTCTGTTTTAATGCTTTTAGAAAGCTCACTGTCACAACCTGTGCCAGTGGCTCACCACCCTCACAGTAAAGAACCTGCTAAAGAAGATGCTAGATCTGTCCGAGGTCTTTCCATTTTGCTACCACCACTTCAAAGGGAAGAGACCCCATCCCACATCCTTCAGTGGTTGGCAGCAAGAGGCCAGCCGGAGATGCTCGCTCTGGGGACAGAACCGCAGGAGGCCTCTCTTGCTGCTGGCTTCACCCCATGGCCCAGCCGTGGCTATGGGGCAGCCGGACCCCAGCACGGCCCGACCCCTCGGGCCTCAATGGGAGCGCTGGGCCCGGGTCCCGCTCCCTCCGCCAGCGCGCAGGGCCGCGGAGCGAGGGGAGGAGCCGGGGTCCCCGCCCGTTCCATTGGCTGCGCGCACGGAGGGGGGGGGCAGCGCGGCCTCCTGAGCCGGAAGGTTGCGGGCAGCACCTGGAGGGGCGGAGCGGCTCCCCCCGCGCCCCGCCGCCTTCTTAAGGTCCACGGAGCTGTTTTGGTGTGAAGGGGCCCTGCGCGCTCTGCCCCTCAGCGCAGGCACCGCGCTCCACCGCTGGATTCTGTTCACAAGCACCAAAAAAGGAAGAAAAAGTCCCTGAATTTACTTATTCAGCAGCTGTTTTATGTCTCCTTTAGGCTTTTTTTTTCTGTTGTTATTTTTGTTTTGGTTTAAAGTTAAGTAAAGCAGTTCCAAGCCAGGATTGGTACCTAGTTAACCACGACAGGTGAGTGAACGCTACAAACACGTGCTCTGATGTGGTGTGTGGACCTTGTGGGAGTCGCTTGGTGTGGAGATGGGGTCTGGGGAAAGAGGCTGTAACGAGATGCGCTAATATCCTTCATACAGGAGATGCTCATTCCCTATGAACATCAATGTAGCTGCTCTTCACCGAGCAGAAACTTAGGCCAAGAAATGGCTTTTAACGGGAAAAAAAAATGCAAACTTCTTAAATGGTAATAGGTTTAAACTTAAATAGAGGAGATTTAGGTTGGATATGAGAAAGAAGCTCTTCCTTGTGAGGGTGCTGAGGTGCTGGCACAGGGTGCCCACAGAAGCTGTGGCTGCCCCATCCCTGGCAGTGCTCAAGGCCAGGTTGGACACAGGGGTTTGGAGCAGCTGCTCCAGTGGAAGGGGTCCCTGCCCACGGCAGAGGGTTAGGGCTTGATGACCTTTAAGATCCCTTCCAATAAAATACCTATAGGGAATCACAGCCGGGTTGGTCAGAAACAACAAAGTTATTCAACACAGCAATTGATGAGACATGGAAAGGTATTTCCTAAACTGGCAAGAATCACGGGCATTTAAGAACGGTGTAATTCTATTAGAACCCATGGCCTTGCTCTGGATCTACAGCAGCGCAATGAATACCAGGTGTGAGCTGCCATCTAAATCATCATTTATGAGAATTTAGCTTCGTTTCAACCAGTTGATTCTTCTCTTTTCTATGCAAATCACTCAAAAGGTTTTCTTACCTATCCAGCGGTATCATGAAAAAGTGAAATATTTAACAAAGTAGTTGTATTTGTTGTTTTTCCCTTATAGGGAAGTTTTAACTTGCTTTGGTTTGACAGGTTTGCTAAGGTATTGACCTTCAAGGGCCTGTACTGCTATGCAGCACTACGGACACTGAAGTATTAAGCTAGGCAAGCTCGCTCTTGAAGAGGGGCAGAACTTATCTCCAGGACCAGAGAAGCCAGTGGGCTCAGGTTGCTTTGTTTGCCATTCTGTGGATGTCTTGTTCATGCTGGCTGCTCTGTACCAGCAAGAGAAGCATCCAAAGGCCTTCTCATTCATAGACAATCATGAGCTTTATAAACTACTTCAGCTACTGCTCTAAAAAACAGGTTCCCCTCCAAGAGCAATGCACAGTGGTAAAGCCAACTACAAATTTAACTTACTACCATGTTGTAAAACTGGCTCAAAAGAGAAACGCAAAGCTATTTTCCCTTTAAAAACTAAGAGCAGCTAATCTCAGGCAACAGCTCTGGACAAGTGGGAAGGTAATGCCAGAGGAAGAGAGAAAAATGGAACCCCTTGAATGAGCAACAGATGATACTTTGAGTAGGAATGTTCCCTAGAAAAGGTCCAAACCAAGGTCATTTTCAGACAAAACCTGGATAAGGAAGGGGTTGCAGAAGACTGTTGCCTCTGGAAGTCTCACTTAGCATCAGATCTGAGCTTCAGAAAGCAACTTTGATTTATGCTTACTTTTAAATACAAGCTTATGTTCAAGTAAAGCAAGTTATTAAGTATTTTCTAACCAGGATTATGAGTTACTGGCACTTTTGAGAGCACATAGGGCATTTCACTGCAAGTTTCAGGAGCTTGCAATCACCAGGCCTAATGTAAAGTCCATTTAATGTAACAATTGCAACGGGCTTTGGCTCAGAACATCTATTTCTTAGCTCCGCTATGAAGAAACATAGAAAATTAGCTGATTTTAAAGTTCAGGGAAGTCCAATACAATTCTATCTGACCTTTAGTTAAAGGTTTGCTGCTTCTGAGGATGCAGCAGATCTTGGCTACTGCTCAGGTAGATGCAAAAGACTGCAGCTTGACTCTTAAGTCTTCTCCCAGGGGGGAGCAAAAAACAAGTGGTATCTCATGAAAAAAACCCCATACTGGTACCCTTTAATTTACTTTACATGGGTGGTTCAGGACTGAAAAGGGGAATTAGCTGGTGGTGGGGGGTCCCTGGAACTTGTATTTCAAGTTTTTACTAGCATCGTTTTAATGCAAGATGTTGTTGATAAGCACTTTTACTTAATCTGAGCTGTTCCTGAAGGAAGACAAAGCCTTGAACTGTTTATTTGCTCTCTTGGGCATATGGCTTTGTGGATTCCAGGCATTAAGTGGTTAATAGCTGGAAGCTGTGCATTAGGCATTTATGGTGCTAAAGCCCGTTGTAACTTGCCTGATAAAAGGCATTTCAAATAAGCCAGGATTGCATAGAGGAATTTCAGTTGATGGGTTCCTGCCTGGGCCACCCTTTCTCAGGACTTACCCATAAGCTTTTAACATGTCTTGACAAATGAAGGGAGAGGCTTCAATGCAGCAACAGACAGCAGGTTTATATTTAAAAGCACAAGTGAGAGAGAAACACCCTGAACTATTTGTTCTGTTAAATCCTCTATCAGCACCTACATAGTGGGGGGGTTTGCGGGTTGGGTTTTAGGGGGTTTTGTTAAACTACAGGTAAGCATTCCAGTTCAAGTCTCTGCATCCTGACCTACCTTTTCCCAAGCTGCAAAGTACAAACCTATTACAAGTGGGAATTTTCAGTTATCCATGTGCATGAAAGAGTTGCCAAAACACGCTGCTACTCTGAACTGGAGCCTTCATTACACCAGGCACTTTGAAAGACCCAGTTTTCCCAAGCATCAGAGACAGGAACTGTGACCTGGGTCCCTGTGAAGCAAAGCCACCCAAACTGGAAACTATTTGCCATTCCTTCCTGGGATATGGTGAACTTTAATGTCACTCATGGGATTTGTGCCATTCAGGGATGATTTCCCCCAACCTCCCTGCCACATTTTCAATTCTTTATCTGAGAAACAACACACAATGCTGACAATATGCATTATACTCAGACTTCAGTATTAATTTTACAGGTTAAAAAAAAAATGGATATATCTTATACATTTCAATCTATAATCAGATTCCTTTGCAAGAATCTCAAGCATCTTTACTGCGCTGATGGGTTGGAATGTTTCTTGGGGGGGGAATATTTCTAACAGTCTTAATTCTCTTTATTTTTGTCTCTTTCACAGATTACAAGTTCTTTGGAAGAGGCCACACATCTGTTAGAGGGTTTGGACAGTGCTTAGCTTAACTATTTGAGTCTTCATAGCGCCTCAGGGCAATCACATAATATATATAACCCATTTCACCACTGCACTAAAGTGTGTGCATGAGCAGTGGCAGCCTGGCAATGCCATGTTGGGACAAGCAGTGTGTTCCTTGCTCTGCTATCCGCCTGTGTTTTATGAGAAGCCTGAAGCAAGGAGACTCCAATTAGTGTATCATGTGGGGCTGTGACTAAGTGAGATTATTTCTCCCTTATCTAGGCTAAAGGGAAGTAGTAGCTTAACACACTCTCATTATTGCCAAAGGTCTTTAAAAGGAACCAGCATGTACAAGAAAATTGCCTACTGACATTCTTTGGATTTTGCAAATTCAGGGATTTAAGGCCATGAGTGACTATGGTGATTATCTCGCTGGACCTCCCTTGCAAAAGCCATAAAAGCTCAAAGCCTTGAGCATTTAATTTGGAGAAGCTCTTGGCAGTTTGAGACCTTCAAAAGATGGAGAACTGCCATATCCTTTGGTAAGCTGTTCCCACAGTCCACATTACAAAGTGTACCTGGCTACTTGTTACAAGGTAAAACTAAACTGCATTCTAAAACACAGGGGGATGGGGGGGAAAAGAGCAAATTAAAGTTTCAGCCCACAGGATCCCCATAAGCACTGATTGTAGAGTTTCATATCTACATTCAAGTCACACATGCAGGTGTACCAGCTGTCCCTAAAAGGTATGTTAACACATGACACACTCGCCTGCATTTTCCAAGTGAAATAAGGACGATCCATGGATTCTGTTGTCCTTCATTCCACCGGAGTCTGTCTCATACCTAACCAGATTTCAGTGGAGTGAAGCACAAGAGACATGGAGATGAATCAGCAACAAGAGCAACTGCTTCTCACTGACAGAGAAGGGGAACTGCATGGAAGTTTGGATACACCATGGATCCAAACAAAGCGGGTGTGCTGGGACACGGAGAGCAGCAGTACACCAGCAGTTCAGTAACCTGAGCATTTCTTGAACAGCTACAGTAAGAACCCATTTTAAGAATGTACTTACTTTCTGCATAATATGTAAAGATTAAAAGCCTACAAAGACCACAATCTGCTTTCTGGAAGGCTCAAATACCTTATTAACAGGAAATTAAACCCTAATGTGGATAAATGAGATGTGCAACCTCATCGCTTTCAGGCACTTTCACTCTAGGATGGTCTATCCAGTAAAGAAACCAGAATGTACCATTGTTTCAGCACACAGGTATCACACTGTTTCCCTGGAGGATCTCTCTCCAGATTCACACCAGCACTGCCTGGTTCCTTCCAACTCTTCTGCCACTCTGCCTTCAGAATTTGGCAAAAATCTATTAACATTTTAGACCCATTTATTTTATAATAAAGGGAATGTAAATAAGCTTTAAGTTGAGGGAGAATTTAGATTTTTCAAGCTGAGCATGAGATGGATCTTTTCAGGTGTCAGTGTAAATTCCTTGAAGGTTAATGCAGCTAAACCTATTTGATGCATAAAAGTGTCACATCTAATACTAATCATTCACCAGTTGTAATTGCCTTTTCAAAGTTCTCACTTCCCCAAGACAAATGCCCCCAGAAATTAGGTCTGGCAAATTTAAAACAAAACACAACTAATGTCCTCCTACCATAAGGACACGTTATTTACTTCGATAGATTTAGTACCAGATTTCAAGAATTTATTGTGCTGTATTATTTCTCAGCTGCCTGCTTAATCCTTCCTTCCCCCTCCTATCTGACTTTAAAAGCATTCAAAAACTACTTGCTGATGGCTTTTCTTACCAACACAGACCTGTGAAGGGTTTGCTCCCTGGAAAGCCAACAGCCAGCTTCCATGTACAGTGGTGCTGAGCTCTGCCAGTCAGCCGTGCGAGTTGTCAAAGGTTCCAGCATTGATTTCCAGGTTTGTTCTTCAACATAACCCACACCTTGTGTTGGGTATCTTACAAAAAACAATTCCCCTGTTTAATGCTTTAAAGTTGTAATTATTTCTTTTGAGAAGGAGTGCAACAGGACCACAACATATTTTCAGACCAGACTCTAGCCAACCTTATCCTGTTTCAGTTTTCTGTACTTTCTTACCCATCTGCTACTCCATCTCTGTGGGTATCTTGAAATACCTAATGAAAAAAACCCAAAACCAAACAACAACTCTTGAGATCTTTTCCTAAAGTATTTTTCTTCAGGGCATCCCAGAACTAAGACCTTAGCAAGCCATTCCTTAGCCTTGCAGTGGTGATTGATGGTGGGGGGTAACAAGAACACCAGCAACAAACTGGGGGCTTTCCCCGTCATCTTTTAGTGAGACAGAGTGAAATGCAAGAGATCAAGTACCACATGTGAAGCATAAACAGATGAAAATGCACAAGTTTGCTTATTTTCCAGATTATGGTAATAAAATAAAGGGAACTCACCTTCCCACTGCCTGGGCAGCAACAGGGCCAGAGGGAAGGAGCCTGTGCTGGGCAACTCCTTGGTTCTGCTGCAGTTCCACGATGCTGCCCTCGCCACTTTCTCCCTCTTCCATCATCCCCCGCTGGCTTCAGCTTCGCAGGCATGAGAGGCCTTCATTTGTAGGGCACTGTGAGCTCTATGGATGAAGACAGAAATACAGTTGGGCATTAATGATATGCTAGGGAATAATATTTACAGCCCTACAAGCAATATATTACTTAGTCATTTGTTCTTCCCCCCCAAGTGAAGGACACTTTGGCTAACAGCTTTCCATACATTAAAGCAATGAATATAATGAGACAGCAGCCAAACTGCCAGAGAAACACATTGCTCTGGACAAGTCTGTGTCAATACATTGTGCAGTCAGCAAGACTGCTTTAAGAGATGACAGGTGCTATGTAAATGCAAGCTCCTTATCAAAGGAACCATGGCTTGTTGCTCACACTGATGTAGTACCAGAGACAGGAAAAACTCAAGTTACCCCTTAGAGTAATATGAGCAGTCTGAAGACTGAATATTTCCAGACCTTAGAAAGAAACTGATGATATAGAGCTGGCAATTCAGACAAAAACTTACTTTCACACAAAAGGAATGAGATCAAAGTGAAACAGCCAAAAAAGTACCAGCTAGTAGTCCTTGTTCATGCATTTGGACACAGCTTCCTGGTGCTGCCAGCACCAGGTCTTGGGGCATTATGTTAAAGCTTGGTAAATCAAAGGGGCCTTCTCACCACCAGGGTACACCCATACAGATGAACAGAGCCTTTTTCTAGCTGCAACTCCCCACACGTATTTATAGGCCCGCTCATAATGACACAAAGCTTATGAGTATAGAACAACTTACACCCCTATGCCCTTTTCTGCTGCTATTCACCCATACCAAGTCCTGAACAGTATCTGTCACTGCAACTTGGTGAGGGGGAACCAGAAAAGCCCATTGAAATGGGTTGATTTGGGTCATACCTGAAACATTGGTTACTAACAGCCTCAGCATCAACTTCACAGTGCACAGAAAATGAACCAGACAAACCTGTTCCAGTGCTGAGGCGCTGGCACAGGGTGCCCAGAGAAGCTGTGGCTGCCCCATCCCTGGCAGTGCTCAAGGCCAGGTTGGACACAGACCTGGAGCATCCTGCTCTAGTGGAAGGTGTCCCTGCCCGTGGCAGGGGTTGGACCTGAAGGAGCTTTGAGGTCCCTTCCAATCCAAGCCAGGCTGGGATTCTATGATTCTATGAAACATGGTAGCCGAGTCTATCAGGAGAAACATCACTCTCAAAAAGGGCACATTAGCAAGAACAAGAACCACACCAACTGCTCTGACTTCAGAGATGGCATTGCTGAAACTCCAGTTACAAAGACACAAGCCACAAACAAGCACTTTGACACTGGCAGCTTCATTATTTCACCTTGGGAAATGTGAGCTGCTCGACTCCCAGCAAGGGCTTTGGCTCAGAAGCCACAACAGAATCCTCTGCATGTGCAAGTATCTGCTGTGCTGAGGTGCAGTACAACACCCCAAGCACAGTCTAAGCTGTAACTGGCACAGGTGAGGTAAACCATTACATATAACTACCTCAAGCAGAGCAATGCTTTCACTCAAGATGTGCTTACTGCACAGCAAAAAAGCAGCAAGCACACAGCCACTCCAGTTTCCCTGTCAAATAACACCACTGGCATGAGCTACAAGATGCCTGAAACGGCACAAACCCAGCAAAACCTCTGTCCTTGAGTCCTTCCCATAGGAAGGTGAGGATACTGTTGAGCCAAGCTGAAAGACCAGGGGCACACCTAGAAAAGCCAGCAGTTTTCCACCTGTTTAATAGTTGCATTTCGATGCTGTGCCTAAACTCCTTCCTGAAATGTTTATCCAGGAGGCAGAGAGGCCTCCATACAAACTTCACAAGCCCTTTCTTTGACTTGCTTCAGATAAACATTGCCTTGCGTGTGGTGTTAACTTCGCAGAGCTCTGAAGCTGAGGGGAGGTTTGGATAAGAGGCCCTTTAGAAACCCTTTACAAATGTAGCTTTGATTGACTGACTGATTGAACTTAATTGCAGACATTCTCTTAATTGTACACTTAATTACTGACACTGTGTCAAAAGACTTCTGCTGCAGCACCTGGAGGACAACCTTGCAAGTGCCAGTCAAAGGCAGCTGCACCAGGCATCAGGGAGGTGCTGCACGTTGCTACAGCTTGGAAAGGGGGAAAAATCATAATATTTTAATAACATACAATTAAGGTTTCACCACCCTCAAGCACGCGTGTGCACATACACACAATCACAGATCTCTTTGCAGGGAGGGCATCTAATACATCAGGAAGAGAGAAGGAACAAAGAGTGGTAATTATGGGCCCATGTGATAGTTCCACCCTTTTGTGGTCTCTCAGCATCACAGTGCTGGGAGCTGCAGGGGAGGGCAGCATGCCATGGGCTTTGGCAGGAGGCATACAGCTGCTGGCCACCCCCAAGTCAGTAACTCCAGATCTTGTCTGTTAAAATTGGAACCAGAAATAAAACCCACGATACTCATTCAGAGGTTAAAACTCTGAATATTCTCAGCAGCAAGTTTGGGGCACTGCAGGTCTGCCTGAAAACAGCTCTGCATGGAGCACAGATAACACCATTCTCACCATTTGTAATAAGAAGTATCTGCAAGAACTTTATTGAGAAGTATAGAAGCCATAATCACAGACAAATTGGTACTTCAGTGAATTCAAAACTTAAAGCTATGCTACAGTAAGTTGCATGTATAGTGCGTAAGATGCACTAATAAGCAGAAGCTGAACTGGATGCATGCATTTTTTCCCCTCACAGTATTTTCACCAAATATTGTTATTAATTAAATTTGCTACTAAAAGTAAGTAGCTGCAGGGTATTAGAGATGCTTCCACTACTGCTGCATGCGACTCACTGTGGGAATCACAGTACCCTCAGTGCATTTATTCTTACTACATTTCCAAGCAGTAGCTCTATTATTCCTGCCAAGGATCTGAGCACACAAGCTAACCTGTAATTCTTACAGAATCCCAGACTGGTTTGGGTTGGAAGGTACCTTAGAGCTCATCCTGTTCCAAACCCCTGCCACAGGCAGGGACCCCTTCCACTGGAGCAGCTGCTCCAACCCCTGTGTCCAACCTGGCCTTGAGCACTGCCAGGGATGGGGCAGCCACAGCTTCTCTGGGCACCCTGTGCCAGCGCCTCAGCACCCTCCCAGGGAAGAGCTTCTGTCTTACATCTAACCTAAATCTCCTCTATTTAAGTTTAAACCTGTTAAAACCTCTTAGCCTGGGAAGTAATTAACTGGCACAAGCTCTGGCTCTGTTGGACCAGAGCAAGTCTGAAAACAGTCTGGATATACAGGTCTGGCTAGAAAATGGATTATCTGCCAGGAAAGAGTAGCTATGGATTTCAAGCATCTCCAAAATCAGGGCTATACAATGCATAGCATAACAAAGACCCTACAAACGCAGCCAGTTCAGGTGCTGATACATACCTACATTCCCCTAAAACCAAGAACCCAAAGCAAAATAGAGCCCACCAAAACTGTACAACCACCCAAGATTGTAACTGTTTTCCACCCACATAAATGCAATTTGCTCCCAGCACCTGAAGTCTTGTTAATGTACCTGTGACAGGTTGCTACACCTAATTGCCTTTGACAATTGGTAACATTTTAACACCTCCTTTAATGGACCAATTATGAGGACGCTCTTCTGTGCGGCAGAGAGAACAAAATAGATGGTTGAACCTCCAAAGCAAAACTCCTCTGCAGGTATTTTAATGAAGAGCTTAAAAAACAACCCCCAAAGAGACAATCCTGACTTTGTTTGGCTCCCACTGCAGACAGACAAGCTGTGTTTGCTCTGTTCTCTGCTCCTGCCCCTCCTGGTGCTGGGCTGTGACGAAATAGCACTGTGGAATTAATTGCAGGGACAAGTGCCCAGCATTTGCTTCCCTCCATTCCTGGCACTTGATGCTTTATTGATTACTCCTGTATGCTAAACAAAGCACATCCTAAATAAATCCTGTTTCCAAACTGGATGAGACATGATGGGCATAGGAACACAGAACCACCTCTTCCAACTACACAGGCTCCTGCCTGTCTAATGGAAATCTTCATTAGACTAAAGCTTTGCAGAATTGCTTTGATGTAGTATGACTGCAAGTGCTGGCTGCAGCTTGGTGGCCATTCTCTCTTAGCAGAGACTTGAGGCTGCATTTAACAACTACAATGAGGTCAACAGAGTGAGGGAACCTTGTTGCTGCTGGTAAATTCTGCAGAACTCAGCTGTAAAATGAGAGAGGGAAACTGATGTGTCCAGCTCCATGTAGAGTACTCCAGTGACAGACTGGGCTCTCACATCCCCAGCACAACTAATACAACAGCAGCTCTTAAGTTATTTGGGTCAGGACATGATCTGGATGCTGATGGGCATTTGCTGCCCAGTTTGTGCCGGGTCCCAGATGACTGGGAAACAACAAGCACCAACCCAGCTCTGCGAAGCACCCATGGGATTTCATCCCTTTGATGTGGTTTTAGCCTCAGGGTGAGTCCCACCACAGGCTTCACATCCAAAATGGGGTGTGCAAGTGTAATGACCCATTTCCATCTCTACTGGAATATTCTCTGCTGGATTATTTCCTTGGCAAGTGTATGAATGCTAAACTCATTTCGTTCTCATTGCAGCTCAGTGTCTCCAAGAGGGAAGGGGATCCTGCCCTTGCTCACAGTGATCTCTCCATGTGTCTTCTCTCAGGGAACTGTAAACCAGAAGTTAAGTCAGAAGCAAGCTCAGCACCCCCAAAGCCAGCCCAAACTGCCTTCTCCAAAAGAGACTGTGAAGTCTTAATGCTGGATAGAGCTTACAAATAAAACAAAGTTTTATTAAACTACTATTGCATTTTGATTGAATGGCATTTGGACTACATAGGAGCAGCCATATTCCTGAAAGTAATTGGTTTTCCACATCTGCTTGCCTTTCTAATTGGACTAATTACTTCAGTGTAGGATCATGTTCACTACTCTCCAGAAAGCGAGAAACCTTGATTTACAGTGAGAAGAGCAGCAATTAGAGAGAATTAATTCATACGGCAACATCTAAATAAATCATATTATGAGAAGACAGCAATGTAATTATTGTGACTGGTGACTCCCTCGTGGAGAAACATCATCCTTAAGCCTAAATCAAGCAGCTGAGTTCCCTGAGGAATCCACCACAGCTCCTCCAATTTCACAGAGCATGTACTACCAATTTTAGCTTTAAGACCTAATTGAGGTGCATTGTCAACAACAATAGGGTCTAACACTCCTCAGGCAGCGTAGAAAGAACAATCAAATCCTTGACAACCCCATGGTTGTATTCCGAATCAAATGTGTGTTCAACAGCCACAGATAACATATGCCACCAGCAGCTTCCCATCAAAGGTGCATGAATTTTATGGCTGTAATACCCTCCATGATGAGCCAGGCTTTTCTTACTCTCCAAACCCAGTCCGCCCTATCCAGATGGCTGATTAAAAGGCTTAGCGAGGAGAACATGCTGAACTACAGGGATTCAGAAGATGATCCTGCTCCACACACTGATCATTTATCTTCCTACTTATACATTAGCAAGCTGGAACTACCTTCTTAATGGCAATCAAACATTTATTTGCTACTCTGGCAAGTGGTGAAAGGCATTTTACAAAGGTAGAGCTCCTCCATCTGCATATTAGCTCTGTCCTTAACATTATGCTCATCAACTCACCAGGAACTTTGGTGTTCCTCTCACAAATGCCTCCTAAGGAAAACGCTACCTTCTTCTTATATCATTCATGTACTTCCAGAAGAAATCTGCAATGCGTTTTCCTGGGAGGAAGAGACCATCTCCTCACATAAAACAGCACTGAATTACCTGTGCAGGAACTGGGTGGCTTAGAGTTTGCCATATCAAGAGCTAGCTAACCCAGTACTCCACCTGATATCATTAGCTTTCTTAATATAGTTGTTCTGCTACAGACTGCCTCTGTACAACTCTCACCCTCTGAATTAGTAGTGGGCATTCCCCATAAAATTAGTAAGAGACACTACTTCTACATGTTAGATAGTCACATTGTTTTATACTATCAGATTACATGTATAAGCATGACAAGAATTAGCATAATATGATGTTATACTTTGTCTACAACCTGACACATCATCCATCCCTTGCATCAAGAAAGCCAAGTTTCACATCCAAACAATTACCCTCTTTTAGCAAATGCTTGGTCCATTAGAATATTTGGTGATAAATTGTCACTTCAGACAGGTGGGAACATATCCATCTTGATTTGCCATCCTTTTGCCACAGCAAATAAATACAATCATCAGTTACAACACCTGCTGGCTCCAAGCAAAGCTCCATGATTGGGAGGAAAAAGCTAAGCCTGGCAAGAAAAACCAAGGGTTGTCACTTTGTGGTTTTAGGTATATGTATTTAAGAGCTCAGCTCTTCCTGTTAGTATTTACTGCTATTCCAATCTGCTTTTCCTTCTGAGCTATCTTCATGGCTGCCATTACATCTCTAAATGGTTAAGAAGATAATCAAGAAATAAAAACTAAATCAAATCTAAATGAAGAAGTATCCTCTGTGAGTTGATCCTGTCAGACATTTGCATGCAGAAATAAGAAACTCTGGGGTTGGATTCCCTACACCCATCATCTGGAGTCCATTTCAATGCAGAACACACACATACGGGGTATAAAATACTGCACCCCACTCCAGTTGCTCTGTGTGCTCACGGTGTGAGTGCCACAGCAGGTTGAGGGAGCAGCTTAACAGCTCTGAATGGAACCCACCTCTGCACACACAAAACTAGTCCATTCGACTCCTGAGATTGCTTCATTATTATACCACTATTTGTTGCATTATCCTGGCCTAGAAACAGAATAATGGAAAAATGGATCCAATTACTTTGGAGACATGGAAAAAAAACAGAGATTTTTAAATTTATTCTAGCCCTATATATCCATAACAAAATTATGGATGCACAGTTATAAGAATTCCTAAAGCAAATGAAGGCCACAGGAACCACATGCACATTAAAAGAGCTCCAAAAGATGTATAAAAATACATTCAAGTATCACAACAATATAAGAACTACATGAAGGTAAGTGGAACAGCTCATAATTCACAGTCATCACTTTTATCAGTGTTCAGCTGAAGGTTGAGATTTTAAAAATGCAATTATCAACAATAGATTTACATTGACAGAAGCTTCTCTCCTGCATTTCTCACTCCTCTCCCTTCTTCCTCCTCCTCCCTAAAGAGGTAGGAGCAACAAAGAAAGCAACATCTTTAACACAACAGAAGAAGATTGCTTTGAAAGGGTATCCATGCAGTCACTATACCACAGAGAGATGTCCTGGGTTCAGGAACAAAGCAGAGCCTATTTGGGCATCTGTTAAAAATCAAACCACTTAAGGTATTTTCTTTGCGTCAGGTTGGTCAAGACAACAGAAGCTTCCTCACATATGCTATTGAGCTACAGTGACACATCTTGGTATCTTTTTACTCTTTTGGCCAACTTTCAGTTGTTACTCCTTGTGGGACATTCACCAGCTCACCAGTATGAGGAAGTCTTGCACAACTGGGAGCAGTGGAAAGCAGAAAGTCAGATCCCAGAAACAAGGCTGGTCAGGAGCAAGCAGCAAGGGGTCTTATTGCACCTAGCTGTTCTTTCACCCCCCAAATCACCATGCAGACAGACAACAGCTCTTTTGACCATTACTGTACCCCTTGAATGACTTAAAATCCATTTTCTAGGAGAGGTATCACAGGGAAGACACTCCCCACTCCGGGTTCCGTGTTCATTGCTGGTGCTTTCTCCCACCACTCTCCTAATAACCATGGATTAATGAACAATTACACGGCTCCATTCTTCCCGACATGTAATTCCAAGAAAAGAAGAGCATCTTTCGGGAACATTATGCTTGAAAAACAAAGGAAAGCTTTGACTGTCAAGTCACTGATGTTCCCTCTTCACTTAAAAGCTTTCCAATTTACTTACAAATTATAGTGTTTTTAATGCAAATTAAGCACTAGAGAACATTCTTTCCTTCCCCCAGATTAGCAAGAACCAAATTGACCAAGAAAGCCAAACATGGAATCTGGACAAAATGAATATTTAAAATAATGAGCCTGTTTAATTATTCTGATTGGTGAAGTATGAGGTTATTAAACGCCTCTGAACTGATGACAGGGTTTGAGCATATGGTTTTGCTTTCTGAACACAGAGACAATGTTTTCTGATACTCTGTGTTACAGTAGTCTTTGTTGAATTAGCTATGGGGATGAAATACAGCTACACATGCTCAGAGCCCTTTGGGAAATATCTCTTGCTTCAGAAGCAAATACCACAGTGTGGAAGGCAGAGGCATTCTAGGAAAGGGCGAGAGAGAGCACAGGAATCAGCCAATTTCTGCCCAAGTTCCCTGGCTCATTCCAGCTGCTTAGGGAAAAAACAATGTTCATTTGGTTCTGCTTTTGTTTCAACATGTCACCGAGTTTATGTCTAAGTCTCTACTTACACATGCAGGAAAAGCCTGAACTTGGTTACAAAGATACACTGCATTGAATCTGACAAGAATACACCAAGTTCCTTGTATTTCCATTTAGCATTGGGGTAAACACCTTACAGCTTTTTCACTCAGAATCCTGCAAATCCTTGTTAGCCATGAGGCCTCTAGATGCCTGTGAGTTCCAATGGCCAGTGACACCTTCTGTGGCCAAAAGGCATTTTGCTTCCCAAAAGCCTGCATCAGGTTACTGACAGCACACTCTGCCAAAGGAGAGCATCAACAGGGAGATGACATGCCCAGAGTCCCCACATAAGCAGATAGCAGCATTACTTCCTCTGCTCTGCTTCTATAGTGTCCATCTGTACAACTTAGTTGATACAACACCGGGTTACCTTTGTCTCTTCCCCACTGCAAAAACCAGTTTGGACCCTTCCTTTTTATTCAGGGATTTAAATTCCAGAGATTTTGGGTTTGTGTACAAATACTCTCAAGTTCAGACGTGCCCATCTCCAAATCGAGGGGGGAAATGGTGAACAAGCTTTTACTGGAGGTCCTGATTTCCAGGTTTTAGTACAGGCTGCTTCTCTCAATTTCACAGGCCTTTGGGTCAGTGCTCTCCACTTCCAGTCATCCAGATAGGAAACTTCATTACTCTGATATAACAAGCAAGTTTTGCACACAGCTGAGCAAAAAAAGCTTGTGATGCACCTGCTTTCCCCTTAATAATCTCTCTGCTACCTCCTCGTCTGGCTCTCAAGTGACCTCCTTATGACAGCAGCTTCAGGACTCCACTGTGCTCTCATAGGGCCCATCAAGAGGTTACCTGGGTGAAACAAGTTGGTAACACCATGGCAGCTCATTCACACCTACTGATTCCTAATGCTATCTGCTCCTCCCTAAACCTGTTTCTGGCTTTCATTAGAGGTTCTGGAACTTCTGGAGACAGAAGGGTGAAGAGGTGAATGAGCACATCTGGTCCCTGCCTCCTAGCTCAGTATCTTGTACTTCAAACATCCCTAATACCTAATGGCTCTGAGCACAGGGTGACTGCCTCTGCCCTTTGATGTGCACTGAGGAAGGTCAGAACCCAATGGAAAAACTCACTGTTCTTGAGCATTTTAGTACAGATTCCCATTCTCCCAGTTTCCCATGCTTCGCCTTAGTCACTGCATCTGACCCCCATCCGCCATCCCATCTCCTGCACTGCACCAACTGCTTCTGTTCCCCCAAGGAGAAAGCTAGAAGCAGAACACAAACCACTGTGCAATTACCTTGTCAACAACTTTCCTTGACCTAACATGGGGAAGCAGTTTGGGATTCATCTGAACTCAACACCCCCTTGTTCCTCCATTCCCTCTTGGCTTCTTGCACTTTAATGCAATTAAGTACCATGTGAAGAACGTTCTAAGCCTAAGAAAAAGGCTCTGAAATGGTACAGGGGAAGGATGGAGACGAGGCATCACCCCATTGGCCCAGAAGGGCCAAGCAGGAAACAGTTTCAGACCCTGAGCAGATTTCTCCATTATTCTGTCAAGGTGTTTTCTGTTGTTTTTAACCATTTACAATAAGCAGCTATTTCAGGCTGCTTTAAAGGAGCTTGGTGCCTGAGGGCAGGAGCCTGGCCCTTTCCCAGAGACCAGAGCACTCAGCTGCTGTGCTGGCAGCCCTGTGATGCTCCCCAGCATGGGCAGAGCCGTCTGCCTCGAGTGGCCACAGGCATCTAAAGCTAAGTCTGATGCAGTCCACGCACCACATCCCTGTGCAGTTCTCACTGAGCTTTCCCACTGCTGGCAGGGGCTGGCAAATCCCCCCTCAGGAAAAGGAAAACAAAGCTCAAGCTCCTACCTACATGAGCTGCTGCAGGAAAAGAAACACAAAACCCACAAAAGCCAACTAAGCAAACAAAAAGGAGATAAAAGCAGTTTGCTTTAAGGCAGCAGCTTTTCTGAAAGCCCACAGTAAATCTTTAAGATTATCAATAATGAACACATTCAATGTCTTTTTTCGGCTTCTTTTAAATCACTTCTCCTAGTGGAAAGAAATCAGTCCGGGGGGTTGCTCATATGCGAGCTGCATTTATTATAAAGGGACAGACATTGTGAGAGGCTGAGAGGAGTAAAACGAGTCTCGACAAGGCTCAGGGGGAAAAAGGCACACAGCCACTTTATAGTCCTTCCTGCACCTATTTGTCACAGCACCCAGTAATGAGCACTGGAACTCAGCTCTCTCTAATGACACTCACAGTGGTAGATGTTTGCCCAAATTTAGTCAAGTGACAACACAAAGTCTTTAATATGCAAAGGAGTCATTTGTATAACTCACCATAACTTTGGTGTCTTGTCAGGCCTTACACAAGTTCCAGGAGAAACAAATTGCAATAACCATAGGAGTGAACAAGTAGGAAGGAACATGCCACAACAACGAAATCTGTTCATTTCTGTGTACCTGCAGCCAGAAATTACACAAAACTAAATGCAGCTCCATGCATTTCTCAAATCACAGTCATTCAGCCCTACAGAGACCACATCCATATCACACACCCAAGCAGCAGCGAACACAATTGTCAGTCACTCCCCATTTCTCAGCTGCCTCAAATACAAGTATTGTGCCTTAAGCTCCATCTTCTATCCCTGTCACATTAATATTTTCCTCAGCTACTGAGGCCGTATGAAAACCACAGCTCATGCTCTTTGCATATGTCAGATATTAGCACGTTCTAAACCAAGAGGCCTGCTTTACAGGACTGTTTCCAAGCCACGGGAGAAACGGTGCTGCCAACACTCACGCTACGTGAACCACAAGCTGGGAGTCCAAATGATGAAATGGGTTTTGCTATGACAGAACTGAAAGGAAAAATCAACTTGACATTTTAATGATTTGGGGTTTTTCTTCTAAACCACTACCTGTGCCTGTACCTTTGCCCACTGGGACAAAGCACAGAAGCAGCTGGTGTTGGGGCAGGCAGACTGCATGTGGAGCTCACAGAAACCATGAACTCTCATGGCTGAAAAGCATCAAGCAGAGCTGTTGAGTAGCACAACACTCCCAAATGGACACACAGTGGGGCAGTGCTGTGCTCTGCCACCTTCATATCATAACCATCATGGAACAGTTTGAGTTGGAAGAGACCTCAAAGCTCCTCCAGCTCCAACCCCTTCCCCTGGAGCAGCTGCTCCAAGCCCCTGTGTCCAACCTGGCCTTGAGCACTGCCAGGGATGGGGCAGCCACAGCTTCTCTGGGCACCCTGTGCCAGCGCCTCAGCACCCTCCCAGGGAACAGCTTCTGCCTAAGAGCTCAGCTCAGTCTTTCCTCTCGGGCAGGTTCAAGCCATTCCCCTTGGCCTGTCCCTACATCCCTTGTCCCAAGCCCTCTCCAGGTTTCCTGCAGCCCCTTCAGGCACTGGAGCTGCTCTCAGGTCTCCCCTTCAGGAGCCTTCTCTTGTCCAGGCTGCCCCAGCCCAGCTCTCTCAGCCTGGCTCCAGAGCAGAGCTGCTCCAGCCCTCGCAGCAGCTCCATGGCCTCCCCTCACTCACCCCATGTCCGTGACTCCCCTCAGCACCGCCCCTGCCTCAGTGCGGACACAGCAGGGGCCAGTTCCGGTTGAGGGGACCCCGCGTTAGGGCCGGAGCCCAGGCCCGATGGCGGACAGGCCCCGGTGTCAAACGGGCCCAGTTCATGGCCTCCTCCTGCCAGCTGATGGAGCCGGGTTCAGTCATTGCACACCAGTTATCCCCATCCCTGGCAGTGCTCAAGGCCAGGCCAGATGGGGCTCGGAACAAGCTGCTCTAGCGGAAGGTGTTCCTTCCTTTGGGTTGGGAGTGGATGAGCCTTAAGCTCCCTTCAACCCAAACCAGGCCGTGATTAACAAAGCTTCCTACTAATGCTGCTTATGGCATTCCCAACCAAGCAAGATGGCTTCCCTTCATCTTAAACACGAGGAAACAAAACAATTACCTTCTCCCTCTAGGCTCTAACCATCACAATGGAGAATCCTTCTGTGAAGCTGTTTCAATTAAAATACATCATTTTCTCCTGGTAATTTTTAATTGATCCTATCTATGACATAGGTGGAGCTGCCTGACTCGTGAGGGTCTGCCTCTAATGGTGTCTTATTTGGTTGTGATTTCCCTAGGGCATCTTTGGAACCATTAAAATGTACAAACAACTTGATTTCTTATTAACACTGAGTCTTAATTGCTTCCATGGGAAAAGAGTCAAGTTATTTGCATCGTCTTTCTCAAGGCTCCAGGGCCTTAGTACAAACATTTAAGGACAAGCTTTTAACTGAAGCAAAAGCAGCTCCAGACCCGGGTTTGGGGCTGTAGTGCCAATGGAGCCATCCCTCCTCCCGGCTCCTTCGGCAAAGTCCAACCTTTCTGAGGCTCCAGAGCAGAGCTGCTCCAGCAGGAACACGTCAGAAGATGGCCTGCCCCGTTTGAGGCTATAGGAACGTCCGTGTTCACAAGCATCCAGCATGGATCCCTCAAACTCAGTATATAACAGCTTATAGGCAAGTACATTCTTATTCCAACTGTGTACCTCATCATTTTAATGCGTTAATCAAATCTCCATGGTTCAGGGCTGAAGTCCCTGCGTTCATCATCAGTTCGAGATGAACCTATTATTTAGGTTCAGAAAATTACTCACTAAACACAATCAAGCATTACTTTTCTGAAGTCTTTATAACGCAAGTGTTTTCATTGTCATTAGCCTGACTGCAGATCTCCCTCCGGTGCACAAAGCAGCAGCCCAGGGCAGGCAGCAGAGACAGGACAAGCATCTTAAGAGCTGCTAGTAAGACTCTGTCTCACTTCAGTTTAACTCTTCACCTGGAGAGCATGTCTGAAGCAGCCACTCCAGCAAGGCCATTAGGTCAACACTAGCATTTTCTGTTTGCTAGAGACCCCTTCAGAACCCCACAAGCTGCTGCACTGCATGACCCTGCTCCCTTCTTGCCCCAAATCCACATTCTCTAGGGGCTTGCAAGCAGTTTAAGCTCCTGCTGACCATTTTTCAACAGCAAATTGTGCTTCTGCAACAGAAACACTTGTGGCAAGTGCTGCATTCTGAGGTTTTTCATGTGCTCGTATCCATTTGAAAACCACTCCAGCTTGGATCCATCAAGGAAGCACCTACATCACAAGTGGAAACCCCCAACTCCTCCCACACAAGCACACCAAGCATTGCTTAGTTGATTGACTGCATACACTCTCAGCCAAAACTTACAGCAAACAGCACCTAATTTGCCCAGAACTGATACATTTCACAAATGCACTTTACATATAAAGACCAAAATATAAATCCCAGTACTACAATGAAACTGGAGAACATCCAAAAGTCAGGAGTTTATTTCTTGGCTTTAAATATCATTGGGAATACAAAAGGAGCCTTTTAGCTCATACTAATTATTATTCAGTCTATCATTAACAGCAACTACACACACTTTGACAGACGGGTTGAGAAGAAGCTTTGTTGGGTTTGGGGTCTTTTTAATTGTGATTCCATGACTAGTTGCCAAACTTTCCTTATTACTGATAATTAGATCCTGTTCGTCTAGCATCTGCTGCTGCTCCAGCACCAAGTGCAGAGGGCTCCTCATGCATCAGGGGGATCTGTACCCAGAACAGGAGGGATATCTGAGCAGGCTTCCTAAACTTTGAGTAGGAACTGCTGCCTGCATGAGGGGGAACAACAAAACACTCTTTGCCTCCTTGCTCTGAACCACTTTTAACAAGATGACCTTTGCAGAGCACCAAACTGCCCATCTTCTTCCCAGCATATATAACAACATACACACAATAAAATGATTGACAATGGTAATATTTAGGTTTCCTGCTGATAAATATGGAATGGCTTAAGGTATGTTTTTGCACTTAGGGCACGTCCATCAGCATCTGACAAAGAAAGCTGGGGTACAGAGAACTCATTCCAGGAGCCTCTCTCAGAATTCCTATCAGTTGGTTCATACTTCTGTAAAATCAAGACTCTGCTGACACCTTCTCAGGGCATAAGAAATGTTCATAAAATACCTATTGCACACAGAGCCTATAGGCAATTTGGGGATTTATTTTCATACCTAAAATCGGTAAAATCTCTGAAAATTTCAAACATTAATTTCCATGAAATGTCAGTTTTGCAGTTCCTTTGTTCTAATGGACAATGGTAAACAATGTTCCAGTGACCTCCAGTGGGGGCCGGGGGAAAATACACCCATCCCCTGCTTGGTGATTGCAAAACCTGGAGCAATGATGCTTGGGCTAAGGTGCTCCTTCAGAGTTCCATTGCCTGATGACCAGGCAGGCCAAATGGTCCAAAGTACACTCCTTGGCATTTTTATCCAAGTAAGTACAAACTAACCTTCATATCCCTTTACATGCAGACAATTCAGGTGAAAATCTTCATTATCCTGACAACAGGATAGAAACAAAAACAATTATCACATGGAGACCTTGCTGCTCTCTAAGCCTGGGGCCACATCATCGTGGGACACGAACCACAAGAAACCAATGTGAGCCAACATGCATAGAAGGCACATGAAACCACTGGCTGCTTGATGCCAGGAGCAAATCAACATTAATGCCTTTTAGTTCAAGAGCATTAGGCTACTAGAAATAGGAGCACTATTTACAAATGGGTTAGTTCACCATCATGGTCTAAGTTCAGACTCCTACTTGTGCACACATCTCCAATTGTTTGTAGTACCTCAAGAAATACAAGCCATGAGAAGCCTAAGGAGGCACACTAATGACTTGAATGTCTCCAGTGGGGATGAGCTATCTCTGCTTAAGTTATGGGATACATGTGGTCTGCAGGGCAAAGATCATTGCCATCAGCAGCTACCAATGTAAGGCTGTGCTGCTCCTTGTACAAAAACAAAAGAGCTGCATAGTGGTTCACCCTCTCTTCTGTCAACATGAGGCAAGGTCTCTTATATCAGTCTTATTACCTGGTTATCTTACTAATTACTTTCGAAGGCAGGCATTAACTGAAACACTTAGTCTAAGATTAATCCCCCCCTTTTTTTTGTTGGTGCAGGCTTGGGAAGACAAGGAAGGTAATTTTTAAAGCACAAGTCCCTCTTACCACCATCTGGCCCTGATGAATATGGGAAGAACTATGTTGATACATTAATAAATCCAGTATTACAAGGTAGAACAGATAGCAGGAGGAATGCATCAGTCATCAACAGAAAAGCCTCTGCTAAACTCAGAGGTATGACCTTCAAATTAAAAATGAACAGTAAGAGAAGGGGAAGACCCACATCATATAATGCATATTCTGGCCTGGATTCAGGAGCCATTTGCCATTTGGAAAGTCACAGGACTAAACATATTAAAAATCTTCTCCTGATCTCATCTTTCCAAAGCCACCACCCAGGCCTAAACCCTGTAGTAATGATTAGCTACAAGAGGATTGTCTGGGCCACCATTCCTTATAGAAACACACTGCAACTTCTGTGGCTCGCTGGTCTTGGAGAGACAAACACTGGTTGTGCTGACTCAGATGGCTCCAGCAGTCACACACTCACACCAGGACCTGCAGGATGCTATTTCCCACATCATCCCCCAAAACAGAGCAGCACATACAGATTGCTTCCTGACAGCCCAAGAAAAATATTTGCCTATTTTCCCTGTTTCTTTGTATAACAAAAGAACTAACATTTACATAAGAAATCACTTGATGCCCAAAAACCATTCGTCCTTAAAATGAAGCTTTGCAGAGGGGCAATTCTTCATCATGGAAAAACACTAACATTTGTGCACAGTCTCTATTTGCTACTGTCTGCACAATATTAATGTAGAAAGTAATATATTGGCTTGAACCTAAACTTCCCTGACTTTTTCATTCATCAGCCCCCCCCTCATTTGATAGAAGTCCTTCCATGTCACATGCCCCCAGACTGATGAGATCACAGTGCCTCTTTCCAGCATGAGTGATGGTGTGTAGATGTATAACTGCCCAATAAATCACACCTTCTGGATCAAAGATCTGAGATCCTCTGGGTGCCAAGAAGGCACACCAAGCATCATAAAATACAGTAAGTCAGTTCATTACTGCAAGACCACCTCTGGACAGAGTATTACTTGTCACATACAGATATCTTGAAAGATCCAGCCAAAACCATCTTACTGCAGAACTGGGGCTTGAAACTACGAACATTTCAGAGTAAGGACTGTGAAAGCAACATGGGCAAAGGGCTTCAACTGCTTAATGAACACAAAATCCCAAGAGCTAGGACATGGTATCACTTATTCCATACCCACACAGTGATTACTTTAGGGCTTCAAGCAGGACTTGTACTTGTTACAGAAGACAGTCTGCATCTTGGAATTCCATCACATGAACCACAAGGACAGATTGAACAAACCCTGTTTCCTGGAAGTGGCTGAACACTAGCCTGTGATGGGAAGCAGTGAATGAATTCCTTGATTTGCTTTGCATGTGCATAAGGCTTTTGCTTTCCCTATTAAACCACTTTTATCTCAGCCCACGAGTTCTCACTTTCACTCTTCTGATTCTCTCCCCATCTCACCAGAGAGAAGTGAGGGAGCAGCTCTGCAGGGCTGAGTTGCTGCTGGGGTTAAACTACAGAAATTCATTGCCACAAATCCCTGCTGGAGTGACCCTTTCCCAGTGTAACCTCCCTGCACACAGACCTGGAGCAGGCTGGGATCCTTTCTGCTGACCCTCACATGTGAGCTGCTCAGCATCCCAAAGCTATGGAAAGAAATGTTCCAGTTTGTCACAGTGGTGGAAAAACCCCTGTGTTTGTGGCTGCTGCCCAGGGGACCTTGGGCAGGTGCTATGCACAAGTCACATCCCCAGGGCCCTCCTGGCATCATGTCACACAACACTGCAGGAATAGGTGCTGATAAGATGCACACTGCGTGCCTTCACCCCACAAAGCTTCCTAACCACAGCAGCATGGCTGTTTGGAAAGCTGTGAACTGAAAGATTGCACTTCACAGCCACAAAGTGTAAGCATTACTTCAAGTATTTCTGATAGAGGTTGATACCATCAAAGAGTGAAGGAATTAAGACCATCCTGTCAGTTCCCACCTTTAGCCCAAGGTACGTGTGCTCCCACTCAGACTTGCACCAACAAGTATGTTCACCCAAGCAAGCAAAGCCACAACCTACTAATTTGAGTTCAGGAAAAAACAGTAGCACCCAGAACCTTATGTTCTACAGGCATCTGATTCCACCACCTTTAATCCTGTCATCTCTGCAAGATCAGGTATTAACATCTCTGTAACCTCCTGTACTTATTAAGATAACAGATCTTTGGTATTCACCCCTATGCCAGCTTCAAAGCCAAGCACTGACAGGTTGCTGAAGTGTTTGTGCTTTTCCGTGAGTGGCCCTTGTAAAACAGAAACTATAATGAACACACCACAGGAAGCTTTAATACAAACATGTACTCATTACAAAGTGACTGGAAAAACCTGAGCCAGGCTTTGGAAATTAACAGGTGGGAAGCCCGATGCTATGGAAAGTAGCCACTGTTCCCAAAGGCTCTGCAGGCATTTAAGAGACCTGAACACCCTGTCCAGGATCTGTTCCTTCTATGAAGCCAGATTTAAATGCCCCAGACATTTTGCTTCTTCGAAGTATGCATCATCTTACAAATGACCTTAAAAGCAGCAACAGCCTCTAGTAGACTCTGACCAGAGAAGACAAAACAGTTTAAGGTACAAACACAAGCAGGGAGCCTTGTCTTCTCCAAGCTAAAGTCACTTCTAGAAGTACTTCGGATCTCAGACACATCCCCAGTGTTTTAGTGTCCAGCTCATTTCTTAGTAATCCCAGCATGAACTTCTACAGCACTGGGAGATTTTTCCACTCTAACAAAGATCCCCAGCTCCTTTCCTCCATCAGCAACCCTCTTTGCCCACAAACCTGGAGTTAAACTCTCCCAACACAGCCCAAGGCAACACTAAACCAGGTCAAGAAGGTTTGACCCAGCTACAGATGAGGTTTGAGCTTAAGGCACAGCCCAGGATACAGGATTGAATAAAGTTTAAAGCCTGAAAGCTACTTAAGACTTAGCATTGCTATTTTTTGCTTGTCTGTATCCAGTACTGATGAGAGACTAAGGACTTTCTGAACTTGCAGTTTGAGATACTACAGTTATAGAGAAAGTGAACTATAGAAAGTATTTTCTATAGGAATAGCAACAACTCTTGGCACAAGCAGCATGGGACACAGACAGGACACAGCTGAGACAAGAAGAAACACTTGCAAAGAGACAAAAGAAATCAGGAGTTAAAGCAGCAGGAACTGGAATGACTCAGGATCTCACTGAAGACAGAAACCTCACTGCTTTGCAGTTTCTTTGGTTGCATAAAAGGAGGTTGGTAAACAGGTCCCTGTTTCATCTCCCCAAGGCCAAGCACAAAGGGAAAGCATTCCCAACCTCATCCCTTCTCCAGCTTTAAACAGAAAACTAGTAAAGATGAAAAATGTTGTGCCTTAGAGAGAAACAATCCTCTCTTCCTCAGATTACTCACTCTGACAAAAGAGCTAGAGCAAATTTCTTCCAGACTTCCCTAACCACACACTGCATCCACGTTGTGTGGCAACCAGACACTCACAAATAATGAAAATACACCACAACAAAAAAGGTAAGGAAAATAAAACCCCCAAATACCTTTTGTTGCCCAGCTTCTGCAGTCTTCTAAAACCCCAAACCTCCACTTTTCCTTTCCTCTTCCTCTACAGCCCTTGCTAGGCAGGTTTGCTGTATATATCACTGATGGAGCTTCATCATTTCAATGCAATTCACCTTTCTCCCATCATCCTGCATCTCCTTCACCTGCTGGGTCTCAGCCAGGTTAACCCTGCCTCAGCACAGCTGACTTCAGTACAACTAAGTTGGCCATAGAGGTTCATGTCTTTGAACCCACTATCCCTGCTCTGCCCTTCACAAAAGTGCAGAATTAAAACCCAAAGAAAACAAATAAACCAAACAAACCAAACCAAAACCAACCAAAACCAACCAAAACCCAGGTTCCCCCAGAATCTCAAGTAATTTAATAGGAAATTTCATTACTTTCCTAACCATCCCTCCTGGCTTTCACTTCATGCTGGTCTCGCCTAACTTACAGCATCCTTGGCCAGCTTAACCTTTGAAAAGGTTTTTTTATTGATCAAGTGTTACACAGACATTTACATTTCTTGGAGGGAGGAAGAGGCAGGGAAGAAAATTAAATTACTTTGCTTAGTGATCTTCATTACCTGAAATAATTCCCTTCAGTCAATTCTCAAACAAGAACTCTCTGGAGAACAGTGTATTTCAGTTTGGATAAAGGAATTGAGTCCAAAGGAATGCATTTGGTAACTTATTTAGATATACCTAATTAACCAACTGAGTGAGGAATCCAATCAAAGCTTCTCTGTTACACTTCATTTAGGGGGCAAAACAAAAGGAGGAGCCTAAAAGAGCTTTCTATGACTCAAAGGATAATTTTAGCAAAGAACTGAACAAAAGGGTAAAAGAAGACCAGAAGTAACATATTTTTCATAACAGCAATTCAGTTCCTAGCCAGGCCCCAAGAGAGAGACTTGGTAACTCTGGTGGTCTGTATCCAGCTCGATGCTGGAACAAGCACAAAGACTTTTAGGCTTCCCAGAAATGGGCAGAGCTTCATTAAGACCTTTGCAGTGGAACGCAAGGGAGATGCTTTGTTCTCTCTGCAGCAGTGGCTGACAGCTTGTGGAGACGTTGGTCCATTAAAAGAAATGATCCCTGTTATATTCATTACAGAAAGCATTAAGTTCTCCAAAGAGTTTTCACATGGATTTGTGCATCTATACATGTACCTCTCAAGTCTTGCTGAATGCTTGTGCTAAGGAGTGGGAATGGGATTTGGCTTTGTTTAGCTAAAACCCAGTGAGCTGGTATGTGCAGCTTGGGGTGGGTAACCTCTCCAGAGCCAGGAGCAGGGGAGCAGATGCCAGGGGCTGGCAGAGGTGCTGCATTTCACCCCACCTGAGGAGAGCCTTGCCCCAGCAGTGTGCCTCTTTCCTCCCTCTGCTGTGGCTTGTCACAACTTCCTACCACAGAAAACAATTTAATGTATAGGAATTAGCAGGAATAAACCCTTCCAAATGTGTAATAGACTCTGGCACAGCACAATACTCTAATTCTGATGCAAAAATTCTGTCAGCATCCCTGTGCTCCAGTGGCTCTGTTTCTCCCATTGCCTTCCTCCACCTCCACAGGACAGAGCTCCACTTGGGATAACCCCTGGGCACTGGAATGGATTCATGCCTGGGCTCCAGCCAGCTACTGGTTGCAAGAGCATCTTTAGTCCAGAGGGCTTATTAGATTAGCAAAGCCAAGAAGCCAGCCCACTGCCAACAAACCTAATGTCTCCTACAAATAATGGTGCTGAAAGGTTCAAAAGTCTGAAAAGCTCAGAGGAAGGATGAATTTATCTTCCTTTATATCCCTTTTGAATTTCAAGGAGGTTCTGGACGGCTGCAGCTTTCCTCATACTGACAAAAGAGATGAGAAAACCTGTGCATAACTGTTGCTTTCCCAGACACAACTGTGTGCACAAGATCATGCAGACAGGGGTGATATCCCTGTCTTAAGGGCATTTGGTGCATTTCTATGTCTTTTGTCAGATTCAGGGAGAACTAAGACTGAAGATGACCTTACACCCTCACCCAGCCCTTACTGAGGTGATATCAATCTCTGCTGTTTTCCTTGCTGTAAAATCAAGAACTCAGCGGGCCAGTTAATAGCTATGACATACTCCAGGTCCCTTCAATAAAGAGTAAACCCCTAGTTTCCTACAGGCAGGATGGTTCCTCATCACAGATAGGAATGTAACTCCTGAACTTCCTTGTGTGGGGAAGTTCAGCTGAGCTTGTTAGCCCCAAGGTAATTCAAGCACTTAAAAGCAGGATGCTGTTTAAGGGTTCAGTCAAAGCAAACAAACTGCTAAAAATACATTGGCATCTCATCTGTTGCCAGGCAGGGAATCTGGTCTCAACAGCCAGGGGATGGGATGAAAGCTGTAATAAACACCTTGAAATGGATATCTGAGCAATTCTGTGGCCTCGGGAACATGGTCTGATTTTCTCTTCCTTCTCTTGCACAAAAAGTTGCTTGGATTCATTTTCCCGGAGGGAGAAAAGTGAATGTAGGTTTGTGCAGGATGGGGAGGGAACCAAAGAGAGAGCCTCAAAGATTAATAAAGTTCAAATGAACACAATTTCATTGGCAGAACGTGAAGCACAGCAAGGGTGTGATGTGACCACAGTGCCAGCCCAGCCTGCCAGGCTGTACCCGCCCCCAGCGAGCCATATGCAAACAGCGTGTTCAAATCCCATTCCCATAGCATCCAGGGAAAGTATCCCATATTCTGCTCTCTCCCAACAGCAAAAGCCATTTGGCAAAGCCTTTTCTCAAGGAGTAAATATTTTGCAAGTCAACAGCATCTGCTCATTTGGGATTAATAAATCAAAGTGGTTTGTGCTGAACGAGCACAATGTAAAGACATTATAGAAACACAGAATCACAGAATGGTTTGGTTGGGAAGGGGCCTCAAAGCTCATCCAGTTCCAAACCCCTGGTGGCAGGGACACCTTCCACTAGAGGAGGCTGCTCCAAGCCCTGCCCAACCTGGCCATTAGGAACAACTGGTTTTCATACTATCAAGATGCTTGGATGTATCATTGTGGAATATCTCTGCAAATTCATTAGTGAGTTCTGGAAACTATCTTCCTTTTGGCAAGTGTCCCTCTTGTCCCCCAAGGAGCTGGCATCCGCATCCTCCTGGATACTCACTCTTTGGCTCCTTATCCTGGCAGTGATCTGCACTAATACATCATATGTGATTGGATATATTTTTTCAAGCAGAGTAGGAAGGCAATAGAAAATAACACTAAGAAAATGCTTTGCTAGGAAGTATCTGGTGGTCTTTGCTCTTCATCTGCTTGTCTATTTATCTGCAGAAAATACATTTTAATTCAGTGAAACACCACGTGAGAAGGTTTTCCAGGCTGCATTTGCATCTAAAGGCCCTTCTCTTCCACAAGGACCACCTTTTCCTAAGAACCTTGATTTTCCTGGCTCTGAAGCCCATGTCCCAGCTCCCATCCTCTCTGTCCTTTCACCTTTCTTTTTCTCCAAATCTGGTTTTACACTAAGTCAAAAGGATGCAGCACTGATCAAATCACCCAAGAAATAGAGAACTTGATGCTGTAAGCACAAAGTTCTCACATCAAGCACACCTTCATCCTGTGTGGTGGCAGCTCTCATGGATGGTGTGCTATCACCATCTCATACCTCAACTCTTTCTTGTGGTTTCCCTCTGTATCCTTGGGAGAGATGCTCAGAGCTTTGGTTGCGATTTGAGCTGTAAGAACCTGGTTCTATTATGAACCAGAAGCTTGAAATGAAACTTCAAGATGCAAACCAGAAAGATTCACCACCAAGAAACCTATTTACCCAGCAAAACCAGAACAGCTGTTTAAACTCGGGACAACCTCACAGACCAAATCAGTGGAGCTCAAAGCATACAGACTGGTTTAAGCAGAAAGGACTAAGTCTTCTCCATGCTGTCTAGAGCTGTTTGTGAACATTTAGGGGATGGTATGCAGGATCTCCCCACGGCACAGGGTCCGAGCGGTATCTCACATGGAAATCACACTTTCATTCCTCATTTTGCTCTTTCTAAGGCATCCTTGGGGTAGTTTCTCTTTTACATCTTGTACTACGATAGAGATGCTCAGAATACACTGCATTCCTCTCTGCCACTGCCAACCTGAAGAAGGACACCTGACAGCTATTTCTAGTTCTTCACAATATAAATAATGAGTGGTTTCACACTGGGAGGAATCAAATGGCACCAGATGACTCTGGTCATAAATCAGGAGGAAGGCAGGTGGTCTCCTGTCTGGCATCTCAAAGCTGATGTGCAGCTTTATGAGGAGGGAGGTGGCAGTGGTACAAAACCCATCAATATAAATCTCAGATGTTTGAAGCTATTGCACTTTCATGATGCTTTTAAAGGTTGTCAGGATTCTGGTCTCATATGAACAACCCTTGGCAAAGGGGCTGGGCTAAAGGAACACACCCACATCACTCTGAATTTGGGGTTCACGGTCATCACCGTACCCTAAACTGTTGTCATTCATTGGGGGACAAATCTCTTGCTGCCAATTTCACTTAGAAAATACAGATATTTGGGAGTGGGGAAAACAGACCTAAAAATCACCTTCTTCCACTTGGCCCCGTGGGCAGCTCGACATGCTTTTAGACTTCAGGAATAACCATTCCCACCACACTGATATCTAAACACTCCTTTCATCCCTGTCGTGCAATCCACGGTGTCCGTGTGGGACGAGGGGACCCATGGGGTGCTGCAGAGAGGCCACCCTGCCGCAGGCACTGTGCTTTTGCAGTTGTGTGAGGAGCTGAGAGCGTGTGTTTGGAAACCTCCCCTGCCTCAAACAACTGTGAAAAGGGGGTTGCTAAATAAAGGCTGTGGAGCTGGGGGTGTGCTCGTCTGTCTGCTGACAGCCAGCGCTGTTCTTGCCGGCATGCAGGGACATTCAGCACCTATTTGTGTGCTTTATCCCCTTCTTCACTCAGCTATTCCAGCCTTGTTCCCTAATGTGCTGAGACAACTTCTGCTTTGCTTTTAATAAAAGGACTATGTCACCTTATAGCAGCCTTTAGTACCTAAAAGGACAACGAGAAATATGGAGAGGGACTTTCTACAAGAGCAGGTAGAGGCAGGACAAGGGGAAATGGCCATAAACTGACAGAGGGGATGAGCTTAAGGTCCCTTCCAACCCAAACCAGTCTTATGATTTGTACCAAACTGATCTCCTGGTTGCTGCAGTGCTATGTGGAGTTTGTAGGTGGCTCTGTGTCCTTGGCAAATACCCCTCTGGAGGCAGAGGAACTCACACAGGGAAAGTACTGATAAATGGTGTAGAGCTCAGTGTTCAGGAGGTTGTTCATGAAATCACTTCTCATGACTGTCTCTGGATTACCTCCGACTCTCAGGTCCAGCAAGCTGCCATTCTAGATAGGTTTTAGATGAGTGATATCTTCAGCCTAATTGCCACATAGACTGATTCACAGTTTGCTGGGCTCACCAATGCTGCTGCTCTGGTGCTGCACAGCAGCTTTATTCCTGGCATTACAGACTTCAGCCATTTCACAAACTCAAATTTTAGGTTGGAAAAGATGTTTTTCCCAACAATATTTGGAACCAAACTACTAAAAAGTAAACTAAAAGGTTTTATTAGTAAGCATGTTCGAAAAAGAAAATACCAGTGGAAATGACTGGTTCTTTAAGAACATGGGACCAGCCTATGGACTGAAAGGAACCATCATTTTAGTGGTGGTCTTGGCAGTTGCACTTGATCCTAAAGGTCTTTTCCAACCTGGTTGGTTCCATGATTCCTAGGGATGATCGGGCAAGCACGTGGGGAGGCAGAGCAGCAAGACACGAGGGCTAATTTCTGCAGGAGCAGGAGTGTTTGTTTTGCTATGGGAGTGATGACAAGTGAGCAAACAAGAGCTGAATTTCACATCTGCTCCAAAGACTTCTCTTACTCTCTGTAAGTAGCCAACACATATCAGGAGTTGGGAAGACAACATGTCTGAGGGATTTCTGCCTTATTTTCATCAGCTTGCTGAAAAGTGGAAGTGAGATGACAAAACATTTCATACTCAGTCACTGCGTCCATCTCTTGGCACGTGGGAGTACTGATAAAAGCTGGCTTTGCCTCAAACTGCAAACTGCACCTTAGTAGCCTTGACTGGAGCTCTGTAACATGGCCCTTGGGTTTCCCACAAGACCCAGCTGAACATTGGCACTTGGAAGCGTTCACTTTACTCACCTACACGTGAGATGACCAGAGCCATGGGTTAGCAGAATTCCCGGAGGTGCTGTTATTCATAATGGACCATTGGGGATGTTCAGAGATGTTTTTATCTGCCCACATCCTGCTGGGTGTAGTTATTGAGTGTATCTGTTTTCTGACCATTTGGAAACAGCTGTGGGATGATTTCTGGCAGCTAACATGTCTGCTCTGGCACAGGGAATATATCCAAACCTATTTCAGTTATCTTTGTTCTGTTTAAAGAGATGGCAGTTCTCCTTACGCGTGAATAGACTGCCTTCCAGGTACTCTGTCATCTTGAGACACTCCATGCAGTTCATTATAACAGCACTAAATCAAAACCATTTCTTGTCAGAGGAACCTTCTCACCTCCTTCTTATGAAATGTGACAGTATCCATGGCACATAATGGCTTTGATGCTCAGGTGACCTGCATGTCTGTCTTGGCTGCATCCTCTAAGTGGGTAATTTTCATCACAGAATCATAGAGTCCCAGACTGGTTTGTGTTGGAAGGGACCTTAAAGCTCATCCAGTTCCAATCCCTGGGGAAGAACTTCTGCCTAATGTCTAATCTAAATCTACCCATTGAATTTCTAAATGCCAATCTTCTTTCTGATACTTTGTGCTCTCCAGACGTCACGGTGTCCAGTGTTCCCTTTAGAACAGGCACATCTTGGAGTGCTCTCCACCGCTGTCCCAGGCTGTCCCTGCCTGTGCTTTGCAGTTTCCTACATCTGTGCAGTGAAATACGGCTGCTCCCTCCACAGCTCTCCACAGAAACCAGTGGTCACAGCAGCAGTTGGCAAGGATGAACTTGTCCAGGCTCCATCACCAGCCAGCAGTCACTGTGATTGCCTGAGCCTCCCCTCCCCACATCAACAGAATGAAGTTTTGCTTGTTATGGATGCATAAGTAACCCCTGAGTAAACATCTATTCAAACCTACATCATTAGTATTTAATTTTTCAGAAAGCTAATGAAAAGCTCTTTTAGGTTCCTAATTGGCTGCTACTTCCTATTAGTCAACTCTGAGTATGAACTATCAACATGGGAAATGCACTATATGGCAGTCACGCTATAAATGAAGAA
Organism: Melopsittacus undulatus; assembly: GCF_012275295.1. Lineage (NCBI taxonomy): Eukaryota > Metazoa > Chordata > Aves > Psittaciformes > Psittaculidae > Melopsittacus > Melopsittacus undulatus. Next base: position 2,947,022 of record NC_047542.1, read on the forward strand.
CCTCCTTGCTTTAAAGTCAGTGTCTGTGTTTTAAGGCAACAAAGGAAAACAAATAATGCTTACAGATTCCACTTGAGAGGAATATGCCATTGAATTAGCTGTTATTCCAAGGAGCTCATCCAGAATAGCACCTTATCCTGACCAGCCTCTTGGAAATCCCCACTGCATTGCTCACTAAAGTCCTTCTGTATTTATTTAGCTCCAAAGTCCGTGCTGGTTTCATTGGCTGTGCTGCAGTGCTCTCTGCAGGCACCAGCCGGGGACTTCCAGAGATGCTACAGCAGAGCAAAGGCAGGGACAAGGCTGGCACAGCCATCTGGGATTGCATTCATTCTGGTGCTGCCAGACCAATGGATTTACAACCCATGAGGCCAGTTCCTGGAAAACCCTGAGAATGCCAACACTGATTCTTTGGATTTGCTTTCCGAGTTTGGATTTACACTCAGTGCATCACATCTCAAACCCTCTCCGCTTGAAACCCCCTGTGCATGTGCCTCCTGCACAAACAGCCCTGCTGAGCATTCAGGAGGTATTTTCTTTTGTCACTTGTCACAGAAGCACCCAGCTCCTTTCTCAGCAGAGGAACAGGTTTGGGGCTAATGGTGCCTTTCAAACACTGCTGCAAAAGGGCTGCTGTGATTTGCATGTTGCGCTGCCTGTTTCCATCACACCTCCTCACGTCTGATTCAGTAACACTTCCCTTTTGTTCTCACCTGCATTATCACCAAAGAATCATTGAATGGGTTAGGTTGGATCATGTCATATTTCATTTCCCCTTAAGCACCCTGTGGGTAACTTGGTGCTTGGGCCATGAGTGCTCCTCTGCTCCAGGCAAGGTGAACAAAACCCTTGGATCAGACACCAAATCTTATACAATAAGGAATAAGCTGAGAACTGAGCACCATAGAGACAATAATACTGAAAGCATTCAGTTGTTTTAAAAGTGGAATCAATAGGTGGGAATGAAAACCAGAGGCAGAAGTGGACAGCACCTTTCTCAGGCAGGCACAGCAGCAGAGCAGCTCACAGCTGGGCACAGGAGGGCACCAGGCACCACAGGCACAAAGGTTTCAAGCTATCAGATCAATGCAGATTCCACCAAAACCTGGCACTAAAGGAAACCTTCACATTTAAATCCACATCCAGGAATTCTGACCACAGTCCCTGACAGTTACAGGGCTGGAGCCCAGCAGCAAACAAATGCAGAAAACCAAACAGCCATTGCCAGGGAATGAAGCTACTGAAGACAAAAGTATTAAGAAAAATAATGTGATTTTCTGCTATTGCCTCAGAGTTGATTTATTCCTGATATAAAACTAAACTACACAATGATGGGTACTTCTTTCATGCATTATTCTAGATGGCAGTGTAAATCAACAGAGTGCAGTCAGTAAAGTTGTTATTGCCATCGAAAAATTCTCCACTATAGAAAAGATTCAAAGAATTATTATTTCCTATATTCATATGTGCTGTGCACACACACAGAGAGGTTTTGAAAGTCAAAACAGAGCTACTGTATGGTTTAAAACAGTCAGAACTCTGGTGATGGAGACTGATCCCTGCTGCAGTGCTTTTTGTCCATGGCTTAACGTGCCATGTAAAAATGGTGGAGAGCATCACCTTGTGCTGGAGGTGAGAGGGTTGGGGTGCCAGAGCATCCTGGTGGGAAACCCCATCCTGGTCCATCTTGTGTGGCCCCACAGAACTCCCAACAAAAGGAAATGGGGCGCAAGGGCATGTAGCAATAGCACAAGGGGAATGGCTTCAACCTACCAGAGGGGAGATTGAGCTGAGCTCTTAGGCAGAAGCTCTTCCCTGGGAGGGTGCTGAGGCGCTGGCACAGGGTGCCCAGAGAAGCTGTGGCTGCCCCATCCCTGGCAGTGCTCAAGGCCAGGTTGGACACAGGGGCTTGGAGCAGCTGCTCTAGTGGAAGGGGTCCCTGCCTGTGGCAGGGGTTGGAGCTGGAGGAGCTCTGAGGTCCCTTCCCAACCCAGTCTGGGATTCCATGATTTGTGTTAATACGGAGTTAATTCTCTGGTTCAGGTGAATGATTTTTGCACTGCATCCAGGAACATCTCAGCCCCAGCTGGGTACATGTGAGGAGCAGATGCTGCTGCTCGCTCTGCTCCGCTTCTCCCAGCAGCGGCTCCGTCTCCCCGGTGAAGCTCCCGTGTCCGCGCTGCCAGGTACCGCTGCCGTTATCCACAGCGACGTGCAGCACACCCACAGGCAGCCCGTGCTGCCGGCAGTTTACTCCTCTGGAGGAGCTCCCTGGTTACCATCACACGGAGCATCTCCTCCTCCCCACTGCCCGTGAGCACCCAGGCGAGCTCTAATCCCCGCAGACCGCCGGAGCCGAGCAGAGCAGCAGGCACAAGTTCCCTTGTTTGGCTGACTTGGGTAAGCAAACAGCGTTTCCTTAATAGCCATTTGCTTTTCCTGCCTGCGCTGTGCAGGGAAGCAGGTGGGATGCTGGTTAACCTGGGGGGGTTTAAACGGGTTTTGTCTAGTAACAGGGAAATACTGGGGGACTTCTCTGCACAGGCTGCCAGTCTCGGGTCCTACACCTCTCATATTTAGCAATTTCATAGAAAGCTGCCTTCTCACCTTTTACTTCCAAAGTATTTAAAGGAATCTGAAATGGTTACAATGAAAATGGTGATTTTTGCAAGTGTTCAAGTCAATGCACTGCTTTTGGACCGATGGAGAGGTGGGATGAATACAAGATGTTTAACGTGGATTTGTTTTTAATGGCGAGCTCATGTTTTCCATTTCTTTTGTCCCTGAGCACAGAGGCTGGCCTGGCAGTTCATTCATTCACATGCAGATTGCTTGTTTTGGTGTATTCTTAAAAGCAAAGCCCTTTGATTTTATATTCTCTGTCAACTTCTTGCCCATTCTAAAGGCAAAATCATGAAAGCAGCATGTGTCTTCCCCCTCCACATGGAACTTTGTCACAAGACTATTAATCATGTCTCACAATAATTTTGCTAATGCAGTATAATCCATTCAGAAGCAGAGTGTCTGTCTGCAGATGGATTTGTTACTGAGAGATATGAAAGTGGAACAAATTCCTTCAGGAAATATTTAAGCAAGGTCATAATAACATTCATTACATTCTAAGCAATGATGTGTCATTTGCTGGAGCAGACTGAGTGTAGCAGCAGCCACATTTATTGACTTAGTCTGTAGAAGAGCCCAAAAGATAGACATTAATATTGGAACTGTTTTCTACTTTCAGCATATACTTATCAGACTGAAGTCCTGCACATTGCTTGGTTTGTTGTGATGGGGAAGAGGGAAACTAAATAGATTAAAGCAATGTTAAGTACCTCACTTTCATCTCCAAAGGTCTTTACCTCAGGTCTAATTAAGGAGTAGTTCCACTTTATTATGCAATCTGAACACACTTCTTGCACTGTCAGAAGGTGAATGGGTGAAAGAGCAAACAGGGACCCTTCTCTGCATGAGGTGTTTTTCAAGTGCACATTGGGTGTGCTGTGTCCATGCATCCCACTGCCGTGCCTGGAAGTCATGCCCACCAAGCTGGGGGGATGCACAGGGTGCCAGGGTGGATCTGCCAAACAAGGGATGCCACGAGTGTGATGGAGGCACACGGATGGATACATCACCTGGCAGGAAAGCCAGTCCAAGCACAAAGTCTGTTTGCCCAACTTCTGTTATGATGTTTTCTACTCCATAAAGTTTCTTTAACTGAGTAGATAAAAGTAGATTAAACCCTGTTTATCCATACACTGTGTCCTACTGCTGAGAAAGGTCAGGACATTGTCAGGCCAGAGCCTGAATAAATAACAAACCCTAGACAACAAATATATCAGACACTGCAGTCTCACAAACTGCTGCAAAGTGCAACAAGTGGTTCATCCAGGTCTCATCATCCTACAGTCACAACCATAGCAAGAGGCCTCTGTCCTGCACCAAGCCCCTTTGCATACACTCTCCTATGCATCAAAAGAGGAATAGGTATTGAGAAGAATGTGATCCAAGATGGGAAGGAGGAAGGTGAGCAAGTATTCATCAAGCGAGCACGTATGCAGCTTTACATTTGAGGCAATTCAAACATTTCATTATTGTGCTCCCAAAATAGCAGCACTTTACTCCCCTTCCTCGCAGAAAGGCGAGGGGAGGCAGGAAATGACTTGCTGATGATGGCACAGAAAAACTGAGAAAGCAGGAAATCAAATACACGTGTAGGGAGTCAGAGCTGCTCATCCAGCCTTGCCTCCAGATACCAGCAAAACCAAATGCCGTACACAGAGAGTGACAGAAGGAGGAACTATAAGATGAGCAGATGATTCACAGGAGACTGAAGAAAACACGGTACTACCTTCCTTTGGAAGCAAAATCCCTTTTAAAGAGAAACTTGTTCAATTCACAAGGAATTTAACATGAGAGTGTTTAATCCTAGGAGGGATTCCTCTGCACTGTGCTGCTACCGGCCTGCCCCCCATGACAACTGGGCTGTGCTTCAGTGCAAGGGCTGCACAGGAACAGAGACTAAAATACTGTTTGTCCCTGGGGCCAGGCTGACCTACTTGGGTTTGGTTTATTTTATACTTCCTATTCTTTGTTTGACAGTCAGCTGGGACATGGAGAGGGCATCGGAATCTTACCCATCACTCAACACCACACTGGCATCATGCATTTGACAATGGCTTCAAGCAGATAAAACTCACCTTCCACCAGCAGCTGAATGCCTCTGCTGGAGATGCTCCTGAGGTGACCATCCAGATCTGTCGAGATTTGGGATGGGCAAATGGCTGCAAAAGAAACCTTCATCTGGGGGCTCCAGGTGTTGGCACAAAGGTTTTCTGTGAAGAACTTTTGATCTGCACTCATTCTGAACAGGAAGATATGGCTGAGGTTTATAAGGAGCTGCATTTCTAGGGGTTACACATGCATCACAATCTAGAAGGTAAATAAAGGTCAAGGGCACACTGGCTTTGGTGACTTTATGGACTGAAGCCTTCAACTGTTTACAGCTGAGTCAATTTTGGTTTCAGTAATGTTAAATTAACCTTTACAAAATTGGGTCAAGGAGCTGGAAGCCCTGAGCCCATGCTAATTCAGGAGATGCACTAGGTACAGGAGGAACTCAGTAGCTACACTGCCTGTCTCCAAACAAGCTCTTCCAGCTTTTTTTGCTGCTTTAATACTTCTGCCTTTCCTGAAACACCTATTTTTCCACCTAAGATTGTGCTTTGCCTTTCAAAGGCTCAGCTGCGTCTCACAGGCTTTGATGCAGCCGTTGCTGCTCTCAGGAAGTGTGGTGCTCCACATTCCAAGGGGATGCTCCCCATGACAAGGGCGCTGCTGTCACCATCCAGCATCTCCCTGCCTGAGGATATTTTCTGTGCATTTCTTTTATACCCCAAGAGCACGGACAAGCCACTGCTTTTATACATTCTTATCTTGTCTGGGGGCTTCATTCTCACCTTCCAGCGGACTTCCAGACCTGTAATGTTAGACCTGATCTTCTTAAGAGTTCTTAGATGCTTGTATAACATTTCACACCTCCCAGACTTCGTGTTAAGCCCTAAGTCCCCCACTGCTCCGGTGAGCTCCCTGCAGGCAGACACTGTTACTTTCTGTATTACAGCCCTGCTGCCCAGCCTGCACTCTAAAGAGCTTAGCGGTGGGGAAATGAGACCTGAAGAAGGTCAAGCATCCCGTGAGCAGACAGGGCACAAAGCTGGGCATCTCTCTGCCTCCTCAGCAGCCTCCCAGCACCCTGGTAGCACATCAGTTCCCTGCAAGCAAAAGGCAGGGGGAAGGTTGTGACTCAGAGCAGAAGCAATGTGTCAATTAACAAAAGTAAGAGGTGACAGCAGCACAAACTGCACAAGACACAGCAACAGAATGTTTTGTATCAATTCCCCTCCCTGCAGTCACGAGCTCTTTGAAACTATTTATTATTTGAGCAATAAAGCAGCTAAACTATAATCCATCTCCATTGCTGGTTGTACCTAACTTGTAATCCATTAAGTCATAGATGCTCTAGTTAAAATTAGCAACCACTCAGCAGGGCTTTTTTAACCACTAAATATGAAGCATAACATAAACATTTGTAATTGCCAACACGTGCTAAATGAGTGTACTGACAAGAGAGTATTACCATATGGTCACCAGTTCCTACCCAGCTGAGCTGGTATTAGGCTGCACTGATGGCTGGAGCAGGACATAACAGCAGGGACATGGTCAGCACAAGCAGTTGTGAACATCAAAACCAGCACAGTATTTCTCATGCTTGAAAAGTCTGACTGCCCTTACCAAGCCAACATCACTCACAGCATCCCGAATCCAGGCACCTTCTTCATGCGAGCACCCTCCACACCAGTCACCTCTCCTTCTCCTCTTCCTCACAGCGTCCCCTGCTTCCACTCTGGAGGAGATGGGTCGCAAGGAAGAGGATGACAGCAGCTCCTGGAAGAAACAGACGAGCAACATCCGGAAAACATTCATTTTCATGGAGGCCCTGGGATCGTAAGTACCAGAGCTGCTCTGCAGACAGGGCCACCACTAGATACTGGCTGCCCAGCCCCAGGCAGCGACTCCCTCCTGGGCCAGTGTCACAAGAACCTGACTGCCTCTGAGCCAAGCCCCAGTCTCGAGGTGAGGGCTGGTGCTGCACAGCTCTGCTGCTGCTCTGATTCATGGCTCACACTTGCCAAGCAGCACCAAAGAGGCTCCTTCCCACCCAGCACGGCTCCAAGCCAGCTCTGCCCTTTCCTCCTGGCCCTCTGAGCCTGAGCAGCAGCTTACTTCAGTTCTGCTCTTTTCCTGCTGAGCACACTGGTCCACTGTGGCTGCGAGGTCAAGCAAGGTCAAGGGATGGCTCTGGGAGAGCTATCCTAATAATACATCATCTATTCAGCTCAAACCCTGACTCAGATGGGGGATGAAACAAGAACAAGGATGTTCGAGTTGTACGATACTTCTGTGTGAGTTAACAGCTTAATTTGCCTATTCATGTGAATGAGACACGAAAACATTCCCAAGGTGGCGGAGGTGGAATTGAATTACCTCCACCAGTGAGTTCTGTCACGGCCACATCTTCTGTGACTTGAGAACCCACAACAAGGCTCCCAGAAAAACAGCTACTCCAGAGCTCAGTGCCATTGTAAATCATGATGTCCCTGGTCAGCCTCAGAAATGAGTGACATTATCCAGCAGCTTTCCCAGAGGAATGAGGTTGGAAAGAAGCTTTGTTCTCTCCCAGCCAACTTGTTGATTCATCATTTTTAATAAGGGGCATAATTATTATAAACTGTTTGGGACAGATCTATTGAACAGATGCCCCAGCATCTGATTTGTAGGTTGTTCATTTCCTACTATTACATTAACAGGAAAATTCAGCATTAGAAATTGGGATTTTTTCCCACATGCACCACTTGAGCTGGCTGAAGGCTATAAATGAAGATCCAGGACCTAAAACTACCTGGAAACCTTCCCCCAGCATCCACCACTGTTGGATTGGCGACCTTAATGGGAATGTCCCTGCCTATTCCCTGCGAGCTCTGAGGAACCTGAAAGGCATTTCCCTAAAACAGCCTTCAGAGTTTAAAGGGAGAAACAAGGAAAAGGTCTCAATTCCACCTGCTTTTTGGGTCAGAAGAGAGAATACTGTTACATATCATTGACTGAGTGAAGCAAAGGTTTAAATTCATCACAAAATCTCTGAGTTTTGGGGTGTTGGTTTGGGTTTTGGGAGTTGGTTTTTCGCTTGCTAGGAACCAGCCAAGCCACAGCCAATTCCTCACAACCCCAATGGTCTTGCACATTGTTTCAGCAGCACCTAGAGGCCCCCTGGAGGAGGAGGAGGAAGAAAGCAGAACCAAGTGAGGAGCTGCCTTAGGCTCCTGCTCCCCATCACCAGCAGCATCATCGGCTGCCACTCACTAACAAAGACACATGAGCAAAGCACCGTGTGCCAGACAGGAACAGCTCCATGTTCCAGTCTGTCTGCACAGTACACCGGATTCTTTGCTTAGTAGATTACAGGAGACACAGCCCTTGTTTGCTGGGGTTGCTGCAATAGCATCCCTACCAAGAAGGTGTTTCCACTGCACTCACCATCCTCACTCTGCCCTCCAGCTCCCTGCCTGACTTTGCAGACTCAGTGGCAAGTTCCATTTAACTGCCATCAATTAATCTGTTGCCCATTTGATGAGGATTACTGAGGACTGACCTGGCAAAGTATGCACTGTCACTGTCCTGACACGTGTGTTCAGCTGCATAAGACAAAGCTGTAACAGGATTATGAGCTTTAGGCATGTTATAAATACCTGCTCATTGCTGCACTGGGCAGAACCTTTATCAGGAACATACAAGACATTCACTGTCACATTGTCATTGAGGGTACACAGGTATTAGCAGAAATAAGAATGCTGAATGACAATATTAACTGATGTTACCTGGTTATTTTGCACTTCAGATACACAGAACATTGGTTGATATACCCAAACTGCAACCTAACTGGGCTCTCTCATGCAATTCAGCTACCTCAGCCCTCGGGACAATGCTGACCAGGGAAAGGGAAGGACTGCTTTAAGACCACAGGGGCTTGGAGGAAATATGGTTTGTATTAAGCAGGAATTTCGGTTAGAGTGGAAGCTGTTGGGATCTTTCCATGGGGGCTGTTTATCCCAACAAGCATCCAAGCTGCAGACACCCGTAAGTGATGTGGTCACTGATACAGCCCCTCACTTGGCCTGGGAAAACTCCCCCAGTCCCAACAGGCTGAAGAGCAGCAGTGCCCTGAAAGGCAGTAAATAAGAGACCATGGATGGTGCCTCCTCCTGCGCCCAGCCAAGGTGTGGGCTCAAACCCTGTTTGCCATCTGCTTCCCCAGAGGTGTGCTTCAAACCCAGCACAGCTGCAGTTCACCCACAGCCTGCCACACTCACTTGACTGTCTCCACAGATGGACCTGAAGAATGGGATTTCATTTCACTGCAGGGGTCCTTTTTGTCCAGTACCTCAATACAGCTTTGTGATGGACAATGTAAAATTAAGCTTTTCTCTATGAACAGAGAAAATTGGGGGAAGAAGGGGTGTTTAAATATTGCATAATCTTGCATTGAATATCCTAAGTTTGGGGCTGCTGGAGATCATAGAATCACAGAATAGTTTGTGTTAGAAGGGACCTTAAAGCTCATCCAGTTCCAACCCCTTCCACTAGAGCAGCTGCTCCAAACCCCTGTGTCCAACCTGGCCTTGAATGTAGTTCTAGGTCTATGATCAGTATCCACCTAGAGTTAAATTACAGCCATACTGTTTCTTCTTGCTATTTCCTCTTTCTCTCTGTGAGTATTCACCCAGTTCACAGCAGCCACTGCTGAAATCCAACCTCTTTTCCTCCCTGCAGAGGTGCCTTTTCGGAAGTTTTCCTAGTGAAGAAAAGAAGCACTGGCAAGCTCTTTGCTCTGAAATGCATCAAGAAGTCTCCTCTCACAAGGGACAGCAGCTTGGAGAATGAAATAGCAGTGCTGAAAAAGTGAGTATATAGACATTGTAATGTAAAGTAGGACAAATATCCTTTCCTAAGGTCTGTGGCTCTACAGTAATAATACATATTTCTTTTTAAAGGGTGTATAAATGTTATTGTGAATTAGCAGATTAGCAAAGTTTCTGCCCTCATTCCTTGGCTGGGTTTGTAACCCCAACAGAGCCATATGTCCTTGCAGGGACAGGCCAAGGGGAATGGCTTGAACCTGCCCGAGGGGAGACTGAGCTGAGCTCTTAGGCAGAAGCTGTTCCCTGTGAGGGTGCTGAGGCGCTGGCACAGGGTGCCCAGAGAAGCTGTGGCTGCCCCATCCCTGGCAGTGCTCAAGGCCAGGTTGGACACAGGGGCTTGGAGCAGCTGCTCCAGTGGAAGGGGTCCCTGCCCGTGGCAGGGGTTGGAGATGGAGGAGCTGTAAGGTCCCTTCCAACCTAAACTGTTCCGTGATTCTGTCATCTATCTTTGCAGAATAAAGCATGAAAACATCGTGACTTTAGAAGATATTTATGAGAGCACAACCCACTTCTACCTGGTCATGCAGCTGTAAGTATCAGCAGAGCCATTTCTTTCAGGGGCACAGAGGAAGAAGAGTGGCAGGACGAGGGTGATATACCCTATTTCACCACCTACACCCTGCAGTCCCTCCCAGCTGCATGCCCAAACACTCCTCACTAAGGAGGCAAGAACCTCATGGGTTGAACTAACCAGGACCTCAGCTCATGTTGGTTTTAGCAGCAAGTTTCTAAACCAAGATTAGGATCTATTTATGCAAATTAATTCAGCACAGTTTAGCAGGGCAGAGACAGAAGCATTTCTAATTAAAGCTGTGCCACGCAGGGTTTCTAGAAATGAAAATGGGCAACATGTCAGCTGCAGAGAAAGCAGCTCACTGTGGGCATCAGCTCCAAGCACCAGGCTGCTACTGCTAACTTGCAAATATAGCTAAAGGAAGCAACCACACAAAAAAGCCCCACATGTCTGCTTGTGTAGCAGAGCCTGGAGACTGCTGGATGCCTGCAGCTCAGACCTGCTGGGATTTGCCTTGTAAATTACCCAAGCTCCCAGGGCTTCCCACTAATGCTTACTGGTACCCTGAAACTGCATCCAAGAGCATCCATCAGCTTCACAAAGAAGTGCTGCTCAAGGACTGGTTCTGCTGTAGGGAGAGTTGTAAAAGGACCAGAAAGTTGGCTTGGGCTTGCCCAACACAACAGCATGATCAGCTCTGTTTCATTACCTTTTCAGTCTGTTTCTTGCTGAACTCCCATTCCCACAGGGTGTCTGGGGGAGAGCTCTTTGACCGCATCTTGGAACGAGGAGTTTACACCGAGAAAGACGCAAGTGTGGTGATCCACCAGGTGCTGACAGCCGTCAAGTACCTCCATGAGAACGGGATCGTTCACCGGGACCTGAAGGTGAGACCTGTCCCTCACCCCAGGGAGCTGCTGTGACTGGAGCTTCACTACCTTTGCCCCTGGCTTCCCCATTCTCTACCACACATCTCAACCTCTAACCCCTGTGTGTTCACAGCCTGAAAACCTGCTTTACCTTACTCCTGAGGAGAACTCCAAAATCATGATCACGGACTTTGGCTTGTCTAAAATGGAACAGAACGGCATCATGTCCACTGCCTGTGGGACTCCAGGATACGTTGGTAAGCCAGGGATGAGGAACGGGCTTGTGCTGGTGGAGTGTCTGGAAAAAAGGGTTGTGCATGTGCAGTGCATTGCCCAGCAGAAAGGAAAAAACCATGTAATTATTAACAACAGCATGTTAGTCACAGATGCAGTGCGTGGACCACATAAAGACTGGGTTACAAATGAGTGTAGAGACTGAAAAAGCTCAAATTGTTCAAAAGTGCAAAGAAAAGGATAATTTTCAGAGCAATAGATTTCAGCATGAGTCACGTATTTAGTGAAAAAATACAAAACTCACTTTAGCACAATGGGATTTTGTGCAATGTCCACCATTGGGTTCACAGCTTACTGGTTAAAACCTCAGGATGCAGGCAGAAACTGTCTGCGGTACTTCTATTCAATGACAAAATCCAGCTGGGGAATGGGGCAGTTACCGGCCCATTCTCTGGCACCTCAGAGGCCAAGTGTATGAGAAACTGCTGATTTTCCCTGAATTGGGTAATTTATTATTGCTTAGACCTGTCATTTGGTTTTGCTGTTCTGCAGCCCCTGAAGTCCTTGCCCAGAAGCCATACAGCAAAGCCGTAGACTGCTGGTCCATCGGAGTCATTACCTATATCCTGTGAGTAAGAGCAAACAGCATCCCACTTATTTCCCCACTCCTCCATGGCTTCATACACCTCTGCAGAGCAGCAGTGCCAGCGGAGGCGATACTGGACCTCCCATTTTGCTGCGGGAATTCAGCAGTGCTGTATTCTCCCTTTGCACAGATTCACTGGAGCACAGAAATTAAAGGGATGTGGGGAATCAAGCACTGGAGTGGAGATGAAAGGAATCACATTTTCTCTATTATGTGCCTCATGCTTTGTTGTTGGGGCTTTTTTTTCCCAGTTGCCTACAAATATCCTTCAATCTTCCCTGGTACTTTTTGTTTCATTTCCTCCCACACCATGCAGCTATGTACCAGCTGTGGCCTTGTCCTTTTGCTGCTGCAGTTCAGTTCTTAACTCTTTTCTGCAGCTTTACCACTGCATTTTGATGTGAGGGACAGATGGATGCATAGAGCAGCCTCCTCTGTTACTCACTTGTGTTGTCTGCCGGGCTGCTGTGGATGCCAGCACTGAGGAACCACTGGCTTTCTGCTCTGTTCCAGGCTGTGTGGGTATCCTCCTTTCTATGAAGAGACTGAATCCAAACTGTTTGAAAAGATTAAGGAAGGCTACTATGAGTTTGAGTCTCCGTTTTGGGATGATATCTCTGCATCAGGTAAAGCTGCAATCCAGAGCCCTGTGATCTTGGACCTCCCCAGCAGGGATAGGAAAGGATGGAGTCTTGAATTGATTCACTCACACAGCAGCAAACCCCCAGATGTGGGAAGTGATTGCAGGGGCTCCCACCACCACAGCAGAGGAGTGATGACAGCAAAGCCAGGCTGCACTGGCAGAGTTTGGGGTGCTTTGTATCCTTCCTGCAATGCAGAGGCTGAAGCCTCTGTTAATATAGCCCTGATTTGCACAAGTGACTAGGGAGCTCAGAGTGGGCTTAGGTTTCCCTTGGAAATAAGGGAACTCCAGTTTTTTCACCTTGTTTTTCTGTTTGTTTGGGTTTCTCTTCTTTTCCCCTTTTCACCCCAACAAGTCACACTTCCTTCCAGCAACACAGTGAGCCACATCAGCCACTGCGGCACCCTTCCACCAGACGAACCTGTTTGTGTAGCTCACCTGCACAGAGTATACTGAAACCAGCATCTTAGCAGCATGGTTTGAACATCAGTCTTTGATATATACAAACAAAAGTAGCAGGAGGTTTGTCAGGACTTAACAACCACTGCAATCCTCCCTGCAAAATAAGGGAATAGAAATCAGAGAGGGATGTAAGGGCTCTGTAAGGCAACTTCTAAATCTGCTCAGTTTGCACTTTCTTATGGTTTTTAAGTTATTTTTATGTGAATAATTCAACTCAGATTAATGTAGTTAAATGTGAAGTTTGGTACATCCCCAGTTAACATTTTTTCATCTGGAGCCTTTCAGTACAAATGTCTCCCTTTAATGGCATGATGAAGCAGTACAACACCTTCTTGAGGCTGACCTTTGTGATGTTTACCCACTAGCCTTTGCCATGGCCTGATACGCTCGTACCTTGGCACAAGGAGAAAATAACCTTTTCCTCTGTGCTTCTTTCTCCTCCCTCCCACCCAGCCAAGGATTTCATCAGACATCTACTGGAGAAGAACCCCAGCACGAGGTTTACCTGTGAGGAAGCCCTGCGGCACCCATGGTGAGAGCAGCACCAGCCTCTGCCTCTGGCTCCATGGGCTCAGGGATGGCTGGGAACAGGGGTGTCTCCTCAGCCCCCGTTATTAACGTCACCGCCTGCCTCCGCATGGCCCTGGGTGTTTCTTTCTTGTGTGCTTAGAAAGAAAGTGATGAATAATTAAAGATGCAATTTGTGCATATTTGCCTCCATAAACAGAGGCAACGAAGAAATCCCACCCTGAGCTTTCCCAAGCTTTGAAGTGTGTGTTTGCGTTCCATTTTGTTGCTGTTTTTCCTTGGGGTTTAATTATTGCTGATTGAACATACAAAGCAGTTAGTTGCCTCCAGAATGTGGAATGCCTTACAAATGCCATCTGCCTACGAGCCCATTTTCTTCTCTCCCCATCTGCAGGATTAATGGAAATACAGCCCTCCACCGTGACATATATCCATCTGTCAGTGCTCAGATCCAGAAAAACTTTGCAAAGAGCAAATGGAGGGTAAGTCATTCACTGGTGGAAGCCTAGAGCCATTCCATGAACAAATGCCAGTTGCTGCCATCTAGCAACAAGCACCCAAAAGCTGAGATCCTGCAAAGGCTGCCTGAAAACTGGATGCAGTCACTGTTTCTAGTATGTTGGGACTGAGATTCCCTCCTGCAACGTGCACTGGTAGGCTCACCACAAACATTGCACTACAGGGGCCTCGCAGGGAAGGGGGAAAGGGTTATTTGCCTTTTACAGTGAGAGTGAAGTGGGTGCTCCATCAGCAGATCTTTTGCGGAGCCTAATTCAGCTTTTCCTCCTTTCAGCCTTGAAGGTAAATCAGTGCTTCATTTATATCAAGATTTTTAGCAAGAATTTAGGTGGAGAAAGGCATGCCAAAGGAACCATGTGTGTGACAGCATTTTAAGTGCATTCAGAATTCAGTGCCAGCCTCTGGTTCATAGTGTGGTTAATTTACCTCTGATTTCATAGAATGATTTGGGTTGGAAAGGACCTTAAGCTCATTCAGTTCCATTCCCAACCCCCTGCCACAGGCAGAGACACCTTCCACTAGAGCAGCTTGCTCCAAGCTCCATCCAACCTGGCCTTGAACACTGCCAATTTTCTACATGAAATCTGTATTTTTCTCCATGATTTCCTCATGTAGAAGTGGCTGTCACCTCCAGAAACATCAGGGGTTTGCACCCAATGGAAACCACAGTGTTTATGCCAGGAACAAGCACTTCCCACTTTCCATGGACTGGGCAAACAGTCATTTCAAGGGGACATTCGCTTTGTCCAGCACCCATCCAGCCTGCCATAGAATCACAGAAACAACCAGGCTGGGAAAAGACCTTTAAGATCATTGAGCCCAACCATGACCCATCTGTCAAGTCCACCACTAAACCATGTCACTAAGGGCAAACTGATCTCCCCTCATGGCTGCTCCTAATGATCCCCAGTCACAGCCACTCCTCAGAGCGGCCCCACACTATACAGCTGCCACCCTTACCCCTCATGGCCACCCCTCTCAGCAGGTGCTCACTGTGGGGTTCTGTCTTCTCCCCCAGCAAGCCTTCAACGCCGCCGCCGTCGTGCACCACATGAGGAAGCTCCACATGAACGTGCACGCAGCGACCGAAAGCCCCCTCCCTGATTCACAAGCCTCAGAGGCATCCAGACCCAGCACCCCCATGGCAGCCACCCGGCCAGCAACACCAGATGAAGACAAGGACATGTCAGTGCCTCCAAACCCCTCTCAGGGCTGTCCAAACCCTCCTGCTCAGCTACAGGAAGACACAGGAATGAGAGAGGAGAAGCCACAAAGCCCCTCGGAGCCTGGAGCCACCATCCAGCCCACTGGCAGCAGCCTGGTCCTGCCCGATAACCACAGCCCACCAAGCAGAACCTCTTGTGGCTGCGGTCCTGCCTGCGTGGGGCATGAGAAAACCAAGACATCTTTCTGCTCCGAGACAGTGCTGCTTAAAAAGTCTGCAAAATCCCAGTAGGTATCAAGGCATTTGCTACAACCTCCAGCAAAGTACATGGGAATAACCATCTCTGGAAGCAGTTGCCTGGCATACAAATTGCCAGCCCAGGTGGAGACAGAAGGCAGGGGGGAATAGGGACAGAAGCACACGCTTTGATGGCTGTGTAGCAGTATCCAGCCAAGTGTTTATGTGCTTGTAGGAACTGCCAGAGCCGGCAATGAGCTGAGGCACCAAGGCTCTGCTGCCACACTCCATTGGCTGGAGCACATTTGCTTTCCAGAAACCAGGATTGCCTGTGCTTACAGCTGCTGATGCCAATTACTCAGCTGATGCTGAGTGATAGGCTTGGCTTCCAGCAGCTGATGTCCTTTATATTAAACCCACAATTTCCATTCACCTGCAAAATGATCTGAAATATTGCTGTTTCTCCTTTTTGATTCTTTCTCTTCCAACTCTTCCATTCCCAACCAGTCATTTCAAATCAGAAGTCCTCGTTCCAATGAAAACCAGTAAACACTCTTCTCACTGTGGCACTGGGCAAACTGGAGTTTGTCTGATCATGTGATGAGGAGGCAGGCACCGGGCTCCCCACATCACCAGCGGTAAGTGCACAGCATCCAGTCACCTTCTGCTTTCATTAATCCCATTATGGCATGGAAAAGGGAAAGGCACAAATAGCCAAGTGAGTGTACATTAAATACATCAACTCGAAGGGGTTTTGCAACAGAAAAGCCTTAACTAAACCATCTTTCAAGGAAGAAAACATCTTTCAGCTTCCATTAAGGCCAGTCCAGTGACTCTGAATCCAACTTTCATATCACAACAGGGTTGCCTAAGGAACATGTGAAAGGAAGCCAGGCATAGACCTGTCATATCAAGTGCTACAATTACACAAAGCTACTCAGTGGGAATCACACTGGAAGCAAACAGCTTCATCAGCTCAAATAAAGGCTTTTCAGCTGAGTCCCAGTTGTGACCATGAGCAAAGGGCTGACAACAGGCTGCTGGTCCATGGCTGGGCATAGCCAGGGCATCCCTGCAGCCTGAAGGGCCATTCCCCTTCCCAGTTTGGTCCAGGCAGGTCAGTTTACATTGCTTTGTTATCAGAGAGCGTGGAGATGTTTCTTTGTAGCTGAGCATAGTACAACCATGAACATTTTGTCTTGTTTGACCATAGCTTGGCTTAATTCTGGCCTAGCTAAATTGCTATGATTGGTACCACATTGTATATGAGCAGTAAGAAGCATTGCTGTTAGATCCTGCAATAAAGAATGTTCTTCAAAGTGGAGCATATGCTAGCACAGTGCCCTGCAAAGCTACATAAAGTGAGCTACCTCCTGTCATCTTTTATGACACTCTCTTCTGATGAGATTGTATGAACAGGACTGTAATATACAAAGGATTAATAGAAGAGACAAATGCAAGTAAGATCTACTACAGGCTCCAGAAAGGTCCATTCCAAAGATCAGTCATCAAATTCCCCTTTATAACTAAGACACACAAAGGGATCTAAGCTGTTCCTAACCCCCATGCTACTGCTTATTACCAGAGCACATTTTGAAGGTAGCAGCCTAGTGCAACAAAGTTCAATCCTCAGCTGAAATCCTTTCTCTTGCAGAAACAGAAGGGCTGTTTTACTCTTTTCTGCACTTCAAAGCCAGACATCAACAGTGCAAGCGGCTGTGTCCCACCAGGAAGCAGCATCGCAGAGAGCAGCGACCGACTGGTGACAGCAGCACATTAGTCCCAGGCATCCATCAGTGCAGTGACCTCGGGGTGTTTATGGATCATTAAAGCTGGGAGAAGGCAAGGGAAAGTCTGAGGCTACTGCTAGCATATTCAGTGTACATTATCCATACAACATCGCTCAGTGCTATAAGCTTTTGGTTTCGGTATACTGTTTAGTTGTCCAACGCGTGATAAGTGCACTGCACAATGCAAACCCTATAAACTGAAGCCATGCAGAGCTTTACTCAGTGGCAGGTCATTTTTACACTCTTCGCCCTATCCACATCTTGGATTTTGGATAGCCCCAGGCTTTGGCACTCAGAAGCTCGGCATCCACCAGCTGCCCGGGCTGCACAGTTCTCACTTCAGCTACAAAAGGAGAGCTACAACCTGCTAGCAATCTCCATATGTCTGATAATAATCACAGAAAGGTTTAAGTTCCCTGCTTCCAAGTCTGTAATTGCACAATAAATACTTGCTTAATAAAGCTGAGTTTTGTTTTGTAAAGTGCCTCTTGCTTATTCATAGAAATTTGATGTGGCAATGGTCTATTAAGTCCCTTCTAAAGCATTCCCTGTGCATCTGCAGACCTGCTCCCTCTGGTATTTTTCTGGCACAGCATTATGTGGCAACTAAGCAGATTGTGGCAGAAAATCAAACAAGACATTTGCCTTCACCTTTGAGAAGGAGATTGCTTTTCTCTTATTCATATCCATACAGGTATGTTGTAATTATACTGGAGATAAAATGCTCCATTTCTGTGATGTGATAATTTGCAGAAAGATCTAGGATGGAAGTACTGAAGCCACCGCATGTTTTATGGGTTAAGTGCAGCACAGATGAGATGTTTCCAGAGACCCCACATGAGGGTTTTAATTGGAGCAACTGAATTCAGCTGAAAGAGTTTGAATTGGCCAAAACAAGAAAAAGAAACAAGAACTTCTTGGTTTATAAACCCCTCTGGAAATAACAACTTGGGGATGTTTTATTTGCCACAGAAGATTGATGTCTTTCCCCCTTCTCCTCCAACCACCAGGCAGCTCCAGCCAGTCCAGCCAAGGTTAACCCTCTCCACGGGGTTGCTCCTTTGGCTCAGTGCCCCTATTTTCCAGAGGTCCAGAAACTCAGTTTGCTAAAAACAGAGATGCTGGGAGAACTCCATGAGAACTCCAGCTGGAAAATGGGAATAAATACACCAGTCAGTGTCTGCAGAGGAGGGAGGCAGCTCACTCAGGAGCAGCTCTCGTAGTAGGCAACTCGCTTGTTGATGGCATCCCGGATCCTTCCGACCCGCTCCTCCAGGCCCGACAGCCTGGCTGACTTGGATATCAAAGCCTTGTTGCTTTCCTGGATTTCCGTCTCTAAAGCTGAGGAGAGAGGGCAGGAAGGTGGTGATGAACAGGAGGAAGACATCACGGTCATTGCCCTTTCACATCAGGTTGGGCTGAGCCTTCTCCTCCCTCCTGCATAGCTCTGGTCGGGGGGGAGAAAAATGAACTCCCTGCCTCCCCCTTGCTCCCCAGACCAACATGACTGCTCCAAACATTCATTAGTCAAAAGCCCTTCCCCAGTGCATAAGATTGGGATACAGAGTTCACAAAGAGTCTTACTTTCCATCCTGAGCATCATGGCCATCGTTTCCTCAAACAGAGCCTTTGCCTCCAGGTCTATGCTTTGCACCCTGCTCCCCTGCTCTCCCAGTGCTGGGCTCTGCTCCATCCTTCCCTTCAGCTCAGTGTACATTTGTTTCACTTGTTCAAAAGCCTGTGGAAAAGGAAATAAGCAGCACAGGTAGGATCAAGCAAATAGCCTTGGGGGAAGGGGATTTTCTAATGCTGCATCCATTTTAAATATTAAATGATGCTGTGCTACAGCTTTGTCGTTCCCTTATGCAAATGCGTAAGTTTGTGATGCCCTCGCAAAGATGCTGACTGGGCTACTCTGCCTCAGGCAGGAGATACGGCAGGAACAAGCTTCCAGCAAAGGGCATTAGGATTGAGAAAGGTCCTGGAAAGGTGCAGCAGTGTGATAGTGCATCAGCTTCATTACAAGTGACACCACAACGTGCAAGCCATGGCTTCAACAGGGAACCCTCCTCGCCTCATCCAACAAGGTGCCAGGACACAGCTGGCTTTGCTGTCTGGTGACAGCAGGGGGACAGGAGCACATCTGTGCCCACCCTGCCCGAGCATGGTACCTGCTGTGCGGTCCTGGCCTGCTCGCCTGCCTCCGTGGCCGTGAGCTGTGCATCCGTGGCCCGCAGGCGGTTCTGGTCCGCGCCGCTCTGCAGCTGTGACAGCCTCTGCATCAGCCCATCCAGCTGCCCTGCCACTGCCTTCACGTGCTTCTCGGCTGGACCCAGAACAGACTTGATCTGGAAGCACAGAGC